>NC_142209.1:20684141-21929856 GCF_049639895.1 Pseudopodoces humilis | reverse complement strand
ATCAGGGGAGGTGTCCTGGGGACACGGTGAGATGGCCCTTGAGGACACAAGGCGGGTAAGTGGTGGCCCCAGGGTAGACGAGGAGTCGGGTCGGCGGGGAGAGGATGAGATTCCGCTGGGCATGGGAGGTGGAAATCGGCGCCCGGGGATCCGGAGGAGCCGGCGCGGCGTCGAGGCGCGGCCACGCGGCGGGGCCGGCCGGAGGCAACTACGACTCCCAGCGTGCCCCGCGGGGGGGCGCACAGTACGCGCCTGCGCGAGGGGGCGCGGCGGGCCGGAAGCCCCGCCCCCGGCGGCGGCGGGCGGCGCTGCGGTTGGTCGGCGGCGCTGCCGCTCAGCGCGGGGTCGGGGGTCAGAGTGCGGGCGGTGAGTGGCGGTGCCGGGCACTCGTGGTGCGGAGTGCGGGGCGCGGGGCCCGGCCGGGGCGGGGCGGCCCCGCGGGGGGGGGGGTGGGGGAGGCGGGCGGCGCCTCGGCCCAGCCCGGCGGGGTCTGGCGGGCGCGGGGGGCCCCGCGGGCCTGGCGGAGACGTGGGGCCGCCGTGGCCCGGGGCGGGGGGTAAAGGCCCGGCGCGGAGCGGGGGCGCGGCCCGGCCCCCCGCGGCGGCGGGACTCGAACCGGGGGCGTGGGGCTGCGGGCCGGGCGGGGCGGGGGTGTCGGTGGGGACCGGGGGCGGCCCTGGCCCGAGGGGAGGGCGCGGGGTGGGGGCGCCTCGTCCGTTCGACGCCCGGGTTGCCGGGCTCTCCGCGCCCCAGTGCGGCCCTTGAGGAGAGGTCTTCAGGGTGGCTGTGGCAGCAGTCCCCCAGATCCCAGCTGGAGCGGGATCAGTTGCTTTCAGGGCTTGACGAAGGGAAAACAGCCCTTCTGCCCAGGGGGTGGGCATGGGCTGAGCTGGAGGCAGCAGCAGCGAGGATTTTTTTAATGTTTTGGGATGAGGAGGTTCGTAGGTGGAGGTAATGAGGGAGTAGGACGTGTGTTTTTTTGGTTTTTTTCCTATATTTTTACCCTGTGAGGTTGAACTGATCACCTGTCTCAGATCTTGAGAGTGAAGTAAACTTGAGAAAGCTTAGGAGTACAGTCTGTTTACTTGTTTCCTGAGTGGCAGTAGCAATTTCTTCTTTTCTTTTCTTGCTGCTATGCTGTTACAGGTGTTTCTTCCAAACTGAGATGTATGGAGAGGTGTTGTCATTTACTGCTTGTGTTCTGTCTTTTACAAGTCCTGTGTCTGGTGGATTTACGTGGTCCTTGCTGGCCTGTTTGCTAATAAGTGTGACATTTGTTTTGCTACTTCTTTACTTACCTGGTTTCTTCATTGAGCTTTTGGTTCCAGAGATGGTGGATTAACAGCTGCTGTTTAGTCTGAGCTCTTGATATTCTTTCAGCTGTGATGCAAGGGACCAGCAAGTTTTCTAATATGTTAATGCTTGCACTGTGTCTCAAGAAGGATGAGGTATACAGGGCTCCAGGAAGGTACATCTCCAAAGCACTTGTCCCATCAGATGTTGTTAACAGCTGTTTGAGGATCTTACCTAATTTCTTTCTAATGGTAACTTGAATTTATTTTGTCCTGTTGTGTCTTTTTGCAACATTGTAGCATCTCATATCACTTGGTATTAAAGTTGGCATTTGAACTTTTGTCCAAGAGGGAATTACTCTGAAATTCAGTAGTATGTTAAAAGTCCAGTTGGTTAGTCCCCACCATGTAGGCTTGGGAAATTTGATTTCAAATGGTGTTTTTTATTTCAGATATTTTTGTTTCCATTTTGAAGCACTGAATTCTGCCCTTTGCAACTGAATTTTCACATTAATTTACAGTGTGGACTAAATGATTGTTTTATTTCAGAGAGTGGTCCTGTGGCCCTTTTATGCATCTTGTTCATCTCAAACTTTGGGTTGCCCTACATGAATAGTGTGTTTGGCTTGTTTTTTTGTTTTGTTTTTTTTCATAAAATTGGTGTGTCTAGATAGATTTGAGTGGTACCAAAATCCAAAAGAAGAAAGTGATTAAAGCCTTTAAAAAATGCCTATGTGCCTGATGGGTAAATAAAGAAGACCTTGGATTGAATAAACACTGATAGGACCTAAGGTTTCTGTCCTGCACTTGAGAGATACTTCTTTACTTTCTTTAGAGGGCCTGATTACAGCTGGTTTGGTGCTTATCTTGTTTTGATTCTGTTAACTTTGGTAGGCCTTGATTTTATTTTTTTATTTTTTTAACCCCCTAACATTTTGGAAATAGACTTTTGGAAGATAGTTAAATGTGTGGAAGTATTTGCATTTTACCCTGTCTCTATGTCAGTCCTGTGGCCACCTGCAGTGGAGGGCCCCGAGGCTGTAGAATGCAGGTATGGTGACATCCAGGTAAATGGTGCAGGACTGCCCACTGGGTCTGGGCTTACAAGAGAGCATGGAAGGCTGTAAGCAACTGTGCTATTTTCACAAGTCTGTCTTGGATCTGAAGCAGGTATTTTTGCTAGAAATGGTCCTGCTGAGACTCCTGGTGTTTCACTATAGTAGCGATGAGCTAACACAGCGGTATGGTGCCATGGCAAGCAGGGCCATAAGGGAAGAACTGGACAAGTTGAGGCTGTCAAGGCATAACCTAGAGCAGAGGTGCTGACTGTGCTAGGGACCATTTGGACCATTTCCCTTCCCTAAGACAAGTGATCTCAGCTGGCCCGAGGCCAGCTGAAAAGTTATGTTCTCCCTAGCTGTGTTGGGTAGGTAAAGATACTTCTCTTCCAATCAAAATATATATATATTTAAATTTCAGCTGTATTTGTTACAGTCTTTTTTTTTTTTTTTTTTTTTTTTTTTTTCCCTCCTATCATTGAATATTAGGGTCAGCATCTTCTCTGGCAGATTTTCTGGGCTGAGACTGGCTTGTGTGGAAACCATATCCCACTGTAGCTTCTGCCCTGCTTGGAGCCTTTGCCAGTGTACCAGGACAGAGCTTTGTCAGAGCACTGGTTTTCTTTTAACACTTTTGGAGTTCATTTGTGAAGATCAAAAGTTATCTATGTATTGAGCAATGCAAATCTTGTTTCCCCGAATCCAGGCTGAGATTCATTTGGCATTCTCAGGTGTTAACCTCCATTTTTCAGATAACTAAGGTGTGCAGCTGTGTAAGTGTTTTGAACAGCTGTGGCATTCGTGTGTTTGAAAACGAAGTAATTATGCGTGCCAGATTCCATTAAACAAAGGGTGGCCTACTAGGTCTCCTTTCCACTAAATTAGGCCAATATGCAATAGTAACTTTTACTGACTAGATGTGTAGTAGCTACAAATCTCTAGCTTCTGGCCCTGGGAGCTGTTCTGAGGATTGAGAGCACTGAAGTGACATAAATTTCAGAATTTACCTCAAAGACCATGGCTGGGAAAGTTTGAATGAAAACTAAGACGTTATTTTTTGACAGCGAATGGATTGACCATTGGAATGAACTATCTGAAGGTAGAGGGGAACCTCCATTCTTCATGCTGCAATTCAAGGCCAGAAACTTTTCTGAAAGATGTTCAAGCCTTTGGGCTCGACTAAAGAAATGGAAACTTTAGGGCCGGCATTACATGAGGTTGAGACAGGATGGTCTGATGGGCTTTGTGAATTCAAATTTAATGTGTCTATGCTGCTAGAGCCAAGATAATTTCTCCATTCTCTGCAAAGTGCCACATCATCCCAGGTGTCTCTGTCCTGGTCTGAGTACATGGTTTGGTGAGTGGCTGAGCTGACTAATAGCCCCAGTGGCTCATCTCATTCCTACTTCTGCCAGTGTGGGCCCATCCTCTTTGAGCTTTGATATTCATCCAGCCTGGCCCTGAACTAATCCGTCTCACTAAACCAGCCGGAAACTATTTTGTTTTAATTGTGTTTTATTCTGGCTGTGTTAGTCCTTTTATAGGTTCCTGTGGTTGAATCAGCTCACAGAAGAGCCAGACAAGCTCAGGAACTGGTGTAACGTAATCAGCAGGAGAGTAAGTCTGAGAGGGAAGGACAGGCCTGCCTCCTTTTGGCCTCCCAGAACTATTGGCTTGGTTAACCTCATTTTGTGTAATTTCACACTGGTGTGTTTTCTTACGGATCCCAGGCAGAGGCAGGAGACTGGAGTAGAGGATTTTTGGTCTGATCCTGTGCAACTACTCTTTTCCTTAATAGCAAATCTGTTCTTCCTCTTTGGCTTTTGCTGTATGTGTCCCTGTTAATGCTTCTTTGTTTTAATTTTTGTTCTTTCCTTTCTCTGCGTTTCTTCTAAGTGACCAGTCCTTTGCTGTGTGGAACTTCTTCAGACTCCAGCTTAGACCCGTTTGCTCATCTGCAGTTACTCTTGGAGAAGGTTTAAAAATACACAGCAAAGCCTGTCTTAGGAGACCAGTCAAGGAGCTGACGAAAGTGGGTTGCCTAGCAGAGGTGGCCTAATAAAATTGAAGTGGAATTGTACTGTGCATCTTTGGGACGGCTTCTGGGTGGTCTGTTCAGACAAATACGTGTCCTGCTGGTGTGGAGTCTCCATGTGGGTTTCACTGTGTTGTCAAGTGAACTGAGATGTGTTTGTTTCCCAGCTTTGTAGGGTGCCATAGCTCCAGCAAGTGCTTCCCTAAGTAATCAGCGCCTTCGGCCTTGCACATTGTGATCTCACAAGCCATCGCGTCTGTGATGTCACAATGGAAGAGATTCTGGTGCTCTGACATGTGTGGTCGTGCCTTTGACAAATCAGCCAAGGAACCCAGCGGCAAGAATGAGCTCAAGAAATGGGAGAGACCTTCCTTAACCTGAGAGTGCCCTCCATCCTTTAGTCAGCCTTTTCCATGTTCACTTCTCTTCCATAATGACCATGTAGAGGGAAACCAGTGCCTGTGTAGGGTGAATTATTTTTTTCAGTTGACCTACCAAGATGCATGTTTCTCCCAGATGAGCAGTTACCCAACCCTCCTCTTGTACCCCTCATTCTATTCTGTTTTTCCCCCCACTTGTATTGCTTCTAATTTTAGACTGTAAGTTCTTGAGAACAGGGACCTCCTCATCTGTAGTGGGAAGAGCCTGGGTGTGATTGTGGAGTACTGTAAAAACAAAATGATGAATGCCAAGTTGTATCTGAGCTGAGTAATGATGGGGCAGCATATAGACATGCCATGACATTACAAATTTTCCAAAATACAGGCGTGGTTGTCTAGCAGTGCTGGAGACAAACCCAGCCAAGTGAGAAGGGAGTGCAGCCATGAAGTGTACTGTTCTCATGTTCAAGTGATGATACTGTGAGGTTAACAAATTAAAGAAGCAAATTTACCTGTCTTAAAATTGTGTTACTTTATTAAAAAGTTCTAAAAGCTTTGTCTTTTGTTATTTGTTTTACTTTATGTTGGTTGGTTTTTTTGCAAGTTTGAGTGGTGAGAGTGGATCAGTTGGTCTTGTTCATAGTCTCCTGTTTCCTGCCTCACAGGCTAGCCAGGTGCTGTCATTTTTGGACTGTAGTTCGTCTAATGAAATATTTGGATTTAGGTTAAGGTTGATTAAAAAACACCCTGAGTTATCTCTATTGTTCTTCAGTTATATTTTCACACAAGTGAAATATGGGCTCACATTTGACCTCTGAGTATGCGTTTGAACAGCTACCAAAATTGAAGTTTTTTGCATTTTTTCTGCATTTTTTGTTATACTGTGTTCCAGGTGTTGCAATATGCGTGCAATTTTGTTCTACAGAAAGCATCTCTATTACCCGAACTTCTTTTTCCCTCCATAATTCAATAAAATAGACAAACCTGACTTATATTTTTGATTGGTTTTGGTGCTCTAGCCTTGAGTTCGGTTGTCTCTTTGAGGCCAGGAGTCACAGCTGCCCCTACCCAGGTTTTGCACAAATAATAAACAAGCATTTTACTCCCAGAGCTTGCTTGCTTTTATTTAATTTCAGTTTGTGTTGTAGTTTAGGTTAGTGGGGGTTTTTCTTGTTTGTTTGTTTTGTAATATGGTGGAGGGCTGTCTTGCCATAACAAAGTAATATAACATGTAAGTGAAGGCTCTCATAAAATGTAATTTCGATCACCCCTCCAATGTGAAGTTAGGTGTTGTCTTCCTGCCCCTTCCCTACTCAGCTTATGAAACTGAAAAATAAAGGGGGGTATTTTGGGCTTAAAGGCAAACTTCAATTTTAATTAGATGTAGTTATAAAAAGTTCATATTTATGTTATATGCCAGGAGTCATTAAGCTCAAGTTTGTAGGCTAATTTGTCATGCCATTGATGAATTTGACTCCTCTGGAGCTTGTGTGGTTCACATCTCTCTCTGTGGCTTTAGGGCTGCCCTGCAGGCAAGGGACAGCATTTGCACGGTCCTCTGGCTCTTGTCATCAGCATTCTTCACATGGCAGGAGTTCCCTGTCTTGTTCATCGCTGCTTTGGTTGTCCCTAAGAAACTTTCTCAGTCGGAAGCCTGGTGTGCAACAGCCACTAGTGCAGATTCTCCGCTTTGCACTCAGTGGGGCCCCTGGCAAAGCTGATGGCTACAGCTGGCTCTTGCCTTTCTCTTGGCTTTCTTTCCTTACTGGTGCTTTACTGTCGTGCTTTAGTACCATGTGCTTGGACTGCTAAAGAAGCAAAAGCTGTAGTCAGCCTGAACTTGTCTTGCTACCTGCAGCTGATGTCCAGAGAACATTTTTTCTTAAACTTACTTTTAAAATAATGATGCTGATTTTAGCCAGTCCTGTCACATGGGACACATACTGTTACACAGCACAGAACACAACCTATCTTCCAGGTGAAACCCATCACATATGGCCATTTCCCATCTTACTGGGTGCAGCAAATGTAAAGTGGTGTCACATTTTCCTAGGTCTGTGTACAATCTGTCAAAATAATTCCTGAGGTCCAACCTCAGTTCATGGTCCCATTACGTTTCATACGTATCTGTATGAGGAATTTGAGCTCTGTGATATGAAATATTAACCTAGTAAGGTTCACTGCCAGATGTGACAGCTTGCACTGAGATTATAATCTGATCCTGTGTGTGTAAGAAATACATATATGGTGTTTTATGTAGGTTTGGAAATGGAATCACTGAACATGTGGATTTATATGGCTAGAGCTGGGTTTTTAATTTTTGAAGCTGCATTGCTTACATCGTTGTCTCTTGGAAAAAAATACAGGATAATTACTAGTGCTTTGCATTGTCATACCCATTATAAATGCTTTACATGACATCTAATAAAGTGTGTTTGCTCACCAGCTATCTTGTGCTCTGAGGCATTCTGACCTTGCCAAAGAAGATGATGTGAGGTCTTCCCAGGGCACCCAGAGCAGTGGCTGGGTAAACATACCGTTAAAACTTCATTTGGCTGAAGGTTCAGAGTTTGCAGTGGTGTTGCCCTGATTTGTATGCTGCCTGTATAGGGAAATCCACATGCAATACCCCACTCACACACCTTTGTTCAGAGTACTGCTCCCTCTGCTACATGGGATAGTGGGGAGGGAGGCTGCTTTTGGGATGGGGAACCTGATCCTGTTGCTAGATATGGACCACTGCAGAAGCTGTTAGTGTAAACGTGCTCTGGATTTTGGCTGTTACTTCCTTCCATGGATGTTACACGCTACTTTCATGACCCTGACCTGCCATGCCAGGGTCTGGCATAGTGCTGCTGTGTCTGCATGGGGATGTGCCTGAATCCTGCCAATGTGGCTGGTTTACCTTTGCCATGGACTCAGTGGCTCAGAAACCTCTGCACCACTGTGTGTAGTGCAACCCAGCCTGAAGATTCATGGGGTCCATGTCTGATACCCTGGTTTTGCCAGTTAAGATATGCTAGAGAAGAGATCTTGCTGTGGGTGGATGGATAATACATGTTTTATTGTCTCTGTTTGATATAGGGGTTGAAGCCGTCTGCCTCCCCCACTCCAACTGTGAACTTTACTTGGTGCAGTAAGCTAAAGACCAGATTTTCCTGCAACTAATGTAAAAGCTGCTTTATTCTTGTGAATAAAGAGACATTATATATGTTGTGATGGGCCTTTAGAGTCATAGTAGTTAGAAGATTTAAAGCATGTATACCTAGAATATCTCTTATGTGGCACATGTTAGAAGTAAGTACAAGTAATTTCTATTTCTTTGTAATACATTTATGAATGACAGCCAAAGCTGTAGATGGAAAGGCAATTGGTAGAACTGAGCCCCTTTAAAATAAATGCCATGTTGGGCTCTTCATTTTTGGTTTTGCAACTTGAGTTTTCAGATTTGAGGTACCTACTATCTGGCACACAGCTTTAATAAAGCAAACAGCTTCAAAACATGAAAGCGTTAAGGCAGGGGCGATGCATATATGCCATGGAATTGGCGGTGTGGGCACTAGCTCGATCTTAAACATTTCAACTTTGATTTTTGCCTTTCACTCAAAAGCCTGGAAAGGGAAGGTTACCAAATGTGTGTTTACTTGAAGCACACAACCTGCTTAGCCGCAATTATCTCCTAATCTGGTCCTTCTGAGTTTCTCTGGTCTCGCAGGTAAATACAGATTTAGCCGTTATTCAAGGCATATTATTTACCTCATTAAGTGTGTGTTTTGGCACGCGCATTATTTACCTGATGGACTAACGGATGGGAGAGAGCAAATGCTGTCTTTTGTGCAAACAGTGACTTTGTTCATGAGCAGCAAGTCCCCATTTTGCCACGGCCACCTTTGTCTCCATGTCTCATGGTGGGTGTTTCCATCCCTTCATGGTAGAGCAAAAAGCCAGCACAGGTGTTGGGGTGGGGGGCATGTCAAGTGATGGAGTTCTTCCATGAGCAGTGGGACCAACTGTGGGGATAGATTTAAATATCTATGTAGCAGGATGTGTGTGTGTATATACATGCATGCACAATTAGAGGGGGTAGTCCTATCCTTGTTCAAGAGGACTGAGTTGGTGCAATTTGCTTGTTTAGCTATCAGTCCCTGTACCCACCCATGTAATACCATGAGCTGGTCTTGAGTTCTCATCTCTGTAGATATATTAACAGCCCTGAGGCTGACTCATCTTGAATAGTGACAATCCTGGCAACTTTTTCCTGAAAAGTTTTAGAAGAAAAGTAATAGGAGAGGAAATCCATGTAGTCTCACATGGATAATGCAATTTACTAAATAGTGTTTGTTAAATAAAAGTATCAGAAGGTGATGGCTGAGTGAGGTATTTCTTTGGAAGGGAGACTGTACTCTACAGAGTCCTGCTTGCATTTTACAGTTCTGCAGTCCCTGTGTGTGATTAGTTGAACTGATACCTTCCTCTGAGAGAAATACCTGAAGTAAGAAGCGGAGTGTAGCATTAAAATCCCATCTCTGAGAAACCTCGTGTACAGAGCAAATGAGAACTTTCCTGGGGAGGAGCCTTCCAGCCACTTGCCACCTGGATTTGTAATGAAAGTGCCATGTTTTGGTGCAACTGGCAGATGTTTCAGGGGCAAGCTGTTTGGATAAACTGTAGTGTTGATATGTGTATTGCTGCGTTTAATTTTTACCATATATCAGAAACTGCTTTGTATATGAAAAGATGAAAGGCCTCAGAAATTTCAACAGGGCTCAGATTGGATATTCTGTGTTTTAGTTGGTTTGTATTATGTTCTGCTGTAATGAGGTTCAGCAGTGGGGTGTGATCTGGTGCCTGGAGCCATGACTGTTGTGTATCTCATAGTTCTTAATTTAGAGTTGTTTGCAGAGGTTAATTTTCAGTTGCCTGTGATTCTGGACACCTTAGGCTCAATCCAAATGTCATCTGCTGTGCTTAGAACAGGTTACTGTGTTATTTCAGGCTTGTGATGCTGGAACCTTCACTGGGAAGCACAAAGGGAATCCCTTTCAGAGGAGAACAGTGAATGGATACCAGCAGAGATAAAATGTATGTATGCGTGAGTAACATGAGTCTCTCTTCAGTTTCAGATGCCTCTGGATGTTCAATGATAGCACTTCTCCATACTGGAGCAGCAAAGTTTTCCCAAAACTTACTTTCAAGGTCAAGACAAGCTGTGTCCCCCATCTTCCCAGCTGGTGTTCTCAAAGGGTTCAGCTCCATCGTAAGCAGGAAACTGGCGTCCCACGGCTTTGGAGCTTCCATGGCAGCAATGTCATCCTTCCCTCCACAGAGATATCACTACTTCCTAGTGCTGGATTTTGAGGCTACATGTGATAAACCACAGATTCATCCTCAGGTAAATGGTTAATCCTGTTAATTATTGCCTTGCAAGTTGCTGCTGCTCTTCTAGAGGTAAAAAAACCCCCAGTGCTAGCTCACTAATTTTTTCTGGTTGTCCCACCTCCTTTCTATTGCTGGTTCTCCAGGGCTCTTGCCAATCACTTGCTGTCTCAGAAGCAATGCCAGGACTGTTTGGTGGGAATGAATAAATTAGTCTGATTTCCATGAAGGGAGTGACAATTCAAGTGTTATTGAAAACAACTTTAAGTCATGTATACTTTGTCATTTGTCTGAATTGGGAAGGATCTAAAATTTTTTGGCTGGAGACTTGCAGTAATAGATGGCAGCCATGTTTGATTCTGCAAGGAAAAAGGCTGTTGGTAGTGAACAGCTTTAGGAAAAGAATATTTTGAACAATGGAAATATGTGGAACATGATGGTATTTCTAAGTAGAGAAGAAAAACATTTTTTAGATAATTTCAGCAAGGTCAGATATCTTGCCTGGGTTTTAACTCTGGATTGTAAAGAGACAGGAAGAGTTCAGCTTCAGAGAGGTCTTCCAGTGCTCTACCACTTGAGACATACAGAGATCCAGATGAAGTACAGAGCTTTTCTGCAAATAGTTCTTTCACAGTACTGTAGAGCAGATTAGTAAAAATATTCTCAGTTGTAATCAGGATGGGCTTAGGTTTTCAACCAGAAAACTGTACTAAAAAAACCCCAAAAAACTCTGATATTAGGTTGGTAGCGAACAAACAGAATTTCTGAGCCTGAAGTGGACTCAACATCCTCTGCTGAGTAATTGGTCTGCATGTGTTGGTAGTACCTGCATTGGTTCACAACAACTTCCTTTTGCTTTGTTTCAACTGCATGAAAGGCTTAAGCAGTTTTCAGTGTGGTGTCTCCCAGTGCTGCTCTGGTTTCCCTTGCACTTGTCCTAGCAAAGGGTTGCTGCAAGTTGGGAAGAAACTTGACTCCTGCCTTCCCCAGTAATGCCTTGGTGGGTGCTGCCTGATCTTTGTGTTTCTTGAAAAATAGATAGCAAATTCCCTGCTCTTTCGCTGGCCCGTTGTGGGAGACTGTTGTGGCTCTGCAAACAGTTCTACTTGTAGGCTCTTAACTGCTCTCCAAGTGAGATGTCAGGCTATTTCCTGCATGCTCTGCCTCAGGTGCACAGACCTGTCAAAGCTGTAAATTGGATATACCTTGTCCCTTTGGATATGGGCTTGGTCTGTGCACATTTTGATGCAAAACCATGATGCATGTGGAGCTAGTTTACAGCTGGCAGTAAAAAGGAGCATGAGTGGAATATGATTACTACTGTTTTAAGGAGCTTTGTCCCCAAGTCCTTGCCAGGGAAAGTAATGGTCTGGGCCAATGCAGATCTGCTATATATTTTGTTGGTGAGATAGCACCTTTAAGGTGGAGATGTTCTTCAGTGTTGTTTTTCCAGTCTGCTGTGTTCAGTGCCTGTCTGTGTCATGTAATGTATTGAAAGGGCTGTCAGTCCCTCACATATTCTCACCAACAAATTAGTTTGACAAATAAAGAAATTACTTTTGCTACATGGGGTTCAATGTAGCTGGAAAGGCTAAAGGTGCCTGCCAAAATCAGGAAACTTCATAAAATGAGACTTCAGCTGATGCCCTTACCTACCTCTTATGTCATTGCTGACCAGCATGGCTTTTGTCCTCTTCACTGCTAGGCTGTATGTCATGGTGAGCAAACTGTGCCATGCATTTCAGCAATGTTTTCTGCAAAGTTTGAGTGACAGGATCTTTCACTGCAGGATTGATAGACAGGTTTTGGAGGTTCAGTCTGAGGTCAGAGCTGGGAGCTAGAAATGGATGCTTATCTTCATTGTGATACTGATTAATTTTTTTGCTTTTATTTTAATACCTGCAAAACAGAAGTATAGATACAGTGAAATTCAAATGGATTTGGATTTGATCAGAAGGCTGCATATACAGAGCTAAGCTAAGCTGTGAACCACGTTACTTTAAGTGGGTAGGCATAGCTGTAAATTTAGCCAGTTCAGCCTAAAAATCTTGCAAGAGTTCACTTGCCACCATACGACACATTTTACATTTTTCACTCACTGCTCTTCAAAATATTCTGGCTTCTTACAAGAAACTACTGAAAGAGCTATCTTTTTATGTACACTAAGATGTGTGTCTGCCACATCTGCTCCCCCTCCCATTGTATTTACTTGTGCTTCTCTGTAACTGGCAGCTTTGCTGGCTTTATCCCTGGGGAAGTCCTTCATGCTCATTCGTGAGCCCTGAAGGCCCCTTCATTTCCATTCTCTTTCACATTGTCTGATCTCTCTCTGAGGTCTTGTGGTATGGCCTCTGTAATGGGGATCAAGGAGGGTCAAGGACAGTGGTATTCCCCAGGGAAGCCATCTGTATGGTCGCTCCAGTGGCTGGGACTGCTGGCTGAGTGCCTTGTGACTGCTGCCCTATGCCCTTTACCACTCACTCCTGTGTCAGGCATTGAGGGTTCCTTCACATTCCCTGCCCTATACCCACAAAGGAATGGGAGCATCCTTGCAGCCCTGACTTCTGACTGCTTCCAGAAGATATGCCCCTCCATCAAAGTGCTTGTTTATATACACATAGAAACCACTTAGCTTTATTGGTTTTCTGGATGTATGCATGAATAATGGGACCATCCCAGAGAGAAAAGAAGGTGTGGAGGGTTTTGACTGAACAGTCTGTGTCATGTAGTGTTTTAGCCAGCCAAAGGTCATTAGGGGTTGGCAGTAAGAGATGTTTATGGCTGGCCTCTCACATCTCTTTAAAGCTTACCTTGTGCCTTTGGAATGTGATCCGAAGCCCAGTGGGGTCAGTTGGGAGCTGTCATTCTGCAGAGGTCAGTGGACCCTGAACAGTGGTGGTGTGTTTCATTTTTCAGCTCTGGGTTTTTTCTTTTACTGTCTGGTAAGAGTTTATAAGTACCTTCTGCTTTTATACACTGTCAGCCCATAGAGCTGGGTACATATGGAGCTTTAGCTTCATGAGAAGATGCATTAGTAAGTGGGAGTCTTGCTCTTTTGTCCCTTTGTCCTTGTAGACACCAATGTTTATGGTGGTCAGTGCTTTCAGTGACTGTGTTAGGCAGCTCCACAGACTCAGATCTGTGGCTGCCTTTATTAATGCAGTAAGAAGGTGTGCCTCTTTCAGTCAGCAAGCCAGGCATCTTGCCTTCAACTTCAGCCAAGTGGAAGAAAATAAATTATTTGTTTTAAATATAAAAAGTCTGACAGCAGAAATCAGATATGTTCAGAGATGAATTTGAAATTAGCCTTCTATATATGATGTTAATTAATATCTACTCTGATCTATTAAAGCCACTTAAATGAAAATCAAATAAAATTCAAGCTCTGTATGTCTGCTGCCTGGAAATGTAAAAGAGCATCAGACCTCTGGCCTGGTAGAAGGAGCTGAATCTTGGAGTTACTAAGATGCTGAATGAGCTTTTGGTAATGATAAAGTTGCATTTTCTTGTGTCAGTTTTTTCAGGTGCTCAGTGTCTCAGATTCACTCAAATTAGTAATTATTTAGGAAGTAGAAATTTGCCTCTTTCAAACTCTCTGTAAAGGGAAAATATGAAATGTTCAGATCTTCTCATTGCTGAAGAAGGTTGTGACCAGAAGCAGAAGAATAAATTGTTTATAGACAATGCTTTCTGTGTCCTCCCAAACAGTACTTTTTAAATGCTTATATGCAAATATCTTGATATTTTTTGTTAGTGTATCCTAGATACTTCAACTCTGTTTAGCATGCATTTAGATTGTTATTTTGGGAGAATTTTTAATTATAATTGCTCTCAAATGAAACTGGATATACTAATAAGTACAAAACATCACTCACCATTTCAACATAAAACCATAAACAGACACTAAGCAGATGTTCAGTTACTAATAATTTATTTCTAAGTATTCAAACAAATCTGGATGATCACAGTACACATTGTGGTTGGCAAAACTGTGTTAACAAATAGGAGCCAGTCTTTCTGTAAGATAATATTAAGTGCAAATGCAGGAGAAGGTTATATCGGGTTCAGTCTGAGTGCTGCTTGAGTGCTGCTGTAAAAGAGCATTACAAGTGTTTTCCCTTGAACATCGGTCTCACATCCATCCCACAGTCACGGGCAGGTACAGCTGGAGTGGCTGTGATGTTCTGTACAGCTCCCTGTCCTGCTCTGTCTGCAGTCTTGTTACTGCAGCAGGGACAACTGAGTTGTGTCTCTGCTGCTGAGGTGCTGTGGTTTATAGACTGACCTTGGAATGGGAATGGATGTCCATTTCCACCGAATTTAGGCCATATCAACAGATGTGCAGTCCCTGCCAAGCTGTCTGTGTAGGGTGACTACATTGGAAGCTGCACTGGAAGCCATAGCTGAGGCTAGTTTGTAGGAGGAATATGTCCTTGAAATCACAAACTTGCTGCAGGAAGAAGTGATGGAGGGTTCACTCATCTGCTGGGAAGCAGGCTGCAAGGTACCTTCTGTGTGCTTTCCACATCGTTTTCTGTGGAGAACGCATCAAGGCAATCCCACCTGAAGGCCAGGATGGGAATGCAGGTGTCTCACACAGTAACAGACATTGTCACAATCCTACCCAGAGGCGGATAAAGGACGTGTGTGTGCCTGTGCCTGCCTGTTCCATCTAGGACATTCCCATGTAGCATCTTTCTTCTTGCACTGTTTTTGTGTGGCTGTTAAGCTCAATGCACTAGAAATCACCTGCCAAAACCTTTATTGAGGATGATCATAAGTTGCTGAAAAATAAAGAAATTCAGGCTTGTTTCCCGTGGCAACTTTAACTCAGCATAAGTATTACAATGGAATATTAATTTGCAATTACCTATGTTCATGCATCTTAGGCTTGGGTGTAGTTTTAATTACCTGCTTCTCAATTCAGCTTCTTACAATGCTATTTCTAGAGAAATGCTGTTAAAAATGCATGTAACATAACAACTTAAAAGCATTTTTTTAAAATTTTTACTAGAAGTAAGTAAATATATACATATTTATCACCTCTTTGCCAGTTATGGCTGTTACTATGCCATTGTTCTTTCATCAGAATGCTTTAAGTTCCTAGAGTAGCAGGAAACAGTTCCTGTAAGAGCCCTTTCAGATGGATTTTCCTGTTTGCATTGAGCTTTTGAACAAACTTCTTTGTGCCTTGTAGCTTTAGAGGGTGATACTGCACCTGGCATCTTAGACCTGCACTCACTTTGCCTTGGAGACCTCCCTCATTCTCCCAGTAAGTGGGGAAAACCTTTCTGTGACCCATATCAATCTGACACGGTGGGTTATGACTTCAGGCAACAGAATTAGTTGTATTTATTTAAAACCTGATGAGCTAGAGAACATGAATTTGAGTTATTGAACCCAAATCTCCTGGAGAGCACAACCATGAGACCACCAGGTAAGACATCTGATGTATGAAAAAAAAATTCAAAGCAATTTCATATTTAAAGATATAAACCCAGCATTATTAAAAGTCTGAGATACCAAGGCACTCTGGAGGCCAATGGCTGCAGTCCTAACCTGACCTAACCTGCTCAGCTTTTGGCTGGTTATTGACAGGCTGGTGAGATGACTACTTTAAAGCAATCAGTCATGTTTTGCTTTCCCTCACAATGTGTGGAGACCCCACATCGGTTATGCATCCCCGAGTACAATTCCCCACCTGTGCTGTTTGAACACTGTATCCTTAGCTGTGCAAACATTACACATCATTTAGGTGACAAGTTGCAAAGTTAAGTAGACTTGTTGTTACAGCAGAAAGTAGTGGGGCAGCAGTCACCCTGAAAAGAAAAGATCCAGGCTAGCTCAGGAATGTGCAAGTCTGCTGGATTGTTTGCCTGTCTATAAAGCTGCTGCTGAGGGCTACATGTGCTTCTGGAAATACTCCCATCATGTGCATTTCTGAACTGAAGGGGATGGGTGTCACAGGTTTGTACATTTGCTGTGCTTGTCCTGCCATGTGCGTTGTCATGTGTGGTTGTCGATCATTGGTGTGTGCCTGCTGCTCTTTTGCAGCCTCTGAGGTATGGGAAGTATTTTGCATCACTCCCAGCATAATGTTTTAAAACCAGGCAGTATTTTTTCATGGCATGGCACGGTATCCGTTTAGTGTTACTTGGGAATGGTTCTTTTCAGGCTGCTGTGGTTCCTGGGAAATAGTCTTTGCTGTGTTAAAGTGGTCTTGTCTTAGCTTTGAACAAAACCTTCCTGATAAACAAGCAATGCAACTCAGCTCTTTAGTGAGAAGGACACAGGACATGCTTAAATCTTGTGGGCTTTCCCCCCTTTATGCCAAGCTTGCTGTGCAACCATCCCTGTGTTGTCTTTTTCGGTCTGTGCACTTGTTAGCTGGCAAAATAACTCTTCATAACGTTATTTAGTTCCTCTCTGTCAGGCAGAAATGCACTGTCATCAGCAGCTAGTTGTAATGTCTGTAAAACCCTGGGTATTCATTTACATGCACTAATGTGCCCTTTCTACCCATCCCAGATGTTTTAGTGTTGTTGGGAACATTGATCATTTGTCCTGCTCAATATCAGGTGAAGAGGCTGGGACTTGAAATGATCTGATAATTCTGCAACAGGGACTGCACAGGCTGTTTGTCTACCATAGAGTGGAGTAGATGTGAAAAAAGATATAGTGTAGTTGCCATCTTGCAGTGGAAAGGTAGTACTTGGAAATGTGTGTGTGTGCTGTTTTTAACCTGGTTTGAGTGCTAAACTTCCACCAAACTGTCAAGCTTAAATTGTTGTTGGCTGTGTCAGTAGAGATGTTCTGGGTGGTTAAATATATGTCAATAGTGCTTGAAGAAACATGGTGAAGTGTTGATTTCTGTTGGTCTATATTTCTCACCCCATATGTGAAAAGAGGAAGGAGATTCTGCCTTATTTTTGATATCTGGGTCCTGCTGGAAAGATCAAAATAGCTTAGTGGGTTTTGGCAGGGAGAGATGATGCTGGTGGTAAGAGGCAGGAACAAGCCCAGGAGGAAATGATTACTGAAAGTTTTGTTAAGGATGGCAGGACAAGGGTTGTGAGCCTGCTGTCAAGATTTCAGGTGCAATGGCAGGCAGGAAAATCTCCCAAGGACCACAGTGGTAAGTTTAGGAGAAAACTGTCATTTGTGAGATGTGGATCCTCCTTTTATTGGCCCTGTATGAAGGTACTTGAGCTGATGAAGTACTTCACTTTGTATTCTGTATGCTTTAGAAGAAAAAAAAAAGATACTATTTCAAGAGAGTGAAGAAGAGAATCAGTGAGTGTGACCAGGGGTCTGCAAAACACAGCTGTGAGTGCAGGCAGGATGGCATCGGGTTTGTGTTTAGTGCAGTGATGAGAGGTGTATATAAGATGAGGTCTTCCTTGCAAAAATGAGAAAGGCAATGTTCTGGCCTGTGTCTGCTGTGGGTAGGAAGAGTGGTTGGGAATCTAAACAACAGCAGGGGGAAATTCAGATTAGACATTAGGAAAAACTTTGCAATGATAAGACTAATGAAACAGGAGGACAGAGTGAGTGCCTGGGGAGTGTGTGAGTCTCTCTTATTGGAGTCGGTAAAAACAGCCTAGACAAAGTCAGAAATTATTTAGGGGGTGATGATGCTGCCCTCAGGCAGGTGCATGGACTAGATGTCTCTTTTAAAGCTGAAGCTCCTGGAGGCATGTGATTAGATGGGGATTTCAGCTTCTATTAAAGAAAGAGAAATGGTCCCTCACCCTCAGAGTTGTAAGGCAGCACTGGGAAATAAGAGCCATGTTTGATGTCAGTGCAGAACCCAAAATGCAGCTCAAAATTTATTTTTGAGGAAATCCAGCCTTTGACATTGGGCTTCAGTGCCTGAGTTTTCAGGGTAGGCAGTGTGATTCACCTGAGAGCAGGGGGAAGAAGAAGCACTGGATAGTCAATGATCAGACAGCAGAATTTTTCTTCATGTCATCTTATCCCAGGGTTTCATGATCTTCCCATATTCCTTCCAGTTCTCTTGTGTTTTGTTTTTGATGTGTATTTCCCTTCATGCTTTTCTGGGATATAGTAGTTTTTTTAAATGTAGCAAGTTGTTAGGTTTGTGAATATGTGTATTTTAAGCTAGATAGTGATGAAAAAAAGAAATTTGGAGGCCAGCTGTTTCCCCAAAGACCTTTTGATAGGCTTAATCAGTATACAAGGGTAACTTAGCCAGGACTGAGAGGCTCCGTGGCATGTGTGCAGGCAGACATCCTTCGGAAAGCCAGCATAGCCCTGATTCAGCAGAAGTCCTGCTGTTCCACACTGGAGAGATGTTGCCTTTATGGTACTTGTTTTGGTTAGTTTAATAAAAATTTAGAAGTGGGGAAAAGACCTATGAGGTCATCTTGGTTACTGCCCCTTAGGGCCAGTACAAGGCTGCTCACTTGGAAATGGCTTTAGTTAAAATAATAATTAAGGCAGAGGATGGAAACTGGGGAGGTAGATCTGTTAGGCTAGTGCTGTCCTTACTATGTCCCTTTCGATTTTAATTGCCTTGGAAAAAAAAAAGAAAATCACAAGGCTTTAAAAGCTCTGATTCTTTCTGCTCTTCAACGCCCCCACACCCTCTCCCCGATCTTGGAGGCATCAACTCTCATCTGTCAAAGTGTAAATCAGCAATTAAAACACAAACAGCGAAATGCCAAAGATGACCCGAAGCACAAAGCAACTGACAAACAAGTCCGGACAAATCGGCGGATAATTTATAAGCATTGCCCTAAAATCTAATTATTTGGCAATTCGAATTTGCAGCCGGCCAGGGCTGTGCAATAAATTTAACCCGCCATAAATTATTTAGGAGCAGCCCATGGTGTAAATCAAAAACACGAGTGTTTGTTTAAGAAATAAGCTCCTTGTGCATAAAATCACTTTTTTTTTCTTTAAAGAGAGGGGGGAAAAAACCGTGCCTGAACCAAATGAGCTGGTGCTAAAGCTCTGTCCCTCCACAGACACTCCCTTACCTCTTCTGCCCTTACCTTTTTTGAAGGTGCAAGCAGTTCTTTTGGTAAGAAGTTTTATGCTTTTCCTTATCAGACAAAATCCGTTTCTCTCAACAGCCTCTGCTTGTTTTTATTGCATTTTGAACAGTCAGCTCTGATTTTTATGGGCATCTTTTATTCTTGTGTTTATTAAACTTCTTCACATGGGGGTTAGAGTAAGGGATAAATTATTTTCTGGTAGTTTTTGAACTGAATAGGCCATACAGTCTGCCTCAAATATATAACTCCGTGTACTGAGGCATGCTCTGTCCACTTTGTACATAGGCATCTGGATTAAAAGGTTTTGAGAGCTGGGAAGCTCTTGCTGGGAACTTTATTCTTTCTCTATAATGATGTTAGTGGTACCCAGATCCAAAAGGATAAGCAAAAAGATTTGTCTGTGGGAATTAGGGTAATTTCAGGTGCTTTCTCCTCTGACTGGAAATTGTTTAGCAAGCATAGTTGTGTGCTCATTCATTTCTTTTACTAGCAAGAAGATCAAGACAGCTGAATTGGTGCATCCCTGCTTTGGTGTTAAAGGGAAGGGAGTTTCATGTGGGATGACTGGGTAAGGAAAGGCTGGGTTTATAGCAGTGCTTTCACTTGCCATTAAGAATTTTTCAAACCCCTCTTAGAAGAAAGTCCCTAGCCATTCCAATTACCTTGCGGCTGCTTAACCCACTGGCTTGGGACAGCCAGGTTGCACAGGAGACTTCTACCTGAAACTTCTTTTTTTTTAAACCCTTGGTTTTTCAGAAAGACTAAAATTCTGAGGAAGCTGTCACATAGATTTGCTTAAAGTACCTTGAAATCGTAAATGTAGGATTGTTGTAAAGAGAGTGGACCTGATAATGGATCTGTATAAGCCTCTGGCTCTGTAGGTTCCTATTGTTACTGTGTTTGGGGGCACAGCTGAGGGGAGGGAGAGGGTGCTGATGTTTTTTTCTTTAAACGTGTTAATATTGATTTTAGAAGCTCTGTGTTCCAACAATATAAATGCAAATGTCTGTAATTGGGAGCCTTGTGCAGAATTTCTCAACAGAAAGCATGTCCAACTTTTCTGACAATGAAAGGAAAATAAAAAGCTGCTTATTTATTGGTGGTGGTTTGAATCCTGGATTTCCTTTCAAGTTACTTTGCAGTGCTAAATAAAATACCTAATTGCAGTGCTCGCAAAATTCAAATGAGTACATTTGTTCCTCTGGTAGCTCGCGGCTATTTGCAGCCTCTGGACACCCTCAGCATTATTTTAGCATATCCATAACTCCTGGTTGTGCTATAAGGAAAAGCTGGCAGTGGGGGCAGAGGGAAGGCTTAGAAGCCCCAAATGCTGCTGGCACAAATCACTGCCAAAGTTGGAACATTTACTCAGTGTTGGAGTGGATATATGTGAGGATCTCAAGGTAACACTTAGGGATGATCAGGCTATGATAGCAGAAAGGAAGTGTCCGTGAATCTCTCCCTTAACTCCCTCATGCTGCTTTCCTCCACCTTTCCTGCCTGGGAAGAAGCAGTGAAGGTCCTTGAATGGTGGAGATGGAGCTGAGTATGTTGAGCTCACTGGGCTGCTGTGAAACGTGAGAGAGCACCCGGCTGCCTTCCTGCATCACAGTCTGTTGGGGGGTTGTGTGTATGAGTGTCTAAGTGCTCACCGTTTCATAATAATTACTAATGAAATTCTAGATCTGTAATAACATTTCAGATATCTAAACCAAACCATATGCTTGTTAAAAAAAAAAAGGAGAGAGAGAGAAAAAAAGTGGAAACAGATCAACTTTAAGCCATAAATTCTTGGTAATAGAGGCCTCTTTTCTCCCCCCTTTCTGCTTATGTTTGATAGATATTTTTGTTTCTGCAGGAATGTCAACTCTTAATTTCATGATGTATCATGGGCTTAAGAAAATTGAATTTAATAAAGGCAAAAGATGAATGGCACCTTTAAAGGTCCCAACACTTGTCTTTATTAGCAGGACAAACTGCAGGGTCTCCAAACACTGCTTCTCTCCAAATGAAAGTTTAAATGAAAAGTACAGCAGTGTCACAGGTTAAATTTCATTGCAGGACTGGCTAACGTTGTTAGTGAGGAGTGGGGCTGATTTCATGGGGCTGGTATCTGTTGCCTTAGATACCAGTGGAGCAAACACTGCCAGAGACTGGAAAAATCTCCGCTATAGGAAGCGTGCAGATAAACAGCCTTTTGGGAAGGGTTCTTTACCACTTGCTTCAAAAACTGACCCAATAAGCTCAAGAGAGTGGCTGCACTTTCTCCTAAGATGCTCTAGTTGCCTCTGGGGTTCCCCCCCTGCTCCTGGCCATTCACTTCCCACAGACCTACAGTAATTCTGGATATTGTTAAATTTTCCACATTTTTTAAGTATGGCTTTTTATTTCCTCCGTCTGTCTTAATCGGACCCTCCTGGAAGTGCTTTTTTGCCTTTGGTTCTGGAAGGCGAGTGACGCCTTTGTGTATCAGATCAGCAGCATGCTGTCTTTCAGTCTCACTTTGCATTCAGCCAGTTGATGGCCCCTGAGGATGTTTGTGGTCCCTTAGGGTACATCCCAGCATTGCAACGCAGCCCTGCTATGAAATCCAGCCGGTGTGTGTCCCTCTCTGAAAGGAGAAATGTTCATCTTGCCTTGCTGTGGGCTTGCCTGCTTCCATTCCTCTGGGTGGGATACAGGCCTAAGGGGCTGTGAGATGCCCCAGACCAATTTGAAAGATGGGATGGTGTTATCCTGAGGTTAAGACTGGCTCTGTTATGGCAGCCTGTCTGTTGACTTCAGACTTTGCAGTCTGTTTTCCTTCTTAACAGAAGTTTGCTGCTTTCAGAGTCTATCTGGCAGCCCTTTTGAGGGGAGGATCAGCTATATCCAGCATTTCTTGCTCTCTTGGGTTTCCATGGGTCCTCCTGGGTGGCGGAAGCTGGTGAGTTTAGCTGCACCACAGCAGGCAATCTGGCTAATACTCAAATGCTTGGCATGTGTCTTCTCCTTCCTTTAGAGCCTTTGGGTCAAGTTTGTTCTCTTTCCTGGGAGAACTTGGTGACTCCCAGTGGGGTGGTATCGCTGTGGGGAAGGATGTGCCCAGCCATCTGCTCTTGCCCATTCAGCACAGCATGCACAGGGTGTGGCACAGCTGACCATGAGGAGATGCTTAAGCCATGCGTCCTGTGCAGCTTCAATGTCTACACCTGGGCACTTCCACACTGTTAACACTTTATTTGATTTTTACATTTTTTCTAATTTTCCAACTCAGGAGCACATGCTCTCCACGTGCCCTGGTCTGGGCTGTGCCCCTGCTGCACTGGGGAGCTGCTCTGTTCTGTCTCTGGGCTCTGCCCACCATGGAAATTGGGTGTTTCTCCTGGCTATGTAAATTCTGTTGTTTCCATTTACCCACCCAGCTTCTTGCCCTCCTGCTGCCTAGTGGGGTGGTGAAGTCATCAGCTCATATGTGTAACCTCACGATAATTTCCGCCTGCAGGTCATGAGGGTTGCAACCACGATCCAAAAAAGTGTGTTAGTTCCTCTGCAGCGGCTGCATTTTTCACATGCTAATTTTACTCACAGGAGTTGGATTTTTTTTTCATTTTTTATTATTTCTTATTTGTCTCTTCCAGATGTTTTCAGGCAGTTTTTTTTGTTGTTAAACTAATTCCGTTCATGTTTTAAAAATTTATGAAAGCACTAATAAAAATGTCAAAGTGGTAAAAATGTTAGCTTTTGCTCTGCTTTGATTAAATTTTGCAAACTGTTTTTGAATATTAAAAAGCAATATTTTTTTTATTCTCTCTCCCTCTCTCTGTTTTTCTCCAGAAGTGATTTGAGAGGCTTGTTGCATGGATATCACTCAGCAGGCTCATTTGCACTCCAGAACCTCGGTGTCATGGATCTCTATTAAATAACATAGACGAATTATTCTTTAAAGACACCAAACAAATTGTCACTTCTCCTCTTACATTAAACTGGAAGGAAGAAAGGGAGTGCAGAAGAAGGGGGGTGAACACAAAGGATTTTATCGCTTTTATTCAGTGGGCGGCTTTTTTAATTTCATGTATATTTTTTAATAATTGAGAAATCCATCGCAACAGGATTTGTTTAAACTTTTTATTAACAGGTCCATGTAAATTTTTGATTGCTGATTATTCAAATAATTGAACATTCTTCTGATGAAGGAACGTTTTTATTTCCCTATCAGCATAAATTGGCTA
Source organism: Pseudopodoces humilis (assembly GCF_049639895.1). Taxonomy (NCBI): domain Eukaryota; kingdom Metazoa; phylum Chordata; class Aves; order Passeriformes; family Paridae; genus Pseudopodoces; species Pseudopodoces humilis. Next base: position 21,906,484 of record NC_142209.1, on the reverse strand, counting down.
CAAAGAGGAAAATGAAGTGGAGCTAGCTACTGTGCTGTATCCCATAGGGATGGATTTGGGGGTAGCTTTCTGCTCTTCTGCTCAGTCTGTTGGAGGAGGGCAGTCCTCCTCAGCTTCTCCAGAGAAGGAGGTGCAGTAGTCCCTGTTGTCTGTCTGATGGTGTCCTTAAAAGGATGGTGGGCTTGAAAGGTTGAGACTGGTCTTGGGGAGGGTACAGACCCTGCGATGTCCCTGCTAAACAACTGGGAGCCCATTGGGAGTACAGCTTCATATCCTCTGGGAGCAAATGGGAGTGGTGTGAAACCACCTTCCTCAGGTTCAGCTTAGGCAGTGATGTGTGCATCTGCAGTGCTGAGCAGGAAGACCTCACAGAGCCTGTCCCGGCTGTGATGAGCATCAACACTATCTTCGTCTGTTCTGACGGTGTTGGATGTGCTCTGTGCAGCACCACCTTCCCACTTCTGCAGAGCTTTGTGTTTACTTTTGTTTGGGACTGTCAGACCACCTTGCTAGATGGGATAATTTCCAGCTTAATTTCTTGTTTATTTTAAATGAACAGCTGCTTTTCTTTTTGCCCTATTCAGGAAATCATCGAATTCCCTATCCTGAAGCTGAATGGCAGGACGATGGAGATCGAATCCACCTTTCACATGTATGTTCAGCCTGTGGTGCATCCCCAGCTTACGCCCTTCTGTACAGAGGTAAAGTGCAAAGGTTCCCTGGTGCTCCAAGAGTCTCTCTGGGAAGCAGGTTTCCATTGCACCAGAGACCTGTGTCGCCTCTTCATGGTGCAGCTGCAAGGCAGCATGTCATGCCAGCCTTGAGTTAATGACAAAGAGAATAATTTTTTTGTTATTGCAGTAGTGTGTAAAGACCTCCATTTGGATTCATAACTAAGTCTAGCTATGATCTGCTAAGTTAAGATAATTGTATTTACAGCTAACAAATGTCTTGATTGGGTGACCACCAAATAAACACACTCATGTTAGCCAATGTTCAAAATCCTGTAACCTCTTTATGAGCTCTTGCGATTTTGCTGTGTTCCTCTGTGGTGGGGAAGGTCGAAGAGAGCATGGACTGAGGAAAGACAGTGCTGTGCAGATGTGTGGTTCAGAGGCACTAAATGACTTTCCTTGGGCCTGCATTTTGGGATTTGAGAAGTCCTTCAGAGTGGTAGGATAATTCATGTCTGTATTTTAAGACTTTCTTTTTGATGTTGTAATTGTGGGCCACTTGAAATGATTGCTGGAGAAGAGGCCTCTTTACTTGCTTACCCTCTCATTGCCTAGGACAGCTGCTTGAGCTGTGGCCACCTTTCCCAGATATGGAGTGAAGGTGGTAAATGTGATCCCTGAGGGTTCAAAGGAATTGAGGAGCAGACGTTGGGTTTTGTTATTGATTTGGGGTGGTTTTATTTTTTTATTCAACCCAAAAAGTTAATTGTTTTTCCAAGTGTGTTTATCCTCCTTGCCATAATCATCAAAAGAAACTTTAAGTTCCTTTTGCTTTAGACTTTCTTTCCTATCAGGCCATTGGTTCAATTTTGGCCAGATCAATGTCTAAAATACTGACTGTGGGAATCAGTGTATTCAAGTTCTTCATTCTGTCGCTGTCCTGTCTAGGATCATCAACACCATGGTTGTTTCTCCTCCCTCTGTGGCTACAGGCTTAAGCCCACAGAGGGCTTGTCCCCACCTGTACTAGCCTGATGAAAAATGACTCCTCTGTGTTCGGTGGAGTCCCCTCCAGAACCAACCAGCCCCTTCCATATTTTCACACTGTAAAAACAAATACTTATTTTTATTCTCCTGTAACTCAAAACCATCTGAAGGTATTTTATTTAAACTTTAAAAAAAAGAAAAGACTAAGCACCGAAAACATTATTCCCCAGAGAAGAGCTTTCAGAAAGCTATGAATGTGTGAGAACAGAGGGTTATAATGGAAATGGTTTTGCAACCTTAATGCTAGAAGGCTGGACAACTACTTTGGCTGTCCTTATCCCCATGAGACTTGCTGGACATATGCTTGTACAAATGTGATAAATCTCACAGCTTGCACCTGATCTTTGCTAAAAACAACGTCATCTTCTAGAGCTGACCCCAAAATGTCGGCCTTGCAAGTCCCCTAAATTCTGGAGAGAAGTTGTCTCTTTAACTCCCTCCAAAACTCCTTTTTCTGGAAATCTCTCTATTGCATCCTTTCCTCTGTTGCTAAAGACTGCAGCTCTGTTCTTGCACAAGAACCTGCATGACTGGCTTGCTGTGTGCTTGTGATTCAGCTTTGTGAACTGAACAGACTCTCCAGCCTGCTGCAATCTAGGGACATTCAGAAGTTCCCTGAATGGTGACCTTGTGACCAACAGTCAGCCCATCTAATGCTCCTGTACTGCAGTAATAGTTTCTTGGTCTTCTCTTGCTCTCGGGGATCTGGAGCAGGTGTTCGTGTCTCCCATGTGGAGCCTTGAAGAAAGCAAGGATGAGTGTGTGTGTGTGTGTGTGTGTGTGTGTGTGTGTTTGTGGCTGTGTGTTTGTGGCTGTGATGGCCAGGAGTCCAGGATGGGCACAGGTGTCACAGGTGAGCATTCTGCTGCAGGCTCTGCCACAAATGTTGGTCTGGCATCATGTCCAGAGTTGGGTGAAAATGGGCAGTACTGATGTCAGAAGGCAAAATGATTGCAGGACCCCCACCTATTTGTATCAATGGTACAAAAAGGCCCCACTACCAGGTTTGGCAAGTCTTCTGTTATTAACAGCATGGATTAGGAAGCTGGTTTTAATCCTAGCCATGATATTACTGGCTCCTGGTCACCCCCACATTGTACCCCTTGTTACTTAGTGCCCAGCATGGCCCCTGGCCTTCCTGGCTTGGCAGTCCCCTGGCCTGTTGCAGGGGCTGCCAAGAGATCCAAGAGTGAGATCATGCTAGAGGTGTAACTGGGCTTTTTCCTGGGGCCTCTGTATGGGGCTGAGTTTGAAACTCTGCCCTGAGAGCCACAGATGACCCTTACTAAACAGTGGGGTGCTGCTTGGTAGGTGCAGGGATCATCCCTGTGCCACTGGTGTAGGTTCACTTGAGACCCCAGAGACACACCCAGGATGTGCTCTTGCAGAGCTGCTGCCTGAACTGCTCCAGCACTTGTTACTGGCTTTCTGCTGGTTTATGTTTTCTGAAAAATACTCATTTTGCTAAATGCCAGTAAAGGCCTTTGCCTAGGCACCTCTACTTAAAAAGGGTGAGATTTATTGGCCTCTTTGTCTACAAAGAAAGACCAGGCCTGATTATCAGATTGTACACCAGAGACAAGTACTTAGGTAATCAGCAAACTGTCTTGAAGCAGAAATACGGTGGTTTTCCAGATAAACTCTCTAGGAAAGAGAGGGTGGTGTTGACATTATGTGGGAGCCTGTCTGCTGTGCTGCTGATTTCCCCTCTCCCCTCTGCCTTTGCTAAGCAGTAGAACTGCTTGGTGTAGACTGTGTGGAATGGTTACTGGAGTTGCTTGACATTACTCTCTGGGGTTTGGAGCACCTCTTCCATCCCTCATCCTTCTTGAAGACAACAGCACAGCATGGGAAGGGTGCCTGGAAGGGTGGAAAGCTTGTTGCCACCTTCAACAAGCTTAGCTTTTGAGGTGTCTGTGCTCTCCCCTGGATACAGGATGTTTCTCCAACTCCCCACACCAAGGAGCTGTCTTCCAGTGCTGGTTCACTCTCAGACCTCATCTCATCCCCTTTCCCCTGACCTGCTTCTGTAAAACAACAGGTCGTGAACCTTGGTTATTGTGAAGAGTGAGCTGAATGCTTAGGTGGAGAAGATAGAAAGCGTTTGCAAGTTGTTAAAAGTTGTTATTAGGTGCATAAAGCTCGTTGTGCCCTTTGGATGATGCAGATGATTTTCTGTGGTGCCCAAAAAAGTTCTTGCCAGGAGCTTAAGGAGATGCTCCCTCTACACACAAGGTGCTTGTACAGATCTTTTCATGATACTTTGCTCTCTTTTTATGACTAATTTTTATTGATTTTTTTTCCTGAAGGAATAGACAATAAAAATACAAAAAGATAAAGGCATTCTAGCTTGCTTATGTTCCCAAGTACCTCATGCTTCTTTGGATAACCAGTGAAATTTTACAATTGTGCAGTTTTATGTTTTTATACTTTTTCAAAGCTGCAAGACCAGATAATGCTGCAGAGATCCAATGCACTAGGTTGGATGCGGCAGATGGGCATAACTGATAACAAAAAATATCAGAAAGGAAGAGAGAGTAGAAATCTGGTCCAGTTTGAGCACTCTGTGACATGTATTGCAATGTACCTATGGAGCAGGTACATGCCTCTGTATTCATGTGTGTGATTTCTGCAGCCTGAATCTTGTGTGCGTATACTTGGCAATGTGTCCTTGTACAGACAGGCTGGTACTTTGCTTGGCCTGGCAGAAAAGGACAGGAGTTTTGGGCAAGAATAAGCAGTGACTCTTGGTGGCACCTCTGCATCTGCCTTCATATCCCTCCCTCCTCCTGATGGGAAGTGTCTGGATGAGGCTGTTATTCCCTGTCCTCCCATGACATCAGGAGTGCAGTGCTCCACAGATACAGTCTTGAGGGTGCCTGGAACAGTAGAAACCATTTGCATCAGTACTGGCTGAGATAGTGAAAGGTCACCTGACATCCTCAGTACAGAAAAGACTTGGACCTCTTGGAGCAGGTTCAGAGGAGGGCCATGAAGATGAACAGAGGGATGAAACACCTCTCCCGTGAGGAAAGGCTGGGAGCTTTGGGAGCTTGTTCAGCTTGAAGAAGAGAAGGCTCCCAAGAGACCTTATTGCAACCTTTCAGTACTTAAGGGGGCCTATAAAATAGACTTTTCAGCTTGGCCCCATTGTGACAGGACAAGGAATAATGACTTTATACTAGTCAACTAAGTATACAGAAGAAGATTTTTACATTGAGGGTGGTGAAGCAGTGGCACAGGTTGCCAGAGAGTCAACATTCAAGGTCAGGTTGGACGGGGCTGTGAGCAACCTGATCTAGTTGAAAATGTCCCTACTCACTGCAAGGGAGGTTAGAGTGGATGAACTTTAAAGGTCCCTTCCAAAACAAACTGTTCTATGATTCTGTGTTCCTTTCCGAACACACCTTTCAGTCACTTCCAGAGATTTGGGTTGAACTTCTGTCTGAAAGGCAGAACCAGCACTTTGCAATAGGTGAGCTGTCCACCTCTGCCAGAGGAATGCAGTGGAGAGAAAGAGGGCAAGAAAAGCAAAAATTATGCCAGTGAGCTTTAAAAACTGCTCTAAAGAGCCATGTGTTAATTCCTCAAATCTGTTTGCTTCTCAGAGTATGGAAGTTTGTAGCAGCTGTTAACCCAATTAAAATACAGATTAATATATAAACAGTTTCTGAAATATAAGAGTGTCTGTGTCCCTCCACTTTCTTAAAATTCCACTTCATAATGGCTTGATGAACTTGAGAAACACACCTAGAGGAGCTCTGCATTCTTAAAATTAAAATACTTTCCCTGAAAGGTATGTATTGCCATTTCATGGGAATCACTATGAGAAAATAATCTTTCCACTTACAGTTTATTCAGTGAGACAGGTATTTGGTATTCATTAAATGTAATTACAGTTTAATCAGAGTTTAATATAATTTCTTTTTCTATCCTCCAAGTTCAGTGTTGTAAGCTAAGCAGCCAACAAAACTGAGGGATAGAAATCATTTAGCTTCCTTCAGTTGCCACATACTTAATAAAGCAGAGCCCTGTGGTTTGTGAAAGGACTTATGTACGACTAGGTTGAGCTGGTCTGTGTGGAAGAGTTTCTCCCGAGTGATGGTGGGGCCATCGGTATCTCTCAGCTGGATGCTATGGCTTCCAGAGGTGTGGATGCTTCTAGGTTGTGCTTGACCTTTATTTTATGAAAACGTGTGAGATGTGTAGCTTGAGGAAAGTGCCATATGAAGTGAAATCCCATAGTGTGGACTTGTTTTAATAATGATTTTTTTAATTACTTGGGTGCATCGATGGCAAGCTACTGAACTCCAATATTCAATATGTTAAAGGACAGTTTTGTCAGTTGGAAGGCAGACAGAAAAATTATCTGTTTTCCATGTGCCTCAAGCTCTCCTGGGCAGACACAGGCAGAGGCTCATGATACTGCATCTTTTAATGCATGTATTTAGCTTTGAATGGCTGAGCAGTCTAGGAGCAGTCAGTAGGAGTATCTGTTAGCAGGACCTCTTCCTAAGGAACCTCCTGGAAAAGAGACTAGAGAGGGTTCTGGAAAGAAGTGCTTTTCTTCAGATTTCATTCTGTTATTTTAAATACAATTTTGAACTGCCAAGGAATGCTGTGATGGACAATGGGATGTACACATGCTGGCTGTCCAGCTCAGGGGAGGATGACTGAGTCCACTCCAGGTCTCACTTACCAATACTCCTCTGTTTGGTTCATCTAACACTGAAATTTTGGTGTCCTCCTAGCAGAGGAATGTCCAGACACCTTGGTAGTTACCACTGCCTGTGTACATCAAGGCAACACCTAAACTGCTGAAAGGCATGTTGAAAAAAGGGAATCATGCTGGTGCATGACACTGCTCCCCAAGTGGACCCTGCCATGCTGAGAATTTTGCAGTTTTGTGATGTGAGTAGGAGCACCACTACATTTCTGTGTTTGGGATGAAGCTGTGCCCTTGCCTGTGGCTGGGGAGCTGCCAGGGTCACTCTGCTATGGCTGGTTCCTCAGCAACATCCATGTGGATCACAGGAGCACGTTTTGGTTGCAGAAAGATGGACAGGAGAGTAGACCTCTCTAATAATCTTTTGAGTGCTGCTCTGGTAACTGCTTTCCGTTTGTCTCTGTTTCAGCTGACTGGGATTATTCAAGGCATGGTGGATGGGCAGCCGAGCCTCCAGCAAGTGCTTGAGGTAAGCAGAATAACCTTTAGTTCTCAAACTCTGACCTCTGGTCCTGTAGTCCCCTCTTCATCTCTTTCCCTGCACCCTCCCCTTTCTGAGAATCGAACCGCGTAATTTGACTATGATTACAGCTTCATTAGAATAACATTTGCTGTCACACTGGTGACACACTGCTGAGATTATTGAACCATTGATCTGTCATCTCCAGCTGTTCATGTCAAGGGTGCTGACAAGATATCCAAACTCCTGCCAGTAGATAGGAGAAGAGGCGATTCTTTCTTGAGCCAGTTTTAAAGCACCAAGACATTACTCAAGACCACTGCTCCTGGAGATTCTGCTTTCATTTATTTTTCCCTTCCCTCAGCACTTTATTAAATTATTTTTTTCTACCTATTTAAATGCTCAATAATACATGTAGTATAGAAAGAAAATGCTTCTGAAATCTAATCTAAAGGATGTGTGAATGCAGATACAGCCCTAATAATACCATCTGCTTAATGTGGAATTCCTAGAGCATTTAAGGCTTAATTATCTTGGAAGTATTTCTTCATCAATAGCTTTTATTGGCAGTCAGATAGTGAAGGAAACCTCCTCAAGCAGAGCCTGCTTGGGCTGCAGGTTGGTGTTTGATGCGTTGTCTCTGTCAGGATTTCCACTGCTGTGTTACCTAATTGTTCCTAATCAGAGTAATTGCAACAATTGCTTATCTGAGGAAATCAAATTAAAGGTGTTAAAATCCTCCATGGAGACAGCACTTGATGGGCACTCACATCAGGGAGTTTAGAAAGGTTACAACTGCTGTCCCTAACTCCCGGCAGGCTCATGTGAGGCTTGCTGGGAGATCGTCTCAGCCAAAGGGAGTGTGGCTGAGAGGCTGGGTGCCGCTTTTCCGGGGAGTTTCACTCAGAGGGTTGTTGTACAGTCAGTCACAGGAAGAAGCATCGACCCCTGGCAGGAAGGGCTGTGGCAGTGACATGAGACTGAAGATGGTGCTCTGCAGAGGTGATGTCTCTCATCCGTGCAAACCCCCAGCTCTCCAGAGAGACATAGCAGTCTTGCTTGTCCATAAACATATAGATGCATGTGCCTGTTTCCGCCAGGAGAAGAGCCCTCTTTGCCTGGATGGATGAATGTAGATCACTACTGGAGTATTCCAGAAAATTATTTGTTCTGTTTCTATGAAAGCTTCTTAGAGTATGGAAACGATTATGTGGAATTTTTTTTTATTTGGACAGAAAAGGTGCTCATACAGCAGTATGCTTGTAGGATAAAATGAGATTCAGGTTAGGCAGCTTCTGAGGCATGCTGGTTTACTCGGGAGTAGAAGGTGTGAAGCAAGGGAAAAGAGAAGGGATTTCTGTTGCTCAAGCATTGAAAATACTGCTAGTGAGGTTGTGTAATAATAGTTGATTGCCTGCCACTCTAAGATTGTGGGCAAGTCATTTGCTAGTTTTAGCTGGAATAAGTGTCTGTGCAGGGCTTCTGTCTATGCAGGGCTTCTAGTCTAGGTTAGTTCCTTAATCCCTAAGGTGGGTTGCATCCTCCAGGTTAACACAGCCCGTTTCTGAAGAGGACCCAGAATATCTGTCCCTGTGGGAAGTTGATCAGGAATAGTGGATCCACTCTAAACCCACACTACCCTGAACAAGCACTTCTTCAGAACTGTAAGAAGGAGAGAGGGATCCAGCCTGGAGAGGAGGGGGATACCTGGCTTTGCTTGTTACTTCTACACAGTACCTATGTGTACCCATCCCTTCCATTTTTCCCTCTTCCCATATCCCCCTGGTGCTATATGAATTAGAGTATATGAGAAATGCTGTAGGGGAGGGATGTCATCTCAGTATGCCTGTCTTTTCTCCTCACTGGAGGGGACACAAGTTATGTTCCCTACGAGCCTCTTTGGTACAGGGAGAGGAGAAATGCCAGGTAACAGCACAGTTGTATCGTCCTGTTAACGCTGCACAACTTTCATCCCTCCACAAGCAGAGCTGCTGCGGTGTCTGATAAGATCATCTCTCTTCTGGTTGCCTGATGTCTCCTATCAGAAATCTTCAAAGGTCCAAACGTGCTGTTGTTGAGATGGCAAGCAAAGAGAGAAGAGAGAGAGGGAGAGGTTGGATAAGATCACAATTTTCTTCTCTCTTGATTGCAAGCAGCTTATCTGAGTTTAACTGTTGTGGCTCGGCCTGTCTCTGAAAAACTCATCCCCTTTTCTTGCCTTCCTTTCAGAGGGTTGACGAGTGGATGGCAAAGGAAGGCCTCTTAGATCCCAGCGTCAAGTCGATTTTTGTGACCTGTGGAGACTGGGATTTGAAAGTGATGTGAGTATGGGAGGGAAGGGAGATTTTACTGGCCTTTATTGCTCCATGCTTGCCTGTAATGCATATGTCTTTGTCCTTGCAAGCCTCCAACTGTTCCTAGTCATTGTTTCTTAGGGAAATTTTTGTTTGCCATGCATAATTGGGAGAGGAGAGTTGTTTCAGAAGACAGGTGGGTGCTGGGCAGGGTGCAAGATCACTGCCTAGGATATTCCCTGTAGTGAGTGAAGCCTTTCAGAACCCCAAGAAAAGTTTAAACTGGGGCTTTGTGACATTTTGCCTTTTATCCAATATACTTTCCAAAGGGATGAATATTTCTGAGTGCATACATGGATGATCAAGTGATGATCCTTACCTGACTTCCTGCATTTAAGGCTTTTTCTGTCATTTTGGCACAGTAACTCAATATGAATCACAAAGTAATCTTTGGAACAGAGTATAAGCCAGGTCTGGCATGCTCCAGTGGTGGTCTTATCGTTAAGGTCATCTTCATCAGCTGGGTGAATATCTGGCAAGTAGCAGGTGGGGACCTGCACTAGGATCTGCAAGTGTCAGTGTATGTGCATGTTTTGTTAGAAAAATAGCTAGGCCAAAACCTAAAAATATTATTATAAGAATGGAACTAAATGTCCAGAAATTAAATTAGTTCAGTCTCCAAAGTGTTTGCAGATCAGTGTCCTATAGAGCTGAATTCCCTTGGATTTGTATAATCTTGCTTCAGCTTTCCATTTCCCTGTGGTGCTGGATAGACTCCTGTTGTTATCACACCAGTAAAGCATGGGCTTGACACATCCCATCCTAAACTGACAGCCACAACTCGTTAGTAGTGTTACTTGGTTTTCACTGTGACATTGGTTTCCCCAAGCTGGAAGCCTAAATAAACTGCACATAGTCTAGGAGCAATCAGCACTAGTTCTTCCCTGACGAGTAGTCTTTGCAGAGTGGCAGCTCCTTGCCTTTTCTTGGTGTGATTAGTGGAACAGGAGATATGGGGTCCAAAGCTCAGCACAAGCACTAGTGGAGATGAGAAATTGGCTCCAGACAGAGACAGAAGGGCGGTATTTGAACTTTTGAGTCAGAATCTGGGTCTCTGCTCAGGCTGTGTCTAGAGCTCATATATATTGCAAGTTCCTGTGTTAGTTGCTTAAATTAGGAGTGAGTTATTTTTCTTTATATATCATGTTTAAGCTTCTGTTAGAGTCGAGCACAATTGCTGTACTAAACTTATGTTTCTCATGTATTCTATTTTCTCTGTTCTTTACTCTTGTATTGCTGTTGTGAGAGTCCAGTTTACCACTTTGTTGATGGTTGTGAGAAACAGTTATCTTTGCTCCAAGCCCATCTTTCCATCGCTTTCACAGTGGGCTGACAAGTCTCAGGTAATGACATCCTAACTTGGTGTCCATATGGAAAGAGCAACTTGGATGTGTTTGGTGGCTTTTTTTTTATTTTTTTTCCCTTCTTCTTCAGAGCTCTACAGCAGGCAAATAGAGGTAAAGATGAGCCCCATTTCTGGTGAGCTATTGGGGTTGTGAGGTGAGCTGGCTCAGAGGGACATGCTGTTCTGGAGTGGAGACACAATATTCACCATTTGCAGTGGTCTCTCGCATGGATTGTCCCTCACTAGTCAGCTGGAAAAGAAGACTCCACTCCTGGCCATGAAGTTATTGCGAGTGGTTCATTTCTCCCCCTTCCTTTTAAATTTTTTTTTTAAACCATTAACTTCAGAATTCAATCCTGAAGCATCTCCAGGGCAAAGCAGAAAATACATTCTGTGTTTCCAAACACATGGATAGCAGGAGCCTGGCTGCAGCTGCCTGGTGAGTAGCACATCACACTGCTCCATCGCCGATTGGAGCTGCAGCGTGTAGCGTCACATCTGATTAGCACCGTGCCAGTGGATGAGGCTCGAGTGAGGACTCCCTGCCAGCTCTGACTTGTCTCATTTCCCATTACTTTTATCCGTCACCACAAATGCCGAGTCTCCCTCCTGAACTAATTAAGTTTGCATGTGTTTAGACACATTGCCAAATAGGGTTTAGCAAAGCAGAACTGAGCATCTCTTTTTAAAGAGAGAAAGCAGAGAGCTGAAACAAGGCTGCTCAGACAGGGAGATGGAGCCTCAGAGACATAGAACATCCATGAGGTATTCCAGGGAATCACCCCATGCTTGCTGCAAGACCTTCAGTGTAGTTGATGCTACCATGTTGAGACCACACACTGGTCACCAAAGGCATTGGGGCAGTAGGAAGGGAGGTGGTGCTGTTTGTCCACATTTGGAGGAGTGTTGTTGGAAGCATTACATGGTAGAAACCTGGCTGGGTTCCAGGGGAATTGAGGACACTGAGGTGAGTGCAACGCTTCCGGGCTTAAGGAGCCAGCATTTGTGACAGGTCCACTCCTAACTCTACTCTTTCTTTTCTCAGCTTCCTTAGTAATGACAGCTGATTGCATAGTTTGCATAGCTTGCATAGCTGCTTGCAGTCCTCTTGCCCATACATTGAGTGGTTTAGAGTTCCTGTCCTCCGTTGTCCTTAGCTTGGCTGGTAAACCATGCAGCTTTGTTCCTGGCTTCTCCAGCAGTGACCTGGACATTTAGTTTGGCTTCTGTCTGCATGTGCTGTTCTAGAGCTGAGGCATGGTGAGTTCTGAACTGATCTGTCTACTGTGAGGGCTTCCAGTAGGTACCACTGGTAGGTGCCAGGGAGGCACAGTGGGATGAGCAACTTGGATGTAGGAAAGTGGCTGTAACAAGGAGGAATCTTCAAGCCTGTCAGTGTTGGATATAGGGATAAGGTGGGGAAATAGCTCTGCCTAAGCGAGGAGTTGCAATGTGTGTAGCACTCCTAGCTCAAACAAAGGCACCAGAGGAGCAACGATTGTCAGGGTACTGCTCTCTGCTGATGGTGTCTGGCACTGCTGAGTCTGCAGGATTCAAGATGTAAACTCAGCTGCTAAAGGATCAGTAAAGCCTCTGCTTGACTCAGGTATCTTCAGGAAATGAGGTGCTGTGTGGCTACAGATTTGGTTGCTCTTGAGCACTGGAGCTTCCTTGGAAGACCACAGAGCTGTTTGTCTGTCTTCCCTCAGACAAAAGGGAGCACTAGTCACAAGGAGCTGGGTGCTCAGAACAGGAAGTTCTGGGTGCCCTGAGTACCAAGCATCTGGGAAAGGCTTATGGAGATTTAGCATGAGTCAAGGTCCTCGACCATGCTGTCAAAGGCTTTGTCATGGGTGTGGTGCCCCATCAGAAGGTGCACCTGTCGGAGGGATTTGGTTGCTGCTGGAGAGAGTCCATTGTGTGAGAGGGCTCCTAAATGGAGTGCTGATCCTCTACTGGCTGTGCTTGGATCAACCTGCTTTCAGTTCTTGGTGTGTGTGAATCAGGCTGGAGTCGGGGAGACAGCAGCTCTCCTGCCAGCCCTCCCCTTCCCTCTTGTTAAGATGCAATTTCTTTAATGAGGAAAACCTCTTGAGTAGGAACATCACCTTTCTTGAAGGCTTGTCCTGACAAGGCAGTTCAAGCCGACAGAGTCGCATATCAACTTCAGCAAATATCAGTCACTCATTACAGAGACTCTTCTCCCCCCCACCCCCCAGCAACACCCCTCATTCCCAGACAAGGGAATGAATCACACTTCTGCTCTTGAATACATCATGACAAGTCATGGTTCTAATGAGAGAGGGCCATTCATTCTGGGTGGAAAGTTCCCTGTGTCGACTCAGAAATGTTATTAATTAAAGAGAGCTACCTGAAGCAAAAGATGAAAGGAGCACCAGACCTGCCAAGCTAAAATATGAGTGGGGATACAGCCTCGTTAGACACACGGTCCTCAGGCCTCTGCATGCTCAGTGGGAGGATTCCTTTAGCCTGTTGCAAGGAGCCATAGTCCAACTTTAACAGCTCCAGGGATGGATTCAGATACCAGTGTCGTCTGCTTTAGTGCTTGGACCTCATTCTGCACCTAGGTTGGAACTGACACTAGTCATTAAGCAAATAGCATTGATGTGGCATTGGGTGGTGAGGGTAACGTGCCTCTGAAGGGGCTGAGGGAGCTGCTGACTGCAGGAGACGGGCTTAGTGGAAAAGAGGGTACTTAGTATCTGCCAGAGTTGAGCCCTTGTAATATAAGCTCTTTAGTGTAGTTTATCTGTGCTGAAATGTCAAATTGCTTTCCTCTGTGTGCGGAACCAGTTTGTGGGCTCTTAAACACAATGTGAATTAATCTTGGCAACGAAAGAGGCATTTTTACCATGTGTTCATAGATAAAGAGTTGAAATACGGTGAGGTTAAGTGATATGCCTGTGGCTGTGCAGGCAGGCAGAGGCAGAGCTGAAGTGTTATGTCCCAGATCTCAGACCTGCACCATAATGTCAGAAGCATCAGTTAATCCTTCTCCTTCTAGATTTGGATTGTTCTGTAAATGCACTGAGCATAGCTAAAAGTACATGTAGGCTTTGGTCTATATAACTCTGACATGAAGATGCTTGTATTGCACTTACTGTGGCTGATCAGAACCTGCTAATTTATGTCTTCACAGGAAACTACTGCTCAGAAGTTTTTTATTTTCTTAAATAAGTGTTAAAAGGCAAATACTCTCTAATATAGTGATAAAACATAGTGAAGTGTCTCGAAATGTTTATAGCCCTTGGTGTTCTTCTTCGGTTGGATATTAGTAAATTCTAAGCAGTAAATTATACCATTGCTTAATTTTGTCTTACTGTTTTAATTCTTTCCTTGCAAGTTACGCAGGCTGGGGAGGATGCTTGTCTTCTCAGACCAGCTCCAAATGTGGCAATGTTTTGAAGCTGTTCCAGACTTCTGTTCTGGACATTTTTGAGATCAGAATGGAAAAGAATTGTTGGTGTTAGTGTCCTCTGTATGTGCTGTTCTTTATCACAGGACCAGGAAGGGGTTGGTAGACTCTGCCTTGGAGAGAAATTTCAGATGGCCACTGACTGGAGTGAGTGGGAATGCTTGGGTAGTCATGAGGAAAGGTGGGCTGGCTGTGTGGCAGCAGGGCAAGAGGTATGTTCAGAATTGAGAGTAATAAGAAAGATCTGGTAACTGAAAGATAATAAAATAATTCCTTTCCAACTAAGATCTTTGGATTAGCTTGGTGGTGTTTTTTTAGTGGGGATCATTTTGCTGAACAAGCTTATGCTGTATCTCTTCACACAGTTACATTGGCTGAACAAAGAGTGTGGTGTGAACTACAGTGAAGGGATGGGACTGAGTATCCAGGGTCAGAAACCTTTTGAGTCAGCTTTGCTGATGGAGTTGTTCATGTAATTACATCCTAAAGTGCTTTGCCAGAGCTAAGCAAGGGAGCCTTGTGAGCACTTACAGGGAATAGCACTGACCCCATTCACTTCTGTGACCCTGCAGTCCAGCTTTTTGTTTTTAAAGAAAATTATATCACTTATGCAAAAAAAATTTGGATTTTAAGATTCCCCTTCCTGCTCTTCTGTACATTCTTATTTAAAATGAATATACCAGGCTTGACTTCTGTTATCCTTATGTACCAGTTACCCCGGCTGTCTCCTGTTCTTGTCTTTATTTGAAATTGGTTGCTTGGGTTTCTGCAAGTTACATTGTCCTAGATGTCTGGGAGTGCCTTTGGGTTAAGCTTTAGATATGAAATCTTTGCATAGAGATCATCATGCAATGGACTGTCACCTTCAGGTCTGATCCTTATCTGGCACATCATAGCAAAGACATTTGTCATAGTCAGGGCTATAGTGGCTACAGATTTATTGAGCTGTGGTGCCCAGTGCACTCTGGGGAGCAGGACTCTTCTACCTGGGAATTAAGACCAAAGAAGTTGGAAGCAGCGTGAAAGATGCTGGAGAAACTTACAAATGAACTTGCAGTGTAGGGGAGAATGAAATAGGCATTGTATCTTGTGCTTTATTTCCAGCACTGAACCATTGGGATGGAGTAATAAGTGGAGAAGGTAGATTTTCTACCCCTGGGTAACTTAACTCAAGCTGTTTGAAAACAGTCACACTGAATTGGATGTAAATCGATGATCTCAATGTCATCTGCTCATTGAGTAGGGAGCCATGATTCCCTCTGCACCAGGAATCACTAGGGTGAATTCTATGTCCAGCATTTTAGTGAATTCAGGCAAAATGGTTTCAAAATCCATGGATGTATAATGGGTACGTGATAAAAAACACACCCTAGCCTCTGTCTGTATGAGATCCCTCTAATAGCAGTTCATGTTTGTGGTGGTTCTGTGCCCCAGATTCCTTGGGGAATTGAAAAGTTGGTTGGCTTGGGACTGCAGAGGACAATCACTTGAGGACTGTTTGCTGTCTGAATTTTGTTTGTGGCATATGTGAAAAACAGGATTAGTTCCACAGAGTGTTCACTTTCTCTTAAAACAGCTTAATTTTTCTAGTGTTAGACAGCCATAGTGTTTCATGCTGGGTCTGAAGTGTCAGCTGTCTTCTTTTGGATCCCAGCTCTTCTTACTTTGCAGCTGAAGCTGAAGTTGTGTGTTGGCACCAATGCTATCCTCTCAGTGGCTTGGCTGGGAGAGATCTGCTTATGGCTCCTCTGCCTGGAGAGCTCTGCTTGAAGCTGCCAGCCTGGGAGCAGCATCCTTCCTTTTTCACTTGCTCTGCTGTATGAGTCTATAGCTTTCTTGAAGATGTTTTATTTTGTTTGGATGTTTCTTTCCTTTTGGGAGCCATTTTCCTGGATGGGTTCAGTCTTGTTCCTCCTGAGGCTCCTGGCTGGCAAAGACCTACTGGGCCATCTTGAGGTCATCCCTGGTATTTTCCCTCCAGCATATTCTCATGTGCCTTGTCCAGTGACACCGTATCCTCAGGAGTGGATGACCAGGTGCATGCAGGACTTGGGAGGACACCAGAGCTGCAGACTAACTTTTTGAGCTGAGTCCATTTCATATTGGAGTCACCTTTTCTAGTGTTTGGCCCAGGTGCTGCCGTCAGCAGCCTGGCACCCCAAAGGCAGTGTCATGTGCTCAGACATTGATGTGGACCAGGTATTAGCACTGATGTGAGGCATATGGCAGTGGTTAGTAGAAGAAAGCAGAATAGAGAAGTCTGTGGGAAGAAGACAGAGGAAGCAGGGTCCCAGAAGCTCATCCTGCCCAGGAGTTCATCCTGCCTTGGTCCTACCAGCTTTGCCTCTCTTGGAGCAAGGATTTCTCCTCCTCTCTGCCTGTTGCCTACACCCTGGGACACCCTTCATTTTTCCTCCATAGGTGCCTCTTGGTCATCTCTAATTCCTTGCTTCGGTTTTTCCACCTGAATGTTGAACCAAGTTTCAGTGTTGACTGTCAGCCAGCATGCCCAAGGTGCCTGGGCACCAGCTGAGTTCAGTTCCTCATCCCTGCCTGGAGTCACATCTGTCCCTCCAAAGCGGGTGGATGGAGTAGGCTGGTGGGAGGTTGCCAAGACCTCTCCTCCAGCTCACAATGCTCCTAGCTCTAAAGAGAACTTTTACATTTTATGGACCATTTAGCTTCCCAATGGTGATCCTAATTCTTCACAGCATGTATATGCCATTTCTTGGTTACTAAAAGGCCCTCTGAAAAGGAGCTGCCCTCTGAGTCAGAGCTCTTCCATGCAGTTAATTGTAGGAAGGTTTTCCTTAGACTGCAAGGCTTAATATTTCTAAACTCTCTCTATGCTAAGAGGGTGAATTAATACCCAGGTTTCCCCATGGCTGCAGAGACTGACCCTTGTGCACCATCAGTAGGCAGGCACGGGAAGAGCACTTACACTGGGAGTAGTTCAGACTTGGAATTGTTGGAAGGAAGTCCACTTGGTTTCTGCACAAAGCTCAAGAGGGCTTTAAAGGTTTCCTGGCCAAGTGTCTCAGTCTTTCATCTCTATATCCTTATTTCATGTGACACTTCAGGTGCCAAAGGAGCCTCCATTCCTTGGGGGCCCAAGCAAGCACCATGTTTACTGGAAAAGGAGTGATTACCTTAGACTGACTGACAAGTCAGCCGAACATTGGATGGATGGACTGGAGGTGGTTCAAGCAGGGAAGTTCTTTGTCAAGTCACTGTGCTCTGTATGAGAAAACAGAGGCAGCAAGCCATTAGACTGTGTATTTCAGGTGTGAGGAAGCTGCTGAGGTCCCCTGGCATTGTGAAATGCCAAGTGAAATGTTACTGCCATGCGGAGCACAGCAGTGTGTTGGAATTAATGAGTCTGGTGTAGGAAGAGCTCATGTGAACAGTCTGGAGGGTTAATGTGTGAGGGTGATAGACTTAGGCAGGGGTTTGTCATCAGGATTGCTGTGTTTGGGAAGCACGTTCTAATGGCAAGACCACATGAAAAGAAATTGGGACTTGCAAGGAGAGCACTAGAAGTCATCAATTGCCTAAGCTGTTTTGCGTTTGCTGCAGGCCTGAAGCAAATTGCTGGCTTAAGGGGCTCTAAGCACCTGGGTCTTGCACTGGATTTACAGGTAAGGTGAAATTGAGAAGGGGCTAAGTAATTAATTCCTCTTCCTGTGACCAGGATGGGAGATGATTCTGACTTGCCACTTCTCCTCAGAAGTTGCTTTAGAAGCTGGTAAGGACTCTGGTTGTGAAACCTGGGAAGCAAAGAGGATCCCTGGGTGCCTGACAATTCCTTTTCTCTCTTGGTTCTTTCTTGCAGGCAGCCTCAGGCTGCCTGTCTCTTTGTTAAGAGAGTGACAGCAATGTGACACCGTGAAAATAATTACTAACAAATCACGGTGGTGACTGCAAACAGCTCGCTGTCTTCAGAGGCATGTCAGAGAGCATTAGAGCAGGGCCGTGGGAGCGGCAGAGCGGCTAGGGGCTCTTTCTCTGCTCTAGGCTGGGGGAAGATCTTCAGAGACCTTTGGTGCCTGCCACCCCCACATCATTCCTTCCTTGTTGGCTCTTTCTTTCCGCCCTTCCCTGCCTTTGCCATCAATAATTAAGCCCATTAATTGCACAGTGAGTTTTAAAAAGTTGCTAATGGTAAGACAGGGCTTCTGCTTTCCCTGGATTCAGCAACCAGACACAGAAAAATTTAAAAATTCTGGAGAGGTATCATGGGCAGAAGCACATCCAAGCTGTGTTTTTCATCTTGCAGCTCTCATGTGTTGCCCTGGGCATTAATGTTTATTAGCAGCATGCCCCTAGGAATTCATGGGCTGCTGCTACAGTTGAAGAATGGCCCATGTTCTTGTCCTCAGGAGCCTTCAGTCTTGGTGAATCTGAGGTATGTTTATATTTGTGCAGAGCATCACAGCAAATGTGCAGTTACTTGGCATGTCCAGCAAAAACAGTAGGCAGAAGAATGAGGATGTTCCAAGATTCAGTAGAGAAAGTTCAGTGTGACTGAAGCTGCAGGTGAAAACAATCCTTCAGGGAATGAGGAGTGAACAGGTCACGTGTGAGGAAGGTGGCTGGTATCAAATAGAGCAGCTGGGGGAGTTTCTGCAGGGATGAGCCCCTGTGGCTTTGTTGGAGCGGGGACCCTTCTGCAGGTCTGCATAGTCTGAGGGAAGCTCCTAAAACCTCTCGTTATATTGATTATAAAGCTCCCTCCAAAGGATGGGTCTAGCAGAGATACTGATAGGAAACTGGAAGGCAGCTGCTGGCTGAAGCATCCTTCAGCAGCATTGATAATCAAACCCCTGGGCAAGCTTTGAGAGGGGAACCCTGCCTCCCCTCCCCTCCTTGTTCCTGGTGGTATTTCATGCACCAGTTTGAGAACAGGCCGTGCAGTTTGGCAGGGCTGTAAGGGGAGGCAGAATGTGCGGATGGAAGCCTGCTCCCAGACGCCTGCTCTACTGTGCAGCCTTCATTCCCATTCCCTTAGTTACTAAAGTGATTTTCCTGACTGTCACATCTGTAAATAATGTTGCTGGCGTATCAAGCTGGATGCAGAGTGGCGATGGATGGGGGAGGGCTGGCGCTGAGGGTGGCCGTAACAGCCCCTCTCCCCGACTCATACAATATTTATGCAGGGCTGGGAGTCAGCGGCACTGACCTCTGGGTCGTGCTGTTAAACAGCTCCCGCAGCCCTTGCATCCTAATTGCTGCACTTGTCCTTTGCTCTGGAGGATTCGCTGCTCCTTCTCTCTGGTGAAGCAAATACTAATGGCAGCTTGTGCTTGGAGGTGGGAGCAGTCTCTTCCCTATGAGGAAAAGACAAACTTGTTTTCCCCTGTGCGTGTGTAATTTGCACAGAAACCTGTGCTCAGACCCTGCTACCCAATGTGCTGGTCTCCCCAGTGCTGGCAGCATGAGAGCCCATGAAGCTGCTCTGCGTACAGTTTTGGGTTGTGTATCGTCAGAGGGCACAGAAAGGCGGTTTACCCCATCCCACTGGCTTCTATTAGGATTTCTCTCTTCCTTTTGGTGGGGAGTGGGAAGAAGGAGCAATCTCAGAAGTCAGTTGAGAGAGTAGAACTGGGTGATGTGGTGCCAGAGGAAGACAGAGATGATGCCAGGAAAGAAGAGGGCTTCAAACAGGGTCACAAAACAGAATGGCATCTTTTCTTGTAGATAAATTGTCTGCTTCAGTGAGTGTAAAGAGAGATGATGCAGAAGGCTAGAGACTCCCTCTGGATGAGGGGCTCTTCCCCTTGCAAGTGGTACAACCACAACTATGGCTGAATGTGGAGACAGACGTGGCAGACAGGGGTTTTCAGCTGATTTGAGTAGTTCAAGAAAGCCCAAAAGACAAAACTTTTGATTGCTAGAGCTGCCATGGTTTTCCTCCGTGCCTTCTGGCCAGAATCTGTCCTGCTTGGGGCTTCTGTTGGTTCTTTCTTGCAGGCCTGAAGCAAATTGCTGGCTTAAGGGGCTCTAAGCAGGTGTCTGCAAGTCCAGTGACCTGACTGACCACCCACGTCCCTTATCCTGCCTTCCTGGGTTGGCAGATCCCCTCTGTGACTGGAAAAGTGCTGTTCAGACTGGAGACTAATGGCCTTTAAGTGACATGATTGTATTATCTTAAGCGTCTATAGGCTTTACCATTAGGCACTAAACAGTTTATGACTCATAGCAGAGAAGCCCTTGTCCTGAAGAGTTTATATGCTAAATGGTCTGGACAGGCAAGGCTTGGAAGAGGCAAGATTTCCTCTTGCCTGTCGGAGAGCAGATCTAGAGAAGGCCTGCGACAGGACATGTCTTCTTAGTTTAGAGTAGCACCTTGTCTCTAGGTCTTGCATGTTCAGGTTTCCTGGAGAGAAATACTTCTGCAATGGGATTTGTACAGTGGGAGGAGAATCATATTTAATTTTAGCTTAGTTTTTGAGCATGTTTTGGTTTTGAGGGGGCTTAGACACGATGTGTTGTGGGTACATCCATTTTATCAGTTATATTCCCTTACTCAGTGCGTAATTACAGTGTTCTGCAGCAGGAGTCTGAATGCTCCCTCTTAAAGCAGCTAGTATGCAGAGAACCATGCGATTACTAAATTAGTGTATGAAAGACTTATTAAGAGACTGTATAGACAGAGAAAGGACACATGCTCTGTGTAATCAGGCTCTGCTGGAGCATGATTCACAGAATAATTCAAATAGAGATCTCTAATCCAACCACCTGTTCCAAGCAGAGCTAACTTCAAACTTAGATTGGGTTGCTCTGAGTTTTCTCCAGATGAGTTTGAATGTCTCCAGGGGAGGAGAGTTTGCTACCAATCTGTTCCAATGCTTTATTACCTGCATGGTGAAGAGTTTTTCCTGATGACAAATAGGACATTCACCTGCTGCAGCCTGTGATCATGATGCATGACTTTCACTGAGAACATAGTATTCAATTTTGTACACTCCTCTTCATAAGATGCTGTATGATGTCATGTTTAGTAAGCAGACGGACTCTCACACCAAGTTTATATGTAAAAATCAGTTGTAGGGGTTTTTCATAGGGTCAAGTTCCCAAGGCTGGGGAGGCAACCTCAGCCTCGGAGACTTGGCAGTTTCTCTTTTCTTGGGAGCAGTGTCATGCATTTCTGATGTCAAAGGGAAGTCCACCTAGTTGTTCTCCATGTCTGGAAGGGATGGTGAGAGCATTTGCTCTACCCCTCCACCAATCTGGAGTAGTGCAAATCTTCAGCCTGCTGCACTTTTGATCTCAGCTGAACCATGGAGTCAGCAAGCTCTGGTTTCCTGCATGGATATTAAGTACTTATTTAAAAATCAAGAAGCTCAATTCTCATTCTACTATCCCTGGCTGTTTACAAACTCCAGGTAAAGTTACTCTAGATTTACTCCCACATGCCTAGCAGCAGAATCAGACCCAGTAAATAGAGCTATGAATCTTTTTAAGAGAAGCTGTTAAGAAGTAGCACATAGATTTATTGTAGCATCATGTGTGTGCAATTGTTGATGAACATCTTCTGTTGGGGGCTGTATACCTGCTGTGTTACAGCCTTGCTTTTAATGTTGAGATAGCATCTCTGCCAGCATCTTGCTGATGCACAGACAGATACCCATAAATGGGCCAGATCTCACTTCGTGTTAAATGCCTTCATGTTTCATTAAGGTTGATGGCAGTGGAAGGCACACAGTGCTTTGCAGGATGAGCGAGTCACAATGAGCCACCTGCCCTATGTGCTTTTTGTGACAGAATTATGTCCCTAGTGTATACGTTGCTCTGGCTACAAAAGGCTAACACCCTTTTCCATTCACTGGCTCGCCCCTTAGAAAGCAAGGGTCTTGAGGTTCTCTCAAATTTCTTTGTACCCAGCAAAAATTTGGAGACTAGGGATCACACTGTTAGCATGTGATGGGTGTTCAGATATTTCAGCCAATGCTGCTATGAGTCCCAAGTGTTAAGGCTTGCAGCTTGCCTTTTAGGCTTCCTAGACAGGAATTTGTCTAGTAGAGAGAGAATACAGCTCTGTCCAGAGTTGGCATCACAGAAAAAGAAAGATCTGAAAGTGCCAGGTATTAGCCTTGCTGCTTAGCCTGTGTTTTTAGCCTCATTACACTAATCCAATTAAAGATTGACAGGAAAAGAACACACACTCCAGTGAAGGGGTTTGTGTGGCAACTGCTTTCCTTCCTGGGCATCTGGAGTGGCCTAAGTTATGTTGTGCATCACCACACCTCCTCGGGCCCTGCAGACCCACTGGTGCCTCCATGTGCCATGGTGTGTGCTCTTCTCCTGCATCGTGTCTCTCTTATTACTAATGGAGCATGGATGCATTTTAGCTGCTGGTCAGCCCTCATTAATATCCAGAGATGACAGGTTGACATTTGTAAAGAAGACTTGCATTGACCTTCATGTTGTGCATCGGTGCGGTTGCCATACAGTGCCCTGTGCTGGATGCTTCTCCCTGTGCTGCCTCGGGAACGCATTTGTGTTAGCAAAGGGACAGACTGCTCTGTAACCCTTTGCTGCTGTCAGGAATGCAGGCAGTATGTCTGGATGTCTCTGCACCCCTCTACCCATTCCAGGACTGGTTGCTGTAGAACCTCTGTCCGTCTGTCTGTTCATCCATCCCATCCATCCATCCATCCATCCATGCATCCATTCGTCCCAGTGAACAGGACTGGAGGGTGTTTGGGTTGCACTTGTGGCTCCTTGTGGAGGTTTGTTATTTGGGTACTGGGGCCTTAATGGAAGACAGCTTTATGCCAACAGCAATGACCCATCTCCATCTTCCTTTTCCTGGCTCTTGTCTGGGGAAGCAGCAGAAGAAAAGGCTGTACTGCCCAGGCATCCTGAATGCTGTCAGTTGCCTGTCTCTCCCCCAGCCCACGCCATCCTGGCTTGAGGACTGCTGCAGCCTGCTCAACAATGACATTTATTAACAGAGGGGGCTTTGAAAAAAGGCAGGCTGCTCCTGCAAAGGCTTCTTGCTGTAACTCTGTCTCCTCTCACCAGCCCGTCTGAGGCAATGGCTGCTGGTGTTGAAATTCATTAGTGTTACCTGACAGGCGATGGAGGCTTGCTCTGTCTGTTCCCACTTCCCTGCTCTCATGTCCCTGCTTCATACATGCTGATATTTAAAGGTGATATGTGGCTCATAGGCTTGTTGCACTGTGACAAGTCTGGGGGTGGTTGAGAGAACTGAGAGGGTGGAAGGAAAGCAAAGAGGGAGGGAGATGGGACCTGTCTCAGGGTTTCTGTGAAAGCCCAGGGCTCTCCAGATATACTGTCTTTCCACAGCTTCTGCTTGTGATTTTAAAGTACTGGCACACAGGTATGGTTTGTTCTGCACTGATGGGAGGCAGAGAGAGATGGCACTGTGTGTGCTTGGTTAGAGTGGGGTGCAGCCACCTGGCAAGGGCTTATCTTGTGGAAAGCAAGAGCAGGTGGGCTCCTCTGGCCTCTTGGCTGGTCTGTGGGGCTGAGAAGTGTGTGAGTGGAGAGCCAGAGGTTTGCCAGGGGGTTTGTCCTTCATATTGGACAGAAGCCTGTTTGCACTGAGTGGCAAAGTACTGAGGAGTAGACACCTCCCTGCCAAAGCTTTCGGTTATACAGGAAAGTTGTCCCAGTCTAACCTCAATTACTGGGATGAGAGAGTTGGGATTTGGGGATTTTTGTGGAGGTGTATGTCAGCATGCTTCAGATTTTGTAGGCTGTGGTGTGGCTTGGGCTGTTCTTTGTGCCTGGGTCACTCTACTGTGCGTGGGTGCTGTGACATCCCCCTGACAGAGGCCTCCTGGTGTCGCACTGTGGTTTCAGCAGCCTGTAGCTGCCTCTTTGGGAGGGTACGGATCTACCTAAACTGCTTTGAATTCCTAGCTTGGCCCTATCTCATGTAAGTACAGGTTATGTGCAGACACAGGCAGCTTTGCCTGTTGCAGTGCCATTTCCCAGCTAAATCAGTCTTAGCATAAATGGTATTCCCTTGCTAGCTTGTGCTGTTGGGAGAGGACACCTAAGCTTTCCTCTTGGCTGGGCAGACATGCTGTTCGACATCAAAACAGAGCAGCACCTCTGAGCTGTGTGGTCCAGGGTGTTGACCAGCCTTGCTTTGAGACAGCTCCTCTCTTTCATCAGGGTGCATGCTGTTGTGTGCTTCAGCATCCAGGCAGCTTCCTATTTCAGTGAAGGATTTCCAGGGCAGTAGCCTGCCAGCGCTCTCCTTTGCAGCCCAATGCACAAGTATTGGCCAGGACACAATAAAAATGTTCTGCATCTCTTACAATGCAAGGTCTCCACAGAATGAATTTTTTTGGAAGGCTAAGATCAGGTTTATAAACCCCAAGATTTAATGTACCTTTATCTTCCCATAGAGGAACTTGTTTTTTTAACTGCCTTGATATCAATACACCCTGTGTGTAGCAAGTGGCCCAATTTCTTTGTCTCCTGACATCCTGAACCCAGAAGCAGATGGACGTTAACCAGCTCTGATTAGTTGGGAGAATCAAGCATTAATTTTTTATACGCCAGAACCACCTGAGTGACGGAAATCAATTATGGCTGCCCCTCCCCCTTCCATATTAATGTGTTGGCTCTGAGTGGAGATGGAGGGACCTGTTGAAACGAGAAACCCCTATTTCTTCATTTGACCCTCTAGATAATTAGGGTTAAATTGATATGCTATCACACTGGTGACACATTTTATCTGCCTCTGTTTGTACAAGAGGATACAATAGTGGAGGAAGGACCAATTTGTGCCCTGCTTTAGCTAACCAGACTGAGATAAAAGGTGTCACTAGTATGATAACGTTTTTGCCTCATGCTCCTTTATTGTTGCTCAATTTGCCTTTTTTTTTTTTTTTAATCCTGTTCTTTTTCTTTCAGTACCCTTGGTCATATTTTAACTCCATGCCATCGCATAATGACGCCCTGCTAAATGTGTGTGGAGATAGGCAACTCTGGCTGACAGCCTTCCCTGATAACCGAATTCCAGCCCATCCATCACCAGGCTGCTCTCCTTAACTTGAGGAAAGTGATAACTAAAGCAAGGCAGTTTATCACCGCTGAGCTGTGCGCTTCTTGCTGCCTTGGAGAGAACTGACTTCAACAGCAGAAATGCAGCCATGTCACCTCACCTCCTATTTGCATCCTGTTCATCTCCAGGCTCCATTTACCCTGCAGGGTGGTGAAGCAGGGCTGGATGGGAATCTGAGCCTGGGGTGGTGAAAGCTCTCGGAAAATGGTGCAGAGTTGCCGCTGCTGACCACAGTCTAAGAAGGACTTAGACTTGCTTAGCTGGGAAAGGAGAGTGTGCTACCTGATGTCACTGGCTCTTCTGCCCAAAGGTGATCTGTATTTTGGGAGCAGGCAGAAGTTATGTGCTCCCATCTCTGCTTCTGCACAAAAAGAGCTGCATTGGAGGCTGGAAAATCCCACAGCCATTTTCAAGTTTCTCTATATTGAATGCATTTTGGCTGATTAGGTGGTTTTTGAAAGCCAGCTTCCTCCCCAGGGAGTGAGAGCTTCGGTGTTTGGGAAGCCAGTTAAACCTCAGTCAAAAACTAGAAGGATCATGGGATGTTGAATTTAGCAAAGTGCGCCATCATTTCTCCCTTACCTGAGGGAGGGACAAATTCTGAGCTATCTGCTGAAGCAAAGCTGCCCTCAGTGAGCAGGTTTGGCTCTGGGAAGAGCAAGAAGCTGTACTGAGCATAAAAGCTTATTTATCAAATGAGTGAATGCTCAAGTGAATGGTTGCTCTCAAAAGTAGACATACTTCCTTACAGGCCATGGTACTTCTGTTCCCCAGAACAGCCACAGATATGCCTTATTCAGTCCAGCCT
Organism: Pseudopodoces humilis; assembly: GCF_049639895.1. Taxonomy (NCBI): domain Eukaryota; kingdom Metazoa; phylum Chordata; class Aves; order Passeriformes; family Paridae; genus Pseudopodoces; species Pseudopodoces humilis. Next base: position 21,880,587 of record NC_142209.1, on the reverse strand, counting down.
GGAAAAGATGATAGAGAAACTCTTGCCTGGTCACCCAGCTGAAGAGTGGGGGGGACCACCGCAGGTGGCAGTCTTGGAGCTGGGGAAAAGATTTTGCAGGGGTATTTTCCTCCCCGTAGCTACCAGGAAACCTGGGTGCTGTGCAGCGAAAGCCCCTGGTTCCCTGTGCCAGGGGAGTGCTGCATATTCAGATTAGACCAGACCCATTCAGCAATCCTTTGCTAATCCTTGCTCAGTGGCTATGACCCCAGTGGCCTGGAGCCTCCAGGACTGCATCTTCCAGCTCAGGGATAGACTTTCCTTTTGGTCTGTGCTGCTGGCAGCCTGCCCAGGTTATAAGGTGAGTGTTGGTCTCCTGGTGCTTGAAAAACTTGAAGCCCCTCTGCTGCTAACAAGAAATGAGGGGAGCACAAGCTTGGAGGGGGAGGGGGAATGTCCTGAGGTCACACAGCTTCACAGGCAGTTTCTGGGGTTGTTACTTGTTTGCAAAAATGCATCATTTATTTAGTTGACATATTTATTTGGAGCATTTATTTTCTCCAATTAAAGACCCACTGTCCAGCGCCCAGGGCACACTGCCATCAGTCTCAGGGTGAAAATAGAACCAGACTGTCCAGTTTGCTGGGCCTTTTGGTCCCACAGGGATGGCAGTGCTTTAGATGTCATTCGTTGCACTGGGTGGTTTGCTGTCAATTCCTGTGGCTAACAAGAACAATGATGCTCTCACTTCTTCTGGGCCCCATCCAGATGTTAGGTAAACTGATAATTTTTCTTCTAACTGGAGCTAGGCTGAGACCTGTCTTAATGAAAGCCTCTTGGGTTTGGAGGAGAAACTAATTTTTTGTAACATACTTTTTGTGACACAACTTCTGTTAGTATCATCCTCTCTAGATAAATGTGAGCAGACTGAAAGAGGTTGAGCTAACCAAGTGCCTTCTTTAGACCAGTTGTTTGTTTAGTTCCTTTTCTTGTGATCTTTCTTGATTTGGGCACCAGCAAAAAGCAGCTTTCCTGGAGAGTTTTCTCAGCATGCTGCTTGGGGCTGGTCGGGTCTGTTCAACTAAGGGATGTCATGGACATCTGTGTAATGGCTGTAAAATGCATGGGCCAGGTTACTGTTTATGTGGCAGTGTGCAATTGTGAGGAGTGACTCCAGGTGCTTTATTTCTGCATGATGGCATCAGATGAGCTGTGCCCAGGGATGGGACTGTGCTGTCAACTTGCACTACTTGCCCTGTGAATCGCTGTGGCCTTGCTCCTTGCAAGCTCGTTCTTTTGCCAGCCTTCCTGCTTTCAAAGAGATTCCTCTGGATATTCTTACACAAATGTGTTTGAATGACTTAAGTGATTGGTCCTAAATCATCACATGTACATCTTCTCAGGACCAGGCATTTGACTTTGGCATATGAAACCTATTACTTTCTCAGCCCTGCTTAGAAAACCTGTTTATTTCTCCACATAGAAATGGTGAAGTCACCAAGACCAGACTGCTCTGCTACTGCACTACCATGGGTCTCACATTATCTGCAAGTGCATTATCTGTGTTGCTCCTTCATCTTGTTACTTGGGGAAATGTCTGGAGATGCTTCCCTGTTCGCCAAAGGGTTTAGAGCTGGGCTGAGCACTCAGGTACTTCCTGGGATACTGATGGTGCACCTTTGGGTGTTTACCTTGTATCCACTTCTCACCAGAGCTTGTTCCTGTATTTCAGTCTTGAGTCTGAAAACTAGTCTGGACTATTCACTTTTTCCTCTGTGGAGAGCAGGAGAAGACTTTGCCCTGGACATGGTGATCTGTGTTTGGATGTTTGAGCTGATGCTGGCACTTATAGCTCTTCCTCCTACCCTACAATCTCCTCCTACAACCCCCATGTGCCTGAGGAAGTTGGGAGATTCCCCACCCTCTCTGTTTGCAAAAGCTGATTTCTGGGGTTGTGACTTTTAACATGCACAAACAGCGCTAATTTAGTCATTTATTTAGTTGACATATTTATTTGGGATGTTCCTTTGCTTCACTTAAAGATCCTGTGGCCAGTGCCCCAGGCATGCTCAGCAGTATGTGAATGAACAAGATCCATCAATTACCCTTGACCAGATCAAAGTGGCCAGGAAATACTCACATAACTCATGTCCCTGCACAGGCTTGGCTGGAGACACACATTTTGCGACTCAGCATCCCCGGTTGAGCGCCGCATCCTTGCTCCCCTGCAAACATATTGGGATCAGCACAGTGTGGGAGAAGCAGTTTTCCTGAGGTGCTGCTGTCCCTTCAGGCAATCTGCCTGCCTTACTGATGCTGTTTTGTTTTGAGCCCTATTCCATCGGCTTGCTGTAGGAAGGGAGAGGATCAATATGTGTGCTTGCAGCTCTGGCTGCTGTGCTCACATCCCAAGTGAGACAGTGTGCACCACCTTGTATCTTCAGAGTTGTCTGCTCTCTTCTTCCAAGCACCTGCTTGGAAAAGAGCCTCTGCTTTATTGGCCCTACAGCATTTCTATCAAAAAAATTAATACTGTGGTGCCTCCTTCCCTCCTTCATATCTCTTCTGATGTTTTAACCATAAAGGCCAAATGGAGAAGCGCCGTGGCATGACAGGTGAATGGTCAGTCCTTCATACAGTCTGGCCTGTAGGCTGCTGGCAGAGCAGGATGGTTTTGCAGGGATTTGTGATGGGTTTGCTTAGCCAAGGACAGCCTGGATACTCCAGTCGTGTTTGTGTGTTAGCCATTGTGGAGAAGAGCTGAGTGCTACACTTGTACACAACTGTTCAAAATGTTTAGTCTAAAAGGTTTCAGCAGCCTGGATGTGCCTGGATGTATGTAAGTCTTAAGCCAAGCTGTACTCTCATGAGATTTTTTTGCCAAGAGCTATGGTGTTTCTGATGTGCAGCATGATGTTACAGCAGATTTGAGAGTCTTTTCCATCTCTGAACAAAATGCACTTAAGAAAACAGAGTTTGTGTTGTCAAGACACTGATTGAATCAAACTTGCTCTCTCTTCTCTCTTACAGGTTACCAGGACAATGCCAGTACTTAGGGCTGCCGGTTGCTGATTACTTCAAACAGTGGATTAATCTGAAAAAGGTACTTCTGTGCAAACTGCCATGGTCCCTGTCTCCCTGTCTCCCTCCTCCCCTTGTCCTTCACTTTTCCTCTTTAAGGAGGTATCTAATAACTACTGCTGTTTTGCATTGAAATGAGTTATTTTCTCAGAAGCTGGGCTGAGCGAGTCCTCCAGCTCCCTATTGTATCTCCTCTAATAGAGTCTTACTGTACTTGATGGGATGTGTTCTGCAGCTGGGGAGAATCCCATTGTGGCAGGCACAGAGCAATGTCTCTGCATAATATTGGGACACTGTGAGACCCCCTTTCAGTGAAGGTTGTGTTGTCGCCAGTACTGCTGACTTTGTTTTGTTTTGCAGCCATATAAGGCTCCTTGGAGCATGGTCCCCATCAGATGAAATTCCAGTTAATAAATGTGGAAATACTCCAATATAAAAATCAGCATTTCTCTTTGTGGTGTGGGGAAAGGGAGCTGTCTCTGCAGCATATCCAACTCAGAGATCAATGCTCACTTTGCTAACCAAAATGCCTTGGACTGAATACTGTCTGGTGCTTTGTCTTTTGCTCCATGCCTTCACTGGGTGGTTAAGGAGCAGCATGCTGTGCATCCACAAGGACTCCTGGCACAGCTTCTTCATCTGCACAGAAAAATATGATGATGCCATAAGTCACAAACCAAAGTGGGAAGAAAACAACTCTGATTACAAGCAGGAGCAGAGTGAGGGAGGAGGCTGCGGTCTGCACAAGAGAAATTGGGGTGGCCCTCCTGACTAAACCTTTAGATGAGTAAGATTCCCTTCCCCCATCCAATTTAGTGCTTTATTTGGGTTTCTATGCCTTTTCCTGGTAATTAGGGGTCTCAGTAAGTGGATTTTTCTTATAAACAGCTCGTTGTTCTTGCGGGCTTTTCTTTTGTTCTTTTTATTTATTTATTGTTTTAAATGGAAGTGTGAGTGACAGGCTGAGCGGCCGCAGAAGGACAATTTGCATGATCTGTTCCGTCAAATAGGGTAGAACATGAACTTAACAAGGGATGCTGGCAGCACATTCCTGGATGAACTTGTCAAAGGGTCTTGTATTTCCCTGCTGTCAGAGCAAATCTTTTGGCTGATTGCTGGTCCTTGGTAAATGAAATCTGAAAGCACATTGGGGCATTCTGCAGTTCAGTGACCATTAATGATCGCCATTTGAAGTTCACTAAACTTCCGGTGAATGGATAGCAGCTATATAACCAGCAGGTTGATGGCTGCAGAATAATAATACTAAAAAAAAAAATCCCTGTGTACTGATGTTTGCTAAGAAGTAGGTTGATCCAGCCATGCTCCTCCTCTAGGCCTTAGGATTAATGACTTACAGCACTCTCCCATAGTTCAAGGCTCTTGGATTTAGTGTGTTAGGAGGTGGGATTCATCATTATGTAGGTGTCCAGGCAAGTGTCTCTTCTTCAAGGTGAGCGTTTGTGTATTGCATGTCAGCAAGTACTAAGATACTAAGCTGAGGGCTTCTAAGCATCCATGAAGTCCCAAGCACAGAGCTAAAGGCAGGAGCAGGAGGGAAGTTGTTACAGTGAAATCCTCCCCTCTCCAGCTACCTGAAAGGGTCACATGCTGAGCATGTAGGATGGGGGCATGTGGGTTGGGTTGTCCTCCTCTGCAGATGGAAACTTGGAAAGTAAAGCTTCAGCCTCCTTCAGATTGTGCAGGAAAGGGGATGTGAGAGGGAACTGCTGATCTTCTTCCAACCCCTCTAGTCCCTTAAAAACAATGAAGTTTTTCTGACACTTTAATACCTGACATCCTCTGAAAACACAGAATGGTTCGAGGGACCCTGGTCACTTCATAGGAAGTAACCCATGTTGCAGAGGAGAGCATTGACCTCTCCTGTCTTGTGGCTAAGAGCTGCTTCTCCTGGGACTTGCTCTTACCCTGGGGTGGTGATCTTTCTATGCCATGCACTGCTTTCAGGTGCTTGTGGGGCAGTTGCCTGTGTGTTTTCACGAGAGAGAATTTCCAGCCTAGATAACTAATTCTGTCCAAGCAGATGGACCCAGTGGAGACTCATTCTCTATTGAATGAGCTCCCAGTGTGAGACAGATAAGAGTAGACAGGTAACTAGCCCCCCCATTCTTCCCTGCATAGCTCAGTTGGCCCTTTTTCCCACCCCCGGCACATTCCTTACTTAGAAATACCTCCAAGGCTGAGTTTGCCTTTGACCTGATCCATGAAGTAAGTGGAGGTGTTGGAGGGTGGGTGGGGCTTGCAGTGTGAAACTGATGATTTCTAGGTCATGGATAATGCAGAGATACGAATGTTTCAGATCTCAAGAAAACAGGCATATATGACAGAGAGCAGTTTCCTGAAGGATGGCCTCACCTGCATCAGCTGTATCTTCTTTGAGTCTTTATGAGCAGTGATAACAAGAGGACCTTTCTGAATTAGGGAGCTCCTGCTGCAACTACCAGGCAATGCTGAAGTAGTATTACACACAGACAAATCTGTGTACCTATGTGTATTGCAGTAGTAACAAAATGTGTTCCAGATTCTTCTGCCAATGCACACACAGCTTCAGGTCCTTTTTGTCTCTGTTTTTTATAATTTTTAAAAAACAGTCCTTGTCTGGACTCCCTCTGCCACGGCATGGGATGCTCCAGAGCTCAGCAGATCTTCTTCTGCAGTGGTGAGAGAGTCTTTCTCAGAGTTCATTTGCCAATAAACTTCCCTTTTGACTGCTGTACTGCAGGAGCAGTTGAGGTGAGAATTTTGTGCCTGCAGGCAGCTTTCACAATTTCCAAGACCTGCCTCTCAGGCAAGCTGGAGAGAGAAATTGCCCCTAGTAGCTGTCACGCTTGCTTTGCCTCAGGCAAACTTGTTGGATTGATCTGGCCGTTCGGTGGTGGTGAGCTCCACATCTGACTGTTGCAATGGTGGCCATAGTGTCTTGGGATCAGTAAAAAAGCCTTCTGTGGAGGGGACTGCAGAGGGGGAAGCTGCCTGTGCACTTGACCATGTTTGCTGAAGTTTTACCTTGCCCTGTGCCCCCCCCCCAGTCTGCTAATGCATCCCTTCTGTCAAGCCTGATCGGTGTTTGCTGACATTTTTAATGTCACTGAGCGATCTTGTATCTCTAGTGAACTGTCAGTGTAGAGCTGACTCGGGGCAGAGAGTTTATCATGTTCTTCACTTCGATTAGCTCAGCCTTGTGGGAGGGGAGCAGAAAGCAGAGGAGGCTTTCTTTGAATGCTGCAACATTTCAGATATCCCCCTAAACCATCTCAACAGAGAGCCACCATCTCATCTGCCAGTTCTCCTTAGGTACCTATCATGTTGATCTGCAGAGGCCCCATGGGTTAGGACTGAGGTGCAGAACCTGAGCTACATCACTGGAGACAGATGCTCAAGGTAGAAATAACAGAGAGTGCTTCATGTCTGGAGAGAGGGGCACCAGCAGAGTAATGTGTACAGAAAGCAAGAGACCATGGGTCAAGATTTATGCAAAAAGGAAAGCTGCTGCAGCTAGCAAGCTACAACCAAGCTGCTGCCCTGAGAGTATCCTCAGATAGCCTGGGTAAATCCATTACTGCTTATTATAACACAAGGATCACCTCTCATTTGTGGTCCCTCTGCTCTTCTAGGAGCCTCTGTGGTTTGTTCTCCAGGTCGCACTAGACTTAGCAGCATGGTTGGTCCTGTGAGGAATCCTTACCTCTGGAGCTGGAACCAGTGCTGTGTTAGGCTGGGGACACAGTGCCTGCAATCACAGGGTGTCCAAGAATGGGAATGGGAAACCCAGCAGGCAGTAGTTGTCATCACCATTGGTCTGGGAGCATGTCACTGAAGGGAGAGCGGTTTAAAGGAGGAAGGAGGTGGAGGAAGAGGGGTGAGGATAGATTTTCTTACAATGAGCTTTTGCAAGAAGAATGTTAGAAACACAATGAGGGTATCAAAATGGGCCGACCAGATATGTAACCCAGGTTATCTTTATGCCAGAGGCCAGTAGCCAGTGCTTGTGGGTGTAACAGGGAGAGCATGGCTTGAGTCAGCTTTCTCTGATGCCCAGCAATTGTCTCAAGAACTGAGAGCTGTCCCTGGACCACTGTATCTAGTACCTACTGTTTTTACCAGAAACTTGTACACCCTTTTCTGAATCTGCTCATGCCTTCAGTTTCTATAGCATCCTGCAGCAATGACTTTTGGTATTTAATTATGCATCAATTATACTCTGTTTACTCATATATTGTGTGAAGATGCAGATCCCTTTGTTTCTTTTAAACCTATTGTCAGATCATTTTCTTGTACCTAGGTCTTGCATTGTGTGAAAGAACACGTTTCTAGTTCTTCTTCATGGTGTTACTCCTGATTTGAGACCTCAGTCATACTCTTGCTCAATTGTCTTTTCCAGCATAGCAAAACTTGTTGGAGGGCTCAAGGCACAAAGGCACTTGTGGTCTCTGTGACTCTATAACTGGCTTGTGGAAGTTATTCTTTACATCTGTACACTATCCTGATCTTCCTTTAATTCTCTGGATGTTTTGCAGTTAAAAGATAAGAGGAATGTTTTATGTATCCACTAAGGGTTTGTTTTATTCCTTGTTTCTCAAATTATGTATATATTTATTTTTTTTTTAAAAATAAGACAATCATCATATCCATCACAGAGCTGTCCCTTTCTCCACACAGCAATCCTGGCGTCTTTGACCATCTTTGATTTCTGTTCAGAGGGTGCAGCATGTCTTTAGATACAGTAATAGTGGCTGCTTTAGGAGTGACAGAAAACTGGTTTTAGTTTGACATCCTCCTGAAATTCAGGGGAGTTTTTGTGAAAGGCAAGAGTAGAATGATGTGTGTGAAGGAATGCAACTTTCCTTCTCTGGGCATGATGAAACAGGGTTGACAGAGCTTTGGGGAGCACAATGCTGGGGTGCTGTGGCTGTACACAGAGCTAGCCTTTCCCAGGGCCAGCCTTTATTGATCTGTAGATATTCCTGTTTGGAAGCAAACTGTTAATATACATTCACATATGTTTTAAGGTCACCTACTTGCATTGTGAAATCTGTCAGAGGAAGCATGTAATAGGATGTTTTTGTTAATATTTGGCTACTAGAAATAAACACATCTTAAACAAACAAAGATTTGCTAACAGCTTTCTGTCTCTCCTCTGAATTAACAATTCCTTCTGCCTTTGGGGTGGGAGGAGGGGCTCAGAGTACTTCTCAAGCACTTGGTGCTGAAGTGTCTTGAGTGCTTTGGATGAAGATCGTTGGAATGGGTGAGAAATGGTTTATGTGTTAACCCCTATATTTCGAAGTTGCTTTTGTGAGGTTTAAATACTTGAGGACTTAGAGTGATTGTTATCATTTTCCTATTTATTGAATTACTGGCTGCAGGGAATATAAAATGCCTGGTCAGGTTAGAAATGCCAGAGGAGGAGTCCTCAGGCAAAGTGCCTCATGGCCAGAGCGCCAGGCACATGAATAAATGTTGCCTTCTAACTGCAAAGAACTGTGCCCAGGGCTTTGCTTGTTTGCAGCATGGGTGACTGTTCTGAGACCCTGTGAAACCTTCCTTCAGTGGGACCTGGGCTTGCTTGGTTCCTCACCCCATCAGTGAAGCTCTTGGCTTTGGAAAGTCTCAGAGGGCACAAATGGGAGAGGTTGTGAAAGGAAGCACAAGGAGAAGTGTGACTCGGGAGCTAGGACAGTAAGGGTATCTCTTCCACACAGATGAGGGAAGGAAAGTGTCTGTGGAATGGCATTGGTTCATAGTTGGAAGGAAATGGAAGGAATTGCTTATAACAGCAAAATGACTATGTTTAATAAATACTCTGCTCTGTATTTACAGAAAGGCAGAGGTTGCCATATTGCTGAGCAAGAGGTTTGCTGTTACAACACAATTTTCTGATAAAGTCAAGTAGTGAATTGGTTGGCATTTTGCATAGCTGGTTTACAGGACTTCTAAGAGCTGGCTGAGATGCCCTGGACTATTAATAAGTCTTTGAACATGGGGGAAGTTCTAGAGGACTGGAAGAAAGCTAATGTTGTACCAGTAATTTAGAAGGGCAAATGGGATGACCGATGAAGTAATTATAGCCCTATCATCTTGACATTAATTCTGGGCAAAGTAATGAAAAGCCAGATATCATAGTTGATTAATAAAGAATGAAAAGAGGGTAATATAATGCCAATCAATGTGGATTTATGGAAACTAGATCTTTTTCAAACTAACTTGATATTTTTTTTATGAGAATACATGTTTGGTTGATAAAGGTAACCATGTCAATGTAATATACTTCTGGAAGGCATTTGACTTGGTACCTTATGACATTTTGATTAAGAAACAAGAGTGATACAAAATCAACATGGCACACATTACATTGATTAAGAAAGAGCAAACTGACAGCTCCTAGCATTTAATTGTAAATGGATAATCATCATGGAGTGCATGTCTTCCTAGTGGGGTCCCACAGGGATCTATTTTTCAGACCTCTTGTATTTAACACTTTTGTCAATGCCCTGAAAGAAAACATAAAAATAATTTTCAAAAACATGTGCAGATACTGCATCCAGAAGGTGGCTGCTGTTGGATTTATAAATAGGCAATGGTGAGGGGGAGCAGAGGTGCTGGATCATTTCTTTCTTTGGGTCTGGTTTGACCAGTATGGGATGTTGGATCCCATCTGCATCAGAAAGAATTGTGGAAACTTGAAGACTGGATGAGAACTGCGAGACCAGAGGAGCACTCGCCATGCAGTAACAACCCTGGGAGCCATTTAGCTACCAGAGCCATTAGTACCAGAGAAGGGTAAGGGCTGTAGTTGCCAAGCATCTAAAGGGAGAGCCACAATGTGACAAGAGGTTCCTTCACAGAAGCAGACAAAAGCATAAGCAGTTCCAGTTCCTGGAAGCCAAAGCAAGGTAATTCAGGTGCAGATCTTTACAGTGTGGGATAATTAACTGTTGGAACAACTTAGTGAGGGCTGTAGTGGATTACCCAGCTTAGGAGGAAGGGTGTTTTTCCTAAAAAACATCAGCTGTGGTTCAGACAGGAATTTGGGGCAGTGCTGTGGCCTGTGCAGGTCAAGCCAGCCGGATGTGGTTGTTTCTTCTACTGTGATGATCTTTTCCCGTCTTGTACAGCTCTGGCCGCTCTGTTCCCTTGCAGTGAGAGCACTCTCAAGGGCTCCTGGCTCAGGGAGCACAGACACCAAGAACAACACAAGGCTGGGAATGGAGGGGGAAGCATCCCAGGGAATGCAGCACCTCTGGCATGGGCAGAAGAACCCTCCTGCTCTGAGGCTAGAGCACAGCAGCCTTCCACGACTTCTCCTTTAAATCTGTCGTGCAGCTGTCTGAACTCTGAAATTTCTTTCACTCTCTCCCTCGCCTTGTTAACATGTGTTGCCTTTGGGGTAATCAGGGAAAAAATATTATGTCCTTTTACAATTACCGGGTTTTGGAATATTAAAATGTCTCTCTGCATCGGCAGTGTTATTTTGATTGGTATTCTAACCTTTGACTAGCCCATAAAGCGAGCCGCTCTTCAAGCCAATATTGCGGGACTGAAATTTAATTCCGAAATGATTCCAGATAATAGGGAGACAGATAATATATGCATGAAGGATATTATGTTTGGACTAAATGCAGCAGGGCCAGGGCTTGGGAGTTGAATAATAGCCCAGAGTGAGTTATAATCTGTGGGACAGAAATACCTTACTGTCAGGGCCAGGAGAGGAACTCTTAAATCAAAGGGAGGCAGATGAGGAGGGAGTTGAGGATAGTCATCTCAGTGGGAAAGGGCATCCAGGAGAGGCCTTAAAGGAGCAGCCCTTTCTGTCCTTTTGCAGGGCAACCTGTCCTTCCTTTCTTAATAAGGAGTGCTGAGTAAAAACATACTTCCAAGGAAAACCAATAGGCAGGGATTCTGGAAGTTCTTGTCAGTCTTTTCCTTTTTGTCTTCCTGGATTCATTAGAAGAAGGTACAGCATGGGTTGATGTCTCAGTTTCCCTACAAGTTGTACCAGATGGACCAAGGGGTTGTTGTTGTAGTGGGTTTGCAATACATGCTAAGGTAGAGTGCTCACATAATACAGAGTAATCATTGGGGTTGATTTTGACATCCTCTGTCACATACAACAAAGAAAGCACAGGCATGGCATGTGGGCTACATGGACAGCAGCTGCTGTTCAGGGCTTTGCCCCTGACATTCTCAGCCTGGGACTCACTGCCAGGCAAGGCTATTTCCTTCCCTCAGAGTTGCTGCCTAAGCTGGTGACTGGAGACACACAGTAGAAGTATCTTCTGTGACAAAAGAGGTGTAAATTCAGTGACTTTTAAACACTGAAGGCTTTAAGAAACAACACCTCCCTCTGGGGTCTCTGTACCAGAGAAGGGAACTTGTGGTTTTTGCTATTTACTCCTCTACAAGTGGCACTTTGTTCTTTGCCAGCATCTTCCAAGCGTGATAGAGTAGTCAGCAGAATACTCTCCATTCTGGAGTATCTCAGTCCTCTAACTTAACCTGCTGGGCAAGGTGTTGGGAGCTTTCTGTAGGTAGACTTTGCAGAGCATTGCAGATAATCGTGCTGCCAGCTGTCCTGGGAGGAGGGGAACTGAGCAGGCAGAGATGGAGAATGATGTCTGCTGCTGGGTGACACAAACCCATGTCGATATAACAGGCTTTGGCTCAGTGGCACGAGCTTATAGTTTCAAAGTAATGATCCCAGCCTCACATTTCATTTCCTTGCCTTGCAGTCTCAGGAGCTGGTCTTGCTACAGCTGAGAGGGGTCTAGATCTAGCCTGGAGGCTTCACTGGTTTTGGATGACTTGAACGATAACATACATGCTCCTCTCAGGAGGGCAGAAATAAAGAATGTCCATTTTTGTCTAAATCAAATGATTTTGTGTTTCACTCTCCTTTGATTTTTGGTTTTAGGGGTTTTTTGTAAATTACATCATCAAAACACAGTAGCAATTTTCTGTGGACCTTGTGTCTGTACAAATTGTTCAGAGAGACAAGAAAGATGTGATCCCCTGAGGGTTAATGTAGTTATATGGAAGCCACTCAGAGCTACTCCAGGGTAAAGGGGACGCCTGAATATTTTGGTCCTATTAATAATAAGTTCTTCCTGGAACTTCCTTCCGTCTTCCTTGTAACTATTCTGCATGTTTTCTCATGGCATCTCACACACAAGTTAACTTCTTTACCATCAGGGTTCTCCTACATTCTCTTTTGCTAATACATACTGAAATGTGCTAGGTGCATGTTAAAGTTCACCTCTTTTCCTAGGCAGGGTGTTTTGCAGCCTGGTCTTAGCCTTTAGAACAAACAAGTTTAACATACTGCCTTTGGGGAGGACCTGGCACAGGTGGAAAAACCCAGAGAGGAGCAGAAGGGTCAGAGAACTGGAAGACACAACCTCCAGAGGAAGACTGAAGGATTTAGAGGACAAAACCTCCAGCTGCGCCAAGGGACATTTAAGTTGGACATTTGGAAGAATTTTTTCACAGAAAGGGTGATTAGATATTGGAATGGGCTGCCCAGGGAGCTGGTGGGGTCACCGTCCCTGGAGGTGTTTGAGGAAAGACTGGATGTGGCACTCAGTGCCATGGTCTGGTTGACAAGGTGGTGTTAAGTCATAGGTTAGACTCCATGATCTTAGAGGTCTTTTCCAACCTAATTGCTTCTGTGATCTGGGATATTCAGCCTAGAGAAGACTAATCAGAAATAATTTTTGAGGAATGAAAATGCTCAGTTTCTGATTGGTTGTGGTGTATGGCTCTTGACCTGCTGCAAGATCAGTAAGCAGTCTCCATGGATAAGAGCAGGAATATGGGACTTCTAGCTCTTGTGAGTTCAGAAGAATGTGGTGGGGGTGGTTTGGGTAGAGCAGGTCCTGCCTTGAAGCAGACAGTCAGTCATCACTTCTCCCGTCTTGCTTGCCTGTGTGCTGATACTATGTCCTTTGCCCTTGCACTGGGACATGGGCTGTCTGCATTCCTTGGGACACATCTCTGAAACTCAAGAGTATGTGAGCTGGGAAAGAAGGATATTTTCCTTGGGTGCCATGTACAGTCTCCACTCCCCTTCTGATGCTGTCTGCCCAAATCCCAGATGTTTGAACTGGGAAAATCCCAAGGCAGACTTTATTATTTGGTAGTGCCTTTGGGCTTCAAGTAAGAACCAGGGCCTCCTGTAGCCACATGATACAGAGGGCTCTCAGGTAAGGTCAGAAGGTATTGATTCAAGAGAAAATGCACAATTGTGTTCCTTGGCCCCATGTACCCTGCATGCTACTGGACAAAGCAGGGAGGAGAATTTGTTGCCTTTGATCTTTTTTTAACCAGGACAAAAGATTTGCCTTTTAGGTGAAATTCTGAGCAGCGGTTTGCTGAGCACACTGTGATGGTCACTTTACCAAAAGCATCCTTGTCTATGCAAGTGGTTGGAGGCAGGTTGGCATTTGTGATTCTTTCCATGCACATTGTTTTAGTTGCAGGCAAAAGGCAGAAAGGCAGCTGCTCAGACCTTGCGTGCTGCTCTTCCTGCTGAGTGCCATATTGCTTGGATGTACCTCACTGTGCCTGCATTCCTCGTGCTGGGGGATTTGAACATCTGTCCCCTGCACCGAGGAGCCTCCTGGTTTCCATCTGGCTGTGTATGTGTGCTGCTGCTGAGGTTAAACATACTGCTCAGACCTTTGTTCCATGGGTTTGGTTGTTGCTTGCAGGTTGAGGAAGGAGCTGTGCTGACACTCCTGGTCCTGCCTCTTTATGGGGGTGTGTGCTCTAGGTGCCAAAGACAAAAGTTTTAGAAAGAGCTTGCACCCAGACTTGGTGCCCTTAGTGTGGCAGGCCAGGAGCAAGCCCGGGGAACCACAAGAATGGTGAGAATTAGGCATTTGTGAGCTGGTGTCATGGGTCTGGCATTTCACCTGCACACAGGACTGAGGCTGTGCCTACAGGGCACTAGTGCTGTTGGCTGAAGCTGGGGCCTCCAGTCTCACCTGCCTGTTTATGTGAAGCTGTGGAGTGTCCTGCATTTCCCCATGTCTCACTTGCTGAGGTTCACCAGAGGGGCTGGAACCTTCTTTGTGCCCTGGTATTGTGAGAGAGAAGCCGACCCCAGGCCTGACACAGCTCCACGCAGTCAATACTGGAGCAAGGCTGGAGGAGAAGGGATTAGAGGCAGGGCATGTTTTACGATAATCCTGCAATGTGTGCTTCATTTCAGGCCAGGAAGAGCTGGGAGTTGAAGGCACAAATTTGTGAAAAATGGGATTAAAACACTGGCTGGTTTGGTCCTCATTTTCCTACCAAGGCAGCATAGCTACAAAGGGAGAGTGCTTGCCATCACCACCAGCAACAGCAGACAGGTTTACGGTAGCCATTGGCTTACCGTAAGCAGGAAGAACAGAACTTTGGTTTTTGTTGGTTTTTTTTTTTTTTTGTATGAGATGTTCCTGGTACCCTGTGCCATGTGTGATGCACTGTACTACTGAAAGGGTTGGGACTTTGCTACTGGTGTTTGGGTGGGAAAGTGTGGGTGTGCAGCCGCTGCCCCATTGCACAGAAGCATACCAGGGCTTGGCTTTGGCTTCTCATGGGCTCAATATAAAGTGGCCAGAGATGGTGAGCAGTGAGATGGGAGATACAGTAGTGGAATTTGTATATTAATAACTTGCAGTACTTCACACTCATTAAATTAATTAATTAAATCACTCAGAACCCCAAGGCTACTAAGCAAGTTGATTTCAGAGTTAGGATTAAAAGTCTCCTGTCACCCTTCCCCCATGCTGGCGTAGCACTTCTGGCTTCATCCTGGCTTTTGCTCTTTCCACTTGCAGGTTTCCGTGCTTGAACTCTGCAGCCCAAGGATTGAATCTGTCAAAGTGGCTTTTCTAAGAACTGGCTGAAAAGTCTACAGATATGATCTGCTTTTGTTTAGAAAACAGCCCATCTTTTGTCCTTGTCTGGGCACAAACTTCTCTTATTTTGTGGCCTGCTGGGAAGGGCAGCTCTCATCACTCTGAAGCATGAGCCCAGCTAGGGTCTATCCCACAGTGACTGCCTTTCCCAGTTACCTGAGCATTGTCTCCTACAGACCAGGACCATCTTCTCCTTGGGTGCTCTGACATGAGTGTTGCTGCTATCTTTATAGGGCATTAAAGCTCCTGACCAAATGGTCATTCCCAAGCTCACTGAGTACCCATCAAATTCTCAGCAGTCCCTTCTGGGTGTCAGTAGGTGTGGTGGGGCAACATGCTTTTATTTACTGACAAACATGCACCCTTCCTTCCTTCCTTGTCTTGAATATTGTGTTGCAAAAGCTAAGCTCATAATCATGTTTGATGTTTTCCTGGACATCCTCTCCACAGCTGAAAATGTAGGTTTCATGACTGATGGATTAGCTCCATCCACCTCACCTTTCTTTGAGTCAGGACATCGGCATTTATTTCAACAACTGCACTCAAAATACCTGAAAGCAAATGACTTACATTAAGCCATGCAGGATGGAGTGTAGTTGAGCTGTTGTCTCTCCTCCAAGCATTGGTTGACATCCCTGATGGTTTTAGTGGTTTGGAGATGAAACCTCAGTGTACTGTTCTGCCAGTGCTTCTCCTGCATGCATCCTGCAGGTATGTTTTTAAACAAACTGTAGATATTTAGTGTATGGTTTTGTGTCAGTTTCAGGAAAGTCTGTTTTCTGTGCTCTCCCAGCATGGTAACCTCTGTCAGCCTGGCCCTGATTGATGCTGTTAATATTTGAGAGATCATTTGGGATCTCTGCCTTGGCTGCACTCCTCGTTCAGGGAAGAACTGTCCTGTGTGGATGCTGCAGCTGCCAGCGGAGTGTGCTTCTTGCCTGACAGTGTGTTTTGGAGGAGGCAGGTCTACCAGGATTATGAGTAGCATGAAACTTTCGAAGAGCTTATTTCTAACCTCCAACAGGCCCAGACTGGGCCTTTATTTCTGTGGGTGAGGGTCTTTCAGCCTCCCTGGGACATGTCATTCTGTTCTTGCCTTTTGGCACCAACTGTATTTGGACACTGCAGTGGAGGGGTGTCCTCACACCTCTGCTCAGCCCTTCCAGGTACTGGAGCTGGCCTTGGCAGAGCTGCCAAACCAGAAACAGCTCTGAGTCTCTCCTGTGTTTTGGGTCTCCCTTTGCCATTGTACCACATATGTTTTGCCCGTATGGAGCTGGTTCTGCTGCACTGTTCCTTCCCCTGTGGGGACAGTCCGTGCTGATCAGGAGATGACTGATCCTCTGTTGGTAACTCTGCCACACACAGTTTTCAGCCACCTCCCAGCTGCTGCACATGGGCTGTCTGCTCTAAGCAGTGGAGGCGCATGGTCATTTCTCTTGCTGCAGGAGAGTTCTAGTGACACATTCCTTGCTCAGCCCTCTCTACAGGGCCCAACTAAATCCAGTTGTAAGAATGGGGCTGACATGCTGAGGATAGGGGCTCCAGCAGATCCAGGAGACAGTAAAGCCATGTGTCTGAATACCAGACTGTTTGCTCTGCCTAATTATCAAAAGTATGAGTTTGTTCTGCTAGGTGCACATTATGCCTTTATTGTGGTGTAATTATGCCAGCTGCCTATGTTTAGTGTCATAAAAAGGAATAAAATGCCCATTACCCGCCTAAAGAATTCTTCTTGTGGGTTTTTTTTATTTTTATTGCTCTGGAGTACACAGTGGGGATAACTTTGATCAGCAATTCTCCATGCAAAATAGCTAGTGAAATACTGTGCCTTTCAGAGAGCTCCTCCAGCCAGCAGCCTGCAAAGGCAGCTGGCCCACGAGCCTCACCTGGC
Organism: Pseudopodoces humilis; assembly: GCF_049639895.1. NCBI lineage: Eukaryota > Metazoa > Chordata > Aves > Passeriformes > Paridae > Pseudopodoces > Pseudopodoces humilis. The sequence goes on along the minus strand of NC_142209.1, from coordinate 21,863,712 downwards.
GATGCCTCTGTTGCTTTCTGCCAGCCCGATCTGGTGGTCAAAATGGTGAAGGCACCACAAAGCCTTCCTCTGCAGGAGCTCGACTGCTTTCCAGCAGCATTTTCCTGCTGCCATCCAGGTCCCAAAGCTCCCTCCTGCCGACACAGCATGTGAGAGGTGCAGGATGCTTTCCAAGCCTGGGAAAAGATGCAGCCTCTCTACCTGCTGACTTACTCGGGAAGATACAATGGTGCCTGGGTCTGGCTGAGGTATTTTTTTGGGCAGAATGTTGTGTTAAGGAGTCCCATGCCATGGGGAAGCACTTAAAGTTGTCGAGGGGGCAGCCCAGAGAGATGTGTGGGTGGGAGCCATGTGCTCCTTTGCCCTGCCTTGTCTGGAAACAAGCCAAGTGTCATGAACCTGCCAATGGCCTGGTGGTGCTCTTCCAAGAGCAGGGATATCAAGCCTTATCCCCCAGCCAGCCCACAGCTCCTGCAGTTGGGTTTTGGCTGCTTTGAGGTTTCCTGTGGTGTCTAAATATCTGAGGCCATGTTTCTGTGATGCTGAGAGATGCCTCAAAGGAGCCACATCCTCCAAGAGCTGAGGTTCTGTGCAAACATCAATTACTAAAACACATACCCTGCCAGGGAACAGCAGTGGGGGGCTTGCTTTGTGTGTGTAAATCCTAGGGGCATTTTGGTGATATTAAGTAATTTCTGATGGGAAAAAAATTAAAGCCCCATATCCAAATCCCACATCTTCAGAGGTTTTTAAAAGCTGCCTCTCTGCCTTTCCTTCTTCTAGTGTTTCAGTCTCTTAATTGGAAACTGACTTTATTAGCCTCATTAGGAATGGTTAGTGCTGGCTATAGATAGCTCTTAAATATATGGTTTCGGTGGATGTTAAATCTCTTGTGTTAGTTGGTTTATTTTTCAACTCAATGTTATGTTCAGCAGGTCCCTGATCCCCCCAGCCCAGCTGTGCCACAGATACCTCGCACAATGTCCCTTTTAATTCCCTCCACTTATTTTTTACATCAGGTGTTCCTTGAAGTGGCCTTCACAGTTCTCCACCCTTTCAGCCGATGACTACGTCAGGGGAAGATGGACTTGTGCCTCCCCGCAGCTTCATTGCATATGCACACGCTGTCTGCCCCGGCGGCACGATTGCCTTGGTGAAGAATCCAAGGGGCTGCTGATAGCAATCATTGATTAAGAGGGTAATTGTCCTGAAAATTCAGATTGATCAAAAGGCAGAAATGATAACTTGTGTAACTGTGTTTAAAACCACGTCCTGTCAATAGGGGAGACTGAGACGTGGCGAGCAGAAAGCAGGGAGAATTGGATGTGCAAGCAGGTGAGTGTGCCTGTGGTTCAGGGAGGAGGGGGAGCCATTCTTCCTTGGGGTCCATAGCAGGATGTTTCTTGTCACCGACGCTGGGCTATTGGAGATTCAATCACTTTTATCTTCCCCTCTCTCTCAATCCAAATGCCTTTTCATATTAGAAAATTAGAATCAGCTCTGCTCATGCAAGATTTATTAGCTCTGCTGAGCAATACCACAGAAGAGTAAATGATGTCGCATTTCAGGGGCTTTTTATACATTATGACCAAACTTGCAACTTCTAAAGTATTTTTCCATTGAGCCACTGCAGTATGTTAAAGGGATGGGGAGACAAACTTCTCTCTGGAAATAGTTCTGCACCAGTTCAGATGTCTTTTCTTTATTATCAGAATGATTGGATTTGGATTCTAATACAGATCTTTTCTTTGGGCTCAGTTTCTGTGCTTATTGCTGTGGAAATCAAACTCTGAGAACTGAGCCTGTTTATCGCATTTTTTTCTTGGGTCCCTTTGTAGAAACTCTTTTTGGTGCTAAAATGGGTGTCTTTGGAGCTCTGCTGCTAGCTGGCACTCATTTACATCTGAAGAAGGCAAATCTTGTTTCCTGCTCACTTCTTTTCCATTGTGTTTTGCACTGGGTGGCTTCTTTTTAAAATGCCTTCTGACCTTGTGCCATACACAGCTCATGTTTTGCGTAGTGATGGTTCTTTGGTCTTCGGGTAGTAGATGTTAAAAGTCTTTAAAGACATGAATTAATTTAGGCTCATACCACTCAACAGATGTTATTATGGGGATACTGAGGCATGGGGGATTGGATGATTTTCCTGTGATCCATATCAGAGATTGAAACAGAAATTAGGTCTCATCTCTCCTGCCTCTGGACATCAGCCACAAGGCTCGTTTGTGAAGCTTTTCACTTTCAAATTGCTTTGCAGGCATTAAATCCATGCAGCATCCTTGTGGGCTGGCTGCACAGGAGGGTCACTCAGCCACAGGAGTCAGAACGACCAGTTACTGGGAGCCTCTGCCTGAGCTGCTGTTCAGTTTTTCTCCCCATCTCAAAAATTAAAGCACTTGAGTTACACTCACTGATTTGACCGATGCTACCTTCACAAATCCCTGGTGCTCTGCAGCATTTCACCCCTCTCAGAATGAGCATTTTGTATGTAGCCCCTACACAAACATGGCTGTTGCCAAGGTAAACATCATTTTTCTTCTAGATCTGGTTTGGAATATTCTCAGAAGGGAGCAAATTTTTCTCCAGACATCATCATTTAGGAAAGTAGCACCACACAGGGATACTGATGCCACTGCTCAAGTGTCTCACACCAAAACCAGCATTAAACAACAGAAGCTGGAATCAAGCTGTGGAAGCGAATAGTTCATTCATAGCTTCATCTGCTGTCATTATGGCGTGGTGGAGCCCAGCACCTGCAGCTGAGTTTCTGCCAGTCTTTTGTCTGTTTGGATCCAACTTTTTCTTGACATGGCTGAGCTGCTGGGAGGATTGCAGTGCAGACAGGGTGAAGGAGAGGTTTGGGCAGCCTCGTGGTTAAGGTTCCAAACGCCCAGCAGCATCCTTCGCTTGGCAGGTGTAAAGGAACTTTATTAACAGGCAGTACTAATTGCATTTAAAATAGCACCATATTTGGACCTGTGCCAAATATGCCAGGCTAACTTGGTGCAAAGTTTTGCCCTTCGTCTTAACAAAAGCTGTTTCTGAAGAGCTGCTTAGAACTGTGTGTGGCTAGCAGGGAGGTTTCTCATCAGATGTCAGTGCTTGGGAGGCAGATACACTTGACAGGCAGAAGGACTTGACTTCTTCCCCTTCCATGTACAAGCACTATGTATTATTCAGGGTCTTCTTGAGTCAATGCTGGGTTATTAATCGGTCGTTTCTCTGCATGCTAAATTTGCCTACTAATTTCAAGGAAGAGGACTGTGAGTATGAGATTTCACAGTATTTTCTTTCCCTCTTTGAGTCTCTGTACACCCATGTATGCAATCTGTGGCTGCTGCACCCCCTTGCTTTGGGTTCAGATGACATAGTTCTGCCTGTGCAGCAGCTGCATGGGAAGGCGAGGTCCATGTTACTGATGTAATGTTCCTGTATCCAGATAGTCACAGATGGTGGGGGGAGCAGGGGCAGGGATGGGGCAATTAAAGCCTTGTTGAGCCTTGAGGGATCAAGCAAGACCCCCACACACCACCTTCTAAGGACTAGCAGTGCTACAGTCTCAGGTGTCACTCTGGTGTGGTGTCCAGGTGTGGGGCAGGCATTGTACACAGGCCAGGAGGGGTTTGATCCATGACATAGATGCTGTCCACTTCCCCTTGGCTCCTGCTCTGCTTGCAGGCTGATGTAATGAGTTATTTGCAGCTGGTTTGGAGACAGTCTCTTGTCTTGGGACTCTCTCTCCCCTGTACCCCAGCCAGACTCTGGTCTCCTCTCCCTCCACAAGCTCTGGCGGTGCTGCCTGTGGTAGGCAAGGCACGTGGGCCAGTAGTGCCTGCACGTTCCAGGAATCACGTCAGCTGTCATTACTTACATTACCTTGATTGGGAACAGTCAGTTATGTCACCGTTCATCATCGCGTCTCTCCCAGGAGACGCTGAGGAAGGAGGAGAGGAGCAGGAATTATAAAGCGCTTCTGCGGTGCTCTGCCAATCCCACTGCTCCGTTGGCTGAACATCTGTCATCAGGCAGCTTGAAGAGAAGGTGCTTTGTCTGATGGATCTTCACATTGTAGCTCCACAGGGAGGAGCCTTCTGCAACACCAGGACAGCCCCACGGGAAGAGCACTGGGGACTCTGTAAGAGTTTAACACAAAGGGAATAATGCTGTTGCCTGGGAAGCTCTATGGGGTACTGCAGTAGAGCATGCTGGGCAGCAGCGGCCACAGGATGGGCTCTCCTGGCTGAGGACTGCTTTGAGGCAGGTGGAATTACCAAAACTGTCTCCAGTCCAAATGAGTTTGAGCTAGGACTTGGATGTTGTCCCCAAGTGTGACTGTGGAGGATTTCTGCCCATGTCTCAGGTGGCATTTAATCCTCCCTTTGGCCAGGAGCTCCAAATTCCCTGAATGAGGATGAGATCTGGGTTTTGCTGAAGGAAAATTCTTATTTCTAATGGAGAATTATCTGGAAAGTTTCCAGTCCTCTGTCCCAGTTTATTTGGGAATTTGACTCCAGTTCCAGCAATGAGTCTCTTTGACTCTGGTCTCCCCTGGCAGGCTGGAAGACAACATTGGAAGTGGCAGAAGCTATGTCCATCTCTGGTGGCAGAGCCCACGATGCCATGTGTGGTGAGGAAGACAGTTTGTCTGTCCAGCAGTCTCCTGTGAATGAATTTGTAACTGATCTCAGGGTGGGTTCGAGAGGGTAAGAAGAATAGGAACTCTGTGGCTGTAGCCAGGAGGTGCTCCAGGGCTATAAGGCCAGGTTCCCCAAGGCTTGTGTGAGAAGGTTGTCAAGGCTGAAAGCAGGAAGGGTTCAAGAAGCACATGTAGCCCAGCAGGACACAGTGGGAGGGGGGGAAGGCAGTAGTGCCTGCTTCCTTGTGTTTCATGCTATGTGTATTGGTCCTGGCACTGTGACGTGGGAGAAACGCTATCTGTCAAGCACAGTACTCACATTTTAACTTCTGTTAACTGGGCAGAGAGCAAGGGTGGCTTGACAACAACTGGACCTGGCAGAGCCTCTCCAGAGATCAAGCCACTGAAGGGGAGGAAAGCCAGGACAGCAGAGGTCTGTACCCAGGGTCCAAAGTGGGGAAGGAAAATAAGTTCTGTGGTTCTGTATGTTTCTGCTTGGAGCAGCTCCAGAAGATTGTTCAAAGGGGAGTGTTAAAACACACGGAGGAACTGGCTGCACCAGCAGTGACACACGACTGCTGCACGGGGCGGGGGGGATGCGGGTAGGTCATGAGTGGCTGAAGTAGCCTGGTCTCAGCCTATGTAAGGCATCTTGTGCAAGTACAGCCAGCAAGATCTGACCTGTGATCCATCCTGTCATTTAAAGAACTTGCACTGTACAGAAGTGATGCTTTCTGTGTGCCAGCGGCATCACTGCAGTTTCTCTTAGCTGAGTTTGAAGAGCTCTTGCTGTCCCCACCTTTAGGTGTAGGCATTGTGCTGGATGGTCCAGGTACATGGTGTTTGCTAGGCAAAGAAGAGATTGAAAAGGGTACATGGAGCAGAGGAGAATTGTTCTTGAGGAAAGGTGGGTTTCTATGGTGGGTGGATAGCTAGTGAAGTGAGTAAATACTTGCTATAAACATGTTCAGAGCATCTCTGTGTGAAGAACCCAGCACAGCTTTTCCAAGTGAATAGAAAGAGAGCCTGGGTTCAGTTCATATGTCTGTTTTCATTTCTTTTCTTCTTCTGGTCAACTGTGGCTGTAGATAAGAGTTTTCTATTTGAAGTTCAGAAGGGAAGGGAAACCCATTGTTAGAAGAGGAGACATTTTTTTTGCTTGATATCTATCTCCAGCGACACAGCAGAGAAGGAAAAGATTTGCTATGATAAAGGTAGGTTTAAGGAGAAGGAAAAAAAAAAAGGCACATTGAGTGTTGCCTTTCTCTGTACTTCAAAGCCTGGAGTAATATGGAACAGTATAAAAGAAGAGAGGAAAAAAAAACAACCTAGCCCACTCTCTGCACGGGGGCTGAGAGTGCCATAATAGAGCACCATCCTGGCCAGAAATCCAGAGCTCTGCCTAGGCTGTTCATCTGGGCTTGGCAAGGTGGTGTTCAGTATGCACAGCACCTGCCAGGAGTCCACAGGGATGGGCTGCAGGGGGGATGGATGCTCCTTATGGGGAAAGCAGAGGAAATGTTTTGCAGGTGTGCATCCTGTGGAAGGACTGAACCAAGGGAAGTCACTCACTGGAAAGAAAATCAGGCAAATGTGGAAGCAGTATGGGAAAAATGTGCCAATAAACATTTAATTATTAAAATAACTTAGAGAGTGTATGGAGTGTTCAATACAGCGTGGCAGAGTGAAAAAGCTGAACAGCACAGCTCTGGTGAAGGCTGTGGGTGGGAAATAGCTAAACATCTCTGTCCACGTGCCTCAGAGCCAGTGGGGTTGGTTTTCTGGGGTCCTGGGCTATAGAATCACCATTTCCCAGGGCTCAGTTTATTCTGAACAAATAAGAGTAGAGGAGTGCTGGGAATGAGGTACCTGTGAGTGCCATTCCCTTGCTTGGAACAGGCATGTGCATACGGGGGGACTGCAGCTCCACAATCATCAGTGGGACTCCAGTCGCCTAAATGTGGGTTTGGGCTGTGCATAACAGGCAGGAACAGGAGCTTCCTCCCAGGGGACAGAGACTGGGGAGCTGGGGCTTGTGCCACTTCCACTGCAGTTCTGCTCTGTTCATGCAGGCATTTCCTTTCCTCTGGCTCTCCAGCCAGACTCATGCCCCATGTCTGCTCTGCTGTCATTATGGTTTTGGTCTTCATCCCCATCCCAAGCTCCATGCATGATCCTGGCTTCTGGAACAGCTCTTGTGTCAGCCAGTTGCTGCTCTGCCAGCCTGTTTTGGGCTTGCTGAACTGCTGGGACACCCCTGGAAAAGGCACCATCTAAGGCTTCCCATTCCCCTCCAAGCTGATGCCTTAAATAAAGGAGAGAACAAGCCTTTGCTGGAGGCTTTGCCTCTGTGGGAGTCTGGGGAGGAGCAGAACAAGAAACCAACAAGCTCATTTTCAGTGCTGACCTGAGCAGAGGTTGGAAGTGAAAAGATTTCCAGCAAACCTGAGCTGGTCAGGGTTGCTAACGAGCCTTTCCTTTGAGCAATGTTTTACATTCTTTAAGGATGGCAGGGTGCTCTTGGGGAGAATCTGCTAAAGTAAATGGCAGAGTCAAGTGTGCCGGCTCCTTTCTTTCCCTTTTCTTTTCCCTTTTTTTTCCTTTCCCCTTTCTTGGTTCTCTTTATTATGTGGAGTTGCTCTGGCTCTTTCTCTCACTTCTGTTTCTCCTTTTGTTCTCTCTTTGTCTATTTATCACACTGTGAAGGTTGAAAGAGATGTTATTAATCTGGGAGAATGAAGGCAGGATTAGTGGTATGAATCGGATTTTGAGAGCTGTAATGATGGAAAGACTCGCTCTGCTGGCGGGCTGCGTGAGTTTGATAAATGGGGAGCACTCCAAACTGACTCGCGCCTTCCTCCGCACTGCTCGCTTTGCCCGCTGGGGCGTGCCATGCTCTCAGATCTGCCAGCCATCCCACACCGCTCCTACCTGAACCAGAGCAAAAAGCCAAGGGTAAATCAGAGACAAATATCTCCCATTGCACTTAAAGAGATCATTTCTTTCAACATCTTTTTCAAACAGAGTCCTGTCAAGTTCTTGGACAGCCTTGTGTGGAGGTAGGATCCTCCCTTGGAGTGTGGCTCGGAGCCGTGGCCATGTGTTATTGTCTCCTGCCGTGGCTTTGCGGCGAGCATTGAGGAGTAAGTGTGGCTGAAGCAGAGCTCCCATCCTGCAAAGCACAAAGAAGCAGGATAATCTCCATAGGACTGCACCCTGCTGTGCTTGCTTCCTGAGGACTGCACCAGACTTCAAAGCCCTTCTGGAGCTGGAAGAAAGCAGGGGCTATTTCATCAAAAGTTGCTTTGGGGTCTTTGCCCTGAAATCTCCTGAGTGAGGAGTTCTTCCCTTGCATAACATGAACCAGGTTCCCTGTTAACCTTGAAGTGGAGCAAAGTAGGCTCTGGGAACAGCCTCAGAGAGTAACAGACCCCAGCTATGGGCCAAAACAGGACTCTGGACAGCATCTTTAGTGAGTAGGGTTCTTTCCTGGGATCACCCATCACTGCATACTCACCCACTTGAACCCTTCTTCATCCCCACCTTTGGGTATGTGGTGTCCCACATTGCACCCTGCAGAGCCAAAAAACTGGGGACAAACTCATAGGTGTAGGTTATGCTGAACTTTGAAGCAAGGACAGAGCTCGCTGAAGTTCTGCTACCAGGCACACATATGTGGGGACTGCACCCTTGTCCCAGGGTCCTTCATGGCAGTCCTTACTCTACCCTCTAATATGGCCTCTGTGGACATTTTGGGCTCTCTGCTTGGTCATGGCTGGGCTTGGGTCTTGTGGTCCCACCCAAGAGCATGCATTTGCTGAAGTGAGATGTGGTTTTGTGAAGTCCATGTGCAATGTGTTGGGAAGGTTTGGGTTCTGCAGTGCCCCTTGCCCCAGAGGCTATGGGGCATAGACTTGGCCCTACAAGTCCTCATCCAGGGGAGCAGCGTGTGCCTGGTGGTGGTTGCAGGACAACCCATCACTGCAAGGTTTGCATCTTGCCTGGATTAAGCAAGGGGTTATTGCTCAGTAGAGGAGGGGGAACAACAGTGTGCAGAAGCAGTCCTGCTTCCAAGGGGGAGTCAGACCACCAGGCAGCCCAGAGTTGTCAATGTCCCTTTAACTACAAGGTAATGGACTCCCCCGCGCTTGGGCTGAGCTCTGCTCCTGCCTTGGCAGGAACAGTAATGATTGTCAAGGTAGAGCTAATGAGACGTGCACATCTTTAAAGGATCGTGGCTTCCAAGACAAAATTAAAAGGCAAAAAAAGAAAAAAGAAATGAGGGAAGGAGAGAAAATCCAACTGCACTGCCTTGGCCAGCAAGATGTCTGTCCATCTGTCTTGCCTGCCCTTGGCAGGATCACCCCTATATGACTAGCAGGGCCTCTTTGCTTGCTGCTGCAACTCCTATTTGGCCCTGAGAGCCCCTTCACCTCCCTGTGACCTTCCCCCCAGCCTCTCTGCAGGCTCTGGCCCCAGTGGGGGAGAGAGCAGGGCATTGCTGGGTATGTGACACCTTTGCTGCTGTGTGGCACAGCTGTGGGGACAATGGAGCTGAAAAGTGGGATAGCAGGAAGGCATACAAAGAGATTAAGAACACAGGACTATCCTGTCCTGGGTCAGTTGAAGATGTGGGGATGGTGGTGCTGCCAGTCCTGGCTCATCCCTCTCTTCATCTTTTTCTCCCAGGTCTGGGATTGATGCAGTTGGCATTCCCAAGCATACATAAAGGTACAATCTGGATACCAGGGTTTTAATGATCTCCCAAATGCCTGTCCCATTGTGGGTTGGGAGGAAAAGATGTCTCCAGTGTTGGGAAATGCTCCATGGCCACTCCTGGCATAGAAGGCTGTGTCAATCAGGCTGAGTCAGGGTGTGACCCTTTGGGAAGAGCTGGCAGGGGAGCTGGGACGTTGTGTGCAGTGTTTGGTGTGACTGCCTGCCCACACTTTTCCTCCTGTTCTCACTATTTCAACTTCACAGGTTGAATTGGTTCAGAGCAGCCAAACTAAATGAGGAGAGAAATGATCAGTCAAATATTTCTTAAATCCTGTCTTTAAGAGATAAGTGCTTGGCTGGAACTTTATGGCAGGTAATGAGGCTCTCTTCAGATCAGCTTGTGATGTGGAAAGTGCTAGATTGACCAGGCTGCAACTGGAAGAAAGCTCTGTCACAGCCGGGGATGGTGCGGCACGGGACTCCCCACACTCCAGCACTCTGCACCAGCTGCCACCCACTGCTCTCTGCTGCCTTTGCCCTCATCCTGCAAGGAGTAAAATACAGCTTGGAGCTGTGGGGAGCTGCTTGCTCACACAAAACGGAATTACTCCCTTCCACAGAAGGAATGTCAGTCAGTGCTTTGGACCCCAGGCCCAGTTTGCTCCAGCCATGCAGGCAAGAGTTTGAGTGAAGGTGGTGAGTGAGAGGACCACTGTCCCTCCAAAGGACTCTCACCAGTTTTCAGTTTTAAGCTGACAGATTTGTTTTGCTGAAGAAATCAGAGTGACTTCAAGCCTTGCAGTGGCTCTTTGAGGTGGGGTTCTCTCAACCATGTCTCAAGTTGGTGCAAGGGGAGAAGGAAAATGATGTCATTCTTCCAGCAGCCTGGTAAGGATGTGTTGGTAGGATCATCCTTCCTTTTCAAGACCCTGTCCTTCCCTCTGCAGTGGGGCACCAGCAGTGTTTGTCTGCCTCAGGATGACACCTTCAAAAAGCAGTTACCAGAGAAGAGGAGCTGGTTTGTTGGAGGAAAAGTGGCAGTGCAGGGGCAGCAGAAGAGAAGGGAGAAATGTGCAAGACGGGATGTACAAGTGCCTCTTCCTAGCTCCAAAATAATTGCTTCTCTTTTAGTCTGTGACTGGGAAAGAATCTGGTCTTACCTGCGAGCTCTGCACCCCAGTGCTGGTGCCAGACACCTGTGCCCTTGCTCCCTTGTGCCATGCCCACCGGGCAGCCTCTTGCCAACCTGCTCTTCTCTAGGGCTCTCCCAGGCAGGAGCTGGGGACCCTCTGAGCTTTCTGGTTTGTATCCAGGATTTTTAGGCCTTCTGTTGTTAATTATTGAGATGTAATAATGTGATTAGTGCACTATTAAAAAAATCGCTGATATGATTACCATGGATTTAATATCACATGATATATCATTACATTGTTACATGGTGACAGATGTAATTGAAATACACTTATTGGAGCCTGGGGTTGTGTTTCATTCAATCACAGCAGCACCTCTGGGGGGCAGAGCAGAAATGGCTAAAAAAAAAAAAATAAAAAGGCATCAGCATTGGAATTTGTAATGAAAACAAAGAAACTTGCAGCCTGTTCGAGTGTGAGGCAATTGCTGCTTTGGCATTTTCTCCATAGGAATTTAGAAAGGTACAAGTTTGGAGGATCAACTGGGGGAGATTGTCAGTCGAGTTGAACTTTTTAGCGCAGGGTTCTGGCAGGAGGACGTGTGCTGTGGACTTGTACCTAGAAGGCTTCCAGCCATCTTGCAGCACATGAGCCTGGCACTATGGGCACTATACCACTGACCTCTTGGTCCCTCTTGGCTCCTTTTAAAAGGCAATTGGAGCCGAAGATGGTGTTCACTGTGCTGTGGGAAAGCCAGCTAGCTACTCCCCACCTTCTGCCTAACGTGTTTTTGGAGTCAGGGATAACCCAGTGTGGCTCAGGCTGTGCCACAGAGGGAGGGTAGACAGTGGTGAGCTCACCTGCACAACTGTGACCTGGGTTGTGTTTCCTTCCTTCGTGTCAGTGGGGTGGCATCTGTCTCTGCCACGTTATCCTTGAGTTGATCTGCACTTGGGCTTTGGGCAGCTGGGGTGAGGAGAGGAGCGGCTCTTGTGTACCCTCTGCAGAGGCAGCCAAACTGGAGCCTGGGCAGGGAAGAGACTGGGTTCTCACTGCCCATGGGGAAAGGCCTGGGCTAGAGAAATATACCTGCAAGAGAAACACCAAGACCCTGCCTGCTGCTGGCTCAAACCTGCTGCTTCTCAACATGGTGGTCAATAAGAAGCTGGTGGTGAACACAGAGGTCTCCTGTTCCTTCATCTTCTTCCCTTCCCAGGGTCACCCACCCTCCAAGTCCCCCACAAGGCAAGTTTGGGGTGTTGCCTTGGATAGGATCAGGGCTGTGACAAGATCTCAGAGATACAGCACAACATACTTATTGCACTTTAATTGCCCTTATCATCACCATGTGCTAAATCTCATCCCCTGAAGGGGGCAGAAGCGTGATTTTGCCTCAGGTACACCTGGTCCTACCTCTACTGCAGGTCCCAGGGCTACTTTATCTTTGCAACAGACAGTGTGTAGGTGACTTCAGAACTGAAGGGGATGTGTTTAATCTTGCCCTTATCCAAAACAAAGGAAAGAGGAAGAATTTGTGGATAGAGTGAAGGCGACTTTTCCACCAAGAGGGGAATGGCATTGTGGTGAGCTTGAGACATCTGGATGTTTGCATAATGATGTAGCAGCATCTGGCCCTGGTCACTAGCTCAGCATTCACACGTTCAGCACAGCGTCACCCCCTACTCCAATGTATCTGTCCCCAAAAACAAACCTCACTCCTATTTTGGGCTTTCAGTTCTGTGTCCTCCCCCCCAAAAAGTGCTCCCACCCTCTTTTGTGGAGCCAGCATACTCATTCTAAGCTGTTGTTTTGCTAGGAGCTGTAGAAATTAATTTCCAACTGGCATGGGAGCTCTCTGGCTGGGAAGACTCTGGCAAGCATCTTTCTTTTGAGGTTAAAAACATAATTTCAGTCTGACCTCTGTGTTTCGGAGCTTTTGTTGGTTTTCTCCACCCCCAGATGGTTTTTGTGTGTGATTTTAAAATAGCCTTCTTCTCTTGGATGAAGCTAGCTGATGCGTCCACTTCTCATTCGAGGATTGTTGTGTTTTATTAATGCTGTTATTATTCCATTACTGTCATTGTGCTCTTTTATAGCAAATAGCTTAATTTAGTTGAGATACACAGATGCTGAGAGTTTAAGTGAAATCTTCAGCACTTGGTATGCTGGGCACTGAGCAGATATTCCCTAAGCACTTTGGTATAAACCTTTCACTTAAATAGGCTGCTGGGGCAGGAGTTTGGGAGAGGGGATAAGGGGTAGGGGACCTGTTTAGCACTATACAGAGGACCTCATAGTTAAATGTGACTATAGGTGCTGAGGAATGAAGCTCCCACTGAGGATTTCACCCCAAAGATGGTCTGTAATGGGTCCCTCTTCCCTACCAGTGCTGCAGGACATGAGGAATTATGCCACCAGCATTTCTGGGTGCTTTGGGTTGAGATTTTTAGGGGTGTAGGGACAAAGTGTACTGTAATTTCTTCAGCTGAAGCTGTCTGGCTCCTGGAAGAGGTGAGAACTGGACATGCTGCCACCCTGGGAAGGAACATACAGTGCCAGTGAAACCCAGTGAATATTTGAAGAAAAACATGGCTGCTGGAAAGCTGTACTGTGCTGCAAGTAGATCTTGGAGTAGAGGAGTTGAGAAATAACATTGGTGCCCAGATGACTTAGGGGCCAGGGCCCTACTGTCAGAAATTACTTGGGTGCTTAAGCCTCCTGGGAAGCTGGTGCCATCCAGGCTTTGAAGTACCTTAGCTACTTCTGAAATTTTACCACTTAACTGTTGACAGATGTTCATCTGAAATGGATGCTTCTTGTTCGGTGCCTCTGGGCATTCATTAATACTAGTGATAACAATTTCAGATTGTCTCCTATACCTCTTTCCCTGCCTCCATCCCTTAAAAATTGCAGATGTAAAGCTTGTTAGTGTCATGTTATTTGTGCACTTAACTCTTACTGCCGTGGCAAAACCTGCTGATTTTGGTGCTGTTGGTGCCAAAATTTCTTTATGTGGGGCAGGGAAAGCAAGAAGAGAGTAAAGTAAAGTGGAGCAGGCATGTTGCCACACAGGTTGAGGTGGTGCTGATGGCAGTGTTGGCTCAAGTTGTTCTCTACATGTGGCCATGGTGTGGAGGGTAACGTGTCCCTGCCAGGTGGTCATTTGGGGAGCAGCAACTTTGCCTTCTCTCTCTACCGCCCATAGCTCTAGGACACCCCAGTCTTCCTGGAGAGGGCTCTGCTCCTCTCTCGAGCCCCCCAGGGGCAGCCTTTTTCGGGGTGCAGCTAGCAAAGACTTGCTTCCACCCTTTATTCTGTGGCCAAGCAAGGGGAGCAGGTCCCTGTAGTGGGGAACAGTTGGGGAGAAGAAGTGCTAACCCATGCTGTTCATCCCCACTGTGCACTCATAATAGCTTGGGGGTCCATGGGGAGTTGCTGGGATCATTTTTATTCCCTGCTTTGTGGCAGCTTTGTGACTTTATCTGGCTTTTGAGGTGACTGGGGTAGCTAACAACATGCATGGAGCATCCTCTGTGGAGGAGGCCCAGTGCCCAGGTTTGCTAGAGGTCTGCTTTACCACTTATGAGAAACGAGTTAACCTCCCTTTGATCTCAGTTCACAGCTAACCCTTTAACAAAGTCCGGGATGTGCAAGGAAATCAATACTCAAGGCATTGAATTTAACACCAGCCATCAACTCAAGCGTAACACACACACTGACTGACTCCGATTACAAGGAGCGGTCTGGTTTGAAGCTTGTTTGCCAGCTCTCTGGGGTGGTGCAGGGCAGCTGTGGGAAGAGCAGGCAGGCTTACATGGCTTGCTGTCATTCAGGGAGGGAGTAAGAGGGACCTGGTGTGCTCTGCCATGTCCTCCTGATCATCTCTGCCTTCTGTCTCCTTATACCTCTGATTTGCAGCCCCAGCAGCTGTTCCCTGACACTGGAGCAGAGAGCTTAGATGCTGTGTGTGATCACTGAATGCCTGTTTGTGTACACATGAATTGTGCTTTGCTGGTGAGAAGCAATAGGACCCAAGGCAGGGCAGGTTCTGCTGAGCCAGACAAAAATCAGTACTGCAGGTTAAAAATCTGAAAAATAAAATGCTACAGGCAGGAAAGGTTGAGTATCTGGTCAAGGAGGCAGCCGTGTCATTTTGCCAGCTCTAGTCCTCCCCACAGAGATCTAATTAGATTAGTGGTGAGCTAATAGGGACACCTTGTTCCATACCAGCTTCTTACTCTTTGCTGGCACACTGGCAGTGGGCAGACTGCCTGCCATGGTTCCATATAGGGGAAGCCAAGTGGTCCACAGCAAAGCGCTTTCTGGACAGCCCATGGACCTACTCCTCACACCTCAGCCCTCCAGTCCCCAGCTGCAGACCAGCTCTTCTGCAGGGACATTTGTTCCTACTTGCTCTTCATCTTTCCACCAGCCACAGCCAGAGCTGAGACAGCACATATAGGTTAGGGATGAATTCAGAGGGCAGCTGAAGGATGCTGAGGGGGTGGGATGAGGATTCCATGACCCCACAGCTCTGTCCTTGCACCATGACTGCGTGAGTGCCATGCCTCTGCTACACATGCTCAGTAATGTTGGGCAGAGCTCCTGGGACGTGCTTCTCAGTTCTCCTATCACCAGTAGGCACCAAGGCAAATCCTACTAGCGTTTCCCAGGCTCACTGGCTGCAAAGAGCCAGCCAAGCCACAGAATCTTAGCAGTGCCAAGCAGTGATGGCCCCTTCCACAGGGAGCAGGACCTAGGGGTATCCACATGTCTGGGTGTCACAGCCCTTCCCAGTGCCTTACAGGGAAGCCACAACCAGAGAGTGTCCCAGCTTGCCCAGTAAGGAGACCAAGATCTGCTTGGCTGGGTGCAGATGGCTCCCTGTGTCCTTGCAGGAGCCCAGCCTGGCTGGACGTCAGTGAAACCTGGTGGCACCAAAGAGCTCTGGAGGTGCTTTAAGCTCTCTTGGAAGACATGAATTGAGCTCTTGAGGACCCAAAACCCTTCATTTCTGTCAACTGTTGACATGATCTTCTCTGTCACCTTCTCAGGACTATAACATGGTGCTGGTGCCGCCTTTCCAGTCCAGCTAGCCAGTCCTGCCCCAAACTCCTACCTGGCTGTAGCTGCTGTGGTTCATCCCCCCATGCCTCCTTTATTAACCTCTTTTAAGGACCTTGCCATGTTATCCTTGCAGGTCCCTTTATTCTCTGCTTTCATAACCTCTCTCCAAATTGATTCTCTCAAGATGTGTTGCCCAGCCCCTCAGACCATCTCCTTATGTTTGTTCTTCCATTGAAATTGGGAAACCTCAATTTTGCCGCTGGTGCCCCAGCAGGCTGTGCTAGCTGGGCTGCTTGCCTGGTGTTTGCATCCATCACAGCTCTTAGAGGCGCCTCTGCTTTAACCTCCTCAGTCTTAACCCTGACCTGAGTCAATAATCATGAGGAAGAGCTGTTGCTTAGATGATCCAGTGTAAACTCTACCTTTGATTAGACAGGTATCATCCCTAGGCACTGGCACAGCAGCACCTTGTTAGCTTTCCTTGGTGTTCCTTTACTGTAGCCATGAGAGCCTCCAATGTGGGCAGGGGATGGGCTGCTGCCCTAGTAATCTTTATTGATCTTTTCCCTGATGTTTCACTCATTGTATTTCTTGCTTTTCTCTCGTTCTTCCAGCTGCCTGTCCTTTGAGCAGCTTTGCATCTTGTGGGAGTGCGGAGAAACTGTTTTTTTTCAATCCTTGCAGAGCAGCAGCACTCAGAGACTCCAACAGCTGTTAGATTGTTGCTCTGCAATGAAAACTTGGGTGTTGCTCCTGTGTGTTCGCTGTCTGGGAGGAGGAGGAGGTATGAAGGAGCAGGGCAGGTGTCTTTATGCCCCTCTGGTCTGTTGTGTACAGACCAGTTTATCTGCATTGTGCCAGAGGTGTTTTATAGAAGGTCATGTATCTGTCCCAAGACCTGACCTGGTGAACATGAAAATGGAAGGGATTGAAGGATGTGAGCTGAGGGAGAGGTGGTCCTGCAGGATCACTCTGATTTCTTTCCCATCCTCCAGGGTCTGGGTTTTCCAAACAGATTATGAAACTGAGATGTGAAAATGCTGGTGGTCACCCAGCATCCCTACCCTTGCTGCCACCTTGCAAGCACCTAAACTTGGCAAAGACAAGTAGTGGAAACCAGACAGTTGAACTGCCTTGTCTGGCACCTGCAGTGTGAATGGATGTGCAGTTGTACATCATCTCCCCTGTGTGTTTCTCTTGGTAACCTGTCTGTGGGTCTGTGCCCTCCATGGTCCCATCATCCCCATCTGGCATGTTTGTACACAGCAGCTGAACCATTGCCAGAGGCGTCCTTGCCAAAAATGTCCAGACTACCACATGCTGAAACATGCTCTGTGTGGTGCAAAGGAACAGTGTATCTGCTCTGGACAAATGGCTTTGTTTTGCACTGGAAAAACTGGAGTCAAAATGTCAAAGCAGTGTTTTGCACAGGAATAGATTGCTCCTTTCCAAAGGGCAACAGTTCTGTCACTGGCTTTTACTTTGTGGCTCCTAAGCAGAACTGTTCCCACACAATGAAACAAGCCAATATTTTGGCTTTTCCATCCTGGCTTAGGATGAAAGGTAATGTCTTTAGTCTTTCAGTGGGGTGGACGCAGTTTCCCAGCCTGTTACAGCAAGAGCACACTCCCTGCCAGGAGGCAAGGATGAGTCCCAGGGATGTGTTGCTTCTGCTTTCAGCACGTTTGATCCAGCCCGTCTCTTTCAAGGTGTGTGGAAATGAGCTACAATCTCATCATTCCTGTGGAGGCTTCTCGGAGGAGATAGCAGAAGGGTCACAGTGCCTCTGGAAATCTCCCTTCAGGTGATGTGCCGTCGCATTTCACAGCAGACAGACAGAATAACCTTTAGGGCATGGTAAGAGGCAGCGTTTTGAACTCTGAGCTGGGGAGCTCAGGAGCTCATTTCTCTGACACATCATCTGTGTCCCTGCCGGTTCCTGCATCCCCCTGAAATACCTTTGTCCTAATCCATCACTTCCTTAGCTAGAATTTTATTAAAAAAAAAAAAAAAGCTGGGCAGTTGGTCCCTTGTGTGCTGGCCACACAAAAGCTAGTCTCTTCTGCAGAAATGCACCCAGACCCTCTGCTGTAACCAATTTTGCCTTAATCTGAGCTGGTCTCAGTCTGTGTGGAGGAGGAGGGCTGCCCCACCAGGACAGCTCCTGGCAGCAGAATGGGTCTCGCCTCTCACCTTTCCTGCATTGCAGCCTTGGTTCGTGGTCCTGAGTTGGGTTTTTCCCCCAGATTTATCTTTGCAGTAGTGGGGAGATGAGCGGGCTGGAGCCAGGTGAGCTGGGGTATGTGCAGCCTGGCACAGGCTGCCCCTATGAACCAGGGGCTGGGAACACTGGGAGGAAATTGCTGGCTCTCCCTCCTCCCTGCTCTGGAGTAAATAATGGTACTTTTTATTTAGCTATTATTTCCCAGTGGCAGATATCTCCTTGGCTGTCTGTTTAACTGTCTTTATCTCACCCTCCTTCTCTGTTTGATATAGTTATAGATAAACAGATAGCTACCTTATTAAATAACATGTTTTAAGAGACCAGTGGTATGGTTAACATAATGCAGCAGCTGTTGATTTGTCTTTCACTGTTGGTTTGTTTTTTGGTTTTTTTTCTTAAGGAAATGCTTTAAATAAGGGATACTTCATCTATTAAAAAAAATACACTTGTAGCAGCTGCTAAGCCCATCCATAAGCCTGCTTTACGTTGTATTTGTGATGGGACTGACAGTGCATGGAGGAGCCTGATTATACACAATTCCATTTTAGCAAGCCCTGCGATGTAATTTCACAGGGCGATCAGTGTTTGAATGTAATAGCAGCCTGTGCTAAGGTGTCAGAATATTAAAGGCGCTAATGGAAAAGCTCCCTGGTACACAAGGGGGACAGCATTACAGGAGACGTCGCAGATGGCTGGGCACTAAACTAATGGGGCAGGATCCAAAAAGGGAAAAAAAACCTAGAGAAGGGAGAGCTCACGGGAGCACGGGCACCTGCTTCCCTCTCACACGGAAATTAAACAGCGAGCGAGGGAGAGGCGAGCGTGTGCGTGTGTAAAGATAGAAATTGAGGGGGGAAAATACCCCCACTTGAAAAGCTTGAAGGTTTTGACAGCAAGCCTGGTGCCAGCTTTGCTTGGGAAAAGCTTGGGGTTAGATTAAAGGGATATGTGGGGAGGTCTGAGCATCACAGCCATCACCTGGCCCTGGAAAAAGAGTGATGAATGGATACTGTTACCCGCCCTATTGTAATATGGCAAAACTGCTGCTCTCTTTGGTTGTTGTTCATCTCCAGTTAAATCCAAGGAGGGTGAGATGTATCCACCTTGCAGCTGCCCTGACAGCTCCGTTCTGCAGCAAGGTGCGTCTGCTAGGGCCACCATGCTTGTTTCCATCTTCATGCATACAGAGGCTGATGCTGGGTTTGATTACAGGGCAATGTCAACATTTTCCTGTTTTCCAGCACAGTTAGAGGCATCTTCTCCCTCCCTGTGAACCCTCAGTTTCCCCAGGAGCAGCCAGAATTGGACCGATCCATTCCTGTCTGTGTGGAGAGGCTTCTGTGCCTGTGGTGAATCATCCATGAACTGTGCTTGTGGGTTTTCCTTGGTATCATACCCAGCTTCCCGCTCTGCTGGCCACAAAGCTGCGGTAGGGAAAGGCTTAGTGCTGCTTTCCTGCTTGAATTGGCCCCACAGGGGCTGGAGTGGTTGGGGGATAGCACTGCAGGACGTGAGCCTGTCCTTCCAGGGCTGGAAGGGTAAATCAGCCACGTGTAGGTACTCCCTGGAAGCTGTCTGCCATGTCATCATGTGTCTCTGCCTTTCAGACATTAATCGGGAGCTGCCTGTGTATTTTACTGCTGGGAGCCAATTGCATACATCAGAATAAGCCAGCTTGGGTCTGTCACCCTGCAGTGCCACTAGGAATGCAGGGACACCATGAGAAGTCAGCCCTGCCACTTGTCCCAAACTGGGAAAGGGATGTGTCGCCCAGACCCTCTGGTCATGCTAGCAGCCCCCATCCTTGGGCTGCTTTCTTGGTGGTTTATGGCTCTGCTTGTTTCCTCTCCTGGGCCAGCACTGGCTTGTGCACACCGAGCTCCATTTCCCAACCCTCCAGGAACCCAGACCTGTAGTTTTGTTTTGCTTGTGACCAAACCCAGGGCTTTGACCCAGATCTCCACAGCATTAACCTGGTGTGTCCCCAGCCGCAGAGCACACAGCAGTCGAGAACATTTTATCCAGGATAATCCGTAGCCTGGGAGCAAGGCAAAGACTCTTCTTGTTCAAACACAGGGAAATGTGAAGCCTAAACCGCTTGGCACTTTGACACCCTGGAGTCAGGCACACCAGTGTGTTTCTATTGCAGCCTAAGCCAGGGCACATTCTAAACCTGCACAGCAGCAGGGACACCTTCCTGCTGCCTGATGGGACCACAGCATCCAAATGCACCCTGGAGAGGGGCTTTTGGTGCCTGTACGGTCCCTCCTGCCACTCCTGAAGTCCAGAGGAGTTTTAGCAGTGAATTTGTACAGCTGTGGCTGAATTGAGATATTGCCAGG
The DNA here is from genome assembly GCF_049639895.1 of Pseudopodoces humilis. NCBI lineage: Eukaryota > Metazoa > Chordata > Aves > Passeriformes > Paridae > Pseudopodoces > Pseudopodoces humilis. The sequence goes on along the minus strand of NC_142209.1, from coordinate 21,843,594 downwards.
ACACAAGCAGGATGAGGCTAATCAGATGTGTCTGAATGGGGGGAATAGGCAAGGCAAGACGTCACAGCGTGCTTCAGTTTCCCTTTTGCAGAGTTCCTATGTACACAGCTCTGATGGCATGGGCTGCTTCTTTTAGTAAGGAGAAAGCACATACAGTTATGCTGCATCCTCTGCATCTTCTCTGACATCTTGGTGCCTTCCCTGAAGATTGACTTGTCCTCCTCCCATGGTCTGGGCCACCTTACCCTATGTAAAGCATTTCCTAAGGTGGGCAGACCCAGGCAGCTCCTGTGTGCCCAGCACTCACCTTTCAAAAAACAGATCATTCATCTTTTTATTTGTTTAATTTACTCTTTGGTGTGAGGCACAGTTGTTTCTGTTCTTACAAGCAGCTTTGCAAATGGACTGAAGTGGACACTAGCTGGGCTTGCCAAAGGCTCCCTGCATCCAGGACACAAGGGAAGCTGGCTGTGTGGCACTGATCTGTGAAAAGCCCTTGTGTGAAGAGGGCAGAGTACCAGACAAAGCCTCAGTGCCTTTTTAGCAATGTGAGAGGATTTTGTCCAGATCTCATCCTCTTACTTGCAGGAATTTCTAATTTTCCCTTACTTCCACCCAAGTGGGGCCAGACCCCATGCATGGTGTCCTATTTTTCAGTGTGTCAGCTGCTCTCCTTCCCCCACAGCTCTCAGAGGGTTTGGGCTCTGGAGAGTGACGTTCCCTGAGAAAGGGCACTGCTCACTTCTTCCTCACCGTCCTCCCATGTCCAAAACCCAGCCAAACCATGTCCTGCAGTGGCATTGCAGATATATTTGGCAAAAATGCTTTGTCACCCCCCAGTAATGATTGTCACAGATGTTTAATTCAAGGCTTAGGTTCACAGGTGCTACATTGGGCAAAAGTTGTTTTTGTGCACCCTGTACCACTCATGAGTGTTCTCAGTGCACAGAGAGAAACTAATTAAACATGAGTGGTGTTGATGCTGTACCTGGTCAGTCTGGTGGCCCCTCTTGCCACTGTGTTTGTAAAAATTAAATGCCTCTTATTAGTGGTGCAGCAGAAATCTCTAATATGCGTGGACAGAAAGGCAGGGATGGATGGAGTTGGTGTCAGGGCAGCAATTGCTTATCGTGCCTTATCTGGGAATATGAAACTGTATTGCATGACATCCAGAGGCAGGCTGAATAGATATGCCAATTCATCTCGAGCCCGGGCTTTGACAAGCTAGACTGCCCTTGTTGAAAGGCATCAGTCAAACAAGAGCTGCTGGCTGCTTTTCCCTTTTTTATACTTTCTCTCGCTCCTGCGCTCCCTCTCCCACTCTCGCCGCCTCCCCTCCCTCCACCTCTTTTTTCTAAGCTTTTTCCACACAAAATTGAAAAGCTTTGGAAATAATAATAATAAAAGCCCCCCAAACTAATACCGTTTTAAGTACACCCCCCTCCCTCCCCAAATGGGATTGATAAGGAACCCCAGTGTATGAAGGCATGTTTAGATAACATTGAGAATATTATAGCGAGTGAGAGAAAGTAGGGGGAAAAGCTTCCTGCCGCGTCTAAGCCGGGAAAGGCGACGGCACCCTGGCTAATACGAGTGTTTAATATTTGATGTGTTGGGATAAAGCAGGATCACCTTCGAATTGAATTGAGTGTCAGAATGAGAATCTATTACTGAAATTCTTGTGTGATTTGACAGCAAAGCAGACGATGTTATTCTTCACTAGTTACCGCAATCTTCTCCCCTACATCACTTAAATATTTTTTTCTTTGCTTGAGTAAACACACATTATCCCTTTTTTCCACCTCCCTTTCCTTTTTTCTCTACCTCTTTTATACTTATTTTTTTATTTATTTTTTTCTTAAATCAAACCTGCCTTTCACAGGGCTGATGGAGTAGATTGTTATTTCTTTATTTGTCCTATTAAATGGAATTCCTGATCATTTAATCCTGCTTTTGTAAGTGATTTAAAAATACTTGAAAAGCTGTGAATGTGGCAGCACTTCTGACTAAACTGCTTAAAAGGGACATGTTACACCTGGGTTTAGCTCCTGCCTCCTGACAGCCAGCGAGGAGTCCCAGGCTCTGTACCTCCATCCTGCCAGGCAAGCTTTCCTCTGCACCTTCCCTGTAACAGGGGAGTTCTGCTGTTGTCAGCTGGAGGTTGGCAAGCTGCTTATTTATTACCTGACTCTTCTTTAATTGCATTCAGCCCTGTTCAGGAGCCTCCTACTAAATGATTTGGTGATGGGGTCAATCCCTCAGTGGTGTTACATTTGCCTTGTATCGTGCTGGTAAATTTGCATGGCAAGAAATCCTAGCAAGAAATGTTCACGTCCCATTCCTGGACTGGCATGCAATTAAAATGGGAACACTCTGGAGCCTCCAGTATCCTGGGTGCTGTTCAAGGATGTCCTGCAAGACAGTCCCAGCCCCAAAACCTTACAGTCACTAAAAACATTTCAAACTATGTTTAAAAGCCCACTTAGTCATAGACATGACCTCTTTTTTCTTCCCACCATATCAGGTAATATAAAACCTTTACACCTTATTGTGGCAGCAGTGGAATAAGGGCAGTTATATGGGAAATGCTTATTTTGGGTGGGTGCAGTGCACAGTTGACATGACAGGAGGAGGAAGATGATTTTGCTGTTCTAAAGATATTTTCTCCATTGCAGAAGTGTCAGGGGGTTCACCTTCGATCAGCAGGCAGCTGTGCCCAGCCTGATCCTGGGAGAGCACAGCTGGTACCTGCTGCTTGCCCAAGCTAAGGGGAGCTGGCAGTTCTCACACTTTCCTTCTGTATATTTAAAACCATGTATTTTTCGTGTGTCTTTCTGAAATTCTTAATGGAGATTTTCAGCAAAACCCACCACTTTCCTTATTGCTTAGTACCTACCCTTCAGCATCTTCTCAGACTGCTTAAGCCCCTTTGCTCCTAGGACGATTTTTTCCAAAAGGAAATATTTTCTCCCTGCCTGAAAGTGTCTGTATTAATATTAAAATTACAATTAGCAGATGAAACATAGCATATAAAACCTCTTGGTAGGACATGTAAAATAAAATGACAGCGTTGCCCAGCTGGTCAGGGCAGAACACTCTGTGCCAGTCCTGGTGGTTCTTGCTGCTGTGGCTTGTGAACATGCTCATGCCAGTGCAAAGCACAAAGATCTACTTCCCTCCTGCCCTTCAGCTAAAGCATCCAGGGTGATGCAATTCCAGCAGCTCTAGTGGAGGGTAGAGGGACCAGGAGTTGGCAAGCAGGTTTCAGCATGGACACATGTGGAAAGAACAAGGCTGCCTCTGCCAACATCACTGCATTGTCCTAGCAGAGCTCTGGCATCTCTGTGAGGACCAGCTCTGTTCCTCCCTCTGCATGTGGGGAGGATTTGTAGGGCTCCCTTATTCTGACTTCTGAACAGGTGCCTGTTTATATGCTGTGGGGTGTTTAATTTTGCCTTAATGTGACTGCCGAACACCAGTTTTTGTGAAGTGTGCTGGGCACTTCCCCATAAATAAATGATGAAGCATTATTCAGTCTACTTAGATCAATACATCAGCTTGACAAGTTCCAGTTCTGGGAATTTTCTGCCCCCCTGGAACATCTTCTCTGCAGCTGTGCTGCTTATAATCCATGGTGTGCAGCCTAAACAAGCTCCAGAGAGCAGCACATCAGGACCCAACTGTGTTGGTGCTGTTGCCTTGCCGGCCCCGGCGTTGCTGGGGATGGGCGCTGATGTGCGCTGGGATCGCAGCATGGGCAGGTGAGCCAAACTCGGTGCCAAATTGCACAAGCAGCCACCACCATGGGATTGTCCAGCTTCACTGGCACAGCCTCTGTCCCAGCACAGGGGACCGTCTTTGTACCCCAGTGCTGTCAGAAATAGGACACAGAGCTCTTGTTTCAGGCTCTTTGCAATCTGAGGCAGATGTGTCATAGCTACTGGGAAGGTTTGTGACCTGATGCAACAGGAGGTTGGTTTCAGACCTTTTTTTGCTCTTTTATAAAGCCAGCCTCAGATGCTGTGATTCTGTGCATGCGTCATCTCCATGCCCCATGTTTTATCCCCACTTCTGGTTTTTGGATTTTCTGCAGGATATGTGGTGTGCAGGTTACCTAATGACCTACCTCCCCACACCAGCACTTGTTTAACAAGGTGTGGATTATCCCTGGTGCTTGCTCTATGCATAGAAACACAGTATGTTCCTAATCTCCTGCTGCTATTAGCTCACATTTATCACAGGAGTATCTGCTTACCTTTGATTCGAGATCCCTCCATCAGGGACCCAGGGCAGTATTTGTCTGTGAACTACTGTGTATGCCTATGGGATTGCGTAAGTAAATAAATATAATTAATAATCATCTGACTTTGGAGCAGCATTGGCAGGGAGGTAAATGTAGCCTTCATAGAATTACAAACAAAATCAGAAAAAAAGGAAAACCTTTCTAGGAGATGGTATGAATGAAAATAATTGTATTCAGGCTGCTTGAAAATTATTCTGTAAATATTGTTCAAGTGTTTTTTTAGCAGATCAGAAATACTGAGTTTCTCTCTAAATCAGAGTTTTGGTCAGAACCATTAAAAAATATATTTTTTTTAAAAATTCCTGCATTTTTATCAATTAAGATGCAGATAAAAATAAAAAAAACTTAGGATCCTGGCCTTGCTTCAGTGTCTGACCTAAAAAGGAGCAGTCCAGTCTCTGCAACACCAAGACTGAACCAGAGGGAGGGACAAAATAGTGCAATTTCCTCACAGAAGGGGTTTCTAGGTATTTTTTTTAAATCCTTTGGATTGCAAGCGAACCAGGGGCATCTCAGACTCTTCTTTTTTTGTTTTTTTTTGCCACAGGGATAAGCACTGAAGGGACAGGGGTCTGCACCACTGCTGGTGGCTGTGCAGTCAGAGCTGGCAGGAAAGTGGATGACATCAGTGTCCCAGCAGCTCCAGTGAGCCAGTGGCTACAGCCACCTCTGCAGGCTGGGTACCCCTGGTGTTGGGGAGCCACCGGCGCTTTCTGCCTCGCTTTAACAGTCAGAAGAAGAACTTTCCTGTTTAAAGATTAAACGTTGTCTTTAAATATTAAACAGCAAAGCTCCTTGCTCTTGATTGTGTGGCTGCTGCCAGCAGGCGGCTCAGAATTGCCACTTTTAATTAAAAAAACTTTATTTTCCAGTGCAGCCCAGCAGTTGCTCCTCCTCTTGGCCAGCGGTGGTTGACCTCTCCCCTGCCTTCATCCCTTCATCATCGCTGCTTGCACTTCCCTCTGCCTGCAGCGGTGATGGTCCCTGCCAGCCCCGGCGTGTGAGCAGCCTTGTCTGGGACTGATCAATGCCCCTGGCACTTCCTTCCAAAACCCCAGGAAAAACAATTAAAACCCGATCGATCCTGCAGGCAGCTTTGAATATGCATAAGTGCACACTTGACCTTCAGTGGTCAGGCCAACTTCCACCCCAGCTGCTTAGGTAGTTTGCTCAGGTATTGCAGCTGTACCGAATGACCTTGATCAGGAAAGCAGAATGCGATGCAGAGATGGGCCTGGTGCTGATCCAGGGGCTGGGGCACGAGCTGCCAGCTCCCTGCTGCTGCTGCAGAGCCAGGGGAGGCAGGCTGAGGTTGGCAAGTAGCACCCAGCTGCCAGGAGCTTTCCAAAGCTGTCCCTGTGGCTTTCCCGGGATCCGGCCAGTCTCCTGTTGTGCTCCCTCAGTTGCTTCTGGCCAGAGTCCAAGGGATGTCTGTGCTGGGAAGGCAGCCTGCCATATGGTAGCTCCCTGGGCAGAGACACCCCTGGTCCTTCCTCATCCAGGGATACCCCTTCCCCAGGGATGGCCCCACTGCTGTCGGTCCACTGGTGCTGAGCACGGGAGCCTTCCTGTGCTCTGCCTGGGTTTGCTCCGTGGGATGGAGCCCAGGAGAGGGAACACTTGGAATCACTTCTGCCACCCGGCAGCTGGGTGGCAGGGTCCCATCCTGCACCCCAACCTCTGGTTCCCCCCACCCCGTGGCTGGCTGGCCTGCATCCTGATCATGGCAGGGAACATACCAGAGCGTGTTTGTCAAAGGCAAAGGAAATCTCCCCGTTGTGTACACAAAGTGTAATTTCAGTGAATTATGCATAGACTTAATTAGGAGTTTTAATTGCTAATCATCTCCCAACAGGATTAGCAATGCTGTCTATTAATTATCTGTGGAGCCCTCTGTTTTGCTAAGGCAGGAGTAACAAAGCAGCATGAATGGCTACATGGGCCACTAATAAATTAAGTCCCCCAAGCCTCGTGGCTCCCAGGGGGCTGCCAGCAGAAGGGGCTGCGCAGGGGCTGGACCTGCCCGCTCTAGACACAGCAGCAGGTAGCAGGAAAGAGGGGCTGGCAGGAGGTACCAGTGGCAGGCAGGTGGCTGGTGGGGGACACCTCTCAGCGCTGGTCACCCAGTTCATCCCCATTCCTGCTGCAGAGCATCTCCCTGGCATTTGCAGCCTGCGGGGGGGTGTCGGCAATGCCCTGCCACACTGTGGCTGCGGTTAGCTATGATCCCCCGCTGCAGGAGGGAGATAGGGGCTGCTGGATTGACCTGATCTCATCTGGGGACAATGGCTCTCGTGGCAGCAAAGATAGTGCCAGCATGAGCGACGCTAAGCCCACACACCCTTCTTACTGCTCACAATGCGTTCTGAGCTTAATTCCTCAAGATGAAGAAGATATGTGGCTGTCAGGCTGTAATTACAGCCGTGCGTGTGACATGGAGGCCTGGCTGCTTTTATATTTGCATTGTCCAGTGGAGTTTTGTGCTGCTTAGGCTCCCAGCTGCCCTGCTCCTCCTGGAAGCCCTGCCAGGGATTGCCATGGGTATGAAATAGGCTCCCTCCAGCCAGGCTGCAGGCTGTGTGCAGTGGGGTGAGCAGTACTGGCTCCCACAAGGATTTGTCCCAGTGATGGAGAGCACTGAGGCAACTGGGGCTTGGGGGTGGAAAGGAAAGGAGCTGGGAGGGCTGTGCTTGCCAGAGAAGAAGGAGCCTGCTGGCCAGACCAGCCTGGGAATGAGCACCCCTGTCCAAACTCCCTGACTTCTCTTGGTGACCCTGTTAAGGCAGGAGTGGGTGAATGTTTTTGAAGCAACTAAGGACATAGAGGATGAGCTTATAGCCCCTGGCTTTCCCCCCCCAGCTCAGCATGGCAAATGTGGCCTTAAGTGATGCAAACCCCTCTGTCACAAGTGTTGGCATGTGTACAGGACACCACCAGAGGCTCTGAACACTTCTAAGGAGAATCAGGTGGGACAGAGCAGGGTTGGAGTGCTTCGTGTGGGCAATTCCAGAAGAGCTGCTGCAAGGGTGATGTGCGGGTCCACACTGAACACGGTGAACACAGACACACTGCAGCTCCTGAACACAGACCCACTCCAGCCTCAGGAGCAGTCAGACCTGGGCAAGTACAGATCATGCCTGCACATGGGCTATGTCTGACCCTCTGCTTCTCTCTTCCAGGCGTACAGCTTTGCCATGGGGAGTTGGCCAAAGAACGGGCTCTTAGACATGAACAAAGGACTGAACCTACAGCACATAGGGAGGCCTCACAGCGGGATAGGTGAGTGATACTGCCCTGTGCCATTTCCATCCCCACAGCTGCTGCTCCGGGTATGTGGGACATGCCTCAGCTCTAAGACATTGTCCAGTCTGGGGTGCCGAGAACAAGCCAAAGGGCTGCAGAGTCCCCAGCTGGTGGAAGGGATGAAGATGTGTCAGGGTAGAATGGGCATATGGATGACCTCTCTGTCCCTTGTACATGCCAGGGTGCCAGACATGCCTGCCTGTCCCACTGGCTGGGGAGCCACTTCCCTCCTAGATTGCTCTAGCAGTGCCTGGGTTAGGGCTGGATTTGGGCAGCACCAGGTATCTGGAGCACAGTGCAAGGGTCCCCAAGCTGGGTGGGATGCTCTCCCTGTTGGACCAATGCTCCAGTTGCTCTGGATGCTGCAGTTCTTGGAAAGGAGACTGTGCTGCGTTCCTTGGGAACTGGCTGGGAATACACTGCAGAGTGAAGATGCGTGATCCCGGCTGGAGAACTGAACCATCGTCCTCTTTGTTAACACGTATGATGAGTTTTGTGGTCCTGCAGCATGCTCCAAGATAAACTGATGAACAGTGCCCTGAGATAAACAGTGGTAGAGTTCCATGTATCCCACAGCTCCTCTGTACCAGGGATCAGAGTAGTATGAGGGACACCTGGCCCAGGACACTGAGGCCATATTTCTGCCTGCTGCTTAACACTGGGGATGTAGAGCTGGTACAGCAGGAGGTTGTGGTACAGGCAGGATCTCAGATTTACTGGGCTGTAGACCAGGCTGTGACTCAGGGCTGCATCGCTCTTGTCTGTCTTGTTTCTCTGTGGAGCAGTAGTTTACCTGTTAGACAGCAGTGGTCAGGTATTCTCTTGGCCTCACAGCCCTTCATTCACAGTGACTTTTGAGCATTAAAGTTTGCAAGGAGGTAAGATTTACTTGGAAAAGTCACTGGCTACCTGGGCCTTGAAGAGGCTGTTTAATATTGTTTCAAGTCTCTAACCATTAAACTCCCCAATCAATCCAAGTTAAGGAGATGAATTATTTAAAGCTCACCAGCTTTTAATTAGCAGGCTCCTTTTGAACTATGGATCTGGTTGCATTATTGACAGAGGTAACATTAAAATTTGCTTCCCTGCCTGGGAGCAGATTTGCCTGGATTGTATGCCATGTTGGGAGGATCACTGGGAGGAAGCAGGAGCTGCAAGAGATGTGTGTGCATGTCCTGCTCTGGGGACTTAGGCTTTTTCTGGGGCTTCCTGGTAGATGCAGAGTTGGTTTCTGCCTCATCATTCCTCATTTTCTTTGTGTGATGAGCTCTCTTGTTGCTGTCATCCCTTCCTCCAACAATGTCCTTGTTCTCTGGAGTATCATGTCTCCTGTTGGTTTCTGCCCCTTCATCTCAATGCTGTTGTCTTGCACAGATGTGACTCTGCTGCCTGACAGTTCAGGGATTTGCTGTTCATGTCCCTCCCCATTCCAGTCCTTTAGGAGAGTTTTGCCAAACTCCCTCTGTGGAGGAGCTCTCCTAGTACACAATGAGCCATGGGCTAATAGCCCATGGAAAGTGAGGCCCAGCATCCAAGCTCCCTTTCTTGCACTGCTCTATCCCAATGGCAAACCTGCCTTTCCCACACTGCTTGGAAGGGGTTTACATGGGTGCTGTGAAGGATGCCAGGCCAGCAGTGTGACAGTCTCCATCTCCTTGGTACCACCAGTGGTGCACACATGCCCTATGTGTTACAGCCTAATGGCTGTTCCATTTGGGCTGGCTCCAGAGCAGATCTGCCCTGGATGCCTGTAATACTCTGACTGCCTGCAGAGGTGGTAGCCGCTGGCACCATGTGCCTGGTGGCTTTACTACAGGCTGAGTACCCCAGAGTGAGCTGGAGTTGGAGAAAAGAACTCCTCCTCCCAGGCAGCTTGGCACCACCAGGCACAGCTGCTTTTAGGGCTGCTGGCTTCATGGCTTGTTGCCCCGTGTCCCTCTGGGAAAAGGCTTGGGGCAATGCTGGTGTCTAGTGACATGCCTTGCCTGGCATTTTTTTCAAAGAACCAGCTTCCTGGCTTTCTGGCCACTTCATTTCCTATCCTGGCCTAGGCATGGATTAGGTGCTGGTTCTAGTGACAGCCCAAGAGGTTCCCAAGCTGAGGAGGGACTGCTCACTGCAGAGGCAGCCTGGCTTGCTTGGATCCAGCATTGCTGCCTCATCCTGGAGACAGTTCAGTCCTCCCCAGCCAAGTTCTTCCATACTGGCCACTGGGACTGGGCACAGTCATCTCAATTGCTGATGGTCACCCTGCAGCCTGAACAGTCCTTACTTCTCTCTTCTTCATGCTTTTGACTGCACACGTGTCAGGCTTGGGAGGAGCCATCCATCCCTTTCCCTGCTCAGGGCTGCCCTTCCCTCTCTGACTGTAAGGAGCCCTGTTCCCAACACAGCCCTACTTCTCAGCCAAATAAAGGACTCCTAATCAAGGTCTGCTGCAGAAGGAAGTGGAGAACAGTGAAGACTACCAGTCTCTCACTGCCCAGAGTGAGACAAGGAGTTGGCTGTGGATCTGGGGATGGCCCCATGGTGTCTAGAGCTTCCCTTCTCTTTGTGCTCAGCCTTGGAGTGCAGCAGTGTTGAGGGAATGTTAGGGAGCTGAGAGGCGGCTTCCTGGGTCATCTAAGGGGGCATCAGCCTCTGATTTTCCTGGCCCCCATGGGTCACTAATGGCCAAAAAATCTGCAAACCAAAGAGGACTGAGAAGGGAGCAGCAAGAAGATTTGATAGCCAGAGTCACCAGTTTCACAGGTACCATACAATGTAAGAGTGTCTGTGCAGCTCCTTTCCTGGCAGTCCGGGGAGCTGTCCAGGGAGATGCAAACATTCCTGTGAAGCCTCGGCGTGCTTATGCAGGAATGCACAACACGGATGTTTCCCTTCAAATCTGACAGAAAAATTGCAGTGGATAGCCACTTGTTTTTGCAAACAATTTGCAAGGAATTTTGCCGTCTTGCCTGATGGATTCTGTATTGCTTTGTTTTCAAATCACTCTCTGTTTCACTGTCTCAGCAGGTATCTGTTCCATATCCCTGCACTTGACATGCTCTGGGACCAGACCTACTCTATGCTTCATCTTCTTTCCTTCATCATGTTCAAAATCTGCAGAGTTCAGGGTGCTTGACACCCTACAGGGCCAAGGCCGGATTCTGGATGGGAACCACCTTTAGCATCCAGTGGATACAGGCAGGATGGGCTCGTGCACAGTGGAGTCTCCCTACATGCCCTGGAACATACAGCTGCAAGTTGCTGCACAGAGCTTATGTTTCAGCTTCTGTCTGGTTTCTATTCATGAGCAAGTGAGCTACAAAACTTATTGAGGGGTTAGAAAAGTGAATTGTGTCCCCAAATACACTGAAATCTACCTGCATACACTGCAATACAGCTGCCTTGGGGTGGGATGGGTGCAGGTCTGGTGCCATTATGTTCTTGAGAGGGAAAAGGTAAAGGAAGGGGGAGAATGTAAGTATTTCAGGATAAGGAGTTAGAAAAGTCCTGCTCCAGAGGGTGAGGATTCAGGAATTCCTTGAGAGATCAGAAAGGAGCAAAAGGGGTATAAAGCCTATTCTTTCATGCTCTTTCTCAGGTTGGTATTTCAGCTCTGGGTTGAATGTGTCCCTGGAGACTAGAAAGGACATTTTTATGCAATTTCCATCTCTTCTCTAGCCCAGGTTAGATATGTGGCAGCTCCAGTATAGGCTGTAGAATCTCGGGGTGAGGAACTTTGTCTGCTGTTTTCTTGGCCCTCAGCAAAATGAAGTTGAGTCTTGCCAAGAAGTTACTCAGTCTTACATATATGAGGACACTGCCATTCTTAACACATGTGTTTGAGGCAGTGCTTGCCAAAAACAAGCTGCAGCTTTTAATGGGAGTCTCAGCACCCACAGGCAAAGACTGTCATTCACAGGCTCCACACCAGTGGAGCTGGATACCTGTGTTGGGGTCTCTCTGCTGAGAGTCAGAGACTCATACAAATCAAAAGGATTAAAATCCCAGGTTTTAGTTGTGATTTAAATCAGACAGCAGATCACCTAAATTCAGAAATTTATTTTCTTCTGGTTTTGCCTTTTTTTAAATCTGTTTCCCTAAATAAAAAACATCAAATTTTACTGAACAGCACCTATCAAACCAAGTACAGCTTTCCTTACTACTGCCCAGTTGTTAAATCTCGTTATTCTTTTACTCATCCAATACTCTATTTTTGCTACATTTATTTTGATTGATTATGTACCATAATATGCCTTTAGTTTTAGGTTTTAAATATTTTTTACATTAGAAAAATGGTGAATTACTATTTGTTCTTGAAGAGTTGGTGATTAAATTATTACTCATGATTGCTCTTTTGGATGAAAACTGTAATGCCATGCTAAAGTACCCCAGTGGTAGTTTGAATTGATTTTATTAGGAAAATCTTCTTTCCCTTGCAAATATTCACTATGGAAGGAAAAGTAAATTTCAGGATACTTTTTAGGAAAAAAAACCTAGTATGTGAAACCAAAGCAAGTGATCAGTGAGCTGGAGGAGTGTTTCTGGAAACCAGCCTTTCAAGGTATTAGAATGAATACAGCTCATCCTCTCTTACCTTGGTTGTTTTGTTTGTCTTCACTGATTATGGAAAGATAGAAGACAAGCCTTCTTTTTTATTTTCAATCCTTTGTTGCTTCTCAGCTCTGAACTAGCCAGTTCTTAAACTGAAAATACACCAAAAACAGCAAAAAATTTCCAAAACTGCAAAAGCAGCAGCTCCTATTGGGAAAGTTTTTTTCTCATTTGTCAGCTCTGCTTCCCTCTCCAGTGCATTGACTGTCTTTAAAACATGACATTACTCCTTGCTACTGATCTTTCTTGAATCTAATTGAATGTAATTGAATCTTTAAAGTTTAGGTTTTAGCACATACATTATTATGATTTTAGATCTAGCTGTAAATGTCTGGAGTTTGTTTGGTTTTGGGTTTGTTTTTCTTTTCTTTTTAGGGGAAAGACGGTAACCAGGCTGCTATGTCTCTTGCTAGTGAACCCTCAGTCCCCATCCCAGGTGACCAGGAGATCTGATCCTGTGCTAGCACCTGTCTTCACATGGTGCTGTTTTACAGCAGCTGTCATAATCCTGTGAGCTCCGAGCCTCTGTGCAGCCGGCTTCTCCATCTTCCTTCCCTGTTCCGCAGTTCCCCTGGCCGGGGCCGTGCCGTGCTCCCTCTGGGGGGGATCTCTGCCCCTGCCAAACAGAAAAGCCCCACCTGCCTGGGCAGGTCAGCAGCCCGTGCGGTGAGCGACCCAGCAAGCCACCGTGCCTTCCCGGCTCCATCTCTTCTCTTTTCATTTACTGATTGGAAATCTCGGAAGGTTAGGGTGTGATATTGTTCCTGATCCAGAGCATTAATTAGGCCTCGGAAAGAAGAAGAGGAATTGCGTGTTTTTAACAGTGAGGTTAATGGGATGCTCGCAGAGTAGACAGTTTTAATGAGCTTCAACTCGATGTGCAGTGAGTTTACTCTTTGTGTTAAAAGGGTCACACTGCAGTAGTTTGATGTGGATTGTCTCCTGGCCCCCAGTGTCATAGGTGAGCGTCTGTCAGAGTCCAGTCAGAGCGCATTTACTTAGTGACACGATTCTAATTAACTAGCTCGAGCTGCCACCGCCGCGGGGAGCCGGGGCAGCGCCTGCCAGGGTGCCTCCTGCCCGGCGGAGCATCCCTCTCTGTGCCGCTCCGCCCGCTCGGTCTCGGCCGCGCTGGAGCGCTCCCCGCGCTGACACTGAAGGAGAGGGCGGGAGGGCCGCGCTCGCTGAGTGCGGTGGCAGGTGACGGGCCACCCTCCGTACGGGGCCTGCGCCTGCCAGCTCTCCCCGCTGGAGCTTGCCGGGGACGGATGAGGCTGTGCCTCACCCTGCAAGGTGCTGGAGGTGTGTGGTCCTGGCAGCTTGCTGGCCTTATTTCAGCCTGCTCTCTCTCTCTTCCCTGTTTTCCTTTCCTGTCTTTCCTGCCTCTCCCAGCATTTGTGGGATCCTCGGTCATTTTTTGACCTGCCTCCTCTGCATCAGGGCAGGGGGAACAAGGAGGTGGAAGGCATTTTGTCAAACTCCCCTTCATGTTTTCGACTGCTTTTCATTCCCACCCCATGTGGCAGAACCAGTCGCACCCTCCCGGTCCGTCCCGGGGTGTGGGAGAAGCCCCAGAGAACCTTGTGCTCCCCCAGAGCAGGCATACCCCGTCGTTTTTGAGCTCTTCGTTTCTCAGCAGAGGTGGCGCTTGCACGGCTCCATCCTTCTGCTGAGGGATCCTGAGAGGGAGAGCTGAGAACGGGGCTCCTATGGAATGGGGCACTGCCCCACACACAGTGGCTGGGGCTCAAGGCAGAAGGGGAAGGACTCTGAATTAAATAATTAAAAGAGACTTAAGTAAAAATCAACAGAAATGTCACCAAATGAGCAGTGTCATTTTGAATTAGCGCTCATAAAGGTCAGGCGGATCCAGAACAGGTGGAGGGGCTGCGTGCCGGGTGTCGCTGCCAGGCGGCGTGTCCCGGCACCCAGGCTGGGTGCAGGGAGCGGCACAGCCGCTCCGGGGTACCCGCTGGGCCCTGGGCACAGGGACACCGCGGCTGGCCGGCGCTGAGGGGTCCTGCTGCGAGCACCGAGCCCCAAATCCCCGAGGAGCGGTGGGGAGGGAGGGCTGGCCGGGGCAGCCGGTTAGAGGACGAGCAACTGTCAGAGTCCAGTCAGAGCACATTAACGCGGTGACATGATTCTAATTAACTACCGTGAGAGGTGTCACAGCTGGAAAAGCAGTGAGCAGAGACAAGCTTTTAAAAAAAGAAAAAAGCAATGTGACAGTCTTTTTTTTTTTTCTCTTTATTTTTCTTTTCTTTTCTTTCCTTTTTTTTCTTTTTTCTTTTTTTTTTTTTTTTTTTACTCTTGTGTGCTCTCTCCCCTCCATGTGGGAGTGGATCTAAAGATAATTAGGATGTCTGGCTGCCTGGGAACCTGAGCCGGGGCTCTTTTGCTTTCAGTCATTTAAGTTTTCGACATCTCTCTGAAGGGACTTGGTGGCACAGTGGATTACTGCGCGCCAGAGTGACAGAACACTCTTCTAATCGTAAACCCTTTTTAGAAAGGATTCTGCTCTCCCTTTTTCCCCTGGAGCAGCAGGGGGTATGTTCTGATCACTGCAGCTCTGTTCCCATACATGCTACAATGGGAAACTCAAGGTCTTTCAGCTGTTTCCTGCAGTTAACAAAGGAGGCACAGAAGAAAGAAAGGAAGGATGATTGAGTGTTTGTGTTGACTGCACTCACCCCTCCATCCCACCCTGCCAAAAGTTGGTCGTGTGCCCATCTGACCCCACTGCCTGACAGGGGTGTGATAGGTTTGTCACACCTTGCCCTTGGCTGAGGGCTCGGAGTCCCCGGAGAGCAGCCTTTGGAGGGAGTGTGACGGCTGCAGGGACTTCAGCTGCCTGAGAAAAGTCAGGGTGCTTCCATGTGTTTCTCCCAGCCTCCAGGTGGGCAGTGGCAGTGCCTGCCCCCTGGGGATGTGTGAAAGGTAGGCTCATGTCCCTCTCTTCTGGCTGGAGGCAGTTGCAGCACCAATGTTAGACTGAAGATTTAAGATGGATTTCTGGATTGTTTGCTGTGCTTCAGTGCCCAGGAGGCCCAGCTGCAAACCAGGACAAGTCTGTCTCAAGCCTCAGGTCTGGCTAATCCCCAGCAGGACAGCATTGCCATCATCTGGGAGCTGCCCTTTGGCACAGCAGCAGCAGCTCTGCTGTCTTCCTCTGGCTTCTGGTTTTAGAACAAGCAGTGGGGGCTGTCTCCCTTGGCAAGAAGATGTGCTGTCCTTCCCTTTCTCCCTTCCACCCATGCCAGTTGTGATCCTCAGCCCAACAACTGTCCCAATTTCTGCCCCCCGTGACAGATGAGAAACCTTTTAAATATATTTTTCATATCATTCTCAACTGTTGTAGTAGGAGCAGAGAGAGAGGCTGATGGTTTGTATTATATTTGTATTATGTCTGCTCTGTTTTAGCGATCAAACAGTCTGAAAACCAGGAGTGTGGTTTTCAGACCTGAACCGATCTGTGCTGTAGAGACCCTTGCACTGCCTTGTACCCATCACACTCCTGGCTATTTGTTCAGTCTTTTTAGTTGTCTGTGTCTAAGTTTTGCAAAATATCCCCCTCACACACTAGTGGAACAACCCTTGCACTGTCTGAGCCCTGTCCAGTATTGTGCTGGGCAGGCAGAACATTTTTGCTAGCACTTGTTCTCCTGCCCCTGTAACAGACAGCACTTCCCAAGCACCGTGATGCACCCTCTGACACAGTGAGATGTGTTAGGTGAGAAGCCTTGGAAGATCATTAAGTTTCTACAGAGCTTTTTCTGTAGGAAATAGCAACGTAAAACACCGAGTGACACTTTGATTTCCTGTAGATTCTTTTGGTGCCTTGGTGTCTCTGCAATATGTCCCAGACGAGGCTAAATGGTAGTGCGTCTTCCCTTACCTGTGAGGAGGGGAAGAGTTTCCTGTTAATGAACATAAAGCACGGATTGCCTGCCCTGCTCCACACTGGACTCTGTTGGAAGGTGTCCTTTAACATCCTACTCTCCTGCAACAGCAGTGTGTCCCCAAATCTGCCTTTACATGACTGCAGTTTGGGGGATCACAGGCATGCTGTTGTCCCTCTCAGGTTAGCCCTTGTCTCCAGAGTCTGGGCATCTACATTGTCCCCTCTCTGTCCTCCCTAGAATGCACAGGGCTGGAGGGCACTGTGGTCCGCCTTTGCAAGGAGGAGAGACTCCCGCCTAAGTTTTAGTAAGGATCTGCCTTTAAGGAGAGTGATGGCAGAGTGCAGAGGGAAGGCTGTGTCAGCAAGGCATGCCAGGTTTAGAGGTGCCCCGCTTCACCTAATGAGAACCAATTGCAAGGTGCAGGAGGGCAGGGGGTAGCAGTCAGCCAGAGAGACTCCACTGCAATTTAACAAGTTTTCATTCCCCTGAGTTCCCTGATAAGACCCCCCTCGAAGTCTGTACAGGAATTCATAAGAATAGGATAATTAGGATGTTTCAAAGCTGCGACCCTCAGAGGAGTCCTTGGATTAATCTGTTTTTTCCCTTAAAGACATCTGTAACTACAATCTTTGTTTCTCTCCTCTTCTTCCCCCCCTCCTTCTTTTCCCTTCTTGTCTGTCTCTGTATCTCCTGTCAAACCGTGGCAGACGTAAATGACAAAGAAATCAGAAAGAGAGATCAATGCAGTCCAAATTAGCACTTGGAGATAGACTGTGCTGGAGATGTCAGAGCCTGACCCCAGTTGATCTGCCAGCCTCCACTGGTGATATTATGCAAATTGCATCCATCTGGCAGAGCCCAGTAAAGGACTAATGGGGCAGGGAGGGGGCCAGGACCAGGCACCTTTAGGAAGGGGAGAGAGATGGGGGTCTTTGGGGAGGGGGGTCCATGATCGATGGGGGAGATGAGGTACTGCATTGGCTTCCTTTGCACTCCTGGGTGGATTAAAAGCCAAACTCCAGATAAGAGATAACCAAACTTCATTTTGCTTTTTATTTTATTCCTTATTTCTCCCCCCATGCAACCTAGTACCAAAAAGAAGGGGGGGAAAAAAGGTGGTTCTTGGCGCTCATTTCCTGCACGTCATTACCACTAATGGCAGTTCGAGGGGAGAGACAAAGTCAGGGAAAGAAAGCAAAAAAAAAAAAAAAGCTGGCTGCTTAAAAGACTGTTGTAATAGGAGCATGGATAATAGAAATCTCAAATTACGGTGATCGCCTTGTTAAGAAGTTTGAAAATACAGCCAGATTGTCTTTAATGAGAGAAATATGGCTGTTAGTTAGTGAAGGAGGAGGGAATGGACCTTGTTTCAAGATCTGTAGCTTGCCCATCAAAGAGGCACTGTCTGTTTCATTTCAAAATCCTGCTCCTCTGCCTGATATTAAAAATAGTTGTTAAAGGCTTTGACTAGCAAGACGATTCTCTTTGACTTCCTACTCTCTTTCCACCTCCCCCAAAAGACTTCGCTAAGATAACTTCTGCTTTAAAAAACAGCTAAGCAAGGAAAGAAAGACGAAAGTTTTGGGGGCTGCAGGATGAAATACTGCCCCTGGCACTCCAGGGTGCCTGAAGCCTTAAGCCTGAGCACTGCCAGCACCATGGCCATTCTCACCATGGCAGAGGGGAGCCTCCTCCGTGCCATGTGCTGCTGTGCTGGGATGTGCACAGAGATGTGGTACCACCACTGCTTTCCTCTTGGCAGCCCTGACCCAGGCACAAGGCAGAAGTGGCTTTTTTTGGCATCTGGACCCCCATTAAGTGTCATGATGCTGCTTTCCTTTGCTCTACCCCAAGCCTGGGAAGTGGCACCAGGCCAGGTTTGAGGATGCAGAAAAGGGCTCTGACAGAAGCCAGGTCTGGCAGCTGCCCGCCACCCCCGCCTCTTGTGAAGAGTTAAGGGGCACCTCTGTGCTGTTAGGCTCTGACCCGTAACTCCTGCCTCGCTGTGGTGCTGACAGTCCCCTCTTCATTCTCCCCTGAAATCAAAGGATCACATTAATTGGTTTCAGGATCATGGCCCCATGTCCTGAGTGGCCTGTTTAAGATAACGAACTCAGAGTGTGTTAATAGCTGGTATAGCTCAGCAGAGGATCTAGGGACAAGGCCTGGATGGGGAAGATGCTGCTGGGTGGGGAAGATGGGCATTGACACATCAAAAGTTTGTCCCGTGCTGTGTTTTCCCTTGTCCTTACACAAATCAGTGTAATTCCCACATTCCCAAGCTGCTAACATTTTGAAATCCCAGAGCAAAGGACACTGGCCAGAGGAAAGAGCTGGACCAGCCAAACTGTTGCCCTTTCCCAGCGTGGCCTTGCTCTTTTCATGGGTCTGCAGAGGGATCAGAGGGGATCTGCTCATATGCTCCATAGCTTGAGGCTCTTCCCAAAGGCAGAGCTGCCACTGCACAGGTTGATCTTGACTCTGCCATTAATCACCCAAGTTCTGGCTTGTTTTTGATTCTGCAGGAGAGACCTGCAGTGGGCTGCACTAGGATGACAGTGTTTCTGTCTGTTCCCAAGAGTCATGAGCAATTCTGCTCCAGCTTGGAAGCTGCGTTCTTCTAATACAGAAGAGGCCATGCAGCTTCTCCCATGGGCCCTGAACTGGGCTGCCAGTGTACAGGACCGGGAGGGGAGGCAGGAGGGGAGGGTCATGGTCATTGCTAAGGGTGGGTGTACTAGTCCATGCTACTAGACCAAGATTCCATGTTCAGTACATGTCTGCCCTGTATGCTTGGAGGTCTCTGAAGAGATGGCATGAAGGAAGGGCTCAAGAACTCCTATGAGTTTTTGGCCAGTTGATGGCCCAGGGATCCAGCAGGCTGTAGTGCCAGGTGGGCTGCAGAGCTGTCCTTCCTCATCCCCCATGGCACAGAGCTGATTTTTAACCATGGAATACCCCTACCCAAAAATGTGATCCAAACCCCCCAGTGATGGAGAGTGCCTGGTAGTTCTGGGTCACTTTTCCCACTATAATTAGCCTCACTGTTAATTACTTGCAGGCCAGTGATGTGCAGGGGTAGCATCCACACAGCCAGAGGGGCTGCCTCTGCACAGGCCCTCATGCAGTGCACCAACCCTGCATTGCCCCTTGTCTCCTGCCCACCTCAGCAGCAGGCATGGCACTGTTGATTCCGGCTGCCTTAGCTTCTTTCCCAAGGCGTGCAGCTCCCTGCCTGCTGCCACCTCTCAGACAGGCCCCAGAGAGGAGGGGACCTGAGCCCTGGCACTGCCACCTCAGGAGCCTTTCTGCAGTGGCTTATGGATGGGGTTAGCCTGCAGACAGCAGGACCCCCAGCCCTTTGCCTTAGGGAGGACAGAACAGCACCAGCTTGCCAGGAAGCCCACTCCAGCCCTTAGCTGCCAACTGCCCGGTGCTGGGGGTGTTGGGGCTGGCTCCCCTCTCCTGTGCTGTGTGCCTTCAGCCAAGAACCACCAATTTGTGCATTGCCCATCTCTATGTGCATGCCCAGGAGTCTTAGGGCTTGGCAGCTGGGTCATCTCCAGCACCCACAAAGCTCTCTGCTCATGCTCTCCCCCTCTGAAAGTACATATATAACAACCGAGAGAGGCAGAGAGGGAGAGAAAAGGAGAGACGCCAGCTTTGCCTCCGCGCTCCCATCCAGAGCAATCTCCTAATGAGAAGAATATGGCTGCTAGTTAGCAGAGGGGTGTGTCCTGTAGGCTAAAATGAGATAGTTACACTGCACTGATTGAAGGTTGAGGTTAGAGGGCAGCACAATTATGTTCAGGAGATTCAAGGGCTCTGTTTGATGCGGCAGTTCTAAGCTCCCAGCCAGTGTCAGTAGTTTAGCTCAGGGTTTCTTTTTTTTTCTTTTTTTTTTTCTTTTCTTTTTTTTTTTTTTTTTGTGGGCTAAAGACAGGAAGGATAAAAACTATGGGAATGAGTTGTTTCTATTATTATAAAGTGGTGTGAGTTTTCTTTTTTTTAAACCACCAGTTCACCCCCCTTTTGCTTAACTGTTTCCTGATCATTATTTTTTAAGCTGCTCAGAGGGAAGAAGAGCGCATCCCTTTCCCCCTGGAGAGCAGCTCTGAATTTCCCCCAGACAGGGAACGTGATCAGTTCACTGACTACGGATCAGGAAAGCAATTAGCAGTTCAAATTATGCCAGCACCAAATTCTTTGTCTCAAAATCATGGGTTAAGAGTTGCAAAAGAACCTTAATTGTCTGGTGCTGAACTAGATGTTTCTTTCTGAAAGCATTTCCAGTGCTTAGGGCTGTTTGTGGGGGGAGCCTCTTGTGTTTCAAAAACTGTGGATCCTTTTCCCAGAGCCTGCAGCACTGTTCAGGCACTGCAGCAGCATCTCTGGCCTCTCCAGCCTGTCTCCCATCAGCTGGCTAGCTGCCTTGCCCATCTCAAGATGATCCTGGTCACTGTCACCCATCTCCACTGTCCTCTAACCCATGTGTAGCTCTCCGGTCGCTGTGCGCAGCCTCTGCCACCCACCCACACTTCAGGGAGGTGAGGACCAAAGAGAATGCTGGCCTGCAACAGCAGCACATGGCAGCCCCGTGCTGCCCATGGAAGGGAGGCTGTTGCTCTCTCAGCAACAGCACCCAGCCCTGCTGGGCTGAACACGAGCTGCTGGCCTGCCCATCTCATTCAGCCCATCCTTAAGGATGAGCGAAGGGGTGCCTGCCCCTTTCTCTCCTTGCCTGCTCCCCAGGGCCCATTTTGTCCCAAGCCCACACTTTGCATTGCCTTTTGATCTGAGTGACAGACTGGTTTATTTACTCTAATGGTTCTCTGTTTTAAATGTTAATTCCTCCCTGAAGAAAATGTCTTTTCAGGATGAGTTGCCCGTCAGCATAGACATGGAGGGTGTGTTGGCATCCCTGGCCTCTGTGCAGAGCCAAGGCAGTCTGGGCAGATCTAGGTGGGACGGATGCATCCCTAGCTTCGCAGTTTGTCCCTGTGCAGCCTGTTTGGCACAGTGCCACACACCACTGTCACAGCCCCCCATAATCCCAGCTGCAATTAGGGGTTGATGGATTGTCCCCAGGCCAGGGTCTCAGTACAGCCCCCTAACAGGGATGAGGCACACGCAGAGACAGGCAGGGGCCTGCTGAGCTGCCACCATCCAACAACAATTTCCAATCTTGATTGGAGAGGAGGGCGGTGGGCTGGGGGAGGAAGAATCAGAGATAAATGTTAGCTCATTTCTTAAGTAATTAGTTACCTCCTCATCCCCATGTTGTAATTGTGAACAAGCTGTAATGTTTAATTAGTGTGTAAATGAAACCCCAATTTCATAATGGCTGCGGTGACAGCGCTAAGTGAGACAGGCACAGAAGGGGCCGCATTGTTTCAGCAGGAGATGAAGCTGTCGCCCAGCAAGCCAAGCGTCTCTGGGAGAAAATGGAAATGATAAACGAAGTGAGGCTAATTAGCAAAATCCTACAGGCCCCACTGATGGTTCTCATCAAGGGGAGGTAATGAAGCGGGCGGGCCAAGCTGAGGGGGGATTAATTGGAGCTGATTGCTGCACATACAGGCATCTTAGAGCAGTGGATGCAGGGATGCAAACTTTTCTGCTTTTCTTCTCTTGCCTTTCCCCAGGACCCACCTGTGGGTAGAGCCAGTAGGGAGGACACAGGTGAGAGTCTGGTCCTAAAGCAGGCAGGACACAGATGCAGAGGGGTGTTCCCTGCCTGCAGGTGTCTGGGCAGAGGCACATGCGTGCCAATCCCACGTGAAAAGAATAGTATGAAGGATCTGAAACATTGGAGAGCTGCTGCAGGGCTGGTTTATAGCACAAGGAGGAATATAGCTCTTCATTTGCTCCCTTCAAGTCCCTCCTCCTGTGCTGACTGTATTTTGAGTGTAGACATTTGGAGAGTAAATAAAACACCTCTGCATGATGGGTGCTAGGGAAGGGATAAGTCCTCCCTGCTCCCCCTCTGGGTGAGAGTTTCTGCAGACCTGATACCTGTGGCAGCACAGTGTGGCAACTGAGCCAGAGCTCAATGTGGTGGGGGAACCTGGGGCATCGTGGAGCTGAACTTTATCCTTTCAAGCTGTGTAAGAAATGCCCTTTCTGCAGCTGTTGGCACACAACCCTGATCACATTGCATTACTTAGTGACATTTCAGGGAGCACATGGAGCCCCGCTGCCAGTGGGCTCGGTCCCAAATGTCCCATCCCTGATGCGGATGGGGTTCGGCTGCCTGCGGGCCAGGCTGCCCCACAACCTGCTCTTTACCTGCTGTCAACTCAATATCAGAAGTGAGCAAAAGCCTTGCCAAGCAGAGGAAAGGACAGCAATACCTCTCTGAGCTTGCATGCGTTAGTCTGTCCAAGCAGGTTATTCATGGCTGCATGTGGAGCTATGGGACTATAAGCAGGTCTTTTCAATGTCTCAGCCTCCTTTTCTGACAGAAGATGAGAGAGTGAGTTGTCTGCTTGACAAGTGCCCATACCTGGGATGTCCAGTGCCTGCTCAGAGTCATTGCATCCCTTCCTCGTGGCATCTCCAAGCCCCCCGCTGCCTCTCTTGCTGAGTAATGAGAGATTTCCCTGGGCCTCCGAGGGCTCTAAAGAGGGGCTGAGCAATATTATTTATTCAGTTGTTTACAGAAGCGTTTGATCGGGAATAGTTCTTCACTGCCAGCCTGTTGTGTATTATTCATTGCAATAATCTCTGCAGATTGTGATAAACTGTAACTGCGGCGGGGCAGCGCGTAGCTGGGCTGTACTGCCACCGCTGCCTGCTCTGGCCTCTAAAATATCGGCAGCTGCAATCATAAATCTCAATTTACAAGTGGGACTATTGCACGGGGAGTTATAGTTATACTAATGATTACTTCTCTGTCTTATTTTTCATGTTGCAACAGAGTAATAAATTTTTAAAAACAGCCTGGGCAAAGCGTCAGCAAAGGCTGTGCGTCCTCTCACCACACTGTCGGCAGAGAGGGGCATTCCTGTTCTCCAGCAGGCATCTCACTGGCAGGGCAGCAGCCCCACTTCTCAAGGAGGTGGCTCAAGGAGGGGGGACTTTGTGTCCTCACACTGGGAAAGATGCATAGAAACTCCCTGTGGGCATGGTGGGGCAGCGGGCTGGAGTGTGGTGTTGGGGTCAATCCTTATGCTTTCTGTAGCAGAGAAGAGAGCTCATCTCCCAGCATTGTTTTCCCTGCTGAGAATGGGGACTGAGCCCTACATTTGTCACTGACCTAGTCTTTCTCAGTCAGACTTAGGACATCCTGGGGTTGATTGGTCCAAGAGTTGGGGATCTGATGACTGAGACTGGAGCTGACGTTTGAAGGGTGTATCTTATTCCTGTAGCTCACCTCCCTCCCTGGGGCTTTCCCAGATACAGAGAGTTGGAAGCTGCCTTTTTCAGACCGTGTGCCCACAGTGTGGAAATGGGGTGATGACTTGGATGGTCCCACCTGAAGGAAAGCCCCCTTTCCTGGAGAACAGCAAGGGTCAGAAGGAGAGGCTTTGGGTTAGAGGAACTCAGAGCTTGCTCCCATCCCCATCTGGGAGCAGTGACTCAGGAACACCCAGTGGCATTCCTCCTGGAGGAGTCACCATGGGACACCCCCTCAAAGATCAAGTCTCTTGCCCAGAAGGCAGCAGTGGGACACGGGGTTCAGCGAGCATTTCCCGAGTGTTTATCACAGCTCCGAGGTCTGTGATGTGAGGCCTCTGATGGATGCCTCAATTCACAGACTTGACATTATGATGTACAGGGAGCCTAGAGATATATAGATTTTCAAAGTGGCCACTTTGAGCATAATTATAAATATCCAGCCTCTTTACATAGTGAATTGTTGCCAGGAGAAGAAGGACCCCAGGAGATCTGAAATTTAGCATCCAGGATTTCTTGAGAAAGGAGCCTTGGCAGAGGTTTTCCACCTATTTTGGGGCCAAGAAGGTGTGGGTGTTAAGGGATGATGCTTTTCCCATCCTGAACCCCCCTGGCAGGTCCTCCCCCATTCCTCATGGTGCTGGCAGTGTCTCTCTGCGAGGAACATCTCCAAGGCACTGTCTTGGACCCTCACCTCCCCTGCTTGTCTGCACCAGCACACTGTAATATGATTTTAACAGCTTCTGAGTGGCTGGCTCCCCTTCCAGATCACGGCACAGAGCACCAGGGGCATAACAGAGCTGGGAGCAGGTGCTCCTGATCTCTGTGTCTGATCCATGGCCCAGAGACACAGCAAAGGAGAGATCTTCCCCTAGCTCATAGCTGGCTCATCTCCTTACACTTGCCTTTGGAGCATCCCAGCCCACAGGGGGAAGGGGTTCAGCACAAAAGCATCAGTTTTCAGGTTAGCAGAAGACCCCCCAGTGGGATGGGTGCTGGTTGCAAAACCAGCAGCTGAGACCTGATCACAGTCAGGAGCACTTCCACATGCCCTCCTTGGATTCACAGGCTCCTAGAAAAAAGGCAGCTGTCCTTTCCAGGAAACCATCTGGAAATCCCCTTATCATGCTTTTCTCTTGGCATTTGGGTAATATCAGAGCATCACCACTTCCATTTCCATGCTGGAGCTGGGTGAGTGTGCCCTGGGAAGGTCTCTGCAGGCAGCTGTGTGCCCATCCCTGTGTGTGAGTATCTAGGCTCAAAAGAGGCACCAGTTATTGCCTTCCCCACCCTGGGACTGGGGCATGGGGAATATTGCAGGGGAAAATTAAGAGAATGAGGATTTGTGTTCTGTTTGCAAGCAGGGTCTGGAGGAGAGAAGGTCAAAGAAGAAAATTGGAGCTGAATTTAAATCAATGGCATGTAGAGATTAGAGCAGTGGCCCAATTAACTGCAGCAAGGCAGGTGGAGGCTGGGGGAGGACTCCAGCTCTCTGGGTTAGGACACTTCATGGGACCCTGGTTCTGGTCCATGGAGATGTGAATGCCCCAGACAAAACAGGGAGCATGGCCAGGGGCTTGGGATGGGGATTTTGTGCCAAGGACTTGCTGGTGGGCAAGCACTGGAGTAGCTGGAGGCTGTGGATGGTAGCAGGAGATCTAGGTGGTTCAGTGTTGGATAGAATCCCACTCCCTCCTTCCTTCTCTGCGCATCTTGCCAAACTCAGTCTGCCTCTCCATCCACACACCACTCTTCGTCCTTGTTTTCTTGTCCCAGTCCCTTCCCCCATGTCCTGCTATCATCTCAGCTGCTCCCACCACCAGCCCCACTTGCTCCCCATCACTGTTTCCTCCTGCTTGTCTGTCTCTTGACTCCAGCTCTTGTTGGTGCAAGTGTTTCAATGAAACAGTTTCCTTCCTCGCACTTCCTGGGGAAGTCATGGAGCACCCGGAGAGCTGGGTCCCCACTTCCCACGCAGGTGTGTAGAGTGGGTGCCAGGGGGGTTGCAGCAGCTGGGAGCAGGGACTGGGATGGGTGTCAGTGCACATGCAGCTGCCCAAGGCCACATGCAGCTGTCTTAGCCCAAAGTTGGCTTGATTCTGATGGGAAATCCAAAACATTCTGGGTTCCCAGAATCACCTTCCCAACAGACTTCAAGGTTTTGTTCCAAAACATCAGGGCACATATGAAAAAATCTTGCACTGGCAAGTAACTGGAATTTAAGGGAAATAGTGACATTCTTGTCATTCTTGTTGATGGCAATGGTTCAGGCTGGAATTTCCTGGGAAAATAATTCAGTGTGAGTTGAACATCCAACATGGAATGTCTCAGCTGAATCACTAAATTTTGGGGAAAATCACATCAGAGCAAGGAGATGCCACTAGCCCCTCTTTGTCCCCAGCACACATTCCCCCATGTGCTCTTGGGATCGGGGCAGCCAGGAACACAGCTCCCATGTCTCTAGGCCTACAGGGATCTGGCTTTGCTCTCTCCAGCAACCCTGTGCACTGCAGCATGTTGCACATCACCCAAGGAACATTAATTAACATTGCTGGAAGATCTCAGGAAAGGTGCAATTTGAATGATCTGGCACCACAGTCATTCGGATGCTGAGTTAATTCAATCCTTGCACACAGTGCTCCTACAGATTGTTGGCTTTAAACAAACAGCGGTGACAGATTTGTTGCTGCGGAAATGTGGTCATTAAGTCAGGAGCGTGTGTTTGACCTGAAAGCGATTGAGTGATGGATGCAAGTCATTTTAAAGCTGCAGCAGGCAAAAGAATGCTCCTTTTGGAGAGCAATCTTGCATCTAAGGAGTGTAAATAATTTAAACAAACAAGTAAAGTAAGGTGAAAGCACTGCTGTGTTGTAGCACTAAATGCAAAGCAGGGCAGTGCTGCCAGTTCTGTGGTGAAGGAGAGCTCCTTTGCACAACATTGTCATAAAGAGGTGCGAGGTCCCAGCTTTGGGGCTGTCTGTGGGGATAAATGGTACCAACCAAGCTCCCATCACCTTATAGTCACCTGTGGGAACTGTGCATCTGCCGCACTCCAAATGTGAGCATTACAAGCGCTGTAGGATCCCCAAGGAACAGTAATCAAAGTGGATTGGTGGAGATCACCTTCATGTCCTGAAAGAGCAGGATTCACGTGTCCTGTAGTGTGGCACTGTGCCACTCCAGCTGCTCCTCTTGTAAAGCTGAAGGAGTCTGATACTCCCTTGGCTTCCAGACAAGGTCTGGCTTGTCTTGTCCAGCAAGGAAGGTTTGGTGAACCAGCAGCTTGGCATGCTGCTGCTCCATGCCAGCCTTGCTCTGAGCCATCCTCTCATTGCTGTAGAAGATCCTCTCACCCACGGAGTGTGAGCAGGCAGGGAGCATTTGATCCACACTGGTCACGTCACATGGGTCTGTGCATTCTGCCGCTGGATGTGGCGTCCCCGTAATGAGGCTGGTACTTACTGTGCATTAGAAGCAGCCACTGCTTAAGCCTCAATATCTCGGCCATTTAATTTAATGGGTTTTTTTTTAAATACCAAAAGCAATTAAGTTCACATTGTGAGCTAATCGCCTACAAAATTTCATTTCAAAGATGCTCAGTATGTTTGTGAGGGAATTGCTGGAAAGCAGCCCAAATATGCCACCTCATCTGTCTGTTTGTCCTTCTTTGCCTTCCCTCTTTCCCAACCAGAGTTAAGCAGACTTCTCAAAAGGAAACAATCACATTCTCAGTTCCTTGCATTTCTGATAGTTTTTACCTGGTGTGAATTTTGGATGTCTAAGTTAAATGCCAATGATTGGTGAGAATTATAGTGCTCAGCTGTTACTACAACAGTAGAAAACAGGGTTTTGAGGTCTGGCTGATGGGCAAAAGCCAGGCAGTTGTTGTTGGGGAGTGAGTGGGCACACACATGTGTACCCAGGCCAGGAGGATACAGTGGTAGCTCTGATATTAACTTGTGTCACCACTGCCTTGAGGCCATGTGTCTGTGCTAGTGTCCCTGGGGTTATAAGAGGTGACTGAGCAGTAACACCCAAACCTTGCACAAGCCCTTCTGCTTTGGAAAAGTGTTCTGGGTGCACTGTTTGCAGCATGTCCACCGTGTCCAACGGTGGCTCGCCTCACATGCCTGCCTTCCTGATCCTCCTCCTTCCTTAGCAGCTCCAGCCCACAGCATTCATCCGTGGCAGTCCCTGCAGGGACTAGCTTGCCTGTAGGCTGCAGGGCTTTATCAGATTGGAGAAGAGCCGGAGGTCTTTGTCAGAGATTACTTGTTCTCCTAAACAACCATGTTACTGAATATGGAATAATCCCTCCTCAGCATCTAGCTGGGGGTTTTGTTTCCTTCACTGTGGGCTATCATGTTAACACTCTCTCCTTAAAGCACCTTTGCCAGCTGAGTCACCCACATGATGCCCATCACCTGACCAGCACAGTGGGCAGGGGCACACTCCACACCACTGCCCACCAGTGTATTTGGCTGAGCCATGCATGGCTGCCATCCCGTTTTGGCTGTGGTGTTGCCTTCTCCATATTCCCATTGCCATCCCCCCAGCCAGTTTCCCTGGCCGGCCGTGGGGAGGTGATTTATGGAGTCCCACATGCACCCAGTGAGTCCAGCTCTCTGTGTTTCAGGGAGATCCATCGCACAGGGAGGGGAGGTCACTGCGTTGCAGGTTTGCTAACCTTGCCCGCTTATTAAAAATGGTAAAAGCGTCCCTCAGGACTCGTGAAGTATAGATCCAAAGAGCTCCATATGCTGTTCCCCTTAATGAGATGTCTGCCTGAAGAGCAATAGCAAAACACACCATCCAGTGCAGGGTCCCTATAGCTAGATGGCCTGGCTGTAAACAGAGCCGTCCGTCTTAATGGGCTATCGTGTAAAAACTTCTCCCAGTCAATAAATCAAAGGGGCTCCATTTATATCATGTGCTGCCTTCGCTATTAGGCTGCCTCTGGATGGCATGTTCTGATACAGAGCTCCCCGGGCCTGCCAGACGAGGCCAGAGGCTCTAATAGGCATTTAATTTAGGCTTCCCCTTGCTGATACCCATGCAGAGTTCAGCATCTGGGACTCGGCAGGGGCTCCCTCATGGTTTGAGATGGCCCTGCTGTGCAGGAAAGGGCACCCATGGATCGGCACCTGGCAGGCATCACCTCTCCTGCCCTGCTGGGTAGGAGCCTCTGGTGTACAGAGAACCAGACCCTCTCTGTGAAGGGGTGTGTGGGTTTGGTGAGCACCCCTGCTCGTTCGGGAGCAGCAGCCAGAGCCTGGCACTGTTATTTATTTTTCATCCCCTCCCTTGCGCTGCTCTGATGCCACCAGAGGGAAGTTCCGCTTCAGCCACCATCCCAGGCAGAGATATTAGTCCTCATTACTAATTAAAGGAAGCAGGAGTAATTGACGGATGGTGGATGGCAGGGGAGCCAGTGTGATGAACAGCCCCTGTCCCTGTGCCGGGGACGCATGCTGAGCACTACCTGTTAGCTACAAATAAACAAACCTGATAAATAATAAATAGTTTGAGAAGAGTGGGCAAGCATTATTTAAATTAATAGGGATTAGAGGGAGAGGTCTGAAAGAGCATTCCTCCAGATGAGGTATCCCTGGACAGACAGGGACTCATTTGTTGCAGACTGGAGTAAACAAGGAGATGGG
The DNA here is from genome assembly GCF_049639895.1 of Pseudopodoces humilis. Classification (NCBI taxonomy): domain Eukaryota; kingdom Metazoa; phylum Chordata; class Aves; order Passeriformes; family Paridae; genus Pseudopodoces; species Pseudopodoces humilis. The sequence goes on along the minus strand of NC_142209.1, from coordinate 21,814,426 downwards.
GAGGATTCATCACAGCAGGGCCTTGCAGCGCTTCTTGGGCTGGTAAGAGCGTGGCTGTACTTTTCCTGGCCAGCCCTGCACCAGGGCTCCTGTGTCCCTGCTGCCTCGCTGGTGTCACTGTGCTGTCACACCTCTGGTGCCAGGCTGGGGCACTGGGTGCTCTGAGGGAGTCAGGGTGCTGTGGCAGAGCAGTGGGGAGTGGATGCTGAGCTCTGGCTGCTGGCAGGGTCCCAGACCACGGCAGGGCAAGTTTTCCCAGACAGCTTAATGGCCCCCTGCAGCCTGCCTCCACCAGGTACAGGCTGGTCCCAGCCAGCGAATCCGGCCGCAGAGGGGGTCTCTCCTCACCCGCTGACATTTGGATACCACCCTGCCTGCTCAGGGCAGGAGGCTGGGGGTGGCGGAGGAAGGGGGAATGCTGCGGGAAGCAGGGGAAAGAGGGGAGGACAGACGCTCTGCTCGCTATCACATCTACTCCATCTTATCACCACAGTAATTTGATGATAAAAAATAATCCGAGGCTGGAAAGGAAACATGTGTAGTGGAGTAAAGATTGAATGTAGGTGGATTGTGCCCTGGGGCGGTGGCTGGGAGATAGAAGGAAATGTCCTTCTGTTTGACATACTGCCGAGTCGCAGCCGTGCCCCCGCCTCGCCTCGCCCTGCCCGAGGCACGGGGAGCCCGCTGGCCCGTGGGCCATGTGCCGGGCAGGAGGGTGCCTGTTGCGGGCCCCCCGACACCTCCTACCCCTCCACCTGCACCTCCTGTGACCCCAGTACCCTGCGGAGTGCTGGCCCCTACCCTCCCACCCCGCAACTCGCTCCCAGCACACTTCTGGTTATATTTTTTTTCCCTTTGGTTATGCTTCACAACTCATTTTATCAGCTGTCAGTAACCAAATGTCTTTTTTAAGGAGTGGGTTATAGCCACTAATGTACTGAATGCTATTGCACTGGCTGCAGTTAGTGTTCCACGGCTAAATTACTATAATTAATGTTCCACTAGAACTGTTTGTAACAGGCGGCTGCGGGAGCCCCAGGTCTGGGCTTTCACAGCCACTGAATTATCTCTCCTCCCCGGAGAAAGCGCCTCTCACAGGGCGGGGGACGAGGTCAGCACTGGGACGGGCCGGCGCTAGCCGAGCCAAACTCCAGCAGATGAGTGGCCCGGGAGCTGTTCCCGGGGCACAGAGTCCCGGTGTGTCCCCATCTGGGCTGCTGTGCCCCTGGGAGCGCAGCTGGCTGTGCGGGGGCTGCGCTGGAATTCCTGCTGGCATTGTCAGGGCGCTGCTGCATCGCCAGGGCTTCGCTCATCGCCCTCCGCGATTGCGTTTTAAAGGTGGAACACAGTGCCTAAAGAAACGCTTCCAAAACTCGCTAAGGGCAGACAGCAGAGATGTTTCCCTGTGCCGGGCATGGCACTTCAGCCCACACTCCACACGAAGTCTGCACCCAAAACCATCCCTGCCCTCCCTGCTCCCCCATCGCCTCCCAGTGAGGCCGGAGGTGCAGGGGAAAAAAATGTGCTCGGCGGGCACACACATCCCTTGTTTCGCTAAATGCATTGTTCAATACCTGCAACAAACAGATTAGCCGAGGCTTTATCAGGGACAAGAGAAGGGAGAGCAGTGTGATAATGGTTTTCAGCAAATCCTCGGGCTGTCACAGATTAGAGCCGCGGCAGGAGCATTATCAGCCCTTTCCTCCTCTCCCCATCACCTCCCCCTTTGTCTCTTCTCACCATCGGATTTCTCCAGCCAATCTATCCCTGAGAGAGCCGGGCAGATACAAGAAGAAGTCGGTTTCCATCTGATCTGCAATTGGTTTTTCTCAGCAGCCGATCCGTGTCGCAGCATTGATCCGTGGGCCCCCCAGCGCTTGTCACCTTGCATGTCTGGAGAGGAAGGTGGCCGAAGGAAGGGGGGCTGGGGTGGGGGTGCTTTAAACTTGCTGTGTGCCATTGATCTGCAGGCGGGAGCGTGGCCAGGCCAGCCCTGCCACGCAGGAGGGCACGAGCCTCCTCATCAGAGGAGTTTAAGTGGCTGTGACCTTCCTACTAAAGGAGAGGAATGTCTTTGGAAGGCCAGCCGAAGGAGGGGGCCACTCCCAGGCCCTGGGACAGGTGTTTGGGAGCTGCCCACCCCTCGCCATCTCACCAAGGGACAGCCCGATGAGACTGGCACTGGGGTGCTGGGAGCCTCCCAGGCACCCTCCTCTCTCAGAGGGGTCACCCACTTCACCCACATCCCCATTTCTGCTCTCACCTCTCTGTGCCACACTGCAGCATGGCCAGGCAGGAGTGGGGACCCCTGTCTTGGCTCTGTAGTTTGCCCAAGCCTGAGGGAGAGAAGCTGCTGTTGGGTTAACTCCAGTGGGTGGGCAGCTTTCTTAACGAGACCCGAAGCTGCAGAAAGTTGTTTTTTCCTTCTAAATGTGGGATGCAAGGCTGTCTTTTATCCCAGTGACTGCAGTCAGCTCCCGCAGGCCCCATCAGGTAGGGGTTTGTTGAAATACCTGGGTGCTCAGGAGCCACAGCCCAATGGGCAGGGCAGCAGTGCTGCACCAAGCAGGACCCAGCATCTTTGGAGTCAAGCTGGGACATCCTGTCTGTGCCACCTGCCCCCCTCGTACCCTTCTGCCAGGCTCCTGCTAGGGTAGAGCTGTGGCAGCTCTGCCTCGTCTCGCCTTTTCTGGCTGACCTGAGGGATGGTATGCAGGTGGGTGGGAGGGCAAGAGGGGATATAACAAGTAATGGCCCCAAGTGTGGAAACAGTGTTAATAAAGTGTATTTCACTTTTAATTTTGGCATATAATGTAATGATCTTTTTTAAGGCCCTATCATATTATCTGCATGACTAGATTATTGAGTCTTCATCATCTCCAGATAAATTTATGACCAGGATGATGCTTGGAATTTATTATCAGTCAATAGAGCTCAATACTGTAACAAGGCGTGTAATAAGATATACATATTTAATGATCCGGAGTAAAACAGCCCCGCTAATGGGCAGGATGGGACGGAGGCTGGAGCGTTAATTTGCATCCCCTGCCCCTTTCCATGAGAGCTTGCACCATTCAGCTGGGATGCAACCCCAGGGTCCCGTGCGTTGCCTGAGGTCAGGAGCAGGGACTGGCTGTGGGGGATACAGAGGAGCACAGCCCTCATGCTGCTGTGGCTGTGAGCACGTGCCTGCTGCACATATGCGCTCGTGGGAAGGCACATGTGCCACCCACCCCTGCAGAGATGTGCAGGTCTGTCTCACACAGCACACAGTCCTCTTACATGGCTTTGCAGGTCTGGCTGACATCCCCGTCTGCGCCAGGTAAGTACTGTCACACATCCACTTTGCAGGTGGCTCTCTCCAGCCCAGCAGTCTGGGCAAGCTTTGCACAGAGCTGCTACTCCAGCAGCTGCTGAGATAGCTGGAAAAGCCACAGAGTGCTTTTTGTGTTCCAGGGGCAGGCCTGAAATCCTGCCTCTGGGACAGTGCAGGGCTCTCCAGCTCAACAAGCAGAGCCGGGGCAGACAGGTGCACTCTGTCCACACCACATGAGGACATCTCTGGCCCAGCAAAGCCTTTGGTGGGGACACTGTTGCATATGGCCTCACAGAGGAACCCATGCTCCAGCTCACCTGGCTGTCTCTGTGTCAGGAGACCAGAGAGCACCAGAGCAGGCACAGCCCAGGGACATAGCAGGTCTGTGTGCCCAAACACCCTGGCCCTGTGTGTAGCTGCCTACAGACTGTCATGTTGAACAGAGGGCCATCTCCTTTGCCAGGTTATATTTTGAGCTGCCAGCGCTGATTTTTCCAGCCTTTTGGGATGTTATTAAATTACTTCCCAAGGACTTTTAATAAGCACTTTTGTTACCTTTGAAGCGTGCAGCTTTGTGGGAAGATTACAGTCCCGCATCCATCTCGCTGGGAGAGAAACAATGGCAGCAGGGCTGGTGTTTGATCTCTCCTCCAGAAGGCGAGAGAGGGTTTGGGTTAGACAAAGAGGTGAGCTGCTGATTTAGAGCTAATGTTTAAAAATAGGCAGGTCTCCCTCCAAGATAGAGAGACCTGCCCTCCTCTGTGTAATCACCTGCCTCTGCCTCGCCGGACTTGCAGAAACACGGCTTGCTTTATTTGAAGGCTTCGAGTGCAGCATCGCAGTTTGATTCTTGGTCCTTTTAAAGCAATAACTAGGCCATCTGACCAAGCTTTAAAGAACAGGAGAACTTTCCATTAGGACTTGCGACACACTCTTGGCAGCACTGGAATTACATTCTTGCCTTTCATTTTCTTTCTCTGACATCTCATGTCACTCAGGCAGGAGAAACTCAGCTTTATAAACTCACTCATATCTACCTTGAAATTTCTCCCTAATTAGGGTCCCCATCCCAGTGGTGGGACTGGGTGTCAGGGAATGGATGTGGAACAGAGCCAACAGCAGTGGTGTAGGTCAAACCAAACTGCTTCCTGCAGCTCTGAGATCACCTGGCCCCAGCAGCATCAGGGGCAGGGAGACGTATCTCCCATGTCTGTGCCCACAGCTCTCACACAAGAGAAACAAAGCCACCATCCCTGCCATGCCAAGCACATCTGCATGTCAGGCTCCTGTGCTGCCCTCGGCAGGGACCGTCGGATGAGTTACAGCACCACGAGCACCCAGCTCCTGCCAGGCATGCCTTCACTGCAGGGAGAAAAGGTGTCAAGGGAGTCGAATTCCCTTTATCTGTGGATAACTACTGCTGCCTTTAACAGCCTGGAATAAACTAGCCATAAATATCATGATCATAAGTGCTTAGATATGGCAACTTTACACTGAACAGAGGTTTTAACCTTCCCTGCGGAGGATATCCAGCTCTACATCACTGACTGTTTCCATTCAGCTGCACGGCCAAAGACAAGCTATTGATGAGCTGCTCAGAGCAGCTGCACCAGCTACTGGCCACCTCTCAGCCCAGTCTCACCCCAGTCCTTATCCCAGTTTTGGACTCCCTCCTGATTTCAGGTCCAGACAAGAGTCCTGCTGCCCTCTCCCCCACTGCCAGCATTCTTTCCTCCTCTAAGGAATCACCTGCAGTTTACTGGGCTCCTGTGGGGATCCCATCTTATATTCTCATTCCCACCCACAAGGAGGGTCCTGAGCCCCCAACTTCTGCAGCAACTTGTCCCTGAGCCAGGCCAGGGGTCCGGTATCAGCAAGAGGGCAGTTTGCATCCTCCCTGCACCTTGCCAATGCCCCGCCATGACTTTATTTTGCATGGCGACTTTGAGGGGAGCTGTAAAACACTCAGACGAGTTAAATAATACACGACAGTGTACGGTATAAATTACAGGAAGCCAGCGGTGGAGCGACATTGTATGCTGAATAAATTAAAGGCTGCGTGACTTACAGGCAAGATTGATCTGCCGAGCATTTTGTTTAGTGACGTGCTTGTCATAAGGGAGAGCTAATTACAGGCACGGAGGTGCGCGGCTCCGGCGCTGGGGAGCACAGAGCAAACTGGGCTCACGAATGTCAGCGGGGTCCTTGCACTTCCAGGATTTGCTCTTTCTGAGGCCAGCCACATGCCAGACCCCGTTAGCTGGATGCCTGCTGTTTTCCCAGGGTCATCCAGCACTGTCACAACCTAGGAAAAGGACTGTGCTGTCACAGGGAGCTGCCACGGTCTGGAAGTGGGTGTGCTGGTGTGGGGGACACAGGCAGCTGGTGGCTCTGGGGTCTGCCCTGAGCAAGGGCTGGTGTTGGGTCTGCCTCAGCAGCCTAAGGGAAATGGAGATATCCAATGCTGAGCCCATTCTGAATGGAGCAGAGCCATATAGGAGTGCATCCTCTGCTCCTGTGGCATTTTGAGCCCTGCGCTGCTCACAAGGTGACACAAGGATTTCACTGCTCTGGGATACCCAGGGCTGGCTGAGCAGCAAAGCTGAGAGGTACAGGGGCTGATGTCGGGGCTGAAGAGTACAAAAAGGCAAGTACAATTCAGAAATTAGGTAGGGATCTTGTAATAGCACCATGTTGCCATGAGCCAGCAAGGGAGGGGGCAGTCTTCTTCAGGTCAAAGTTTGGACTGCATAATTTTGGGGAAGATGTGCTTTACCCACGGGAATGTGGGAGACTGGCGAGAGGCTTGGATTCAGCTGGATGACTTTAACCACTAAACTTGGGGCTGAGTTTGGAGGCTTGTCCTGCTGGGCTCCAGAGCAGGGATGGCTCCTGTGCCAGGACATCTGTCCCTGCTGCCTGCACAGCTGAGGGATGCCATGCAGGCTGTGTGCAGCCCTTGAGGTCACAGCAGAGGCTGCACCATGGGGCTGGTGGAATGGGGACCTCCCTGGCCTGCCACAAGGGTGCCGGTGGCTGGAGACCACAGTTTGGAGCGGGCCGGCCATCGGGATGTGCTCCCCTCCGGCTCGGCCGGCTCGGCGGTTGTCTGTCACTCGGTGGGATTATGAGTAGTGAGTGTAATGCATCGGCGTATGAATAGGGTTGTCTGGCTGATGGTGATGTATCGTTTTTCATTACTGCCTCTCAAGCCCTCCCTGCTCCACGTGTGGAAATTCTATTTATTCCCTAATTTGTAAAAATTCCCTCCTTATCTGATACCAATCAGGGAGGGGTAATTGGCTCTCCAGGGCTAGCGGCTGGGGTCCTGATGAAGAGATATGTGTGTCTGCTCTGGCTGTCCAGGCACCCTGCCCTGCTGCACCAGCGACACGGGCCACAATTAATAATGATTTGCAAATGGCAGACAAGCAATAACGCAGAAAGATGTCCAGCCAGCCTCCTGCCCGCCCCTTAATTTCCTTCTGTAATATAAATGGCACAGGAACGAAAATCCAGCGCCATAAATTCTGAAATTAGTTATTCACCGTAATAAATGGTTCCCTTTTTGGTGCACGGTCCTCCCCATCCTTCTCCCTTGACTCCCCCACTTCCTCCTCTCCTCCCAGCCCCCTTGCCTGCTACCTACTTCATTTGAGTCCTAATATGCAAATGCTGTAATTTAACGGGATGGTGAAGTTGATTTTCATGTTAACTTAATTACTTTGATTTATGAAGGGCTGGGATCTAGATACAGCTCCATCCTTACCCACCTCCCACCCTCACCCCTCTGCAGTCCTGCTGACCCACCACCTCTCTTCCCTTTTCTTCCCTTGGCTCAGTCCTCTTTTCCTCTTCTTCCCAAGTTTAGTGTTTTATTAGCTGCCTTTAAGTGGACATAAGTCCTCGCGACAATCGCATGATGCGGAGGACAAATTCCCCGTCCTGCCTTGTTTAATCGTGCCTGGATAATGGATGTATAATTGACTCATTTGAATGCTTTTGCCTACAGGAGTGCAGAGCATTAAATGTTTGATTGCCTTAATTTCCAAACAGATCATTATCCCCTTCTTACCCGCTCTTAATAAACACTTTATGAGGATTTTTTTTGTAAAGGAAAAAAATCTCCACTCCTCGTACTTCTCTGAAGTGATAAACTCTAATTAAGTCTAATATTTAAAAATATGGTAATGGTGACTTGTTTGAATAAGTGGCCTGCATTTCCATAATTTCATTATTACGTAAAACACGCTAATTATTTGAAGTGTGCTTATTACTAAAAGAGAAATCTCCTTCTAATAAAGATGAAATTGGCTTTTTTCCCTGTATTGCCATGCACTCTGCTCCCCTTCTCTCCTGGATGGTGAGTGGCCACAGCCAGGAGTGGGGTGATGGCAGCATTCGCTTTGTTTGCTCAGGGAAGGCTGCCAGCCAGGGGATGCAGGGACAGGCAGAGAAGCTGAAGGACAAGCTGAGGTCTTTGTGCACCCTGTGTCACCCTTGGCCCAGCAACATTGGTACCCTTTGGGCTCATGGGCTCCAGGAGTTGTTGGGAACACTGCAAGACAGCCCAGCCCCTGCTGCCCATTCCCTCCAGCAGGGATGCCCCAGCTGTCATGGTTTGCCCACACGGCATCGCCTGTGCCAGGCTATCCAACAGCCTGTGGGGCTGGAAGGTGTCTCAGCAGCCAGGTGTCCTGTAGTGCAGAGGCCCCTGTCACCCAGCTCTGCCCTGGGAGGGAGCCAGCATCGTGTGTGCATGATGGGAAGAGTGGTTCCCAGTGCAGAAGACAGGAGGAAGCGTCCTGTCTCCCACAGTGACAGTGGCCAGCCTGGGTGGGAGAAAGAAAGTGCCCAAGCAGCAGGTTGATGGCCAAGACTAGATCCCTTTTTCTGCACTTCCTGCACTTCCTCTGGGAACTGCCAGAGATGGGCCCTCCCTGCTCCAGTGTCCCTGCTGGGGTAAACTGGATTTGGAGGTCTTGCTGACCCCAGTGTGTAGGGAGTGGGACAAGCATCCTGTCCCCCTGGGACAGACACAGGTTGAGGAAGGATGAGTATGAATTGTGTCCAAGCCCTCTTCAGAGCCTTTGTGGGCGCTCTGTGGTGGGGCAGGCAGGGAGGCACTGGGATGAAGTCAATATAAAACTAATTTTCTTTTCTTCATGAAGAAATGAGGTGTGTGGCAGTAACGTAATTGCAGATAATGAGGTAAGTTATTCTTAATATTCTGCACGTCGCTGTCAGCTCCACCTAATATACCTGCCGGCTGTGTGGGGCACACAGAGCCCCTTGCCCCATGCGCAGGATTATGAGGCCATTAATTTGGGAGCAGCTCAGCAGGACCATCCTGGCGTCCCTGTGGATCCCTGGGAGCTGGGAGCACTTGGTTCTGACACGTCCTTGTCGCCACTATGGCGGGCATCCTGGTGTCCCCACCTTACCCAGCATGTCACGGTGGGGATGGATTCAGATCAGACACAAACTCCCTCCTAGCTCCAGTGTGGACAGGGTGAGTGACACAAGAGCCTGGCTCTGTGTGCTGGGAAAATGCTGTCACTCCCTGCCCTGACAGTGACATTTGTGCTCACAGGAAGCAGCACAGCCCACTGTGGGGACACAGTGCCCAGTGCTCCCATTCATGATTGCTGGGGACGCCAGCAGCAGTGCCAGACTGCGTGAGACCTCGGAGGTCCGTGTGGCTGCCGCCGCTCACAAGGCCACCTGCTGTCACCCGGGGGCGACGCTGGGGAGGCTCCGGGTGGCGGTGGCCGGGCGTCCCTGTTTCCGCTTTGCAGGGAGCTGTTATACAAAGGCAGCGGTGATATTATTCATTAACAGTAATCTGCCATTAGAACATTGACAAATGGCCCCTCGGCGCCTGAGCATCAGTTCTGGTACAGCCCATAAAGCATGGGGACAGTTTAAATATGGACCTGCTCAGCTTGGGCCGGGGGTGATCTGTCTTCCCGGCCATAGCACAGGTGCGCTGGGGTTGCCTCCAAATGAGCACGTGTGGGGGGGCCCTGCAGTCCCTGACCACCCACGGCCCAGTGGGGCAGCTGCTGGGATGGAAAAGCTCCTTCCTTGCTCCAGGAGCGTCTCAGCCCAGTGCACGGCAGTTGCAGAAGCACTCAGCCCCTGTGGTAGAGGTGTCTGTGTGGTTTGATCCTATGGGGAGATGGGAGAAATGCTGTCCGGGCAGCACACACAGGGATCCAGCCCCTACCCTTCTCCCCAGTGCCTGGGCTGGGTGTGCAGGTGATGCTGTCCTGGAGTGAGCATTGCTGCTCCTGACAGCCCAGTCCAACAGCACAGACTCCTGCTGATGGAATCTTTGAGCTCATGCTGGGTTCACAGCAGTGCCACCATGAAGGGGCTGGCAGGAGGATGTCAGCCCAGTGCCATGGGCTCGGGACTTTCTGCCTCTATCTCAGCAGAGGAGTGCAATGGGAATGTCTGTGCCCCTCCAAGGACAAGGCAGCCAGGGATGCTGAACGGCCACAAACTCCAGCCTCAACTAGGAGAACGTCCTGCTGCCCCATGTGTATGCACGTGTCGCTGTCCTTGGCTGTCACCGCAGCGGGAGCTTGGCAGGACGTGGAGAGGGCTGAAACGAGGGTGTCGAGGCCGTGTGGTGTCACAGTGGGTAATGCTGAAACACAGGGCAGGAGGGTTAAAACCTCGTGGGCTAAGCCAGCCAGGGCGAGTGGAGGCTGGGGTGTCACATTACCCCACACTGCACTGGCAGCTGGGCCAAAGGAGGGTCCCAGAGGTAGCCAACCCCAGAACCCAGCACCTCAGGGCAAGCTCAACCCCAGCCATCCTTGGCCACTGCACAGGGACATGGGGGCAATGCTCGGAGGCAGCACAGCAAGGTGAGGGGCAGGGAGGCAGGGCACAGCCACTGCTCTGTTTGCGTGAGGCAGGATAACCCCAGGCTGACCCCTTTCACACACACCGCACAACACCCCTAAATCAATTGCATCTTATTATTACAATATCAATATACAATATTCCTACAATAACACCATTGATTTTCTACTCAGAGGCTGCACCTAAGTCTGTTTTAAAGAGGAGGGAGTTAATAGTGCCCTCATTAAAAATCTATAGATTACCCCCCACCCCAAAAAAAAGAAAAAGCAGTTTATATTCATTAGGGCTATTGAATATAAAGTAATATGTTTGTGTAGGACATTGGAGTAATGTGATAATCCGTCCGCATATCAGGGAGAAATCCACTTAGCAACCCTGTCAGCTTGACAAGAAAAATGTGCCCATAAAGTCGGGAATACATTGCGGGAGTGAGCAGGAGGAGAGCAGGGGCGCGCGTGCGTGTGCGCGCCTGTGCAGAGCCGTGCTGGCCATCAGTGTGGGACCACCTTCATTCACCCCATCACCCTGCTCAGCCCTGGGACACGGGTGGGCACCACTCAGGCCCCTGGAGGTGTCTGGGGCTGGGACACACCAGGTGTGCCAGGATGGGGATCAAGTTGGGGGGCTCCACAACCTGCCAGCCTCCCCGCCCCCAGGTATGGTCACCAGATGGGACAGGTTGGTGGGTGCCAGCCTGGTGCCAGCCTGATGCCAGCCACAGCCATGTGCCCCCCAGGGAAAGCTGAGCTGGGTGGGGGCTATAGGGTGGTCAGGGCTGTCTGCACCCTCCTGTCAGCCTCAGACTCTGCTTGTCCCCTGCCCCGTGGTCACCTTTGCGATGGATTAAGCACTGAAAAGCAGCCGAGCAATCCCAGTCGCGCTCTTTTAGGCTGTCAATTGCCATTTTTGTAATAGAAATTCCTTTCACAAGGTAACGACGGCCAGATTTAGAGGATTTCATATTGTTAATAATTCCCCAAACAGCCATCTGACTGTGTTGTTTTAAAAGCCGCTTAGTTTTTTGCTTTGGAGTTTATGAAAATCTCCCACTCTAATATCCCGAGAGCCAGCCTATAATTGTGTTATTAAATCAATCGGAGCGGATTACATTGTAAAATCAATAGATGGCTGTAATTGCATATTAGAAAGTTGTTCTGCTGTTGTTGATTTTTTTTTACATGGATAATTATAATAAGCGTGTTTACCTTAGTGCTGATTTGAAATGAGTCTCACTAAATGACGTATGATGAGCTTGGCACACTCGCTTCCAGGGGCCATAGCATCATTTGGGACAGCAAGGACAGCACTGGCATGGGCATGTGGGTGACACGGACCCAACAGGATCCCACCAGTTCTGCAGGGCGGCAGCTCAGACTTCAGGGTGTCTCCCTGCACTGGCACATGGCAACAGAGCACACTGGGGTTTTGGGGAGGCAGATGATGGGGTGCACCAAGCAGACAGCCATGGCAGATGGTGTCCCCAGTGACTAGCCTGGGAGTCCCAGGAAGTGGCATGGGGTCTCACTGCCCATCTGGCAGCTGCCCAAGTCTCTGTGCAGTTCCCCCTCAGCAATATGAAGCAATAGTCAAGTCCCAGTGCCCACTTCAGCTCAGGGCAATGCTGCAGGCTGTGAGGTTGGCAGTGGGACACCTGGGGCTGTGCTTTCACAAACTGCTCACTTGCCTTGCAACCCACCTGCCACAGCTCCAGGATTTGCTTTGCTGTTACTTTTCGGGGGTAGAAGGCCAGGGCTGGCTGGGTGGGGGTATTTTGGCCACAGACAGTTGCATTCCTCTCACCTCCATTTCCCCAGCTTTCAAGCCACTATTACCCTGTTGGATCCCACTGGCAGCTGGCTCCAAGGGCTGAGGGCTTTCCAAGGGGCGCTCAATTGTCTGGGGGATGAGATGGAGCAGGTGATCCTAAGGACAGTGAGGGGATCGTTTGAGTGGGAACAACCTGACAGCAGCAGGAGCTGGCATTGAGGCTTGGCTGGGCAGGACACTTGTCACCTCCAGGGGCCTTATGCAGCCATCCGTGTTACCTTGGGCAGAAGAGAGGATGAAGGCACAGAGAGATGGGCTCACCTGTGCCCTGTGCCACCCAGTGGGCTGGGGACCCCCTCTTTTTTGGGCTGTCCTCATGCCCAACTGCTGTCCCCTGTCTGGCACATGAATGACAAGGGGTGCCATGAGAGGGTCTTGGGGGCACTTCAGAGGCATGTGGCACTGATGGGGACATTACTCTTCCACTGCCAACCATCAGCCAGGAGGGTGTCTGGCAGCTCATAGCAGCCCCTCAGGAAGCTGCACATGGGGAAAGTTCTGAACCTCCGGCAGATGCTGGGGGACAGGTGGTGGCTTTGCCAGCAGGTCACTGGGCATGGTGGGGCTGGGCAGCGCTGCTGGTGGGGCAGGGAGCATCCAGGAGGCCGGGCAGCCCCATCCCTGGAGGCAATGCCTGGCAGCAGGACAGCGCTGCCCGGCTGCAGGGGGCCCTCAATCCGGCACGCAGCACTGTCAGCAGGCAGCCTGCTGTCTCCTAGACAGTGAAATATGGCCACAATTAGCCCGGATACAGTTCAATTATGATAAACAGCATTTGCACCCTTTAAGCTGTGATTAAAAGGCCTCCTCCCGTTGATAGAGAGACCTAATTTCACATTATTATCGCTGTAGCTTGATTATAAAGCACTCCCTGGATTTACAGTTGGGAGATGGATGTGGAGGCTTCTTTATCATTTACACATCAGTAATGATGCAGCCTTCCCTCCACCACAACATCCATCCAGCAGCAGCGGGAAGAGGGGGGCCTTGCCTGCACCCCCCTCCCGGGGCACCCTCTCCCCATGTCAGCCAGGCCCTGCTGCCACACGCAAGTGGGCAAAGTCACCCTTACGGTAACAGCTTGATAAATGGGCGGGCGGTAATGAAATGGAGACATCAAGGCGTGGGGCGAGGAAGAAAGAGTGGTAATCGGAACGAGTGGAGCTGTCCCGAAACGGAGGGGAGCGGGAAGAAGGATCGCCTCTGCGCCGTGTGCTGTCAAGGGAGAAATTACACATTTACTCTTGCTTTTTCTTAAGGAGACGGCCCTCATAGATCAAAACATGGATTTACAAGCCAATTTTCAACATGAAATATAGACACTAGGAATCAATTTAAGCCCAGCTTCTATTTTAGCAAACGGTGCCTGAGTTTAGTCCCAGGTAAATAACACAAGAGCCTTCCCCCTTCCCATCTTGCTGCTCTGCCACGGCCCAGCACCAGGAGTGGCTGTGGCTTGCCATCCCAGCCACCTGCCACTTGTCAAACTCTGATCAGTGGGCATAGGGAGGCACCGTAGGCTGGCTCTGGTGGGAACATGGATGACTCCGACCTTCAGGTCTGGGGCACCTCAGTGCAGCACCGGGTCATACTGGGAATGCAGGTGGCCAGTGCTGGGACTGGGAGCTCTGCAATGTTGCCACATCACTGCAAGGTCCTCGGGACAGAGTACCTGGACTGGTGAGGACACAGACCCAGTGCGGGATTCAGAACTTGCTCCAACAGCTCCTCTTTGGATCATGCCTCTAACCCAGTTATCTCTGTACTTTCTCCTTAGATGACTGCAAGAACATTGCCAACATCATGAAGACACTGGCCCATAGAGGCTTCATCTTCAAGCAGACCTCCAAACCTTTTTGATCCCCGAGGCAAGCCAGGCAAGGGCTGCATGCGCCCGGTGCCGGCAAGGCGGGGAGGACGGGCTCCAGCATTAAAAAAAAACCGGCAACCGAGGCCAGAGGAACCGACACAAAAAAAAATCTCAATTTCAGCTGTTAACTCCAGTAGAGGTTGTATATATGGGAAGGCAAATCTGTGTAGACCTGATGTGACTCCCTCTCTGGGCTGCTCCGGACATTATGCCATGCTAGCGGACAGCCGCGTAGGGCGCTTGCACCACATTTTAGACTTGTAGTTCGTTCTTTTTCTTTGGCTCCTGATTTCCGTCCCTCCCTCCATATCCCACCCCGTCCTCCCTCTCCCACCCCGTAGCCAGAGCATCCCCCATCTCCACCCTGGCATGGGCCATACCCACCTTCCCTTCTTCTTTCTCTTCTCTGGTTTTATGTTTTCAGGCCTCGATGGCTGCTGCAGCGATGCCAGTGTGTGCCTGCACTCGGGCAGCACTCACGGAGGCTCAGCGTGTCGAGACGGCCCCTCGCCCTCCCCGCCAGCTCCCCCCGCCTCTCCCTGAGCGCCTTTTCCCCTTTTTGAGTCAACACTAACCCCTCTGACTCCTGTATGTGACAAACGCGATCCGTCTCTTTATGTTCGAGGTGAAGTGCCTGTATTCTCCGCTGCAGAGCCCCTGGCAGCCCCACCGTGGGCTGCAGGGCCCCGGAGGGCTCCCTTCAGTGAGGCAGGGGCCCAGCGGACAGGCGGGCGGCAGGAGGGAGGTGACAGTGTCCGCATGGAGCCCCGTCCCCTCCCCGTTCCGTCTGCTCGTGCCTCTTGCGGGGCTGGGTGGGATGCCCAGCCCTGCCTCGTCCCCGCCGATCAATTCCAGCTCCATGGGGGACAGGCCCGCCACAGCACCGTGTCCGTGTCCGGTGGTGGACGTGCCAGCGCGCGCTGGCCCCCGGCCCACAGGTACCTGAGCAGGGGAGCTGCAAATTGCCCCAGGCCCCTGAGCGTGCTCCCTGCCACCCTCCCTCGGTTCCCGAGCTGAGGCTCAGCCCCTCACGTGCCCACGTGCTGTGCCCCTCACAGGTCCCCGCGGACGCTCAGCAGCAGCTGGCTTGTTGCCTGAGAGAGTTGCCGAGCACATCCCCGGCTGGGTGGGCTCCCGGCCGGCCAGGGCGGTTGGGGGGAGCCGTGGGGCGGGCTGAGGGCACACGTCCTCTCAGTGTCACCCAGCCCCAGGGCCCTGCTGAATGGAGCCCTCGTCCGGGCACTGACCTGCAGGGAGGCTGCAGCCCCAGGCCCGTGCGTGCATGGCCTGGAGCGAAGCCGGTGACGGCAGCCAGAAGGGCAATACAGGCACTGAACTTGGCGGTACATGACTGCATGGTGTGTGGTGTTCCAGTTAAACCAACCGATAATGCAACCCCAGCATTTTCATTGTCTAGTTATTCCAATCCTTGCTGTAAATGTGCCACATGAATAAAGTTTGGGGGTAAAGGAGCCCAGGCTGTGCCCATGCATGTGCAAGTTTGTATGGGGGGCAGAGGCAGGGGAGTGCCACCTGGATATGTGGGAGTAGGGTGCTCCCTGGGGTATGGCACGTCCGTGCTCCCCATAAAAGGCAAGGGTTTTGGCTGTGAAAGGGTGGTGAAGGTTCCCTGCTGCCGGGAGCACTGCCCCACTCTCCAGCATGGGCACTGTGAGTGGGCACCAGCCCCACCACCACCTCGGGTTTGCTTATGCCCCAAGGCAGCTTTACCCTGAGGATCCCACCAGCCCATCACCAGACCTTAACCACTGGTGCACCCCACACGCTTTTCTGCCCAGTGCCAGGTGACAGCCACCACTACATCCCACTGGCACCTGTCACCCCACCTTGTAGCCTGGCACACCGTAGCCACACAGCTGCCACTGCATTTGGAGCATCTTGGCTACAGAATGGAGCCAGCATGGCTCTGCTGGACCCTGGGGCATCTGCTCTGCCCTGGCCAGCTGAGCCAGCATGAGTGCAACACCGTGGGGTGCAGGAGCAATACCCAGCCATGCAGGAACCAGCACTGCATCCAGGTGCCCAAGGAATTTGCCCTGTGCCAGAGTTCCACTGGGTAATGGGGATGCAATATCCAGCTAGCACCGAGTGGGCAGCTCCCAGACAGCAGAGGCAGTCCAGCCAACTTGCTCCATGCAAAGGTCACAGGGGTTTTACCAGTTCCCTCTGTGCAGCACCTGATCAGCTTTATTGACCCTTTTTTGATGGGAGTTGTCTAATTAGTTTTTTATGAAAACTAAGAACTTGGCCTTTGCCCTCTGCTCCTGCAGGCGAGAATGTGACTCAGAGGACACTGTCACGGTGGATCGATGACGGCCACTTACACTTGGAAGGCAGGTGTAGGGGACACAGGGTGGGCAGCAGCCCAGAGCAGGGCACACAGCCAGGGCCACCAGTGCCCACAGTGGGCAGCACATAAACCCAGCCTCCCACCGTGATGCCTCAGCCCCTCCAAGGCCCTGCAAAACATGAGATGCCCGGACCAGGAGCCCCTCCCACCACAGACTGAAGCCTTGGGTGGGGCAGTAGGAGGAACTGTACTGACAGTGAGTGCTGGGGACGAGTGTTTCCAGCAGGGGCAGCCCCTCACTTAGGCAAGGCAGCACCTGCAGGTGTCGGGCACGCAGGAGTTACTGGAAGACAGCAGCTACAGCAGAGCTGGGCATGGGAGCCTCAAAGGCAGCAGGGGCTGCAGCAGCTCCCAGCAGGGTCAGTGGCACCCAGCCTGTCTGGGATGGGGTGAGACAGCTCCATGCACCAGGACCAGTGGCCACAGTGCAGCCATCGGTGCCCTGGGGCAGCTCTCCAGCACCTGCTACAAGCACCTGGAGGTTGCACTACTCCAGAGGTCAGATGGGGCTGGGACTACGGCACTGGGCAGAGGATAGCTCCCACTTTTCTCTGGAGCACTGCAGTGTTTGTCCCAGCAAGGCCCCTGTCCTGTCCCATGGCTGCAAGCAGCCAGCTGTCCCTAGGGGCACTGGGACAGCCAGCACTGCCCCCACACCTCCTCATCCTCACCCTGCACAGCATGCTTACGGCTTCTTCACATTCTTGATGGAGAACGAGCTGGAGGCCAACTCCCTTCACTTTCTCTGCTACAAAAGGGAGACAGGAAAGAAAAGAGAAACCAGAACAGCAGGTGGGACCACTTGGGTTGTGACAAACACATCCACCTGTCCCAGAGCTAGCTCCAGAAGCAATCCAGGCAGTGCCAAATGGACTCCACTGCCTGGTCGAAGGCAGAGCCAAGTCTCTGCGTGACAGGAGGGACAGAGCTAATCCAGCGGTGACAAGGGGGTGGGACAGCACCCTCACAGGGAATGCTACCTCCCTGACATGAACAGGGCTTTGGGATGGTCAGGAGGAAGGGGCTGAGCTCTGCAAGAACTTGGTGGCCGCAGGAGCCCTGACTAAGCAAGACAGTGTGCACCAAGCCCTAAGAAGAAGGACACTGAGAGAGGGGCAGAACAGCTCTGTGCTATGGGCAGCTGTGCCAGGGATGTTTCACATGGGACAGGACAGAGTCTGGAAATGCTCCTCTGCCATCCAGACGTGCTGTGATGTGGCCCAGGAGCAGATCAGGAGGCTGACAGAAAACCAGGGCTCCTCAAAAAACCCACCCCTTTTCTGGGCAGTACACACCAATATGCCTGAATGAGGCCTGGCAAGCTCCAGGGAGCTCCCCTTCACAGAGAAGGTTCAGGGCTGCACCCAGCCCTAGGAAAGCCAGGGCCATTGTCACCAAGTGAGACTTTCCCCACAGTGAGACTGTGCCAGGTGCCACACGGACCCTCTGCCCACAGCCACAGCAGGTTCAGCACCCGGAGCTGGGCTCTGCGTGTGGGGTGCCCCAGGCACAGCACAGCTCCCAGGTGTGCTGGGTGCTGCAGCGACAGGAGGTGCCAGAGCTCCAGGTCCCCACGGCACAAGGCACCACAGGCAGCGGCACAGGCCAGCGCTGCACTGGCACAGTGACTGCACTCTGGTGCCCGCCGTGCCCGGCCCCACAGCCCTCCCCTGTTCCCACAGGCCGGCAGAGCCACTGCCCCAACCCGCAAGCGCCCAGGGGACGGACGAGGCAGCAGGGACCCGCTCTCTGCAGCCAGCCAGGCCTGTCCATCCCTGCTCCCGCGGCCCCCGGCCCTGCGCGCGCCTGCTCCCGGCGGCAGAGCACGTCGTGGGAGGCCCCGCTGCCTCCCCTGGCGGGAAGCGGCCCCCAGTTCCCGCCGGGCAGACGGCAAACAGAGCATGGAATTTGCACGGCTGAAAGTTAAATACAACACACACACGGATTTCGTCAGAGGCCCTGGCACCGCTGCCTTCGTGGGATCCGATTAACGGGGAAATAAAAGGGCCAGAGAACCCACACAGCAGAGTGAGCAGATGCCCTATAAAAATCAAATACAGGGTAATCAAGGGGACCGAAAGGTACATTTAAAAAAACAAAAACCCACCCTGGAAACAAAGGAGCTGGGCTTTGTGGCTTTCCTGGGAGGGCTGCAGAATTAATGGGGAAGAGCACATGTGTTTGATAATCTTTATATGGCAAAAGACCCATCTTTCAAATATGTCACAAATTCATATTAATCACCTTCCTATTGCCTTCCGTGGCACAGCTATTCCAGTTGCCTTGGGCAAAATTGGGAACTGTCTGGTTAAAAAAAATGTTTTACATTATAATTTACAAGAGCTTACAAGTCTAGTTTCTTTTAATGGAAAGAACGATTAAAAAAAAGAGAAGAATATATATACACCCTGGTATATATACACTATATATATTAAAATATATATATATAAAAGACAGATATTGTAACTCCATCTGGAAAGAGAGAATGTTTGATCTTAACAATGTAACTTCTAGCTTTCAAACAGGCTCAGAAAACAAGAAGTCAGCAGGAGTTCAGATAAAGGAAGCTTAAAAGTCAAATAATTCTGACTCTGAACCCGAGACTTCTTAGACTCAAGGTCCTTTCCTTTACCCATTAATGGGCTGACTTGTGAGCTCAGGAACAAAGTGCTGCAATGTGAGGATTTCTGAGAGTCACTCATTACAGATCACTGAGTGGAGTCTGAGTTGCGGAAATCAAAGGATCCAATCTGGAGTAACTGGCTGAACTTCTGCTTGGAACTAATTTGTTCCGAGTTCGGCTCACCTTTCACCTCCTGAAGGCCCCGAGTAAAGTCCCTACCAGGGTCAGCCTCAAACAGCACTGGGGGGATCCCAGCTCAGCTTTAATGGTCAGCAATGGGCACTGCAGTCCCTGGGAGAGGGTGGACAGGTAGCCAGGGTAGGAGAAAAGTGGTGGACACAGCAGGGCAAGACAGCACCAGGCTTCCCACTTCCCCATGGGCTCTGAGAAAGATGCCCCTCCCAGCCTGGCTAATACACCCTGCTGACATGTCCCCCATGCCCACTGCTGGCCAAGCAGTGGTGGCAGACAGCTGCTGACAAAACCAGTATCTCAAAAGACCCTGGTGTGCCTTTGCCCATTCATTCCAATTCCTGGGAAGGAATCCAGGCAGTGCTCAGGAGTTAGGACTCCTAGTCCTATTCCTGGCTTTGCCACTCTCTCCAACATCTGGAGCAAGATACTTCTCTCCAGGGAAACAAATCTGGCTTCAGGGGAGCAGCTGGTTTGGAGGCTGAACTAATCCATGCTTAATCCAACATGTAGAGTGCCATGGACAGGCAGTGCTAGACAGCACAAAGGGATTCTCCAGCTCAGAGGAATTTGAAGGAAGGAGATTAATTGATTCCCCCAAAGGCCCTGGCAGCTCAGTGGCAAAACACACGCTTGAACTCGGGAGTTCAAGGCTGGCATGGCAGGGTTAAACCACTGCAGCAGGACATGGGCAGGTGTCATGGCCAAGCACCCACTGCTGCAGGAGCGAGGGAAGGAACGGCCGTCAAAAAGCACTGCTGTGCTCCAGAGCTGCTTGTTCCCACCACCAGCCACACTGCTGCCCTGCTGCCAGTGCCACGGGGCGGGGACAAAGCGCTGTGCTTCCACAGGCTGCTTCCTCTGCACCGTGCCCTGGCCCCGCTGTCCCCACCACGGCCTGGACACCTTGGGGCCATCGCCATGCAGAGTGGGGACACATGCATGCACCCACCAGCCATCCCCCTTCTCAGTGCTGACTGAGCCCAACAATCTTCCAGAGGCAAATTTCAGCCATGATGCTGGACAAGAAGCACCGGAGTTGCATCTGCCAAGGAGGATCACCAGGACATGACCTCTACTCAGCTCAGCCTATCTTTGGAAAAGCTGGCTGTGGGCTGCAGGGCGTTGCTCTCTCCTATGTTGACACCACCACATAGCCCAACAACCGTAGAAAGGTTCAGGGCAAGCACAGTGCCAGGCCCTGCCTGAGTCTCCAAGCATATCTGAAGCAGGTAGAACATGGGACAGAAGCCCCTTTCTCTTCCTCTCCAAAATACCCCTCCAGCTGGGATGTAATTTCCCCCCCGCCCCCAAAAGGTAGCAAAAAATGGTCACAGTGTGAATGTGCTTGACCTTTTGTCTTGGACTAATCTAATTGTGTCGTCTTTGTGTAATCAGCCGGTAAAGGTCAGTGCTGTATTTAACATGGGGGCCCTTTAGGTACTGAATTTGCCTTGCAGTGAATTAACTTGATTATATTTCTTTCAAATATGTCAGAGACCAGGTCAGTTTAACCCTCTCTGTGCTGCCTGGGCCCATGCCTTTGTTTCCAATTCCAGGAGGTGGCACCGAGGAACAATGTGGTCAGAAACACACTCATGGGCTCCCTCCTCCTGCAGTTATGGCCACCACCACCATCTCTCCCACCTTCCCAACAAGCCAGTTCTCAAGGGAGACCAAGCGTACTGTAAATCAGCTTGAAAGTTTGTGAACCAGGACACTCCAGACCGCAGGGAGGGAGGGGCAAGATTCCAGATTGAATGCAGTAGGGGAAAAAAAAATAATAATTCAAAAGACTCCTTTACAAACATGAACCTGTCTCAGTGGAACTCTTCCTTACGACTCAACATTGTCACAATCAAATAGGACATTACTCAAGTCCAGGTTAACGTGTCGCCTCTGCCGTCGACAGATAAGGTGTTCTCAATATCCTGCAATACATTATACATTTTAGAAAGTAAAGGTCTGTGCCGCTACCAGGGGCAGTGCGTTGGAGGCGTCAGGGATGCCACGGTGTGGAGATGGGCAGCTTTCATCAGGCAGTTCAGTTCAGCTGTGCCAGGGGACTGCACAGAGGGGAAAGCAACCACTGCACAGAGGGGAAAGCAGCCTCAGCTGATCCCCAGGCTTACCCTTGACCCTGAGGCAGTGGTGAGGGACTGGGCAGCCTGCCCTCCTGGAGGCAGGGAGGAGAGGCCGGTGATTCACATCCTGCAGAAGTACATGCACAGGACATTGCCACAGGGCTTGCACTGGAAGAAGCCCTAGGCCTGGCTTTTCTTTCTTGGCACTGGAAGTAGGGTATAAAAACCCTCCTTTGCTCTTCAAACACCTCTCTCCTTCCCAAGCCTCCTGCTCCAGGCAGGGCTACTGCTCGACTCCAGGGTCTTGGGCAAGTCATGTCTCATCACCTGAAGACTGCTTTCCCCACTCGCTTCTCTCTGCTGAGCAACCCTTACGAGGCTGTGTCTAGAGGAAAAATGCCTCAGGTTTGCAGCTGTACTGTTGCTGCCTTAGAACAAGCTCTCATCACCCAAAGCCTCACCGCTTTGGTCCACCCACACCAAGCTATCTGCCTGCATGCAGGATGTAGAGAAAGCCCTGCTGACCCCACCTGTAGCACCAAGAACACTGTCCAGCACAGGAGACAAGCCCAGAGAGCAGCACTGGGACTTGGGGGTGAACAGGCGTGTTCTGCTCCCTTGGACGCGCATGCCTGGAGGGAGAGCAGGGCAGCATCCCCAGCGCTTGTCAGGGCATCTGCGTCGGAGACCTGAGTGCGCCCTGTTCTGCCCCCCCGACCTTCCTTCTCACCGAGTTGGGGGTCAGTGGTGCTCCTACTACATCAATGATCTGGTCCTTGGTATCTCCCTTGCCCTCCTCAATGCCGAGCCCTGTCTGGCCATCTGGATGGGCACCTTCCACACTGAGGGGGCCGATGCTCCCAGCTTTGGCCAGGGCCTCGTAGCGGTGCCGTAACATCTGCAGCTCATACTCGCAGTTGGCAAAGGCTTGTTTCAGCTCGTACAGCAGCACCAGGTCACTCCGCAGCTCGTTGAACATCTGCACAATCTCCTCTGTGGGCATAGGGTTGAGATCTAGGGAGAAAAACACCCTCTGTTAAACACCCAGACCTACAACCCTATAAAATGAAAAATCCCTATAAAGGTTTTGGCTGCTCTTTCATTCCCACAAAGATACACCAGGAGCCTCACTCCAATCACATGGATCAGTATCAACTGGTATCCCTAAGGGCTGGGCTGTCCTTTGGTTCTGACCAAGGACTAAGGGTGAACCTTCAAAGTCCAGCACTCAGCAAGTGAAGGATGATGGAAAAACCACATGATTGAACCTTGCCACCCACAAGGTCACATGAAGGGAGCTCTGTCTTACAGAGAGACTGGATCCATGTTGCTGCAAAGGGCAGAAGAGCTCCTGCTGTTCCCTACACTTTCACCAAAAGAGGGTGGACAGGCTGAGCTCCATTGCTTCTTACTGCTCCTCCCTGGGCAGGTCCAAGGCAGAGAACTGCTCTGCTGCTGTGTTACTGACCTGTTTGTAGCAGCAACTATCAAATCACCTCCCCACACAGCATTCTGCTGCACCCCACCATGCACACACACAGAAGTGGGCCCCGTCTGCAGGGCTGCCCACATGACCCCCTTCCTGCTGGCAGGGTGTTCACCCCCACAAAGCCCAGGTGTGGTTCTGCACTCTAAAGTACAGCAGGGCTGGAGCCCCAAGAGACCCCCAAGGTATGTGTGTTCTTTGAGGCAGGAACCCCTGCTTACCCTCACGGAAAGCGAGCTCCAAGAAACATTCACATGTTTCCCCCAGGCTTCCCTAGTAAGCACAAATAGCAGCTCCCTCAATTCTACAGCCGAAACAGGAAACCATCCTGGCTGAGCCACTTTCACCAGCCACGGTAGGTCTTCAGAATGGCACGGTTTCCGAGACAACATAGCGAGCCATAAACCAGCTGGCCCAAAAAACTAACAAGACTTAACAGAAGTCAGTGCTGGGAACAGGCTCAGTAACCTCTTGTAAATCATTAATAAGGCTTCTATTTTTCTCTTTTCCTACCTTTAAATATCTCTCCAGCCACCATGCGGGAGAAAGGGATCATCAGGTATCTAATCAAGAGACACTGCATGCTGGGACCTGTAATACCTGTAAACTGTCCCCACTGCACGGAGAGCAGCCGCTGGCCATGGGCTGCACTTCTCCCCCTCTAGCCACGAGCAGGTATTGTACATGTTAAGTGAACCCTTCTTTCAGCTACTAAGACACTCGAGTTCAAGAGTGAGGGATGTGTGTTTACTCGCCTTTCAGCAGAGATGCTCCAGATTTTCACACAGCATGCAACCTATAAAGGGGGGATGAACAGTCCCAGATGCATTTTGGACTTGCCACCGTGAGCAGTAAATTAAGAGGAAATGAGGCTTAAAAGCAAGACAGGGCAGCCCTGAACAATGCGCGTGCCGTGGTCACTAACACACTTAGAAGTACCTCTCCCGGCAAGGCTGAGATTTGCCTTCCTAATACTGCGCTGCCTCTCTTGATGGTTAAAAAGGCCCAAACAAGAGAGAAACAAAGGCTCTTTTAAAAGATTTTTCTACTGGGAGGAAAAAAAAAACCCTGTGCATCTTGTTCTGGCTTTTACCCTCTCTTTTTTTTTTTTAAACACATAAAATATTTTAAAAACCATTCACATACTGTTATTCAAGAAACTGGCTGTATTACTAGGGGAAAAAATAGCCCATCTCGAGAACAAAGGCTAGCTCTGTGTGTCTCTTTCTCTCTCGCGTGCCCCCTTTACTCACCTACTCCGAGTTCCATCAGCATCTGCTCCAGGGCTTTAATCTTCTTCTGTCCCACCGAGCTTGGCAGTTTCATCTGGAACACAAAGGTAACAGAGCCACACAGCTCAGAGATAGCCCTCACTCACAGCCGTCTAGTTCAAAAGGCAAGAGAGCTTTTCTTTTTATAGTGCAGGGGGAACAAAAAAAGAAAGGGAGAGAAAGGAAAATCAAGTGGTAAGAGAGGGAGACAGGGGCTGAAAGTTTTCAGACTAGGTCCGAGGGCAGGTATTGAAAAGCACGGTCGTGAGGGCTTTTATTTTCTCTCTCGTGTGTGTGCAAGACACGCTGTTTTACAGTTTCCATGTGTCACTGAATTAACAACAAAAGTTCTTCTTGGCTTCAAACCCTCTCCCGCGGTGCCCAGCCCATCAAAGGGCTCATTTACACAGCGGCTAATGTGCAATGCTGCCCTACTTTATTCGCTTTAGCCGGCCTGATTAGACTCATGCGCTAACAGACTCACTTCTCCTTTTACCTGCTGAGCCCCAGACCTGTGGGATTCATTTACAGAGCAGGCTTTGTAACAAAGGGGAGAGACAGAGAGAGCACAGTTACTTGACTGGCGGAAGTGTGCACACACATTTACATCGGAGCTAAGGGGCTAGGTGAGAGAGGAAGCATCAGATGTGAGCTATGAAAGGGAATTGAAGCTGGCCAGGAGAGGAAGAATGCACACACTTAGCAGGGTCCTTCCTCTGCATTCATTTGGGCTCTAGCAGGAGTGCTAGCTGCTCAGACCAAGCATTTATTAGATTATCAGCAGCACAAACGCAGCTGGCACAATATGGCAGGGAGAACAGGTTTCCAAGCCCTGTGGATATACCCAAGAAAAAATGAAAGCACTCAGCTATGCTAGAAGACACACCAGGAAAGAAAGGGCTCTCAACACTGCATTGTCAAACATCCTTCTGCACAGGCACAGGCTGCCCCCCTCTGTATCCAGCCCTGGAAAGGTGACCTCACACCTCAACCTGGGGATTCCATTCAGCAACCCAAGTTGCCCAGCAGGCAAGAGCATCCTGCAAGCATCCTGCACATACTGCTTACTGACCAGGGGCCCAAACCTCAGCCAAACCAACCATGAGTCTGCAACGTGGCTGGGAATGATCTGAAGGAAGAAACATTATTCACTCCACCTTAAAACTGGCCTCTCAGGAAGAACACACTGGGAGGGCCTGTGGTCACCTTACTTCCCATAAACCACAGGCTAAAGTTGCCCAAAGCAGGCAGCTCAACATCAGCCTCCCAGATTAGACCCACTGCTTCCAGTGTTTGCTGTCCCAACACAAAAATGCCAAGAGGCTCCATCTAGAACTTCCTAATTCCTCTGAATGCCAGAGCAGTGCGTGCACGCACACATCCCCAAATGCTGAGAGCTCTAACCTTAACTCAGCTATGGCTATGTCCATATCATATCCAAATCAGCTGCTCCACAACACCAGTGTTGGACCTGTGGGAAATTCTGCCTTCTCCATGACATCACTTCAGCCAAGAAACCAGAGTATGGATGCCATAGAGCACCCCAGGGGAATGGGCCTTTCACAGTACATGCTGGGAAGCACCAAGTTCTTTTTGACAGATATTAACACCACAAGAAAGGCTCCAGCAAAGGACCAATAGGACTATCAGGGGAGGATTTCTAAGAAACCAGCCTGAACCAGAGAATCCAACAGGACCACTAGAGAAAAGAAACAAAACCACACCTTCATGCAAACACTTAGCACAGGTAAGGACCATGGGATGCCTCTGCCTTTTTGGTTTTTACTCCAAAGGTCTTTAGCTTAGTGCTGGGGTTTCTGCACAGCAGTCAATTTCATACTTCTTTCCTACTACTAAAGAAAAACCAATTCTTTGCAGTTCACCACAAAATGATTGTTTTAGCAGAAGAAAGACTGTCAAAGTTATCATGTATTTGGATTTCAGTCAACTCTTCAGGCCAGAGTCTCAACTTGAGCAGAACCTCACTAAAACAGGTTTTCCGAGGAACTCTGCTGCACAGACAACCTGCACAGGGCTCTGCTGAAAAGGACAGGGCAGAGCCCTAAGATAAGTCAGCCCAGCCCTGGGACAGGAGATGGATGCCTTGCTGCAGCTAGCAGCAGGATGCCAAGGAAGGAAAGGTCACTTTGCACAGCTTAGCAGAAGACTGAGTAGTCAAGTCTAGAACATCAGGAAGACATACCTGAAAGCAAGAAGATTCAGCCCAAAGAATTGCTCTGTGCCACGAGGAATCATACAGAACGTCTAAATGGGTGAAATACCCAGCTCTGCCTCAGCTTGGGGATGTAGGGGCTGATCTAGTCAGGAGGTACTGCCCTTAACTGGGGTTTAAGGATTAACAATGAGCCCAGCATCTGCCCACTGAAGAGCTTGTGGACACACAATAGTTGCGTGACTATCACAGCCCTGAGAGTCTGTCTTCACCCCTGCCCCAACAGCAGACACTGGAGCCTTTTTAGCCAAAGGCAGGATTCCCTTCTGTTAATTTCCCTTCTGGCAAAAGCACGCTGGGCACCAAGCCAGCTTCAGGAACAAAGGACAAGAAGAGTTCACCTTGACAAGAAGAGTATACCTTGGCTAGGCTAGGTATACAGACAGGAGGTCTTGGTTTGTTGGTTAGAGGAAGAGACCAAGCTTTCCATCTGGGAGGCCTCCACTAGCTCAAATAACTACTGGTAATGCAAACAACGTGGCAAAGCCTTCAACTGTGATGTTAAGCACATCTGGATCATGTCCCACAGGAGTCTGGCCTTCGCTGACACTCCTGAAGATTGAAGGCAGGAGCAGGGAGAGGCAGGACAAATTAATTTAACTTCAAAGAAAGGAACACTAGAGGTGCTGAGGAAGAGTGGGACTGTGAGTTTAGTTTAAAACCACATCAATTAAGCTTCTTTTTAATTCAGGCAGGAGGATCTGGCCTGCAAACAGGAAGGCTTCATTGGTTTCTCAAAGCAAGAGTATATTTTAATTTTACCATCATTAAGAAAATGTTATGATTTATGTGGCTGCTGTCAGACTAATATCTTTAGAATTTAGCTGGCTAAGCCAATTCATCTCTAAGACTGATGAAGGCTGATTGCTCTCTATGCAAAATGTATTAAAACTAAATGAGCAGTCTATTACTCAAATGCTCCTGATAATCTGTTAGCCAAGGTCCGTTAGTTGGGCTGCCTTGTTGCAAGAGAGAAGTCTTCATGCTCTATACAGCTCTGATAAGACCAAGCTTACTTCAGGAAGCTCTTCTTTGTTTTGGTCTTTCAATCAGATATCCAGAAAAGCAGCACAGTGCTGGAAGTGCTGCTCACTTACCCCTCATTCCCAAAGAATGAGGCAATCTGCAAGGGGCCACAAGTCCCAGCCAGTAGCCCAAAGAAGAGCTCTCTGGCTCATGATGATATCATTGGGATATGTGGTTTCTGCGGGCCATATCTCTGCATTAATGAAAACACCCCTCCAGGCAACCTTACTGCTGACACCACAGCTCCTGGGATGTTCTTGGTGTTGTCACGGATGGAGGCCTCCACAGGAGCCAAGGAAAATTATGTTCCTCAGAGAACTCCAGTGAGCAACCACAGCTTCCGAGGTGAATGGCATTTGCCCTTTTCTTTCCTTCCTCATAGTAGACTATTATTGTTATTTATTATCTTTAAAGTCCCCATATAATAATAATACCTGGGAAACAGATTGCTCCCGTCAGAAAACTGATTAGCTGGGATTTTTGAGGTTACTATATTTTGGATGCTCTTCTCCTCTGACAGCCTCTCCCCACAGCCCTCTTCACAACACCAGCCTGTGCTTATAATTACACCAACATCATTTTTGATTTAAGGACTGTAATCCTTTGTCCTCGCTATAAACAACCTGCATTAAACACATGAACTGCGTGTACCAAGAGAAAAATAAAGAGCTACAGAAAATTGTGAGTCAACACCACAAAGCCACAGTACCAGAGCCTGCCTATGCAGAGAAAAGCCTGGGATACATAGGCTCTGCTGGAATGCACTTGGTCTGGGAGGAATGGAATACAGGGCACTGACCTGCTCTGTTTCCCCCTGAAGGAGGAGGATGTTGCTCCAGAGTTGAGTCGTGCAGTTTAAAAAGAACAGAACAGAGCTCCCACAACACCTTCACAGCAAGGGCTGGGACTGGGGTGGACCCTCTGCAGTTCAATTTTTGTACAGGATCTCACCATGGAGTACCCTTGAGGTTTTGCATGATACAGGGTTTTTATTTAATGTTCGAGGCATTCTGCCAACAAAACCTTGATAATTCACACTAATGACTAGGGGACCTACTGCAAATTAATTGCTAATTGGCAAAATTCATTAAATGAACAAACAGGATAAGAAATAACTGAAGATATAGCCTCCCCAAACAGACTCGGTTCATTTATTTTTGTGTGCCATTCGGTTTTCATGATTTATGCTAATACTTTTAAGCATAGTTGTAAATGTATTTGAATCTATTTTAGTAGAGTAATGAAGTCTAAGTAATAGCAGAGCTTGCAACACAGTTCTGTTATATCTCACAGCATCACCACCTGGCAGGTAGAGACTGTCATGGGGATCTGCAGTAGGAATGGAAGAGGTCTACAGGATCTACAGATTCTCACGGCCCTTGAGTAATTGTGTGTGTGTGGTCATCTTAAAGGTCCTGCTCTCAATTCATCACTTTCTTCATAAATGCTCC
This sequence comes from Pseudopodoces humilis, assembly GCF_049639895.1. Lineage (NCBI taxonomy): Eukaryota > Metazoa > Chordata > Aves > Passeriformes > Paridae > Pseudopodoces > Pseudopodoces humilis. Next base: position 21,785,800 of record NC_142209.1, on the reverse strand, counting down.
TTTTCTGATGCTCCAAACTTCCCACTCCTCCCCAAAAAATCTTCTTTTGTGCTGAAGCCTTTTGTTTGGTCTGTCACCAAAATACAAGGTTTTTTTAATTAATCAGTGTTTATTTGAATATTTCACATGTGATGCTAAACTTCATTTTAATTCAATTTTAAGGTAAGTTTCTCCTTAAAATCAGCCTTCCCCAACCCTAAACAATGTAACTGTCCTAAAAACATTCATCCTAAAATCTCCACACATCTGACCTGTGTCTGTACAGCTGTAAACTCTGGTTTTATGCACCAGCACCAGTACTGTTCAGCATTATAATATAGCTCACTGACATTGAAAACCACCTTCCTTGTAGATTTCAGCAGCAAGAAAACTTTCTCATTAGGCACTTTCTTCTTGGAGATCTTTAGAGTACTGAATAGTTTAGTGGATTTCCAGGAAAGAGTGCTGAAGTTTCAGATGAATAATGTTTTCTGCATTTTCTGCCTGAAGGTCAAACATTCCTGGGCTGCATGGCTTTACTCTGCAGGAGCAGAGAGCCTCCACTCCTATACAGTTTTAACACTCAACAAAGGGAAGAACCATATCAAGTACTTAAGTCTTAGAATTCTAGAATCTGAAAAACCTCAGCTGAAAAATTCAGTTTAAGTTATGAACTTGCACATTTCTGAAATTCTGAAGTGCTTCACTGCATGGAACTGAAGTGCTGCAGTGGAAGGTGGACAGGCAAGTGCAATGGATATGTGCAAGAAGTAGAAAAGGGTGAAATTGCACAGCTATTCTCTGTCTCAATGAACATATATGCTTCCCTCTGCCCCAACTTATAGCTATGGACTCTGTCTTCTGTCTATGCCTGCTGATCTGCCACATTAAGATTTTGCACAGGTCAAAATAAGGAGTAATACCACTATGCCATCTCTCCTATGTTATGTTGCACATTAAACACACAGCCATCTCTCTGGAGCAGTACATGACCATCAACTTGCTCCATCAGTGAGGCTTAATGACAAATAAACAAATCTTTTAAAAAGAAAACATTTCTATAGTAACTTATGTAAATGTCTATTTGTAAATGTCTATTTAAGGGGTTTCTGGACTTTGGCTAGACATACCTCAGAAATTCCCAAATCAGTTGTGCAAAACTATAAAATCTATACTTGTATCCTCCTTGTAAATTAAACCAGTTTTACAGGAATATACCTAGTGAAGGCTTTGTCAAGATGAGGGAGGCCAACAGATACCAGAGAAGCACAACACACCTAGGCATATATGGGAGAGAAACAGCTCACTGATCCTATAAGCATTAATGCCTCATTATTCACCTGTAGCACTGACTCAAAGGGTAAAGATAATATTTCCTGAAGGAACCAAAGTCCTGGGGCATCAATGTCACAGCATGAAGGGTTTTCACCAATGCAGGCAAAAGGGTCTTCAAGGCTTTTATACTCTCCCACCCTTTCTCCCCAGAAAGGGGATACAGATTGCTTTGAAACTGCACAAGTGGCCTATTATTAGGGCTACTTGGAATCCACATAATGATGGCTGAGAACCTGGAAAGCAACAGCTTTCTCCCCATTTGACACACAGGCTATGACCAGAAACAAGACACCTGAGAAGAAAAGAGGAACTCACACCTTGCTAAGACTTCCTGCCATTTTGAAGATGGACATTCTCTGGCAAGTGAAGTATTATCAGCCACTTATCACTCCTGAGATTCCTTGTCCTTAAATACCTTTTGCTTTCAAAATAGTGCAAGCCTATAAAACAAATGCAAAAGGACTACAGAAAGTGTTTCTGTAGGAAAAAAATAAAAAAAATACATGGTGCAGAAGAAAAAAACTGCACAGGACATTTTTACTGGGGGATATTTTATGCTAAAAGCACATTACCAGAATGACACTACAGTAGTTTGCTTTAAGCAGATCTGCAGATTCCCAGATAGTCCTACCCCTGTCTCTCACTACAGGCATGGAGACCAAGGTGAGACCTATAGAGGTGGCGCAGCAAATGGAAATGGCTGCACCCTCTGAGCTGCATCTGACAGAAACAAATCAAGAACTCAGCAATGTATGCTGTGATTGCAGGGAGGGGGCCCTAAGACCACAGGAGGGCAGAATTCCAAGGGCACTCTACCATGGTACAAGAATGTTATGTAAACTTCCAGATCAGACACAGGAAAGTGTAGCAACACATGCATCTAGTCTTGAATTGATGTTGCTTTTCTTTTAAATAATTTAACTGAATCTCCACTTACACAAACAACCACAGTGACTAATTACAGGGCAATCGTTATATTGGTTACACTAATGAAAGAAAAAAGGTTAAAGGATATATATGGAGCTCTGCACATGTTACACACAATAAAACTGGCTGATGAATGACACCCGAGACTGTGTCACTATGGGCACACAAAGGTAGTAAAAGCTTCTCAAATCCAGGACTGACAAAGCTCCTTAAGGCCACACACTGCATGGACACTGTTTGGTACTGGATGATTCAACAGAAGCAGCAGCATGGAGTGTCCTTTCCAGAACTCAAATTTATTTTAAAGATCCCATTCCTGCACCCAGCGTGCTTTCCTTATACCTGAGAACCTACTAAGGCTTTGGTCCAGAAGCTCTCCCACATCAATGACCTCCACAAAAAAAGGTGATGGATTCATTTTCTTTCAGCAATTTAACATTAAGTGCCTTTTGGTTTAGCTAAAAACAAGAATGGAGGAAAAATGTGTTGGATTCACCTTCTCTAGTTCATTCAAGATTTTGTATCCTTTGCAGTTCTCTTTAAAAATAAATATACAAATATTTTCATCTTATTTCATTCTCTACGGACAGGAGTTTGATTAGGAAATGCACCAGCACTCTCTTGGCCCAAATTAAAGGGCATGTAATACAACAAATAGATGGCAATGCCACAACATGAATTCGATCCAGCCTGCATCATTTCTTCATAAGTTTTATTCACAGAAATGAGAGAACTACTTCCCTTCTACACCTCTGTCAGGCTCCCTGTGGAAATTACTCCCGGCCACTCTCTTGTAGAGTGCAAAACATACAACTTCACTAATGAAAAATTGCTAGCAGAAGCAACAAGCACATCTCAGCTAACTAATCCATGGGATGTTCAAACCTGGAAACATAAACTTTCCCCACCTAATAAGGGTTTGCTGATCTCCATGAGATTGATGTCAGAACGCCTTGGAGTGCAATCAATACAAAGCAAATAAATAATTAATTGCTTTAAGTAATTAAATTTATCAAATCCAAATAAGAATAACTGGTATTTTATGGAACTGCTTCCAAAAGCTGAACCTCTGAAGGGACAGTATTGATCACAGGAGGACAGACAGATGTGTCACATGTTCCCTGCCAATGAGGTCTGGGTTTGCATTAATGATAGGGAAGGAACAGAGCCAGCAGCCTCCAATGCAAGGTAAACAGCCAGCATGCTTGGCCATTTAATTATTGGTTGAATCAAATATAGAAAATAAACATGTCTAAACAAATACATACAACCCCATCTTCCTCTAGAAATATCATTCACTTTGGACTTGCAGGAAGCACTTACTTCTCACTCCAAGGAAAAAAAAAAATAGAATAACACACACATGCTTTCCCCGCACTACCACAGGAAATTCTTATTCATTAATCAGTGCTAAAAAATGCTCAAAAGGCTACTAAATATTTAAAAGCTGGTGAGTGTGAATATTTGAATCAATGAGTACTAAAGTTCTACTTGTACTTTTCCTTCCTTTCCTTCTTTCTTAATTTGTTCAACTGGCAAATTGTCTACAAGCTCCCAGTTAAGCAGATGGAGTCAGGCTGCTGGCTGGAAGCCTTTTCTGAAAGGAGGCGGCCAGCTTTGAATGACTAAGCTGGAGCATCCCTCAGTCTTTTCTGCAGACTGAGAATTCTCCAAACATCTTTAAATCACAGGTTTTGGGTTTTTTTTTTCCAGATGAGACACCACTCAATCAATTCTCTTCCAGTTCCTTTGCTTCTGAACCCATGACAACAGAGCAAGGACACAGACATACACCTCAACATCCACTCTTTCCTATTCATCACCCTTCTTCTTAAAATCACTGCTGAAACAATTCAACAGCATTACCAAAATTGTAAGTTAAAATCCACAGACAGGTCTGAGAGAGAAGAACAACTTAAAACACACTGCAGAGAAGTTAAGCATGCTAAAGTCAAGTGCTCTGAACACAACAAAGGTTAAATTTAAGAGAAAGCTGAACGTAAGATGGTACAGAAACACTGTGGTGAAATCAGAATAAACTCAATTCTGCCTTACTGAAGCAACATCATGCCCAGATCACAAACGTGTGGTTACTGTTGGTTTGTCTGGATCCTAGAAAATATCCAAGTTCAACAGCTCCCATTCTCCTTCCCTTCAGGAAGATCAGCAGCAAAGCATTCCTTCCTCATAGCTCCCTGCTTTCCCTTTAGTCTTTTCTTCACCTTTCCCTGGTCAAATTCCCTACACATCTGTTTTCCTCTGGCTCTTTGGCTGTCTAACCTCCCAACTGAGCAGAGCTGGTGTAACAAAGTTTTCCAGAAGTAATGCTTAGGATTAATAACACAGTTCTGATGTCATTTTCATAAACTGTTTAACTAACATCAAATGCAAAGGTCTAAAATTCTTTTCAAGAAACTCTTGGAAGGCTCACCCCTTTCCAAACATCTACTACTGCCTCCTGTTCTCAGCAGCACCAAGGCAACACACTGCCTTCAATTAAGAGGAAGCTTTTCCTAATGCCCAGCTTCCCACTGCCTTAGAAAAACTTGCAATCTGTGCTGTCAGGAGGCAGAGGGAAATCCCATGCAGAGCAAGGGCAAGGGGGCTGTGGCCTCCTTTGCCTGTGGCCACAGTCCCATGGAGAACAATGGGAGACTGAGGCCAGTCTGATAGAAGGCAGCTTGTCGAAGTCACTGCAGAAGATTACTCTTCAGCGTCTGCTGAAGGAGAAACTTTCAGTTATGAAGAATAATGGCTCTAAGTGACCATTAATCCTCACAGGGAAAAAAACCCCAGTCTTCAAATTCAGCCTGTCCATAAGATCGTGTAAGCTGTAACGACAGGGGGAATTTGAAGAGCCATGGCTATTGTCATAAAAACTACTGGGAACAAATTAAGTTGAATACGGATTCCTAACTTTTTCTTCAAGGACTCATTTCTATAAATTAATTTTAACTCAGATTCCACACTAATTGTAAATCCTCAGGGAAAAAAAAAAAAGTCTCTAATCAAAGAATAAGTGCTATTATCCTGGGGATGATATGGTACATTTTTCACACATGACAGAGGTTGAGCCCTGATTTCACTGAAAAATCCAACTTCACCTAACCACAAAGGCGTAAAGCACGGTAGCAAAGTATAAAATAAAGGAGGACAACAGAAGCCTTTAGGTGAGGAACTCTTTAGGTCTTCAGACAAAAGAACTTACTGCAGGACAGCACAAGCTTTAGAAATCATTTTTCAATGTGCTAAGGGCAAAACATCTTATGTTGGATGTTGCCAGAGTATGAATTTCCATTCCAGTTCCTCACTTAGCCCTAGTCAGCCTCCACCCTGATCAATTCCACATCACTGGAGTTCAGAGGGTTTGCCATATAAATCCCACAAGTAAAATAATTTGGATTAGCATGGACTGTCAACTCCATAACATTTGGCACCTCAGCACCTCTTACCAGTTCAAAAGGCCTGTACTGACCTCATGCAATTAATTCTCCCCATCATGCATCTGTGAGGCAAGTGAGTCTAATAGCTCCCATTTAAAAAACAGGGATGGCTTGGATAAGTAAGCCAGGTGACTGGCTTAAAGCCACAAATGAATTCATGTTTCTGGGTTAGAGGTAGGTTTCACAATCCAAACAGCAAAGTGTTGTTTTTTCACCTAGATCAGTGATGAACCATCTCTTTAATTCACAAATGACTGGTAATTCTAAGAACAGCATTTATCTCCTTAAAAATTTCAAGAATAACATAGGAAGTTGCTCTAGGTCACTTCAGGAGCTTGGATACTGCAGGCTAAAAGCTGCTGAATCAGACTGCCATGCCTCAGCTTAGCACTGCATCTTGTGAGCATTAAAAGGAACAGATAAAAGCATGTAGCACCCATTTTCATGAAGGCTGGGATTTGGATTGTCTGTTTGGCGCACAAAGAGGCTGCTGGCTTTGCCAGATGGTTCCATCACTGATACGTTATTGCTCAGCTTCTCTTCCAGAGGGGGTAGAAAAAATAGAAAAGATCAACCATTACTTATTAGTTTTCAAAATCCAAATCAATCTCCATAAATTACTCTATTTATCTTAGTATTGGAGAACACATGTGCCACATCTCAATAAATCTCAACACTTGCACTGCAGTCCTGCTTCTTTCTGGAGTGGGATTTCCTCAAGGCTGTAGCCCCTCACTCAAACAGGTATCCTGCAGATGGTGGCACTGGAACACTGAAGGAGCCCCTCAGCAGTGACCCTGCTGAGGCATCCCACCTCTAACACACACATGCTTCAGTACATCAAAGCAGCATTATCCTTAACACATTTCTATTAACAGCCAGCAAGATCTGAAACCATTCTGATATCAAAAGAACATTCCATAAAAACAGTCTTTCAAATTTACTATGCCAAGTGAGGATGTCAGGACAAGGTATGTACTTATCTGACTTTGCTATAATAAAGCAATTAAAAATTGCTTTAAAAGTATTTTTTTTTTGCTAGGAAAAAAAGCAAAAAAGTACTTGTATGTGCACACAGGATTTTGCTATCAAAACTTCTCTGAAAACATTCAGTTGACCAAACAGATTTAAGTTACTTGGTGCCCCAAAGCCTGTGGCTAAGAGGCAGGTGTGAAGTCTTGCTCATATAAGAAAGCAATACAAAAACAGCAAGAAAGTTCTTTACTCAGAAGTATCTCTGCCACAGCCTGAACACAGGGGCTTTTCCAAAAAATATCTCCTAAGATAATGTAAATAGAAAAGTTAAAAATTCTATGTATTTATGTGTTTCTGGTTTTTTCAAGACACAACCTGAGCATCCAGTTCTTAATCATCTTATCTGGATGATTTTTAAGGTCCTTTCCAGCCCAAATGACTCCAAAAGAACCTCTCAGCTAGTAACACACATGCTTCAAGGAGCCCATTAGTTCTGGCTGTGAGCTCTGGACTAGACAGCTCCATTTGGTTCTGTTACAGGTGTCTAAGAACAGAGCAGGCACACCAGTGTCAAACACCAGCAAGTTCAGGTGCCTCTGCAAGGCAATGACTTGGCTTCCACAGAGCCAGCATTCCAGGTTTCTGAGTCTCCACATTTATGGAATGCCTTTCTTATTTTAGAGGCAAGAACTTGACTTTTTTAGCTATAAAAGGATGAGGAGAGAGCCAGGCACAGTGAAAGACATTAACAGAGGTCCCATGGGAACAGGACAAGAGCCTACCCTCTGGCTCCGAAGCGTGACACCTGCAGATTTGAAGTCAGGAAACTTGATGCCAGCAGTCTCAGGAACAGCCTGAAAGAGATGGAAACAGGATGTGTTGATGGAGGAAACAAAAGAAATACGAGATTTCATATAGAGACTGTCTGAAGGGGAAAGACCGTTTCCTATGACAGAGAACCACCTGCCACGGCCACATGCCAGAGCTGAGGCAAGAGGAAAATCCCAGACAACGGGATTCAGTGGGAAAATCCCAAGCAATTCATTGAGAAGAATACTCCAGTTCAAGGCATCTTTGGAAAGCTGAAACATTTTTGGTCAGTTGGTTTAAATGCACTGCTCTGCACAGAGCCTTACAACCACCCACACAGAAACCCTGACCCTACATGGTATTTGTATGTATTTGTACAGTATCATCCTTATCCAATTTAGACCCATTTCATAATCAAAACAGCCCAGGACATCCCTAAATCTTGCCTTTTGACTGTAAACTCTCTAAGGAATGAACTGAGAAACCTCTGATCTGTACAGACATGAGCCCACTAATGAGGATGCAAGCGCTGCCCCCTCCCAGGGAGACCTGCTGTTCATACATGTTTTGTCATTTGTCCACTCATTAGACAGTTTTGTTTCTTACTTATTTTAAGCACAACATTGAAATGCAGCAAACTTCCAATGCTTCTGCTGCTAACAGAAGAGCATATAGTTGAATTTCAACAAAACGGAAAAAAATAAATGCAATCCCTTACAAATCTATGCTGATGAAAGCAAAAGGTGAGCAGACTTTAAAACTATTAAACCAGGGTATCTGTGCACTGAATGGTTTGGGGTCCCCTGAATGGGTCAGCAGAACTTACGATTCAAGCTAAGAATAGCTACAACCTCTGCAAAACACATGCACAATTGTGGTTTTCCAAAACTAAGTCACTTTGACTCTCCCCATTTCTTTGGAGACAGCACTTGCTTTGCTGCTCCCAGATTTCTCTACAGAGAGACTCTGCAGCCTGCTCTTTCTTTGTTCCAGACAGGGCTGAGACAGCCAGGGCTGCCCCAAGATCATAAGAGATGCTGAAGGACAGTGACTCAATTTCTCAAGTTCCCTGCCAATAACTCTCACATCCCTATCAGCTATCTCTAGGTCTTTGTCTTGAGGTGGCACCCTGCAAACCACTCTGCATGGCCAGGCATTAAGATTATTTTAGTTATCTGTTGCCTGTCCAATAAACAGAGGACCTGGGAAAAGATTCCTAAACGTGACCATGAAGGAAAAAGTATTCTCTAACCACCAACAAGGCTAATGAACTTGTAGAGATCACTTTGATCTTTGGCAGGATATAGCCTCCCCGTTAGCATTGTTTGAGACAAACAAGGCTGCAATCAAAAAACCAATCCTCTCTGCTTCCTTTGAATGAAGGCTGGCTTCCAAACTCCCCGAACTCTGCCCCTCAGCCTGTTGCTGAACACCCTGACACAAGCAGTGTGCGGAAATCAGCATCACTGCCTCAGCCAAGCCAACTCTGAATTGCATTCAGCAATAAGCAATTAAATGGGTTCTTTTGCTTCATGTGCCTGTACAGCCTGTACATGCTGTAAACGCTTCAACCTCAATTGACTCTTTGCTAAATGATTTTCCTTTGTTGAAATGATGCTGATGCAGCTCCCGATTCAAATTCTTAGTTAAAATGCAATTTTTTTCTTAACATTTCCTGGCTATAGTTGGTAATTGACTCCTAATGGACTCTGTCATGGTTGAAATGATGCTAGTGCAACAACAGAAACTGCTTCTCTGCCCACCCTGGTGTGCCTATGCACTACATGCCTGCAGACAGGTCCCAGCCAACAATCAGGGGTGGACTCCCTCGCCTTGGCATCCTCAGTATCTTTCCAGCCCCATTCTCTAGCTCTCTTTTTTTCATTACCATCAATGACAAACTGCTTTCTTTACAGGGAGATATGCCAGCCATGGCTGAGCTTTCCCAGAACAACCCTTAAGGGAATTCAATGCACAAGGTGCCCAGTGACATTACACTCATCACACAGCAGGGACACACATGGGACATGACACACCAAAGGAGTGTTTTGAGGAAGTGGTGGCCATTAGGCACACTTCAAGCAGTAACTGTCTAGAATTCACTGCTTTTCCCCCCGTCTCTGTACAGAATCTTTTGGAGAGAAATGACACAAGTGCTCTCTGTTCACAAGGTGGAGGGACAGGAATTCCCAGGGATTCACTTGAAACATCTGAGATTTTTTTAACAGTCCTTTTTCCTACTGAAGGTGCTGAATTTAGATCAGTCCATGCTGTCCTCCCCTTTCCAGAAAGGGAAACTGAGGACTGTGAATGTGAACTGAAAGCTGTGTTCTGGCTCCTTAGAGTGCAGCTCAGCTCATGAAGAAATAGCAGTAGCTCCCAGAATACAAGAGTCCCACAGCAAGGCTGGTCTGATCACAGCTGAGGATCAGGAGAGGGGCAGGTACTGAGCTCGGGGAGATGCTGCTGAGATCCTAGAGCTGGGGAGAAAAGGAAAGCTTGAACTAGACAAAGAAGGCAGGTGAAAGACAATGGGTTTGTGGGCCAACCCTACAAAGCAGTAACAGAATACACTTGGAAGAAGCAGGGAGACAGATGCTTCTCCTTGCCATGATGCATGAATGGCTGGCATTATTTCATCCCTTTTCTCAAGCTGGGAAAGAGAAACAGGACTTAAACCAGCATTTTTCAAACTGAGGAGAGACTGAGAGCACACCAGGGGACTCTGACAATGGCTGCATTACACAAATCTGCCTTCCAAAGATGTAACCAAAACATCTGCCAGAAAGCAACCAGCAGTTACTCCCCCTACCCAAAAAGGGCCTGATCCCCATAGGACTCCTGCAGAAAACATGTTACCCAGCCAGAGCATAAACAGGGTAAGGGGGAAAAAAAGAGAGAGAAATGTTTACAGGCTTCTCTGTCTCCTTCTTCTGCGGCAGCTTCTTCTTGGGAGCCTTGCGCTCCGCACGCCTCTGCTCAGTGGTGGTGTCAGCAGCTGTGATGAGCTTCTGCAGGTCTTGGGTTCTCTTTTCTCTCTCTTTCTTCCTGGTTTCAATTTTGCGGAGCTCCTGGATGAGGTATTCTTCTTCTGCCACCTGCAGACCAGAGCACGTCAGAGCAGTCACAAAGCAGAGGAGGCCTGGCAAGGCAAGGGGGCCATCTACCGGTAACAGCTCTGTCCTGGGCCAGCCCAAGAATGATTTTATGCTCCTGCCTAACTTCTTGGATTTGTAAAGCATGTTTCACTCCATAACCTTACCCTGCACCCATGGCAATGCCACTCTACAATCTGGCAGGTACTGTATCACAACATTTATGATGCACCCTTCAACAATCCATAAATTACTAATCCCATCTTCCAGAGACCAAAAGCACAGAAAGAAGGGCTAAAAAGCCCAAATATGCTGTAGTTATAAATAAAGTATTGTGAAAAGCTGACTCTCCTCCACAGACATAGCATGTAGAACCCAGAGCAGCTATGCCTAGTACTGACACCTGTCAATGGGGGGAAGAAGCAGAGTAAGTCACATACGAACTTGTCCTTGGAGGGAACGAACTGAAAATGATGCTCTCCCTCAACCTATGGAGAACACACTTTCTTAATCTCTGAACTGTAAGACCATTACACAGCTTCAACACAGGGAAGAACTAAGCATGCAGACTTAGTCTTTGATGTTTTCTGGAAAGTTTTTTACTCTCAAATAAATAATTCTCTCTCCACAAGACTCCGGTACTCATAAGGGCATTGAGAATTTGCTTCTATCAGAGGACTCTACACTCTCTACAACTTCCTGAAAGATGGTTATAGTCAGGTGGGGGTTGGTCTCTTTCACCAGGCAGCAACTGACAGAACGAGAGGACACAGTCTCAAGCTCTGCCACGGGAAATATAGGCTGAATATTAGGAAAAAGTTTTTCATGGAAAGAATAATAAAGTACTGGAATGGTCTGCCCAGGGAGGTGATGGAGTGACCACCCCTTGATGTGTTTAAAAAAAGACTGGATGTGGAACTCGGTGCCATAGTCTAATTTTGGTGTTAGGACATGGGTTGGACTCTATGATCTTGGAGGTCTCTTCCAACCTAGTCATTCTGTTGAATTATGTTGACTAATACAGTCAGCGTCACTTACAACATGGGAGTTACCCGAGACGATGTAGGCCTTTCTCCTGGATAGTCAGATTTCTCAATTATTGTCCTTTTAAACTCCTTAAAGGGACCAAACAACAGCTGTACTTTTTTCTTCTCCAGCCCTTCTTTACCTTTCCCACACTCTGGCCTGCATCATATACCTACTGATTCAACTTATCAGTCTTCTGGAGAAGTGATGTGCTCTTCCCCACATTACCTGCTCTGGTGTCCTATTGTAAAGCCTTTCCAGCTGCTCCTTCCTTCGTCTCTCATGGCCAGCATCAAAGACTGGGATTTTCAGGTCTGTGCCTGGAGCTGCACGAATGTTTGCCAGCTTGGCACAAATGTGGTAATACCGTTCCTTCAGGTCCTCCACTGACCTTTTCTGTGGAAGACATCATAGGAGGACAACATTATGGAAGAACTAAGCAAAACCTTGTGTAGTAGCCACCTAAGGACCACTGGCTGAAGGATGTCACATAGAGTACAAGACAATGCCTGGGAGGTGAGCAGGGACCCTTGCAGGTGCTGGAAGAATGACAGGAAAGGAGGAGTTTCTCAGTGAGCTGCATGAATTAACTGTCACATTTTAAAAGCACCCACCAAAAGATCCAACAGTGCTGAGGGCTTAGAGCCAACACAGCAGTGAAGCATCCTGAGCAGTGAAGATAAAAGGATGCAAGGAGAGTTGAGAGGAGAAAGCCTGTGTGCAGGAAACTGCAACTAATGTGCAGGTCTCCAAATTGCTCCAGACAATGGTCATTCAAGACGCAGCCAAGAAGGTATCAGCTGTATCAATTCACTGCCCATGATTTCATGAAGTCTGAGCCGTGTTCCATTAACCCAAGCACAAAAGACATTTGGGCTGCTCAGCTGGGCATACTCTTGTTATTTTACTTTGCTACATGCTCTTCATGTGAGAATTTCAGAGGACAACAGAAACAGTATTTGGAGCTGCTCTGTAGATGTCACATCATTTCCTATGTCACCAGGAGGCATGGAACCAGTACAGGAGATCAGCAACCATGACACCAGGGTTGCAATTTCAGACCATTGATGGTCCCCGTTTCAGAGCAGAGGTGATGGAAACCTGCACCATGTCAGACCACAAGTCAGAAGCAGCACCAGGGAGAAGTCCCAGCCCCCAGGGTTCATTGGCAGACCCTTCTCCAAGGGCCTAGACTGAAATCTACACCACCTAGCCTGCTCAAATAAAATCCCCAGCTGCCTTATCTTCAAGGAACAATGAACTGCTCTCCTGACAGGTGCAAACCTTCTAACTTTCTAATAAAACACAACAGAGAATGAGAACAAGTCACAGTGGATTTAATTACACACGTAGCAAGCAGCAATGCCTTGTGTTGGAAATTCAATATTCCTTGCTGCCAATAATTCATTATTTTCCCCTAATTAAGTTGATATAACGGGTAATTTTGTCTTTCAAGTGCAGAAAACCCTGGACTTGCCATAGCAGCAGGTTGCTAGCAGCAACTTGGCCCCCAGGACTCACCTTGAACTGCTGGTGATCGTAGCGGTCGTGAATGACCACAAAGCGCAGATCAAAGCGCCGAGCCAGGTCAAAGAGATGGTCTGTCTCAGCTTTGGTCCACGCATCGTCGTGGAGATACATCTGGTACTCCTGCTCTGAGTAGACAGGAACCTGCACTGTCTGTGGAGAGAAAACCATGGTAGCTCTCCTGCAGCAGTGCCCTCCTCAGTGCCAAGATACCTGAGCCAAGAGCATGAGCACAGCAATGACAGGAGGGGACTGCCAGGACCCTGAGCAATGAGTCCTGATAGGAAACATGATGAGCAGGCAGAGGACTTGATATGGAGCAATGTGTGGTCCCAAGACCATTATGTGACATTCAGGGAAGCCTACCAGGAACTACTGCCTAGGAGGCTGAAATCTATTTCAGATGGCTGACACAGGCAGAGGTCAGCAACCCACATCCTGACCATGCGTTTCAAAATTTCAGGCTAACATGACAGTGAAACCAAGGTTCAGCCAGCCTCCCTGCATTCCTTCCATACAGCAAAACCAATACCTCGGCACAAAGTACTCTGACAGTTGACTCTTTACTTATACAGGAAGAACAGGAAAGGCAAGGAACAGTAATCCCCAGCCTTTAGCACACCTGCTTTGATACTCAGACTACTTCTTTCATGTTTGGTGCAGACAGTATCCATGAAGATCTGAATGACTGTGTACTGTACAACTGAAAGCCATAAACTTTGTCCCTCCCTTCCCCATAGATCTTTTTCCCAGCAGAATAACAGAGCCAAATGACAGTCCAACTCTCACAGTGTCCTAGGTGCCTAAAAGACCAAGCCCACACCACAGTTTCCAGCCTGGAACTGCTCTGCAAGGATTCTATCCAGAACACAAGTGTCACATGAGTACTAAAGAAATAGCAAAAATACTTAGTATATTAGGGGAAATCCTAGCATGTGGTAAAGCGAAAGTGTAAATAAACCTGTGCTTTCCTCCCTTATTTCCCCTCAGTCCCTTCCTCCTGCAGCAAAACTTGCCTCAGCCTGAGGAGGTCCTGCCTTCAGAAGAAAACTCTGTGCATGCAAGCAGCAGATGTGCTTCAACACCTCTGTGGTTTTGTGTCCTATCACTAGGAAAGTCATACTCATGAACTCCATACAGCTTGGAAGAACATTTATGAGTCTCTAAATAACAGCTCCTTTAGGTCTACTGCCCTTCCTTTATCACTTGGACACAGAAATTCAAAGGTCAAGCAGACCTCTTGCGGATGCATTGAACCTCAACCTTCAAGTACCACTTCCACCAGGAGCAAAGCCATCTTACCCGACACTGTAAGGATGTCCCATGCACATAATGAAACAAAATAATTTCAAGAAGACATGCACACATGAGAAGAGCCAGCAGGACCCTCTGCAGTGGATGGAAAGGAAGGAGGCAGATGCCTCATCAGACAAGAGAATGCGACAAGAGCAAAGACACTTCCAAAACACTGCCCCATTCATGGCTGCTCAGGTGAGAACCACTGAGAAATCAGAAGCTGGGAACAGATGGAAAGCTTGGGCCAACCACAGGCTGACTATACATTCAAATACAACATAACCATGAAAAGGCAAATATAACCCCCAGAGAGGGATTTTCAGCAGAAACTGGCAGCGTTTCAACTGCACAACAAGAATACTGGTAGGAATATCAACTACAACACTACTGATCCCTGGTCAGGAAAGATGCACTGAAATGGAAACAAGTACAGAAAAGAGCATGAGTAATAGGGAAGTGAGTTTGTCTTCCCACAGCAGACTGGAAGAGAATGCAGCCTAGCAAAGGAAATCTGAAAGAGAATCTGACTGCAGGCTTCAAGTATGCTAGATGAAATGAAAGGTATACTCATGGGAAGAAAAGAACAACTGAAATAAGAACAAAGAAATTGACTTGCAAAGAAATGCCAATTTAACATGGAAAATTTAACCTGAAAATGAAATTGAGCAAAGACAGTCTAGAAGAGCTTCCCAAGGAAGCACAGGGGCAGGAAAAGCCAAGTGCTTTTCAGAAGGAACTTGATCAGTTTTGAAAGGGACTGGATTATGGCAGGACTTGAAAGATCCAAGAGGAGGATTCAATGGCCCAGAAAACCCCTCATTCCAACACTGCACATTATAAACTCACAAAATTATGAGTATTAAATTAGCTGAAACTGCTCAGGATCCTGGAGCCATGAGACAGCTCTGTGGAAACATCAGCACAATGCCTCATAGAGGTGAAAATACAAACCAAACAGTAAAAATTAGGAGAGAAAGAGAAAAGCAGCCCACATAAATCCATCGTGCATGGAACACTCACTCCTAGTCCACCCATTTCAAAAGAAAGGATATTTGAGAACAAAGGAGTGCACAGGAGGGCATGTCACATTACAGAAAACAACATACACACTAAGGACAATTTACTACATCATGTAACACAAGATCTCAGAGGGACTAAACCTCAAGGCAGCAGTTTGAAATGATCACAAGATCAGATCACAAGAAAGCACCTTCGCATACCACAAAAAAATAACCTGAAGAACCCATTAGGATGGGTTACTCACGAAGCAGCTTTCTGCCCCAAATGTACCTAGCAAGAATTATTAAACACAAATTTCAAATTAGGAAATCCTTAAGCCAAAAACCACCAGAAGGTAGGAAAATATGTATTTGCCCCATTCTCATACTCTTTTGCTAAGCTTTTACTGATGGTAGCCAAAAAAAAAAAAACAGTACTGGCTGAGAGAAAGCTTTGCAAAGCTGCTTTTATGCTCCTATTTCACACCCTGAAACAAGCAAGACCATGCTTTTTGCTGTAATGCTTTTTTGCATTACACCATGCTCAGTGTGCATGGTGAAACCCAAGTTCACATTTTGGATCTCACAACAAAGAGGACAGAATTGTATTGGAGACCAGAAGCACAGAGAAAAGGGAAAGCAACTGAGCAGTGACCCAGGAGCTTGATTAAAGAACTTGAGTGAAGAACAGGACAGACTACACAGGAAAACAGGCTCATGCCAAGGGGACAGAAAGATTCAGGCAGAGGTATCAAGTGTGTGAGAAGAAACCCACAAAAGAGTCTGGAGAAGTAAGTAAATTTCCTTTGATAAAGTAAGTATCTTCAAAACTCTTGATCAGTGCCTTCAATTTTCTTAACTACAGCACCACAAGGATAACAACTTGCTCCTGATATTATGTAATTGTGCATTTGCAGATCGCAGAGGTCTGTACCACTAATCTAAAGGTTACAGCCTTGCTGAAGGCTCTTCTGTCTGTCAGTTCACAGTACCTGATAAAGTTAAGGAAAGAAGAATCATATAATTAAAACACCCATATGTGATGTGTGGCCCCCTCTGATAAACTCAGTTGAACTCAGCCAAAACCAGTTCCAGCAGTAGAGTCTTAGAGACAATTAGCCTCACAAAGTTTCACTCAGACAGCTAGGTAGGTGCCTCGACTAAGTGAGTCATACTTCAGACTTCCACCCCAGACATCAGAGAAGAGATACCACAGGAGGCTCTTACCAATGTCCCAGCTAGAGGAAAAGCATCAGTCAGAGCTTGAGCCTTCTAACATATGAGGTCAACCATCCACTTAACTCTGCAGGAAGCCAAGCTTTGTTAGAGCTGATGCTCTGTGGGTTATAAACTTAAAATATTGTATACGGTTACACACAAGCAGAGCTTTTGTGGAATCATGTTAGCACATGGTTTTCTCAGTCTTTCACATTTGCATCATGAAGGGAGTTAAATTACACTATGGAAGCACCCTAACTCTGCTCCTTCCTAACTTTGGAGGTCCTGACTTTGAAGTATAAATCTTGATGTAGTTTTCTTTGTGCATACACATGAAAGGCCCAGCCACTCAAAGCAGATACATCTGGGACAAAAGACAGCAGGAGATTACAACAACACATTGTGACAATTTAATGTAAGACGCAAAGAACAGGGGACTGCACCACACTGATACCACAAGAGCAATTTCAGAGGGAACGCAAAGTAATTCAGCATCTGCGCTGGAATCTGGCCAAGAGGTTGCAAGCCACCTTTTTGGCCACAAAGCTCAAGCGATTTTTTCATACTGAGCAAAATAACAAGACTTATGACTTTTATGTCTCACTCAGAATAGAATACCTTTTACTACCCTGAGCCTGTAATCAGAGGGAGGATGTTGGTCAGGAACAGAGGGAGCTATCACGAGTCCTCCTCACCAAATCCATGACTGCAAACCTGAAACCCCAGGGTCTCTAGCAAGGTCTGACCGCATACAAAGCCCACTTCACCTAAATGATTTGGAGACATCAGTCCATGGTCACATGCCTCAAAATGCAATTACCAAATCTAACTCAGCCCTCACTTGTTGAAAGAAACAACTTCCTCTCTGGACAGCCAAGAAATTGACTGAAGGGTATTTTCCAACTGCTATTTATATGCTTTTGATTGAAAGTGCTCCCACTTACTTTATTGAATCTGGCAAAAGGGTAATCCTTCCCTTCCTCTGCTGCTCTCCTCCAGTGGTAGAACATTGCTCCATCTTTCCTCGCTGGGTTGGTGAAAGGCATCCACTTCCAAGGCCGGACTTTCTTGGAGCCCAGTTTTGCTTTGACTGTTCGATAACCCTGAGTTGTATCACTTGGCAGCAGCGGAGGTGCATCCCTGTGGTGGACAGAAGTGCTGGTGATGAGAAGCAAGAAACAGCCCAAGACAAACCAAAGAGATTTTAGGCTCAGAACTCTTTTTGCAGATATAAAAGCAGGTGCTATTCCCAGTTGAGATTAAGAAAGCATTAGCTACAAAGGGTAAGAACACTGGTTTGTTTGCATTAGACTATTTTGCCTTCATCCAATTAATTTCCTGTATTAAGCAAACTCCTCAAATTTAGAAGAGAGAAAACAGACACTGTCCATGACTAAGAGAAGGGCACAAGCATGGGCCGAGCAAAAAGGAGAATCAATCTGGGAAGCGAGACTGCTCCTGGTTTCAAGAGGATTCTGCCCTGCCACCAAAAGCCCAGGCCACCCAACAACCTGCACAGATGACCATGTGCTCTTACTTTTTGTCAGAATAGAGGAGTGCATAAACTTCTCGGTGCATTCCTTCTGGCCTCTTAAACGTCAATGTCTCTGAAGATTTCTTGGATTTTTTCTGAAACAAAAGAATTGCACTTTAGATTCAGAAGCAGAAATTCCTGAGGGAACTTTAAAACTGTATAACCTGGTGCCCTGAGATGGTTTTTACTTTTATCTGGTTTTAGACACCTTGAATTTCTCCAGGAAAGTGCCTATTCCTGGTGGAAGACACTGACAGACAAAACGTACCCACTTTCAGTGATAGGGCTCACCAGTACCCACATTTGCTCTTGCTGATAACACACTTAAATTCCAAGCTGAACATCTGGCTGTAGATTGCAGGGACTGGTGCCCTAAGTCTTTTCTTACTAGGCAAGCACTGTCCTCCCTCAGAGGTATTAAAGCATTTAATTGATTCTCTACCTTTTTGAGAAGATAGTAGGAAATGTCTTCCCAGTTTTTTATAGTTTTTGTCACTTTGTTCTGCAGCAGCTTCAGTTTTTACCATCTGTGATTACACCCTTGCAGCAACCCCTTGGTAAAACCCCCAGTATCACCTACCAAAGTTCTCCAGTCCCAGCTCTGCTCTCCCATTTACACAGCAAACAATTTTTTGACAGTTTCTTCATAAGAGGAATTTGGTGTGCACAACTCAGCCTGGCCCCTAGGCCCTTGACAGAATTGATGGTCTCTAAGACACACTCCAACTCATAACCAATCCAAGTTTATCAGTAATCAAGTCATCAGTTTTGGATTCAGGGAAGTACAGTAACAGCCACATTAAAAAGTTACACTTTATTTAAGAGGGAAAAGTTTACTGAGCATTTGGTCTAACTGTACCATCTTTATAACTACTACCCCAGTCAATACTATTGCATACTTGCTTACCATATCACTACCAAATTTTAAATCAGAATATTTTTTCAATAGTAAAACTAACTGCATCATAAATTGCACTAAATCCATACAGTCACCTTTACCAAGTAAATTCAAGATTCCACTGAAAAAATAAAACCCTGTCATCTTGGACTACAACTGTTTTCCATAAAACTTCATGACAGACATGCATTATATCAGCACCTTTTCATCCCTAATCAATCACCTTTCTCCTAGTATGTCTGTCACTTTGCCCAGGAGCAAACTAAGGACAACCAAGGCAGTTACCCAGAGGTCAACACACACCCTGTATGAACACAGGCTTCTGGAATTCCCCCAAAGTTCCCAGATTTATTAAAAGTTAATATCAGCAGGCCAGAGATCAGCTCAGCCTGCTTTTAAGGAGTTGAGAACAAATTACTTGGTCATGTTGATTTAAATGTTTTTATGCCTAGTAATTTTTATTTTAATATTCTCAGTCACTAATGGACTGGAAAGTACTTCATGGTTCTCTTGTGATTTCAAGACAGCAATCTGTTTCTTTTCTAATTGAGAACAGATCTATTTCCTGAGCGAGTGCTGTGCTGTTATTAGCAACTCTGCACTCTCCATGTGATAACAGCTTACACCTTTGGTTTGGCTTAGTTTCTGTACTTCGTAGAAATTCAGAATGTTTCCTTCAAGTGGCCTCCTGCACCCCTCCCAAAACTTTTCACTGCACCTTTCCTTTGTCTCTCTTCCCATTACAGTAACTTGAGGAGGAAACCATCTTGGTCCCTGCTCCAAAGAGACAGCCAGCAACCAGTACTTCTTTGGCTCTCTGCTGCCTAACACACAAACACATTTATATCAAAGAACTCTCAACTCCAAAAACCCAGTGGCAACATTGCAGGCTGAATCCAACCAACAGGCTGCTCACCAGAGACTGTTCACCAAGACAGCTGACAACTGGGAATTTTAACATTTCAGCCTTTAAATGACTGAAACTCACTGGTTTTCCATTACACCAATTATACTGTGTGCCCTAGCCCTAGCAAGGCAGTGAAACCACAGTGCTTCTCCTCAGAGACAAATGTTTCAGTGGAGGCAAACAGTGACAGCCAGGACGTGCTTTTAGGGATGGGGTGGTTGTGTATGTTTAGTGTCATTCTGATTTTTTCCCCAAACACACAGGCTTTACTTCAAATCAGACCATCTCTGTATCAGAGAGCTTCCTGGGCTCATTTCAAAGCACCTCCACCTCTCATAACTACTCCTAAGCTGACCTTCCCAATGCTTTACAAAACATGGGACACCCACGACCTTGCCCAAATTTAAAATACAGAAGACAACAAGATGTTGTAGCACATTACCACACAGAATGCAGCACATCATGTAACACATCTTTAACAGACCTTACTAACTTGCCATTCCCACGGGCAATGCATCCCCAGTTGTCCCAAACCCCAGCCACACACCTTCCCCACACAGGCTGGAAGGCTTCTGTCATTCAGTCAAGTCAGACAGTATTTTCTTTCTTCTAAAACATGACTGTGTTATATTATTTCCATTTGCTTTGGGGGTAGATACTTCACAAAATGAGAATTTTAGAGAGAGCTGAGAATGTTCTGGGGCCTGGCCCAGCTCAGCAGGACACCGCTTACACAGCTCCAGTTTAAATCCCACACCGGATGCCATGGCACAGGTAACTAAGAAGGTACACGCTTTATTCCATCTTTTCTTCCAATATTCACCCCAAACACCACATGCAAGGTCAGTGAGTGCCTAGAAATCACGCAGCAGCCCCTCAGGGCACTGCAGTTCACCTTATCCGAGTTGATGATGTCCTTTTTGTTGATGGTGCCGGTGTTCTCTGACTCCACGCCTCCCAGCTCCAGGATGTCCCGTACATCTGCCCCCGTCGCCATGTCTCCGCCTGCCCTCTGGCCTTCTCTGCGCCGTCCTGTCCGTCCCCTCCAGCTCTGGGAGGGCGGGAAACCGGGGTCGGGGGTTAACGGCCGCGGGGGGATCCCGGACTCATACAAACACGCGTAGGTGCGTGTGTATACACATACGCACACGTATATCTGCACACACACACGCATATACATGCACACGCACATTCACACACTTATATCTACATAGACACACACCCCCCTCGGCCGCCTCCCATCCCCCCGCCAGGCCCAACAACGGGGCCTTG
Source organism: Pseudopodoces humilis (assembly GCF_049639895.1). Lineage (NCBI taxonomy): Eukaryota > Metazoa > Chordata > Aves > Passeriformes > Paridae > Pseudopodoces > Pseudopodoces humilis. The sequence goes on along the minus strand of NC_142209.1, from coordinate 21,764,560 downwards.
CACCCGGCGGGTCCCGGGGGTTCCGCACGCCGCGCCCGCAGCCCGCAGCCCCGCGGGGGGATCCCGGGAGGCCCGCGGGATGGAGTGCGGGACGCGGCGTTCCCCGCGCGGCCGCGGTCGCCCCGCTCCGAGCGGGACCCGCGCACCCACCGGCGCCGGCCCCGCGGCCACCGGGACGTGCGGCGCATACGGCGGCCCGGGCAGCGCCGCTTCCGCTCCCGCCAAGAGGCGCCCGGAAGTGCCCGGAGCGCTTTGGGGGACGCACCAAGCCGGGGTGAGGGCGAAGGAGTGCAGGTTCGAGTCCCGCTCCTGGCGGGTCGTGGCCGCCCGGCCCGAGGCCACCGGCGCCGCTTTCCCCGGGGCAGCGCCCGGGCCCAGCCGGGTCCCGCCACCCCCCGTCCCGCTCAGGGCGCACAGCCCGCTGCAGACGCAGCTCGCCCCCGCGCCAGGAGGTGGCAGCACCGCCGCGCTCGACCGGCGCCTCCGAGCCCGGCCCGCGGGGCGGGGAGAGGGCGCCGTCAGTCCGCTCGTCGCGCTCACCGTGGCCCCCCCATTGCCGCGACCCCGTTCCCTCGGGGACTGTGACATGGGTCGCTGTTCTCCCTGGGACTGACCCTAGTTTCCCGCAGAACTCATTTTCCCGACTCCTTTCCCGAGGTGCTCGCTGGCACCTGTGCCCTGTCCCGTTCTCCCCACCAGCCGTACCAGGGGCCAGCCCGCTGCCAGCCACACCGCGTGGCACACCCGGGCCGCTCGGCCTGGCCTCGTGTGCCACAGCGTGTGCTCCTCGCCCTCGTGCTCTGTGCTCCAGAGCACTCACATGAGGCAGCCAGGAGTGAAAGTTTTATTAATAAGACTGTCCTGTTTCCTCTTCCCCGTGGGAAGAGATGGGGGAACAAGGAAAGGGGTGAAACAGTGGTGTGGGGCCAGGAGGGACTTGGAGAAATCCCCTCCCTGGCAGATCGAGGCAGGGCAAGGCTGCCTGGCAAAGGTTTGCCTGAAGGAGATGGTTTCTGTACGGGGCACAGAGATACACTGGGACCTGTGGCCACCTGGGATAGCTCAGAAGAGGGGGTGCCTCTGAGGGGAATCTCTTCTCCTGTGCAGCCCTGGGATGAGCTGAACCCCACTTGCTCTTGCATGGAATCCCTCAGCGCCAGCCAGGCTATGCTGAAGTTGCCACCATCCCCATCCTGCTGGTGAACCCTTCTCACGAGGACTGGCACATCACCTTTGTGTCATGGTCTAACCGATGGCAGTGTGCCACAATGGGAACGGTTACACCCCCAGAGTACTATCTGTTGTCCCCAGAAATCATTTAATCCCTTTTCTACCCCTTTCCACACCACCAGGGATGCCTTTTAGCATCTTAGCCTTCCAGAAAGAGAGCTGATCCTAAGGTTTCGCCTGTCCTGCCTATTTGCTTTCAGCACTGCCTCATCCACCCAAGTCCTCTCCCATCAGTGTGTGTGGACATTCCTAATAATTTCTAGCACACTTCCTTGTTCTCTTGCCACAACAGGCCTGGAAGTGGGGTCCACACTCCCCCAAGGTAGGCTTGCAGAGGGAGACAAGGCTTTCCCAACTTTTGCAGTCTCTGCCTGCCTGGCAATCCTGGCACTATGGCTCCATGGAGAGCTTTGAAATACCAAAAAAGGGGGCCCCTCTTTTTGCCACTCACGGCGGGTTGTTTGCAGTCCATTCATCCTGTTAAGCAGCACTTAAAGAAAACAAAAACCCGTTCCAAAAATAAAACCCGGGGACAGATGGGCCATTCAGTGCGTTTTTTGATTATATCTCCCACTTGCCTGCCTGACTTGCTCAAACTCTCTCCCAATAGGACTCAATCTCTGCCCCAGCGCGGGGTGGCCATTTCCTCTTCAACAGCCTGCAGCACGTTTTGAGCTCATCTCCTCAGGACAGAGGCTTTTTGATCTCGTTAATGATGGAGATCATGGGCAGCTGGAGAGTGTTGTTTCGCAGTTTCACATCCTGCCTCTCCCACAGCTCTGTGAGCCTCGGGAGCTGTGTCCCACCAGGAGCTGTATGGACCCGCAGGTGAAACACATTAGCTGGGTGCTTTTGCTGATGGGCTCATCAGCAGAGCAATTAGCACTACTTCAAGGGAGCTTGGAGTTATTGTTTCTGGTCACTGCATCCCAAAGCTTGCAGAGCAAAAGGGAAAGGCTGGAAACGTGAGTCACGTACCTGGTCCCTCACTGAGAGTCCTGCACTGGGACTGCCCAGATCTGACCACCAGGGTCCTGACTCGCCAGCGCACAGGGAGAACCGAGGGAATTCAGGGAGTCAGGGAAAGTCATCACTGCTGAGGAATCTAGTGCTTCTGTGCCCTGGAACTCTGGCATCACTGTGCTGTCACTGCAACACCTTCACCCACCTCCAGCTGTCCTGGATACATCAGGGATGTCCAAGGTACCAAAGCCTGGGCGATCTGCCACCAAGCAGCTGCGGGAAAGATGTGTCCCCAGATTTAGCCCTGGCAGGAAGGCCCCCTCCAGGCCAGCTCCTCACCCACCTCAGGATGCTGGGGAAGGATGCACTTCATGCCCTTTACCTATCCTCTGGCTGACAAGCATGACCAAAGGTGGCCCCAGGCCAGAGGTGTGCGTGCATTCGGACCAGGGCTCAGGGTGTGTGTGTGTCTCCCAGCCTGGCACCAGCGGGGGAGGACAAGTGCAAACACTGTGGCCAGTGGGGCAGGAGAAGGTTATCTGGGGCCCAGCAGTGGAAAAACTCTCGGTGTGTGACTAAGGCACAACAGTGCCAGGTGTGGGTCCAGGCAGGGCAAGTGAGCCGGGAGTTATCGCTCCCCCGTGGGTTCAGGTGCCTGAAGCCAAATGTTTCCTAAGGGTGCGGTGACAGCCACAGCCCCGTTATCGTGGTACCTGGCCCACCCCAAGCAGCATGGACACAGGGACCAGTTGCTGGACCTTTCCCCCACCCTGGCAGGGACGCGGCACTTCCCACTGCTCTTCCAATGGGAGATGCAAGCCCCGAGAGCATACTCCAGCAGGGGCACCTTGGTCCTGGGGAGCCGAGTTCTGACCTCATGGTGAGGAACGGTCTGTGTCAGCCTGTCCAAACACTCCCAAACTCTCTCCCCACCCTGGAGCACCCAGGCTGCATCCTACCTACAGCACTCTTGTCCCTTCCTGAGCTCCATGCTGTCCCCATGGACCATAGCATCCCCAAAGTCAAGCCCTGGCCAAGGAACCCTCAGATCTGCAACACTCCTTCTCCCCATGGATCAAGAATCCCAGACCAGCTGTGGGACCTGCTGGCTGTAGTATGGGGGATCCCCATGAGCTGGGTCATCCCCAGACAGAAATCCATTCAAACCTCTCTTTCACCCCTCTCCAGCTTTGAGGACCCCAGGGCCCCGCTCCAACTGGCAAGTGACTGTATGGTGCCAGGCCATACTGTGGCCATGACTCACACTTCTGCTGGGAGGTGTTTCTCCATACCTTGCTCCTTCCTTTACCCGCTTGCCTCTTCATTGGACCAGGTCAGCTGTACCCCAAAACCATGGGGCTTAAGAGTTACAGAGGGTTCAGGGACCTCTGCACAGTTCCAAGGGTCCTTTTTGACAGGAAGTAACCAAGGTGGAAAAGGAAGGGAGGGAGACACGACTTAGCTCAGGTTCTCCAGCTGACTGCAGGTACCCATACCACAGGGATTGCACCCCAGCTATGCCTCCCTAAGTGCTGCCAAAGGTGTTTTCTTGCTGCCCTCATCACTTTGCAGGGCAGGTTTTGCTGGGGACAGGACTGACCTCTCTTGTCCAAAGGAGAGTGTGTCTTGGCCCAGGCAATTGGAAGAGGGTGTTTTTTATTAACAACAAATTAACTGTAATTGTCTTTTCCACTACAGCCACTCCTCCCCAACCATGATTCCCAGACATGCTGGTCCATTTGACTGTCATGCCCCATTGTGTGCCTGAAGGAGTGTCTTGCCCCAGGCACAGGGGATCAAACCTGGAGCAGCTCTGTTTGGAGGAGCCAAAGCAGCCTCCCCTGCTCTCGCCTCTCCGTGTAAGGTAGCGGCAGCAGAGCCGTACCTCACTCCTGCCCTGGCACAGCAATGATGAAAAGCGAGAAAGAACTGGTTTGTGCTCTGATCTCAGAGCTGAACCTCAAAACAGCTGTGAACTGTCACTCTGGCTCCCAGGATGCTTAGGGAGGACAGGACAGCAGAGCCAGCCTTTCCAGTGGGACAGGATGGTTGGAGAAATTCATCGTTCCCCTGGAAATAAAAATAATAATCATAATAAAAACACAAAGCCAGAGATTACTTATACGCACACAAACACGCAGGCACGCACTCTCCCCATCTGGCTTTGCCAGCCTGACTCATCGCTAATTCAAACAGCCCACACCTTTCCCTCTCCCTCCCTGTGACATTTTGAACAAGTCTCCACGGAAGAGGCAGAAGTTTTGCCCCAGCTATCCCCTGGCAGTGTAGCCCTGTCCTTGGGGTCTGGTGGTCCCAGGAACAAGACATCCCCAGTACCTCATCACAGGCCACATGTGTCCCAGCAGTCACCCTTGCACAGGCACCTCTCAGAAAGTGGGGCAGGGTAAGCAGAGGGTGGAGGCAGCAGTGGAAAGGACAAGTGATTGAGCCTGATGGATCTGACACCTGTGGATGCAGCCCCATGGTCCTGATCTCAGGCCTACAGGCAGAACACAATGTCCCAAACTGCTGCCACCCTGCCTGGAACCACCATGCTTTTGTACCTACTAAGGACAGACCACAAGACTGGGTGCTGGTCCCAGATCAAAGAGCCCAACACCAAAATATTAGCCACTCCTCAGGGGAACATCGGACCTGTTTTGCCATTCCCATCTGAGCAGGAAGGAGTAGGATCAGCCCAGCTACATCCCACTTCCACTTGCAGGGCAAGCAGCCCTAGGGCACCTCCAGCCCTGGCCAGCCGCTGGGGGTTGCAGTGGTGAGCAGAGGAGGAGGGAGCTGCTGCTACCACCACCCTGGGCCACGGCATCATACAGCCTGTGTGCTCCCTGCACTACCAGCATGGTGTCAGGTCTGGACAAGTTCCTGCCTTCAGAGGGATTCGTGCATCACAGGTAATCAGCTGTGGGAGGGAGGGAGGGAGGGATGGAGCCAGACCTGCTTGCTGAGCTTGGGACCTGCCGGCATGCTTGTGCTGAGTCACCACCTATTAACGCAGGGAAACCTCAGCACCTGAACCCCACCAAGCTGCCAGGCCATCCCCAGAGGACAGCAGAGACAGCACCCAGGACCAGGCAGCTGACACCAACCTCCCTCCTGGTTGTGACCACAAGGCTGGTACTGTAGAGCTGCCACTGTGAGGCACAGCAGGACAGGACTACTCAGGAAGAATTCAGGACCAGCAAGACTCTCAGTTGAGTTTCGGCTGCCATTCCCTTTGGAGATGACTCACCGCAGGACCAGTCACACCATCCCAGTGCTGCAATTGCCCCATCTGCAGATTAGGGAAACTGAGGCACAGGGAAGTGGGGTGACTCAAGAGCTGTTGCACAGGAGATGCTACTCAGATGCCGAGGCTTGGGCGTTCCCCATCGATCCTCCGCAGCTAACTTAAGCAGAAATGAACATCGATGTAAATATTTACTGACAAACAAGCTCAGCCTCACCCTCTCCTCTTAGAAGAAACCTTTAAAGTAAACTCTCCTGGCTCTTTCATGTTTACAACTTGTTTATTTATTATACAGCAGATCACAATATTTCAACAGTTTGCATATAAAGAAAAGTAACATTTCAGAGTGCAAGAGACCTAACGTGCCCAAGCAGAGAAATGTTAATTAACAATATACACAGATGGGAACAGTGCACTTCCCAAAGCTGAGACTCATCTGTGTTCCCAGCTGGAAGAAAAAAATATATTAAAAAAACAGAAACATTATATATTACTGCTTTGTTTAATTTACAACTTGCTTTGCAGAAGCTGCACATAAAAAGACTCATTTTTCTTTGAGCTTTCTTTTTGTCCCCCCCTCCTACAAAAGTTTCAAGTATAGCAGAGACCTGGGTATTCATAGCTGGACTCACTGTCCTTTACATACTAAATTTTAAAAAGCAGCATGGGGAAGGCAGCTGCAGCAGTACCTGGTGTCATCCTGAGGGGAAGAACAAGACAAAATAAAGCAGACAAGAGCCAGGAGAGACATTTTAGGCTCTTGAGTGGAAAACTGGGAATGGTCAGGGCTGGACTGACCATTGGGGTCCCAAGCTGGTGACAGGAGCATCCCTGCCCTCTGTGCAAGGTGATGCTGTGCTGCCAACACCTACAAACTTTTATAGCATGAGCCAGTCAAATCCCACCCTCACCCATCCACTCCGGGCTTTGGGTCAGGAGATTTGTTCTGATGATCACAACTGAGACAACCAGCAACCCATTTCCCAGCACCACAACCAATGTGCCCAACTGGCATGGCTCTCTAGCCAAAAAACAGCCAGTCAGCCAGCACAGCCCCTAGAGCCAGGGGGGTGCAAGAATCTGGGGAAAGAAGGTTAAGTTGATGCCAAATACAAGCCAGGAGTTCTGGGGACAGATCCCTTATGCACCAGCCCCCCCCCCACTCACCAGGTACCTGGCTGGGGGGAACCCTCCAAGTCATGGGGAGCTGAGTGGTGATGGCTGGGCAGGTGTTTCTTGCAGTTTTTCTCCCCACATACATCCCCAAAGCAGCCCTTTCCCACCACTTGGCTGGGCCAGCTCTCACAGGGGTAGGAGGAGAAAACTACTTATCAACTATAAGCAGAGAGGGCTGGGTGGCCAAAGCTGCAACCCCCCATTGCCATCCCTATTTACACCGTGAGCTGGCTCCGGGGACATCGAGTCCGGCTGCAGCCACTGCTCACATGTGCCGCTTCATGTGGAGAGCAAGGTGGTCTGAGCGGGAGAAAGCCCGCTCGCAGAGGTGGCACTGGAACGGCCGGTGCCCTGTGTGCTTGCGGTAGTGGCGGGTCAGCTCATCGGAGCGGGCAAATTTCCAGCCACATCCTTCCCAGGTGCAGTGGTAGGGCTTCTCGCCTGCAGAGGAGAGGGGGTGTCAGTGGGCTTGTAGGTTCCCACCCTCCCTACGCCTTCAGCTCTGTGCTATCCTACCCAGCACCCCGATTTCAAGGGCGCTCCCTGATGCCTACCCTTAGGAGATGGGAGCCCCACTGCACCCCTCTGCCTGCCCAACTTTCCCCTTCTGTCCCCCGTTTTTCTGCCCTTCCCCACGTGCAAAGGTCTGTTCTCTTGGCATCCCTGCACCATTACAGGTCTTCTCCTATGCGCCCTTGCTTTACTTTAAACTGTGGGTGGTCCCCTGCTCATCCCTACTGTGGGGTGCCACCATGTGCCCTGTCCCAGTTCGGCCAGAGGGTCTCACCATACAGCCCCCCAGTCTGTCTCCCTATTCTGTTTGCCCCTAGCCCAAGTGGAGGGCTTCTCCATGTTCCCAAGTTCTACCACCTCAGGCACCCCCGGGCCCCAAAGCCAGCAAGTAGAGGCACCACAAGAGTGGTCTCACTACATGCCTCGGTCCCTATGTGTCCCTGCCCAACCCCACCACGGGGGTCCTTCTGAGCACATCGGGGGCCATCCCCATTGCCCCGTGCCCTCCACGCAGGACGCCTCCACACAGTCCCCCATGCCGACTGTGGGCTATCTCTGGGTGCCCTCACACAGCCCCACCAAGGGGACACACCGCATGGGTCTTCTCCAAACGACCCCCCCCCCCTCCCCCCGGGTGTCACGACACCCCTTCCCACTCCGGAACCACGCTCGCGGCTCTCACCACGTGCCGCGGTGCCCCCACCCGAGACCCTCTGCGCGTGTCCCCGCCCCGGCGCGCCCTTACCCGTGTGGGTCCGCATGTGCGCCTTGAGGTGCGAGCTCTTGGTGTAGGTCTTGCCGCAGCCCGGGTATTCACAGTTGTGCGTGGCCGTTCGCTTGCGCGCCCACGAGCGCCGGCCGCGTTTGGGCTTGCAGTCCTCGGGGGGAGCCCCGGCCGGGAAGTACTCCAGCACCGGGGAGTTGGGCGGCGTGACCAGCAACCCGGGCAGCCCCGCCGGGCCCGGCCCTGGCCCCGGCCCTTTCAGGGGCTCCCTGAAAACACTGAAATGTCCATGAAACTGCGGCGGCGGCTGGGGGGTGAAGTGGGGCGCATAGCGGTGCGGGGCCATGGCGTAGTGGGGCGGCAGGTCGCCCAAGAGGTGAGGATCGGCGCCAGGCAGCGGCTCCTCAGGGGGCCCCAAGCGGCCGTGGGGGAATCCAGGGTAGGGCAGCGGCGGCACCGGTCCCGGGCCGGGACCCGGCGCCACGCGTGGCTTGTGCTCGCCGCCGCCCGGTCCCAGGTACTCGGCGGCGGACATCCCCAACATGCAGGCGCGCTCCTCCGGCTGCTCCTTCTTGATGCGGGGCACGAAGGACTGCGCGGGGTCCAGGGGCAGTGGGCGGGCTAGGGCCGAGTGGAGAGGCGGGTGGTGATGGGGGTGAGGGTGGTGGTGGGGGCCGCCGGGAACCCGCAACTCCGTGTACTCCCTCCGCTGCAGGTCGTAGTGGCCGGGCAGGTCCGGGGTGAGCAGCTCAGCCACGTAGCTGTGGCCCTGACCCTCGGGGTAAGGCGCCGGGAACTTGCCCGGGGTGGAGTACGAGCCGTCGCTGTCGTAGGTCGTGCCACAGCTCTCGGGGGTCTCGGGCAGGGGGTAGTTGGGGCCGGTCGGCCCCTGCCCGCCACTGCTGGTGTGCGCCAGGATGAAGTCCAAGTCCACGAACTTGCCCAGATCGTCTTCCTCCCGCTTGACGGCAGCGGGGCCATCCTGCTGTAGCATCCTCTGCGGGAAAATGAAACGTCAGGATCGGCGGGGAGACGTTTGCGGCGGCACCCGCCACCCCAACACCGCGGCCCGCGCCTCCCCCCAACCCGTCCGACGGGTCGGCAGCGCTCCGGCTGCGCTGCGCCGCCCCCGGGGCGCCCTCCCACGGCGGGAAAGGCGACCCGCCCCCCACTCCCCAGCCGGGCTGAGTTCCAGCCCGGAACGCTCTGTCCCGTACCCCCCTTGCCACCCTCTCCCCGATGCCAGGTGCTTACGTGGAGCATGTCGGCGGGCCGCTCCTCTAGCGGCATCAAGTTGGCGAAAGTAGAGATAGAGGGCAAGGCGCTCTCGTCCACGGCCACCGCCATGGCGAGCCGGGCCGAGGCAGCGGGGCCGAGGCAGCGGGGCCGGGGCGGGCTGGGGGAGCGCGGTGCGCGGAGCCCGGCACCGCTCCGCTCCCCGAGGCAGCAGCGCTGCTCTGCGCCGCCCCGCGCCCCTAAGCTGTTAACAGCATGGCTGCGTCCCGATTGGTCCGGCTCTCATTGATATTCACCGCTGCCGCTTGCCATTGGCTCTGCTGCAGCCAGAGCCACGCCCCCTGTGGCGGGGCTGTCCCGGCGGGCGGGGGTCGGCGGTTGCCGCTGCCCCGACTGCGCTCGGAGCCCGCGCGGGACGGGAGAGGACGGGGCAGAGCGGAGGGGTCTGCACACCCTGATTTGCCCTGCTCTGCGAGAGTGTCCCACGGGCCAGGAGAGACAAGGGTGCTGTTGTGGATCACGGAGGCCAGAACCCTGCCCGCGACGTGAACGGGGCAGCGGCGCCCTTAACGCACTACGAGCGGGGAGGGAGGCTGTAGGCGGCAGAGCCGGAGGTCCCCGGCACGGTGTCCCGAGTAGGGGCAATGGCTGTGTTACACGCACCCGTGTCTGGAGGCAGAGGGTGCCGGAGAGGTCTGGCGTAGGGCTACAGGTAAAAGCATTCCAGCCGGTGTGCCGGGCACTACACTCGCCACGGGGGCCACCGAGCGCGTCAAGCGAAGGTGCAGTCCCAAAAAGGGGTGCTTGTGACACAGTAGGAGCCGAACCAGACAGCCGAGCCCCGGTGCCCCCACACCCCCACGCCATTCGTTTCATGTAAGCGCACCCGTGAAGCCGCGTCCTCCCGCGCCGCTGCTGTCGGTGAGGCAATCAGCAGCACAGAGCGTACGAGCTCGCATCTGCCTGCGTGCAGGGTGCGTGTGCGAGCCGAGATAACTGCTCGTCGACCCTGTCGGGGGCTGGCACCCTGCCGGCATCTCCTCATCTCGCCCGACAGCCCCCACACAGCACGTTTGTCTGCCCTTCCTAGGGACCAGTGCTGTGGCTGAGTCTCCGACCACCCTGGCACAGGGGGACATGAGCCGGCTGTCCCACCCTGAGCAGCCCCTGGGACAGTGCTGTCCTCCTGAGAGCTTCCCATGGCAGGGGACGCAAGGACAGCAGGTTGTTCCACCTTGCAGGATACATTTAAGTCCCTCAGCCCTTTCTGGCTAGTTGGATGGCAGCACAGAGACCCAGGGCATTGGGCAGGCCTCCCCGGGGGCTCTCTGCCTCCCTGTCCGGCTCACACCGAGATCTTCTCCATCTGGCCCCCATCCAGCCAGTACCAGGAATGGCCCTGCTACTGTTGCGCTTGTCAAGAAGCAATGGCCCTTATCTCTTGGAGCCTGTCTCCCTGCTTTCTGGAGCTGTCCATCTCCAGATACCTTTCTAAGAACTGAGGCTGCTGCCTGCTCTATTCAGAAGCAAGGAGTCAATTTAAAAAAAACCAAATATAAACACCAAAGGTGAGGTGTGCACACACACCACACGCACATGCCGCTTCTGAATCCAAAGCTACTCTACCAGTTGCTCTCATCACCACGCTTTAATTATAAGGGTGGAGCATTGCAATAAATTATTTCAGTAATCCAGTGGAACAACAACAATCCAGATCTTCCCCCTTTTACCAAGAATCCCTGCCCTGGTTTCCAGAGCACATGTTGGGCTGCTGCCTGGGCCCCATCTGTTTGTCTGCCAGCGAGGCAGCAGGTTTATTAATGGCACCTATTGGGTCAAAACACATAGGCTCCAAAGGCCTTCCTCGGAAAAAGTCACCTCCAAAGTGGCAAAGAAGCATGTGGGCATTATTTGAAATTACTTTTAGTTTGCCTCCCCAGAGTAGTTTATTCAAGTCACCAGTTAATCCCATTACTTGTTTCTTGGCCAAATAATAATTAATAGCAAGGCAAGTTCCTGCCCCAAAGTTTTACAGATAAGTGAGAGAAGCTGCCATTGGAGACAAACACTAATTTCTCTTGGTTTTCCCCTTTCCCAGGCAATTTTGGCATCTGCACCCATGCTGACTTATTTTGAGAGGCATTGCCAACAGATCAGCTTAATTTTTACAGCCAATATTTCTTGCAAATGTGGGATATTCCCCAGGAAACTCTTTTTTACTGATGCTCTGGTGGGAGGGCCGGCGCGGCGGGGAGCGGCAGCATGCCAGGCACCGCAGCAACACAAGCACTGCCAGCGCTGACTGTGCAGGGAGCCAGGAGTGCGTCACGGGCAGGGTTTTTCTGTTGTGAACTATGGGGTGGGCACGGGGGGTCCCTGCCACTGTCTTGTCAGCGCCCCGGCCACAGAAGCCCCCTCTGAGGTGAGTGGGAGGCAAGCAGAAGCAGACAGTTCATGCACAGCCCACTGTTGACAGAAGCCCATTTAGGAAACGTGGGTTATCTCCCAAGCCACTACAGCAGACTGTAAAGTCACTGGCACCCCAAGAGATCAAACAGCAGCCAGGCAAGAGAGCAAACAGAAGGTGGGAAGGGCCACCCACCCAGGTGATGGCTAAAGAGGAAAGGGTTAATGGTTATCCCTGCTTTTGGCACATCTGGCAGCAGAGGAGTGTGGCTTGCCCAGCATGGTGTGCCAGAGGTGGCCCCGTCAAAACAAGAGCATTGTCAGCCCCGCCAACACTTCCACAGTGCCATGGCACCCTCCCCAGTGGTACACAGCATGCGTAGGGCGGGCAGGGGGACAATGCCCTGTGGCATTACCAGAGGTGGAATTGGTGCCCAGGTTGCTCAGTAGGGCTCCCAGGAGACCCAGAGGGGTCCCCTACCCCATAAAACATTGGGGACTGAAAAACACCTGCACTGCATCCCTTTCTGTGCTGTCACTTGGAGCTGGGAGACTAGAATGAACCCAAAGACCCTCTTTCAGAGCATCTCCAGTGCCCCCTCTCCAACACCACCTACAGCATCACAGCTCAGAGAGCTTCTGCTTCAACGGAAGGCAAAGCCCAAGTTCCAACAGCTCCAGAGAGGACCCCACGAGAGGTGCCAGGGAGACCCACTGCAGAACAACCTAAACATCTGTGACACTCCTGGGTTATATCCCTGAGAGCAGAGAATTAATCTGGCTGGGTTTTACTCTCTGTTTTCCCCTCTGCATGGTACTGGCCTGCCTAGAGAAGGGTCTAGGAGCCCCCAGACCTGCCTGTACTCCCAAAGCCCCCTTCCCCTCCTGAAAAGAAAAGAGGAACTGAAAATGAAATTAAAGCATAATTCAATCCGGAGCGGGTCCAGAGTAAAGTCATCTGCTCTTATCGTGTGCTGGCAGGCTCTTCCCGCTCCGCAACAAACACAATGTTATCAGGGCACAGAGGGCAGATTCGTTTGCACCGGCCGAGCAAGCTGCTGTGTCCGCCCTGCCTGCCCTGGGGTCTGGGGAGCACCGGGATGCGCGGCCGAGGACCGGGGCTGCCAGGGCCTCGGGGAGGCAGGCGGCACCCCGGCAGCACTGACAGGGAGCTCAGTCCCAAAACAGGGTGCTTTGGCTGGAGGCCATATCCAGCCTCCTGCACAGCTCTCTGGCCAGAGGAGACAGGTCAGGTTGCTCCCAGTGAATGTCAGCACAGAGTAAAGGCTACAGAGGGACAGGGTCCACGAGTGATGTCTTTGCCTGTGGGAATATACATGGCCTCATCTTCCATGGGTGCTGCCCAGCTGCTTGGCCAGGAGGCTGCCAAGCTGGCAGATCTTGGCATCCCAACCCGTGGTGAAGCAGTCCAGCAGCACCCCCAGACCCCGCACACACTCCCAGCCCCACTGCATCGCCTGGACCGCATCCTGCTTTGATCTCTGCCTGCTGCCTCACTGTGCCCTGGTGGCTGCTGGGCCAGCGCAGCCCTCTCTGTCCTTCTTTATATACCCCTGTTATTTTTAACTCTGCCTACGCAAATCCCGAATCCGGAATGAGCAGCGGCCGGGGGCCAAGGGGAAATGGACATGGTGCAAATTTCCTGCCCTTTTTACCTCTCTTCCTCTATAACATACAGCAACGTTTTTCCTCCACTTCTTAACTTTCACTGGTACAGGAAAGCTGAAAGCTCCAGGGTCTGCACAGAGCCACAAGGTCCAGCAATGGAGGGGGTATCCCACGCGGAAGGGACATCGCACTCAGCATGGTGCCAGGAGACATCCCTACCAGTAGCTCACACCACACCACAGGCTCCATCAGCAGCGCGATGCGCTGGAGGCATCCGGACAGCCCTCACGTGCAAACACGTGTGCTCACGTGCCAGCCCAGGGGCCCATCCTTCCCCCTGTCCTGGCAAGAGCTCTGGCCCCAGCCCCAGCAGCTGGGACTGGACCACAGCCATGGGAGCCGTTCCCTTTTGCCACACACAAAAATGCTGGACAAGACCTGTGACACCCCAGCAGCTCCAGGAGTAACAGGAGGAATTGCTGTTTTCTGGTTCCTTGTAAGCAACGAGGAGGAGGAACACAGGATATTCTTCCCAACATCTCTGGCTTAGTCTTTAAAAAAAAAAGCCACACCACAGAGTACCACAGCGAGTTGCACAGGGAGTCTTGCAGAGGATGTCATGGTATGGCTGCAGTGCCCAGGGAATGTGCATGTTAGAATCCTTCTCTCACGTGCTGGAGATTAATAGCTGTACATCGTGTAAAAGCAATTTGTCTTGTTACAAAAGTTCCAAATTACCCAGGTAAACATCTCTGCCACTCTTTTCTGAGCAGTGCCCATCCCTCCTCCCAGCTATACTCTAAGGTATTCAGTCTCCAATGAACCTGGATTCTCAGTGAGTGGGGAAAACCTCCTTTGCCATGCACAGAGGCAGGAGAAGTGTGGATGCCAAGGCCAGTGCTGGTCAGACCTGATCCACTCACCTGATACACCATTTCCCAGCCTGGAGAAAGCCTGGCTAGCCCTGGAACCTGGACACTGGTGTGGCTGCAGTGTCCAGGCATTGCTGGGCCAGTGGGAGAGCAATTTTCCAATGGGAGCTGTGGGATGGGGTTGAGTGAACGGTCTGCACCATGAGTCACTGTCACCCATGGGGACACAGCTCAGTGTGAGGCAGTGAGGGACAGCCCAGGTGACAGCAGAACAAGCAGGGAGCTGGAGAACTCTGTGTAGAAACTGTTTTCCAGGTAATTTGATTCTGTTATTCCTCCCATGCAGCTATCTGCCCAGAGCCAGTGTAAATCACGCACCATAGTGCATTGCACGGAAAACTCAAATGCCACCTTCCCATGCCCCTGGGACACTGCACCAAGGCCACCACAATGGCACAGGATGCTGGAATCAATCACAGTCAGCCACATGTGGCTGCTGCAGTGGTTTTACAGAAGCAGCCCGCAGAAGTGTATCCTCCCGTCCTCGACACTTGTGGGGTGTCTGGCAGGATCAGTAGCCACCCTCTGTCAGGAGCAAACCCCTCTGCACTGGCATTACATAGGGTGCTTCATTCTGCTCCAGGAAGTGGCATTTAATTACCCAGCCTCCTGGTAGTAAATAGGTTTCCAACACATTACAAAAGGCTGTATTACATTTTTTTTTATCCCCAGCCTTGCTCATGCTCTGCGCCGGTGAGCTCATCCCCTGGGAATACTGTCTCCAAAATAGATTCACTCCCTTGTTGGAAATAATCAAATGGGAATCCAAGCTGCTGAGCCCAAGCCCAATTCCTCCCTTTGTTCTGGGGCTCTGGCAGTGAAGGGGTTCCGAGCAGGGTGACAGGAACTCGCCTTCTCTTTAATTGACCTCCGATGATGAAACAATCAACCAAACGATTTAGAAATGTGCATCCAGTGAGATCATCAGGAAAACTTCTCCACGAAGGGGCCTGAGGAAAGGAAGGACCAGTAATCCACCTGCCCCAGCCGCCTCAGCAGGCCTCACTGCGTGGCACAACGTGGCACAGCATGGCATGGTGTGTCACAGCCATGCAGTGCCTCTTGGGCTACCTTGCTGTGGCTTCATGCCAGAAGCTGCCTCACTAGGTCCAGCATGGGGAAAGAGTACAGCTAGACCTGTCCCAGTGAGGACATCTCCTCCCATGGGACACCTATTCTCCTTGTTTCCAGCCCCAGCCCATGCCATTGAACAACACCCATTTATCCCAAGCAGGCACCAAGCAGTAGTGCTGCCTGTCTCCACTCCCAGATTCACTGCAAGTGCTGCCACCCTGACGGGCATTTAGGACAAGATTCCATGATGTTGTGGGGGAAAAACCCTCCTAGCCCCACAAGCACTGCCTCCCTGGGGATTTCCATCTCTTGCACTCTTTCCCCAGCTTTTTGTAGCCTGGCGGGAGGGCAGCCACCCGGGAAGGGCTGGCATGGCTCCCTTGCCCCAGCTGTGCCGCTGGGGCTGCCCCGGCTTCCCCAGCCCAGGTCAGTGCACGCTGCAGCTTGGCATGTGGCAGGCACTAATTTTGGCCCAAAGGGTTTCCCTTCAGCAGACTCTGCTGCCAGGGTGGTTTTGAAGACAATCTTAGCCAGAGTCTTCCTTCCTCGACTGCCAGCGATCTGGAGCCAGGCTGGTGTGTTTGTGTTGTGTGTACATGTGTGTGTGTGTGTATCTCCAAACCGCAACAAATATTTCATATTCGTTTTCTTTCTTTCCCTTTTTTTTTTTTTCCCCCTCCAAGCCCTTGGCTGTGGTATTTAAATAGTAGGTGTGGTCCCGGTGCTGTGTGCCAAAACCAACACCAGTTCCAGAGCAGATAACCCTGTGAGCAAATGCAGCAGCGAAACCACACTGAGCTGCTGGGGGAGCTGTGCCGGGATGGGCAGTGCTGCTGGGTATGGCCACGGCATGGCCCTGGGGGCAGGCAGGCAGCAGGCGGGCACAGTGGCCCTATGGCTCCCTGGCCCAACACAAAAGCTCAGCCAAAGGGGCCAGGTGAAGGGAGGAGATGGTGGAGTCAGCATGTCCAGCTAAAGGGCCACACACTAGCTGCTCACTCTGTGCAGCCAGGAGCTGTTTGGGATAGACCCAGATGGTCTTTTGGGGTTTGTTTTCTTAATAAATCAAGGCAAAACATGTTATTTAATCATCTGTTTTCCGTGTTATAAGCAGTCAAAGAGATTTGTTTGTTAAAAAGGCTACTTTTCTCCCCCCAAAAACGTAGAGCGTGAGCAAATGGGAGAAGTCCCTTCAGCGTTTTAAAAGCAGTTCGCAAAGAAACTTTCTTACAGCCTGATGTTTTTCTCATCCAAGCTGAAAGCCCTGAAATATGGTGAACGTCATGTATTTCAGCATGAGTCACCTGGAGAGAACCAGCTGTGTCACCTTCCCTGGCACTGCTGGCTGTGCCTGTGTGTACAGGGGACAGTGGGGATGGAGGGGACCTCTGGGTGCTCCTCATCCAAGGATGGATAGAGATAAGTCAGTTCAGGCAGGAGAGGAATGAAGCAGGATTGCTGCAGACCCAGAGCTGGAATGCCACCCTGCCCTTCCCTGGGGCAACTGCCATTTTTGGGGATGGAGAGGGGTTGCCTTGGAGCAGCCATGAAGTTTTGAAGATTCATGGTGTGAGCATAATACCTAGGAAGTTTTCAAACTCATCCACAGAGGAGTGTACACACAGTGCCACAGACAGCCAAGTGAGTGCCACAGCACCCCAGCTCCAGCAGAGCCTGTCCTGGCTGCTGGTGTCCCCCCAGAGCAACACCCACATCTGAAAAGACAAAGGAAGATCCTTACTACAGCCCTCAATCCCCCAGCTTTCCACAGGGCTGGCAGGGCACCAGGTTTCTTGGAGGGTGGGTTCTCATAAGATTTTGCTCCAGACGGGACCTATTTGCCTTCTACAGCCTGTGGTATGGGGACCAATGTCCTGGAACAGAGACTAGGGGAAGCCTGAGCTTTTCCAGACCTGGCACTCACATCCCACTCTCCTCCTCACTCCCTGGGTGGCTCTGGTGTGGCATACCCTGTTTGCTCCTGCCCTAAGCCAGTGCCTTGTGGGAAGTAGGCAGAAGGGGCAGTGCCATCCCACAGCTGTGGTCTGAGCAGAGACCACTTAGGTGAATGGAACACTCATCCCCAGGAGATGGGGATGCTCCTCTCCAGCTGAAGCCCAATACCCTGCCCAGGGGATAACTGGGGATAAGTGTCCCCTGGCTGGACAGTGCCTGGGGTGGCCACAGGCTGCTTGTCCCTGAGCTGAGCTGGTGCAGGGCCACGGCCAGGAGTGTGGCAGGCACAGCCAGCACACCGCTCCCTGCCTCCCGGCCCCGCCGCAGCTGCAGCGCTGGAGAGGAGCCGGCCAGGCGTGCAGCACTTCGCCAGCAGCACAAGGTGCACAGCGGGGCGAGGATCCACCCAGCCCGTGGCAGAGTAGGAGGGTCCTTGGCAGACAAGGTTCTATTTTAAAATCCACAGCCAAGCCGGCTCCCTGCCCAACCTCAGCACGTGTTCTGGCTATGGGCAAACAGCCTCGAGCCCAAACCCAACCTCCATGGCCTCCATTTTCCCTGGCTCCATCTTCCCTGACCTGCTTCACTCCTGCTCTGCCACTGCCTCCCATGTCAGCTCAGTGCCGTGTCCTGTGGCTCCCCAGGGACCAGTCGGCCCCACTGGCACGTGTCCCAGCGTGGAAAGGAAAATAAAGTTCGGATGTCACCTCCCCAATCAAGAGTGGAAAACTCTTTCCCAAAAAACACCCTTTTAATCCCTCACTGAGAGTAGCCAACGTTGGAGTCCCTAGTCCCACAGATTCACAGCCAAACAGGGAATTTTCCACCTACATCAAAGCAGAGCCGTATGGCTTTTACAGGAATGGACATGGATGTTGTGTCCTGTGCACCTGCCTGCCTGTCTTCTTGTTTTGGAAAATTGCAGTGACCACGAGGCAGGAGTTATTGAGGTCCCCTGCTCCACACCATGTTGATTCAGCCTTTCCTGCCTCCCCCAGCCCCCCATGTACTGTGAGGTGTAGGGAGCCTGGGGGCTTTCCCAGGAATGATTACCCTAAATCCATCACCCCTCTCAGACACGTGAATGAATGAGACCTGATTCAACTCATAGCACATGTGATGGTGAGGAGACTGCTCTGCCTACAACATGGGATAGGAAGAAATGAAGGGGGTGGAGAGGGGATCTCAGGGGTTTAGAGCTGTAAGTCTAGCCTGGCCCTGCTGCTGCTCTCCATGCATGACCCTGCATCCCTCCCTCTGCTCTGAAGGAGAGGATGCTGGGGGGCAGGGGGAGTTTCTAAGGGGCTGAAGTGAGGTTCTGTGGCACTTCAGAGCTCTCTCCATGGCGCTGGGGGACTCCACAGGACGGTTCATTGGGCTGTTCCTGGGTCAGTGAGAAAGGGATCGCATGGGGAGAGCCCAGTCCTGCATCCCAGGCTTTCCCCAACACCAAGCCCTTTGCAGAGCCTGCCTTCACAAAATTACATCCCAGGGGTGGGAGATGACGTCCATGGCTTGGTGGGCAGCTTTCCCCCCACCCAAGGCTGCCACATCCTAGTGGCCCAACCTCACTCTTAGCCGTTGGGTGGATTTAGGAAGCCAGGATGCCCCTAAAATTACTGGAACTCGGCTTTGACCCAGTAAGCCTGTTCCAATTCACTTGCTGCACACGGGGCCACAGCAGGCACAGGGACTTGGGGGTACCCGGCCATGCCTGCTTACCTCCCCCACACCATCTGTGCCCTGGGAAGGGGCATCGCCTCCTCCAGCCCTCCGGTGTGGGTCAGGTGCCTGTACCTTCCCACTAGCCCAATCTGATGCACTTCAAAGCCGGGGCAGGAGCACGGGCTGCCTGCCCCGGGGACATTAGTGTCAGGCAGGGGGACATGCGGGCAGCCCCGGCTGGCGGTGGGGATGGTAGGAGATTGCTCCAGGAATCTGCACTTCCCGTAAAGAGGCTGATTCCGGGAAGGAACCCCCGGACCGGGGTCATCAGCGGGACCATTACGGGCCACTCCAGCCATCTGGAACTTTTAGTCTCCAGCCAAGTCTGCTTCCACCGACGATGATGTGTGGGGATTCTCCTGCCCTCCAAGTACACAACTGCAGGGTCATTTGCATCTAAAATGGGAGCTGGGCCCTTTAGCTCGTCTGCTCCTGATAGCGGGGCTGGGAGCCTGCTCGGGCACTAAACCCGCTAATGCAATCAGCGGGGCCGGGGCTCTGCACATCAAAGATCCCCGGCTCTCTTATAGCAGCCTCCCGGCCACAAACCTCCCCTCGGCCGCCTTTCATCAGTGCCGGAGTGGCTGCCACCCCTCTCCTGGGAAAACGTGGCTGGGGGAAGTCCAAGGAACAGGGATGATGGAGGGCCACCAGCCCTCCGAGAGTGCAGCATGGGGCCACTGCTGCATCCTTGCCTGCACCCCCCTCATAGAATCATAGAATGATTTGGGTTGAAAGGCACCTTAAAGACCATCTAGTTCCAGCCTGCCTGCCACAGGCAGGGACACCTTCATTAGACCAGGCTGCTTAAAGCCCCATCCAGCATGGTCACTTCCTTCCCTACAGGACTTCTTTTGTCCCCATTCATGTTGTGGAGGAACATGACCATGGAGAGACTGGGGAGGGGGCCACAGCCCCCACACTGACCTGAGGGAACCATGGAGCCAGCACAGGACAGGAGCACCCACAAACACTGTGACGCATTAATGGGGTTACTAATAACATCCGAAAGGAAACTGGCTAAGGTGGCCCTGCCCCACATTCCCTGCACCAGGGAGTGGCACCATCTTCATCCCACTGCAATGTGTCCCTAGAGAAAGGACTGGCAACCCTGGTGGCACGTACTTCCAGGGAGAGTCCTGCTTGGCATCCAGGTAACAGGGTGCTGGATGCTGGAGGCTCAGTTGTGTGGTTCAGCCTCAGCACCTCAGGGTGTCCTGGCTGGGGCTGCTACATCCCTCAAGGAGTGCTTGCAGACCAACCAGCATCTCCTCCTCTTTGGAAAGTGTTTTCCTCCTTGTTCATCCTCTGCACCCCCAGGGTCACCACAGAGAACCTTCCCTGGGAGTAGAGAGGCCACTGCCCAAGGTGGCATCACACTGCAGCTGCAGGCAGGGCAGGCCTGAGTCATCCCTGAATCCAGAGACATGCACTGGGTGCTCCCACACCATGGCCTGGTGGCCCTACCCCTCCTGTTCAGGCAGACCCTAGAGCCCCCTTGGGTCACTGCATAATCCTTGCCACAGGCAGGTACTGGAGACCATGCCCTCCCTGACTGGGCTCCTGGCTACAGCTCTCCTCGGGTCAGTCTCTGGCAGGGTCTAGGTCTGCTGAAGGGACAGCACAGTGCTCCTGGAAGGACATGAGGACACCTACTCAAAGGCACAGGGGTGCTGGCTGCACTGGTTCGGTGCCGTCCAGGGCGCTGGCCCATGGCGTCTGGCCAGCAGTCACTGCTCATGGCAAACACAGCTGCTTCCCCATCCTTCTCCATAGCCGGCTCGTGGCGCCAGAGGCTGCTGCCATATGGTGCTGATGTGTACACAGTGCCTGGGTACGCACAGTGTGCCAGGAGCGCTTGCACTGGGGTCTGCCTGGCCTCAGGGGGACACAGCACCCTCCAAATGTCTGCACCCTTTGGCAAGGAGTGGGGTGGAGGCCCTCAAGTGCCTGTACAAGGGATGGGGCCTCACCACTGCCTGAGCTGTGTCTGATCTGGCCTGCTAGAGAAGGGGATGGGCTCCTGGCATGGTGAAGAGCTGCCCCCCCCCCAGCCATGCCAGTGGAGAGCTCTTGGAGTAAAGTGGTGTTTTTTCATGCCTGCTGGTGGTTTGGTGCTCCCAGTGCAACCAGTGGGATGCCAGGTGGCTTCCCACCCTGGCAGGGAAAGCTGGCAGTGACTCACTACCCTCACCAGCCCTGCCTGCTGGGTGACTCCTCCTGCAAATCATCCCATTGCTATTGCCAGCCCCTGCTCCCTCTGAGGGCCCAGATCCTTTGGGGTGCTGGGAGGATACTGGCCAGGCTGGCTGCCACCCACTGGGGATATCCCCTGAGCCTGGGGGACCCCACACCCCGTGGCCAAGACTGCACCATTGACACCCTGTTCCCGTGCCCTGGCTTGATGGTGTCACATTCAGGACAGGGGGAAAAAAGAAAGTCATCCTCCACTCCTTTTTACCTGTTTTTCCACCCTCTCAAGGGGAATCCCAAATCTCTTCCACAGCCTTCCTTCATCCCCCTGGTCTCAACCAGTGCATGGTACAGGGAGAGGGGGAGTTCTGGGATTGTTGTGGTCCCCAGAGCAGTACCCGGGGCTGAGCCAAGCCCTACTCAGCTAACACCTCACCCAGCTGCCCCCGGGCTTACAGGGATGTGTGCATCCTGGGGGAAGGATGCAGGCAACGTTTTCATGCATCCAGGGAGAACGGAAAGTCATTTTAGTATGTGTCCCAGTTGTAAGTTGCCGTTTTGGGAAAAGGGTTGTGGGCCTGGGAGGGGCAGATGGGCCAGGTGGGGGTGAGGCAGTAGGCAAGAGGTGGGGAAGGGATGGGCTTTTGGGTCTGCAGAGTTTAGCTCCCCTGCACAGCTGCTGTGGCAGCAAGTGGGTCTCTACAGAACAACAGCCTCCTGCAGAATGTGATGTGCTCTGGTCTTGCCACATCCAGGGTGGCAGCAAGCCCAGGAGCAGCCCCTGAATGTGCATGAGGCTTGGCCCCCCACACTGATTGCAGCAGGGAGGACATGGGATGATGCCCAGGGTCTGTCAGGAGCAGGCTGGGGGCAGGGGCCAAGCCCTGCCTGGCCCAACTGTCCTGCACAAGTCCTGCAGGCACCCAGCCCCCAGGCTGCAGCCTCCACCACAGGCTGCAGGAGCACAGGTGCGAAGAGAAGAAAGCAGAGGCACCAATGCCTTGCTTCTCCCTGCACTCCCATGGCTAAAGATGCATTGCATGAACCAGTGCGCGGAGCCAGGGACCCCAAAACCAGCCCTCCAGAGGAGTGTGGGGTGACGGTACAGGCGATGGTTGGGAGCTGCCAGAGATGTTGTGGGAACTGGTGGGGTAGGCAGTGAGAGGTAGGAAGTTGGACCCCAGCTCTGGTGGGTGGTGATGATGGGGGGATTACAGGGTGGTTGGCATTTTTGGGGGTCTCCCTGCAGCTCTGCTGGGAGGCTGGGTACAGTACGGGGAGGAGCAGAGAGATCAAAGAGGTGGGGGAGAGAAGCTCGTGAGTTGTGGGTCATTATCTGCTATTAACATCTGTAATCTCCCAAGAGCAAACTGAGATTTACAGCCTGTTATTAGGCTGTTACTCAACCTGTTGTGCAACAGCTCAATTTAAAAAAAAAAAAAAATCCACCAAAAAAACCCTGAATGTGATTAATAGCCTGCTAATAAGGGGGAAATCTCTCCTATTTAATTCAAACAGCCTCTGCCTAGGCACTCCAGGAAGGTATGGGCTCTCAGCCCAGGTTCGCAGGCTGGCTGCTGGGCTCCCGCTGGGATTCCCCCGGGAACTGACACTGAATAGAGGTCCTGGGGAGTCGGTGGGTGCTGCTCCCACCACAGATCTGGACTCTGGATTCCCAAAGGCATTGGGGTGCAATTGCCACTTCCTCCCAACACCGGCTCCATGCAAAGGGGGTACCAAATGGTCCCTGGCCATTCTTTGTGGTCACTCTCTGGAAGAGGTGGAAACTCTGAGTCAGCTGTGGTTCTTATCCAAGCATCTCACCTTTTCTTTGGCCATGACTCACACCTGAGTCACTTTGACCCCACAGCTTCCTGCCCTCCTGCCTTTCACTGTCTGTGGTCCAGAGGGTGCTCTCTGTCCCCAGATGTCCCTACCTGCTACAACTTCACCTCTAGACTCTCACCTCCTTTTCCAGACATCCAAACCAGTCCTCCCTGTAAACACCTCCATGGCCTTGAGACCATTCCACTGGGAGTAGTCCCTGGTTCCTGAACTCCTCTGCTTCTGTGTCTTTGTTTCCTCAAATTTTCCCTTCTTAGGAGAGGAGAAGCAGGCAAGAGTCACATGGCTGTTCCACTCAAATCCAGTCTCTGGACACTATGTGCACCCCACTGGGACCCAAAACACTTGTCCCTTGTCCAAGATGGGGTCATCAGCACAGGCTTAAGTAGAAGATGCCCACAGACTCACTCACACTTTGCAGCCTGGATTCAGCCCATTCCACTAAGTCAATGGCCTCTCTCAGCTGGCGTTTGACCCAGTGACTGATGGTTAATTGGATTGCAGCCGGCCTCATTCCTACCCCTGCTGCCAGCCCAAGTCCTGCCTGTGATCCTGGGATGCTTCAGGAAAGCTGCCATCTAGGATCCACCTCTCTGCAGCATTTTCCTCTCCCTGCGGCATTAAATCCCTTGGCCACTTCCCTTTGGACACACACTGGCCCTGCCCAGAGGGACTCACAAGCTCTACCCTAAGTGAAGAATTTGGCCACCCACAAGCTGCTGCCATCTCCATCCCTGGCTGAAGGCAACATCACCGGCAAATGCTGGTGCTTCTGGTCTTGCCAGCAGTAGCTGGTCTCCAGGGCCATTCTTTGCCTGTCCTGGTGTGGTTGAAGGCACCTGGGATCAGGGAACAGCCCTTGGCACCTCCAAATGGTACCCAGGGAGGACTGAGTTGTCCCTGGGCAGCTTCTTCCAGCATCTTGATCTCTGCTTGTGAGCAAATACACCTGGGGAGGGCTGGGCTGGGGTACCACAGGGCAGTGAGGACACACACAGCATCCATGGGCACCAGGGCAGTAGCACATCACAGCGGGGTCCTACTCCCAACACTGACCACCCTGCAAGGCCAGGCAGCATCAGTTCACCAAGCTCACGTGCTGGTGATCACCACTGGAGCTGCCACCCACCACCACCTCCAGTACAGGGCTGCAGTGGGCCAGGGCTTTGTTGGTGGCCCCTGGGCTCCCAAAGCATCCCGTCCGGTTGCTGCTGTGGGACGTGTGGGCAGCCACACTATGCCAGCTTCCCGCAGGCTTGCTCAACACTGCAGAGGAGGGCGAGCTGAGCCCGTCCTCGCGGCCCACGCAGGTAATGAGGGCCCTGGCGGTGCTTCGTCAGCAGGCGCCCTCGCTGCCCCGGCCGCGCATCCCTCACCCAGCGCGGCGCACGCGGCGCTGGAACCCGGCCGCTGGCAGGCCCAGCCCTGCCTGCTTCTCACGTGGAATTGCGGCCAGGCTGCATTTTCCACATTCTGCCCCACTCTGAGTCATCGACACCTCTGCTGCCAAAACCTGTACCTGTGCCTGGCTGTGCCAGCAGGCTGTGCTGGCTCCAGTGGCTGTGCATGGCTCCATGTAAGGTGACAGGCACCTATCCCTGTGTGTTTGCTCCAGGGAGCTGTCCCCTGCCTCAGAGATGAGTTTCCCACCCTTGGCCCCAGGAGAATTGCGCAAATGCTCCTTCCTTGCCCTAGGGAAGCTTTGGTGCTGGAGGTCCTGCGCCCCATGGGGAGCACCCACCTTTGTACCCTTTGCCCCAGGCATCCCAGGGAAGGGGTTTGCATCCTTTGCCACCATTCCCCAGCTCCCCATCTCCAGGAACTGCATCACTAATCTCCTGCTGCCTCCTGTCCCAGCTCACCGTGGTGCTTGACTTCTTCGAAGAGTGCGGCAGTGCTGCCAGCAGCCTCACCCTGCTGGCAGCCAGCCTGCCCCAGCCCCTGCTCAGCTCCATGTGCACTGTCCCATGTCCCCATCTAGACACGCCAGCACTGCCACCCCCAGTCCTGGGCCTGGACTGGCATTTGCAAAAGTAGCCATGACCTGGGCTCAGGCACATGGGAAGCTCTTGACCAGGAGCACTGTGTGCTGTCTGGGGGGAGGAAGTGCAGAGGGAGAGATGTGTGGGGCTTCCACTCACAACCTCCTGGCAGCACCTCGGGACAGCTCACTGTCAGCCAGGACTGCACATGGCTCTCCCCTCCCCTGTTTCTCCAATCCACTGTGGAGCCTGGCACAAGTATGCCAGGGATTGCCAAGACCCAGCATCGGAGGGATGTGTGACCCCCAGCACGGATGTGATTCCAACCCTCCATGGGGCCCTTGGCTCACACCAGTGCCAGCGTGTGCAGTGAGTTTGCCAAGCCATGGCTGAGCCCAGGGCAGAGTGGCCACATGGGTGAAGGAGTCTGGATGATCAATACACCATAGCACCCCACCAGCCCCACAGTGAGAGCTTTCCTTCCTAATTTGCCCTAAACTAAGACAGTCCCCCAGGAGGGGAATCAGTGTGAGTGCTGGATGTACAGGAGCGTGGGGATATGTGGCAGGAGTCTGTGTGGTCTGTGAGTGTCCACAGTGGCGGGCCATGCGTCCATATCCCCATGTGATGTGCAGGCACACACAAGCCCAAACTGAGCCTGTATGGCTGGGGGACAGGGAAGGAGTGAGGTGAAGAGGGCCAGTGAGTGGGCCCGTGGAGGTTTGCATGCGAGGGGTGTGGGGAATGGGGGGGATACACAGTGTGAGGTCTGGGCTCACCCTGGCATGCACGTATATGGTGGGTGTGTATGTGATGTATGCATGTGTAGGCATGTATATCCATGTGCAGGGAGTGCATGCATGTGAGGGGTGCACAGGCATTCCCGTGGGGGCATTTGTGTGGTGCAGGTGTGGCGGGGGGACGCTGATGTATGCACAGCATGTCTGGAGGGGTGTGGGGAGGCCTGTACAGGCCTGTGGGATATATGTCCAGGCATGTGCCTCACTCCTGGGGAGGACAGTGTAGAGAGGGGTGTAGGAGCTGTGCGTGTGGGTGGTGTGTGTGTGCATACATGGTGTGTGCACTGCAAGGTGCACATGATGTCAGGTGTGTGTCTGTCCACCTGTGCCACACGCAAACACGTGCGAGTGTGCACGGCAGCACCTCCCAGCACTCAGCAGTGTTCCAGGGAGCACCGCTGGCTCATTTGGTGCCAGCAGCCAGCGCGCTCTCGTGCAAGCAGGTGGCTGGGGAACACCCCTGAGCCCTTCCTGGTGCCTCTCCCCACAGCAGTGGCTCCAAGCCGTGACACAGGGGCCAGGCTGTCTTTTTCCGGCTGTTTCCCAGCCTGTCAGGCCAGTCATGTTGGGTCTTGCTGTGATTTCCCGGATGGTTGCTTGGCACCTTCCTCTTCCCCATCCGGATGGACAAGTTCCCGGAGCACCAGGCTGGGGCAACACATCTCCTTGGCTCCTGCCCTGCCTTTCCACCTCCATGCTCTGGCTTCAGAAACCCTCCCCAGTGCTGGCCAGCTCCGTGCCTGGGTGATTTCAGGGGGGTGGCGAGGCAGCGGGGCTGCGGGCGGGCACTGAGTCACGGCAGGGTGGGAGGCACGGGGACAAAGCTGCTGCCGCCTCTGCCGGGCGGTTGGGGCGGCTGGACTGGCTGGGCGAGTCAGGCTCGGGCGGGCAGCGCGGGCGCCGCTCACTCGCTGCTGTGGCTGTAGGACGTGCCAGGAGGAGCAGCACTGGTGGGTACAGGCACCTCCTGGTGCTGGAGCCTGGGGAGAGGTGCCTGGGGCTGGGCAGGAGAGCAAGGCCTGCCCAGAGCTGGGAGCTGGACAGGCAGAGTTGGGCTGGGATGGCTCCAGTGAGCTCGGCTCTCCTTCCTGCTGTGCTGGATGGTACCGGCCATATGGGGTTGCTCAGCCCTGGGGAGAGGCCAGATCTCACAGTGGCCATGGAAAATCCCTTCCTTGCCCGGAGCCACTCGCAGCTCCGTGCCGAGGGTAAGGATGCAGTTTTGAGCAGAGGGTGTACTTATGGCCACAGGCAGGCTCATGGAAGCCACTTGCCCTGCTGAGTTCTGCTGTGCCTTGCTGTTCCTGCAGCCTGCCTGGGGTGATTCTCACCATGCCACCACTCCTACCCTGGCAGCAGGACAGCTCACGTGACTGCTCACTCATCCCTCCTTCTGCACATGGGAAAACTGAAGCAGAGAGTGTGGCAGAAAAGACATGTTGGGTTAAGCCCCAGAGAAGCTATGGGCATTGAGCCATCAGCCCTGCCCAACCCCACACACTGCAAGAGCATCCTTTGGGGAAAGCTGGAATGTGCAGCTCAGGTGGTGTGGTAATGCCAGATCCATTTCAGTGTCCCCAACAGCCAGGGGACAGCCCTGGGCACTTGCCCCTCAAGCCATGCTAAGCTATGGTTCTGTACCCTCCTGGCCACATGGGCTCTTGGCTGGGACAGGAGAAGTGCAGGCCCTCAGGCATTCAGACCTGTTCCATTTATTCCCACAACCTGTGATCAGCATTGCTGCCAGGGTCTGTAATTACCCACAGCTCTTCATGGCAGGAGCATGGTCCTGATGGGACAGAAGGCAGAGGGACCCCCCAGGCTAGAAGTTCCCTCTGATACCCTTTGAGACCCAGGGGCTGCATCCCCAATGGAGGGAAAAAGGGCTTCCTTCATTCCTGGTATTTCCAGGAGCCCCTTGGCTGCGGTGTCCCACCAGCCACTGCACAGGGCACCAGGGGCAGGAGGCAGATGAAATGACAATCCCTGGCTCAGCCCAAGGGATGGAGGAGAGGGGCTGACCAGCCCCATTGCTGAGTCAGGATCTCCTCCCTGGCAAGTGAGGCCAGATCAAGGAGGGATGGAGCCCCTCAGTGCCCAGAGGATGGGCCATTGAGCTCCGCTCTCCATCCCTAATGAAGTCCTTCCCACCCTTGCAATAGCCATCTGGTTAATGATCCACATAGTTCCTGCTGGGAAGGTGCTGGGAACCTTGTCCTTCTGCAATTGTAACCGTTCCCAACCCGGGCTCCTGCAGCCTGCCCTCTCCTGTATCCTTTCCTGGCTGGCAACTGGAAGGTGAGGATGCACCAGCCATAGGGACCTAGACTTAAGGGCTATTGACAAGTCTGGGTGCCCTGGCAGAGCCTGGATATGTCCAGCTTGTGTGGTCCCATCCAGCCCAAGTGTCCTGGGGGATGGCTTGGGGGAGGGCCATGTTGGAGAGAACCAAAGGACCTTGTGGACCCCACAGGGCAGTAGGGTGGAGGTGCAGGGATGGGGCTGTGGTAAGGGCCAAGCTGCACCCTTAGTGAGTATCTGGGGTGCAGGTCTGCCACCAGAGACAGTGGCAGGGGCCTGCTGTGGTGTAAGGAAGCCAAGTGCATTGCTCCAGAAGGGACAGCAGCAGTTTTCATCACTGGAGGAACCTATTCCTGAGGGTGTCCGAGCCTGGCACACCTGTGCACAGGGCTGTACATGCCTGGCACACACATACAGGGATGCGCAGATTGCTTGCAGCAGCATGTGGGCAGCTGCAACCTCTCTCCTGGCTCTAGTGCAATCAGATCAGTGTCCAGAGCAAGGGTGCTGGACACCAAGACCCAAAGAAACCCACCATGTTGTCCCCCGTATTGTCCCACCAGAGCCTTCACCCCATGAGTGAGGCTTGCCTGGGGTCAGGACAGGTAGAGCAGGATCCCCGCTCTGGCCTGTCATTTTGTCTCTAATTGGATCCCCTGCTGTTCCCCTTCATCAGGACTGAATGAGGTCTGGCTAATGAGGGGAATGTGATTAGCAGGGCAGGGGGCTGGCTCTGGGCACAAGAGGTTTCCCTGGGCCGGGTCATGACAGGCTTTTGTCCCCTCTGCTCCTCCTTCCAATAGATGCAAGAGGATGAGGATGCCCCGGGCAAAGGGCTGAACTCAGCAAGTCCTGGCTTTTCCCACTCATCTGCAGTGTCCTACTAAGGGGATGCCTCAGCTGCCAGAGCCTGACTGGGGGCCTGTGAATGCTGGATCCAGTTCAAGTGCCCAGACCCAGTGTGTCAGCGGTGGGGACATCCCAGCACAGTCACCCTCAGGCCTGAGGATCCTGGTCCTAGCTGGGAAACTCATCCAGTCGTCAGGTCCTGTCTTTGGACACTGTATTTCAAGTGCCCAGGGTTTACCCAGGATGGGACAGATGCCTGGACAGCAGGCTCCAATTCACTTCAGCCCTGGGCCACAGTGCCACAAGCTACAGAGGTATGTGGGCCAGTTGCCCCCTAGGCTGCTCACCTGTGCAGGGGTCAGCATGAGGCCACATCAGGCAGCACTGTTTGGGAGAGACATTGGAGGCTATGGCTGCTGAGAGCCAGGAACAGGGTGGGTTCAGTGTGGGCTGAGCTGTGTGTAGTACTTGGAAGAGGCCAGGACAGAATCAGGAGAAGAGCAGGACTGGCTCCCACTCCTGTGTATGTGAGGGTGCTCTCAGGCCTTGGGGGACAGAGGTGTGGGTTCCCACTTTAACCAAGGCCACAAAACCAGTGCTTGGTCATACTTCAGCCCTGCTGGGGTCTCGTGAGGCTGCAAGGATGTGGGGAACCCAGGATGGACATGGTGTGCAGAGGCAGGACGCTACAATGGGACCCTGGTTCAACCAGCACATGGGACAGGTGCTGTGCCTGCAACCTGGCAAGCAGGAGAGTGGAGAGGCAGACAGATTGCGTGTGACAGGCTGGGGATAATTCACTGCTCCTGAGGAGAGAAATCTTCCACCTGGAAAGGAATCTGCTCCCCTCCGCCCTCAGCCCAGGATCTGCAGGGCCCAGAGGGGCAGGGAGGGGTGTGCAGGTGGGCTGCTGCACTGTGAGCCTGGACAGGCAGGGCAGGCAGCACCCTTCACTGGGCAGGGCACCTGCAGCACTGCTGTATCTGCACGGGTCCCCTTGCCCCACAGACACGAGTGCTGACTCTCTGATGGGATGCTGGGGAGGAAGCTGGGATTGGTGCCAGCTGCTCACCCACCCTGCAGCTGAACATGCACACCCACCATAGCCACCACTGCCCTTGTACCGGGTGCACATGCTGGAATGAGCTGGTGCTTCCTGATCCTACCAAAAGCCTAGAAGCAGCAGTTCCCATCCAGGCATCCGGGAGGGGCATGATCCCAGTGGGGTGCTTAAAGGCCCCAGCAAAGTGCAGTATATGCACTGCTTTGGAAAAAGGCTGTGCCAGGCAGTGCTGGGAGAGCTGGGAGCCAGAGCGGCTGGAGGGCTCATGGGGAAGGTATGGCCTGCGTGCCCCAGCCCATCAGTGCTGTGCTAGGGAAGCAGGCTGCGTGGCACGCCCTGGCATGAAGCAGCGTCTTTGCTGAGCACCTCTCGTGTCTTAGCATCTCCCAGGAGAGGCAGCGTGTTCCTCTAAAGGTGTCCTGGCCTTCAGGCTGCTGAGTAGACACAGATGTGTGCGTGTGTGTGTGTGTGTGTGTGTGTACACATATGTCTGAGCATGAGCATACTGGCTGTGCACGTGACACATCTTCAGTCAGGGCTAATTAGGTAGTGAGCTGATCAGCAAACGACCCTGAAAGCATTGGCTTTCTGGGGACAGCAAAGGAGACAAATGAGGATTAGTGAAGACACAGGTTCCCCCACAGCATCCCTCTCATCCACACCTGAGCCACAAGCAACCTCACACCAGGGTCTCCTGAGGGAGGACTTTCCTCACCTTCAGCCAGGTACATCCATCCCTGTTGTCCTTGTTCCCAGATCTCTGTCTGTCTGGGAAAGAGGCTGAGATGATGAGGACAACATGCCAGCAAGGATGCTGGAGCAGGCTGCTAGCATGGGGAAATCTGCACCCATGGAGGTGGCTTTGTTTTCCCAGGGTGGCCAGACACACCAGAGGGACACAGGGACACCCCGCTGAGCTGAGGGCACAGGTGGCAGTGCCAGGCACCCTACCTGCAGTGGGCAGGACTGCAGCAATGTGAGCAGTCCTCTACCCAGCACTGTCACACTCCCCTGCTGGTCCCCGTGTCGCCTCGCTGTCCTGTCCCGCACAAACATTCCCTCACTCCTGGCCATGGTAAATATTGTTGCAGGGCAAACAGTGAATCAGCCCTCTTTGTTCGAGTGCTGCTGGCAGCCCCATCTTGTTCGACTGCTGTTTAATGACCCTCCAGTTGTGTACCCTGGAGGTACTCATTAACCTTGGGCTGCAGATGGTGAGGAGGATGGATCTGAGCTAGCCAAGAACGGTTTGACAGTGCTGGGGACCAGCTCTGGGCAAATTCTGGTGACCTTTTACCAGGAGCGGATGTGCCAGAGGTTTCCTCTCACACCTCTGCAAGGTGCGGCCAACCTGCTGACAGCTCAGCATACCCACAGGCTGATGTTCTTATCACAACCCATGAGTTCTATTTTATTTTCTTTCCTGATTCTCCTCTCCATGCTGTTGGTGGAGGAATGGGAAGGGAAAGTGACCAGGCAGTTGTGTAGTACTTAGCTGGCAGCTGGGGTTAAATCTTGACACCACCCCCCATAGTACAGCACAATGGGGCTTGACTTGAGCAGCATCTCCTTTAGAGCATCCCTCTTCAGCTCAGTCCACGTTCCTGGCACAGCTGTGCGGTGCAGAGAAGATGCAGCCCCTTGTTGTGTGCAACAGGAGGATTTCAGAGGCCTCATGATGGGAGCTGTGGGTAGGAAGGCTGTGCAGCGCAGCTTGGGTGGGTTGGAGAGGACCATGAATGTGAACAGCAGGACATCCTGAGACATGCAGGATGCAGTGGACTGGAAATGGGTAGTCCAGGAACAACGAGAAGATGGGTGCTGAGCCCATGGGAGCCTTCTGCCACTGCTGAGAAGCTGCTCCTGCCACTCTGCCTGGTCCTCACCTCCCATTCATGTATTCCTGGCTCTCCCACAACACCTCAAACTCCACATTGTAGTCTGGTTCCTTCCCCCACTGCGGTCCAGGCCTCACCCCTCATGGTGGCAGTGGCTCTTGACCCACAGTGGTCCCATGGTGGTCAGTGTCCAAGGGGCAGTGCCAGCACAGCCCAGAGACACTCCATGCACCAGCTGGAGCTAGGCCCAGGATGCCTCAGGGTCCCCTGGGCTCCAACACTGGTGGCATAGGCCCCCATAGTGGTGCCCACACCAGCAACAGCAGGTGCCAGGATGCCAACCCCAGTCCTTTGTGCCCCCACACAAACTTGTTCTCAGGGAACCAGGAAAGCAGGGCTGGTGGCAGGTGACAGTACAGAGCCTGGGGCCATTCCCACTCCCACCAGCAAACTGTAGGAGTCAGCATCCACCCAGGAGCAAGTGCCTGCTGGATCTTTACTGCTGAGGGCCTGGTGGGATCAGAGCAGGGCCATGGTGAGGGGCAGGAGCCTGTGACCCTGTCCCTGTAGGGCTGTGCAGGACCCAGCTGTGCTTCTGGCAGAGGGGACAGCCTGGGGAGAACTGCAGAGACTGTGAGGGGTGCCCGGCATGTTGGATCGGGGCTGCCAGGAAGGCCCCGATAAACATCTAGCCTCTGTTTATTTATGACTGAGGATATTTATACCACAAAGTCCTTTAAATTCAGCTGGGGACACACCCAGGCACCATCCAGTGCTGACGGCCGTAGGGAGCTCCTGGTGCAGTCTGAGCTGGCACACCAACTCAGGCAGTGGGTACACCAGCAGCACCAGATATGTGCCCTGGAACTGTCACCTCCAGGACTGACATCCACTGTGGGCTGTGAGGCACAGGAGCATGGCTGTGGGGACAGCAGCACTTCTCATGAAGACAGGATGAGGCTGCACCCCAGAGGGACAGCGTTTCTGAAGATGATGGCACAGGCTCCGTGCCCATGCAGTGAGGACCCCAGTGCCAGGCCCACATCTCCTCTGACACAAAGTGACACCTTCCGATCCCTGTGCTCAGTGCCATGTGAGGCTGGTTGTTGGGTCAGAAACATTCTTGGGGCTGTATTCCCGACACTACAGCCTAGAGCTCAGCCGGGTGGGCTGGGAGCAGCCCAGGGCCGTGGGGCACGCTGTGCCACCCAGCTCAGCCGGCCGTGCCCCTGCGCTCCTGTCGCTCCTGTGCCGGGCCGGGGGCCGTGCGGAGCATCCCCCGCTCCGCCGCGGTGTCTGCCTCCCTCTGCCGGCAGCGGGACACCCGGCGCTCCCCGCTGCCGCTCCCGGCTGTCGGAGCTCCGCGGTTTGCGGTCCCTCAGCCCGGAGGCAGCACGGTCTCCTGCCAGCCAGGCTCCCTTCTTCCCGTTCAGCCAGCTTTGGCCGAAATGCGGCATTTTGCTCCCACAGTTTCCAGCTGCTCCACGTGTGGCTCTGTCCTCGTTGCTACAGCATCGTCTGGAGAGAAGAGGTTTGGCATTTCCCCTGCTCTGCACAGGGGAGTGGAAGCACAGAGCAGTGTCCAGGCACCCACAGACCGGGCCGCCCCTTGTCCCATGTGGACCCTCTGTGCAGTGCCATGGACATTCAGCTGAGCACCCTTTAGCACTTGCAGCTCCCTGCTGTGTGGACGTGCCACCGTGCTCATCTTACCAGACTCCTTGCTGGTCTACCCAGTGCCTTTAACAAGTTAATTCCTTGTCTTGGAAAGGGACTCAATAGTTTTGGACAGGCGAGGCCTAGTTTACACGAGGCAAAGGCAACACGCATTAGGATCCCTACCCACTCAGTCTTTATTAATTAGATCCCATCTCAAACTCTGCTGGCTCTCCAGGACAAATGCGATGCCCACCAGCCTGTGATTGTCCTTGACAGCTAAGACAGCCAGCCCCGTTTCTTTCCATAAATGTGCTGCACTTCATTCTACTCTTGACACCAAGCCTTTTACCTCCAGCTTGTCCTAAAATCCCTGCCTCACAGATCAAAAGAAGTCCTAAAGGACTCTGTCTCTGAGCTGTGGGAGCTTAGGGCTGGTGAGCCTGAACAGTGCCTGCATGCCCATCTCTCCAGCACCTCACCCCACCCCATGGGGACCATGTACCCAGCTGGTCCCCAGGCTTGGGCCATCCTTCTCAGTCTTTTCCAGCTGTCCCCTCTGTCCCCTGCTTCCCTTACTGCTGCCAAGTCACATTAACAGCTGCAAAGCTGCACGGTGGAGCTTGCTGGGGTGAGTGTCCCTAGGACAGGCAGCTCTGCATGGCAGAGCCTGGCCTTGCCCGGAGGCTGCTTATCCCTGTCCTCAGACATTCCAGAGCTTGTTTTCAGACTTGGGGACACTCTCAGTAGGGCTATCTGGATTTTATCTGCTGTGATATCTGATTTTATCTGCTCTCCCTCCCTCCAGTTGTACACGTGGAGCTCCTACAAGCTCTCCACAGGGAGACGTGAGCCGTTGTGGTTTCAGGGGTGATGGGTGCTCGGCAGCACCGGCACACACCAGGCGTGGGACACAACCCAGAGGGAGACAATCCTCGTACCTGCCAGCAGCGAGGGCTAAGGGACCCACGCCGGGCTGTGCCCAGCGCCTGTAGGGGACAGTATCCCTGAGAGAGCCGTAGGAGCCAGGCAGGATCGGGGATCCGCTGCTTTGCCGGCGGCTGCAGTGAGCAGCAGCTGTCCGCAGAGGGAGCGCGGCTCCTTCCCGGCCCTCCTCCTCCTTCTCCTCCTCCTCCTTATGCCGGCAGTTCCCCTTCAGGCCCCGGCACCTCTGCCCGTGAGTGTGAGTGCTCAGCATCCCCAGGTCCCCGGGGTCCCCTGCACAGAACGGGGCGAGCTGCGGGGCCGGAGGGCAGAGAGGTGACTCCCTCTGAGCAGAGTTGGGTGCTGCCTAAGCTCTGTCCATGTGGCATGGCCTCCACCTCTCTGGATATGTGCCGGTGAGATCCACCCCCCTCCCAGCCGCTTAGAGAGTCCCCAGCATTCAGGTCTGGACACACCTGCTGACAGCAGCTGTAGAGCACACCCATCTCTGCCAGCACCAGGAATTCTATTTAAAATTACCTGTCCCAAGGTCCATGGGCTTCAACCATGGAGCTCTCCAGCCCCCTCACACTCTGGGACTTCCACTCCTAATGCAGTTGGTGTCTGTTTTACACCCAAATGTGCTAGATTGTTATGATTCCAGTAAGAAAGGCACTCAGATTCTTTAAGTGACATTTAAAATAGTATTTAATAGAGCTCACAGAGACTACTGTAGATAATCTTAGATCCCTTGATGTGCAGGAACCCCAAGTGGCCCAGAACATTAGAACAGATCTCCAGTCCACACACAGCACAGACCTTGTCAGCAGAAAGGGTTATGCCAGTTTAGTCATTTGAGCTATTATAGAATTTCCTTAGAAGAAAACAACTCTTCAGTATTTTACTGCCAAAAAGAAAGATGCTGATATGAGAACTTCTTGCTGCTGTTTCAGATAAAGGCACAGATGTGTACATGGCAGGTACCAGGGATGAGCTCCCTGCAGACTTTTCTGTTACAGGCTGTTTTCTAACTTGGATGAGCTTAGCCTGGAGCCAAGGGATGCCCACAGCAAAAGTCTGGGCCTGTACAGACATGCTGTTCCGTGGGTCACTAACTCCTCCTGCCAGGACAGCAGCACCCCGGCTGTAGTCTGTCAGAGCTGCAATGGGCTGTTTCCTAGGGCTCCTGCCTCCATGATGTCATTGTGTTCCTCCTCCACGGGGATGCTTGACTGATTTCCCCAAAGGGAATTTCAGCAGAAGTCAGAGGATGGGTGAGGAGAAACGTCATGGAAATGCCCCAAAGGGAACTGAAACCCCTGTGTCATGCAGGGTGGAGAACTACAGGGTAAGCTGGGTGGACAGGACCTTGTCCTCCTCACTGTCCTTGAGGATGCAATGGAAACGGCCTTGGAGTCTCTCTCCAGGGACTTGCACAACGGGCAAATGTCATATAGGGGCAAGTACTGGCTGCTGCTTTGCAAGGCTGCTGCAGCCATTGTCCCTTGTCCCTCAACCCATTCTCTGTGGGAGTGCCACTACCCCAGGGATGCTGCCCAGCACAGCCTCAACAGCCAGGTGTGACTTATGCCTGGTTCCCTGGCTGCCCACCACTCCCTAGGGACTCTGCACCAGCCCTGGGCAGGGCAGCAATGCCACCCCCTTTTGCCAGGACCCAAGAGCCAGCTGGCCAGGCCAGAGAGAGTAAGGTGCTTGAGGCAAAAGGGGAAGGGGATGGGGAAGGGGATGGGTTTGGGAGATGGGGGGGGTGTGCACCCTGCAGCACGTGGCTGGCTGCCAAGTTGCAACAGGAGATGGGAGCATTTCTGCAAGCCCTGCTGGACCTCCAGGCACCGGCTATCCCTGTCTGGGGGGGCAAAGGTGGGTTTGACAAGGCCCAGGGCTACAGCCATACACTCTCCCCAGGCAGAGTGCCCAAGGGTGCACCAGGTCATGGCAAGGAGACAGGCCCTATGGTGATGCTTGTCCCAGCCCAGGGTGCTCTGCAGCGCATGGGTGGCAGGCTGAGCATTACAGTGATCACTACCAGCTGGCTCCAGGTCCGTGGGGTGCTGTTATGGGATAGCCTCTAGCGGCCAGGCAGTGGGGGACCAGGGATAGCTATTTTGGGCAGCCCAAGGCACCCCAGCTGTCATGCTTTCTGAAGCACAGTGCACTGGGCAGGGACCTGGGTGCTGCTCTTGGAGAGGAAGACCACAAAAGAGCAGCACCCTGTTACCCCCACGCCTAGGGGAGAACCACATTCCAGGGATGAAGCAGCCCAGTGCAGGGCTGGCCTGGGTGATGCTGAACCCATCCAGATGACTCTGTGTCTCCCAGACAGGTGTCATCAGGGCAGAGGGAGGAACAACAGCCTCAGGACCTGAAGCCAAAGTATGAGCTCCTAGCAGTGAAATCCTTGTCTGTATCCACTACTGTCCCCACCAGCCACACGTAACCATGGTGTTAAACACAAGCTCTGTGTTGTGAGCTGGGTGCTGTGTGTGCCGCCAAAGCTGCAGGGAGGGCACAATGGGGCAGTGTAGGGGCCTGGCTTCAACCCTTGTGGCTGCTGTCCCCTGGGCATCCACACCCATCTTTCTGCCCATCCAAGCCAGAGCTTCTCCCAGGCTGTCTGGATACTCTGTGAGGGAATTTTCCCAGGTCATTAGCAGGCACGCAGGCACGGGAGTGGAAAGTCCCCAGGAGCTGCTGGGGATGCAGCTCCCTGTGACCACAAGCAATGATGCCTGTGGTATTTCCTCCCGATGTCACTTGCCTGTCCTGGCACCCACCCAGGCTGTGGGCTCTCAGTGGAAGCCTGGAGAGGGTGTGAGCTGCTGGTAAAGCCTGGGGCAGGGCTGGGGGAAGGGCAGCCCTTGGCACAGCAGGGACAGGGGTCCCAGGATGCAGAGTGGGGCCGGAGCAGGAGCATGGCACTGCCCTCACAGCATTGCAAATATGCCAGATCTGTGCTGGGGAGCAAGGCAGCTCTCACAAGGTGGCTTCAAATTGCTGGCAAATCAGGGACAGTTTTGGGGGCTTTCCAAGATCTTTGATACTATCATGGCTGCTTTGGGGCAGGAGATGAAATGCTGTCATAGAACAGTTCAGTTCTCCACATGTCAGGCAGGATAGAGATGACATGCCAGAGGAAAAAGAAAGATGGGAAAGCTGGGAGGACAAAACATGAGTTGGTGGCTCTTCTGTGGCCCTTCTGCTGCTCCTCTTGCAGCATCCTTCCTGATAACACAGGGCCAGCTGTGAAATCCCCAGAGTGGGCACAGCCAGCCTGTGTAGGGACTTCTATACCCATTCCTCCCATCCTGAAGGCAGAAGCTGTTCCCCACCAGCACACTTCCTTCCCAGGCTCCAGTGCAGAGGTGGGAATTTGGGGGACCAGGATGACCACCACTCCAGAGTGTGTGGTCTCCCAGTCTCTGCAGCTCCTCAGGCAGCCTGATGCCCTTTGGGGCTGACCTGCAGGCTGGGGAGCTGTAAGCTGCCTCCAAGAAGAATCCAAGAAGATTGTTTAAAAGAAAATTGGTTGATTTTGGTGATGGACCATCTTGCCAAAGTTGAACTTAAACCTTCCCCTGCCTCCTATACATGTGAGCACTGGAGCTGTCATTCCAGGAGGAGTGGGTTAGGAGCCCCCAGTTCTGCATGCAGCATCCCACCATAGGGAGACCTCAAGGCCAGATCCAGACCCAGCAGTTCTGAGGCTCATGGTGCTCAGGAAGTGCTTGGGACACAACCCCAGGGTCTGTCTGCAGAGGTGGAGAGCCAACCTCCATGTCAGGCACACAGCAGGGACAGCATTAAGTCCTGCTGTATTTGATGGACTGAACTCAAGGGCTAGCCCTGGACCACATCAGGGCTTCAGCCACTTGGGGATTATCACAGGCCCATGCTGCAGGCCTGGTGCGTGGGAAATCTTCAGAGATTGCTGGTGTTTCAACCAGCCCATCCCTCTTGCAGGTGCTGGGAGCTGGCATTTCCTCCCCACCCTTCACCCCTCTGGATCCCTGCCCGCATTTGCCCATTGTTTCCCAGGCAACAGCACCCGTGGAGATAGGAGAGGAGAGGCTGTGCTGCCTAGGCAGCGGTGCCACCCCCATGGTGACCCATGTCCCCCACGGAGATGGCACCGATGCCAGGAGGTCGCTGCACCTGCCCACAGAGGCGGAAGCTTTCAGACTCACGGATTTGAATGGCACTGGTGTAGGGGTGCTGTGGCCCCAGCACCATGAGAGGATTTAGGGGACATTGTGACACCTGCCAGCCTAAGGGAGCAATAGTGAGGAAGAAAAGAGATGAGTGCTCCAAGATGGGGAATGGGGGGATGATTGCTACCAGATGGGGAGAGAGGGCTGAAGGGTACACAAGTACAGGCTGGAGCACCTTTCCCCTTTGGCACTGCAGTCTCCCACCCCATAGATCACAGTTGGCCTCTGCTCCTGCTGCATCTCTGGGCACCAGGAGAGCCCAGGAAAGTTCTGACTGGTGTGGTAGGACCATGGCCAAAGCCATGGGTGCACAAAGCAGCTAGGCTCCCAGGAAGGAGGTGTTTGCACCCAGGTGTAGGTTGCTAGAAGATGCTGCAGCATCTCAGAGATTGCAGAGGAGAAGGAGCAGACCCTTGCTGATCCACTTGGGTCTGCAGGGCCCCTCCTCCTCTTTCCCCATGTTCAGTGCACTGAGGAGATGCATGGAAAGTGAGAGCGATCCTAAGAAGTGTGTTTGAAAGCACGAGTTTCATCCATGGAAATCCATCCCTTAAGGATCAACTCCACAGCTGGCAGCTCATTTCCAAAGCCCAGATCCTGGGGCAGGGGTGTGGGTTGCAGCCACATTCTGGCTCTGACACAGGACGCTGGGTGTGGAATGCTGGGTTCAGGAAGCTGGGTGTGGGATGCTGGATTCAGGTTCTGGGTGCAGGATTTGGGCTGCAGGGTAGAGTTTGAGACCACACACAGCAGGGAGTGAGGGTGCTAGTGAGCAGCCTGGCTCCTTGTGCAGAGCAGCCATGCGTAGGTGCTGGGAGGGTGTGGGAGGACCTGAGCACCCGCCGGTTTTGCTGCTGCCTTCCCCTTCCTGCTCTGGGAGTCCTCACTCTGGCTTTACCACACTCAAGAAACGAAAGCAGTGTTGGTGTATGGCTGCGCTCCCTCCCATCCTGCAGCCCAGCACACTGGTGAGACTGCTGCAGTGGGGCCTGGACAAACACACCTGGGACACTGCCCCACCTCTACCCCATCCCTGTGGAGGATTTCCCTAACCAGGCAGCAACCCACAGGGACAGCAGGGATCCGTGGAGAGACAGGTAAGGGACGCTTCCAAGTTGGTTGAACACTGCAAGGTCAGCTCTGGGATGGTGTGCAGGGCTGTGGAGGCAAAAAGGATTCTCAGTGGGATGTGGGAAGGGCTGTACTTGGGGGGCTGGGCTGCACCCCTGCCACAGTCCCCAAAACAGCTCCTTCCTGAAGATGCAGGGTGCAGTGCCAAGGCCCCAAGGTGCAGGAACTGGAAGGGATTCAGGGAGCAGGGCAGGGTGCTGGAGAGCAGGCACACATCCCAGCACGTGGGAAGCCCAGCGGGATAGAGAGGGGAGGGCAGAGAGGCCTCGGCGAGAGGCCAAGCAAGGGGTGGCCCCTGGCGCACTCGTCATGCATTACTGGAAACATCTGGCCTGGGATGTGGAGGCGTGCACTGGCTGCACACACGTGTGCACGAGCGCATGGGTATGGGGAAACATACACACACACACATGTATTTATGGGAACATGTGTATCAGTACATGCACCCACACCTGTGTACGTGCACGTTCACGTGTGCCCATGTACCCATACATGTGTACATATGTGCCTATGCATGTACAGACACACATATGCAGGCATGAATGTTTGCACACTCATGTAGCTGCCCCCAGACATGTGCGTGCCCATGGATGCAAACATGTACAACTACATGTGTAAACACCCCTAACCACGTAGGAATAAGTGTACAGATTTACATGCATGTATGTGTCTATGTGCTGCACACTTGCTACAGCATGCACAGACATGGACACACAGGTGTGTGATACACACAGACAACCACACAATGCACACATGTACAACTGCCAGAGTGACTTCATGCATCCTGGCCAGAGCCTGTGGCCATCCCGCTGCCCGGGATTGCCATGGCGCCGTGCCCTGGCAGTGTGTGCAGGCTGTGTGTGGCGGTTCCTCTGTGTGTGAAAACGCGTGTGTGCAGGGATATGTGTGTGCAGGGATGTGTGAGTGCAGGGATGTGTGTGTGCCCAGTGGGAGCCTCTGTGTGACCACACACCCCATATATGTTCACATGTGCCACGTGCCTGGGCAAGCCTGCATATGCCCCTCCACGTCCACATGCCTGTGGGCTGCAATGTGGGATACCGGCGGCTATGTGTGCCAAGTATGCCATGTGCGTGCCCAAGTGTGCCAAGCGCAGTGTGCCCGTGCATGCCCATGCGTGCAGCATGCCCGTGTGTGCCCGTGTGCTCACGGGTGTGTGTGTGTGCCATACGTAGCCGTGTGCCCGCCGCAGCGGGTGCGCTCTCGCCCTCCGCGGTGCCCGCGGTGCCCCCGGTGCGGCGAGGCGCGGTGCGGGTGCCGAGGCGGGGCGCTGGGGAGCGCGGCGAAGCGGGGGGCGGAGCACGGCGGCGGGGGCGAGAGGCGGCGCCAGCCCCCACCGACCTCCAAACTTTCATTAACTCGGCAGCACCGGCGGCGGCGGCTCCGGGCCTGGTGAAGCACCGGCACTGACACCAGCACCGGGCTGGGCGCGGCGGAGCGGCGCCCCCGCGGGCCCACCCGGCGCGGCGGGAGGGGCCGGGCGTCGGCATGGGCACGGTAAGGGGCTCACACCTCCGCCGGCACCGGGTGCCCGGCCCGTCCAGCAGCCGTGGCAGCGCTGGGGATGGGACGGGAGGAGGAGTGGGTGGGCTGCCGAAGAGGGGTGGGAAGGGGACGAAGGCGGCGAGGGCCTCTGGAGCGGCGGGCTCGGGGACATCGGGAGCGGCATCGGGAGCGGCCACCCGTCAGGACGATGTCGGGAGCGGGATAGCGGGATGCGGGATAGCGGGATGCGGGGCGGTCCCGCATCTGTTGCTCTCGCGGCGCGGCGGCGCGGTGCCGGGGGAGCGCGGGGGCGCGGCGCGCAGAGCGGGAGCACCTCTGCCGCACCCGGGGAGGGCGCCGGGCACCGGGGCGGCCCGGCTCGGTGACGGGCCGGGGGGGTTGGCGGTAATTTTCCACGGGCATGTGCCGGGGCGGGGCGGTGGA
The DNA here is from genome assembly GCF_049639895.1 of Pseudopodoces humilis. NCBI lineage: Eukaryota > Metazoa > Chordata > Aves > Passeriformes > Paridae > Pseudopodoces > Pseudopodoces humilis. The sequence continues at coordinate 21,722,985 of NC_142209.1, read as the reverse complement.
GCAGCCACCACGTGGCGGCTGATGTAACCGGGCCCCCCCCGCTACCGTACTGCACCGGGCGGCGGCGGGGGCGGCGGGGGGGCGGCGGGTGCTGCCCGCGGGGCCGCCGCCGGTGCCGTCCCGGGGCCGGAGGGGAGCATGGAGACGGCAGGCCGGCCCGCTGCCCGCTTTCCGTGGGCACCGGGAAACCCCGGTTGCGGTGGGCCCGGCGGATGGTGGCGGAAGAAATGGCCTCGCAGGTGGCAGCGGCTGCACCGGTGCATCGGGCCGCCCGCCTGCCGGGCGGGAAGGGACGGGGGTTCCATCCTTCAGTCGGGCATCCGTGGCCTTCCGCTAGTGCCGTGGGTTGCTTCCCCGCGCCGAGGTGTGACATCCTGCTGGGAGCCCCCGTGGGTGCCCAGGTGTCCCCATTTCCAGGGTGTCACCCGTGCCGGCTCTAGGTACGAGCTGCGCTGCCCTCTGGTCATGGCATCCCACAGCTCTGTGAGAGCCACCCCGTGGCACAAGTGCTTTGCATCCTTGTCCCTGCTGAGCTGTGCCAGGGGATGCTGCAGCCTCGCGCATCCTTGCATCTTTCCTATTGCCACACCACCGCTGGCTTCGCGCTCGGTCCTTGTCAGGCTGGGAGCCAATGCCAGTGGCATTTACGGTGCTCACGGAGGCTTATCAGCACTTGGCAGACCCCGAGGGGAGTGGCAGCCGTCCGGCCCCTTGGGCACACCCCCTTCCCGGGGCACGGGATTAGTACCCGATGTGAATTCAGGGCCGCAGGGTGGGCAGCTTTTGGCTGGCTGGCGGTAGGTGTGTGATGGGGAGGAGGTCTGGCCACTGAGCCTGCACTCCCACCTTTGAGAGGTCCCTGTGCCATGCGAGGAGCCAGGCTTGTGGCAGATAACATCTCAGCTTCCCTGGAAACGCAGCCACTGCTGAGCAGCGCATTGGTAGTGGGGTGCAGGATCCACGGTATCTGCTGCCAGCAGCCTATCTGCGCTGGAGGGGCTGGGGGCTCACACCACAGCCCCTGGATTCCTGCCCCTTATCTACACTGGCCACGCTCCTTCCTTATATCTTAAAGTCTTCTGCTGATTGCTTCAGAGTCATGGCAGCCTAGGGATAGGCTCTGGGGTGTTTGACTGCTGCTGGTGGTGGTTGGAGACCCTCAGTGCGGGTCAGGGGTCCTTCTTCAGCCAGCAAGGGTAGTGAGCACTGGTGTGGGATCTGCAAACACCAGTGCTTGTTGCACAGACAATCAAACTGGTGTTTTGCAAGAGCGTCTGTCCCTTCCAGTGGGGTCAGGTCTCAGTGTTCCCCTGGGGCCTCCAGCAGCCCCGGGCTAGGGCAGGGGTGAGGGCCAGGAAGACAGATGCCTGTGCCCGTGCACTGTCCAGCAGCACCTGGCACCCGGCAGAGCCCAGCGGCTCGGCCCCCCTGAGCTGCACGTGCATGCGATGCACCGGGGCAGAAGGCAATCGTTTCCCATCTGTGTCCTGCGCGGCAGCTGAGCCCTGCGCTGGCCCCGCTCAGCGCCCAGTCCCGGCGCTGTCGTGTGCTGCAGCCACTTCAGCTTCATCTCTCGCCGGGGGAGAGCTCAAGGGGCCCCCGCTCCTGCCCGCGGCCCCTGACGCCCACCAGCCGGGGGGCCGGCAGCCAGCTGTCCGCAAGGTCGTCTGTCCACACCGGGTAAATCTTTAACTGCTTCTTGGGAAACACCTGGGAGCCGCCACTCGTGTGGGTGCCAGGGGGTTCAGAGACGCTGCAGGGGCTGGGAGCCAGCAGGAAGAGACCCTGCCACCAACTCACCCAGCCCCAGGCCCTGCGTCCTCCACCAGGAGTCCTGCTACCCAGTGGGCAGGTAGAGGGGAGTGACTCTTCTGGCACAGCCCCCCAGTTCCTGGAGGGAGGGGGAGGCCTGGGGTGAGGATGTGCCCACCCCACCAGTCACATCTCTCTTGCTGTCTTCTCCCCTCTGCCCAGCTTGCTCTGACGGTGGATTGAAGGACGCTAGTGCCGGTGCCGCAGCCAGCGCGACAGAGAGCGGGCAGGCAAGGGACCCTGCACTGGGCAGCCGGCACCGTGCTCCAGCCTCCAGGAATGGCTGATAAGTGCAGCGAGGGGCTGCTGGTAAGTGCAGGGGTGTGGGAAGCGGAATGGTGTGCGCCACTGCCTCGGGGACTCAGAGAACCTGGCACAGGGAGCCAGGACACTGGGGCTCCTGTAGGACTTGGTATGCCCTCCCGGGACCTCCATTTGGTGTTGTGGCACCATGGTGCTCTCCCAGCATGATGATTTTTGGGCCGATGCTCTCTCTCCATGAACCTGTTGCCTGTGGGGCTCTTCGGGTGTGGTGTCTTGTTGTGCCTGGAGATAATACTGCCTGTTTTCAGGCGCTCTGCCCAGCCTTATCACCCACCCCAGCTCTGCAGACAGGCAACTCTACAGCCTGTTGTCAGCAAAGGGTGCAGGTGTTCATCCAAGCCAGGTGCCCCCAGAGGGGCATAGATTATGGGTGCTTCTTCTTGCCTTCACCCAGTGGGCTGTCTGAGACTGGGCTGGTAGGATGGCAGAGGAGGGTTTCTCTGGGCACCAGTGTAGCGCCTGAGCCTCCATCCTCATAAGCAGTGTGTTGCAGGGTGCTGTGAGCTGCTGTGCACTTGTGTGCGCCAGGGATGGCTTTGGTGTTCTGGGCAGATGTTGGATGTGCCCGCTGCATGTCTTTGCTGGAAGGCTTCAACGGCCCCATGCTTGTGGAAGCTCAGGTTCCTGTGATAGGCTGCTGTGCTGCCTTGGGCAGGTGAGACCCCAGGCTAGGCTTGGCTTTTTCCCTTTTTCCCAAAGGATGGGAGCTGAATGCTGAGATTGACACGGTCACTGGGCCCTCCCCTTCCCGGGGGGCTTCCTGAAATAGCTGCACACTCCAGCTGGAGGGCTGAGAGCCAGGGTTTGCCTGGGAAGCCAAGAGCCAGGGGAGCGGCATGCTCCAGCAAGTGCTTCCAGCGCGCCCGCATGCACGCCGTTCCTCTGCTTGTGTGTCCCAGCATGGCCCCGCCGGCTGTGCCTGCAGCAGGGAGCTCAGCGCCCATCCTGCCCCCAACAGAGAAGGGGTTGGGGCAGCTGGTGGAATAGGAAGGCAGATTTTTTCTGGTGAAGCCCTGTGCTGGTAAGAGGGAGGTGCTGAGGGTGTATCTGGGCATAGTCAGGGGTCTGTCTTGGGAACACACTTCTGCACATGGCGCTTGCCTTGACTGCATGCCATTGATGTTTTCTTGCTATGACCAGGACAGTCAGCATTGCACTGGGGCGTGGGCTGAGCCTGACACCCATGTCAGAGAGCCAGACATTGGAGTGCCCACCCACTCCCCATAAATCTTTAACCTGCTTCTCAGAAGTACCTGACCAGCCCACCGGACCACGCCAGGGCCAGGGTGTCAGGTACAACAGGGTCTGACACATGCTGTGTTGGCCACCCTGGCTCTGAGACCTCTTCCTGGGTTCCTGTTTGCGGGATGCAAGGATACTCCTGCATAGAGCATTGCTGCTATGGGGTCTGTGGGAAGAAGGGTAGGTCCCTGTGAGAGCATCCCTGGTCCTGAAGCATCCCCATTCCTGCATCCTGTGAGCCTCAGGAGGAGCTGCAGTGGGCCAGGTTCTGACTGCTGAACTCCCTGAGTCCCTGGGAAAGGAACATAATATCCTTGGCCTGCCTCCAGGGCCCTGCCAGTAACCTCTTAAAGTTTGGTCCCTGCCTGTCCTCTCATCCCTGCCTGCAGGTGAAGCTCCCACCTCCACAACCCCTAGTCCAGCCAGGCTCTCACCATGCAACCCCTGCCCAGCATTGTGTGCAGTGCCTGGGGCTGGACAAGTTTACAGGGGCTGCTGTGCCCCACCTGGGGGAGGGACAGGGGTGATGGAAGCAGCAGGTGGGTGATGTGTGGCTATGCCTCAGTTTCCCCTCCTGTCACCTGGGGCCTGGAGAACAAGGGTGATGTGTACTGCTTCTGCAGGATCTATGTTTTTGGGTGCCCTGCTGAAGCTCTGAATGCTTACTTCAAAACAGGAGGCAGATGGGAGGGGCCATGCCCACCCTACTTCTCCCAAGCCCCAGAAATGCTCTGATTGTGGATACCCAATGGACTGCAGGGCAGCTCCAGGGGCTGGATCAGTCCCTGTGCAGCTGGGCAGAGGGGATCCCTGTGAGCCACAGGGGAGGGTCTGACTGCCTCTCCCTCCCAGGCTTTTAAGGACATTTTCTTTTGTTGTCCTTGGGGTGCTTTGTTCAGACTCAAACATTGCCAATGGCTCCTGACTCCCAGGGCTGCCTTGCTGGCACAGCCAGGCAGCCTTTGGCTGCAGCTTGCCCAGCTCAGGTAGGTTCCTGCTGTCACCCAAGGCCACCCTGACTACACACTGGGGTGCTGCTCCCACTGCACTGCAGGGGGGTAAGGGCTGGGGGGTCCCTGCCTGTTCCAGACACCCCCAGCAGCGCAGTGCCACTGACCAGCGGCAGGAGCTGCGGAAGTGGCTTTTGGCTGCGGGAGCCCTTCCCGGAATACCAAGGGGCAGTGATGGGGGGGCTGGCGGGGGATTTTTCTGCCTGAACGCCCCGGGAGAATCATGCCTGCCCTGGTAGAATGGGGCCGGAGAAAGGCAGCCCTGTCGGGAAGCACTCAGCTAGGGGATAGTGGCACTGGGACAGGTCCCTGGGCATCATTCCTACCCCAGTCACCCTGCAGCCCTGTCGGGGGGCTGGAAGACCTGCGGACCACCCCCCATGCACCCATCACCCCTGTCTCTGGTTCAGCCCCAGCACCACCAGCCAGCCAGGTTGGGGACCAGAATGCCAGGCTAGGTGAGGGTCCTACTGCAGGCTCTTTATTTCTAGCAGCGTGCTCCGTGCAGCTGGCTGTCCCCTCTGTCTGCTGGCTGGGCTGCCAGGGAAGTGGCACTTTGCTCCCACAAGGAAAGGCTGGCACAAGGTCTGGCATCTGCAGGACAGGGCGGTGGGTCCTGCTGTGCTGTGCTCAGGCTGCTCTTAAGGGGCAGGGGATGCAACATGCCCGGGGCAAGACGTGGTGGTGGCACACAGGTGACCCAGGCAAAGTGTTGCAGCTGAACTGGATAATGGAGGGATGCCCACAAGGGGCCCACGCACCTTGCAGGGTGTCTGAGCACAGAGCTGCCAGGCTGCATGTAGGGCAGGACTGGGCTGGCGTCACTGGGGCTGGCACAGCATGGGGTGGCTCTTGGCTTGCACATCTTAGGGGGCACAGTTGGGTGCTGCCATCCCATGGGTGGGACATGTGGCTGGTGCAGGAAGGGACAGGAACAAGCCCTGGGTGCTGGCATGTGGGAGGTTGAGTGCCCACCCCGCACACGTGTGCTGTTCACGTGTGTGCCCACGGCCGCTGCTGCCCGGACCCCAGATGGTCGCCCGAAAGCGCCGGCCCGTCCCCCCGCCCTCAGTGCACCATCATGCGTCGCTGGCGCCTTGGCCACACTCCCCAGCCGGGACACGGGGCTGGGAGCAGCTGGGGCACCCCAAGCCTGGCTGCAGGGCACCCTCTGCCTGTCCTCCTATGGGACACACTACCCCACCAGGGTCCCACCTCGTGCTGGTAAAGGGGTGAGCAGGGAGGCTGTGGGGTGCCTGGGCAGTGAAGGGGTCGTGGCACAGCCCTCCTGCCAGCCAGATGGTCTCCCTTGGGGCAGTGACCTTGTAAGGGTTGCCATGGAGGCCCCATGATGTCACCAACAGTATGACGTTGAGTGAAGTAGCATGGCACCAGGCTGGAGATGCACCAGCAGAAAGGCTTGTCCCTGTGCCCCTATGCCCAAGCAGGGCCATGCCCTGTTCCTGCAGCCCTTGAATACCCAGGGTTGCGATTGGGCATGCAGGGCCAAGCTGCTGTGTGGATGATGGGCATAGGGGCGGGAATGCATGTGTGGGGCTTGGGATGTTGAGGCATGGAAATAGGGGGCTCTGAGGGAATGTCATCCTCTGCTGTGCTCCAAGAGCAGCTCCTGGCCCCGACCAGACGGGCAGCGGTGCCCGCAGGGAGGGCAGTGCTGCCCACTGGAGCGTGCAGGGCTGTGAGCAGCTGGACCCTGCTAATGAGGCCTCATTAAGTGGGACAGGGCTGAGCCTGCTGTGCTCTGCCTTGCCCTGCCTACACGAGCCAGGAAGGGCACCTGGCTCGTGGGGGTACAGCTCGTGGGGGGTAGCAGAGGCACGGCAGTGCCTGCGGGGTGGGCCAGGCAGGCATGGTGCCAGGGCAGGTGGCATGGTGGGGTGCCGGTGCTGCATCGGGGCGGGCAACAGGGGGCCGAGCCTGGCTGGGAGGCAAGTGGGGAGCAGTGCCAAGCGCTGGAGGCAGCGGGCGGGGGAAGGCGGGAGGGCGGGCGGCTGCTGCTGCGCCGGAGCCCGAGGTGCCAATGAAGCTGGGGACTCACGGAGCCGTCCAGCCTGGGCCCCCGGATGGCAGCTGCGAGCAGCCAGGCCCCCTCGGACCCTCTCAGCAGGTCAGTGGGCAGGTGAGAGCAGGGTCTGGGGGGCAGAGTGGGGGGCGGGCCAAGTGGAGTGGTGGCCATGCCAGTGCTGTCCCCCCGCCGCTTCGGAGACTTTTGGCTCTCCAAAACCCTTTGTACTGTCTTCGGGGTGGTGGCTCTGCAGGGCTGAGCTGCAGCTGTAGATTTGTGCCATGACAGGCTGGAGAGGTACCCCTAAGCCCCACAGGCTTTGATTTTTGGGGTGCTCCAGGGAGGGAGGGCAGAGCATGGCACCAAAACCCTCTGTGGCCTCAGCTGTGTTGGTAGAAGAGATTGCCTGACAGTTGTGTGTTTGTTATCCCTGGAATCAACCGATTTTGTAGAAGACGTGCACAGCACCTGGGTTGCAGCTCAGTGCTGCAGCGGCAGAGTGTAGCAAAGATCCTCCTTCTGCCCCCCTCCCCTCTTCCCTTTCATGGACATTAGTGAGCAATGTCAAAGTTTGCCCCAGCCCCCCCCCATGGTACGCCAGGGCAGTTCTGGTGGCTCATGGAGCAGGCTCGGGGCTGTCACTGGGGCTGGACAGCCTTCTGCAGTGAGGGATGATGAAGGCTGTGTAATAGTCCTGGAAGGTCCTGGGGTTTGGGCATGCCCCTCGTCACTGCATTAGCCTAGCCCTGGGACTGTCTCCAGCACCATGCCAGATGCCTTTTCCCCCACAATATGCCTCTGGTACACCAGGACAGGAGCAAACATGGAGCTGGGCACCAAAGAGAGAGGTTAGGGAGAGTTAGGATATGCTGGTGAGGCTGGCAGAGTCAGGATGTGCAGGGCACAGCAACCTCTGATGTAGGGATGACACTTGTGGATTCATTACCCCATGTACCAGGGACAAGGAGTACAGGGCTTGATTATAGGGCCCCCAGCACCCAGGATCAGCAAGGGCACCCAGGACACCCCCTCTCTAAGTGACCCCATCCCTCCATCCCTTGGGACCCCCACCTCAGGCTGGGTTTCATCTGCCTCCAACATCCTGCACCCCACTTTCTTGCACCAGAAGAGCTACTATTGTGGTAAATGATGTAATTAGCATATTTTTCTATCTTCCAGCAGCCCCTGCCTAAAACAGCCATGAGTTTGTTGCCATCGCCATGGCAATGAGCAATGACATCAGGCTGATGACATCAGGGGTACGGGTAACCTCTGCTGGCGTTGCAGGACCAGCCCTGACAGCCCCGCAGCTGGAGGTTGGATGGAGAAATTGGGGGTCCCTCACTGGTTCATGGGGGCTGGATAAAGTTTGTGCCCCACAAAGTGCCTCTGCTGTGCTGGCATACCCCCATGTGGACAGTTTGAATTAGGAAAACAGAGGAGGGAGTTGATGCTGGAGATTCCTCCCCATAGGACATCCCCTTCCAGTATCAACCCTGCCACCATCACAAGATTTACAGCCATAAATCAGGGCCCCTTAGGGAAGTGGGGGGCATCCGGGCACCCCAGCCAAGCTGTCATTGTGTGAGGCGATGCTGCTTAGCATGAGAAAGACTTTGGTGCCAGGCAGAGTGATGGATGATTCCTGCTTTGCTGGGCTGGGGAAGTTTTGGCCATGGTATATGGGGGGGTTCCCTGGGGAAGGGGAGGAAGGATGCCCTGGGCACCCCGAACGCCTCCTTTTGGGTTGTTTTGGATATTCCCTTTTGGAACTGCCCTTCTGGAAATATTTGGGGTGCCTGTGGCATCCTTTCTCTTCTCCCTGGTGTTATCACCCAAGCCAGGCATCCTTTGAAGCTGCATTGGATTACATGCATGGAAAATCTGGGGCCTGGGAGCCTGACCTAGTCCCCCCAGAGACTGCACTGTTGCTGGGTGGCAGCTCTCCCTTTGAATTCCAGCTCTGCCCCCTTCCCACAGCAGGGAAAGGGGAGAGTTTCATCTTCCCAGATGTCTGGGTTCTCTCTATCCACCCCTTCTTTTACCATGTGGGGTTGGGAGGGTGGTTAATGAGTGTAAAGGACAGGATGACCTTCCTAGTTTTGGGGAGGGAGGGTTGTAGCGAGCTGATGGGTGAGCATGCAAGTGTTTGCGCACGTGTGCTCGCTTGTGCATGCATGGACACACATGTGGCCGCCCCCTTATTGGGGACAAGAGCACCAAAGCCCAGTGCTGCAGGAAAGGAGGGAGCAGCACAGGCCTGGCAGTTTCATTGCACTGGTGCCAAGCAATTCAAACTTGGGGTGCTCCATGAGGCTTGGGAGTGAAGACAGGGTGACCTGAGCAGAGCAATGGCTTGGAACAGGGATGAGGTTCCTTGTGGGCACCAGGGATCCTGGCTGATCTGGGGCTATATAGTGTATCTGGTCCCCTCACCAGACCCTTTGTCAGGGAGGCTGGAGCATTGCCCCCACTCCTGCTGGCTGTGCTGCTCATTAGGAGCCTCGTTAGTGCGAGCAGCTTAATCAGAGGCTTCCCGATCGGATCAGTCTGCTCGAGTGGGCAGCGTGCCCTGGCATGGGGACACTGCCAGTGTCCTGTCCCCACTTTGGGGACCCCTGCATCCTGCTCTTGCACAGCACCCCACAATGAGAAGGTCTGCTGGGAGGGAGATCCCCCAGCACCTGGAGCTGCTGTGAGCTGGTTTCTGACGGACCCTTGGCTCACAGGATCAGGTGGGGGCACTCCGTTTCCCCGGCTGGGCACGGCAGCGTAGTGTCCCTACAGCCCTGCCCAAAGTGCCCTCCGATCCCCCCTTGCCCCTCTCCTGCAGCCCCGCTCCCCTGCAGCCCCCCCGCAGCCCGCGGCGCGTGCGGGCCCCGCTCGCAGCAGATGGCTTTGTTTGGCAGCGCGGTGCCGGAGTCGCTGGGCATCACGTCCCGGCTGTGCCGGCCCTAATCAAATGATACGGTTAGGTGCACCGCGCCTGCTGCCTGCGCCCCGCCGGCGTGAGCAGATCCAAAGTGACGGCTCCCATTTGTGGCCCACTCACTGCCAGCGTCAGCCATTGTGGGGGGCACATGGGGAGAGGCATGAGGTGGGCATGGGCTCTGGGGTGTCCGTGGTGGTGAGACCAGCGCTGTGGAGTTCCGAGAGGCTCCCGGGGCTGCTGGCACCCTGTGCTGCTCCTGCAGGAGCATGGAACCCGTGGGACTATGGACTGGCAACCAGCACCCTCACCCCTTGCAGCCATCCATCACCTGGCCTCAGGTGGGGAGGGAAGGGCTTGGGGCACCCCTGCATTGAAAAATGCCATCTACCCTCAGCCTAACCTACCAGAGCTCCGCAGCATCCAAGCAGGACACTGGTACGGCCCCAGGACTGTGTTGGGACAGAACCATGGGGTGATGGATGCCATCCCTGCTGGAGTGACAGGCACTCATCTCCTTTGTTGTTGTCCTCGGTGTGAGCTCACATTGTGTGGCAGACTGCACAAAGCGCCCTTTCTTGCCCCCTTCTGCCCTCCTGCCCCCCAAGTCACCTGCAGTGAGAGACAGCTGGGCACTGGGGTAGTCCATGCAGGGGACCCAACTGCATGGGACCCCCTGTGAGCTGGTGCCATTGCCTAGTGCTGAGCTGGCAGCAGGACCCTGGCTGAAGCAGGGTGCTTTTTCCAGGGGGGTACCCAGGCCCCTGCCAGGTCTAATCACTGCACCTCACTTCCCATCAAGAGGGGCTTTTGCTTCAACCCGGGGGTCTCACAATTTCCCCCCCAGTCGTGGGCAGTGGCCACCCAGCAGGACCTCTCTCACTGGGCTCTGGGGAGGGGGGGGCATGAGAACAGAGGCCCCTTTGTGCTCTGGCGCCCGGGCCTGCTTTGTATGAGTTGCAGGCTCTCCCTTTGCTGCAGCCGGGCTCTGGGCAGAGCCATTCATTGGGGGGGGCTGACACCGCTGCCCTCCCCCTCCTTGGCACTGCCTGTGCGTGGCGGGCGGCGGGGACAGGCAGGAGGGCGGGATGGGGAAGGATGCCGGGGACCTCCCAGTCCTGCTCGGCGGCTGTCACCGTTCCAATGGGGCCAGCAGGGGGGTCCCCAATTGACACATCCTATGGCATTTCTCTGCAGAACGGCGCCGTGCCCGGGGAGCAGGGCAAGCAGGAGAAGAGCGTCAAGCGTGGCAACTGGGGCAACCAGATCGAGTTTGTGCTGACCAGCGTGGGCTATGCCGTGGGCCTAGGCAACGTCTGGCGCTTCCCATACCTCTGCTACCGCAATGGGGGAGGTGGGTGTCAGGAGGCCAGGGGAGGGGGGTTCCTCTGGGCAGGTGTGGGGGTGTGCACCCCAACCCCGCATGGTATTTCTTGGGGTGGTGCAGGGCTTGGGAAGAACAGCCATGCCTGAGGTTACTGCTCACACATCCATCCTTTGGTTCCTGCTTACCAGGTGCCTTCATGTTCCCCTACTTCATCATGCTCGTGTTCTGCGGCATCCCCCTCTTCTTCATGGAGCTCTCCTTTGGGCAGTTTGCCAGCCAGGGCTGCCTTGGCGTCTGGAGGGTCAGCCCCATGTTCAAAGGTAAGGAGCTGCCTGTCTGTACTGGCACGGGCCAGCACAGGACACCTGCTGTCACAGTGCCCAGCAACTGGTGTGGTGCTCACACACCACGGGGTGCTCGCACACCTCTGGCACATCACATGGCCCCGGTGCAGGCACCTGCAGCTCATGCAGTCCTGCACACACATGCCCACCCTGGCTACGCTACCCTGCACAGCCTGCCTGGCATCCCTTGCACGCATTACACATGCCCCTGCACACGCGTTCCATCTCCTGCGCAAACTCCAGCCCCGTGCTGGCATCTACTGCAGGCATTACACACACATCCCTGCATATGCCACACGTGTCCCCAGCACATCACTCTTGCAGAGGCCACTCAGGTCCCCTGAACACACTTTGGCATGTCCAGCTGTGGGCATGCTTCTGCAGTCGCCTCCCTGGACCATAGTTAGCAGGCGCTGTGCCCACGTGCTTGCCCTGCCATGGCTGGACCCTGCTCCAGGTGCATCTCCCGGCTTACCGCTGTGCTCCCATGCTGCTGGCTCTCCTGGCCCACACCTGTAGGCTGTCTGCCAGGTGACATGTCCACAATGTCATGTCTGAGTGCAAGCAGACGATGCACACGCTCTTGTGTGCTCTGCACAGTGGCATGCTGAGCCTGGGGTGCACTTCCCTGTGCTCATGTGGCCCGTCACATGCCACTACATAACTGCAAACCTAAAGTCATTGTAGTCAGAAGCGACCCCCACCCAGTTGTTCTTTCAGGCTGCAGACCCCAAGGGTTTGCCTGCAGCCTGTGTGCATTGCCACGTGTTCCAGCGGACCCTCAGCACCACTAGGCTTGTCTGGAGGTAGAGGATCCCACACACCCATGCCAAAGCCAGGCACAGAGCTGCAGAATGGCTGCAAGGCTGCTGACAGTGTCGCAATCATCCCACTCCTCCCATGCCACAACCCCTGGTGCTGTGCGCCGTGCCCGTGCCGCCGCACCCTGCCGCTCACCCCTCCCCGGTGCTGTTCCCAGGCGTGGGCTACGGGATGATGGTGGTGTCCACATACATCGGGATCTACTACAACGTGGTGATCTGTATTGCCTTCTACTACTTCTTTGTGTCCATGACGCGCGTGCTGCCCTGGACATACTGCAGCAACCCCTGGAACACGCCCGACTGCGTTGGGGTGCTGGACGGGAACCTCTCCAGCCGTGTTGCCCTCAACATCACCCAGCTCCTCAACACCACCCAGAAGCGCACCAGCCCCAGCGAGGAGTACTGGAGGTACCGGGGCCTGGGGTCAGGGATGGGGGAAGTGACGATGGTTGGGCCCCACTGACGCTGCTGCCCCCTCTCCATACAGGAGGTATGTGCTGAACCTGTCGGATGACATCGGGAACCTAGGCGAGGTGCGGCTGCCCCTCCTGGGCTGCCTTGGTGTCTCCTGGGTCGTTGTCTTCCTCTGCCTCATCAAGGGCGTGAAATCCTCGGGGAAGGTACCTGTGTGTTCCCTCTCCAGGCCCCTTCCTGTCCGTGTGGACATGCCTTCAGGATAGATGGACATGTCCCCATCCCTTCTGGGCACAGCTCCTCTTCTTTGTCCCTGCGCTCTGTATGCTCCCACTCTGGGAGAGGCCACACCTCTGTGACCTGTCCACATCCCTTCTGGACATAGCTCCTCCCGTGTGGCCATGGTCCCACCTCCTTGACGGTAGTCCCTTCTCTGGACCATGTGTTCCTCCTGGTCTGTTGCTCCACACCCTAGACCATAACCCCAGCCTATAGCCACACCTGCCTGTGTCCCCACCCCTGCCCCCATTCCCACCTCACTGAGGTGCTGCCCTACAGGTGGTGTATTTCACGGCCACCTTCCCCTATGTGGTGCTTACCATCCTCTTCGTGCGCGGCATCACGCTGGAGGGGGCCGTCACTGGCATCATGTACTACCTGACACCCCAGTGGGACAAGATCCTCAATGCCAAGGTGAGCAGGAACGAAGGGTGGCAGGCAGCCAGGGCTGAGCGGGGCTGGGGGCACAGTATTGACCATCCCACTGCCACAGGTGTGGGGTGATGCAGCCTCACAGATCTTCTACTCGCTGGGCTGTGCCTGGGGCGGGCTCATCACCATGGCCTCCTACAACAAGTTCAACAACAACTGCTACCGGTGAGTGCCTGACCACAGTCCCCCAGAGCCCTGCCACTGCCCTCATGTCACTGCTGATCCTGACTCCTCTTCCCATAGGGACAGCATCATCATCAGCATCACCAACTGTGCTACCAGTGTCTATGCTGGCTTTGTCATCTTCTCCATCCTGGGTTTCATGGCCAACCACCTGGGTGTGGATGTCTCCAAGGTGGCTGACCACGGGCCGGGCCTGGCCTTTGTCGCCTACCCTGAGGCCCTCACCTTGCTCCCCATCTCGCCACTGTGGTCCATTCTCTTCTTCTTTATGCTTATCCTCCTGGGGCTGGGTACACAGGTAGGTCATGGTGGGGCCAGCGTGTTCAGATGGGGCAGCATGGTGGGGTCAAGGCGGTGACATGCTGCCCCTTCTGCCCCTGATGTAGTTCTGCCTGCTGGAGACTCTGGTCACAGCCATTGTGGATGAGGTGGGCAACGAGTGGATCATCCGCAAAAAGACCTTCGTAACGCTGGGAGTGGCTGTGGCTGGCTTCCTGCTGGGTGTCCCGCTCACCACACAGGTAGGTGACCATGGGACTGTTGCCACAGGGTGCCATTGCTATGGCCACCTTCATCAGCCACATCTGCTTTGCTGCCACTGTGATGGCAATGACAGCCAGGGCCTGGTCTTCCCACACCAGCACTGGTGATGGTACCCAGAATTAAGTGTCTCCATGCTGGCTGTGGCAGCTGTGGGGGTGGTATCCGAGCTGTGTGTTGCCAGCACAGTCAGCACAGCTGTGCTGTTGCCCTGCCAGCAGCGGTGGTTACCGCAGGGGCAGCTGTGCCAATGCTTCTGTCTTCCAGGCGGGCATCTACTGGCTCCTGCTAATGGACAACTACGCTGCCAGCTTCTCCCTGGTGGTCATCTCCTGCATCATGTGTGTGGCCATCATGTACATCTATGGTAGGTGCAGCTGCCTGCAGCCAATCAGATGGTAGGGCTGATCCAGCCAGCCAATGGGGAAGGGTTTTCCCCAACATCTGGCCAATCAGCAGTTTGCTCTGTGCTACATGGGGAGGCTGTTGCCCAGTCGGGCGCTGCGGCCTGGGGAAGCTCGCAGGTCCCACCACGATGGCGCTGGGGCTGGAGCCGGCTGGGCGGTGAGTGGGCTCAGGTCACCGCCAAGGCTGACAGTCACTTTTCTCCCCAGGGCACCGCAACTACTTCAAGGACATTGAGATGATGCTGGGCTTTCCTCCCCCGCTCTTCTTCCAGATCTGCTGGCGCTTCATCTCACCTGCCATCATATTTGTGAGCATCATAACCATGGGGTATTGGGCTGTGGGAGAAGGGGGTGAGGAGCTCACCTGGACACGGCACTCCCTGGAGAGGAGAGTGCTGGGCTCAGGAGAGCAGCAGTAGGGCAGAGCAGGGAAGCTGTGGGGGCACAGAGCAAGCTGGCTGCTCCCCACTGGCTGATCCTGCCTATCCCTTCCCAGTTCATCCTGGTCTTCACAGTGATCCAGTACCGGCCCATCTCCTACAATGAGTATGTCTACCCTACCTGGGCCATCAGCATCGGCTTCCTCATGGCGCTCTCTTCCGTCATCTGCATCCCCATCTACGCCATCTACAAAGTGTGCCGTTCTGAGGGGGACACACTTCTTGAGGTGCGTAGCCAGGGGCTACACCCTTTTGTCTATGTCCCACCTAGGGCTGCCATCAAGGCTGTCACTGTCCCTGACCTCACTGGGGCTGTCAGTAGTGGCTGTGTGCAGGCAGCATGCATAGGGCAGCACCATGTGTGCACCCGTGGAAGCTGCTGGCATGTTGGTGCAGACTGGGGCAGGGGAGCATGGTGGGTGCTAATCTTGTCTCCATCCTCTCCCTTTCTAGCGCTTGAAAAATGCTACCAAGGCAAGCAAGGACTGGGGCCCAGCGCTGCCAGAGCACCGCAGCGGGCGCTACGCCCCGGCGTTCAGCCCTTCCACCGAGTCCCACCTGGAGGTGCAGCCCCTGCAGCCAGAGAAGGGCCAGAGTGAGGCAGCGGCTGCATCCCCCGTGCAGGGCAGCAATGGCTCAGCCCACAGCCAGGACTCCAGACTGTGACCCCCCACAATCCCTGCACCCCCTCTAACCCCTCTTGCACCTTCCGCTGGCGGAGCCTGGCTCCGGGCCGCACCGGACCTTGGGGGCTCTCAGCACCCATCCCCGAGACCCCCCCACCTCCTCGCCGGTTAACCCCTCCCGCCCCCGCCCCCGTGGCGTTCGTTAACCCTCGTGTTTACGGTAACCTTTGTGCTCGACGCTGGGACAAGAGAGGAGGGGGCACAGCCCCGGGAGGGCCGGGAGCCAGAGGCACTTTGCAGGGGCCTTGACCTGGGGGTATGCACAGGATGGGGGGGGGTGGGATGCTCCCAGGCTCCCACCCACCCCCCCCCCCCCCCAAGCCAGGTAGCCTGCCCTGCCATGGGGCACCCTCCTGACCTTCCCATGGGGAGGATGTGGGGTGGGACCAGGGTTGAGCATGCCAGGATTGCCCGTGGCCTGTGTGTGCACAAGGCCATCATGGCGGGGGTTGGCGCTGCAGGGACCCTCAGCCTGGGTGCACACCCACTGTGGCTCAGAGCCTACTGGCTCTCACAGGAGGTGCTGCCAGGCACCAGGCCAGCACAGGGAGATGAGGGGCAAGCATGTTGCTTGCACCGGCAGGGGGATCTGACGGCACAAGACACAAGCACTTAGAGCACATGTGTACACGTGTGTCCCTCACAGATATGGCATGGGCACACGTGGCATATGTGGGCATGTACATATGCACAGTACGCCGGGGCTGTGCAGGCAGTGAGCTGGGATGCTCCCCTCCATGCACCCCTCCACCCTGTGGCCCCACTGGGGTCTGTGGGTGCCCTTCTGGGTGGCCAGGTATTGCCTGCAAAGCTGGGCACAGCCACAAGCAGCGTGGGCACAGCCCAGTGCCGCTGCCTGCCCCACAGTGGGGCAGGAGGCTGGGGAATACTTAAGCCTGGCCGGGGGGTAACCAGACAGGGATGAGGTCCAGCTCTCCCTGGCAGCCCCAGCACTGGCAGGGGAGGACCCTCCATGGTGCTAAGGGGGAGCTTGATGGACCGGCCTCCCCCAGCTGCTGCTTAGCATGAGGTACCAGCGGAGACATGAAGGGCTGCACCAGCCCACTCGCTCCGAGCCATCTGGGGATGCTCAGTCCCCAACCAGTATTAGTGGAACAGGATGCACTGGCAAAGGCCGGGCTGTTTTAAATCTGTCTTCCAACTCCAGCCAAAGGGCTTGGAGCTCTTGATTTGGGGTGGATGGGATGAGACCCTTCCTACTCCGCTTGCCCCCCTCCTAGCCAGCACCTTGTGCTCCCTATGTTGCAGCCCTGAGGCTGGCACAGGGACATGGCACAGCTTGGCACGGTGGCGGGAGGCGGTGGGCGGCGAGCCCCAGCAGGATGTTCCAGCTCCCCGTCCCGAGCCCCCCGTCGTGCTGCGGCGAGGGGCGCAGGTTCCCGCATGGTGCCCGTGCCCTGCCCCTCGAGTCACGCCGCTACTCTTCACCTCTAATTGTTAGCAATAACGCGCGCGTCCCTGGGCAGCGCTGCCTGTGCCAGTGTCTCTGGGCAGCGCTGCCTGTGCCAGTGTCTCTCCTGGTGTAGAGTTCTAAAGTATCCTAGATTTTAATGAGATTTATATTCCTGAGGTTGTGTCCCGCTGTGCCCTTCTTTGGGAACCACGTGGGGGAAGGGAGGGGCTGAAGAGTGGGGGATCACACCTAATGGGTGCAGCTCTTTTCCCCTCTGATGCCTGGCGCTCAACAGCCAGCCAGGTTCTGAGGAATTCTCCTTTGCCCTACCTGGATGTACAAAACCAGCTGGCGGTAAGGCAGAGGATGGAGGATGAGAGAAATCACTGTCCCCCAGTGGACAGGAAGGTAGCAAAGATCCATGGCAGCTGGCTTTGCCCTGTGTACTTTGCCCTAGGTGGGCACCTTGTTAGGCCCCCTTGCATCGCTGAGTGAACTGGGGGGGGGTCCCCCAAGAGTGGATAGGGTGAGGCAGGGGCTCTGCCTCCCAGCCAGCAGCTCGAGGTGGCAGACAGGACTTGCCCTCTATACTCCACAATCCCACTTCCACATCAGATAATGCTTTCTCCCACCCCCACAAAGCCTGCCAACTTTTCAAACTTTTATTAAATACAAAACCCTCGGTCTCTACGACCGAACGCTGCATTCAACGTACGCTGAAAAAAGGGTCAGACATTCAAATGTACAAAAGTCGCCAGTGCCCCCCAGCCCTGGCGAGCTGCCCTGCTCCCAGCCCCACTGCTCCCAGCCCCCCATGGAGCGTCAGGGGTGCTGGGGCTCCCAGACCCATGGAGGGGTACAGGGCTCCCACCCTGCATGGTCCCAGGCTCTCCTGCCTGCAGCCCCCCTGCCCCTGGCCTGGAAGGGGGAAGGCAGACAAGAGGAGACCTCAAGGGGAAGATTCCCTCCCTGCAAGAGGGGGGCTGCACTAGCCCCCACCAAGAGGGGCTGGGGGGTTCAAATGAGCCCTATTTCCCCCACCAAAGGGGGGAGGGCAGGTGAGGGCAGGCGCAGGCAGGGGCTGCACACACACACAGCACCTGCCTTTGGGGAAGGGGGATGGGATACAGCTGCCATCCCCCCAGCCCTGGGGATACTGAGGCACAGCGAGGGGCGTTCGCTAATCAGAGGTCTCTGTTTGGCAGAGCTGAGACAGGGCCCGGCTCTAAGCACCAGACTAAAGCAGAGGAAGACAGCAAGCCACGTCTGTGTGCCCAGCAGCATGGGCAGTGCCTGGCCAGGGCAGCAACCTTGCCCTGATCCCGCCTGCCTGGGGGCCCCAGGCTGCTCCCATCCCCAGCTGGGGCAGCAGTGGCTCCAGCACTAGTAAAGGGGGAAGCCTGCACCCCACTTCTCACAGCGCTGGTGGGGACCCTCCAGCTCTCACAGAGCAGCGGGATTTCACCCTCCCCACCCAGGGTGCAGGCAGGAGCTGGCATGGACTGGGGGCTTCTTGCCAAGCCTGGGGTTGCCCCCTCCCTCTGTGCCAGGAGCTGCTCGCAGGGCAGCCAGGCTCATCCACCAACACACCACGTATGGGGCAGGGGTCCTGCAAACGCACTCGTGGGGATGGGGGAGACGGAGAAATCCTGGGGACCAAAGGGCCGGCTGGGGGGCAGCCGTCTCCAGAAGGCAGCAGAGTAGGCAGAAAACATCCCTGTCCAGTCCTGGCTCTTGAGCTGGGGCAAAACCTGCTATGCCCAGCCAGCCTAGGCACAGGGGTTCCCGGTTACAGGAGCACTAGCCGCGGGCCAGGCGGGGCGGTGGCCTGCCGATCTCCACCGTGATGTTGGTGTACATGGGCTGGCGGGAGATCTCCACCAGCCGGTACTGCAGCGAGCTGATCCCATCCCGCTTCATCGTCATTTTGGTGTTCTGGATCTTGGTGAATCTGGCGGAAGGAAGAGTGGGATGAGGATGGAGGGATGTTTTGCTGTAGTGCCAGCAGCGCTGGATCTCTTATAGGGGTGAGCAGCCAAGTGATCGCCCAGCATTCCAACTGCCCCAGCCCTGTGGCTCACTCACCTCTGCGGGTTAGGCTCGTTGTGTTTGTCGCGTTCATGCTTAATCATGCGGTACCTCCCAATGCGGATGTCGGGCCTCGACACCTTCATGCCATTCAGGGAGATGCTGGGGACCAGGAGCAGGTTGGGATCAGTGTGTGGGCAACAGGGTGGGACATTCCCCAGCCCAGAGACCTCCAGGGTCAGACCCCAGGCAAAATAAACCTGTCCTTGGTTAAACAAAGCTGTGCCAAGCCAAGATGAGCAAAGCCAAGCCCCACCCAGGCCAGTGTCATGACCTAGAGTGCCACATACCCCATGGCAGTGTGCCCAAATTGCCACTCCCATCCAGGGACCGGCAGCTGCATTCAGCCTGTGCTGCACAGAGGCAGCCATCCATGTGCAGCCATCCATCCCTCCTTCTCTCCTTCCCTCTGCGGCCCCTGCCCTTTACATTCCCTGAATGCCGCTGCCTAGCCCTTCCTTTGGAGCCCTTCCCTCAGATCAAGGACTGCCTGAAGTTCTTCCAGAGCTCTACACACTTCTTGTCCTGCACCCTGAGCCCATCTTGTGTGGAAATCACAACTGTGCCACGTGCCTGGGGCTTCCACAAGGATGTTTTGCTCGTCTGGCCATTACAGGCTGGTTACACCCCTGTGGCTGCACACTGCTTCCCTGGGCAGCACCATGGGGAACTGGGCTTTGCTCAGCACGCAGCCATACTGCTGCCTGCCAGCTGCTGGCAGGAATGACTGCATGGCTGCTACACGGCCACCACTGAAACGCTTCCAAGTTTTCGATCTCAGTCCTGGACACATCCAAGTCTAGCATCCCAGCCCCTGTATGGAGCAGAGCCCACAGGCACACCACCCTGCGGGTGCAGCGCACACTGTGCTGGCACACCTTCAGGCTTCAGCCACAAGGGAGGCAGAGGGATGTCCTGCAGCACCCTGGGAAAGGCCAGTTCCATCCACGAGGGTCATCAGCCCTGAAGCTGGAGTGTAATTCAGTCCCTCCCTGACATGTGGCACAGCCTGTGCACATCCCCCACAAAACCGGGAACACCAGTGCAGTGGTGCTAATTCAGTGCTCAGTGGGGAGCCTGGTACACCCCAACCAGTCAGTGCTAGCGAGAGATTGGGACCTACCGATTAAAGATGTCATCGTCCTCTCCTCCCCAGCCCCAGTACTCATTGGGAAAGCCATTGATCTTCAGGAACTGGGACTTGCTCAGTCCAGAGACACCACCAAAGTAGCCGGCATAGGGAAGCCTGCAGTTGACAGCGAATGGGTTAGCCCCAGGAACAGGCAAAGGTGGAAGTGAGCCCCATGGAGACACCCAAGTACAAGGACCGACCTTTTCCTGTGTCACCCTCCTACCCAGGGCTCTGTGCCCTCTCCCATCTCAAGTCCACAATTTGAGCCATTGACCTCATGCCTGCCCCAGGTGACAATTGAGGATGGTTGCCCTTATGCCATCCCAGAGAGATATTCCAGCCCTACTCTGGGCAGAAACACCCCAACTCCCTAGGGCACCCACCTGAATCCAAACTTGTCCATGCCAACAGCAAAGTGCCGTGGCTGCTCGTAGCAGCGATAGAGGTTGCGATCGTCCATGGGGATGAGGTCCACATCGCTGAAAATGAAGCAGTCATACCCCTCGTCGTCCTTGAGTGCCTCCATGAATCCCACGTTGAGCAGTTTGGCCCGGTTGAAGGTGTCTTCACCGAACTGCAGGGCAAAGCTCAGCAATGCCTGCTTGTCCATCCCAGCCCCACCACCCCCTTGCCCCTGCTCCCCTCACCTGGTTGATGATGTAGATACCATAAGCCACCTTCTGTCGGCGCAGGATGGGGTGCAGGTAGTGCAGCCAGTACTTGAGGTGGTGCTCACGGTGCCGGAAGGGGATGAGGATGGCCACTTTCTGCCGGGGTAGGCAGTCAGGGGGGGTGTACTTGCCGCCCTGGCGCACATCAGGGTTCTCCCGCTGCACTCGCTCCATGCTCATGGGAGAGCTGAACTCGATGAGCAGGCGCCCAACTGTGAGAGGGAGGGCAGGGCGATGCCCACAGGACAGGACATGGTCAGGGTCATGGTCACCTGCTGCTCCTGCCTGGACTGGTAAAGCAAACAGCGAGGGGGACCCGCAAGGGGGACCGGCACTGCCGAGGGCAGAGAGTGCCCAAAAACTTTCCTGAACAGGGACAGAGAGACTGGGCTAACAAAACCTGAAACCAGCTATCCTGATACAGTTCCAGGCTGGGTTTTTTCTGCTATTTCACAGGGAAGCCCAGGGCCCAGGGAATAAGGATGTCAGTCATGAGCACCCACCTTAGCCCCATGTTCAGAGTCAGAGCCCAAATTCATCCCCAACGCTCACCCAGCATGTCTCACCTAAGCCAGGAGGTATCTCCTGGCAGGGCTGCAAGGGCTTCTCAGTGGCGGACTGGTTGGTGCTAGGCTTGGTGCTGGGGGATGGGGCCTCAGCACCAGCTGGCCCGTAGCTGGGAACGGTGCCGTTGGGGCGGGACGAGTTGGAGAAGGGGTGGGTGCGCGAGGCGTTCCTGGCGTTGAAACGGCTGAAGAAGTCCAGGTGCTGCGCGTAGACGTCAAAATAGAGGATCATGATGATAACGAAGTGGAGCAGGCAGAGCAGCAGCACAGCCTTGCAAATCCTTTCCAGGGTCACCCCCAAGAGCAGCCTGGTCATCTTCTGGGCACAGGCAGGCAGACATGTGCGCTTGGCGGGGCAGGGGGGCGGCTCCAGCCACGGTCCTGATCCTGCCAAGACACCTCACGCTCAGGACACCACGAGTCTGAGCTCCCAACCCATCCCAAATGACACTGGGACAGCAGGAGCAGCACAGGCCTGATGCAGACATGAAAGGCTTGTAGGCTGGTATGCCAGAGAACACCTGAGGAGGAACGCTGCACCTGGATCCCTGCTCTGAAGGCACAGCCATGAAGATAACAGAGTTCCTCAGCCCCACATAGCAAGTCCCCTTCTTGCTTTCCTAGGCCAAGACCAGAACAGGACAGACCCACTCCCCTTTTTCCCCACCCAGAGAGATGATGCAGACACTTCCAGACATGCCACAAAGAGCCTCCATGGAGGCTGGATCCTTGACGAAGTATACACTCTCCAGAAATATGGCCAGCCTGGGATGTCCAAAAGGTCACCATAGGTGTCCCCACCAGCAACTCCTTTCTGAGACACTTCCCTGTTCCCCATCCTGCTCCCTCCCCACAGAGCTACACCCCAGCAGCAGCACCAAAGCAGGGTGGCAATGAGAGCCATGACGGCAGGGGCCCTCCTCGAGGCACCCAGCGGGTCAGCAGCTGCACAGCAGACACGGAGCCAAGCCAAGCTGAGCAGGACATCCCAGCCCCCAAGTAAGTTCCCTGCTCCATCCAGGGAGGTCTGGCTTACAGCCAGCGGCACAGATCCTCTCCCCTCCTCCTGATGGTGAGGCCTCCTGGGACACTGGACTGCTGGAAGTCAGGGTCCCCTTATCTCCCACATGACACCTGGAGCTGGGCCAGAGCCCTGCCAGGAAGCCAGCTGGGAGAGTCACTAGAGGGTCCCAGACAAGTCAAACCATCTGGCCTTTCCCAGCCCTGCAACGCCAAGGCTCAGGCCACAGCACAGCCATACACCCCAGTTCCTGCCCTGATCCCTGCCCTGCCCGTCCCTGCTTTCAGGGAAGCTGCTAAGACATGGCAAAGCAACCACAAGGGACAGGCACTGGGGCTCACAAAGCCCTGAGGACCTCAGGACAGGCCAGAGCTGCTGCATAGTCCCTGGGGGGACCTTGGTGGCTGGGGGCCTGCAGCAGGACCCCCAGAAGGAGTGCAGATAGCACCCAACAGTGCTGGCAACCAGTCACTGGCAGCTGCCAGCCCTGTCCAGTGGAGACCCCCAGGGCACAGAGCTGGCAGTGATGGCCACACGGGATGGGAATGGGGATCAGAGCCGAGGTGTCAATCAGGATCCTTCACCCCACCGTGCTCTGGGGTGTCCTCTCACAGTTGCAGGACTGACCCTAGCAGGCAGACCCTGGCACCCATCACAGGTAGGGAGGTGCTAGAAAAGGCCCTGAGCCCACCAGCCCAACTATGTCCACCTTCTCTCTGCAGGATCTAGAGCAGCATCCCTGTGGATAGGGGTGTCCCGGCATGTGTCAACAGCCCAACCCCACATCCAGTTTTTTTCTAGAAAGTAGCCCTCTGAAGAAAAGCTGGTCTTGCTGTTATTGCTCAAACTTTCCCCCTTGACAGTGCCTTGCCACCCTGCAGAGACCGTGACACGGTGACCTGCCTGCCCCAGCACCTGCCAGAAACCCTCCCCAAAAACCTGTGCGGTATATGGAGTGCCTCAACAGCCAGACAGGGATGCAATAGGGAAAAATCAGAGTTGGTTTTAGGGGCGCTTTGGCAGAACGGTCCACGAGGTAAGCAGAGTGATGCTCAGCAAGAACAAAAGCAAAGCAGTCCATCAAGCAGCAGCCACAGGACACCACGAAGATGAGTGGGCTTAAACTGCTAAGGAGGGGGGTTATGAAATATGATGTCATCTCCCCCCACCGCAAGATCTGTGCAGGGTGTGAGAGGCCAAAAGCAAGCCGGGGTTGGGGAGCTGGTCCCCAGGGTTTCACAAGCCAGTGCAGTATGTGCCACAGGGCTGGTGATGCTCGTTTTGGAGGGGATGCTCAACCCCGTGGACTCAATCCTTCTTCTCACAAGACATCCCCAGGGCTGGGAGAAGGGAGGCATGGTGAAAGCCGGTGGTCCCGATGCCCTAAAGGTGGCCACCTCCCGGCTAAAAGTGGGGCGAAGAACCGCATTCAGCAAAACTAACACTCCCCCACCCCCTAATTTTTCTCAGTCCCCGACCCATGCGAAAACTTATTTAAAAAACGAAAAATAACCTCAAAATTAGGCTTTTTCCCGAGCTGGAGCGGTGCCGCCCACAAGTGACCGGGATCGCATCCCCTGGGTCGCATCCCGGGCCTCCCCCGCCCGGCCAGGCCTGCCCGCGCCGCTCCACTCACCGCGGCCTCGGGGCTGCCGCGCCGCCCCGGCGCCGGTCAGCGGCCCCCGCCGCCGCCTCCTTCTCTTCCTCTTCCTTCTCTTCCTCCTCCAGCCCCGGCCGCCGGCCCGCGGGCTCCCATGCCCGGGGCTGCGGGGGGGCCCAGCCGGCCGGGCCGCCGCACCGCCGAGAGCCGCAGGGAGACGGGGCCGCGCCCGCACGCCGGCTCCGCCCGCCGCCGCCGCACCGGGCGGGGCCGCCGCCGCCGCCCGCCCCGGAGCCGAGGGGCCGGGAGGGAAGCCCCGCAGGCACCGGGGCCCACGGACGCGGATGCCAGGGATGCAGACACACCCCGGGGTGTGCGATGCCTCCGGCTCCACCACGGGATGCTCACCGCTCGGCCCTAGGCGCGGCACCGGGGACCTTCCAAGCACCTCCGGGACACAGGCACACGGTGTCCCGGCCTTTCTTCGTTCCCTTGCTCCTTGTTGCCTGAAGGCAGCGCTTCCACAGACCCACCTGCGGCCACTCCCATGCTCCCGGCCGTTGGTGCCGGCTCAGCGTCCGTTGCAACCTATTCGTGGCTCCTTCCCCCCCACCCTATGTTTCACTGCTAGGAAACACTGGGAATCTCACTCTCCTTACCACAATGGCATCACTGAAAGATCTTGGTTTGGTCCAACTGCAAGTTTGGCCCACCATAAGTGGTTTTTGCACTGTCTGCAGCCTTTCCCTTCCTGCCACCCCCTGAGCTCTCTTCCCCAGCATTTTTATCTGTTTAGAGCAACCCTGTTCCCTGAGGCCTCTCCTCCTCCCATGCCTGGCTGCTCACCCAAGCGCGGGCTCTCCAGCTCCCTTCAGAAGCTCCCTTCAGCAGACAACCCTTCCGAAGAGAACTGAATGGCAGCCACCCAGCCCCGCCCTGCTCCACCCCTGCAAACAAGCCCCAACTGAAAGCAGTCCAACTTCTGCCTCCAGCTCTTGGTTTGGCTCCTCAGCAGGTGGCATTTTCCTCAATACCTACACATGGTTACCAAAATATCTTTCAACTCCCGCTGCCGATGCTTCTAGATGAGACAAGGTGTAAGATCCCGGAGCCTTATTGAAGCTTTTTTTCTCTGCTTGAGCAGCAGGTGTTTAGTCCAAGTCCTGGAACCCAAGCATGCACACCTAGAACGAGGTGAGCACAGGGCATGCTCACCTTATCACTGCTGACTATGGTAGGTGGGCTGTGGGCCACCCTGAGAGTAGTCCTGATGGCTCTCATATCCTTATAAGGGGCCTGTGGGTAAGTCTGGAGCCCATTGCCCTGCCAAAGCTGTGACATACAGAAGCAGGATTGGGAGAGTGGGAAAGCATCTCACAGAGACATATTTCTGATGGCTGATACATTTCTATCTGGGCAGGGCAGAGCACCACCCATACCTAAAATGCAAGTGCATGAGTCTTTCAAGACAGCTGCTAACCAGGAAGATGATTAACCCAAAAAGCAGTTTCTCTAACACCAGCACAGCCTCTCCAACCCCAGGCATCTCCTTTCAGAGCTTGGTGTGGGTCTCATGAAATGGCTCTGCAGCTCTCACACAGGACAGGCAAAAGTCTGCCCACACCTGACAGACACTCTCTTCCAAGCAGGCAGAGCCCAGTTTGCCGCTGCACAGGTCTCACATTGCTCCTGTGACACCCTCCAGCCCCAAGGGACAGCTAGCACAGCTAGCAGGGCCGGTGGCTTGGTTTTCCCCCCATCCAGGGCACCCAGGGCTGAAATATACTGCAGTCCCAAAACTCATAGGACAGTGGCAGAACAGAGGCAGGAGAACAGCAGATCTCAGAGGGGTCATGCAGAGGCAGCTGCCCTAGTTCAAGGGCAAGAAGCAGCAGGCCTGTGGTGTCCACATGGGAAGAGCAGCTCTAAGAGTGCATCTGCTCTGACACAGCACTGGAAGATCAGTGCTTTCTCCATGAAGGTATACTGGTAGAAGAACAGGATGAGGCCCTGTGCTGGATACAGCAGAAGCAGCAGCCTCCAGGCTCTCTGCAGAACACACGCAGTAGGACTTTGTTCTTCCCTTCCCCCAAGCAGCAGATGAGCTGCAGGTCCAGCTGTCTACAGCCAGCTTCCCCACACTATTCAGCACAGCCAGGGACCAGGAACAGAGCCAGCACAAAGCATCCCCACCCCTGGGACCTCTGCCAGGGCCCCCTGGACAGAGGGGCACTGCAGACTGGAGAGCCCCAGCACGCAGCCAACAGTCACACCATGGCCTTGCTGGCTGGAGGACATCCTTTGAAGGGGGAAAAGTTTCACTTGTCTGTTCTTCTGGTGCTCCCCAGCTGCACAATGGGGCTATGCACACTGTGTACACCCCCACTACACTAAACTACCCCAATGGCAGCTCAAAGGCCCAAAGCAGCTTGTTTAGTTCATGTTGGGCTGCTAGGAGCCTGGCAGAGGCAACTCAGAGCTGCCTGCTGCCTGTTCCAACAGCCTTGTACCTGCTCCAGGCAGCAAGGCACAGCTCTGCGTTCACACAGCCCCAACAGGGTGGCTCTTGCAGCCTGAGAAGGCAACAGAATTAACCCCACACATGCATGACACCACCAGGCTCCTGGAACAGCACAGGGATTTTGCCAGAGGCACAGAGAAGAATCTCTGAGCACTGGGGCAGCCCAAACCAGCACTTTCTCTCTGCAAACCTCCTTAGCATGCACAGGGAGGAGAAAGAGCTGGACAAGAACCATATTTATTTCACTGACACAGAATTGCACTGATGGTCGATTCTACACACCGGGGATGGGCAGCAGCAGGGCCCCACGGGCTGGGCCAGGCTGCTGGGGGCAGAATTCACACAGAGAAATTTGTTTCTTCCAAGGTGCCGATTGATCTGCAGGACGGGGCTCTACGCAGTCAGGCTCCTGCTCCTGATGCCAGCAATCTCCCACACCAATCAAGTATACAAACATTAAATAAGTATATACAGAATCTCTTGGGGTGGGCTGGAACAGGCTGAGTGCAAGAGGGCTCAGCCCATTTTTACTCTGGATGTCTAGAAAGAAAGAAGAGAGGTTAGATTGTGGCCCATAAACCCCAGCTCAGCACCCCAGGTCCACCCAAGCACCCCAGGACCATCCAGAAGCTGCAGACAGCTTATCAGTCCCACTGGTAACACATGAGCGTCACACGAGGAGCACTCAAGGTGACACACTCGGTGACACAGGGGCCATCAGAAGGGTTCATAATGTTGCAAACAGGCACAGTATGCTGTGGGAAGAGCTGTGCCACCCCAAACCTTGTAAGCAGCCTCCCCATCCCAATGCAGAAGACTGTGCTGAAACCCAGGGGTGTCTCCCTGGGGCTGGAGAGCATCCAGGGTGACAGCACCTTGTGCTCACATAGGCCTGGTGGCCTCAGGAAACAGGTACCTGCAGGATAGCAACGATGACCCCAAACAGCCCTATGGCACTGCCGAAGATTTCCACAATCAGGATCTTGACGAAGAGGCTGGCATTCTGGGCATCAGCCAGGGCAGCCCCGCTGCCCACGATGCCCACACAGACCCCACAGAAGAGATTGCATAAACCCACGGTCAGACCAGCTCCAAACATGGAGAAACCTGTGAGAGAGGAATGCTGTGAGAGAAGGGTGTAACCTCCTTCCACCTGCACCCAGGACATGCTGCAGAAGCTCTCCCTCGAGGTGACAGAAGACCTGGAGCTGCCAAGCCCCAGCAACACCCTGTTTGAGGAGCAGGAATGCTCTGAGGCGTGCCTCAGCTCCCGCAGTGCCAGACCACTGCTCCACCCAGAGGAGGAGCAGTGCTGCTGCTGGGCAGCACAGCCCGCTGTGTGCAGGAGGACCTCGAGAAGGTAAGTAAAATGCTGCCTTTAGGCAGAAGAGTCACATGTCCTTCAGACACCAGCAGCAGACCATGGGTAGATCAGAAGGTGTGGGTCAGGGTGTGGCAGTGCCCACAAGTGACAGCACCAGGGACCCAGCAGTCCTTACCTGCGTGGTAGTTCCTGGCTCCAATCTCTTCTGGGGTGACTCCATTGAAAGGCTGAAAAGAGAAAGCACAGGACCTGGGTTAGTGACAAGTCTGTGGTGTCTGGAAAAGGTACAGCATGAGGCAGCCACATTTTGGCCAGAGCCGGTCCCTGACTCCCCATCAGGCTGGCTTCATAGCATCTGCCTTGTGTGTGCTCTCCCAATGCTCTCTTTATCACAGGCAAGGATCACTACACAGACCACCAGTCCAGGGGTTCCCAAAGGCACAACAGGGCTACTCCCTCACAACACTGGCCCATGACCAGCTGCCCGTGCCCACCATGGCCGCAGGGGTGGCATGGCAGCCCAGGTGCTCCCATACCTCAGCCATGTTACTGATGACTATTGCCATGATGATCCCGTAGATGGCCACGGCCTCGCAGAAAATGATGCTGTGGGAGAAAGGCAAAGCCTGAGCACAGTGTCTCAGTCAGTCTGACCAGTGTGCCAGGGGAAAGACCCCACCCCAAGGAACCCCTAACACTTTATGCCCAGCCAGACAGACTCCTCCACAGCCATATGAAAGCTACCCACTACTTTCCTTTTAAACTATGGGGAGCTGCCAAGCACAAAAGGCTGGTTCTGCCGTGGCACCTGAGTAAGCTGCAAGGACCCTGTTGGAAACAGGCCTAGGAAGTCCTGCCCTTCACCAGCCTGTTTCTGCTCCTTGTGGAAGGGTTGTGCAAGGAGAACCTTTGCCTAGGCATGATGTGTGATCTCAGGGTGTTTGTTTTGAACACACTGGGCTCATTCACAGCATATCACACAGTGACCCCTCAAAGGGACACTCTGGCTCCTTTAAGGCTCTTTGTTTTGAAAGCAAACAGCATCAGCAGCTCAGCAAAGAACAATCTACCAGCAGCACCCATGGGGCTAGAGAGCACACAGAAGCCTCTTCACTGGGTGGGTTGTGACCTGCCCCACTCAGATGCAGCACAAGAACTAACCCCAGGTTTGTGCTTACCTCACCAGATTCTTTGTTTTGATCCGCGGGGCTTTGACTCCACCACCAATGATGCTGGAGCCCGTGATGTAAATCCCCCTGTAGCAGACAAGGGTGGTTGGTGGAAGGTCTGGCATTCGCAGAATTCTATACAGAAACCAGGATCTTTCAGCTGAGCAAAGAATCTGGCATGCAGCTGGGGGACACTGAGCACTCAGCCCAGCCACTCCTGAGGTATGAGTGGCCCCAGGCTGCATCACCTACACCAGCAGAACTGCTGGGGCACGAGAGCCACCACTGGACAGCCTGGGCTCAGGGGTACAGCTTCCAGAGACTTCCCTGTCTTGCCAGTGCTGCCTGTGGGCTGATCCACCCAGACTCCCCACTAGCCCAGCAATTCAGCCCCACTGCTGTGCTGACCCACAGCCCTACAAGTACACATTGTTCTACCCTGCTCTACTGTGGGAAAACTGCAGTGTATACACAGCTACCAAGATGGGACACCAGGAGAATGCTGAAGAGTCAGTCCCACTCACCAGGCAGCTCCCACCACAGACAGGGAGATGGCCAAGCCAATGCCCAGGTTGGACCACATGTAGGGTGAGGTCTCAGTCAGAAACCTGGAGAGGAAGAAATATCCTAAGTAAGCACAGAGGCTGAGGCCCCATAGTCATGCCACACAGCCTACCCCAAAACAGGTACCCCTTCACCACATTATGAAGCCCAAGATGGGTTGGGTAGCCAGACAGCAGGACACGAGAACCTCTCTCTGCCAGCCAGAAGCACAGGACCCTCACCTGCATGGAGCAAGATCTTCCTCCCAAACCCTAACTGTGAAGCAGAAGCCTGGGCTCGGAGATGTGGAGGGCAGAGCAGCAATAGCTGCACCAGGACCTCATATGGAGCTAGTAACAGGAACACATGGGCTGCATCCATCCCACCTCCCGGGGAGCAGAGGCCCTGCTCACTGTAGCTCTTGTTCTCCCGTGATGCAGTGACCGCTGCCCATCACTCAAAAGCAAGTGCTGCTCCTGGGAGGCACTGCCAGCACAGCCCTGTTTACAGGGAACTCACCAAGCCACATCGAAGCGGAAGCCCAGGTCAAATATTGTGTAGCAGATCCCTGGAAAGCAAGAACAAGATGGAAACTTCCAGGGAGGCACCAGCTGGATCCAACACTGCTGGTTCCTCCCCAGCCTGTGAAGCCCCAAGGCAAAGGCCCAGAAACACAGCACAGCATGAAGGAGGGTTACTGGGAAGACCGGCTCAGGCACGCAGCTGTGGGAAAGGTGTCCTCTCCAAATCCTACCCCTGTGATCCCAATCCTTCCACATCAGCACAGGACAGACAGCCTGGGCCCGCAATACTATCAGACCCCATCCCAGTCCTGCCCAGAAGATGATCACAGTTGATGTCACACACATTTTCTATTCCCTAAGACCATGCTGAGCTACAGGGTTTCCAGGGCAATCCACAGAGCCCTGTGCCCTGGCATGGTCTCCACCATGGCTCTCCAATGGCTCAGCCCTGTTGGAAAGCCACAGCTCCAGGGGACCAGCTGTAAGCTCTCCCCTGCCACAGGAGGGACAAGAGGACCAAGACTGTGCCCTGAGTGACCATCGCATACTGCTACATCACCATCCCATCAGCATTTGTGTTGCTTCCCAGAAGCCCATCAACATGAGAAGCTCCAGCTTTCCTCCAACACCTTTCCAAGGCTGTGGGTTCAAGACATGACTGTTTTCCTCAGCATTTCCCCTAGAGTAATTTCTAGATAAATTTATACTCCAGCACAGGTGGGAGACAACAAAGCACTGCCCTGAGAAACTCAGAAAATCCCTTCCTTTCCAAGGAGGGCTTGCCCTGCTGTGCTCATCTCC
Source organism: Pseudopodoces humilis (assembly GCF_049639895.1). Classification (NCBI taxonomy): domain Eukaryota; kingdom Metazoa; phylum Chordata; class Aves; order Passeriformes; family Paridae; genus Pseudopodoces; species Pseudopodoces humilis. The sequence goes on along the minus strand of NC_142209.1, from coordinate 21,692,392 downwards.
CACCAGGGGCCACAGCCAAGAGTCACATCCCTGCACAGCTCAGGCACATGCAGAGGTGCTTGCACTGAAACCCTGCCTTACTCTGAGCTCCTGAGTGGGAAACATGGCTGCAGACCAGAAGGAACACTTGCTCTTTGCTGGAAAAGGGAGGGTGACCCAGCCCTGAGGAACAGATAAGCACAAGCATTGTGGCACTGTGTGCTCCATGCCAGACAGAGAGGCTGAAGGGACAGCTGTAGTGTATCTGACTGTAACCAGTCAGTGTGACGCTGATCCTGCATACGGTTGGGAAAAGAGGAAATGGGAGACTTCTGAAACGCTCAAATGCAGCAAAGAGGTCACTGCACATGTCCCACCACTCTCTTCCACGCCGGAGCAGCAGCCTGGAAGTAGGGGGTGATGGCAATGTGCCCAGCAGAAATATGGGGGCAGGACTATGCCCCCCAGGTTGGAGAAGCCCTTCCCTGAGCACAGTCAAGGCCTGCAGGACATTTCATCCCACTGGAAGGCCTTAGCACGGCAGATCCCTTGCAGCAGAGATATCCCCATTATTCTTGTGTGCTCACCCCTCCATGTACAGGTCAGGTCTTAGCACCTCACACTCAGGGGAGCACACAAGCACTGTCAGGCGAGCCAGTGAGCCCCATAATGGGAAGTGGTAACACTGGTCACTCTTTCTGCCACAGATTTGAGGTGGCCCCGTCCCCTGTAGTGACACACAAGAATGAAGAATGGTGCCACCACAGCCAGGGAATACAGAGCCCACAGGAAAGCCGCAGCCCACCCTGCATGTCTGGCAACCTTCAAAGATGATCCCTAGTGCTGGGCCCAGCCAGTCTTTTACTTGTGTTTTGGCTTTGCTGCTTGGCTGTCAGAACAAGAACTGAACCCAGCCAGCCTCAGCTGCCTCCACTCCCCAGAAGTGGTAAAAAAGAGCTACAACCAGCTCAGGGCAGATCCTCAGGGCACCTTTCATCTCTTCAAGAGCAGGTGTAACCTTAGATTCATATGCAAAAGAAACAGGGTAAAGGACACTCTCCTGCGAGCTCTGGCTTGCAGGCCTGCAGCCAGAAGGACAGAAGATAGGGCAGCAGAACTGGAGGATCAAATCAGGGTAGTTAGGACAAAGACAGAAAACACAAAGAGCCACTGCTGCAACACTGCATGGAGCAAGACCCCTTCATGCTCATGGTCTTCCTCAAAAAGGGACTGCAGAAGGGCAGGGGAAGCTAGGAGCAGCTGGGTTCAGCTCAGCAAGATTTTCCAACAGTCTCATATTCACAGGGTGAATCTACACTGGTGTGAGCTACATGATTCAGAGAGCCCAGCAGGCAGCCCTAGGCCCATGCTGGCTTCACCAAACCCTGGAAACACGAGGGAGTGAGACACCCTTCACTTCAGACTCATTCTCTCCCTTCACTCAAACACTGAAGAAAGGGACAAGGTTTTCCCTGCCTCTGCCTGGTTTGTGGCCACTTCATTCTGTGCTAAGAGAAAATAACCAGCAGTCCCAGCACAAAATCTACCTGCTGGCCCTAGGGCATTAAATCCATCCTCCAAAAGCCCAACACCTTCAGTAGCAGAGCATGGGCTGCCATGAGCTCCAGCACGGCCAGGCAGCAGCTCCACGATCATCCAAACTTGCATGTTCTCTCAGGCTGCCCCAGCTTGGCAAAGCAAGGAGATCTCTCCACCCGAGAGACGTCAACCATCATAGTCTGAAGGAACAGGCTCCTCCTGCCTTTACCTCCCCCAATCTACCAATTCCAAACACGACCCCTGACTGGCACCAGCGCCTTTCTGCTCTCGCACACACGGAGAAGCAAATCAACTGCTCAAGCCAGACAGGCTCAGACCGCTGAAAGCTGCACATCCAACAGCGACTGGGAGTTACACGGCACCGCTGGGGGCTCCGAGGGAGCAGCTCCAAGCCCCGAGGGGTGATGCCCGGGCTGGGGAGCCCCACAGCAGCACTGCCGGTCGTGCCGCAGACCACAGACCAGCCCTGGGGAGTACCGCGGCCACCGGGGGCCTGACAACGCTGCACCCCTCAACACCCGCCTTCCTTTTCCACTCCAAAGCAACCCTCCCGGCCGCTCTGCAGCACAGGAGCAGCCAGCACGGGCACAGGCAGGAACCGCAGCCTCCCCTCCGTCCCGGAGACCCCTCCGGCCCCACGGCTCAGCCCCATACCGCGGCCCCCTGACCCTCTCCTCCGCGGCCCCGAGCCCTCCCCCGCCCCGGCGCTGACCGACGCCAAGCAGCGTGGTCCAGAAGGCGAGGCCGAGCCCCGAGTAGAGCAGGGCGAGCCCCGTCATGGTGGCGGCGGCGGCGGCACCGGGCGGCGGGATCGGATCGGGCCGGGTCACCTGACCCGCGCGCGGCACGTGACCGGAACTGCAGCGCCCGGACGGAAGTAACGGAACTCCACCGCTGCCACCGCGCCTGCTTATTGGCTGCCTGGTTTGACAGTGGCGGGAGAACTACATACACCATAATGCATCGCGACCAGCGCGTATTTCCATTGGCTGCCGTCCCCTCTCCACCCCGTTGTGGGCGGGGCTTCCGGGGCGGGGAAGGCAGAGCCGAGCTTCCATTGGCCAGCACAGCGCCGCAGCCCAGAAGCGAGCGCAGGGTCCCGCGTGCCGCCATGGCCGCGGCCTTCAGCAGCGATGGGGAGGCTGCGCTGCGGCGGGAGCTGCGCTCGGCCGTGGCGGCGGCACCGCGGAGCGACCTCGACGGCTTCTACGAGATGGGCCGGGCCGCCGCCTTCGTACGGGATGGCGGGTTCCGCAAGGTGAGTGGGACCGATGATGGGGCCGGCCGGGGCTGCCCTCCCAGTACCTCACAGAATTGTTAGCCTTGGAAGGGACCTCTGGAGATCATCCAGTCCAACTCCTTTGCCAAGGCAGGGTCACCAGAGCAGGTTGTACAGCAACGCGCCCGGGTGGGTTTGGAATGTCTCCAATGATGGAGATTCCACGACTTCCCTGGGCACCTGTTCCAGTGCTCTGCCACCCTCGGTGTAAAGAAGTCCTTCCTCATTTTAACATGAAACTGTTTTTGTCTTAGTTTATGGCCATTGCTTCTTTCTCTCACCTGTTGCTGGGCTCCACTGAAGAGAGTCCGGCACTGTCCTCTTGGCACCCACCTTTGAGATATTTATATGCATTAATGAAATCCTAATGATGTCCTCGTTCCAGGAAGGACAGGGTTAATTTTTGCAATAGCCAGGAGGGGGCATGGCTACGACCCAGAGGTTACTCTGTGCCAGCTCCCCGTCGTTTTCTGGGGACAGGGAAGGGGTCCTTTCCAGGTCCCGTAGTGTGGTACAGTCAGATATTGTCAGAACCCTGCATTGAGCACTCAGGTGTGAATCATTTGTCTCTTGTACATTGTTATTAATAGTGTTGCTGTTACCATTGGTTTTCTTATTTAATTTGTTTCCAGTAAATTGGTCTGATCTTGACCTGTGATCTTTACCCTTTGTGCCTCTAAATCTCCACTCCATCTCGCAGCAGGAGGAAAGGGAGGGGGGAGCAAGTGAGTGGCAGTCTGGTTTGGAGAGGCTTACTGGGAGCACTGAATTGGGGAGTACTATTTCTAAACCACAACAGATCTCCTCTCAGTCTTCTCTTGTTCGGACTAAATGGGCCCAGCTCCCACAGACTCTCCTCACAAGAGAGATGCTCCAGACCCCTCATCATCTTTGTGGCCTCTGCTGGACCTTCTCCAGCAGCTCCTTGTCTTTGTTATCCTGAGGAGCCCAGAACTGGAGACAGTACTCCTGATGTGCCTCACCTGGGGCAGGTAGAAGGGCAGGATCGTCACTCTCAACCTGCTGGCCACACTCTTCCCAATGCACTCCAGGATCCCATTGGCCCTCCTGGCTGTAAGGGCCCTGTCAATTCATGGTCAGCTTGTCACCCACCAAGATCCAGGTCCTTATCTGCGGAACTGCTCCTTAGGAGGTCAGCCCCCAGCCTGTGCTGATAGTTGGAGTTATTCCTCTCCTGGTGTAGTACCCTACACTTGCCCTAGTTGACCCTCATTAGGTTTCTCTCTGCTTAATTCTCCAGCCTATCAAGGTCCTGCTGAATGGCACAGCCTTCAGGTATATCAGCCACTCCCCCAGTTTCATATCAGCAAACTTGCTGAGGATATATTCTATCCATTTTATCCCTTCTGTCTCTCCATCTCACCCTCCCCAGTGCCTCATTCCCTGTCTGCCTCACCCCTTGTTCCCGCCAGGTTGCCCTGCAGTTCCCTGACGAGCTCCTGGCAGACGCAGTGGAGGTGGCAGGCCGCATGGAGGCAGCAACCGGGGCCGAGATGTACGTGTTAGGAGACACCACGTACGGCAGGTCTGTGTGGGGCTGAGGAGGGTGTCCTGGGCTCCCCTGCGGGCAGGAATGCTGCGGAGGGAGAGTTCTGTGCTGCAGAGCCTGTCTGACACCGGGTTCTCCTCACAGCTGCTGCGTGGATGAAGTGGCTGCCGAGCACGTGGGTGCCGAGGCAGTGCTGCACTACGGCCCAGCCTGCCTCAGCCCCTGCAGAAAGCTCCCGGTGCTGCACATCTTCGGGCAGCAGCCCCTGGATGTCGGGCGCTGCACAGAGGTGTTCCGGGAGCTCTACCCCGAGCAGCAGAGCTGTGTGGTGGTGCTGAGTGATGTGGTCTATGCCCATGCGATGGGTGAGTGCTCTGGGGCAGGGAGGGGGCTCTGGTACTGCTCTGAGCTCTGCAGAGCTGCCAGGGTCAGACCAAGCAGGCATTCATAACTCAGACACGGGCAGCTTTGATTTCTGTCTTCTCCCTGCCCTAGTCACATCAGGACTATGGCCAAGTTTTATTCTCACTCCTCTTTCTTCAGGTGAGCTGGAGCAGCAACTGTGCCCCGAGTACCCCAATATCATCTTCTCCAGGCTGGTGTGTGGAGACCCTCCTGGCCCCACAGTGCCTGGGGAGGAGCGGAAGTTTGGTCGCCAGTTCTTGGTGGAGGCTGCAGGAGGGCTGCAGGATTATGCCATGTTCTATGTGGGAGCTGAGGGCCTTGCCCTCACTAGCTTCATGCTGACCTGGAACTGCTGCCCTTTCAGCTCCTTCAACCCTATCACCGGCTGCGGCCGCCGCGAGACCCTCAATGTCAACCGGGCCCTGATGCGCCGCCTGTACCTGGTGGAGCGGGCCCGGGATGCCAGTGTGGTGGGCATCCTGGTGGGCACCCTCGGCGTGGCGGGCTACCTGACCGTGCTGCAGCACCTCCGGGAGCTGCTGCACCGGGCCGGCAAGCGCAGCTACACGCTGGCCGTGGGGAAGCCAAACCCCGCCAAGCTGGCCAACTTCCTGGAGGTGGACATCTTTGTCCTGGTGGCCTGTGCTCAGAATTCCCTCCTGGACTCCAGTGACTTCTACAGACCTGTTGTGACCCCCTATGAGCTGGAGCTGGCCTGCAACCCAGCCCGTGAGTGGACGGGAAACTACCTCACAGACTTCCGAGACCTGCTGCCAGGTAATAGCTAGAGACAGCTACCCATCAGCCTCCCAGGGCATATTCTGCCCAGGTGCCCTGCCTGTAAGCTGTGGTTGCTCCAGGATAGATGGACCAGGCTAACATTACCGTTCCCTGGCAGGTGCCTGTGCACATGTTGAGCTCCCACCGGCTGTTCCCACAGTGGAGGCTGTTCCTGATGTTTCGCTGATCACAGGGAAGATGCGTGCTACCTGCCTCTGTGACCCCATGACCTCTCAGCTGCCCCCCAGCACTGCCCTGGCCTGCAGGGACCAGACACGGGCTCTTGCAGAGATCAGCCCTGCAGGTTTGTGTTGGTTTCATGGTGGGGCTGAGCCCTGGTGGAGGGGCAGTGCCACATTCCTGCTCTCGGTAACAATTCCCTTTCTCCTCCCAGCCTCCTTCCTGGAGTCCCGCAGCTGGCAGGGTCTGGAGCAGCAGCTGGGACAGACCCCTGTCTCCAAGGCTGTGCAGGGCCGACGAGGGATTGCCATTGCCTATGAGGATGAAGGGTGTGAGCAACCCTGATTCAGCAGCATTGGCACCCAACCAGGAGCAGGGCCATGTGGGGGCCCAGACATTGCCTCCCACTGGGTGCTGGACCTGCTGCCAGCTGGCACCTTGCTGGATGCGGCCTTGGGTCAGTAATACTGCAGTGGGACAGCAGGAGTTGCACGTGTGTTCAGGAATGCCTGTGGCACCCTGAGGCTCATGGCCAGGGCAGCAGCAGGGCCAGGAGAGATGGCCACTTGGCCCAGACCCAGTCTTGGAGGGCTCGTTCATCCAGGGCAGCTTTGTCCCTACGTGGAAAGGTCACAACTTTGCAGGAGCTGACAGTGCTGAGACTTGAGGCTTTTGTGGACTACTGCTGCTAACTAAAGCTGAAGAGGATTTGTGAATGAAATGTTTTTTAGAATAAAACATGGGCTGAAGAGTGCAGATGGGTGATACCAGCTGTCCCAAAGTGAAAAAAACCTACCATGGTGCCCACCTGCGGCGCAAAATCTGTCAGCTCAGACCAGCCAGAGGGAACAGAAAACCAGAACTAGGACCTCCGACAGTGAAAACACAGGTTGGGCTGGGGTACTAAGGCAAAGGCAGGGGGACTCTGAGCACAAACAAGCCCCTCAGCTATTCTTATGAATGGGAATGGGGTGCTGCAGGAAGGACCCTGTGTTTGGCAGGGGTGGAGCCCCTCTCCTGTGAGGCAGGACTGTTTATGTTCCATGCTGGGCAAGCAGGACAGACTGTTTTTTGCCATCCCTCCCAAAGCTGGGGAGACACTGAGGCATCCCAACCTTGATTTAACCCCCTCCACCTGGTTCTTCCCCAGAGGGAAGAGGCAGGCAAAGTCTGGGCACTGCAATAATGACAGCCACAACATAGAAATATTCTTAATATAATTAGGTGCAGGGCCTCCCCCCTCCCAACCACACATACAAATGAGCAGGGGGCAAATTCCCCCTGCCCAGCCAGCCACTGCTGCAGGCACAGGGTGGCCTCCCCACCGTGGGGCACGGGCACCCACGGGGAAGGGCTGGGGAGGGGCTGGTAGCCCGGGCATGGGGCAGCCCGTGCTGGGGCAGTTCTGCCCAGGCTTCCCCTGCCCTGCCACCGCCTCCTGCAGCCAGCACTCCTGTTCCCTGCGAGGAGGGAGCATGCTGGGGGAAACAAAGATGCTGACACCGAGATGCGGCCACCAAATCTAGCTGAGGAGCGTCCCGAGTGGGTTAATTCTAGGTGGAGGGTTATTCTATGAGCTGTACTGCAGCAGGGCAGGGAGGATGGGGGGGGGCTTTTCCTTGTGGGGAAGAGCTGGTCCAGGCAAATCGTCCGCGGTCCTGGCCAGGTGCTCAGTAGTCTGCTGTGTATTCTGTACCATGCAGCCCTCGGCACAACAAGGTGAACTCCTTCACCATCTCCTTCACTCGCCGCTTGTTCACACGCTCTCTGCTAAGACAGAGGGAGGGGACAAATATGAAGTAGGAGGGCTGCACTGGGCCATGCAGGGGGGTGGGGTCATTCCTGTGGGAAATGTGTTGCACAGCTGCCAGGGCAAGTGGCACACAAACCTGAGGATCTGCTGGCTGAAGTTTTCCTTCTGCTCTGGAGTTACTCGGGCCGAGGGGAAGCCATCCTGCTGCATGGCCTCCTTGATCCAGACACTCAGGAGGCTGAAGCAGTGCTTGTTCAAGGCAAAGAGGATTTCTGCGAAGTGATCCATGAGGCTGCGGGAAGCCTGGCCACCGATGCCCTACCACCGAGCAAACAACATGCTGAGCCCACGTTGTCGCTCCCCCTGCTCCCACCCATGCTGCTGGGCTCTCTGCCCCTGGTTCCATAGGGATGCTGCTCAGGAACAGAGCCCAGTGCTGCCTGGGGAGCCCGTGGTCTGGCGTCTCTCACCTCCAGCACTGCCTGCAGCAGCGCTTTGCCATTCTCATGCACGACCTGTCCCACCGGGGCGATCTCTCCACAGCGGGGCAGCAGCTCTGTCTGCAACACAGAGGCCAAGCTCGCTCAGTGCCAGCACAGGCTCCACTCTCCAGCACCTGTGCCCAACCTCAGCCCCACTCCTGCCTTCCCAGCTCTGAGAGGAGATGCCACGATGGCATCATACTCACAAAAAAGCCACAGGATGCTTTGACTGTTAGGGCCTCGGGAAACTTGAGTGAAAGGACACCTGCAGGTAAAAATCACTCAGGTTAGCAGCCAGAAAACCCCCTGGCAATCCCAAATCAGCCCTGTGGTCCCTAGCCCTTGGTTGTTTTGCACCCAGCTCTACAGGTGGAGCAAGCTGGCTTCTCAGAGTGCCCATGCCCATGGTACTCACCACACTGAAACACTGCTTTGACATCCAGGTTGCTACACAGGAAGAGATCCGGCTTCCTTTTCAGAGCCTGCAAGGCACACAGACAGGCAGCATGAACCCAGCGCTGCAGAGGCAGCCAGGAAGCCTCCAAGGAACCCGATGCCCCAGACAGCCTCTGCCTGGACACACACTTACCTGAGCACACCCCCAGGAAAGGGCAGATTCACACAGTACAGCAGGAAACCATCACTTTACCCCTCCCCATGAATATCATTCAAACAGCCAGGCAGTTTGCTATGCCCAGGATCCACTGACCCCAGGACCTGAGGATAGGTGCCACAGTGGTGTGCAAACACTCAGACACAGAGGGCTCCTGTCCCATCAGAGCAGATCAGGCAGCAGCACCGCTCCCAGGACAAGGGCAGCCATGCAGGGCTCAGCAGAGACCAGCCACCTGTGTACTTTGCTCCTCTCCTGAAGATGCTGGCATCCCTGGGGTCACAGCAACTCTTTCAAGCAGTAGCCCCAGACTGCATTGTCATCTGTGACAATGAGATGCCAACATTTCTTGGCAGTTCCTGAGCAGCAAGTCTGAGATCAAGAAAGCCTGGGAGTTTTTAATTCCACACAGTGATTCCACCAGCTTCTGTGCAGGTCAGGCACTGCTGCTGGCGACACCCTGAGCTGTGGTACCTTGTGCAATGACTTAGTCCCCCTGGTGCTGGCACTGAGCAGTTACTGGGTGGAAATGTTTCAGCCTGCACCCTCCACTCAATGGGAAGGGTTTCTGACCTGCCTCAGTGAGCCCTGCTATATTAGGCAGCCACATCCATACCCTGAGCACCATACCCACTGCTGCAGAAAAGCACTGGGAATGGCAGCCATTCCTCCTGCTCTGCTGTCACCACAACACCAGGGACATCAGCCATGGCACTGGAGCAGCCCTGCTGTGTCCCTGGAGCTCAGAGAGCAGCATACCAGGGCAGGCAGCCCTTGGGCTGAACTCAGTGTGGAGCCACTGCTGCCCTCTGAGCCTTCTCCCAGGGATAAAAGCAGGGACAGCTCTCCATCAACAGCCCCCAGGACACACGGCCATCTGCCCCTGTGGTCTCTACCTGGTGCAAAACAGACTTAATTCCCACCCCATCTTCTCCAGGGAAAGTCCAGAGCCATCTGCCTAGTGCAGATGCTGGAAAACAAGAAACTGAGTAGAGTTACCCCATCTCCTTTCTGACCTTTTCTATCACACACTGCAAAAGAGGATTCAGTTTTGGGCACCGAAGGCATCGTTGTATCAGGTGGAGATGGCACAATTACAGGGACCTGCTCCCTACTAGATATAAGCAGAGAACTTCATGGGGCAATCAGGGGCCACATTATACTTGTGTGTGTATATACAGGCTGTGCACCACCACTCCTGAGGCACTGGCACCAGTAGCAGAAGGTGAACTGCTGGCTGAGCAATGGTTTATCAACATACCCACTCATGGAGGCTGCTGCTGTTCAGCTGGCCCCATACAGGACAAACGCTTGCAAGAGATGTTATAGTTTTAGCCCTGGAAGACTACCCCTGCTGGGGCTCTACTGTGAGCTCCAGAGCAGGGACTGAGCCTTTTCCCCAGCAGCATGCTGCTCAAGGGCAGCTGGCTCCCGTGATAACCACCCAGCTGCAAGTTCCTCTACCCTGCCCATCCACGGGTTTTAATCCAAGTCCTGCATGCTACAAGTATTCCATTTGGCACAAGTCTTCCCACCTACCTGCAGGGTGCTTCTCCCAGCCCAACCAGACCTGCTGCAGGCTGAGCCCCCCAAGTTCTCTTGCAGATTCACTGCAGCATCTGCTCCTCGCTCCATCAGTGCCATGGGGAAAAGCATGCCACTATTGGGACAGCTCCTTCCCATAGCACACTTTGCAGAGTGCAAGCCCAATGCAGACCAAGGCACATATGCACATGTCTAATGTAGAGAGATGCTTTTTACCCCCACAAAATGGGCCCTGTGGAGCTTCTCCCATAAGAAAGCAGCACCGGGTAGGTTTAGCTACTCTTTCCCAACACCAGATATGTTCAGCTACTCTTTCCTAGCACCAGGAACCCTGATCCAGCTCTAGGACCTCTTCTTGCCAGACCACCTTCCCTGTCTCCTGCCAGAGCACCTCTGATCAAATGGGGGCAGGTCTTTAAATGTTTTCAAATGTCCCCCCCTCCCATCCTCTGCATGAGCAGCCACTGCAGAGAGAAGCACTCGCTCTCCAAGAAGAGGGAACACTGGGTTCTTCTCCACAGCAGCTCAGACACCATCAGAGAAGCTCTTCAGAGCAGGCTCTTCTGTGCCCATTTCTTCGTAGGCAGACAGGCATGGAACTCTTCCAGCAGATGGAGAACAGTGGGGACTGCACCGCCAGTTCTTGCAGTTCTCCAGAACACACAGCCTTAGTATCCAATACCCAATCTCTTCCTAAACCCCACAACTGGCACAGCAGAGCCTCCTCCTTTGAAAAGGGCACATAAGGCTGGCCAGGCAGGAGCGGTGAGCCTCAGTGAGGGGATGCTGAACACATGTCCTCCATGGGGTTCTCTGAGTCTGGCTGGAGCAGGTGAGGCAGAGCTCAACAACTGCCACATGCAGCCTGGACCAGACCATGAAGGGAGGTGGGCATGAAGCTGGCTGTGCTTGGCCAAGCACTGTCTCTGCCATCACAGGAGGTCAACCCTGCATCTTCTACCTGGTGAAGCCCTGGCAGGCAGACAGCCCCAAGGATCTGTCAGGGGATGTCACAAAAATGCTCCCATGGTCTGTGCAAGTGAGAAGCCCTGCCGGGGTTGGGGTGAATGAGGTGGAAAGGCAGGCTGGAGAGTCCCAAAATCCTACCTGCAACCAGGAGCACACATGATACCAACTGGTTCCCCAACTTCAGAACCTGCCTGGTTTTGCTAATGCAGATCTGGGTGCAAGTCCCAGCCACCATGGCCATGTGGTCCTGGGCAGAGGCACTCCAGCTACATGGGTGGAACTGAGCCCACACCCTCCAGGTGGGATGCTTGCCTTGGGCACTGCAGCAGCAATGCTCTGCACCAATCCCAGCATGCAGCAGAGGAAGGAGGGAGCAGCTGAGAACAGGATGCTGGCACTGCTCTGTGCAGCCTTATGGCACACTGGTTATTTTATCCGTAGCTTTGAGTACTGTGATAACTTTGTAATTTGGTTTAAGCCAGCAGCTCCCATGATAATCCAGCCATCATCAAGAGTGGATTGCCAATTAACACTGTGGCAAAAGGATCAGCTGCAACAATGGGGCAGTTCCATGAGCTGCAACCAAGCCCAAAGATAAAGTCAGCTGGAATCCAGAGAGAGATGGTTCCCTGTGTACTGGTGACAGAGATGCAGGCCTCATGAGCTTCTATGGAGTTATCAGAAGGTAGGACAGTACTTGCTAGCAAGAAACAGTGCCTGCAAGGAGGAACCAGACAAATTTGAAACAGGGAAGACGATATTTCCACCAAGGTGATCAACCACAAAAACAGATGGTCAGGGAAGTGGGAAAGTTTCCACCTTGACACACTCTTGTGTCCAAATTCACTGCTGCTCTGGAATATGCATTACTTTGCCAAGGGGCCTGCAGGCAGAGCAGGGTGAGTGAAAATACAGCTCTCACCATACAAAAATCTGGTCTGAAGAGATCTGCAGTTCCCTCTTGAGTTTAACCCTCTAATCTAAAAATCCTCAACAGCATCACCACAGAGTATGGTCCTCTGGAAGAGGACAGGCTGGACCCATCTCTCCCATCAGACAGCCCTCAAAGTCCTGAGAGCAAGGAGTCAATCAGGGATGTTAAGGCCAGTTCTTGATGGATTTTAAAGCACCTCACTAGATCATCAGTCTGTGAGAAGGGTCAGGCCAAGGAAGAGGAAACCTTGAGTTCTATGCGTGAAGAGAGAAGACAGACATGGGATCCTTTGGTATCCATGGGGTTTCAGGAATACAAAGCCTGGGAAAACAACAGGTGTTGAGTGGGTGGTGTCAGGCTAGAAGCACTGTCTCACAATGGTCCAAGATGGAGAAGACACTGAGGTTGGAGCCTCTGAGCTGCTCCTGCAGGAGTTCCTCTGGAGAGTATCTGGAGATCCACACACGAGACAGGACCAGCTGCCAGCACATTGCCCCAGCACCGCCTGCAGATCCTGCCCAGAAGGACAGTGTATAACAGATTCCCAGCACCCTGGATGGGCAGTGTTTGGTCTCACAGTACACCCCATGAAGTGCAGCATGGTTGCACTTTTCTCTCCAAGAAAGCACAAATATTCTGTGTCCAGACACAGAGGAGAATTTCAAGACAGAGAGAAATTCAGTATTTTCCAAAGAAATAACAAGTAGCCTTGGGAGAGTCTTTCAGAGTCACCTAATGCCTTACACCCTGGCAGGATCACTTTTACCTGCTCTCCAAGAACAGTGGGCTTTTGGGTCCTTTGAAGAACTCCTTGCAACAACAGCTCCCCATGTGATCTTTCAGTGCTTCCCTGCCCTCTTAGGAAGACTTGCTCCTGCCAGACCTGGATCCTTTACCATGATTTCCTCCCATTACTGATCGTCCCACTCAAGGAGAATAGAAAAGGGTTTTTTACCTACAACTGGCACATTACCTTTTACACATTCCAAGCCTCATGCAGCTCCGCACGCTCCCATCAGCTTTTCCTCCCCACCATGTGTACAAGGTGGCCATCTTCCCAGATGCTTTTCTCTGTGGTCTCTGATATAAATCTACAGAAATGTTCTGCCCCAAACTAGGCACAGTGTTCAAATGGAGGTCCTGCTAGCAGTGAGGACACCACCAAGAACCTCATGCACAGACCCCATTTACCACCCTCCCATCATGTTCAAAACCCTTGTTAAGAGGTCACAGCTTCCAAAACCAAAAGCAGAGCAGAAGTCTGATAGCCTTATGTTACATCTTTCAAGATGAAAAGCAGGGAAGAAAAGAGTGCAATATGGCTCTGTGATGCAATGAGTCTCAGCAGGCTCTGGGCATCAAGGTCAGAACTGTGAGGAGAAGACCCTGCCTGGGGGAGGTCAGGTGCAGCCCTCTTGCCCACTCCAACCCTCAAGACCCATGGAAGGATCAGAGGGGTCTGATAGTACCAGGACGTGCCAGGCACCCTCCCAGGGCTGTCAGCAAGGGTAGGATAGCCACAGCTCTGGGAGGAGCTTGGGTGAGTGTTCCTGCACAGCACTGGTCCAGCACGTGTGGTTAGAGGCCTCACCATTACAGATAGAGCAGAAAGCAACTCTGCCAGGCCCCTCCTCACCACAGACCCACCCTGTGGGTAGGTGGGCAGGTGTCACGTCTCTGACAGGGACACTGCGTACATGAAGGACATCAGGGCCACGGGGAGCTGAGGAGCACACTGGGCAGGAGTATATACACACACAGCATAGCACTGGCCCTGCCTGCCCACTGCCAGCAGTGACACAAGTGCCAGCCCATGGGCCAGCCCGCGGCCCCTGCCATGTCAATGCAAACTGTCCCCGTGCGCCGCTGAGCCAGCAGCTCCTGCACAGGAACTGCCACCACCCGGAGAGGCTGCTGGGGCAGGGGGCAATGTGGCTCTTGCCAGATCCAGATGCCATCACAAACACATTGCTCAGAGCCAAACCCTGGCAGCTGCCTGCTCCTGAGGGCAGGGGCTTCCTCCTGTTAGCACCTGGGCAGGGCAGCCAGCTCAGCCTGTCCCCACTCCAGAGGACCCATCAGAGGTTAGGTAAATGGGTTGGAAAACGTCCGCTTAATGCTCTAATTTGTCTGTCACCCAAGGGTGACTGCAGCAGCAGCAGCACCAAGCACCCCATGCCAGCTTCAGCCCAGCAAGGGGGTGGGAGCTGGAGCTGCCCTGCAAAGGAGGGCACTGCCCTGGGGATGGTGTGAACCCAGAACTAAAGGAGAATGTTTTGTTTTCAACTTCCACGGAAACAGATGGAGAAACTCGATATTCAACTAAAAGGAAAAAAAAACGTTGTCAACAGAAAGCTAAAAATAGGTTTAAATTGAATTAAAAAGAGAAAGAGAGAGAACAGAAAGTGAATGAATAAGAAACTAAAACACACCTGTGCCAGGAGTTGCATAAATGAATCAACAATATCAGGATGATCCCTGGGCCCTAAAATATAATAAAGATGTAACTTAAGAGAAAAATCATACAAACAGCAACTCAACATCATATAGTTATGTGATACAGAAAGAATTTACAAGTGAAAACAGGAGTGTAAGGGAGGAGGGGTGTGTGGGGAAGGGGATGGGCAACATGAGCAGCTTGAAGCAAGTTAAAGAAACAAAACATACAAAAAATCATGAAACTTGGAGAACCCAAGAACAGAAAGAAACTGCAAAGGAAAGGGTCTAAAGCCCCAGGGTCTCCAGCTAGCACCTGGGTGCTGCAGAGCCAAGGAGGAGATCTTCATTTCCTTGGGGAGGAAGAGAAGGAGGAGCAGGGGCTAGCTGAGCACCATCTCCACAAGGAGAATTATAGCTTTTGCACTGAGGGGACTGAGCAGGTCTTCAGAGCACTGTTTGGTCCTGGAAGGTAACTGCAAGTGAACGACAACACCTCAGCAAATGCTTGACAGGCCTGGCTGGGCTCAGGCGTGCACATGCTTGTCACCAGCATCAGCTGCTCAGGAGACCCTGGCACAGACACCCTCCCACCCCATTCCCAGATGCTCTCCAGATCGGTGAGTCCAGGACCCTCCTGGAGGTCTCCTCCAGCATCCTCATGGGAGAGAGCAGCTCAGTGCCCAGAGATCTCTGTGCCAGCACCACTCACCCTACCTTGGCATCTGACTGTGCACACTTTTCTTGGCCCTTGTAGGCTCAGGCATGCCCCCTTCTCCTGCCACACGTGGGTTCAGCAGAAGGGGCTCGCTCTGCTCAGAGAGCTGGCCCCCCACCCAAGGGGACAGTCCTGAGCACACACCAAGCTGAACAGCCGCTTGCCTGAGCAAAGCTCGCATCCATGTGTTGGCACAGCTCGGGCTCTGTCCCCTCCTTTTTCCTCCTGCAGACGTGCCTGTTGCTGCCTGGAGGCATTGCCAGCTCCCCAGCACCGAGGCAAAAGGGCTCCAGCATAGACACATCCACACGCCACCGGCACGAGCGGGGAAGCCTGGCTTGCTTGTCACTGACCCCACTGACACCTCAGCACAATGGGATTTGCTCAGACCGTGGCGTGATGATGAAGCAGGGCTCCTCATGTCTCCCCCCACCTCTCTAGAGAGCTCTGAGCCTTGAGCTGGGGGACAGAATCACCCTACCTGACACCCAGCTGTGAGCAAAGGATAAGACCCCGTGGGGGCCATGTGGTAATGCTGAAGGACCAAATCCAGCAGCTCCAATGTACATTTGTCTCTGTCACAGGGCAGGTCACCAATATGCTGAGGGGAGCCATGGTGCAAAGGAGCCCGTTCTAACTCCATTTGCTTTTTGTAGGGTGTGCAGTGAGTCACAGAGGGGCCCCTGCCATGCAGGAGGACACCAGCATCCTCAGCATTACAGCAGGGACTCAGTGGCCACCAGTGACTCTGAAAAAGTAATTTCCCAGCTGTTCACACACACATTCTCCTGCTCATGAGGGCTTGATTTCAGGCCACTACAAGTAGCAGTGGTCCCCAGAGAAGCCCCAAGAACTTCCTGTGGGCATAGCCTCCCTGCCAAGCTGGACTGCAGTTCCAGTTTGACCCTTGCTGCACCTGATATCCAGCCTGGGCTGCTGTAACAGTACAGAGGCACAGAGCACCCAGGGATTTCCTGCTTCTGTTGCCTGCAGGGAAGGTACCCACCTTCCAGGGGTTGGGATGAATCCAAGAAACAGAGATGGCCCCAATTAGCTTAGCTAGGAGTGAAAACAGCCATTCCTGGTAAGACGCCTCCAGACTCCATGCATGCAAAAGCCTGACAACAGCCCCAGCGCGAAGATGGGCTAATCCTACGTACCTTGCTGGAACAGGGTCAGTGTGACTGAGGTAACAAGCAAGAAGAGGGCCTTGATGGGAGGAAAGTGGGCAGGCTCATAAGAAAAGATGTGAACCAGCTGCAAAAGAGAGAGAAGGACTGAAGCTTCTGCTGGCCCTGCACATCCCCAGCCACCCAAGCACAGCTCCATACCTGCCGGGTGAGTTCAATGGCAGAGACCTGGGGTATGGTGCTGTACATCTGCCCCAGCATCTCACACAGCTGAGGCACCATTGGGGCAAAATCATCCAGGAGGGTCTTCACAGACTTCTCAAATATGGCACAGACAGACTGTGGGAAAAGAGGGACTGCATGAGCAATGCACATCTCCCAGGGCTTAATGGATGGGTTCCAGGGGAGCAAAGAGCTGGCAGCAAGGACAGGGACCAGCCAGGCAAAGGGCTCAGACCCGCTCTGCAGCACAGGATGCTCAGAGTGACCAGGAAACACCACTATTCCCACTGCAGCAGGAGTGCTCCCCAAGGGCCAGGGAAAAATGGCTGGTGGGACGCTGCACATGGGCATTACTGGACTGAATAAACTGGACAAGCACCAGATGATAAAGGTCCAGTTCAGAACAGAGCTGTTCTCTTAGGGAACACAGATTGGGTAGATCTCATCTCCCTGCTCATGGCAGGACCTCAGTTACTGGAAAGAAGCAGAACTGATGGAGGAACAAGACAGACAAGAGTGACTTGATGTTGCTGGTGACAGCAAGCAGCACTGGTACAGATAACCCAGCAAGACATCCCTCTCACAGGCCATCACCCAGAGTTTGTCCTTTGCTGTTCCCCACTCAGGTCAGCAAGGACAGGCAGAGCTGCAGGCAGTACACAGGTGAAGCCTGGTTACCTCCACCACCTGGGCATCATTCAGCCACTTGCTGAGAACCTTCTGTATGAGCTGGAAGACTTGCTGCAGAACCACCACCACCTGTAAGGAATGAGAGACACTGAAGACAATTGGTCCCCATGGCACTGGGAGGGGGAGATTCAAGACTAAACATGGCCTGGACTCAAACCTTCAGGCACCACCCCTCTGCAAAGCTGGACAGCTTTTCTCTGAAGCAGCCTGGCACAGCTCACAGTTGGTAAGTAGCACTCAGACCATCCTCCAGAGCAGCACCTAGCCAAGAGGCATCCAAGAGGCAAGTCACCTCTATCCACCTCAGGAGTGGTGGGATGAGCTGAAGGAGCAATTTTAGCTGGAATAGACTAGCACTACCCTCTTGCTGGCACAGGCTGCATTCCCCATTAACTCCCCCCCTCTCCTGCAGTGAGCTGTGAGGCTCTGGCCAGTCTGTGGCAGAGAACATGGAGCTATCACTCTACTCACTGGGTTGGGTCCTTGCTGCACTGGCAGATTTTTGACCTCGGTGCTTTCATGGTCGTCATCGTGGTGGCTGATGTCTAGGGTGGTGAAGAGGTTGGAAAGCAGGCCCAGGATGTGGATGATGGCCAGCCTGTTGGAGGGATTGGGCTGCCAGGGAAAATAAAGCCGAAGTATGACACAGACTGCACTACTCAACCATAGTCATGTCTTTGGGATGCTGAGGATCTAGAATGACAGAGGCAAAGTGCCAGAGAGGGGTTCCCTGCACTGCACTTTCCCTTGAGCCCAGGTTTAAGAGTGCTGCTTCAGCACAGCAGCCCCAGGGCTACAGCCAGCAGGAGAAACCACTTCTGGATGGAGGCAGCACACAGGCACTCACCGTTTCATCAGCCAGCTTTTCCAGCTGCTGGATGTAGGGGGTGATCAGGGAGTGCAGGTTCTTCAGGATCTCCTCCACTTGCAGTGCAGAAAGCAGGAAACCAAGAGCCTGCATCAGCCACATGCACTGGCTTGTCTGGGACAGAGAAGACACAACAGGGCAGGTCATTGCCTGGCCCACAGCCCATGCTCTGACAGCTGCCAGGGTCCCAGTTGGGTGTGCTGCAGCTCCTGGGCTTCTCTATACAGGTCCCTCTAGGTGCATCTCACTGTAGGAGAGGGGAACAGCTCCCTAACAGTTTCTGTTCCCAGGGGACAGGAGCTCTGGCTTCAGCACACCTAGCCTCTTCCCAGCACCTGCCAAGGAAAGACCAGTTGGTGTCCAGAGATCTCCATGCTGGCATCACTCACCCTAATTTGACACACCATCCTTTGCAAAGCCTGTGTCAGCCAGCCCGTCATAGTCACAGCCAAGGCTGGGACTCAGTTCCTACACTTATCTCCCTTTTTCCTCTTGAAAACATGCCTGTCATCTTGGTATCCTTGGGTCTGGAGAGACTGGGAACTGCTAGAATTAAGCCTCCTCCTCCTCCCTCTCTAGGGGACATACCCTCCCAGCACAACCCCAGCTTGTGTGGGTGAAGTGAAGCCCAGCAGTGCAGTGAGAGGCAGCCAGCAGGTTCTCCTGATCCTGCACACCACGGATGCAGTGCTGAGCTCTCCTCTGGGGACAGCTTTGTGTCTTCAGCTGAGCATGACTAAGGGGGCATGGGGGGCAAGGAGAACCAGCAGAGGTGTGAGTCAGCCTCTCTTACCTTGTGAATCTGCTTCATCAACACCTCCTGTCAAAGGGAAAGGGAGAGGAAAAGAGGAGGGTGAGTGCTGCAGAAAGGCCCTTCCAGGCAGCAGGACTGACAACAGGAGGTAGGATCGACACAGGAAGTTAAAATAACTAACACGAGTGTGGGCACAGACCAACATTGTGTGCTCCCCACAACCTGCCGCAGGCAAGAACTAAAATTCTTGTCCCCTGAGCCAGCCCACTCAGCCACCCAGCAAGGGGAGCTCCTGGCTTGCACAAGTTCTGCAGCAGGATTGCTCAAGGAGTCAACCTTAGCCAGGGTTTTCTTACTCCACTGACAGTGTTTCCTAGCTCTAAAAGCAGACATGCTTTCAAGAGCCCTTCCTCACTCTGCTTCCATATATATATATATCTATATATATCTATCTATCTATCTATATATATCCTGGCAGCATGCCCAAGTCCAGCCCTTCTCCTAGTGCCTCAGGACTCTGAGCCCCATCTGCCCCAAATCTTGAGTCAAGGAGCATGGGACAAGCTGCCCCAGCACTGCAGGGATCAGCTCAGTCTCCAAGGAGAGGTCTGAACACCTCCAAGATGCCCAGCAGCGGTACCAGCAGTGTGGCAGGTGCACAGCTGGCAGGCTGCTGCTCCCAACAAGGCAAACAAAACCCTGGGGGAAGGACAGACAACCGTGTGCAACCCCAGTAGACCCCCTGGCAGTTGTGTCTGTCATTCGCTGCCATTTCTGCATTCACAGCAGGATGCAGGGCCTGCCACCTGGGTTTACTAGCATATGAACAAAACAGGCAAGAAATCTCCTGCACCAAGCAAGATGCCCTGAGCTGCTCCTTTGTCCTCCTGTCCTGATCCTTACAAAGGAAAAGGTGTGCACAGAGCACATCCCAGGTCACCACCACACGTTCACCTGCATCCAGCTCCTACCTGTGACACAGCGACAATGTTGGCAGCATAAGGTGGCAGGTCGTACTTGCACTCTCGGCAGATCTTTTTCAGGGTGGAGACACTGGAGATGGAGAGCTCAGGGTTGCCCAAGGCTTGCAGCACCAGTGGTAACACATTGTTAATCATGACAGGGTGATCAGCCAGCCACTCAGACAGCGACCCTGCGTACACAGATGGGATCAGAGTGCAGGACTGCACCACAGGTTCTTGCTCTCTGCATTCCGTGAGCCCAGCTTTGCTTTCCACCACTGGTATTGCTGGGCAGATGTGGTCTCAGAGGCTTTCACTCCCCAGCCCAGCCCACTCACCGATAGTGAACATGACGGTGTCAGCAAGCTGCACGTTGCTGATGCTGATCCGGGGAATGAGGCCGATCAGTCCAGGCACCACATCGGAGTAGTTTACATCGATGGTCTCAGCAATGGACTGGAAGCCATAGAGCAAGGCCTCCGTGTGCTGCCAGCGTGGGAGAGGCACTGTCAGAGCCACGCACTGACCCCTGATGCCCAACCCCACCCCAGCTCCAGGCACCAGCTCAGCACCCCCACAGTAGCTGAAGAAGCTGACCCCTTGGCAGCACTAAGGAGAGGGAGGCAGAAGACCCATTCCTCTCCACAGCAAACTCCAGAGAGCCTGTGTGCTGGCAAGGTGCTCATGCTCCTCACCTCTGTCACGTCCCTTTGCTTTCAATGCCCCATTGAGGGTGAGGACAGGTCCCTGAGGGCTGGTAGCTGTCAGCCTGGCACCCGGGTCCCCTTGCTCACCTGCCACGTGGACGGCTGCTCCGTGTTGGTCAGAAGACGTCCCAGTTTGTCATAGAGGCTGCTCAGGAGCTCAGCGCCCAGCATCTCATACACGTACATCAGCGTGTCAGAGATATCCACCCTGCAGAGAACACAGGTGTCTCCAAAGGCTGTCCCCAACCTATGCAGAGAGCTCCATGTGTGGACACATCACTTTCTCTCCAGAGCACAGACACTGCTCATACAAGCACACTGTCCCAATCAATGGAGCGATCCTATGGCCACTTGGGCAGGGTAACCGGTGCTGTGCCAAAATTTTGCCAAATGAGCCAAACCAGCTCATTTTCACATAATCACCACAGCCAAAACAGCTCTTGATGGAAGGAATCTCCTCTGCGTCCCTCCTTGCATCATCATACAGCACTCGGTCTCCAGGGTGGCATAATGCTGCCCCTGCATCAGCACCTGCCTGACAAGCAAATCCAAATCTCCCATTTGTACCTGTATATCCGAAACTGCTCCTTCTCATCTGAAGACCAGAAGCCATACTCCTCATCAGAGGGGAACTGGGCTTTGTGCAGCAGCACGTCCACCAGCTGGAAGTAGACAGGCCTGTAGACCTGCTGGTACACCGCCTGCTTGTCTGGCTCAAAGGAAAGGATATCATCCTGGAGGCAGGAAGAGGAATAAATACATCAGGTGTTGCAGGGAAAGGAAAATAGAGCTAATATGTCTGCTGCATAGGGGACTCAGGCACATCTCCCAGGGCTGGTGGAACCTGTCACAAGGCTGCATTTCCAGCTCCCCGAGATCCACTTGATGCTGTGCCCTTCTGCAGTGGCAGCATTATCTGGAGGCAAGATGCCAGAAGCCCCAGAATCTGAGAGAACCCTCAGACAGCATCATTATAGGGGTTGGCAGTGTCCTGCCATGTCCTATCCTTGGGAGCAGATGTGCCTCAGACTGCTGTGAGAGAACTGACTGGGCACAGCACCCTCCTGCATGCACCTGTAGTCTCAGACCCATCTGGAGAAGCAGCAAGAGGTGGTGGGATCCCCAGCCTGGCCTCCTGCAGCAGAGGAGCTGCTGGCATGGCACTGACTTCGCTCCCCTCCCTGCCCACGCTCAGCCACGCCACATTGGATTGCGGAGGAACGGAGCTGAGGGATGAAAGGGAGCTAAAAATAGAGCACAGTGTGGCAGGGATGCTCTGCTGATACAGGGAACACTGACCCTGGGAGAGGGACCCCACACTGGGCAGCCACTAGAGCCATACTCTTGTTCCTGCCTGCTGCAGGCATGCACCAAGGAGCTAAACAAACAGGTCTGCTGCAAAGAAAAAAAATTAACATGAAGTTTTAAATAGTTTGGTTAATGAGGCCCTTATAGGATGGCTCACACTTCTAAGGAAGACTCGTGGCAGTAAGAGGCAGCCACAGGGGCAGCATTTCCTAGGTATGTGCCCTGCCCTAGCTGCAAGTGCAGAGCAAGGAGTGAGGATATCAGAAGTCCCTGAGACCAATTAAATCCAGGCCAGACCCCAGTCCTCAGGCACTGGTGCCTCTGGCCATGCCTGGAGGGCAGAGCCCAGGCAGGCTGTCCACAGCAATCACTGACCTGCAGCGTGTACCAGAAGGTGAGGGTCAAGGAGCTGGTGGTTTCGTTGACAGGGTAGTGTCCAGGGATGCCAGTGCAGAACATGATCATGTTGACCAGGGCCAGGAAACTCTGCCAGTGCTCCACCTGGTCCAGGAGGGCTCTGGGAAGCAGAGAGCATGGTCAGAGTGGCATCTCTGCTGTAAGCCAAACTCCTCTGCCCTGACACGTCACTGGGTGTAGGACAGGCCCTGGACAAAGCAGCATGTGGGGAAGAGCAGGCTGCTCCAAGCTCACTCCCCCTCCTAGGGACCACGCCCAGCACTCACCGGGAATGGTTCTCCCCCAAGGCCACAGCGATGCGGCAGATTCCATGCGATGTCTCCATGTCCCCGCTCTGGACTGCCTGGCGCAGCTGCTCTTGGAGCCCCAGCACGGGCGGGATGAGCTTGAGGAGGGTGTTCACATACCTGTAAGCACAGCCTGAATCAGTGCCAGGCATCACCTCCCTGGCATGGGCTGCCATGCCATCCATTCCTCCTGATGCTCTCCCAGAGCTCCTGCCCAGCTTTCCCTACTTGAAGGCTGCTTTGTGCAATGGGATGCACGCAGGAGCCCTCACTGCTTACATGAGCTCTCCTTGCAGCCTGTGGCATTAGGACAAAAGCTGCAGCCTCGAGCACTGCTGCAGCAGAGCCTCTGCAAGTGAAGTGCTGAGCCGGTGGCCATCAGCTCTGGGCAAACCCTGCACTGCACCACGGTGTGGACCCCTGCCTCTGCCCACCCACACCTGCCAGCAGGGCTGCCAGCACCTCCGACCTGCCACTGCCACAAGCAGCTCTGAGTGAGCTGTGCCTGCACACAGCAGCATCGATGTGGAGCAGAACAGCAGCGAGGGCAGACCCGGGGGCTCTTCCTACCGTGCTCGCAGCCCTCAGGTCTGCACAGAGGCAGTGCTAGCTGCCAGTGGGAAAACATGCGACTCTCCAGCCTGGGCACATCCAGACTGTGGGCCATATCTGGGATGAACTGGGCAGCCACCATTGGGGAATCCCAGCCAGGGACAATGCTGGCCCCTCGGCACATCCCGGCTGCAACAGCCCAGTGCGGCGCTGCTCTCTCACATCCCATCCCGCACATCAGCCTCCCCTCCGCTGCCTGTAAGAGATGGTAACCAAGGCAACGAGAAGGAGGCAGCCAAGGTGAAAGGCAGCCCAGGGCCCCCGGAGAGAGGGAGAGAGGCCGTGCTGGAGGCTGATGAGCAGCCTGCCTTTTCCCTGCCATTTCCCTGCCCGCCCAGGCGTGTTATCTGCAGCCGCAGCCCGTGCTCTCTGCCCGCCCCCTACACGCAGGTGCGGGGCTAAGGATGCTTGGAGTGGGAGGCATATGTGATTCCAGCTCTCCTGTGCCCACCCTGGGGAAGAGATGTGAGTGCTGACACCAGGACAGCCACACATCCACCCCTGAGTGGCAGGGTGGCTTTTGCTATGGATGATTTAGGAGGGAACAAAGCCATTGGTGCCACCAGTGCAGGGACAGAGTTGTGTGGGTGGTGACAGCTTTCTCTTTGGGTCAGCAAAAGAAGACAGAGGAAACAAGGTGTCTACAATCCCAGCTGTCGTCCCAGCATTCCCTCTGTGCTGTTGGGGGTCACCCTCCTCTCGCCCTCTCCCCCAGAGAAAATCACACAGCAAAGGGTTTATTTTTGCATAAGCCATTTCCAAGCCTCTGATGCCCTGTGTGTTATGTATCTGGCAGCATGGGAACAATGTGATGATGGAGAATTTGGAAATTCAATAGCTCCTCTCCCTAGGAACCAATGCTGCTTGCAGGGTAGGCCCAAGGGAGCCAGGGCAGTGCTCAGACAAAAAGCCACAAGAAACCTTCCACTGCTCCAGTGTAAGGCAAAGCCATCCCTCCTCCACAGCACTGGGTTCACATTACCCTAGGGATGTTTTTATGGCTTTATGACTTTTTCTGACAAGGATCCTGCTTCTGCCAGTTACCTTGAAATACTCACAGTGCCAGGACCTGAACTGATCCTCTGGAATCCCTGCACAGCCAACAGAGATAACCACCCAGATTTGCTTCCATACTGCAATCCCATATCATTGAAGACTTCTAGAAAAGTGAACTGTGTCTTCTGAGCACCACCTTGCTCTGCTAACTGTTCTGCAGACGCAAGGACATCCTGGATGCAAGGGTCCCTAGCCAGGAGGGAAATGCTTGCTCTAGATGAGTTGTTTTAACCAGTCACCCAAGACCTGCCAGATCAGCCAAAGATGCGCTGCTCTATCCCATACCTAGGAGCATTCAGCCCCAGGTCACTCCACCTGGTCAGTGCTGCTTTCCAGCCCAAGGGACCAGCTGATGCCAAAACCCTGACCAGGTACAGAGCCTGCCCCAGGAGGTGCTGCTGCCACCACCTCCCACCCCCCACACCACTGTCAAGAAGAAGACAAAACCATCCCAGCTCAGAAAAGCCCCTGGATGCCCAGCTTGTTTCCAGCAGCTAGAAACTGTGAATGCCTATGAAAAGAGTATATGAACATGGCAGTCACATGGTGACTCTTGCCCATGCAGTTCCCTGCAGTGATTTGTCTTAGCCTTCCAGAGCAAGATTTGCTCTCCTGGTATTTAGGAGCTGAACAACTTTTGCTTTCATGACTTTGTCTGGTCCCTTCTCAAAGCCCAGTGAACTGCAGCATTTGCAGCTCCCTCTGTGGGACCAGCACCTACTCTTGCTCTCCCCACAACCCTCTGCAAACTGCACCATTATGGGGGAGAACCTGTAGAGGGGAGATATGGACATAAGGGACAATCTCATCCTTCCTGATCCAAAATCTGAACTACATCTTGATGAGATAATAACCCGATCTTATTGAAAACCTGTTTCTAATGAAGCTGTTGGAAAACTGTTCAAGTGAAATTCCTCTCCAAAAATTCAGCACCAGGTGCCAAGACCAGAAAGAGATGGGCTGTACACAGGCAGCCCCATACAGACACCTGCAATCCTGCCAAGTCCATCACTGTGGCAGCACCCTGCTGCTTTCAGAAAGGACACTGAGTGTCCAACATGCGTGCTCCATAACTCCCACCATGGGCATACACCACAAGGAGGTCCCTTCCCCACTCCAATGCTACCCACTGCACTACAGGAAGGCCAAGTGGTCAAGTGCCACATGCCAGCTCTCCCCTTGTAGTATGTGCTGCCAAACTCCCTGAGCCACTTAGCTGAGGGGATAATCCTCAAATGAGATGGAAAATACAGCCCAAGTCTCTCCTCTGCAAATGAGATGCAACAGTATCTCCATTTCTCCCCTCTGGCAACTCAGGAGCTTCCCACCACTTTCAAGAGCAGAGGTGTGCTCAGAGATGCTCCAGTGCCAGCTCCTGACCCAGCCTCCAAGGTTTCTTCTCAGGAATGCCATGTCCTAATAGAGGAGCAGCATCAAGACTCCAGCAATACCCAGCATGTCCCCTTCTCTGGGTTCACAGGGCTCCCACCCACCTGGCAGGTATAGAGATCAAACACTTTGCACCTACACATCTCTGGTGCATCATTTCTAGTAACACCTCAGAGGCAGGAAACCACTCTGCTCCTTGCAAGCAGGGAAATGGGAGCTGCCAGCACAAGTGACTTACTCAAGAGTGAGGCAGCACCAAAGCCACGTGGTCCTTACCCATGAGGTCACACCTGCCCTCACCTGGACACAGGTGCTGTGGCAGGAGAGCTGCCTCGCAAGGTGGTGCTCCCCTGGGAAGATGAGCCACAAACCACCTAACCCTCAAAGTCAGAAGCCAAGTTCATGAGCCACTGAGACTTCTGCTGGTGGCAGAAGCACACTTGCATGATCACCTCTGCAGAAACGTCAGTGAAGACAGCTGGGAGGGAGCGAGGGGAGAAAGAGACAGTGTATAAAGCACTCATGGAATTGGTGGCAAAGTGGTGAGCCCCAAGACATTGCTCTCATGGAGCAATGCACTAATAACCTCTGGAGAGGACCATGCCAGCAGCCTAGTGCCAAGAATGCTCCGAGCCTGCAGCCAAGGGCCCTGCAGAAACACAGGCAAGAGACCATGGAGGAAGAGAGCAGCTGAAAAGCAGCAGGGATCTCCCAGACTATCAAGATAAGAGAGGGAAAGGTCAGGAGACTCCCTGGAGGTTCTGGGAAAGAGCTGGATCCACTTTGGCTGAGTGACAGAGGGGTGGGACAGCTAGCACTAGGGGAAGCAGGAGGAAGAACACATTATAGTGGACACAAGAAACAAAAGGAGAGGAGAGCACCCACCAGGGCTGGGAAGCAGCCGACACCACACGCCGCCTGGCAGGGCATCCCTGTGACAATGCCACCGCTGTCCCCACACCCGGGGCAGGAGCTGCACCAGGCTCACACACTGGGTAGCTTTTCAGGCCAGCTGCCTGCCCTGTCCTGGCCACTGCCCACATGCCTACAGACAGGGAGGGTGCTCTGCATGGCTGATGATGCCTCCAGAAAGAAGGATGGAGAGCAAGTACTAAAGATTCTGTAAGGGAAAAGCCAGCATGGTAGGTCTGAATGGGGCCAAAAACTGCATGGTCAGCACAGAAACAGAGAGGAAACCCCACTGTCAGTCACATTTCTCTCCACAATTCACTTTGAAAGCTCAACAGAAAATTCAGCCTTTTAATGCAATCAAAGAGCAGCACTGCAGGGCCAGACTCCTGCACAAAGGTATGGAATCATGGCCAAGGGACTTCAGAGACTCAAGGGAAATGGAAAGCAGGAAGACCTAGTCCAACATTTCAGAACTACAGGTGACCTTCTCACACATTCTCAGTTTCTGCCCCAGACCTGCTAAAAGGGTCTGAGCTGGTCCACAGCCTTTGCCAGGCACAAGAAAAAACGGTTTGTGGTCACCTTCTAAACACTAGCAAATGAGGCAACCCCTCCCCCCATCCAGCAACACATTAAAATCCTGATGGGTCCCTTTGTGCACTAGGATTTGCAGCCCACAGATGCAGCTCCTTGTCACTGAAAAGGACAGCCCCAGGCTGCCCTAGAGCTGGGGAACTTGCAGGCTGCCCCTGCCCTTAACCAAGGGGAGGACCAGGGCTCACAACTGCAGTGGCAGCATCATTCCCACCGCTGCAGAGGGTCAGAGCCTGCATGATGTGCAGCGATGCACAGGGCATGCACAGTGGCAGCAGCTCAGCTCAGCCCTCAAGGAAACCCTCCTCTTCGGGGAAGGTTGCTAAGCAGCCAGGAAGGGATGTGGCCACTGGAACTGGAGATGTACTGTCCCTTCTGCAGGCATTGGTCCCAAGAGCTGACAGCAGGCTCAGGCAATGCAGCCAAGCAGACAAGCTCGGAGCCCCACAGCGCAGCCCCAGCAGGACCAGCTCAACTGCTCCCAGGGCAGCCATGGCCACAGACAAAGGATGAGTCCTTGGCTGGCACGAGCTGTTGGAGCCAAGAGGAAGGAAAAAAATGACAGATCTGGTTTCATTATCTCTGCATTGAATCAACTCCTTGGCAGGACCAGCAGCACAAGGCAGAGGAAGGTCTCTGAACTGCTGGCAGGAGTCGGGCAGTTGCTCTCTGGTTGGCTGCTGCAGGATCTGACATGAGGAGCCAGAAGAACGCATCCTCGTCTGCCTCAGAGGCCAGTGTGGACATGGGCTGCAGCTGCCCAAGACTTCATGGTCCCTGCAAGTCAACCATCAGTGCAAAGCCTTCCAGGACCGACCATGAGAAACCAACAGCCTCCGACTGCTTTTGATAGTCTTCCACTTCCAAACCCTGACATCATTACCTTCAGAGCCAACGACAGCTAGAAAAAAGCCCGAGATTTTTCCTTCCAACCCTGTTTCCCCGCCGATATCTAGGAGCACCAGCCTGCAGCACACAGGAGGGGCTGCCCTTACCTCTGGGCATCGGGCTGAGAAATGGCATTGACCACAGCCTCCACTGCTGTGTCAAAGAGCTCTGGGTCCTGCAGAGAGGTGAAAGCTGCCTGGATGAGGTTCTCGCAGTCCATCAGCGGGATCTCCAGCTGAACCCAGCTGGAGAAGCACTTCAGCACCTTCTGCTTGATGAAACCCGGGGAGTCCTGCTGCTGCAGCAGCTGCTCCAGCAAAGGGAAGACAGAGCCGCACTCCTGCGCCAGGACGCTGCGTACCTGGCCCTTGCGGTACTGTGGAAGGCGGCTGGTCTGAAACTCCTCGGGCAGCACCGTCAGCAGCTCCAGCAGCGCCAGGCACCGCGCCCGCCCGTCCACGTTGGAGTCCTCCGCCTGGAACATGCGCACCATGTCTGCCACGGCGCAGGGCCAGGCCTCTGGCATCATGCTGAGCGCCAGGGAGGCCAGCGCCACGCACAGCCGGGTCAGCACGATCTTGGAGCCGCTGGCAAAGCGCGTGATGTGGGTGAAGAGCTGCGACTTGAGGCTCTCATATTGGTCAGCCGGGATGTCGTTCCAGTAGCGGGAGATTTTAATGTGGAGAGCGCTGGCACCAAAGTACTGGATCTCAGGCACCTTGTCCATGTGGAGAAGCAGCCAGCTGAAGTGCCATGCCTGGGGGGACACCTGTGCTTGCATCAGCCATTTCTGAGCCAAGTTCTTGTTCTCGATGTTTGGGTCATAATACAGCTGATGGAGAGCCTGGAAGAGAGAGGGAAACACCCTAGAGCAGCTGAGAAGCACCACTATGGCCTGTCCTGCCTGGGAAAGGCTTACCAGGAGCTCACTAGGATGGAGCCCAGTGCCCAGGCTGCCCTGCACAGCCAGCCCCCCTCCCCAGGGCAGCCTGTGGTAGCTGGCCTCCCTCCTCCCAGTCCCAGTAAAGCAAAAGTGATCTGGCAGCTGGAGAGGACCTGCAAAAAAACCTTCCCCTCCTCTCATGTTTCACTCTAGAAATGCCTTTTCCTTAGTCAGGTCTCATCCTCACCTTCACTCATGCTGAATCTGCCTGCTTCCCTTCTAATGTGCCATCACTGGGGTGGGCACAGGACCCTTCTTCCACATGTGGACTGTAAGGGACAAGTAAGTGCTGTAAGGGACAAGCGTAAGTGCTGACCAGCACTCCTGCCTTCCTCTCACACCTGCTCTCTGAAAGGTGCTGTGGTCCACAGCTTGAG
Source organism: Pseudopodoces humilis (assembly GCF_049639895.1). Lineage (NCBI taxonomy): Eukaryota > Metazoa > Chordata > Aves > Passeriformes > Paridae > Pseudopodoces > Pseudopodoces humilis. Next base: position 21,663,133 of record NC_142209.1, on the reverse strand, counting down.
TCCATGAGCCCATGGAATGCAAGAGCCACTGCAGATCTTTGTTTGTCAGGTTATGCAGAGTCCTGAAAACCCACAGTCACTAAGTTCAGGGATTAATCTCTCCATTAAGCCCCTTCAAAACATTCCCAAACCCACCCAGTTACAGCTGAGCCAAGAGAGCTGGCAACCAATCCTGCCTCTGCCACCACTTTCTGTGACAGTCCAGTGCTGCTTAGTGCATCTTTCCATATGGAGAAGTGAAACATCACTTACCTGCTCCTGCAGCTTTGTGAGATCTAGTTACTGCTTTGCATAGTTCAGATCCACATGAACAGCTTCACACAGGCTACAAGGCTTTATTTGCAGAGGAATATTATACAGACATGAATCCCAACCTTAATTAGCTACTTATCCTGAGTGGGTACAGCCAGCAACCAGTGATGTCCTCATACAAGGAAGGGAATAACTACCCCTTGCCTGAACTCCATCTTCCCAGCAGTGAGGATTTCTGCCTGGCACAGCAAGATTCATTTCAAATTGCTGACTGCACACATCAGGAGCAAGGAAAATCCATGGCACCTGTCGGGCAATCAGGCACCCGTTACACCCCACCAACACATCAGAGGATGATCGCAGCAGGTGCAGAGGATTTTTTTGTGTCCCCACCCTGGCTCCAGGTCTCAAATAGCCTCCCCCTCCCCCCCTAAAAAGCTCTATGTAATTCTTGTGGTTCTTGTACCAAAGAGAGGATTTAAACCCTATTTTTAAGCATGCAGAACTGGCAGCTTGGGGCACAGGAACAAGCTTCTCAAGCAAGTGCTTGTGCCTCCTGCTGCTTCCCAGCGTGAGACCAAAGAGAAGGACAACATGGCAGGAACTTTATAGAGTCGGCATTGCCTGGGTCATAATTTGAATCACCGCTGTTCAAGACTTTGTGACAGGGGAAAATGAGGATAACCTCTTTGTAAGAAAGAGGTTATGAAGTACGTCGTAGGAGACGGAGCCAGCCAACATGGGCTGCAGAGGGACAGTGTCTGACCCACTAAAACATGCATCCTGACACAGAAAAGGTTAACCCTACATAAGCAGGACATGGGAGAGAGAAATCTATCCCAACAGAGCAAGACCACGAGCTCTCAGTAACTAGCCAAACCTTTGCTCTGTTCCCAGTGATCTTGGACTTGGATGCAGGAAGCATCACTCAGCTGCTGGGGCAAAGGTAAGCACTGTCATCCCTTCCAAGCAAAGCCACAATTTACTTCACTATAGAGCAGCAGCTGCAGATGTGCTAAAAGCTCAGCCACTCCTGGGGGTAGGAACCTGGCTCCTACCCCTGCTGTTGTGCTAAGGACTGAGTCATCCTGCAGCAGGGCTGAAGCTGGAGCTCCCATTACTGGTTCAGTCTCTTGCTCCCATCAGAGCTTGCTGCTTATTTGTCTTCCCAAATAAATCTCACTTGAGATTCCCAGAATGGTGACAGCCCACTCTTTCCCTTCCCTGCTTGCTGGGCACTGTCACAAGGTGAAACGAGCAGTGCCCTTCTGCATGCTCCCTAGTCCAGGATCTTTCCCCACCTCTTCCCAGCCGCTGTTTTTGCACCTCCATGCACTTCCTAATGAATTAATTTCTTCTATTTTGAGTAGTGCTACTGCCCAGAAAACTGTGGGGAGAAGAAAATCCCTATGCACAATACATTACAAGGCACAATGTGTACACGGGAGCCCTAATCTCTAAATCTGCACAAGCTTCATAAAACACAGATCTCACCATGTCTGCAGGATGGACCTGGCCCAGGGTTGGGTTTCTGACCCACAAGCTCCCCAGCTGCTCAGCTGAGTTGGCCACAGAGCCACTGCACGCCAGTCTCACGTGGAGGAAACTGCCAGGCAAAGCATGGCACTGTGCACACTCCAGGCACACCACAGTGAGTCCCAGGAGTAATGCACATGCAGGACAAGACCTGCACGGCACCACAGGTGACTGGGACCATGGCAGGGCAGCAGAGCAAGGGTTGGCAAACAGTCTGCCTGCTGGGAAGCAGCTGAGGGCTCATCCTCCACCTGGCTGGGGCTGCCAGTGCTGCTGGTTAAGGCCTGATCTTCCTAACAGGATCTGCTTCAATCCAGAAGCCTCTGGTGTTTCCATCCATCCAACAGAATGGAGAGGAGTGAGCAACCGGGAAAAGCCCAAAAGGAAGCTGAGGTGCAAGCAGATACCAATCCTGCACACACCTCCAGCACACACACATCCTGCACACAATCCCATCAGACTCCAGCACTGGCTATGCTAAAAAATCCCAGCTGCTGCTTTGTAACAAGGGCAAAGAGGGAGCACTATCATAGCTGCTCCCCTTAACACTTGTGCTGGGGAGATGTTACTACCCCTGCATTAAGAGGAACAGCGAGCAGTTGGGTTGCAAGACCCCTTTCCATGCAGGGCCAGCTTTCCATATATATGGACAGCTCTCCCACCACCACCATCAACCCAGCGCTTTGCCTGCACCCCTCATATTCTGCCCTGTGTGCAGTCCCCACAGTCACCAGTGAACTCTCTGGAGAGGCATCCACACCCAGCAACACCAGCTCAGAGCCCTGCTCCTCTTGCTCCTCCTGCAGGGAGTCTCTGGGGAGGTTTCCAGCAAAGGTCCCCAAGGACATGCTGGAGCCTCCACTGCTCAGCACCTCAGGGAGAGAATGTGAGTGGTAAGATGAAAAAGTCTACTAACTACACAAAGAAATTCAGAGGGTGGAAGCAAAGTTAATGCTGAAAGCTCATGCTACAAGCTGTTGGAAATCAGAAGAATATTCTGGGAAAAAGCACATGCTCACTATCTCAGCCTCCTTTTGCAAACACCCTGCCTGGGAGGGGACCAGTTGTGGTGGGTCTTGAAAAAAGCATGGCTGTTTCTGCCTGCATGCAGGACACCAGGTGGAAAGGAAAGGCAGCACATGCCCAACAACACACCCCATCCAGTACTCTACACAACGTTGGGGTCCCTTCCAGAGGACCTCCAAGGCTGGGCATAAATACTGGCACCATCCTAACTAACCTCAAAGCAGCAGAAGCCCCTGGGAGCAGACTAGGCTCTCTCCCTGGCCTACCATGCACATCAACTGAGTACCATCCTCTGCTGAGACCACTGGGCAGGAGACTGCAAGTCTCCATGCCTTGCAGAAGGGTACCTGAACACCCAGCATGCTCTTCCTCAGCAAGGAGACACTGCCCTCATGCCAGACCAGGCACCAGCATCAGCTGCTGTTGGACTTTAGTCTGACCACTCTGGCCAGCATCCTGAGGCCCATCAGGAAGCACTGGAGATGACAAGGGGAACTCATTAGTGCCAATAGGGAGAAGCAGAAGGCATGAAATCGGGTGACATCTAACAGGGAGGCTTTGTGCATTCCAATTTGAACGGGTGGCTGACACCAGACCTGCCTTCTCTGCAATTAGACCTGTAATGTGAGAGCTGGTAAACAGCCCGGCTGTCAGCTATGCCCTTTGGCTGGGGAAGGAGCCTTCTCCAACATCAGCTCTGCTTGGCTGAAAATAATTCAAGCTTATTACAATGGCTCTTCCCTGCTCCAAAAAGCTGTGACCAAAGCCTGTCAGGCTTTAGTCACTGGAGCAACATCAGCCCCTCGAGCAACCTGTGCTGGTGCAGGGCAACCTGCCCAAAAGACATGGGTCAGAGATCCCACGCTGGTTCCTTTGTCAGATGGAATGGGAGCAGTCCAAGGAGAGTTACAGCCAAGCAGAGGCACCTGATCTTAGGCTGCACTCAGGTAGTGCAAGAGAAGAGAATCTGCTACAAACCCAGAACCCCCAGCTCTCACCCTTCAGAGCTCCGGCAGGGAGCCCAATGCCAGCAGGCTGTCTCCCTCACTGTGCTGCGTAAATACATTAACATGGGCTACCCTGCAGAGAGGTGCTGTGTCCATGCCATTATGGGGTGACACCATGAGCCCCAGATACACAGCTCTGATCCCAGAGCAGGAGTGTGCTGCTTCCTGTTCTTGGGGGCTCCATGGGGAGACAGCTGCCCTCCAAGGGCCAGTCTGCTTGAGCACACAGAGCTGAGTGAGGTCTGCATCGCAGCTGGGGAAACAGAAAGCCGCAAAATACTCCTGCTCTGCTGTTCGTAGCGTGCCCATAGCAATGGCACGGCGAGGGCAGCGGTGGCCACGGCCCCTTGGCAACCACCAGCCTCCTTCCAGCCGGACCCCCGGGACGTCTCCCGCTGTCCTTTCTACTTGAACGCACTCGCAGCGTCAGTGCTCCAGGCCTGCAGCAGCACAGCCATTACCCTGGCTCTGCCAAGCGAAGGGAACATCATCCCTGCCTCCCCCTGCCTGCAGCAGCTGGCCCCCCCGGCCCCAGTGGGGCAGGCTGAGCAGCCAACACCCCGGGAAGGCGGCAGCCTGCCGAGGAGAGCAAATGGATGCAAAATAAAGCCGAGTGTGTGCCGCCAGGCATGCTGCTCCTGTTCATGGAGCCACATTTTGCCAGCAGTCCAAAAGAAGAGGGTTTTTCTCCCCTCGCCTAATTAAAGATGCTGCCACTCTGAAGCCCCTCTTTGAGCCCAGCTTGCCTACACCAAATCCTTGGCTGTCTAGAAGAGGCTGCAGCCCAGACAGAGCTCACCAGCTTTGGCATCCCTCTCACTGCTTCACTGCCATCAGCCCTCTGCAGAGCATGGGGTGGTCCCCAGCAGGGACAGAGGCTGTGGGACACATGTGCGCTCCCAGCAGGAGAGGGCAGGGGCCTGAAAGAGCAAACGGTGAGCAGGACCAGAGAGAAACCCTGGAGATGCAAAGCCCAGGATGAGTTGCAAGGGTGAACCAAACACCCCTGTCCACTATCCCTGTTTCTACCCAACACTTCCATGATGGAGTACACAAGCAATTTGAGAGAGGAATTTCTGCTGAAGCCCAGGCACCAATCCCATCCATTCCTGCACCAAAACACATCAGAGCTGAGATGAGACTCCAGTGATGGCTCTTGTAGAGCTCAGACCAGCACTGGACAACAAGACTCTGCCCTCCCATCCCATCACCACCACACCACAGGAAGGAGCCATGTGTTCAGCCAAGGCTGGCTCTGGCTGGAATCTGCTTCTGCAAGAACTATTTGCTTAAACATATAACAAGGTTATATATATATAAAACTCCCTGCTTCCCTCAATTCTGCAAGAATCTCTCGTCCTAAGGCCCCCAGCTTACCATCCCCAGTGTGGCTGCCACATCTCGCACATGGGAGATGCCTGCAAGGACTAAGTGGTCAATCCAGTACCAGACAGAGGATGCCATTCCCTCACTCTCCAGTATCTGTCATTCTCTTGATCAGGTTTCTGAAGACAGGCAATAGCCTTCCAAAGAAACCAGATGCACTTGATTTCTCCTCCCCATCCTCGCGGGCAGGAGGCAGCCCCAGCAGCTGCCACATCCCCAAGGCTCAGCATCTCAGAGGAGCAGTGATCAAAGCCATCCCTCTCCCATTGCGGTAGGCTCCGGATGTCAGCTCCATGACACCCCGCCTACCCATCCTGCCGGAGAGACTCTGTGCATTCATCAGGCATCTCCAGAGAGGCACACGGCAATCTGGAAGGCCCAGAGATGCCAGACCGCTAATGTGCTAGGGAAAAGACGTCAGTGAATATTACAAACACCCCAGAGGATCAGAGGCAGGACAAGGGAGGAAAGACCTGGAAGGAATTAGACAAAAAAAGAGGGCGAGAGTCTGCACCTGGGAAATTCACGGAGGAATGGCACCGCCTTTTTTCTTATTTCAAAAAGGGCAATGCTGCTGAAGCAGATTCAACTGCACTAAGAACATGTGAGCAGGGTCTCGCATTCTTCCTCTCCTGTCCAATACTGCAGTACTAAGTGCTGAGAGAAACCAAAATTGCAGGGCACAAGTCCTCTGAGATGGACAAAGCAGCCTGGACTAAACATCTGCAATCCATCTTCATCGTCACCCAGCACCAGGCTGTCAGTCACACCAGGGACAGCTCCTGGGCAGACAAAAGCACATGCAGGTCACAGACCAGATTGCACCACTTAGGCAATGAAAAGTTGAGCATTCTCACAGCCTGAAGCCCTTGGCTTTCCCAGCCTTCCAGTCCCTCCAACCCCTCCAAACACAGCGACAGAGCCCCACTCAGCAGCAGGTGCAGGGGCTCCCTGCAGAGCTGCTGGACCCCAGCAGGTCCCCACAGCGTGGCCACACCAGCTGGCTCTAGCTGTGCTGAAGTCAGAGCAGCATCTAGGTCAGGCTCAGAAGAAAACAAAAAGCAGAGAAGCAGCCCTCAGCTAGGACTGGGGGATGCTGACACAGTACCCCTACCAAAACTGCTCAGCCCCAGTGCAGCCCCGCTCCTTCCCTGTGCCATGGGAGAGCTCCCTGTAGAAAAACAGAACAAAAAAATACAGGGAGCAACTTTCTGATGGTTCCTGAAGTGCAGCACCTGAACCTGGCACCTGTTCGTAGGCTTTCAGACCTGTCAGCTGGCCCTGCCTCCAGCACCTGCACCCTCCTGCCTCCCTGAAACCACTGTTCACAGCTGGAGGGATCTCTCTCTGGCACTGATTACGCATAAACACAGCAACGATCCTTTCCAGCTACACAGGCACCCCAGAGCCCTGCAAAACTCCACTGCATAATAAACCACAATAGAGGTACAAAAGGATTTTCCAGGGACAGAATCTTCTCCATGAAAACCATCAGAAAGTTGTAACAGGCACAGTCTTGCCAGTTACTGCCCTAGCTACAGCTGCCACACATGATGACTTCCACTGCGGGGGACCTGGAAAGGCTTCAGCCCTCTAATTTAAGAGATAACCAGCTCCTCATACTGTTCCTAACCCCAGCACTTATCACTGACTGACTCAGAGTGGAGTCAAACTCTGACTTTAATCAGTATTCAGTATTATTAATAGAGCCATGCACAAAAACTGGCAGGTGGAAGAACCCAGGCCAGTAGAGGCATCACTCATCTGCCAGCATCACCTCTGACAAAGTGGCTCTACCCACCTACCTCCTCCCACCAACCCTGCTCCCAGCAAAGCCCATCTTTCCTTCACTTGGTAACCCACAGACCTTCCTGAAAAAGACTGACACAGGAAGGCTCTGAGCTGCTGAACCTCTGTGTTTTTTTCTGATTCCACCCCATGCTTCTTCCCCTCTTCAGGGACTGTGCTGCTGCCCCCCACCAGCAGCTCAGAGTCCCACTGCAGTCCACAGCTGCACCTTCAGAGGACACTACTGAGATGGCAAAGCCTGCGGAGATCAGGAGAGGCAGAGGCAGGCTGGGGGAGGGGACATGAAGCATCCTAGAGGGCATCTCTGCCTCCTCCCAGGCACTGAGAGACTAAATCCCGAGCAGCTTGGCAAGGATGAGCTGCCTCACCCAGCCTGTGCCGGGTGCCCCCCACCCTGGCACTGCCCACCCTTCCCAAGGGCAAGTGTGCGCCTCATTGTTGGTGCAAACAAAGGAGTGGTTTGTGTCTGACTAAAAGAAAGGGAGTCAGAGGCAAAATCATCCAGCAGCCCTGGATATATGCAGATTAAGCTGCATAAGGTTGCCTGAACATAGCATTTTCCAGACATCAGTTAATCCCCGGCTGTGCTCTGTCTCTGTCTCCCTGGAAGAGGTGAGCTGTGTCTCACCTACAGCCACAAAGGCAACCAGTGACAAACCTGATATCCCCAACCTGACATCTCCTGTGAGGCCAGGCAACCTACTGGGGAGGGATGGATGTGAAAAGCTTGGGGAAACGGTTTAGTGGTGGGCTTGGCAGGGCTGCACTAATCATTGGGCATGATGATCTGAGAGGTCTTTTCCAACCTAAATGATTCCATGATTCTATGTGCCCACCAGCACGCCCATGAGTATTGCTTTGGCAAGGATCTCAGTCTATTCTTATAGAGGAAAAATGAGGACACTGGGATTCCCACTAACTGTCTGAGGACCAAGCTATGGATGTCTGTTGTATGTCTGGCTACAGGGTACGTAGAAGAGCAATGCACTTGCTGTTTGCCCTTCAGGAATGCATCCTCTCCTGCTCTGCCCCCATTGCCTCCGAGGTGGCCAAGGGAAGGTTTCTGCTCAGCTGCCTTCCCAGGTGCTCTCACTGAGGTGCCCTGCTCAGTCTCTGTGATGAACCCCAGGTCACACATCAGCTGCTCAGGACTCATCCCAGCAGCAGTATGATGCCAGCAGGCCTTGGTTTGCTGTGGCCATTCCCTGGATCCCAGACTTCAGCAATCAGCCTCGCTCCTGTTGCCCTGCAGATACTTTGAAGGACCTTGAGCTTCAGCAGGAGCAAAGGGGCTGGATTCCTGGTCTAGAAAGGTTTAAGTGGGCTATCTTCCTGCTGAAGCCTTTTCCCAACCATAATACCCAATAATTCCCCGCACCTGGCAAAAGTTCCTTCCTTCCCTGCCTAATGGAGACACTGATAATGGGCTTCACATTGATGCAGCTGGTTCAGCAGCCAGCACCAGACCCGTGGGCTCTCCCTGCCCAGCGCTGCAGCTGGCGACCTAGAGGACGCCAGTCAGAAACACACACAACCCCTCCCTTCTGCTCCCATTCCTGCCAAATCATTTTCCTTCCCCGGGCTGCCCCGGCGGCTCCCCCTCCAGCCCCGTGTCCCGGACCCCGGCAGCGGCAGAGCGGGCAGGCACAGGGGACGCCGCCCTCGCCGGGCCCGGCACCGCCGAGCAGGTGCCCCCCGCTCCCCGAGCCGCATCCCCCGCAGCACCGCGGCACCATCCGCATCCCCGAGCCGAGCCCCCCCCCAGCCCCGCCACGGCCAGGGGTGGGCCGGCGGGGTTCGCTCACCTTCTCCACGTTCTCCACGGTGAAGTCGAGGCCCTGCGGCGGCGGCGCCTCCGCCCTCCGCTCCATGGCTGCGGCGGCGCTCAGGAGGCGGCGGCGGGCGGGCGACAGCGGCGGCGCACGGGCAGCCGCATCGCGGCGGGACCCGCCTCCCCGCCCCGACGGGGGCGGCGGCACCGGGGCGGCGCGGCTCGGCGCGGCGGTCGGGCCGGGAGGCGCCCGCGGGACTCCGCGAGCAGCCCCGGTGCCCCGCTCCGCTTCTCTCCGGCCCCGCCTCGCCTCTCCCCGCGGCGCCGCAGGCGCGGGAGGGCAGCCCGGGGCCTGCCGCAGCGCCGCGCCGCACGCCGGGAGCGGTAGTCCCGGGCCGCGCGCGGCCCCTGCCGGCACCGGCGTCGCTCCCCACGCGCGGGGCGGGCAGCGCCGGCGGGACCCGCCCGTGGCACCGCGCCGCAACCTCCCGCTGCCACCGCAGGGACGTCCCCGTCCCCGTCCCCATCACGGGCACACGCAGGGGTTGGACGCGCAGCCCATCGCTTTATTGCTACAGGAAAAGGCGACTGTACAAAAATAGAGTTTATCCCTCAAATTTTACAAATAATAGAAAAAGGGTGCGGGGTGCACGGGGTGCTGCACAGGGCTTCAGTGCAGCGCTGGGGTTAAATTACACCCGGCCCCCGGGGGCCCAAAGTCATAAATACGAGCTGCCGCTCGAGAACAATAAATAAATAATTTAGAGTAATAAATAGTTTAGTGCCACAGCACCACGGAGCAGCGGGGGGACCCTTCCACTACCCTGGGAACCAGGCAGTGGTGGGGGTCCCAATGGGTGTCTATGACCAAACACCCTGCAGAATACTAGGGGCTGCTGCTGGTCCTGGTGCAGGTGCCCCACTTCACAGTGGTGCAAATTGGCCCCACTGCATCCCCGCCCTCAGGGACACCCCTTCCTTGCACCACTGACCCCAGGGTGCCTGAGGGGACCGGCAGGTTTTGCCCCCTCTGAAGCTTGGGTGATGCTTGGCCCCTGGAGCGCATGTGCAAGAGCTCCGCTGATGGACACTGGGCTGGAGACCCTTGGGAGTGGTGGGGATGGTCCGTACTCTCTTCAGCTGATCTCCCAGGGCTGAGCCAGGGCACCTGGGTAGGACCCCACGTAGCTGGTGGCACCAGCTGCTTGGCACTGAGCAGGAGCGGGCTTGGCCACCCACACGGCAGTCACGACTCCATCTCACCTCGGTTCTTTGTGGCCACATAATAGCAGGGGCACCAGCCTCTGCCAGACCCTTGCTCTGGGCAACAGTGCCACTGCATGTGGCAAGCTGGAGTCTGTCAGCATGTGTCGAGCTGGGGCCAAGCCAGCAGCCCCCTCCTCAGCCAATACAGCTGCACTCAGCTGCTGAGAGCTTCTCCACTGTCTGCCATGTGTTCTCCACATCCATGAAGGAGACAGCCTCATAGCGGGTGGGTCGGCAGCAGGGGTGGCTGAGGACCCGCTCCTGTGGCCCCGGGGTGATGAGCTGCTGCCGCAGCAGGCTGCCCAGCGTCAGGTCATAATTGCTGCGTGCCCGGTGGCAGGACCCGCTGCAGTACTTGAAGAGCACGATCTCGTCCGAGTTGAAGCCCAGGCCCAGGTCACGCACCTTCACCATCAGGTTGCGGATGTGGCAGTTGCGCCCACGGGTGCCCCGTGAGGGTTTCCGCGCCCCCTTTTTGGCTTTGCTGGCGCCTGGCGGTGAGCGCTCAGCACGCAGCAGCAGGTCCTCCGCCAGCTCTGCGGTGCCTGGGCCACCTGTTGTCGCGTTGTCCCCTGCACATGGAGGAGATGGCGCTGTCAGGACCCATCCTGCACCCATCGCCCTCCTTCTGAGCTGCTGGTCCCCGCTGTGACCTACAGATCCCTCCTGATCACCCACCACAGCAATGGCTGGTGCCTGAGAGGGCGCGTGGGTGTGTGGGAAGATTCTTCCAGCCAAGAATCTTCTCATCTTCTCATTTCTAGGGCTCTGCATGTGGCTTCCAGCATGAAGCTCAGGGCCCCCATCTGTTGAGATCCCCTCAGCCTAGCCCCAAAGTGCAGCCAAGGCCCACACAGGCTGGGGCTCCCCACAGCAGCTCCCAACCCACTCATGCCCCACACACACGGGACTACCATGCCCAGGCTGGGGGCCCTGTCCCAAAACGCACCGTACAGCTGGCTCCAGGCAGCGGCAAGTGGTGCCTCCACACCATCCTCCACAGACAGACTGGCAGTGGCCATGCCCCGTGGTGTGGGGGATGTGTCCAGCGTCTCGTTGCAGTGTGGTGTTCGCAGGGTGCCTGTGGCCAGCCCAGCCAGCAGTGACAGGATGGCAAAGAACCCCCACAGTGTCCCCTCCTGCAACGAATCACAGCACAGCAGGGTCAGCCCTGACCAGGAATAAGGCTCCATGAGCTGGGGATGGGGTCATGTAGTCCTGGCCATTGCAGCCAGACAGACCTGGGCTCACCTTGGGCTGCAGGTGTGTGGCAGATCCTGCAGGCTTTCGCTCTGGTGGCTCCTGTTGCTGGTCCATGCTAGCTGCAAGCAAAGAGGTTGGGGTCAGTGCCCACACAGGGTGCATATAGAGCTGACTGGCTGGGAGTTGGCACATGCCTCCCCTGTCCTGGCCAAGCATGCCACCCCTCCCTTGCCCTCCAGAATCTCACAACACCTCCTGCACCCCATTCATGGCCCACCCCTACCCCTCTTCTTTCCTGGCATAACCAGGCATCCTTACCACACCGAACACCCCTTCCAAGAGACTGGGCAGCTTGGGCAACCCAGCCTTTGTATCACACCTCTCCTCAGGGGCAATGCAGCCATGTCCTTGTGTGAACAGCCTGGGATGCCAGGCTGGGCTCTGAGGCAGCGGCTGGGGCTGGGAGTGCTGTGCGGGGGGGGCCTTTCCCATGGCCCTTTCCTGGGAATGTTTTTCTTGCTCACAGTGGGAGCCTGACCTCGAAAACTCCAAATCCATTAGCACAGGGTCCTTGGGTGCAGCCACCCCTTGGCCCCGCGCTGGTTCCCCAGGCTGCTGCCTACGCCAAGCTGGGACATGCAACCCCTGAGCAGCCTGGATGAGTGGGACTGCAAGGGGCACGATGGTCAGGCAGGTCCTGTGGGGACATAGCAGGGTATGGAGCACCATGCTGGGCTCATATTAGTCATTCACCCCAACACCACTGCTTGGCATCCCTGACACGCAGAAAGGAACTGCATCCCTGCTGTGCATGGTCCTGGCGAAGCAGCCAGCACAGTCTCAGGGGAGTGATGTCTCCCAGGAGGTGCTGGAGCAACTCCCTCCTGCAGCCACATCTTTGCCTCCTTGCCAGCTCCCCCCGGCGGTGCAGGGATGCCCCAGTGGCCACAGTTAGGACACCCTGGCTTTTGAGGGCTTTAGAAGTGGTTCCAAAAGGGGTTGTACCCTCCTTGGCCCAACTGCTGCATACTCTATCTCTCAGGACGGGACTGTCCCCTTGGAGCTTAGTGACATTCTGCATTCAAGAGTTCCTCCATCCCCTCTATGACTTTAGCTGTGCCCCAGCATGTCCCAATTGCTTCCACTGCAAAGGAAGAACGGGGGACAGGGACATGCTGAGGAGAGCATTCCTGACCAAGAAAAAGTGAAAACACATGCCTGGGCACTGCTGGGACAAGAAGAAAAAATAATTTCTTCCAGTCCCTCTAGCATCTCAGGGGATGGTCCCCAAGTCCCAGTAGTGGAATCTTGATACCTCCCTGCACTGGCCACACTGTGACAGGGTCTGTAGTGGGCGCTGCCAGGCCCATGTGCCCTCTCTAGGATCCGTGCACCCCCCCGGCCGCGCCAGCCGCCACAGCCTGGCCAAACACAGCCCACGCTGCACTTCGCTCCCGTGGCGGCCCGTGGCCCCACGCCAGCCGCTGCCGCCAGGTCACGGATTTCCCAGGCCGGCACCGCTGGAGAGGCCAGGCGAGGGTCCCTGTGCCCTGCTGGGAAGGGACGGACTCCCCGGTCCTCGCTTCCGCGGCCGGCAGCCCCGCTACGGCCCCTCGGCTCCAGCATCCCGGTGGGACGGGACGGGACTGGACGGGACGGGACGGGACGGATCAGCCGGTGCAATTCAGGCTTCTCCCGTCCGGCGGCAGCACGGCCCCGGACTCTGCAGCGGGAGCGCTGCCGGCGGGGCGCCGAACGAGGGCAGCCTCCCTTCGCCATCGGGAGCCCCAGAGCCGAAGCGACGGACGAACACAAGCAGTGCCTCCTCAGACTCGGGGCCCCGTCCACGGGAGCAGCTCCTGGAACGAACAGGACCGCAGCACACGCCGGCCCCACAGCCCCGCTCGGCATCTGCTTTCGTCCAGCGCGGGCAGGGCTGAGCAAAGCACCTGAGCACCCCACGGGCGTGCCAGACCTGCACACCCCACAGCAGACCCCCGTGTCCTGTACGGGGAAATCTGACTGAGATCTGCCCCGGACACGGCTGCCAGAGCTCTGCCGGGCTATTCATAGACACAGGGAGGCTTTTTCCCAGGGTCGGAACCGAGCTCATCCGTGTGAGCACCTGTCTGGACCTCCGCTACATGTGTCCCCCGCCCGGGGCTGAGCAACAGCAATTGTTGCAATCCCTGAGCAAGCCACCTCACAATCACTCGTGCAGGGCCCGCCGAGAGCCCCGCTACGTGCCCCAGCACGGGGCGCTGGGGAAGGATGTCCCGTGGCTGCAGCAGGCCCCCGGGGGAGGCAGCAGACACTCGTGAAGTGCATCCACACTGTTCCAGCGGCTGCCCCAGGCCCGCGGTGAGTGTCTCGGCTCTCGGAATAGCTGTGCCAGCCCTGCAGCCGCGGGGCCCACCTGGAAGCGCGGGGGGATGCCCAGAGACCCCTTCGGGCACCTGCGGGCACTGGCGGAGGCCCTGCATCACTCCGCCCCGACCCTGGCAGAAGAAGTGACGGGGGTCAGAAATCAGCCCCACGTATGATGAGAGGCGGGCACCCGTCCCGCAAAGCCTTGCACGACCTGGCTCGGACACGTGGGATACACGGCAGAGACCAAACTCGGCCCCAACTCAGGGACAACAGAGCCGGGGGGCACAGGGTACCCCCGCACCTTACCTCTCGCCTGCCCACCGCCCGGGGCGCACACCTGTCCCACGTGCCCAACGGGCCGGGCGGGAGCCCAGGGAAGAGGCGGGAGACGCCGTCCCTGTCCCCCCGGGCGCCCACAGCGGGGTGCCCCCTCTCCTCGCCCCGGCAGGGAAACCCGGTCCCGCCGCGGCCGCCAGCGCTTCCCGCCGCCGGGTCGGGCTCGGCACCCTGGTAGCCGACCGGGGAGGACTTGCCTGGGGGGCAGCCCGAGACCCCTCACCGACCCTCGAGTATTGCCGGGAGGTGGGGGGCGAAGCGGGTTCCCCTCGTCCCCCCCGTAGTCCCGGTACGAGCCTCCGCCGAGATTCGGGGCCGCCGGCAGGCTGGGGCGGGCGCTGTCGCCCGCCACCCCGGCCCGCACTCACCGTGCCCGCGGAGGGGACCATCCCCCGGGCCGCCGCTGCCCCGCATCGCCTCCGCTCCCCGCCGCCCCCCGCCGCCCGCCGCCGCTGCGCCGGGGCGGGGCGCTGGCGGGGGCCGGCGCTGCCCCGCCGGCACCGACTCCCGCCGCTGCTCCCGGTGCCGCTCCCGCTGCGTCTCGGGCTGCGGTGCCGGCGGCGTCAGGCGGACGCGCAGTGCGGGGCAGCAGCGGCTCCCTCCCCCTCCCGTCGTCGCTGCCGGTGTCAAATTCCAGCCACCGTCACCTGACCGGCGGGGCGGGCACCGGCACCAGGACCCCGACTCGCACTGGCACCAGGATACCAACCGGAACCCCAATCCGCACCTAGTGGCACCGGGACCCCGACCCGCACGGGCGCCTGGACCGCACCGGGATCAGGAGAGCACCGGAATCCCGCCAGCAGCAGGAGCCGCAGCCCAACCCGCTTCAGCACCGGCTTTTGCCGTGATCCGCACCGCCTCCGAGCTCCCGCGGAAACTCGCACCCCGCCGGGAACAGCACCCGGATCCCCCGAGGCACCCGATCCCCGGTACCGCCACCTGCCCGTCGGCCGACCCCAGGGCAGGCGGACCCGCAGCCCGCAAGGACGGACGCCCCGTGATCGGTGCTCTCTGCCCCGACAGCCCGGTCACAGCGCTGCCAGGACGGACACACGGACACCCTCGGGGGTTCAGCCCTTCCCGGAGCGCTCCGGGAGCAGAGCCCCACGGACACCCCACACCCGCATCGGAGGGCAGAGCCCCGCGGGGGACCGCTTGCACACGTGGGGATCCGGCGGGGATGGGTTGTCGGGCAGGGTCAAGGCCATCCCGGCAGCTCCCGGCAGCGGCGGGGCCGGACGGCGTCCCGAGCACCCCGAGCTGTCTCGGGTCACCGGTGTGCCTGGCGCCCGTGTCCGGCCGCGCCGGAGGAGGAGTCCGACCTCCCGCCCGCCCGCGCCCCGCGCCACGGTCCTCCTCGGCTGGGCCGCCCGCCACCGGGCTCCTTACCTCTGCCGTCGCCCTGCCTCCCTCCGCCGGGGCCGCCGCTGGCCCCGGGGACATGGGGGCCGGCTGGCGAGTCGAGCGGAGCCCGTGCGAGTCCTTACGTCACCGCCCGGGGCCCTCCGCGTCCATCCCGGGGCTCTCGAGTGCTCCTTGCGAACGTGCCAAATCCCGGGGCCGCCTCCGCTCGGCCCCGCTTCACACGTGCTCCCCTGGCCGGAGCTGATCGCCGGGACGCGCCCAGGGCCGGCCGAGCCCCGCGGGTCCGGCCCTCATGGCTGCGGGGTCCGAGGCCGCCCGGGCGGGCTGCGCGCCCCGCGGTGCCGCCGGCCGTGTCACCTGCCCCGGCGGCGCTCCGCCGCCTCGGCGCAACTCCCTGGCCTTATGCAACTTCCCGGCTGGAGCGGGACCAGCGGCTCGGTCGCCGGCTGTGCCACGGCTGCACGCCGGTCTCCAGGTCGCCCCGACCCCGGGCCACCCGCGTGGCTTTAACCTCCTTCCCGCCGCCCCGCAGCCTGGGCCCCGCGGAAGGGTCGGATGGCCGCTCCTGCAGCCACCTGCGGAGCCGCCGCCTCGCCTGCTCTCATCTCCTCGGATTATCCAGCGCGGGGGTGACAACTCCCGCGTCCTCCTGCGACATCACCTGCCAGGGAGTGTGCGGGCACAGGCGGCGCCCACTAAGCCGTCCCTGCCAGAGAGCAGCAGGGACAGCGGAGGTGGCACGCGGCCCGGAGCTGCTGCTTCACCTGCCCTGGAGAGGCACCGTGTGGCCCCGGCTCCCCCCTTTTCACCCCCACTCCTGTCCTGGCACAAGGATCTTGACCTAGTCTGTAGTTATGGGTGGCTCCCTGACTGCTAGTGGTATTGGGTGGGAGCACGGGCTGTGCCCTGGGACTGGTGCTCCACCGCCGTGGCCTGGGGCTACTCCTATCTGAGATGTCCTCGTGGGCATCAGAGGCAGTGCCCGTGGGTGCCTTGGACAGCAGAATTTTGGAGGCCCTGGTGCATCTTTGTGGTAGAGAACCAGCTGGGGGCGAGTGACAGGGAACAGGATCCTCTGCTTTGCAGGGCTGCAGGCTAATGCAGATGAGTGCTTGGAAAATTTCAGTCTGAGTGGCATGTCCTGTTCCAGGTTGCCTGGCTGTCCTCATGGAGCTGCATCTGGCCACAGCCTTGCCCATACTAAGGAAGCTGCCCAGGTAGAGACAACTGCCAATGAAGGGAAGGGCTGCCTTCCTCACTGATAACCCTCAGGGCTTGGGGATAGCTTCAGGTGCTGGCTCAGCAGAGGGGTTACCCCATCCCCTCCCACCTTCCCTACAGGTTGGGCAGGTCTTCAAGTCCCCAGGACATAGCCAGGAAGTTCTGAGGATGTGATGCTAATTGTATGCAGGGGGCTGTGTGGGGCATGGCACAGGGTATCCAGGGGAACCCATACAGGTGAGCCTGATGTCCCCCGTATGTGGAAGGGGTGGTTGTGAAAAGCTTGGCTTCTGTCCTCTTCCAGGTGTGCCCCCTTCGAGGCTGTTATCCCAGACAGCTGGAGGCACTGGCTCCCTCCTCTGTACTTTATTCTTGTCCTGGGAGACATAATCTTGTAGCTGCTGTCAGCCCCACTAATGTCCTACCAGCAGCACCTCCTCCCTGTCCCCCCACAATCATGGTGGCAGAGGATGGCATGTCCCAGCTATGTGCCTCAATCCCAGCACTGCTCTCCCCTCCTGGGCTCCCATGAGTATTGACTCTGCCCTGGGTGTGCTGAGCATGGGTCAGGCTGCACAGGGTACTGGGGTGCAGGGCAGGCTTCCAGCCCCACAGGTCTCCAGACAGAGGGGTGACCTGCTCCCTGACTGCTGCTGGCACTGCCTAGCTTGGTACCTCCCAGGGCCCTGCCGGTGTCAGCCCGTGCTCTTGCCCCCCTGGGGCTGGGTACCCCCAAGTGCCTTGTCCGGTCTGGAATAAGCCCTGCTGAGCCGAGGCAGGACCTGCTTTGACATCTGTCCCTAAAGGTGCCACCCTTGCATGTGACAGGATGGGGGTGATGCAGACCAGCCAGATGGCAAGTCTGAGCATGCTGTGACTGCTGTCCGAGGCCATGGCTGGGTGTGACAAAACATACGTGGGAGAGAGCTTGACGCAGGCTGTGTCCCACCTCAGCAGTGACGTGGCTCTTTCAGGGGTATCTCTGAACAAGTCTCCTTGTCTCAGCTGACCTGAACGTCCTTGTGTGCCCTGGTCCCAGGCTCGGTACTCTTTTCCTCCTCAGCCCTCCCAAGGCCAGGACAGGGCATGGGCCATCCCTGGGGCTGGCTCAGCCCAATGGCAGTGGTGGCCCTGCTCTTTAAATGCTGGAGAGGGGAGATGGAAGGTGGATTTCAGCTGCTCCAGCATCTCCTTGAAACCTGCAACCATGCATCAGGGAGGGTTGGGCAATTGCTTCTCTGGTGCCACATTGGTGCTAGCAACAACCCACCCCTCGTTGTTTAGAGGCTGGGAGGTCTGGCAGACCAGTCACTCACCTGGAAGTAGCCTTCCCATGCCTTCAAGCAATGGAACTCTCTCCAACATATCCTGTGGGTCTGGAAGCCTGGTGGCATCACCAGTTTGCCTAAGGGGTTGCACTCCTCCAGCTGGGATTTGGCAGGTATGAGAGCTGGTCACAGGCTCAGTCCCTGGCTTCCTAAACCATTTCCTTTTCCAGGACACTGTGGTGAGAAGGTCACTTGGCTGGACACCTGCCTTTGTCAGGGCCGCACCCAGCCCGGTTGCTGCTGTGACCCTTGGCGGGAAGTCACCCTGCCGGCAGGGAGTTCCCAGGAGATTGTCACAACAGTTGTAGTCCCCAGCAGTCATAGTCACAGGCAGCTTGTCACAGGCAGGACAAGCTCTGATGCCTGTGCCTTCCAACATTAAATGAACCCAACCTGCAATCCCATCTCCCA
This sequence comes from Pseudopodoces humilis, assembly GCF_049639895.1. NCBI lineage: Eukaryota > Metazoa > Chordata > Aves > Passeriformes > Paridae > Pseudopodoces > Pseudopodoces humilis. The sequence continues at coordinate 21,644,843 of NC_142209.1, read as the reverse complement.
CCCCTCAAAGTCACCTGCAAGGAGGAGCACAGCCCTCTCCTGTCCCCAGCACCAGGCCAGTGGCATTGGCCAGCTGCAGCTCCTGGCAGCTGCATTACTGTTCTGGAGGAGTCAGCAGTGAAACCAGGCAGGGGACAGCCCAAGCAGGGGAATCCCTCTGCCTCCCATAAAAAAGGCCCAAGGCAGCAGAAAAAAGAGGCCAGCCAAGCTTGTTTGATAGCTTTATTGCTTCTGTGATATGACTGAATTGATGTGACATAAGCCGGTTTGGAGGAGCCTGCAAGACTCTTACCCTCCCTGCCTAGAGGGGAAATTAAAAAAAAAGGCAGAAACTAAAACTAATTTTAAAAACTCATTGAGTTCTTGCATCTTGGCTTGGTATAGTACCGGCAAATGCACTGGCCTTTTTGAGACCCTGTGCAGGCTGTGCAAGGAGCCAGAGCCCAGAGGGGCTGGGCACTGGCCCCAAAGGGGCTCCTGCGCTTTGGACACGTCTCTAATACTGCAAGTGACACACGCTTGGACTGAGAGCACACGCCGTGCTGGTGCCTGTGGAGCTCGGCGTGGTGGTTGCCTCCCTGCCAAACACTCTGGAAGCCCTTGCTTGTGTCCAGTTCTGCCCCTACCCAACCCTACTGTGCCCATTTGACACAGATGGCCCTGTCCTGACACCTCCCACTCCCAGCAGTGCTCACACCGAGGGGCAGCACAGTGGCTGGGCAGGGCCTCTCCACTTCTCCCTCCGAGGAAGGAGACACTGGAAGCCCAGAGATGTTGGGATGAGGAATGTTGGGCTGGATCCCACTGCTGCCTCATGTTTCCTGGCCATGGTGCTTACCTTTGGCACGTGTGAGCTTGAGGCCACAGCATGGCCAGGCCTAACAGGGTGAGCTGGTGGTGGGAGCCCAATGCCAATTTGGTGGGCACTACCACAAATGCACAAGCAGCTCATGGTGTGGTCAGCACAGCAGCAGCAGCAGCTCCTGTCCCCAAGAGCAGCATGTGCAGGCTGCCCTGTAGGTCCCCAGACCTGCTCCCTGAACTAGCTGGAGCAAAACCCACTGTGGTCATGGCCCCTGATCTTTCTGTGTTTCCCTGGGCCGTCTCTAGGCAGGTTCCCTGCCACCTGAGTATCCTTTCTGCACCACAGCGCATCAGAGGCACCAGGCAACCCCGCTCTATATTTAGGCTGTGGAGAATTCCCCTGGGCTCTCCCTTCCGATCTGACAAGGTGAGTCACTGCAAGGGAGAGGCCGAGACTCACATCCGTCCCACTGACCCTGCTCTGACCCGCGTGCACCGCTCTGAGCTGCCAGGACTGCAGGAGGCGGGAGGTGGCTGCAGGTGCATGTGGGGAGGCAGCCAAAAGAACAGCACCCAGGAGCAAAACCCAGTGCTGTGCACTGCTCCTGGAACTGGAGACCCATCACCCAGCCATGGGCTGCTCTGTGGTGTCAGTGAGCTAGATGAGAGTCTTGGTCCCCAAACGCTCTTTCCTTCTACATGCAGGTGGTCCTGACCCACCACAGTCCCCCTGGGCCATGCGCTCAACTATTCAACTTGGACTCCTCTGGCTTGAGACCCCTGTCAAGTTGGAGGGAAGGGCTTGGGGTCACCTTCCTGGTCCAACTTCCCATCAGGACCTGTTCCTGGCCATGGTGGAGAGCTCGGATGAGTAGTGTCCTTGGACCTGGAGCCAGTCAATTTGAAGATAAAAGTGCCCTGTAGCTTTGTAGTGTTCAATAAAACTAGTCGTAATCAAATTAATGCCATCACAATCCTCTGTGAGGGTGCTTCCCCCAGTGGGTGGAGAGGAGCCCAGCACAGACACTGAAGGCTCTTCCCTCCTCCTTCTGGATGCAGCTGCCCACTCTGCCATCTCAGCTCTCTGCAGCCCATGGATACAGCCCTAGGGCTCTCATGGCAGCTGGTTAAAGCACCAAGACAGAGAGTGAGTCTGTCAACCCTTCCCCAGCAACAACCTCAGCCAGATCCAGACCAAGCATTCCCACTGCCAGCATGGCTGGGAGTCAACAGAAGATGATCCCAAGTCCAGGCCAGCACCCAGGAACTGCAAAGGTAGTGTTGCCTGGTGAGAGCCATAGCAATCCAGTCCCATGGACTTCTCAAGAACAAAAAACAAACTGGAAGATACTTCAAAGGAGTATCTGCCACAGCATATGCTCAAAAACCCACTGGAAACCTCACAGAGCATCCTGACAGGAGGCATGTCCCTGGGGAAACATGGACTGCCTGGCTGGGAGGCCAGAGCAGCGGGGATGGGACATGGGAAGGGTAAAGGGAAGGAGAGCCTCCCAGCATGCCTTCTGTGGCCCAGAAGCAGCAGGATCTTTGAGCTGCTCCCAGATGACAAGGAAAAGAGCAGCCACAACAAGAAGCTGGGCAGGACTTGCTCCTGAGCAAGCTCCTTGGCTACAGGCATAGCAGGCAGGAGAGGCTCCTGAGGGGCGCATCCCACACCAGTCTGTAAGGAGCACTCAGTGCCATGTCCTGGGAACTGCATCTGTCTGCAGCCTGGTCTCAAACCATTCTGTACAGTTTGCTCATCTGCCCCATACCCAGGTCACTGCCTGTTCCTCCTGCACACCCCCTTGAGGGTCTCAGGTCCAAGGTCACAGTCCCTGCAAGTCAGTGGGTGCAGAGTTGGTCTAGGGGAGCCATGTGAGCCCTGCTCTGAGCATTCCTTGCCCATGCCAGGGTCATGCTCCTTTCAGTCCAGAGCAAGGCAGACTGCAATCCTTGTGCTATGTCAGACACAGTGCCAGGACCATGAGCCCAACCCACAGCCCTCTGGGATCCCCCTCCATGGACTCCAGCACCGGCTGGCTGTGTGCCAGTGCCTTGACACCCAGGTACTGGGACAGTGCCTGTGGGTGCACTCCAGCCTGCCCCAGGCTAGGAGAGCACAGGGGCCATTCATTCCCTCACATGTTCCAGATGTAACCATTCATTCCCTTGGCAATCTCCTTTCTGACCATGCTCTTCAGGTGGATGAGACCACCCTGCTGCCCTTGCACTTGGCCACGTTGATCAGTTTATTCCAGCTCCCCTGAAATACGTATACAAATCAAATGTGCAAATAGTGCATCTTGGGACGGCGAAGGAAGGATGTGCTCCTGAGAGCAGGAGGAGCAGCAGTGCTAGAGCAGCACAGGAGGAGCTTGGAAATGGAATGAGCAGGGGCCAAGCAGAGGGTGACAGTTCCCATCGGGTTCCATTATCACTGAGGTCACACATCGCTTAAATAGGGAACATGATCGAGTCTGGAACGTAAAACAAACATCTTCAGCAGTCTGCTCTCAAACTGTAAAGCTTGAGATCTCCGCTCAAGATCTGACCTCCTTCCAAAGAATAAATTACTCCCCTCCCACACAAAACCAAAGCGAGATGCTGTCCAGAAACAGTGACACCAGTCTGCATGGACTCCACGGGGGCCCTGCACAGCAGGCACAAACCAAGAGGCCTGAAAGCCTTGAGCACAACGGGGCAGGCTCCTCTGCATCGTGACAGGCAGGAAGGTGCAGAGGGTCTGCTGTAGGCGGAGAAAGCCACCGGCTCCCTGCTTCACCTTGGGGTCAGGGCGGAGGCAAATGGCTATGAAGAACACAGCCAAGTCAGTGGCTGCTGCTGTTGCTGCCTCTGTGGAGGAAGCGAGGAAAAAAATGCAGAAAAACAAACCCATGCTCATCTCCCTCCAGAAGCTCCATGTGAGAGGAAGCCATCATTTTCCCTTTGAATTGTCACCAATGGCACCGAAGTTTTGGATGGATTTGTTTTCCTGGGGAAAGGTCTGAGGCCAGTAACAATGCAGATGGAGTATGAAGAGGCCTGTTTTTTCGCAGGGCTGTGCACAAGCAGACTTTGCCTTGTACCTTGGTATTTCTAGTATAGTTCCAGCAGTCTTTTAAAAAATAATACTTTGTACATTCAGGCTTTGCTGCCTTGGGGCAGCATCACCTCCCATTTGGCACTAATCGTTTTATTCACAAACCTTTCTTCTCTCCTGAGTCTTTCCTGGCTAATTCAGGATGCAGAAGATCTGTCTGTGATGCAGAGTTCAAGAACTGTCCACTCAGCCCCTTGCCCACCTCCTGCCAGCTCTAGGCCTGTAGGTGGGAGACATAACCCTCGTGCAGACTGGCAATGCAAGAGGGTCTTCCCAGAGCACCTGGGCATCTCTGTGTGTCTTCAGTGAGGTGGGATTCTTGCAGGGGGCTGCCAGTGCCTGCTCCCAGAGCTGCAGCGTGTCTTTGTCTCCTCCCTTGGATGCAGTGGCTGCAGCCACTCAAATCCCACTGGTTAGGTCAGTGATGACTCGGGCTTTCACCAGCTTTCTCAGAAATTCCTTCTCCCGCTGGATGTTGTGCGTCCAGGACTGGAAGAAAATGAGAGAGACAGGAGGTCAGCAGCTACCCTGGCCAAGCATGCTCCTGTCCCTCATGCCTGGGAGACTGTCAAGGACACAGATCCTGCTGTAGGTCAGAAAAGCCCTTGCACACCAAGGACCTCCTCTTACATAAAGCTGACACAGTCAGGGTCAGACCTGTGTAGCTGAGGGAGTAAGCTTCCCCACAGGCTGGGGGAAGTTTTTTGGTACGGTGACATATGGGCAATCCAGATTCTTTGGGCAGATGTGCCCTCCCAAGCTATTGCACAGAGGAGCCCAACAGCACAGCACTGGTGATGTTCTGTGCCAGGGAACAGAGCTGGCAGAGGACACAATGGCAGGACATGTACCCACCACACACAGCTCCCTGCCAGCCCATGGCAGTGCATCAGGGTGCATGCAGCTGAAACACCCCAAGACCATCACCACCAAAGCTGGCTCTTGCTTCTGCTAGCCCTATCAAGAGGAAATCACATGCTAAAGGTTACTCTAACACAATGTGAAGGGTGAAACAGCCACATCTCCCAGCAGGCACTTCAGAGCAGTGATTGCTACAGCTGGTGTCACCCCACACAGATGTGTTCCCTGCAGCAGGCTTGAGCTGGGCTCACAGCATCTGCCATCACTCCCCTGTGCTGGGACTATTGAAGCACTTAATGAAAGCAGGAAGTCTGTCACACCATGGAGCCCAAACAGAACAGGGAAAAGCAACTTTCCCCAACAGGACAAGAATCACAGTACATGATTTTGGCACAGTGCTCTGGTCAGCAGGAAATCTGAGCTCTAAATACAATCTGGACCCTCACAAAATTACTCTACAGGAGCCTCCCTGACATGGCCTCAAACCAACAAAGCATCAGCCCCATGAGCCCACTGAAGGCACTCTGTCATAGGTATCAAAATCCAGTTTACCCACTGCCAAACCATGGGCACCTGCCTGCAAAGCACTGGTTACATCGTGCACAATGTGCATGTGGCTCTCCTGTCATCCTGCTTGTCCTGCCCTGTCCTGTCAGGGACAAGCAGTTCTCAGCCGTCACTCCTGTGTGGCACTGACAGCCCCAGGCATGACATGCACACAGAGGGCTGACAAGAGGTTCAAGGCACTGAAGGTCCCTCTCTAGATCTCCAGCACATTTTGGGAATATCTTTCTTGCTCCTACTGTGCATTTACAAGCCACTTCCATCCCCTCAGTGCAGGTAATGACAACAGTTAATGCTGCTAAATAAACTTCAGGCAAGTATTACCTTATAATCTGTGTTCAAAGGAAGTCTTTGCCTTCCACTGCTTCCAGTGACACTGTTACCTGAACGCTGGAAAGGCTACACCACTATTGGGAACAGGACCACACATGAGAACTCCGTTGGTGCTTTTTGGGACTCTGGAAATGCATAAGGCCTTATCTGTAAACTGAAAAGATGCTGCCCTGAAACAACTCATTGCTTGGCTTCAGCTAATGTAAAAGCAGAAACTGAAAAGTGGCACTGGGGATAAGGGTAACAAAGGCTTGTAAAAGGAAAATGGCATCAGTTCCAGAAAGCAGCAGTGGGAATGATGGCAGCACAGAGAAAGCTGGGAGAGCAGGGCTGAGCGTGTGTTGGAGCCAGAGAGGCAGGATCCCCAATGTGCTGGAAACAGTTCCACATGTGGCATGTCAGCTGGGAGCCCTGGGCTTGGCCCCTGCCATGCAGCAGTGTCACTTCTGCCAACACAGCCCCTTGCTAGGAGGGCTCAGCCCCGGCAGAGGCAGCTGAGCGTGCGGGTGAGCTCCTGCCCACAGCCAGCCAGCACTGCCTGCTGGCACAGAGACCACGCTGGGACACCAACTCTCAGGGCATTCACTTGCATCTGGCTGGGCTTGTTGTTAAAACCTGCCTGCAGCCCGATACCTCATAGCGCAATCTGAGCCCTCCTCCACACCTTTCAGCCTCATCACAGGGTATGAGAAGTCAACTGGTTTTGGCCAGGACACCCATTCGTGTTTGTGATCTTTGTACAGATGAACTGGGGAGGCAGCCACTTGTAGGCAAATTCAAACCACCTAAAACGTCACCTCAGGCCACATGCAAGTGCCTTATCTGATGGCAAGAGGAAATTTGCTTTGTGAAAAGTACAAGTGAAGCAGGAATTTAAATCCAGGAGGTAGATGACAAAACTTTGGGTGATACAATTGCAGTCTCTCACATTACAGCTAGGTCTGGCTCCAGCACTCACTGCAAAGCTGTTGGCAGGACCTACCGACCTGTGGTTGCTCAGCATCCAGGCTGCTTTATACCCCAGGCACTGCCACTAACTCCTTTTTACGGGCAGACAGTCACACAAGAGGCAATTCAGCCTCCCACCTGGCCCATGGATCTTAGTGATGTCCACATCAGTACTCTCTAATGTTTTGTAGTTAATGTAAGCCCACAGAGGAAGAGGTTCCCTCGTGAGAACAGGCTGCCATCCCTCCCAGAGCACTATCAGGGCACTCAGTGTGGTGCTGCTCCCTCATCACCCAACAGCAGCACGGGCAGGAGGGATGAAGCATGTCTTCAACACCAGCTCTGGTTACTGATTACAGGAGAGGGACCCACCCCACTGACAGACAGAGCTGATCAGATGAAGGAAGCTGCGTTCCAGCACTAGCAGCAGCAGTGGGGAAAAGAGCCAGAGCAGTTTCCTCAAAACTGACAAGAAAACGGGCACCTCAGTCCCATTTCTCCAACAGGAAAAGGCAACAAAATCCACCCTAAACCCCAGAAGGTTTCAGGGTGTGTACACCTCAAATAGCACCCTAGGTATACACATCAAATAGCACACAGTGCCAGCAGAAAACTCCAGCTCTTTTCTTGTCAATCTGCATCTCAAAGACAGTGATGGAGCAGTTTGGAGCATTCACTGTCACCTCCACCTTCCCGTCCCTGCACATCACCACCGCTGCTGCAACCTGGCAGACTGGCTCTGCCCTCTCTCTCCCCTGCTGCTCTCATCCAGAGCAGCTTCCACTTGCAGAGTCAAAAAGGCTGTTTGCCTGAGCCACTGGTTGGAGTAATGAACTTTGAGAGTTCCAACAGGAACATCCCAGGAGGCTCCAGACCCCGTGGTGTTCTCCGGGGATCAGGCTAGGATTTCCTGCACTTTGGGTCTCTCTCTGAGTAGTGGATGTTTGCTCTTTCCAGTGGAGAGAGAAGCAGAGGGAGCAGAGTTACTCTGCCAGCACCGTTGTGGCTGCTCATCCCAGGGAGGTAGCAGTGGCTCTGAGCGCTTGGTCACAGTTATTAGGTGAAAATCTATCATCAGTTAAAGCCACCTTTCAGGGTTATGCAAATGCAGCAGCCTCAAACCACCTATCCTTTTTATCTTGACAGTTCCACAAAGAAGCACAAAACATCATCTGTCGCTTCAAGAGAAGCCAAGTAGAATATTTTAAGCCTAAGCAAATGTTTCAGAGACCAACCCAGGAGGAAGGTAAGCTCCCCGTCTGTAATCAATTACAATCGGGGAATGCCTCAGCTTCAGACCACATTAGTCTTATCAGGCATGCTGCAATTAAAATACAGGAAGGCTAAATTAGAGTGAAGTCAATGAGGAATGCATTCAAGAAAAACAGCAAGTTGTAGAGAAGGAGTTTTGCCAGTTCTGTTACATCCTCTGCATTTCTGCATGTCAGCAGCACTTCTCCACGAAAACCTGCACAGAAACCACAGCAGAGCAAGAAGCACTACTTCACTGGCAACAGTCAGTTTGCAGTCTCCACTGGTGCTAATTTACCTTTGTCTTTAATCTGCACTGCCTTGTCTCTAGAGCTGCTTAATTTTCATCATCAGACTGCCCCACTCCGCTTGAACCCCCTTGGGATTCCCAAGTACTGAAACAAAAGGGATGGCTGGGCACCCTCATCTTGTCTTTAGGGGATTTAATCACAGCTCCTTTATGCCCAGTCATTCTTACATCAACTTTAAATTTCAAACAGCTGGTTTTGCTCCTGCTTACTCTTAATACACACAGAGAGAGAAACTGTATCTCTTTTCAGTCTTCATTTTACCAAGTTAAACAAGCAATGTCTTTCTTCTACCAAAACAAGCTGTTCATTTGTACCATGAAGACTTGGAAATTTCACAGAATTATAGTAGCTCCCTCTGTCCCTATTTACTCAAGATTTACTTCTCATGATCTTGAAAAAGAAAGCTCACCAGTACATCTTGCAGTGGCAATTCCCTTACTCAGCAAGAAGTCCTTTCCTCTAGTCTTTACAGAGGTGTATTTGTCTTTTTTTTTTTGCCAGTAACGATCTGGCAGCCTGAATTATTCTGTAATTTATTTGTACCTATCTAAGCACTGTCCTCCTCTGCCATTGCCAAAAAATGCTATCTCAAATTAAAGTCAAATGTCTGTTATTGCCCCAAATAGCACAACCTTCCATTCATATTCTTAGGTTTCATGCCACTCGATTCACTCCTGTTCTCAAGGTGTTCAAGGCCTTCCTGCATGGTATTTTGATCCTCCCTTGTATTGGCCACACCTGGTTTTGTCTCATCACAAATTCCACTCGCACACCATTGCCCTCTGTGCCAAAATTCATTAAAGCAAACACTAAACATGACCTCCTGCAGAGGAACTCCCAGCTGTCCATTCAGTGCTGCTTTTTGTGTTCTCTCTTAGAGAGACTATTCATGTACAGGTGTTGCACCAAACCATGGCTTCTGAAACTTAACCAGTAATATCTCACACAGCACAGGATTGCATGCTTAACTGAACTTCTGACAGGCAGGACTGCTACACTTCCTCTGTCCCAAGAATATTTTTTTTTAAAAATCAAATAAAGATATTAAATTAGTTTTTGTAACCTGCCTTTGGTAAATCCATGTTGTGTTTGCTTTCAGGATTTAATTATTCTTTCATTTAAACCCTGCTCTGAAGTTCTGAATAGTACCTCTGAGGTTTGTTTAAGAGTTCTGAATTTGACAGGATTATTTTCCTTGACTTGCTCTCATACCCACCTCCCACCTCCCCCCACCCCCAAAAAAAAAAAAAAAAAAGGGAAAAAAGAGGTATTATGTCCACTGCAAACTAATCCTGTGGAACCTGATAGATTTATTGTGGACCTTTTCCTCTGGACTTGCAGCTTAATTGGCTCAAAGTGGAACAGAGATCTCTTGGGCTCGCACACCTACTGCATTAGCTTTAACAGCTTTTGCCTTTCAGTGCTGACCCAGTAATTTTCATTTTCTGTGAACTTTGCACCGTAAGCGACCCTTTCTCTCACATTCATCATATCATCCTGAGAGTGGTAAAATATATATTCACGTGGTTCTTACTTTAATCCTTCTGCTTCCTTCACCTCCCTGGATGTCAGTCTTGATAATTCTTTCCTTGCCTCCTTATTAATTGTTTGTCAGTGACACTGTTCAGTATTCACTAATTTTCCTTTGCAACATCTAATTGAACTTGATTTTTGCCAGTTTCTATTTTGTCTCTTCCAGCCATCAGGACTGAAGTCTTCTGATGATCTTCCTTACTCCTTTATTACTTCTAACACCACTTTGAAGCAGTTCTTTATGGAGTTATATTTACAGCCTTTTCCTGTCAGTTTTCCCCTTGCTGCAAATAGGAATCACAGATAATTAATGTACTTTCACAAACAAGACTTCAAGTCTACAATGAGTCCATGAGCTCTGACTCTGCTTTTAGTAGCCCATTCTCCAAGGCTAGAGAATAGGCTCTCTCCTAAATTCAGAGAGGTCAGAGTCTGCACTCATGTCCCAATTCCACTGAGCACCCTGCCACCACTGCTGAGTCTAAATTCAGCCTGCTTATCAAGCTCCCTCCTTTTGGGAGCAAAATCTGAGTTATATCATCCCTTCTGTTGACCTTACATTTAATTTAACCATGAAGGCACTTGATCAAAGGCTATTTCTTAAAATGCCCTTCTGCAAGGTCTTCATACATGCTAAAAGCAGCTGTGAAAGGCCTACAGCTCTTCTTGTGCCCTCCCAGCTGGTGAGAAGAGCTGTGCCAGCCACTGTGCCTGGGAATACCTGGGCTCTCCTTTGACAGTCCCACTGTACATCCACAACAGAGCCACTTCTGGGGGCACCCATCACCCCACAGACATCCGTGTTCAGCGCTGGGACCAGCAGCTGGGCTCTAACACACCTCTGTAGATCTTTTACTGACTTCTCCTACTGAGATCTTGTCCAAGCCCCAATTCTGTTTTTGTCCATTCTACAGCCTTCCTTGCTGTTCTCAGCGCACGGTGATATCCTGAGTGTCACCATACTTCTGTCCTTCTGAGCAAGGCAATACCTGGGCTCTGGTCAGAGCTGCTATTCCAACAATCTTTTCCAGATTTCTGTTATATAGACACACAGTCCTTATGCACAGGAACAGCATGTGAGGCCTTTGCTCAGCCCCAACGCTGTCAAACAGGTGGCTTTTAAACAAAGACAAAAATGTATAAACTTCATCAGTCATCACTGCCGGCCCCAAGAAAAAGCACTGCCCTTTCAGAGGTGCCCCTGCCCCAGCCCCTAACCTCCCCCTCAAAAGCTGACCTCCATTTCAGTCTGCACCACTCCTTGTACTGCAATCACAATTCATCAGCCAGGCTCCAATAGCCATGTTTTCAGTCTATAAATCACCACGCCAGACATCTGCCTGGCTTTCAAAGGAGTTTTGTTCTTCTTGTTGGCTACCACAAACTTTAAGGTACTTGGAAGCCTGAAGCAGCCCTACCACCCCCTCCCAAGCAACTTGTGTTGATTTAAAATGCAAAAGGCGGCTTCACAGAGAGAGCCCAGATGATGATAAAGCACCATTGTTTGTGCCTTTATGGTTCAAGACTCCAAACTCGATGTTTGTGGATTACTCTGAGAGGTAGCTGCTGTTGGGGAGAGACAGAGACAAAGCTTTGTGTCACTGCATGCTGCAGGCCACCTCCCCTGGCCCTTGTGACAGCCCTTACACAGGCTGAATGAGAAGTGTTACAAGATGGTGTCCTCAGCATCCCACAAAGACCAGCTGGGGAAGGGGCCAGTGATCAGAAAGAAGCCATCAAAGGCTGCCAGCCACCTCCCCCTCAGGTCAGGCAGTGAGTCACTGAGGTGCTGGGCACAGCTGTTTCAAAGGAGCTGACACCTCCAACAGCAGTGCTGGTGCTTGACCTGCTTCTCCAGTAAAAGGGAGACCCGACAGCAGCTCCACTGTGGGACACAAGCGCTGCAGACAGGCTCTAGATGAGCAAGGGTGGCTTTTAACCATGAATTACCCTTTTAACCACTCACAAGTGTGTGAGGCAGTCTGCAGGCAGCTGCTGAGAAGACAGCCCAGGGTGTTTCCTGTGTGGTATCTGAGGTAACTCCTTGCTCACATCCTTGCTCCTGCAAGAAATGACCAGGGGATAGAAGCTCACCTCTGGATCATAAGGCTTGGGAAGATTGTGTGCTGGGGCACAGCACATGGAGGAGAGATGCTGGGAGCCTGTCTTGTGCTTCGTTCCCATGATTTAGCGCAGCCTCTGGCTCTCTCATTTTCATAAGCTCCTTATAGATCTGTTTTTACTATTCTAAACAGTCACTTTCCCATCCTTAAATAATTTCTATCTCACTCTATTTTAAAATTATTCCTTTTCCTCACCACCATTTCCACATTTCCTTCACTATGTTCCCAGTGGGTCTGACACTTCTACATTAATAGAAGACAGTGACCTGTGATAAAAATACATTTTTATGGAGTGCTTGGACAGGAAGCATTACAGGACCTGAGCAGGACATAAAAATACAATAAAGTATATGAAAATCCAGCTCTGATAGATTCATTGCCATGAAAACAGAAACAAGTGAGCAGACACCTTGGCAAAGACTCAATTTTTTGTGCAGCATTCATGGAAGCAGGCAAGGGACAAAAGCTGTTGCAAAGTTATTTGGAATAGGGAAATTAGTGATTGAACAGCGATGACACACTTGGACATTCTACATTTTGTAAGCTAAAACAAAGAGATGGGATAAGAGCTGAAAAATCACCTGTGAGAGTTTATATAACAGCACTGGGTCTGTTGGACAGTGGAATCCCAGTAACAGATCAGAGAACAAAGTTTGTCTTGACACCACCCAGAAATCTTCTGCTGAAGTGCAGGCCAGGACTCTGCACTCCAGCCATGATGGGGAGAAGTTGAGAGCACAGGGGAGAAAGTGCTGGACAGAAGAACTGACCTTGAGGTACAGTTTTAATTGCATTGATGTTTCAGCTCACACCTGAAACTGAAAGCACCACCCCAGTGTGCTTCCAGAACTCCAGAGCACACTGAAGAGCAGAAAAGGGTCTCCTCCACCAGCTCTGCCTGGACATACCCTGGCCAGAGTACACTGAGCTACCCAGGAGAGAGGGTAAAGAAGCTATCCAGCACTAAATTGGAGAAATTGGAGAAATGAACTCTGATGAGCATTCCCAAGGACAGGAGAATCCATACATGTTTGTATCCATACTACTGAACAGAGCCCCAAGACCATACACTTCTTCTTGACTATTAACGGTGGTCAAGCTCCAGTGCATCTGCCTCCTTGCAGAGCCTTTGCTCCTGGGCAGGAAATGCCTGCCCAGCCCTCAGGAGTTGGAGATCCTGGAAGACTCAGTGTAGGCAGCTGGCTTCTGTAGTAGCAATAGCAGAACAATCTTGGACCTTGAGAGCTTTTACTCCTGTGGGCTGAGCTAAGCTGTGGACTGGGTATGCCTGTTTCTCCTTTTGGAAATTCAGCTGCCAGTGCCACAGAGCAACAGGAAAAATCAGGTTCATTTCCACAGAGATTTTATCATCTCAGTCTTGGCATGGGAGAGGCATCTCCACCCAGCTGTGAGCAAGTGAGTGCATTTTGCCAGCTTTTTTATGTAATCAGAACAAATTACTTGAAGATGAGTCACAGGGTTTCAAGGGTGTCCAGAGAGATGTCAAGCAGCCGCAAGTGTAAATCAGTGACACACCTTGCTGAGAGGACTCCTGCTCACCAGCAGGCCCATTTTCCCTGCAGATACCAGGCAAGGGAAGTGGCTTGAGGGATATTACCCGACAGGCTCCCACAATCCACACACACGTGTGGCATCTGCAGACCCAGGACACTGCTGGTGTTTACATTTCCTCTGTAAAGACAGTGATGTTTTCAGGGTGGAGCTGGAGTGCTTCCCTGCAGCTGCTCTCTAGGCTTAAACACTGAAGATTTAAAGACATTCAGGCTGGGGGAGTTTGGCAGTCATTGAAAAGATTTGAACTTCAGAAAGACAGGTTCTGCCCCACCAAAGCCTGGTCAAACTGCAGAGGTTCTTACCTGGGACTGTGCACAGATTCATTGTGGTGGAACAGCTGCATCCCATTGCAGTTGTTTCAGTGCTGTGATGATGCTATGATAAGTGAACCTGTTCCATTCCCCTGCCCAGGAATGAACACTCCAGCCTCCATGGATCTGCAGGCCCGAGGACAAAGATGACTCTTGCATAATTTCAAGGCATAGCCTGCTTCAGTGGCTTCTTTAGAAGCTGAAATATAGAGGAGGACCAGGAAGATCTAGGCCTGGACACAATCCCAGAGGTCCAAAGTAACACTGAGAAAAATCCTGTAGACACTCTTGGACTTCTGGGTGTCAGAGCAGATGGAACAGACAAAAACCTTGGTGGAGCTTGGTTCTGGGTCAGTCTTCTTTCACTAATGCCAAGGGCAAAGTTTGACACAAGGTACCAGTGCAGGCCAGCCTTCCAATTTGCAAGGTGTGTGCAGGTCTTCCATCAAGCAGATGCTTCCTATCTGGAGTGGGGCAAATCTCTATTTCTGCAGTCTTTGAAGGCAACTGCAGAAGACAGAACCTAGCCATTATGCCCTTCACCTTTCAACTTCACCCTCAGATGACTAACAATTACCAGCTACCATTAATATTAAATAGGAGAGAAAGAAATGTGATCCTCTCGTTGCTCTTCACATTCCACAATATCACAAACAATTTGTCATATTGGGAGGGGCAGAGGCAGGAGGAGCATTAATTATTGATACTTGGGAACAGATGGCTTTTCTTGTACCAGGGCAGTGAAATGTAAGAGGAGCCTGTGGGTGAGGATGTGAGGATTAGATGGGCAGACACATATCAGATAATCAGCCTTCAAGTGGAACAGGAACTTTCCTCCTAGAACCAGCTCCAATGGGCTGCAGAGCTCTCAACAACAGCCCCGGCTGCAGAAACAAATCCACTGACATCTGAATTACTGAGGCTTCACCAGAACCTTTCAACGCTCCCTCACCTCTGTACAGAACATCCTGGACACGACAACTGATGGCTTCCAGACAGCAGAGGCCTGGCAAATCAGGCACCAGCTGCTCTCTCTAGGAGACTTTACTGGTTGCATTTCATGTGTTCATCCTCATCTGTCCTGTGTCATACAATGTCTACTCCTGAGACCACACACAGTGCCCAAGAGTGACCTCCTCCAGTCTTCCAATGGCCTTGGATCCCATTTGGGGTGCTGGCCTCCAAAATCAGAGATACAAGTGATGTGGATCTGAAACTTCAACCAGAGACTCTGTTAACCAACTCTTTGCCAAGTCCCATTGATTCGTGTAAGGATGATGAGCAAGAAAACTTAATTTTTGTCAGCCGCGGTGGTGTCCTTGAGGACAGAGACACACACCAGGTTGTAAAACAAGCTTGGCAAGGACACCTGCTGTGGGTGTCCCCATGTCCAAAAGCTGACCTTGAGACTGACATCCTTATGAGACAGGAGGAACAACTGGGCAAGAGTGATTCTCCACCAAAGGCAGCTGATTCACCAGAGTGAAAACAGTGGCACCAAAAGCTTCTCCTGAAACTTTCTTGAAGAGTCTTTGTACTCCCTGCTGGATTCAGACATCTGCAGCCTGACTGTTCACTCTGGCATAGTTGTCTCTTTGCTGGAAGACTAAGGGACCAGCTGTACTGCCTCAGAGCTGGGCCTGGGGAGCCCAGGATCCTGTCTGGCAGTGGTTATAAGCGGATGCCCAGAACTGGGCAAGCCAATGGTGATACCTCCTCTACTACTGCAAAAGTTATATTCCGTAGCTATTTTCCATTCACGGATTTCACAAGCCAGATATCACCTCCATTCAATTTACTTCTCTGGACATACCCCTTAAATCCCAAATAGGCACTCATTTTTCCCAGTAAGGACTGACTAAATCCATGGTTACTCCACTGAGCTAAGCAGATTCTCTTGCCACCTCCACTGGCCCAGAAAATACCTCAGGACCAAAATGTCAAGTCCCTTGGTATACTGAAGAGCTCCTCACTGCCTTTTCCTAAAATCTGTTCTCTTAGCCTCTACTGAGAGCTTGTTCCAAACTTTCATTACTCTGATAATTCTCATTTCTCAAGCTGACTAATCACTGATTTATAATTCCTCTCAGTCTGCCTAGGGTCATGCAGCCTGCAGTCTGTGAGAATACTAAGACATGTACAGTCTTGTGATTTGGAAAAACACAACTTCCCAGCTTTCCTCCTGGTCTGAATCGATGGTAAAATGCTTGCAGTGAACAAATGCCAGGTGCCAGAAGGCAGCTACTGTTCATGAACAATACAACTTTTCACAGTGTGGAGTAGGATAGAGCAAGTTTTCCTATCCAGAACGATAGAGGGAGAAGCAATCTTAGGAAGACCTGGGCCACATCTGTGCTGGGAAAGAAGGAGCTCTCCCAAAAAAGCAGCAAACCTTCCCACTATAGAAGTTTTGACCAGTGTCCAAGTTTGCTTTAGTTTGGTACAGGAAATGGACAGACCTTAAGGCATCTATGCTGCTGCATTATACCAATATGAAAGCTTTTGTTCCTCCAAAAATGCTGTTTGCCTCCCTATGACAGTAGCAGAAAATGTGTTTAATGTGGACCTGTTTTTACAGAACAGTCTCCACAGAGCCTGGGTGTGTTTACACCAGCAACACAGTCAGCTGAACAGTCAGATGAGAGCTCAGGTACACAGGCTGATCTCCCCCATCCTTCCCAGGGCCTGAGGAGGGGATCACCTTGCAAAGGAACCCTATGGATTAGAGAGCAATACAATGGATCAAAAAACAGTAGAGGGTACATCTTTTCAACCCCAGAGCAGAATTGCTTCCTTTCACACTTCTTGAGTAAACATTTATGTGAATCTTTTCCCTGCCACTCAAAGAAGAAATGACATTATATACACATTCCAGAGAACGTTTCCCAGCAGTAATAACCATTTTTAACATACATTGAGCCTGGGAGAATGTCTAGAAGTTTACAGGCAAATGCATGGGTGGAGCTGTGTTTTGATCCACACAGGAAAGCTTTAAGCTGACATCACAATCCCAGTCAGGCTCTGGAGTCGAGGTGGCCAGTGGGCTTGGGAGGAGGATGTGCTTGGCAGGTGCTCCCTACCTCTTTGATGGCAGACATCTTGATGTTCTCATAGTAGTGCAGCGGTGCATTGGGTGAACTCATGTCATAGCCAAACCCAGCTACCGCCACCTCATCACAGTTGTGCAGCGCCATGGTTATTGCTACGCTTCCCAAGGTGGGGATGTTCTGAGAGGAGAGAAAGCAGGAATGGAAGTCATTAGCAGGTTGACATTTTTATAATCAAAGATTTCCTCTTATTGTCTCTGCTCAGGGGGAGACTGCTGCTACTAAGCAGAAAATTAGGAATGTGGTATTTGGCTACATTCAACCTGCCAGCTTGCAGGTTTGATAGCCTCCCAGCTTGTAAAGAAATTAATGCAAATGGTCAGACTCCCCTTCCACAACTTTGCTGCCCTGAGAACAGGGCAGCAGATGAGCTGGAAGATGAATCACAGTGGATACATTAGCTTTCTGAAATTAAAATAGATGTAGATAGTGGATTACAATGTTAATGCAAACTACTGGCTTCCAGCTAGGCTAAGGAAGAATACTCATCCCAAACAGGTCACCATACAGATGCAAAAGTGAGGAACAGCACACACTCCTTATTTTACTGATGGCAAAAGTTTAAAGTTGTTAAACAGCTCTGGGATAGGGAGAGGAGATCAGGCAGTGATCAGAGGCACCTAGACAGTGAAGGGGCACTTTGACCTGTGCCATTCCCTCTGAATCACACACTGGGAAAACAAGGAGCAGTGGGAAGCCAGTCAGAGATGGGTGGCAGCATCCAGGGACACCCCAATTATCCTTTCCCATCTGCTGACCTGCAATTTGCACTGAAGTCCAGCCTCAGCCCTTCCCATTTCACTGGGCTCTGCCAAGGCCCTGTGACAGCAGTGCTGTACAGCTACAACTCCTCCTGTGTGTTCTGCTGGGACAACAAACTGCTTCCAGTGTAAAATCCTAGCTCACTGACTTTTCTAGCTTCCCTTTAGCCAGATAAATCCAGAGGCAACTTTGCCCCAGGGGCTAGGGAGAGGCCGAGAAATGCACACACATCTTCATTGGTAGAGTATCCAACATTGGCCATATTGGAAATATCCTGAATTCAGAGGACATGCTCAGTCACCAAGGGTGACAGCTCTTAGCTGAGATGTAGAAACCAAGTGCACACTTATATTTTTCATTTACAATGGTTTACCCTGAACTGGTGAGCGATGCTATTGCATGTTCAGAAAGGTTGGGAACAATGTTTTGAGTTTCTGCTTCTCATTCAAAGGAACTTGGTTTTGTCGGCACACGACCTTGCACACTTCTGATTGCCTGACCAGTCCAAAGAACCATGTTTTCCAAGCAAAGAATGCCACCCATATCCCAGCTGAGAAGTGCAGAGCTGGGAGCACAACTCATGTGCTATGTAGAACTCCACTACAGTGCACCAGAATTGCTCTAATCTGAAAACAAATGGGCAAAAACTGCTTATGGCTAAATCAATGAGACATTAAGTTCAAATATTTACAGCACAACAGTAAGAGAGCACATCTGAAATGACAAGATCTTTCTACATCCTCCTGTTCCAGCTCTAGATGTTGGGAAAAACAGCAGAGTAATTTTGTTCTTGCTGCTTAATTTCAGTTGATACTCACAAAAACAATACTGGTTTTATTCTAGTTAATTTTGTAAACTGTTAATTCATGGACAGCCAAAAAATATCAAGTAGGGGTTTCAAAAAAATGGAAAAAATTTATTAGGCAAGGATAAATTGCCCCAAATTTCAAAATATCCAAGAGCATCCTGTCTTTCCAGACATGACAGTTTTAATTCTGATTTCTCAGCTTTATGTTTTGCATAGAAGATGACATTTGTATGTCGCTGGAATTGCATCAGCTGGTAAGCGGACGTGCCACAAAGCCCTTTCCCTCAGCAGAGCTGTAGTTACAGTGTCCAAAACACAGTGAGTAAATGGTTACATCCTCGAGACTGTGTCGTCATTGGGAACACGATGGTGTTAACACCACCCACACTTGCACTGGGCCCATTCCCACGCTACCGCTCAAGGGAGACACAGGGTCTTTGCCTGGAGGGAATTTCACTGGCCAAGTCAACATTTAAGAGCTAACTTTCTAATGTGAGTCTTGCAAACCACAGAGAATTAATCACACTGCCCAACCTTACGGGAGGACTGCCAAACTTTCTTCCAGGCGTACTCTGCTTGGAGAACAACAGTAGACAAAAATCGAAAGTGAACTTGCCTTTGGTTGCCAAATATCTGTCTGACTTTATTCTTTCTGTAATACATCCAATGGTATTTATGGGAAAATAGGAGGTATTTTTTTCATCTGCTTCTGCTCTTCAGTAGTTCCTGAGATGCCACTATCTTAGTACCACCTGCTCTCTCTCAAAAATATTTAAAATACCAGGGACTACCTATCTTCCTAACATCTTGAACTGTAGTAGACGTCTCTGATTTGGCCCCTACAACTATCAGAAATTCACAGGGCATCCTTAGCAAAAGAGTTTTGCATTGCCCTTAAATCACATTTGGAAACTGCTGATCTGATGACAGTTTTATATTAAATTATACCTCATTGATGTTAGCACCCTCCAACATTGCTGTAGCTACAGGATAATATGCGTCCCCCTTGAAGACAGAATTCTGCAGCCTTTACTGGGGAGATGCAGCCTCACATCTCACTGCTGCAGGCAGAATCCTGTGGGCTAGAGAGGTGCCTCTTGAAAATACTGTCAAGATTATTACCCCTGCTATTCACTGAAGGCAGTAACTGTTAGGGCAGCACAGGGGTGCTTGCAGAGCCCACCCATAGTAAATGGCGAGGATAACAGCACCTGCCAAAGAGAAGAACATGGTACAAAGTGTGTGTACACCCACACATGCCCTGATCACACAGAGGTACCTGGGCATTTGCTCCAAAGTGTTTATCTTCTTTTAAAAAAGGAGCAACCATCAGAGGGATCAAACACTAACTGGGCAATTAGACAGTCTTGAAGAAAAAGGAGCTGTCTTGAACAAAAGTATAAAAAAAGCACAACTGTTGGTTAACTAAGTGTCATTAGTACGTCAGTACAGCTCTTTGGTCCTGATTTGGTTTAAGCTACAGAAACTGAGCCCTCTTCTCCTGTGGCAGCCTGCTGATCTTTTGCTACTCCTTCCCCCTGAAAATGAAGCACTGCCTCATGCCCAGCTTGTGGCATGGGAAAGACAACACCTTGTAAGATCTAGGGATGTGTCCCAGGCTGTGCTACAGAGAATGCAACAGAGCAGCACTCTCCAGGTCCAAGGGAAAGGGCTCTCCCCTCCTTTCCTCTTAGCAAAGAAGTGGCAAATAAGAGGAGACATGTATTGGAGAGGAAATGGCTCTAACTACTCCCTGGCTGCATCTACACAGCTCCCAAGCTCTCCTGATTGTACGTATAAATTCATCATCTGCTAACCTCTAATCTGGACCTAATGGACTGTATACAACTTATGGGCCATGCTGGGGGACAAGTCACACCAAACGAAGCTGGGCATCATGGACACAGCTGTGCCAAATCTGGCTTGCTATGCTCTGCACAATGCGTCAGTGCTATCTCACCACACACACACCCTTGTGCCGTGCCCCAAAGACATACCAAAGCAACCACCACACCTCCTGTGTTGAGTTACGAAAATAAAACTCTCTCAAACAACTGAGCAGGCCTCTTGTTATTTGAGGCCTTTGCTAAGACAAAATCCCCAAAATTCCACCATCTTGCCTCAGGAATAATATAGTGTTAGACCAGTTCAAAGCCTGTCTTCCTGCTCATGGCCCTCTGAGTGCTTGGGTGTTCCTGTATCACCAAGCAGTGCTGCTTTCAGCCAAATGGTTGAAGAGCTGCAGCCCAACAGCAGCCAGTGCTGAGGCAGGAGCCTCCTAGGATGCCTCCCAGCTGCACAGAGACTGCCCAGTGCAGGTTAGACCATGGGGCTGCCTGGAATGGTCCAACATGACCACTGCTCCAGATGTGGCCATGATGAGTCTCTGACCTGAAATGGTGCCCAGCAAGCAGTGTGAGCTGGGGATGGCAAAGCCCAGAAATCATTGGCAGCCCTCTCCCCTTGTCAATTCTCTGCCACAAGCATTGAGCTTGGCCTTGCAAGCTCTGCATTGCCTGCTGTGTGTCAGTGGTTTCTGTCCAGGCTGGGCCCATGGGGGTACCAGGCTTAGCATCCCCTCTCCAGCACCTGTAAACAACTACAAGGGCAACCTCACTGGATAACGCGTCCAGAACTGGAAGTCCACATTTCCAAGCTTGGCCTGCTTTTCTAAGACCAAACATATGGAAAACGTAATATCTAATATAATGCTCCCCAGAGATCAGCCCTTTGCCTGGTCCCATTTGAGAGAACACAGCAGACTGACAGATGAGCCAGGGATGACACTAAAAGGCCATGTGACAAACAGAGGCAGAAAACACAGCAGTGGTGAGTGACACGTCACCACAGCAGTGCTGGACAAAGCCTGCCTGAGCCTCTGGAGCATGGCTCCTTCCAGGGGTTCCTGCCCTCCATGGGTAAGGTGAGCACATGCATGGTGGATCTTGGTGAGAGAAGTGACAGAGGCAAAGATTTCTGGTCTTGTGCTGTGTCAGGGACCACAGTAAGCTCCATGCAGTGCAAACACAGCCAGTTTGCACCACCAGGTCAGGGGACCAGAAATGCCTTTAGCAGTACAGACATAGGACAGGTTCTTCTAACTGCTCCTATGCTGTTCTGTGCTGCAGGCAGGAAGACAAAAGGCTTCACCTCAAGACACTGATGTTTTACCTTCCATTCTGCCCCCTGAAGAGGCCTTAAAGACTGACTTCTACTCACATAAGGAGAGAAGTCAGTCAGCAGAGAAGAACACTGGAACTCCTCTGGACTCTGTTGAGGCTGACCATTACCTCATGGGCTTGTGCTGAAGATCCAGTGCTGGTGACTGAACCAGGGCTGGAACTGCTCTTTGCTTGGTGCATGTGAAAAGCTCTTGATGCTTTTCATTCCATGCCCGGGTCATTCCTGTGTCACTGCCTGCTGCACTGGAAGGAAATGACTGCTGTAAATCTGTTTTTAGAAATATTTGACTCCCTTAATATGTTAAATGAATTCCAGTTATTTATGGGATTTTACTTAGTTCAGGGTAAGACTTATTGGATTGTTCAGACTATTCCAATTGTTACTTTTTTCAATAAAAGGGTAAGTGTTACTGAAGAATAAACCTCCTACAAACAATAATGCACCTGGATATTCTAAATGGTTTGACTACTATATTAAATAATTTAAGGAAAACCCCAAATATTTGCTTACCTGGGAAAAATTCCTACCTTAGTTTTATCAGTTACAGACCTGATCACCTAATAGCAATGAACAAAAGAAATACAGGACAAAACTATAAAAATCATCACAACGTACACAACAATCACTATCTTTCCATTTTGTTTCTTTATGTTTGCAACGGAGCAAACCCAAACCTACCCTTTGTTTGCTTTAGCTGAAAAGTGTGGAAATATGGCATGGAAAGCAATTTAGTGTCACTCATTGTGAGCAGGCAAGTGCCTGGCATTCTGCAGAGTGGTCCTTGTTACAATGCACACTGCTGCTCCTACAGCTGCCTCCACCCATGGACACAAACAGCTGCAACAGTGGGCTTCAAAAGACAAAGCAGAGCATCTCAGTGCCTTTCCTTCCCTGGTTATCCCTTGCTGTGAGTGGGACAGAGCCTGCAGGACTGCCTGTGTGCAGCTGAGCAAAGGGAAGGGTCAGCAGCTGGTGGCTGGAGACAGGACAGCCCAGCAGGTTCCCTTCTGTCACTTCCCTGCTGAGCTCCTGAACACCTAAGCCCAGTCCAAGTATTTTTGACCACATCTAACCTGATGCACAAACTGATTCACCATTTGCCATAAAGCAGATTTCTGTGCAGTGCAGGGAGTATTTCTAAAGGACCTAAGGACTTAACAGAAGGCTAGCAAGGGCATGACTTTACTACAGTCTACCTGCTCTGTGATAAGCACACTCACCCCATGCTAAATGGGAGTTCATGGTCTACTCTTCACTGAGAAGCAAACTCCCTTCAGTTCCTTGTCATCTCTCATGTGCACAAGCAGGTGGCTGGGCTTGTACCAAGAAGAGGCTGGTGTGCATTTACCTTTTGTTTGTCTGAGCATCCCCTCCTTTCCCAGCAGCTCATGGACTGATCCCACTGCAGTGACAATGGGTGGAACAGCCCAGCCCACACAGCAGATGTGCTGCCTTGCAAACCCAAAGCTTTACAGTGACACTAAGTCTCTACATTTAACTGACTGCAGCTGCTGTGGCCCCTTACCTGTCCCTCTACCTGCCTTAGAAGATGCCATCAGGGTGCAAAAAAGGGAGAACCACATAACTGGAAAGGATTAAGTGGAAGACTGCTCTGCTCCTGCCACCCCACCTCTTTTCTACTCCACAAAGACCCAACAGGTTCCAAGACACAACCTTCACACAGTCATAGTCCAGTAATAGCAGCCCAGGAGACAAAGTTTGCTGACACCTGGGCAACCCAAGAGAGAAAAGGTCACGATGATGAGACAAGGGAGCTGAAAACTGTCTAAGGAGCAAAGGATCCCCACTGGCACCTCCAGGAAGGCTGTCTGTCCACAGGAAAAACCATCTAAGAGCTATGAGAAGCCCTGGCCAGGACGTGCTAACACTCCAGCATCAGAGGTTAATCCCTGAGCTGTCAGCACTATGCAGAGGTGCTAATCCATGGCTGGGTGCCTGAATCAGCCTGGTAACACCTCCTGCACATGGCTCCTCCTTCACCAGGTTAGTGCTGAGGCTGGGTGAAGTCCAAAGAAGGATGCTTTATCTTTTCAGTTTATAGATTCAACCATTTCCAGTATATGAACAAACAAAAGGCTTCCAGAGTTGGGTTAAATCATAAACAGATCCATGGATGCACAGCACCATCACAGAGAGAGAAACAAACATTGCAGTCTGCACTGGAGTCCTCAGACTTCTGATCATATGTGTCACCTGAAGTGTTCTCCTTTCCACCTCACACCAGGCTCAGGGCTTCCAGAGGAGCCAGAGACACGGCTCCAATGGCTCTGAGAGCTACTGACAGGACAGGACACAGCCAAAGGCACCACAGCAGTGACATCCCTAGGGCTGTCTGTGCACCCAGCAGTGACACCTCTGAGCTGATGCTCATGCTTGTCCCCCAGTAAAATGCCTGCAGTGTAAAGGGTGCTATTGCAAGCTTGAACCACCAGTTGCAATACCAGTGATGTCTGGTTTCAAGCCCCAAAGAACCGTAGAAACAGAACTTCCACCTGAACAAAAATCACATTTGGCTAGTGAGAAAGCCAACCCCATACCCACAAGTTAACAGAATTCTTTAATCAGAGAAAGGATCATTACTATATATATATATATTTTTTTTTTTTTTTTGCTAAATCATCTTCAGGCATTAACAATTATTTTTCTCCAGACATTGCTAGAAGCCCAAAGTTTGTTCTTTATGATCAGCTTATCCCAAGAAAGAGAAGTCCACATAAAGTATGGAACAGCTCTCCCACTCTTAAGACTTCAATAGGACTGAAGAAAACTCCTGAAAAGCTCTACCAGTCCCAGAGAGAAGTCACTATTCATTGTGGGTGTGAGTTTTGCTCCTTGCTAAGACTTTTGGCTACCACTGCCATGAGTGGAATCAAAATGCACATCTGAGTTGTACCCCACTACTATACCCCAGGATCATCTGGCCCAAATTATATTATCAAAGCAGAGGATGTTACTACATTCACCCTTTATTGAATCCTGGGAAAAACGCTTTGAGATCAGCCCCAAACTGTTTTACTAGCTCTGCTCAACCTTGCTGAAAAAGCCGCCAAATTACAAAGTTAATTGGCAGCACATTGTTACCATATGTGGTGTGCAAGAGAAGCACTGAAGTTTATTTAGGCATCAGAACCAAAGGAGAGTGGAATATTATTGCTCTTTATGAGGATTTTGTGTTGGCCTTGATTACGAAGGCATCCCCAGCCTTGATCCTCCTGTGTGCAGCCTGCCCATCACAGCACAGCACACTGCAGCACGGGGGCACCAGTCTGCCTCCAGCCCCATTTCCCAGGAAAAACCCAGACACTAGTCCTCAGCATTTTCCTTTTCCATGCTCACATGCTTCTTTCTTGGGTAAAGTTTTCCAGGATATCACTCATGGTTAAAGCACAGCCCCAAACCCAACCAGCTGTGCAGCTGCTGGGTCACACAGATTTGGAACAATCCTCTTTGCTGCCCCACTTCTCTGGCTGGATCTCTCACAAATCTTCAACAAGAGCTGGATTCCTGGTCTACAGGCTCCGATTTCCACTCCTGCCATTTAAAATCTGAGCAAAAAATGTAGCCAATTTGTATCACCAGGGCCTTACTCAGACTCTTCCCTCTTCACCCTGACAGCAATAGCTCCTGTTGGAGCCTTTGCTCTTACAAAGCTCTAAACTTTGCAGTGGTGCAGCAGAATTCACTAAAGTGTGAAGCCCCAGAGCTCCATGACAGCAGTCCATAGCTGATGTTTGCAGTAAAATTGTAGCCACAGGCCAGGAACACTCTCTCTGTTTTCAAACTCTGACAGAATCCCTGTATTAGTGTCCTTGCACAGACCGCCCAGGCTATGCTGACATCTCAGCCCCACACAGGCACCTGCAGAGCCCCATCTGGAGGAATAAACTACAATTCACACAGTCTGCTAGGGGTCATGGGCAAAGACTTCTTGCCTCAAAGGATCATAAACTATTTTTAAATGTTTAAATGGACTTTTGTGAAGTGAAACATCAGGTTTCAATTAAGATGCCTTCATTTCCCAATCTGATGTGTGTTAAACAACCTATCAAAACCTCATAAACTTCAGTTCACAGCATTTTCATTTCCGGATTCTCTCTTCTCCTTTTAGTTTAAGTAATAACTTGTGTATTGAAATAATGTGTTTAAAAATAAAAACAAATTGGGGAAAAATAAAGTATGATGATTTTTGTCCTTTATTGAGGCAGCACTCCCAATTTTCTGGAAGACACATCAAGACCACATTGTTCTAATGGTAAGTTCTGGAGAATGCAGAGAGGTGAAGTAAGTTAATTCCTAGCTGACTGGAATATTTGCAATTAGATACCTTCAGTGCACAGAACAAAAATCCAGAGTTCCCATAATCCCATGACAGCTTCTGTACACAGCAGTGCATTTTTCAAAAGGCCCGTTCCATGTGGCTGAATCTGTCTGCACATCTTGCACTTTGCATTTTGAGAAGGAAACGTCTTATCTCCAGGCACCCACCCATCTGACTTGCACAAAATAAAAGTCTCTAATATTCCAGAAATCTTCATGATATAATTAGAGCATGGAAAATGAGGCACTATTCTGTGTAGTCCAAATCCCTGCTGTGACATAACAAATCTCCTGCACTGATAGCAATGAAAGGACAATGCCAGGGCCAGACCAAGCAGACCTTGTCCAGTGAAAGTGCTTCTCTCTGGGTTTGTCAGCTGTGCTAATGTGCCCAAAAATGTCACGTGTGGTCTCTATCAGCAACTATATCACATGTGTACATGAGCAATTTACCCACCCAAGTAATACTTACTCTAATGGTTGATATATTACGTAGAGCAAATATAAATAGGTTCTGAGGACAGTGTTGCAATGTGAGATAATCCAGAAAACCCAAGTCACCACCTGCTCTAACACTAACACTCCAAAAAGCTGCACTGTGGGCGAGAGATATGAGAATGACCATTAAGGAATTTTGTTAATAAATATGAGCTGAAGCTGTGGTTTGCATTGTTTTCTTTTGTGAGCTTTTACATATAAAAGTTGTTGGGATAAGACCAGAATTTCTTACCAAAGGCCTCAGAAAGCAAACCTTTACCCTCCTCTACTATAGGCCTGGGATGCAACTTCACAGTGGCTTTCAAGGCACTGCTGAAGTGTTGACGATCCCCCCCAAAATCCTTGGATCAGGAGGGTTCTTGCCTGGATCTGAAGGAGTCTGAGAACTGCCACTGTAACAGAGCCAAAGTCCCTCCCTTTCAGTGTCCAACAGTGGAGGCCCAAAGGAAACATAAGAACGGTGTAAGCCTCCTCTGCTGCTTGGTGTCACATCCTTCTCTGAGGTTTTGCTTCCTTTGCTCTATACGTACCCCTCTGCCCATCAGGCCGTTGTTGAAAGGCAGTCCAATGAAGCTGAAAGCTGCCTCCTGGATGAAGTAGGGATTCAGGATACGTATCTCATGAGGCTCCCTTGGGACACGGGTTGCCACTGACTTCCAAAAGCCATCAGAGGCACTCTGGTAACAAAAACAGAAACAAAAGATAAAACAACAAACAGAATTATATACAAAATAGAAAAAAGATTTCTATAATTTTATTTTTAAAATAATATTAAAATGCACTACTGCAGCAGTTGCCATTGTTTCTGCTCACTGCCACAGGGCAGTAATGTAACACTGTGTGAGACCTGTGTCTCTTGGAGAGGTGGCAGCAGCATGGACTGATGCAGTTGAGCCAGTCTGGATAGTAACTGTGAGCAAGAGAGACAGGACAGGGCTTCAGCACAAATTGCCTCCTCCCTGGTGCCTTCTTTTCACTCTTATTGGCAGCTGGTTTGATCCATGGATTAAGCATTCCAGCACATCCTGTGATCACTCCCACCTGCCTCCAAGGAGATACACCATTGGACAGCAAATGCTTTTAAGAACATTCAAAGAGATAAAAATGACTGTACAGCCCTACCTGCAGTGTGAGCTACATGCTTTCCACTTTATCCTAGATTTGTCCTCCCATTAGGTTTTAAGTGAATTAAGCTGTAAACTTACAGAGGTATCATCTTGCCTTGTAAACAGTCATGAATGTTCATGGTACAAGGGGAGAAACAACTAAGTATGTCTATTACTTTTACCCAATTCAAGCTTTCACTCTGCAAACATGGAAGAACAGTGGCCTTGATGTGTGCTGCACTCCTAGAGAGCCGTGCCTGGGGAGGGCCTTGTGCCACTCTGCCACATGGCTTCCCATCCTTGCTCATTGTTGGCTTTGCATCATTGCTTCCCATCACTGACACCTTTCCAGGGGTCAGCAGGTGCAGCAGAGTGCCCCCAAAATAACCAGAGGCTCTGTGCTCACAGGACTTAGGGAGCAACTGTGTTCCAACTTCTCACTTCTGTTTGGGTTAATTCAGAGCAAGGCACAGGGAGGATGGAAGGAATTTTAATCCGCTGACCAGCATCTTGGGCAGGATAATCTGATGGAACACCTCCTTGAAGCATTGAGCCATCTTCCCTGAGATCTCCATGACAAGAAACAGACACTACACTACATAAAAAGGACACACTCTGGAATTCATTATATACACCAGTTTTGGGTTGCTTGCAGCTTAGCAGTGACTTTACAACTGCTCTCAAGGCACTGATGAAAATGTTGATTATCCACTGCAAAATCCTCAGGAGCTTCCTCTGCCCAGTAGTGATCACCCCTGTAATTACAGACTGGAATTCTGCCTCAGCCAATGCCTGCTGCATTTCACACACTCCTTGTACTGTGCTCAGCTCCTGTGAACTCACTCCACGTGTTGCTAAACACCTTACAGAGTGTTTTTTATGGAGCAATCCCAAGGATATCTTTAGCTGCTGAATTTCATATCCCGAAATTGAAACTTTGGCAGATGGTTCAGATGCTAGAAAAGGTATTAACAGAGCAAACCTGAGGAGGGTGCACACCGTCATCCAAAGCAACATCTAGGAAAGCCAAATCCCATTGCTATCTGTGGCCCCTCTAAACTGCCCAAACATAATATACTTTTGACAACCAGGGCAAGCATCCCATGGGTTTAAGTTCACATTTCAACAATGTTCCTTTGGGATGCTAAATGGAAAAAAATCTTAATTATCACTCATATTCTTTCATCATAGTAGAATTAGAAAGAATGCCTGGTGTCAAAGTAGTCTAACACTTTCTGTTATAAGACATTTCAGCCACTGAGTGATCCCAGCATTTAAAAAAAACAGAAAAAAACCTTTACAAATATTAATAAAGTCCAACATCCATTTGACCAAGGGATTTGAGGGATTTTGTATGCCAGCTGGGTTTTGCCTCCTTGTGAAAATTCATTAAAAATTGGATAAATATTAAACCTTTGGAATTTCCTAAGGGCACATGTGAAGTAGAGGCCTTTCAGTTCCAGGAAAGGAGGGGGAGAAAAAAAAATGGTCACAGACTCCACTTGCATTAAGCATGCTCCAGGTCTCACAAAAATGAAGATGATAAGCAAAAATCTTGAACAGCTACTCATTCAGTGAAACCATCTTATCATGGGCTTAAGCAGGCACACCCTGGAAAAAGAGTGTGTGACCTTGAAACTAAAATAAATTTTTAAGTTCAATTACGATTTCACATACAACTCTAAATATGGCATTGCACAAATTTTGTGAACAATTCAAGCCAAAGGTCTGCAAGCTATTTAAAGTGGACAGAAGATGCCTTTTGTTTGGACTTACACTCCATGGGAGATTCTATATAAGTTCTGGGATTTAAATAGGTTTTACATGGCTTTTAGATTACACATAAAACACTAAATAGAAAAAAAATTAAAAGAAAAAGAAGGAAAGTTATAAATGTTTGAGAGTTTTATTCCTTGCTGCTGCTGGAGCTGTTTGGGGAGAAATAACCACACATATCACCATTGTCCATTTTTCCAGCATTGCGTGAACCACAAGGACCACACCTGGGCTCCTCTCAGCTAGTTCAATGCCAGGGCAAAATAAATGTGGGTACCTATCCCTAGTTGGAAATACAATCAGTCTGCTTTACTCCCCTCTGTTTGGCTGTTTCTCCTGTTGTTCTTCATGACTATTTCCTCAACCATTTCCTTCAGCTATCACGCTGCTCTGAAATTGCTCTGGCTTCTCCGTTCTGTCTCATTTCTATTTGCTCTGTGTTCATCCCTTTAACCTTTCTGGGCAGTTCCCCTGAGATTAGTTTTGAGGGACACCTGGGGTAGTCTTCCATTTTGGTGCGTTTTCCCGCTGTAGTTTCTAAAACAATTGTAGGAAGGAGCACGGAGTCTCAGCAGGCTGCTCTCACTTCTACCTATAGAGCAGGCAAAGCCCTGTGCAGGGCTAAAGAACCAAAAACTGTTTTCCTGGCTTACAATTACTGGAATCCCAAGCCTTGTGGTTTGGCTCTCCAAGCCCTGCAGTCCTGAGCTCCCTCTTCAAGCAGTGGTTTTGTTCTGCAGCTTGTCACTGGCACGCTCCAGAGCGCAGCACCAGCCCCACGGGCCCAGGGGCTGCTCCCGGACACAGCCCCCGAGCGGGAGCGCAGCCCCTTCCAAGGCTCCGCGCTACCGCTGCTGATCTTCAGCCTGATTGGACCCAGATGTGCAGAGAGGTTTCCAAAGCAATTACTTCCCGTCGGGGAACGCTGTCCCTTTTTTTGGCTGGGAGGAGACCCGAGGAGCAGCAGGCATTAGGAGGGAGGGCACGCTTTTCCTGCCAGATTCGGGAGCTCAGGCTCGCAGTTGGAGGTTGGGGGCATCCTCTGTTGTCCGCTGCAGTGGCCAAACCTGCAGTGCTTAAGGGTGTGCTTGTCACAATGAAATAACTCCTGTCCTGTTCAGTACAAGGTAAACAGTCAGAAAATGAGTCTGAAAAACTACTTTGGCAATGTTCCCACAGTGCCTCATCACCTCCCGGTACTGAGGTGGAAACCAGAGGGTCCAGGCTGGAAATTGTGCATCCTTGTGTTAAGCTTCCACTGTTATTACTTGTTGATATTACAGTGTACCTGGAGTCTCAGTCACAGATCAGTGTTCACAGTGCCAAAGGCTGCCAAAAGAAGCTTCTATGATACAAGCATAAAGAAACAAGCATCACAGAGAGGCAGACAGGAGAACATGACTGAAGTACAAGTCTATGAGGGCCATGGCATTTTTAACCAATCTTGGAGTGTTTTCAAAATTGTATAATTGCAAAGGACATCACTAAAGGCTTTAGATAAAAGAATTTTAAAAGCACAAAATAATTTAGATAGGCCAGGGCTTTCAAGCCAGTCTCTTATCCAGAAAGAGAGGCAAAAAGAGACACCACCTCTATAGACACCACTCCAGGAATAAACTGGTACAGATATGACAGACCAAAGATAACAGATTAGGTGGAAGGGATAAAAAATGTCAGGGCTCACCAAATAACTCCAGGAACAAGACAATCCAGCTGCAATCCCTCATTCTGTCCATTTGCAGAGTACTGAGGGCTAATAGACACAGCCAGTTGTAAACTATTTTTTGTCTCCATTCAGTTTTCCATCTCCTGTTCTCAGACTTACCAAGGCACATCACAACATTTGCTAAAATAAAACATGGAAACTGAGAGCCTTAGCCAAGAAGCACCTCAGTGGAAAATACAAACCACTAGAAGCAGGCTGAGTCTCCCACATTAACAACATTTCTAATATACTGAGCAAAATGAGAGGTAAAGTCATTGCATCCTGGTGATACAGATGCTCTTTTGTGCCTCTGTGGCAGTGCTGGATTTAGGAGTACAAGAAGCATAGCTCATTGAGACTTTTAGCTCTGATGGGAAGGGGACAGGAAGATGACAAAGGTCAGCTACATGCAACATGATGTCTGGGTATGCAATACTTTGCTGCAGAGAAGCCATAGGAAGAGACTGGAGAGGGAGCCTGTTGGAAATGGAGATTACTGCTTTTTCAAACTCTGCTAATACCAGAAATGGAGAGGAAGAAGGACATGAGGCAATAAAAAAAGGTCAAGGGATGATGCACCAGTCACAAGACCTCACTGTGCCTGTGAGCACATTGTTAATTGGAATCTCTGCCCCCACCAAGGCTGGAATGTAGTTTATTCTCAACCCGTCATCCACGAGCTCTCACTGTCACACAAACAAGGTACAGCAAAACCACTGCAATCCATCTGCAGAGGCTTTTGAAAGGTTTCTGCTCAGGCATGACTGGATTAGATGTGGAAGGTGTGTTTCCACTAGAAAATAACCATCTTATCAGCCAATGCTGCATTTCTCAGCGGTCAAGTAGACACAGAAGCCTAGAAAATGCTCTTCTACAAGTGGTAATATAAATGAAGTTGCATCATTTGCACTGATTATCAAAGCAACAAGGAATTTTTAGCAACAAGAACAGAGGTGCTGAGAGCCTGCAGTCTGGGTTAATGGTCAATTGCCAGACCCACTAGCCCACACTTCAAGCATATTTACCCAACTTTCTCCAAGCTATGGAGAACCCCTCACCATCCTCTGCACATGGCTCTGACAACCAGCATTCATTCTGAATGAACCTATTTTCAGTTTCTAGAGCTTAGAAATGCTCTAGAGACTAGTTCCACTCTTATCTGCCCCACTGAAAAGCTCTTACTCTGCCTGAAGTAGGAGCATTGCTCCAGCCTTTCCCTTATCTTCTCTTTGTTCTGCTGTCAAAAGAGATGCAGCTTTTGGACTACCCAACAACACGATACTTCTGATTTTTTACCAGTTTTGTTTCTTCTCCCAAGGCACCCTCCCCTTGACCAAGTCTAAAATCAACTGGCTGTAATTTCCCAGGCCATTCCCCTGTTACTTTGCCCCACCTCCCACACAGCACCTAAAAGAACTCCTGATAGGTTATAAAGCCCACAAATTTAGTTTTTACTAATGTTTCTCAGTGTAAAATCCAGATATATTTTATACGTAGCAAACAAAGGGCAGCAAAGCACGATGGCAACAAAAGCACCTCAAAACATGGCACTACTAGAGCTTTTTTTTTTTCTCTTTAAAGCAACAATATTTTCTTCTTCACTGATAGAGCTGAGCTAATAGTTCACTACATTGGCTAGAGATAAGTTTCTTTAGTCTTGATAACCAAGTTGAAAACCACAAGAGAAAGGAAACTGATTCCAAGCAGCAGCTGCAGACTTTAAACATTGTGCCAGATATGGAAGTTACACAGAACCCTGGCTACACACGGCACTGGGAGCTGTCCTGTGCACAGACACCAGCTCAGAAAGCAACAACTTCAGTGGTGACAAAATCCACCTGGGACATGAGGGTGGCACTGGTGTGTCACACACCAGCTTGCTGTAACTCAGCAATGTGCTCATTCCCATGGATGTCAGGAAGTTTCTGCCCTGCTTACCTGCAAACATATATTGTGAATAAGCAGATAAGCATATTCAAATAGGCCTACTGAATTTCCAGCTTTATTTGACCTACATAACTGGGTGCTACAGCTAACCCAAATACAGACACGTGGGCCTCCTGTGTGGCTGGTCTAATACAAGCTGCTGTCTTCTGATTCACAGGATTAAGCAGCACAAGGCCAAGACCAGCTTTAAGGAGTCAGGAGAGCAAAGCTATTTTTATGATATGTTGTAAATGAAAAGGAATTCCTCTTTAAAAAAAAAAAAGGTATTCTCATGGTTTCATCCATGTAACTGAGAGCAAAACGTGGTTCACAGTTGTAAGATAACAAAACGCTGTCAAAAAAGAGATTGTCCTGTGAAGAAAATGGAACTTGGAACATGCCAGAGGAGCTGCAGAAAAACTGAAGATTTTTCTGATGAATGCTGTTTCACAAGTTGAAGCATAAATGATGGCTCACATACGGTGTGTCAGTAGACGTGTCTTCTATGTACAAACTGGGTGATGGATAGACTGTCCTACAGACTTTTGTTCAAAATCTAAGCTGGATTTTGAGCCAAAATTTGAAGAAATATTCCTGCTCTGAAATGTTCTAGGAAAGATGGAAGTTTTTAGTGAAAGGAATGGATTTAGAAAACTTATGCTTGCTTTGTGTTTTTTTTGTCTGTGAATAATTATCCTTCAATGAAAAAATGTAGACTTTCAGAAAAATCCTAAAGAAGAATAGGCCCTGTATCATCATTATATACAGGGTGTTTTATTCCCCTAAGGGTCCAGATCCTTCGTTATTATTTTTATGGCATAGTTTATTAAAAGTCATACACATGTAACATCTCTTAAAAGGATACCAGGGCTGAAAGTGTAAGATCCATGTGCTGAACTAGGACTGTCTTGCAATTTCAGCCCAGGACTGCTGTTGAGAACACTGACTTTCCAATCTTCCCACAATATTTTTCTTATATTGCCATGTATCTAAATGTTATACAAACCATATTTTCACAATTAGAACATCTCTGCAATACGTTGTGTGTATAACATCTCCTCAAGAGAAACCCTCAGTGTCTGTAACCAGACCATTCTTCCTCCTCGCATTTCCTCTCTGCTATCCACGTTCTACAGCTCCTACAACTACTCATACAAGGCTGAATCTCTTACATTATAGAAATTAGCCCAAATCTCAGTCTTCCCTCTCCACAAGATAGACAGCTGTGTTCTAAGCAAGCCAGGATATAATTATGTAATTAAGGATAACATCTGCACAGGAGAACTGAATCAACATTGAAAATGCTATGTTATTTTTTTGCTTTTTTTAACTTTTGGCAGCTTGATTTCTATAATCATACAGCACTTTAAAAAGTCTTCAAGTGCCAGTGTTTTAGGAATTTCCTGCCAGTTATAAACACTTCCTTTCTCTGCTGTCCCCATCACTCCCGCTCTTGCCATGTCCCAGACCAGGTTACTGCTCCTTCACATTGCCTAGATGGCTGGGAAGAGGAAAAGGGGTTTCTGAGAGTCCAGGAGATATTCCCTGCTCCCTGGTCTGCTGCCCTTGCCCCAAACTCTGTGTGGAGAAGTAACTGATGAGAAAATCCTACTTGGTTCTTACATGCCTGCAGATATTGCATCCCAGCTAACTCACTGTGGGGGAGGACACCAGCCAGGCAGGACAGGGGAGCCACAGCAGGACTGACAGTGCTGGCACTGACAGCACCTAACAGCCCCCACCGAACATCAGACCCAGCCCTGGGATTTCACAGAACTCTGAAATCTGGACAACCTCAGCAAAATAGGGTGGAAGACTTCTTTAGACTTTTTTTTTTTTTTTTTTTTTTTTTAAACAGAGATATAACTGTGCATTTTCAGTAGCCTCACCTTGAGATAGTTGAGTTATTTCAGCTGAACTTTCCAGCTGTGCCAAACATGGGGCACAGAAAACATCAGCTCAAAGATGCCAGTGTAATAAAATGATAAAGCACTTTTCCCATCACTTATAACAGAAAACATGAGGTGATCCCAGCTATGATCTAAACTACAAACTCAGCTACCTGCTCCACTTACTACCATATGCCTGCTCAGAAGGAAAAAAAAATTTAAAAAAATTTAAAAATCAGTCTTTGCAGGCTTGGGTGACAAAGCACAAGGGCATCCCAGGGCATCTGAGGACACCCATCAGCAAAGTCTTTTTTGGGGAGCTGAACTGGTTCATGAGTTTGAATACAAACAGCAACTCATTAAACAATGCATATTTAGACTAAATTCTTGGCTCATTACAACAAAAAAAGCTAAAGG
The DNA here is from genome assembly GCF_049639895.1 of Pseudopodoces humilis. Taxonomy (NCBI): domain Eukaryota; kingdom Metazoa; phylum Chordata; class Aves; order Passeriformes; family Paridae; genus Pseudopodoces; species Pseudopodoces humilis. The sequence goes on along the minus strand of NC_142209.1, from coordinate 21,609,611 downwards.
ATCACCACAGGAAGAATTATGGCCTAAAACCCCTCATTGCTTTCTGAAGTTATCTCAAAGTGAGACTCCAGGGAAATTGTTACATTGTTTTTACAGCAAGAGTACACAGAAAATCTGTCTTCTATTTTGGCATCTTTGCTGAAATGAGAAGCCAAATCATTTGTATATTCACTGAGTGTTCATATAGAATATATACAAATTATTCAGCATCCTCTAAGAGGAGAAGGCAGAAAGGTCAAAATAACAAGAAACTGGGAAGATGCCAGGAAGCTCCTGCCCTACTTTGTTTTCTAGACTTGCATTAATAATTGGTGTTTTACAGAAGAAGAGTTTTTAAGTAAGATTATTTAATATTCTTAAAAGATTAGAATTTAAATAAACTGCAATCCAAACAGAACATTTACATTTAAAGAGTTTTTTCCAAATAACAGAAGTACTTGGGCCAGGCTCTCTATTTTCTGTCCTTGTCAGTTGTCGGCAAAGTTAACTTAATCAAAAATGGCCAGAGTACAAGTGATGGTCAAGACAAGAAAAACTTCCAAGTAGACCTACCAAGCTCTTGTGCACCCAACAAACTGGCCATTTTCCTAAAATTTTATGCCTCTGACTAAATGAATAAATAAAAATTAAGGCACTAACAGTTTTACAAATCTGTCTTAATTAAGAAGAGAAGAAACACCCTCAGACACATGGCATAAAATCACAACTGCAAGAATAGAAATACTACCTAAAAAAAGCCAGGTCTTTTCTGAATCCCTCTTGCTTACTGCCTCCACATGGCTTGGTCTATTTTGACTTCTGTTGTCAGGAGAAGTGTTTGCATTGAATAGCTGTGAGTGTTGAGGCAGGGGTGCTGCTCAGTCAGGAGAGGAAGGAGGTCAGGGACACGCACCTCGCACACAGGAGCATCCTTCTCTCCTGCAGAAAGAAGCTGCCATTCCTCTTGGGCAGAACCAGAAGCACCACACACAGCCGGAGCACAGGGGGAGAGATCAGTTTAGGAAGATAAAAGCACACGAGGAGTTTAGTTACCTCAGTGTTTATTATAGCAGACTGAAGATATAGGTCAACCCCCTGTCCTGGAGCCCTCGGTGATTCGAGGCAGAGAAAATGTTACAAATTGCTCAGACAGCTCTAACTATGCAAGTAATCCATGGAGCCTGCCAAGGAACACATGTGTTCCAGGCATAAATCGTCCAATCTATTCCTTTCTGAATTAACATCTGTCATCATGACACCATTCAAAATGACTGAAGACTGGATCATATTAACAACCACACATCTTGGATAAATATTTACTGTTCAGACTTTCTCCCCCCACCTCACTTTAAATAAAAAATGCAGATAGCAAAATTCCTGGAGCTGTGAAAGGGGAGTCTCTTTTCAGCCACTGACAGAAAGCATGTGATTTTATTTACAAAATCAAATCGGTGTTTTTCCCCTCTGTGAGTCTTCATACCCCACACCAATGAACTTAGAGCATCCTATGGTGTTGCAATGCTTTCCAAAGAGCTCTTCTGGGGAATTTTGTTATGCTGGAGGTTGCTCACCTCAGAGACTCCACAAAGCCTTCTCCCTCTGGATGCAGAAACAGATCTGGCTAATTGTGCCCCAAGAAGAGAAAAATTTGCTGTGACCTTTGCAGACAACTGGATAAAGCAAATAACTTAGGTCCATGACAAGCTGTCAGGTGTGTTACTGGCTTGCTACCCTGCTCCCCATAGTCAACAAATGGGTCATAGAGAGTGAGGACAGGGGGTCTCAGAGTCACAGAACAGGAGGGTGGGAAGGCAACATGGGAGTGCAGCCCTGTCCTTCGTACTCCCAGGACACACAATTTTCCCAGGTACTGGATTAAGTCTGCATTACAGAAAATAAGATGTCAGCAGTCAGTGCTCCCCTCTGTGAGTATGTCATCTGAGAATTGTAAGGACAGATTTCTAGGAAATTATGTGTGTTCAGACTGATTTTATCTAGTTGAACTTCTAGCCACCACTCTGCTATTTCTTTTCAGCACAGCTTGAGAGGCTGAGAGAAATCCTGCTGACATCTTTCTGGACATCCTGCCTAGCAGGGAGCAGTGCTCCTCCACCAGCAACTTCTCCTTCCAGCCCTTTACTCTCACACTCTTGAGTGGAACTTGACCAAGATGTCCAGTCTTGATTTCAAGACATCAAGAGCAAATTCATCAAGCCTTTAGGGCAGATGTGGCAAAAAATACTTACACTGATATAAATATTCTGCCTTTTTTGGTCATTTGCCTAGCTTCAGATACACTTTTTCCTACAAAATTAAAAAGTCTTTTGAGAAAAAATGTTCCCTCTAGGTAGAGAGTGAGACTACAAGTAAATCCCCCCAAAATCTCATGCATAAGCTAAATAAATTGAACTCCGTAACTAAATAAATTGAACTCAAATCTCTCAGACTAAGGGAGGCTTTGCAGACTTCAAATGATTCCTGTAGTTCTTTACTGAAGTGTTAACACGGAACATCTTTATTCTACAAACAGTTGCACGAATAGCTGATATCCTCTGGGTGACGTTTCAGTTTCACTGCTGGCAATGTCCTGGCACTTTTTCCATCTGCTGGATTCACCATGTGGAGGAACATCTGCTGCACATGTGGGCCATGCAATACCCTCAGCAGGCATGGGCTGCACTGGTGGTGAAACCAAGTATGGCTGGGTGGGAGAGACACACACCTTGCTGCTGGCAAGGCCAGGTGGAGGTGAGACCATGCAAGTAATGGGAAAGTTGGGGGATATCCGAGAGCACTGTGGCGCAAAAGGGAGCAGGACACAAATCCACAGGCAATCAGGCAATTTTGTTAGCTCTGCTGTTTATGGAATTCTGTATTTCATTAAGACCAGCATCAGATTTGGAATTACTTTCTTTACATTGGCTCAGATATTCCAATCAAGGCAGGTAACCTGAGTTCACACACACTATGACCTTGAAATGCACCTACCGGGATTTGCATAATGTTAGTGTCAGAATATTGCCCGAGCCTGCCAAAGACAGTGAGTGCAACATGAGCACCCTCCTGGTGCTTTTTCAAGACATCTGCACTAGCTCTTCAGCTGGCCCACACATTGACTTTTCGAGATGTGGAAAAACTGCAACTCTGAATTGCCCATCTTTTTTGACTTTGGTTGAGAAGGAAGGAGTGATCGAATATCTAGGCGAGAGCAGGAACTGCCGGCTGGATGGCAACAGACATCAGGAAAGATTAGACAGTGACAATATTGGGAAGAAATTGTCTCAGGAAAAAGCAGGATGGGGAGGCAATCCCAGAAAGGATGTCCTACTAGGGCAACAATACAGTCTTTTCAGGGGTAAATCCTGTTTGGGTCTCTTCATTTAAGAATGATGCACATGAATAGAAACTAAAGAAATAAAAATCTGACAGCGGCTCTTTGGTTTTCACGTTACAGCTGGGATTACTGAGCCAGAAACGAAGACAATGCTGTCTTGGCAGATGTGGGACAAAGGTTCTTTAAGGACTGCTGATGGCTAACACGGCTAAATGCTTCTTCTCAATTAATAAAAGTATAGGGATGTAAAAGATGACTGGTGTTAGGTAACAGCAAGCAAAGCAAGGGACAAAAACAAAGGACAAAACCCACCAATGATGTGGGAAAGACTAGAAGGGCAGACACACCAACAATTTCTATTTTAATTTTAAAGGGAAACTGTCTAAAAATTGAGCAATCAATTATGTCATTCCTTCAAGTACAGATACTTTGCAGACTTTTGATACCTGGATTTCTTTCATTCAGGAAATAGTGTGGTCGTGGCTATTTTTTGTTTTCTTTGCCTGCCCCATGAGCTTAGGTGGATGGTTACAGACTTGTAGATATTAATGGCTACCCAATCCAGGTGGACAAGTTTTATTGTCCAGGACACATCCACCTGGCAGTATTAAATGCTATGAAGACACATTGCAAAGGCACCAGAGCAGCCCCTGCCACCAGCTGATGCTTAACAGTGCACTTAAGACACACAGTGCATGCCTGGGTGGGAGCAGCTCTCAGCTATGCAGTGACCTGCCTAATCTCATTACGCTGTTGCATGCAGGTATGTATGAAGGGCAAGCTCCAGCCTGCACTTCCCATACCAACAACCTTCCTTTGGGAATCTGGCCAGGAAGTCTCCCCCAAGGCCCATGCTGCAAACTGGGTCGTTTGCCTACTGAGGTTCCTGTATGGTCCTCCCCACAGTGCTACCTGAAAGCTTGTTAAAGATCACAAAATACACAACTAAACTTTTCACTCTCTCTTGGTCAACAGGGACAACATTTTATATAGCATATCTACATATTTTCGAGCCTCTCTTCTAACCATGATTGGAAAAAACTGGCTTACGTTCTCTCACAGGGCACCAGTGTTCATACTTCTAAAATCTTCTGGAAATTGCTCTGATCTCCTAGGCCAGTGACAGAGAAGGATTTTTTTTTTCATATGCAAGTCTTCTGTGGTTCTCTTTGGCCATTCCCACCAATGCACTGTAATGGTGAAACAGCTCCTAACCATGACAGCACAACCCCCCAGGCAGTATAGGGTTAGCTTTCTACACAGCCAGAGAGATCAAAACCTAAAAAAACCCAAACAATGATGTCAAAACAATCATACCAGAAAGACAAGCTAACTTCCAGCTACTCTCTGGCAAAGAAATATGGAACATTCTCCACAGAATGCATCACAGAGACTCTCCCACCTCATCTTCTCAGTCAGAGATTTGGTAGGAGCCAGAAAAGTCTGCCTCATGTTTTCACTTTCTTACAAAACATTTTCTGTGCTTCAACATTTAGTCAGAGTTCAGTTGCCTTGACTGAGGCACTGAACCATCCTGATGATGTGGTAAGGTACTCCTTGCTACAATTCCTCCTAGAATTCCCCCACACTCTGAGAGTGGAAATGGTTTTTAAACCATGTTCTAAAGCAACAGGACAACCACCACTTGAAAGGCTTTCTTGCCTCTTCCTCACTGCAAGCCTCATCATGTCCCTTGAGCAGGCTGGCTGCCTTACTCACCAGCCATGCCTTCCTAAATTATACTTCTGAAGGGATTAGTTATAAATAGCTATTTAGGTGAAAACTCAAATTTGTGAAAGAAATTAAACAGTCCTTAAGCTGACTTCTCAATTCAAAAGCTTTTCTCATTTATGATAGAGCAGCTTCTATTCCCTCTCAGATGAGTCCAAGGAGAGCAGGAGGACACAAGGCAATGCCCAGGCAGGCACATCTCTAAGCAGATGGGCAGAAGCTGTGTTTCAGCATAGGATGAGGCACCACAAATCTATTATCAAGCTTTGCATTCACAATGCATTAAGAAAACTGGTAGTGGATTTACAGCTCCACCAAACCAGAATGTTGTCTCAACAGTCCTTTAAAACCCGGTAAGACCCACTCTACACAAGACATATAAAGCAACAAGCCCCTTGGAGGAGTAAAGGGAAAGAAAAAACTTGCAATTCAAAAGCAAACCCTGGAGTGAATCTGCCAGTAGCAGTGGCCACTCCATTTGTCACCAAAGGCAAGGGACACCGTTGGACAAAAGCAGATTCTCCCTCCCTAGTGCAGACCCAGAGAAACCACCTCCGCAAGCACTGGTCTCAAGTTCCAAACAAGCCAAAAATCGTGCATGTGAACGAAGCTTTCCTTGGGATGGGACAGCAACAACAGATTCACAGCCTCACTCTTTTCCTGAAGATGACAGCGTGATGGCTCCTCGGGTTTCTTTTAGGATGTAAACCAGCCCACAGGTAAGGCTATTTCATAATCTGAGGAATCCACAGTGAACTACAGGGCTGTGACATTCACAGGCTGCCCTAGCAAACATGCAGCATGACAAGGCCATTAACTTATGGAAGAAGAGGAGCTCTAAACAAAAGCTCAGCAGACAGCACAAGAGCTGGCAGCAGTCCTGCAGCACAGCAGCACTCACTGATTGTGCCAGGAAGGTATCACAACACACATTTTACCCCAACTAGGAGAATGCTATTGGGTTCATACAATAATGTAGCTCCCCAATAAAAAGTTAAATAAAACCTTCCCCAGTGCCACATCCACAAGGTCTCTGCAAGCAGCAGTCACGTTCTGTGACACAGGAGCAGGGGCTGTGTCATGCCCACTGCTGGAGGTTGTTGGGCACCACTGCTGTGGGCCAGCTGTCAGAGACATGTCCCTGCAAGGGACAGACAGCCAGCCTGGCATCACTCACAGGCAGGTGCTCACTTGCTCCTATGACTTTCACTATCAAAGAGAACTTCTAGGTGCCGCAGGCACTTTCTGCACAAGTGGCTCCTCCTGGCAAAAGCTGCAGAGATCCCCACTGGAATCATCCACAGGCTCATTACCACATGAGCAGGAAGCTTGTGAGCTGCCAATTTCTAGTGGCACCTTTGCCCTCACTTGGCTGCTTTATTGCCGTGTGCCAGGTGTTCAGGGATGTGAGCCCTAACAAGCAAGAGAGCTCCCTCTAATTCACTAATGACAGCCAAGAAACAACCCTGGAATTGGCCTCAGTACTAGGCTGAGATGGCTGCTTTGCATATCTGGAGCTTGTAAATTCCTGTTTGTTTCAGGAAGCATCTACTTCCCATGCAATAGAGAAACTTTCATCTTTTGACCACTATTTTAAGAAGAGCAATATATGACCAAGCTTCTATCCCCCTGCAATTCCTCTGGTACTTTGTGTATTCAGAAAGAGTTTCTGTCACTGAGAGATCCAGGCAGATGTAGGAGGGTACAAGCAGTGGGAAGCAGCAGGGTGGATCACAATATATATAGATTATGTCTCTTGGCAAAAATAGCAGTTCAGGGGAAAGTGTAACTGTTCTGAGTGACTGTCCATGAGTAATCCCCCTCTGGGGATGCGCTGGCAGCAGTCATTTCATCAGCAAAGGGGTGCCTGGAAGTGTCACAGGCTCTTACAGCAATTATTCCAAGTCAGCACTGCCAGACCAGTCACCACAGACGCACGAACAGCTCACATCTGTGACCCTTCTGCAACAGCCATGAGTTCATGGAACTGCAGGCTCTGGGACTCCAACCCACTTCCTTTCCACTTGTACACCGACTTATTAGGTCAGCATGGTGCAATACTCCCCTCTGCTAACCATGGCACCTTTCTCCATCCTACACTCCTTTTAGCTGCAACCAGTGCAATGATTTTCTCCTTTAGTTTATTCTAATGCTTGTCAAATGACTGAAATCAGCATTTTAGTCACTCAGATCCACTCACTCTTCCCCCCTTCTTAAAGGCAGGTCTACATTGTCTGGTGATACGCTATGCTCTAACTTCCTACAAGACTTCAATCTGGAGTGCCATCTCAGCCAGAACTCTGCGATGGAGACTACCTTTGTTTTGTTGCTGACAGTGAACATTTAGCCAAACCTGTCCTTTTTCTAGATTAATGTTTACTCTCAAGTTTTTGCTTGCTTCCAGATCTTTCTGGTTTAGTGTAAAATAAAAAGCTGCTGAGCTTTTACACTTCCTTAGGTCCATATTCCACTGTTCCTGTTTCTGGATGTAGTGTTCCCCAGGGCACTAAGGCATCACACAGTTATCAGGGAGGCTGTTGCACCAGACTGTGTGTAACACATAAAATCCCCTGCCCCACTGTTCTGCTGCTGCTTCTGCATCACACTGATTCTTTTTCCTTATAACATCTGAAAATCCTCCTCTCTACACAGCACTTACCCCTTCCTCAGTACGCAAGTGCTGCCAAAAGACAGCACAGAGCAAATCCCTCTCAGCTGCAGGGAGAATAAGCTTATCTGACCACTGACCCAGCAATAAATAACCACGTGCCTTTCATTTACTCTTTCTCAGATAAGCTCCCTCTGATTTCACTTACTCAAGAGAGGACTAAGCAAGGATCCCAGCCTGGAATCTCTGGTCCAGCAGGTTCAAGCTTCTCCAGGTGCCTGAAGGAATTCAGAAGGTCTCATTACGTACCTGTGACTGTACCATGGACATGTGCAGTTGCCATCATCAGTCACAAACAAAGGAAACATCAGAGGGCAGAGATCAGCCCATTTTTTTGAGGAATGTGTCAACTTCCACAGCAGTTGTGTTCTTCAGCAGAATGATTCCATTTTCCTTTTCTCTTTCCTGAGGTTAGACTCCTGACTGCAACCACTGGTTTGAAATAGGGACGAAGTCTTGCAAACGGACATGTCAGATAAGGAATAAGCAACAGTGGCATACGGAGCTCTCAGGTCATGCAAGTGCCTCTAGATAAATCCAGGAAAGGAAGAAACTCCCCTTTCTCTGGCAAACCAGCTGAGAGAGAAACACTCTTGACACACAGAGAGCACTGGGCAGACATTTGTCATTTTGAACTTACCACACACTGATGAAAATACTAACACTCACTACCAGAATAAACAGACGCCTACGAGCTATTCCCACAGCACTGCTGGTCCTCCATTGGGTCATTCCTATCTAAGAGACAGCACTTTGTATATTGGATTCCTCTAGAAAAAGCAGCTGTGTGAGCCACCTGCTTGCAGCTGAAGCCAGTGACAGCAAGATCTCAGCCTCAAGCAGAGAGAAATCAGACTAGAGCACAAGAGAACGTAAGACAGATGTTTTCAGTCACCTGGGCTGCATCCTAAAGTACTTGAACTGGCTCAGCAGCCTCAAGAACTAGCATTGGTTCCCTTTGGAACTTGTGTGGAACAGGTAGAGGGTCAAAGGATTGAAAAATGGGCAAAAGTAGTGCCTAGCATTAAGAAGGCAAAAAGGTGAAGGGAGTTGAATTATGATTTCAATTCCCAGAATAGCAGGATTAATTATATGTAAGCACCTGTAAAATAACAGAGTAGCAACCCAGGTGGATCTGTCAAGAGTGAATTATTTTTTAAAAAATTTCTTTATACAGACAAAAAATTACCATAGGGGAGAAGCAAGGCATAAACTGGAATTCAGTAGAGCTTCTGGCAGAACACTTTCACAAACATGCCAAAAGCATTATTGATGATACAACTGTGACACAAGTTCAGAAGTGGCCAAAAAACTATCCAGGAGGCTCAGTGGGCTCACTCTAGGAATGGAAGGATGTTAGTACTTTGGGGTCTACCTAGGAACCAACATTGTTTCATGTTTTCATTATCAACCTGGATGATGAAGTAAAAAGTATGTTCATTAAATTGCAGAGGACATGAATCTGGAAAGAATGGCAGGTATGCTGGGAAGCTCTGCCAAAGGAACTTGGCAAACTGGAGGAGTGTCCTGGAAGAAAGGATCAGTAGGGAGAAGTGCACAGTGCTGCTCTTTGGCACGAGGAGCCAGCAGCACAAGCACAGGGTGTGGAGCGCGGGAAGTGGCTGCTCTCCAGCTCTTCCCAAGACCTGGAGTCTCCAGGAATCCAACACTCACCTTCAGTTCCATGCCATTGTGGAAAAGGCCATTGAAACAGTGGATGTATAAAGAATGAGAACTTTGAGGTTATTGAATTATCTATTTGTTCCTCCTTTTTGCTGTATTCTGTTCATTTTTGGGCACTGCTCCTTAAGAAAAAGATGAATTAACTACAAGCACTCAAAAGAGCAACAGGAATTAAGAGATCTGGAAAACATCACCTAAAAGAACTGGAAAAACCTCAGAATGTTTATTCTGAAGAACTGAAGGATAAGGAGCCAATCACAAGAACACTGAAGTAATGTACAAAGCTCAAGTTCTTTCTGCTCTCTGCCAAGCTAGGCACTGAAGCCCTCAGTTAAGAGAACTGCAATCCATCTCCCCAGTCTAGAAGGTTTTAGCAGACTATTTGTTGCATCCTCCCAAGAGCAGGGGATACCACAGAAGAATCTAGTGATGATGACTGCAAGCATCAGGTGGTAATTCAATTTGTTTTGAAGTAAACCAACCCATCCTTTGAGCTTCAAGCTAAACACCAGGAGTCCCTGCAAGTGCATTCAGATTGGTGGGCACTGACACTGCCAGGGCTTCCCCTGAATGAGGAACAAGAGCCTGACATAAAGCAAGGAAAATTACTTTTGACTCAATTATTCATGTTACAAAAGCCCACTTGTGCTTGCCCAGAGGCTGACAGGTAACTTCATCTGTCTGGTAGCAAGAAAATAATTGCAAGTTGGTGCCAGTGTTAGACAAGAGCAAAGTATGAGCCCTTAAGGCCCTCTCTGTAACAACCGTATACAATTATATTCCCAGACTGCTTTATTCTGTGTGTGGTGAGCTGCCAACCTCCTCTCTCTGTCTCTAAACACACAATATAATGTGCCATCCCATGAATGCTAATTCATTTGTCTTCTTATTTGCTGAAAAGTCATTAAGCAACATTTGAAAACAGATATATAAGGTTTGTAGAACAAGAACTATCCCCATTATTTATTTGGGATTCCCTGACAGACAAACCATCCACTGAATGAGAAGTCATTGATCACAACCCGATTCCATTCTGGATAGGATAATTAAAGAGAGCAACCCTAATTATTAACAGGTCCGTGGTGCTTCAGAAAGGCACTCATGCAAATGAAGGGGTAAAATTTTTACATGGGGAAAGCAGTACATCCACCACTTCAGTGTTTTAAAATGAGACTTGATACTGTTGTTCTGGATGATACTTTAACCAAACACAAATCATGAATCTCAGTAACTGAGCAAAATATAATGGCTTGTGCTATTCAGGAGGGCACATTAAGTCTGATTGTAGCCTTTTCAACAAGTTGTGCTGCCACTGTCTCCTCCCCTTCTGTGACAGCAGATCCTTGTCCCCAAAATCCCATTTCTTTCCCTTCCCATTTTTCTTTTCCTTCCTCTGCTCTTAAATCCTAAGAGCCCATAAAATCCATGCAAAAGCTTGTCCTTTTAAATACTCTTTAAGATAACTAAAAATTAATTTAATTGTTCATAGTACACACTAACAGTCTTGAATAGCAAGCCTCATCTGTGATGCAACACAGATTACAGAGAGATGTCTTTGTAAAACATATTTAATTAAAGCTGAAGTCCATGTAGGTAAAGAAAGTCTTCACTTAAATGCAGCAGGATACAGAGTGGAACTCTCCTCAGACCGAAATGTGGCAGATAAGATGGTGATATAAAGTCTACCCATCGTTATTAATTAGGTGACCTTCACAGTGTCAGCTGACAGCATTCTTACCACTTTCTCCTTGTAAACAATGTATTTCAGCCACTTGAAATCCTGCCATTTGAATCCTGCCAGAACAAACAGGGAATCCTTCTCATACTGCTCCATTTTCTGGATTGCACCTTCAGGATATGTGATCCGGAGTGTTGTCTTGCCACCCACATCCTTCTCAAAGCCCTTCACCGGAGCCGAGTTCAGCCTGCAGGGCAACCAAAGAAGACACGGTCACGGATTCCCACTTACACTCACATTCCCACTCACACTCCTGTGATGATGACACAGCAATCACTGCTGGGCAAGAGCTCCCTGCAGCAGCTGCTACAGTAGCAAATGTTAACTCTTGCAGTTCTTCATCGCAAACACTTACGGACGTTTGTACCAAGTGACGACAGCTTAATTAGAAGTTACATCAATTCTATCATTGAATATAATGCAAACCATTTCTGCATATCAACTCCTGTGATTTAAATAGGGTTGGAGGCTTTGGAAGAGGAAAGTGAAAAATACTGTCCTTGCAAATTTAGAGTAAGAAACTAAGCATTAATATTTTAACAGCCCATTGCTCCTGTGATGTGTTAGTTGGGTTCTGCAAGGCTGTGGTGAAAGAGATGATGCAGCTCCTCATCAGTTTAAACAAACTGAAACTGGTCTCATTTTCCAACCCCAGCCCACAGCTTACACCACTCATCTTACCTGCAGTGAGGCTGCACAGGGAAATAAGCCAACTTGTAACTCTCAAAAAAATCCCATAGGAACAATCCGCAGCCGGTTTAATTCCCCAAACTGGCCCACTGGGAGGGTGAGTTGCCTTGCAATGCCAGCACAAAGGAGGAGGTTGGGCTGGGACAAGGCTCAGCACCACTGCAGTCTCACAGACTCCAAGGAGTTTCTGCTATGGAAATGCATCCCACTCTGAAAACACTCACGCAGTCACACAGCTTTGCTCTTGGGGACACTGATTTCTAAGGAGATGCTGCGTATTTAGCTGTGCTTTTGTTAAAACATTTCTCAGGAACAAAGTTTTTTCCCTTGGAAAATAAAACTGCTTTGGCATGAACAGCAATGATAACTACCATGATGTTAAAGTTTTCAGAATTTCTATTTAAAACTAAAACCCCAAAGCTGAGGAAATTTCATGTAACTTGGAATACAAATCTTGCTGACATCAAACAGCAGCCTCTGATGGCACAGGATTGCCTGCTTGAATTATTGCAGCATTCTTGACTTGGTGTAGTTCAACATACTGGAAAGTGCTTATGGACTGCAAATTTTGCCATGTAGGAATGTTAATGAGAATCTGGATTTGTCTTTTTCAGCCTGGGTAAGCATTTTACATTGGAAAATTGTCAGAAGAATAAAAACCTCTATAAAATCTGAAATTATATTAAAAATCTAGAGGAATACATTCTTATGCATTCTTAGCAGAAATGCTTACTTTATCATATGGAATAAAATATTAAAGGCAAAGCAACTTTAGAACCAGCACCACCACAATTTATACAGCATTCTTTTTCCATGGTTTATAATTCCTTGCTTTTTAGCCTGACTTTGAGGTAACTAGACCTGAGTACAATGCTCCCAGCCAGCCTGATCCTTTGCTTTTTCCCTCTTCATTCACACATCACTCACTTTTTCTGTGGGCAGTATTTAAACTTAAAGGTCTTGTCTCTTCAGGGCAGAGGACCTTATATAAAGCAAAAACATGCAGCTCTAAAGGTAACATAATACTACCAATACTCTGCAAAAAAAGCTAGTTTTACATATTTTCATCTGTTTTCTTTAGGATGAGGAGGTGTCTGCAGTTGTTTCAAATGTCACCGTGCAGCTCTTTGACAGGGTTTTTCTCATCCCCAACTGCTGGGTTCACTGTTTTGCTGCTTACTTTGTTAACACTCTCAAAACTTGGGAGCCCTACTTTGTACCTAGAGAGAAAATAAATCTAACATTTCCCCAAGTGAAATGAGCCTCCAGCAAAGGGCGAGAGTGTGAACTGCTGATGGAGCCAGCACCACCAAGGCGGTGCCCCAAGGGCAGCGTGGGCAATGGAGCAGGGAAAGTTCTGGCAGCCACAGCCCACATCCACAAAGGTGCAGAATCCACAGCTCCAACCCCTTCCCAGGCAGGATGCACTGGTGGTTATAAACACAGCTGAATCTTGGAAAACCTCAATTAGGATGTCAGGCCGCCTTGTACATGGACAGGCAGTTTTCTCCACAAGAAGTTCGAGTGTTTTTCTCTCTGTGCTTGCTGATTACATATAGAGCTTAGAGACACTAACTCCTAACCCTGGCACCATGAAGATCCTTTCAGATACCTCTCAAGCATCAACACCAGGTGAATCCCTATCTGGTTCTAATCAGGAATTTCTAATACACACTTATTTTTGCCCAGTCTGCAGTCTATTCTAAGGAGGCATTTCAGAGCACTGATGACTGCTGCAAGAAGTCCTGCCAGGTAAACAGTGTGACAGCTGGGAATAACATCTGCACTGAAATCTGATAATGTCTAGTTAAAGAAAAACAGTAACTCACTCCAAGCTCTTTTAGAACAAAGCTGAATTGGACTATCTTCATTGCAAAGAACAAAATTTCTTGCTGCAATTAGCAGTCCTCACATGGCAACACATGAGGCATCAAAGAACTCCACATACTGCTGGATCACTCCTTTGTCCACAAATGTACCACTTTTTTCATTTAAATTTCACTCCCTAGGTCCCAAATATCATCCTTCAAAGGAGTTTTGCAGTGTATGAAAAAGGATCTTATAGTACATGGGACTTCCCCAGCTTCCACAGGAATAAAGCAAGCAGTTGGATACATATCCAAGCACCTGGCTTCATTTAACCTTAACAGTTGACTTCTCTCTCCTTTATCCATCCCACCAACAGCACAGGTGCTCAGCTGCCCTCTTATCCTCTCAGCTTGCAAACTGACATAGATTTACTGATGTGGAGAGAAAAGTTGAACTTTTCATTTAAAAATTAAATAGTGGTCTTTCTGCTGTAAATCTTAGTGGGTGGCTTAGTCCAGATGGATTGAAACTGTTCTTTTGCTACTTTTTGAACAATCTGAGCCCAAGGAAAGGCTATAAACTGCATTTTAATTCAGCTCAAATAACTACAAGTCACCCAACTATGACGAGGAGTAAGAGCTCTTTGTTAACGACTGATAGTGGGATGAACTAGGAGAAGGGCTGCAAAAATTTTGTCCTGTTCTGAACAGCCATCCCCATGTCCAGAATGCTGATGGAGAAGCAAAGAACCATTCACAGGAAGCAAAGACTGAAAGAGATCTTCTCAGTCTTTTTGTTGAGAGTTAGAAGATATTTATTTCTCTCTGTATGTCCTATCCTTTCCTTACACAAGGGAGAGAATAGAGACTGTGCTAAATAATATCTGCCTTAAATTCTTTTATTAATCCCTTTCTTTCTTCTACCTTTAGCTAAGAATTTGCTATTTGCCACCATGTCTTAAGGTTGATTAATATTAAGAGAGATTATATCAGATACATCTCTTTTAATACACAATCAGTTATCTTACTAAGAAAAAAAATACCAACTTAGACTATATTAAATCAGTTTTATAAACTTACATTGCAGTTTATCTCACTTTTGTTGTTTACCATCATAATATTTTTTTACTCATGACTCAAAACCTGATGGAAAACTCTGCATTTTTTTTTTCAGGTCAGACTAATGGGTCTGTAGCTCCCTAGAGCACATCCTCCCTCCCTCCTACACACACTCTCTCACTCTCCATTAGTACAGGTATTATGTTTGCTAATCTCCAGTCACCCAGAACGCCTCCCTGACTTGACAGATTTATTACTGAGAGTTATGACTAGACCTGTGATTTCACATATCAGCACGTTTTTCAAGCATTCTGAGATGGCGCTGATCCAGGTCCTCAGCAAAAGTCCTAACTCTGACTGTGGTCCTTTGCACTCCCACCACTCTGCTTCTGGTGCCTTGGTCAACATTGTCATCTACCAAAGTATTGCCAATTTCTGGGGCACACTTACAGGTGTTTAATCACTGCTGGGTCCTCGCTCATAGAGGCTTCCTGCTTCCTAACATCCTTTGCTGCAGCATTCTTAGCCTATCCTAACTGTGAGGTGAAGTTCCAGGGGAATGTAACATGACCAAGAATACTCTCCTGAGCTACCACAGGGACACATCTGGGGGCAGATCCAACAGTGTGAGTTACTGCTTCACCACCTAAGGGAATCACAAAAGCAGCAACTTTTAGAAAGGAGCTATGAAGGGAATGTTCAAGTGATATCATACAAGAGACCACATTCCCAAGAAGCTGTGGAGAATAGAAAGCTTGAGTAATGCCTTTATCTTCTGATGTGATCATCATTCATAACAAATCTTTTTAAGCTCATGTCTATTTTTACCTTCTCTGTAAGTTAATGCTTCTTCCGTAGAAAGGGATACTGTCACTAATACAGGTTAAAGTTTGCCTGCATAGCAAGTGAACTGATAGAGAAACTGAATATGTGACAAGAACTGTAATGCCAAAGACTCACCTGACAACAACATCATAGTCATCAATTTTTAACCCTAGTGACTTATTTGCAAGGACTCCACCATTTCCCACAATAATACATCGCCGGCAGCTGAGACTGTGGAAGAAACAGAGGAGAGAAGTGATTTTTGTAACAGAACTTCAAACACACAGAGAACACATGTTCAGTTTGCATGCATCTGAGAACTACAGGAAACCTCTGTAAATATTAAGAATTAAGAGGGGGACAGAGATACACTTGATCCCCAGCTCACCTCGTCATGCCCAGGCATTACATGTGATAAACTGCTTTCAACACCTCATACCACGTGTGGCCTAATGAGATGAGCTGTCAGGACAAGCAGCTCCTCTCCCCCCACACCCCTGGTATGATGGGCTTGAATCAAACCCATCTGTTTACTTGAACCACCTCATTATTCATTCAGCACTGAAATAACAATAAACCAAAGGCTTAGTGAGGAAGTCTTCTCTCCGAGCAATTTTGTGAGTGCAGGCAGATCTTGCCAGGTTATCTGGGGTGTGCTCACCTTGCTGAGAACAAAATTGCTGCTGTTATCATGAGACTTCAAGAGACAGAAAAACATTAAATGGAGAGGAAAAAAGACCCCCCCCACCCCCCATGCCTGTCCAGTAGGAAACATATCTGGAGATACAATAGGTGAGGAAAGGGAAGGAAAATAACCTTCATTAACAAAGAAACAGGAAAGAGAAGGAAGAGAACAGTTTCTCGTGGAACCCTGAGTCACGAGAACTCTGCAGCAGATGTTAAAAAGTGATTTTGTTTTGAAGACAGAGAGAGGACTTCTTTCCAGCCATCTAATCCCAAACGCAGCTGGCTCTTCTGGCAATGTGCCTCCATCTCTGATAGTTCACTGAAGGAATACGTGTCTGCAGAGCCTTTTTCGGAAAGGGTCCAAGGCAATCAGTTGTTTGGAGCAGATCCCTGAACCAGGCAGTCTTCCTAGTCCCAGGCACAGTCAACTGGTCGCTTCTAGGCTGTCCTCTCTGATAACTCTAAAGAGCCAGCATGGGGGAAGCTCTGCCTATGTGAGGTCCCTTTTCGCAGAGCAGGAGTGCACTCAAAAGACTCAGCGAAACTGCTGAAGGTCACTCTGCTGACAGAGCCATTAGCTGGAGACATGTGCAGAATTAACAGCACCAAGAAATGCTCAGGAACAGCTTCCCCTGCCCAGATAAAGTTCCCCTGCAGATCCGAGCCTTTCCAAAAGAAAAAACTTCCTCATGCAGATGGACATATTAGCCCAGTGTCCCCAAGGGCTGAAGAAGTGTGTGTGTTTGTGATAATCAAACCACAATAGAGAAAGAATTTCATAGATAATGGCATAGCCAAAAAATAAAAACCCAGTTCTGGCAACAAGGAGAAATCAGACACAAGATCTGGTTCAAGCAATATACTGTGACAAGGAGGGAAGGGAGAGGCAGCCCCAAGTACACCAAAATGAGTGACAAAGATGGTAACAGCTTTGTCAAAACCTTCAAGGAAAAGGTGCTGAAGAAGGGAGAAAGAGATATAGTTCAGTTCTGGTCAAGTGTTAGTTCAGAAAGAAATGCACTCTTTTGATGATTATGACAGGAAAGTTTGACCTCCTAAACAACAGACTGCTGGGTGAAATACTGTACCTTCTCTACTCAGCTGTCTCTCAGCTATGAGTCCTTTTGAATTTTCTGTTTTGAAGAAGAATACTGTGCTGAAATCCAAAGGCTGCAAGCTCCAGGCACTCCACTCTGTCCTCTTCCCACTTACTGTTAGGATGTTCTAACCAATTCTGAGTACAAATCTGCTTGTTTCAACCTCAAACCACTTAATTGCTTTCTTTGCTTTCCTGCTAAATTAAAGCACCATCTACTGTCAGTAGTCCCTTCCACATCTGCATGAGATCCACTTACTGACAAAGCACTGTGTATAAACATTTGCCTCTCACAGGACAGACTGGTGAGCATGAACTGCTGCACATAAGATAAAAGAACCAGTTCCACCAGCCAAAGCTGTTCCAGCAGCTTCATAGTCCTGTTCCCACACAGGACTTACAGACTGATCAAAACCCATTCCTAATCTTATATTGACCATACAAACTGGAGTGAGTTCATCACATCTTGCACAGTATGGCAGCTCTTCTAGGTCTTGAGTCACACTTGCAGTACCTCCCTGAACAATTCTCAACTTCTCCCCAGATCTCCAAGGTAGTGAATCTGGAACACCAGCATGTGGAGCTAATGCTGCTCAAGGCAGAGGGCCTTTTACACAGAGATTTTCCTTACATCATTCCAATCCTCTTCTTACAGTCATTGGTTTACAGAATATAATCCTCATCTTGTAAACATCACCTGCATTGTTACCTCTGTGATGCCTGATTTTTGATGTGGCTCCAGTGAAGGATGCAACAAAATAGTCAAGACTGACTTGGCCCTCCGGCTTGTTACTTTCCCAGTCTTTAGTTCTGGCAAATTTTCCTAGTGGAATTTCACATTTTCTCCAGACTGGTTTTAGCCCCTGTGAACACCTGCCAGCAGGATTACACTAGAAGTGTTACTAAAGGATTAATTCCCAACTCTGACAATAACTTTTCAAAGCTGTGTAACATATCCTATGCCTAAAAAGGATACCTTTAAATGGTGTAGCATAGAATTAGAACATAATGGACTGAGACAAATAACTAATGTGTGCCTCTAAAAGTTTACCTTTATCATTCAAGCTTCTAGGTAATCTAAAAATATATCCTCTATATGGCAAGATTTAATTTCCACAAACCCAAAGCAACACAACATCAGTTATGCTGCCATCCTGCCTCTGTCCTCTGCAGGATTTTTCCTGCAAAACCAAACAAATCAACTTACAGTTACCTCTTTATTATCTCCCATATTTCTTCAGGAATGGCACAACATTTGCTGTTCTATCAAACATTCCAAGAAGGGCTAAAAAGCAAACAGGAATAACAAAAAATTCTTTGTTTAAAACACTCTTCAGTGCTTACTGACTTTAAAAGACATATAATTGTCATTTAATATCCTTGTAGTTACTAATAAAAAAATCACAAAGTATTTCATTGTTGCTGTAAAATGAGACATCTTTCTATCTTTACCCCCAAAATGAAACAAATGCTTAACTGAATGGTTCTGCCTTTACTCATCATAATTGATAGGTTAATCACTTTTGCCCAGCCTCATGTCTGAACCACTCTTCTACCCTCACGTTTCTGACATATTTAAATGCATTCTCCTTTTTCGTTAAGTCTGCAGATAAGATTTTTCATTAGTAACTTTCTGACCCTAAGGTCTCATCTTTGATCTTCTAACAGCTTAAATTTCTTTCAAATGTATTCTGTCTACTGATTGTGCCTGAGCATGGGAAACCTGCACAGTCACTGCTGGCTCCAGGCAAGTTTCTAGGTGAAGAAATACACAGTGCAAGCAGCATCAGTTACAGCTCAATTGTTTCTCCACAAAGAAGTGTGCAAACACCTTTGTGCTTGTTTACACAGTATGTCAAAGCCCTATTTCTTTTCCAGAAGAGCTCAAGGATTGAACACATCAGACACAGCCCATGTTTCAGTTTGCTACCAGGGTGGTATGAAGGATGGTCATGGACTTCCCACAACAGATACTCCCTAAAGCCCTAAGCTGGGAGCTGCAGCCAGATGTACAGACTCTTGACACAGATACTCCAGGGTTCAGTTCATCTACATGAAAAGCAGGATTCATGCAGATTTTGTTGAACAATATAGAACTGTAAGCACATGTATGCGTTGTAGTGATTCCTATTTCCTCTTCTCTCTTATCAAAGTGCTTTAGGGATTTGTCAGGGGAGAAAAACCACAAAGCCTTTCTTTACGCAACTTTGGATCTGAAGGCTTTGAAGAAAGATATAACAGAATAATTAAGAAAAACATCTTTAGGGTAGCTGATGCTTAAGGAGGCTTAACATATTCTGGTTTGATCTAGCTGCTGTTACTTAAATAGGTGCTATCAACCTGAAACAGAGGGACACACACCCCTCTCTTTTCTATCAAATCCCTTCCTCACCTGTTCAGGTAAAATAGTGCATTAGTAAAGACTGTGATAGCTATAAGCTCAAACTCTCAGTTTTCTTTCATTACCAGCTGGAGGCAATACAAAAAAAAAATAGTCAGGTTTTTATAATTATGTCTTTTCATAAGAAATTTACATGTCATCACCACGGAGATGTAACCCAAAAATTCACTGAAGTCCAGCCAGCAGATGGGCTGTGCAATTATAAGCCAAGCCCTGATCCATTTGCAGAATGAGGGTCAGGCCACTGGAAGAGCCACTAAATCAAGCAGTGAAAATGCCAGCAATATAAGTGGGCCTGGAAGAGCCAATGGAGGGCAAGAAGTTTCAAAGATGGGGCCCACTGACATCTGTGAAAGGGAGAAAGACATGCCAACTCAGAAGGAAGAGCTCAATGGTTCTAAAGAAAGTCCCCTGGATCTCCAACCTTTTCCAGACAAGCTCAGGGGTGAGCTGTAACTACCCTTCCTAACATGACTGCAGCTCTACCTATCCCTGTCCTGGAGCAGGAGCAGGTTACTATTCAACACAACGGTGCTGTAATAAGGAGTCATGAAGAAAGCAGGGCACCAGGTACACTGTGAACAGGTGTGAACCACAGCCTTTGTTCACATGCCCTCCAGCTGCTGCTAGCTATAACACAATGGAGGGATTAGTTGAAGTGAGCTGGCAAAGCTGTGGGATGATGAAAAGTGCACGCATACCCGGAAGGATCACGTTTGCCTTGTTTCAGCACCATGTCAGTACATTGTGTCAGGAAAGGTGCATCAGGATGCCCTTTAGCACAGGAATAACCAAACAAACAAGTTAATTTCCAGGGCTTATGAGAGGCAAGTGAATGCAGCTTCTCAAGGACCAGCTTTGTGAAGAAGGGCAGAAATAGAGAAGCTTGGGTAGGAACAAGACCAAAGGCTTGGTGTAGAGCTCCTTCACCACACAACTCTAATCCTCTCTTTGCTTCCTATGCTCTCACGAACTGCTCTGACCTCACCTTTCCTGCCTCTCCCACCCTTCCCCTGGGAAAGCTGCCTTCAGTGTATAGTTACATGAACACTTATCCAATGGGCTGGGCAGTGCTCATCCTCCCCACCCATCCCAGCCTCTGCCTCTCCTGCTGCCATTTCAGCTCTGTGCCCACACAACTCTTCAGTGGGAGGGGAGCTCTGGAAATTAAGTCACTGGAATGACCTGGGTTGAGAGTAAAACTTGTAAACTGGAATCATCTCACTGATCCACGTTAAAGTCCCTTTTCAAACAATAGCAGCAGCACAAGAAGAAGGGCAGCAGCAGTAGCAAATATGGTTTCTTAGGCTGGTTTTGCCAACAGAGAAAATATTGGTGTAACCCCATTCTGAAAAGACAGTGAACCTGGAGCCTTTTTCATGCTTCTAGAATCAGCCCACTAGACTTCTGAGAGCCTACAAGTGGAATGGCTCACAAGATCTCCCAAGCCCAACCCCTTGTACTTCACAGACTTGAGTTGTGTCTCTATCTAATCCTTCCACAATAAGACATGTTCTCAGTCCTTTATCATAGAACCAAGAGTGGTTTGGGTTGGAAGGGACCTCTCAATGTCCCCTAAGTCAGGCTTTCTCCAGTTGCTTCAAGGTGTTGAGCAAAGTGAAGAGGTCTGGACTTTCTCCTTAACCAGTGAGCAGGGAGGGAGTAGCTAAACTCGAGGTTCTGCCTCTGGCACACTGGTGCTGCCATGGAGGGGAACTGTTCAGATCTGCTTGGAGCTTGAGACAAGATGAGAAAGGAGCTAACCTTCCTCCACCAATCTTCATCAACTTTTTAGGAATCCAAAATGACAGATACCCATTGCTGCCAGCACTGGAATTCCATGATGACCACAGCTCAAGAACATTTCTGGAATGATACCCAAGTCTTCATCTGTGCCCTACTCACCAAGCTGTTTTACCAGAGCAGCACTATGGCAGCCTTAACACCTCCTACAGTTCCCAAGCTCTTTCTCCTAATAACTCCTCTGTTGTAACTCCACCCATCTCCTCCTTTAGGCTCTCACTTTGTAGCTTGCCATCCCCAAGCCTTCTTGAGTCCCTTTCTCCCATATACACTTCTATTTTTATCCTCCCTAAGACCTGCTCACTTGGAAGGGCTTTGGGAGCTATTTGATTGTGACACAACCAACATCCATGGATACAGATTTATCACAATACCCAAGGAAACAGTACTTCCACAAGATATCTGTGTGTTTATACACCACCAAACCTTGCAACTGCAATACCACAGAAATAAATGTCTAGCCTGTTCCTGAGGTCTCATTTGCACTTGGTATCTCAGGGATTTTGCATACATTTCACATGTATTGAATGTTAGACCTTTCTTCTCTCTGCACCAAACCCATTATAAAGAACACAAACCAAAGTGAGCAGATCATGCTAGAGTAATTACGTTTCCAAATCTCCTGTGAAATTACTTTTCAAAGGCCTGAAACTTTCTACTTCTCACAAAACAGGTGAGCAGCAAGGGTCACAATTACATTAACCTTCGCTGCAAGAATCTTCCACCTACCCTCTGTCATTAACACTAATTTCATATGAGCAGCCTTCTAAAAGAGTATATATGTAGATTTTTCAACAGATTAAAATCTTAATTCTCCAACCAGAATTGAGATAAACCCCAGATGGATGAGACTCAGTTGTGTGAAAAATCTCAAAGAAGGTCATTTGTAAAATGGTTTTACCTTCTGGACATAATTTCTCAAATTAACCCAAAGTCTGAAGGCTAACCCTATCTGCCACTGCTGTGAGGCAAGGCAAACTTCAAAGAAACCTAAATTAACACACAGACTGCAAAACTAAGAATAAGCTTTCACACAGAGAGTAACTTCCAACTACAGCATGCAAAATCTACAATCAGCATGAGAGATATGGAGACTACGGAAAGGCTGGAAAAGCGTATGAACTTTGTTATGAAAAATGGGCAGAAGGGGAGCTGGGCCAGGAAATAAAACCCATGTGTTTAGAAAGCAGGAACTGTGTTGGCAGCCTGGGTCAAGTACCACTGGAAAGAAGTATTACCAGCACTTTGAAAAGAGCTCATGTCTCAGAGTAAAACCCTCTGACAGCTTCTGAAAAAAACTACCCCTAATTTGGGAGGTGGCACTAAATCAAACCTACAAGACAAGTGAAAGGAATGACAGAAAACCAGGGACAGGAACAACTAAAGGACCATCATTAGGAAGCTGATTGTAAGCATGCCAGTGAGTTTCAAAAACAACCTCTACAACAGAACTGAAGAATCAAAGGAACGTCTTCTAAAGGCATCAATTCAAATACCATAGGATTGCTATCCCGTTCATCCTAGCACAGGCTTGGCCAATACAACCAATATTCCTCCTTTGAGAGTGAGGTATTAGTGAAAAACATTGTTAAAATAAACCAGTCCCTTCTTTCCTTCTAAAGTTTCTTGTGATCCTGCTGCTTTGTCAGAAAGGCTGGAAAAGAGCAAAGTGTTTATTGAAAACCTGCTATTTACTGATTTGAAAACAGGACAAGACGATATCTTGCAACAACATATGAAACAAAAGATTAGGAAATAGTCAAAAGCTAAATACTTTTTTTCTATTTATGTTTGACTTAACAGAGGTCTCCAGACTCTACAGATTTACTATAAAGAGGACTCAGTTTTCAGCTCCTGATTTACTCATCCACATCCAAATATATTGCCAATAATCTCTGCCAAAAAATGTCTAACAAAATTTATTTAGGACATATGGAAAAGAATCACTTCTACTCCTGTTCTGAAGGTCTCATCTTACCTGTCAAGAGCTGGAGTTAGACGATAATCTTTGGTTGCTGACAGGATGGCTTTGATTAGATTATCTGGGGAGAAAGGAAGAAGACATTAGGAACAAATTCTCACTTCTAACGGAAATGAGAAACAATGTGGTGTAAAGCATCTGAAGCAGTTACTTGAAGGACCTGAAAGGTTCTCATTAGGAATGAACAGTAAGTTGAGTATTTTCTCTGGACAATGACCTTCACACACAGCCCACAAAGACATGTTATGTGCCAAATTCTGATGCAGTGTGTAATTGCCTAGCATGGAGAGTGTCTCAGGGAACAAGCACCGTACATTTTATAACAGTGATTTCATATCCACTGCCCTGAGATGGCAGTTTCACAAACATTTCAGATGTGAAAAGGCCAGCATCACTGTCACTGCTTGCTTTCAGAAAAGCTTTTATGCAGCTGAGTGGTGAACTGGATGCAGGACCAGAACCGGGTTAAAACAGATGCTTTTTATTCTGCAGGTTACTTTCAGTTTAGGTTCCTCAGCCTGTCTTTCTTCAATTAAAGCACCATTACTGCATAATGAAATGCCCATGGAACCACAGTCTGCACTGATACCCTGTGAATGCTGCAGCAACCAGATGATATAAGTTTTGCAAGCATAGGCATACACACAAATTAAATGCATTAAGCTGCAGAGGCACAATGATTACATATAAATCTATCAGCTGTGGAAACTCTGGAATCTGCTTGCCTCTAGATTTTGTCATTTGTCCCTAATTTTTCCACCTTTCTCCCCCAGCGAGGTCCAAACTCCTTTACCATGGCCCAAATAGGGCCAAGAAGCAGCAAGGCTCTGGCTAGTCTGTATTTACAAAGGTACCAGTAATTCAGAATGTCTGTACTGGGTTTGATAAAAAGTCCATCTGCTTCCAAATCCTCACTCTAACTGTGGTCTTAAGCAGGTACCTAAGAGGAGAACAAAACCAAAGCCAACTAATATATTTCCCTGAAATTCTCTTCTGCTGTTCAAGTGTTTCCAATTCAGGGATTTCATATGTCAGATATAGCTTCTTTGTATCTGGTAACCTGCAATGATTTCTAGTCCATGAGCTCAGAATCCTCCTCGATCCACATGGACATTCAATCACTTCCCTTTCCTAATTTTGAATATGGCTTCTTTGAGCTTCATTTATACTGGAAAAAATTGTGAACATTTAGTCCCCTTCCATCTTTGCTTGGGAGATTGCAAATAACTCTAATAACCTTAAATATATGAGTCGACTTGTTCAGAAGTTCTTAGGAAACACCAGTCAAAATGAACAAATAAGTCTAATTTCTTTACAAAAGACTAAAAATGGTACAGAAACATTAAGAAAACTGACAACAAGTGATTTTCCACCTCAAATTTAAACAGCTTTCCTGACAAACACCGATGACTGCAATAGGCACAGTTAGGGGAGACCCTTTCACATAAAGAATTCTGTTCTTCTCCACTGCGTCCTTCCTCAGCAGCAACAGGACAAATGTGTGGGATAAACACAGGAGCTCAAGGCAGCCCAAGTGCCAAAGAACTCTGAACGTGGCAACAAACTGGCCAGACACACAAAGGTGATAAACAGCAACTCCGACAATTACTTTGAGATTTGGGGAAGTTTTCAACATGGCAGCAGTGACAGCACCTGCCAACCATTACAAGCTGGGGACTGTGATTACTTTCAGAACATAGTAGTTTAGAGTTGAGTATGGGACGAGGCAATTTATAAGGGTAAAAGCAACTTTGATAACAAAATAGTGGTATTGTTTAATTTTTCTTCATCTGAAGAATTTCTTCTGAATGCTATTCCTTTAAATCTGCTGTAACAGCAGTAGGTTGCTGTGACCTCTAATGGCACCATGCCACAGTCCTCTCCTTGGCCCGCTTCACACCTTGGCTTTTTCTGAACAGCATACTTTACTGACACTGTTTTCCCACATTCCCAAAGAAGAGATCAAAGGATTGCATGTCAAGGGCTGCAACCTCCCATCTACCAAGCTTTTGTTATGCCAGGTTTGCTCTACCACCCACAAGCTACACCCTGCACTACTTGGAGACCATCGATGGACTATTTTAGAAACAGCATCAAAAGAATACAATTGAGTGATGCACTCAAATTATTCTGGTTTACTCATCTTGCCAGATAATTAGCAATGCTTTAGTGAATGCTCAGGAATTAAATAAAACTACTTTAGGAGTGGATATGGCAGCATTTGGAATGAGGTGCTTCCCAAACAAAAGAAACAACAATTTTGAGCATTCAGTACAGATTATGAACAGACAAGCAGGAGATAGCCCTTCAGCAGTCCAACAATACATGGCATCCAAAAGGTTTGGAAGTTGCACAAATCTCAGTGTTACTATTCAAAACTGCTGAATGAAGCTCATTCAATAAAACACAAAGTACTTTGCTGTCAAGGGTTCACCTACAGCAGGAATGAAGGTGGCACCAGGTTCATCTGGTCTAGCCCTCTTCTTGGAAGCTAGGAGCAGGAGCTACAAGCCAGGAAAAGCTAATGACTGGGGCAGGGGACAGGCACTAGATATTTCTGGTTGAGCTGGAGCTGTACAACACTGTTGCTCATGTGGGCATCTGCACTTGCACCTTGACACTGGCCCTAGGATGGAAAGACAAGGCCTCCTCCAGGAGTTTCTGTACCTTCTGTATTTTCCTGGGGAGAGGTTTGAAGGATCACCAGATGCTGCTGTGGCTGATCTGCAACCTTGGACAAGACCACAAAGCAGTAAGGAACAGTAAGGAGCCACTGGCAGGATCTTTTAATACAGCTGGGGCAAGCAAAGACTATGATCACAGATATCAGTGACCTGCACAACACAAAGCAGGGCTCACCTCCAGGCTGTGAGTCAAGAAAATTTGGCACCAGGAAATCAGGTGCATTATGTAAAGTTAATTGATGAGATGCTCTCTCCAGGGTAAGAAACTGAAGGGGTGATGAGCACACTCTGCCTTATACACCTATGTACTGAGGGATAATAACGGTGCAAGTACACCTAACAAATACTACAAAGAAAAATTCCTTCCTGGTTTAAGTAACAGGATTTGTGCAGAGCTGCTGCCTGGAAGTCAAGGAGTGAAAGAAGTTTTGCAAGGACAAAAGAAAGGCCAAGTTGTCTAGATGAACACATCAGCAGGGCAAGCAATCTACTGCAGTTTCCTGCAGCCATAGCCTGTTTATTATATTTTTTTTTCTTGTCATGGACAATTTAGATCATTGGGGAGAGTGGGAGATTATTTAACCCATTCATCTATCAACCACTATGCATGCACTCTTACTATAAAAACAAAGCAAGAAGCCTCTGCACATTTTTCTCCCATCTAGAGGAGGAGCTGACTACATTTATCTAAGAATCCTGAGTTATCTTGACATATTCTATCAACTTTGCCTTATAACATCAGAAGATTCAAAAGCCAGCTCGGTACTGCATGATTTCTCTGAACCCAAGTACATCTTGACTTCAGGTTGACCCTGAAATTTTCAGACATTTGGAAAAACTAAATAGTTAGAAATTAGGCAGACAGTGACCACACAGTGAGAACCAGCCTAAGTCTCAATTCTAGCCTTTTCCTCTGTTATTTATGTGAAGGAGTGGAGGAGACCTTCACTGTAAATGTCAACAACACTTAAAATTGTTGTTTCTAATGCAGAAACTTCTTGCTTGTATCACCAAAAAAAGATGGGAGGCCTTTTCAGTCCACAGGGCTTTCTGCAGGCATCTCACAGGGTCTACCTTCTGCCTGCCTTGAAAGTAGGCAAATTGGGATGTTAGTGCACTCTCAAGTGGCCAAGAGAAGAGGCCATAATTTTTCAAGTTGTCTGTACCAGCCACTTTCCTCAAACCCCAGGAAGCCTACACATCGCTTTTGGCAGCAGTGAGTGTGTGAACACCCTGCCTCAACTTGAGCGAGGTTGGTTGTCATTCTGTGAAGCCTGCCAGGAGACTCTGCACATGGGTCCCTGTCCCATGATAACAGAATGCCACGTGTGTGTCAGCTTTGTGGGGAGAGTAAACTAAACACTACCAATGCTATGGATTAAACAAATCACAGTATTTACAAACAAGTTCTTAGCACAGGCCAGTGCGTACGCTTTTTTCAATACACCCCCCAAAAGTTCAGCTTTGTATAAAATTCCTCCTTCAGCATTTTTTTTACCTTAAGGTCTTGCTCCATATGGGAGCTGAGAAATGACCTTTAACAGAAAAATTTTTACATCTTTTGAGGAATGATCTTTACAGTAGGTCAAGGGAGGTGATTCTTCTACTCTACTTAACCCTAGTAAGGTGGCACCTGGAGTTCTGTGTCCAGTTCTGGGCTCCTCAGGACAGAAAATATGGAACTCCTGGACCGAGTCCAGTGGAGGGCAACAAAGATGGTGAAGGGATTGGAGCATCTCTCTTATGAGGAAACGCTGAGGGAGCTGGGCCTGTTCAGCCTCGAGAAGAGACAACTGAGAGGGAACCTCATCAATGTCTGTCAGTCTCTGCTGAAAGGAGGTGTCAGAGGATGAACTGGGCTCTGCTCAGTGGTACCAAGCAATGGTACAAGAGGAAACAGGCAGAAACCGATTCCCAGGAAGTTCCACCTGAACATGAGAAAAAACTTCTTCACTGTGCAGGTGGCTGAGCACTGGGACAGGCTGTCCAGAGAGGGTGTGGGACCTCCCTCGCTGAGGACATCCCAGAACCATCTGGATGCAATCCTGTGCAATGTGATTTGAGATGAAGCTGCTTGAGCAGGGAGGTTGGACAAGATGACCCAGTGTGGTCCCTTCCAACCTGACTCATTCTGTGATTTGCCCAGCACAAGGCCATAGACCCAAGTCTCATCACATGTTTTATTCTCTCTTCCAGAAACACCATGTCCAGCTGTTGACACTCATTATTATTTGTACCTTTGTGAAGCTGGGAATCCAGTGGTTATAACAAGTATCACAATGTGTCTGAAATTCTCTGCACAACTTCTTTTTATTATTGATCAGTTAACTTTAAGAGGTCAATGCAGGAAAAAGCATCTATGAAGAATTCCAGAATTTAGCAGTACATTGCAAACATGTGAACTGGCTCTCAAAACCAGCTAACTACAAGCTGAGGAATCTGTCCCCAGATCAAAACTTGTGTGTAAATAACAGGAGAGTGGTTTCCTGAGGTCACTAGCTGTACCAGACTTAGGCGGTTTACTGGAAATACACTTTACTAACAACAGGATTTTAAACTGCCACTCCTCGCAAGATCTCCATTGATGATTTTTAACAACATTAAGACAAGAGGCATATACTGTTGCCTAGACACAAAACAAAAATAAAAAAAGACTGAATGTGCATGGTATCCTCCCTAGCATTTTTAGAAGAACCTGGCATGCATTAAATGTAAGCTCCATTAAAGCCCTTAAGGCCTTTTTTTATAACAAGATATAAATAAAATACATAACATTTGGACTCTTCATTTACATCATCATTTTAGAGCCTTCGGGGATTTTTTTTTCTAAGCTTTTCTTCACAACAAAGAGTTTGTTTTTTTAGAATACAAGCTAAGTTCCCAACATAATCCCAGGGCTTGGAAAGTTGGAACATTAATTTAAAAAACAATTATGCAAAAAAATGGGTAACATTTTGCAATAACTATGCATTAACAATTTTGATCTAAACTTGAGTTCAATGCACAGGAAGCAATAAAGTCTGTAGAAAGAGGCAAATTCACGCCAAATAAAAACAATCCTTGAAAGATACACAGTGTGCTGGTTAAAGACAAGCAGGAAAATAAATACAGTTGTTATATAGGGCTCTGAATTTTTGATGACCCTTCACAGGTGGCCAGGCAATATCTCCAAGACCAAAAAACTCAGTAACTACTACACTGATTCCTAATTCTTCTGCCCCTTGCAGAAGCATTAATAAATGGCACTTGAAAATACAACAGCCAGAGAAGATCTGCTCTTCAGGAGGCAGAAGAGAGGAATAATGCCATATCCACGTTTCCATTGCAATTCAAGATTTCTGTGAAGAACTCCAATATATGGAGTCATCCAATTAACTGCAAACTTAAGGTTTGCATCTCCCTTCTCAGTGAGTTTGGAGAAGGACTATTCCTTAGGAACACTCAGCAGCAAAGCATCAGTTTTGATTGAAATAAGGGACTGCACTGTTATACTTTCATCAGGAGAGCTCAAGAACGAGAAGGGATTTAACTTCAAAATTCACAACATAACTTCCCTTTACAAGTTTTATTCAGTAATGAAAAGTCAACCCTCTACCTCCTCTGAAACTTTCAACTTTTTTCCCTCTTCAAACCACTAATTTAATTTCTTCAGGCTATAAAATCAGCTAAATTCCCTGGGGAAACATCAACATTTTTATATCTATATTCCCACGTGATAATGGCAACTATTACCAATTTTGGTAAAATGCAAAATTCTAGTGGAATCTAGTCCAGAAATGTGCCTCCAACTCAGGAAGAAACAACAGTCTTGTTAATACCTACTCTGAACAGAACTACTGGCTATACTTGGTTGTGCTTCTACTTTTCTGGTAGAGCAATAAGACATGAAGAACAAAAGAAAGCTTATGGTAGGAAAATCATCTGTACAACAGAGTACCACTAAGAAAATGAGGATAAAGTTGGAGAATTAAAGCATAAAATGCCTCATTCAGACCTAGTCAAATGTAGGCAAGGTGTCTGCATGTGGTACTCCAGTCTCTACAGAGAGATTAGGTTAGAAAAGACCTACTTTTCTAATGTTTTCTTTTCTTGAATCAGCTGTAAATTTTAATTGTCATGTCCAACTGAATATGTTTTCTCAGAGATTAAGTATTGCTCATGCCAAGAAAGCCAATATAAAAGAAAAAGCTGTGCAATAACATCATGATATGCCAACTTTTGCAGGTCTGAAAACTCAACATTTTCACTGGAGATGAATGACCTCTGCCTCATGAGACTACTGAACAACTGCTGAGCAGCACTGAACCATGGCTTTTCCCAGGAGCACTGACACAAAAGAAAACATCCAAATAAAACCAAGTACAAGAACAGTTAATCATTGCACAATACATCCATTAGCATTGGTGGTCTGGACAAAGATTTAATTCCTTTGTCACTGAATGTGTTACCAGTTCCAGACATCCCTCCACTATCAAGTGAAAATACAAAGTCTCCTGGCCAGTAGTTCATATTACATTTGATAAAACTGTAATATTTCAAACATGTTCTTAATATTCTCTTAACACCATGGGGAAGAAATTGCTTCCTAGTGTCTTGATGGAAGGGAAATTCTGAGATGGTGACAAGAGAATCACTCCCTAAGAAATAACTATCACCTTCAAAGACAAACTGATTCAAGGCCAACAAAGCAGCCTCTCTGCTCAAAACAACTCAGCAAGAACAAAGGTGGAAGTGAAGACCTATAATTACTGCTAAGCAGTGACACAATTACTGAACAAATGCATGGAAGAAATATTACATTGATCATGTCTGTTTAGTTTATGTATGCTGTGCCATATGTTTTCACTTAAGTTCAAAAAAACTGCAGCAACTCTCCCATCCTCATTACACAGAGAGGATGCCAGATACCAGCTACTCTTTCTTATGAAAGCCTTTTATATTCTTCAAACCACATGTACTGAGAAATTCTATTAATAGTCAGGTATTTACCCAGTCTTGTTTGTTGCCCTTCTCCAAATAACTCTTTCCTTTTGCTTTAGCTACAGAGGTAAATTTGGGGAGGAGGCCCTCTGGGATTAATAATCTTACTAACACTATAAACAATTTTTCCATTGCTTATCCATTGACAAATTTAACCCTGAGAGCAGTGCACATGCTAGAGAATCTCTGCAACTACGTGGACAGCATGGGCATATTCATAGCTCCATAATTACACTGATAAAAGCACTGCTAGAAAAGGGTGCAAATCCAAAAGAAGAAATTTCAATTTAGAATTAAAAAAAGCCCTCCATGTGACTTGTTTAAGAGCCCAAGACTGCTGCAGTCTCCCTGCTCTTCACTGAAAAAAGTTGCAACAACTGACTTGGTGGGTGCTGGCAAAGAATTCCTACAAGCAAATTATACCCTCACAAATGGTGAAACATGGGAGGCACTCCAACATCCTAGTTAATGCCAAAACAATAGCCTGGGACACAGGAGGGTGCGCAGCAACTGGAGCTGTCCCCCACAGGAACTCTTGACATTTGAAGCTTTTAGAGTTCCAATTTCTTGTTACAGTTTGATCTTGACAACTGTGAGAGTTGACCAATTTCATCATGTTCCTCACTTTGGCTATAAACACACAGTAAACAACTTGGCAGCAGGGTATGGTCCTACTCGAGTCCATACTATTGAAGTGTTAGCACAGTCCCAGATGTGCTCACCAGGGCCAACAAACATCCTCCTCTACAATTCTCACGCATTCACAGGCAAATACAGGCCAGTGACCTTTCTTGATAGGAAGCCTGGACATAGCCACTCTATTTTTGTGGGGGGCAGGGAGTTAATCTGTTTGAACAATGAGCTCAACAGCATTCACGACCACAGGACAACCGCTTTATTTATTAATAGAGACGGAGTCATCGTTTCCAAGCACTTAGAGTGGCCCATGCCCCAGACTCTGTCAAATCCCACAGTAGGAGACAACAAGTTTGATGTGGCAGACAATCTCAGTTTTTAAAAGTAAGTGCAGTCAAACATGACACTGGCCTGTTTGTCAACACGGCCACTCCTCATTTAGAAAATCTTGATCCAGATGCTGAAATATAATCTCATAGGTTCCCAGCAAGCTGCAGAAGTCACTGAGCAAAACCAAGATCCACTGTTATGATGAATGGCCAAACTAGATACTGGTAGTGACCATTTATGGTGTCAAAACATAATCACACCTCTTCATACCTATTATTTCCCCTATTGTCTGCACACAGAGGAAGCCAGAGTTTCCACAAGGTCTACAGACATCTGTGATGAATGCAACATCTTCAACCTGCTGGATTAGCTCCAACACTCCTGACAACTCTCACCTCTGCTTTTGTTCCAGGTTGCTGGGCATTATGATCAAGTAATTAGGACCAATCCTTGGTCCAGATCTTTGGTGAGCAGTGAACTACAAAACATACTAAAACTCTGACCATTTAAGACAGGTTAAGAAAAAGATACAACAGCTGCTCTTATGCTCCTCTTCATCTATTTCTAATACCTAGCTGAGGACTCTCAGAATCACTATTCAAAGAGAGTTTGCACAAGACTTCGTACCACACACCTCATCTCAGGAAGCCCTGCTCACAAAGCAGGCAGCAAGGTTGTCACCTGCTTGTTCTGTGCCTCTTTCATAGCATGCAAGTAATCACTAAGGCTGTTAACTGACAATAGCAGCAGTTTCTTATCTGACACAGGTTGTGCAGTATTCCTATTGCAATAGTCCATTTCACAACCAGCAGCATTCAGGGGAAAGTCTAAAAGCTTTCATATTCAGGACCATATTTGCCTTCAGGGCTTCTACACACAAATGGTCTTGCCAAGAATGGAGCACTCTGTCCATAAAACCTCCTTGCCTGGGCTAATGGCCAAATCAGAAAATAACCACTGGAGTGAAGGAGCGAGAATTCTTTCACAAAGAAACACTGTTAATCTTTCACTGTTTAACGCTGTACTGAGTACTGAGTACTGAGTTTTAACCATCTGTAAAGACAGGAGAACTATCTTTACAATCAGATTCTCATTGAAGAAAATTAAAATCTCTGACGGACTGTTGTCAAAATGATCAGCATACTGCCATCTCCTTGATATGATAACCTTTAAAGAGCAGTAGTCCTGCCCTGAAAATTTCTGAACGATTTCTACTATTTTACATGTAATTTATAGAGACGTGTTATTCCAAATTAGTGCAGTCCTGTAGACAATACTCCTCAAAAGCTGCTTTCCCCTAAATATTGCAAGACTCATTCTTGCAATCTTGGAACTGTCCTTTCTTGGACCAGTAAACACAAAGTGATGGATAAAAAAGGACTTCATTCAGCTTTTTTTCAGAGACAAAGCAAAACTTAGGTAAGAATAGAAACTTGACCAAGAGAAAGCAAAAATGGTGGATTAGCTTCCAAGCTACCAAGAATACCTTGATTTCATAACTGTAGTACTTCCAAGCTACCACAGATTAATTTCTAGAAATTCCTTGGAACATGAAGCATTACTGAAAGTAAACTCAATCCTGTAGCCATATTTCACACACAAAAAACGCAAACCCAAAAGGACTCAAAAAAACCAAAAAGCCATTTTTTGCACTTGGAATAGATCACAGTGACTTAAAAACAGCAGGTGATATTCACCACAGTTCTCAGCAAGGTCTTGCCATTACCATCTCAGCTGCAGTCAGTGTCTACAAACACCAACCACCTTTCCCAGTGTGATGCATGTTGGAAATCCCAGCTGACAGTGTCGTGGGGCTGCCTAACACAGAGCAGAGCTCCTGCCCCATCTGCCTCAACACAGCCACCCTGACTATGACATGACACTCCTTTTCCTGTGCACATCCCAGCTCTGAGAGTCTTCATCTTGCACCAGCACATCACTGAGCCCCACACTGCCTGCCTGGATCGTTTATTTGGATATCATTAGACTGCCCTGACTGAAAGCCCTAATGAGGTGCTGATACCATCATCCAATCAGTCGTCTGAGCCCAAATGCATCCCATGGGACAGCCAGAAAAGACTGATGCGAGAATTCCAAGTGATGTGTAACATGAAAGGGCGCCATTCGCATCGCTAGAACTCACAGCCTGTCAGCACGGCCATTAGAAATCCGGGGCTACACAGATTTATAATTCTACCCTCCCACACACAGAACTTGCTCCGGAGTGAAATTTGGCACAAAATTCAGTCCCAGGAGGGTGTTAAAAAAATAACCTATTCAACAGTTTCCGTCCCATGGCTTCAGCTCACAGCCATTTAAATAATGGCAATTTCTCATTTCTCTTTTTAACTGAGGAAATCCAATATAAAACACCAGATTTACATAACATTGCAGTGGTGATACAATCTGGCAACAAACCCAGAGAGAAGGCTGCCAGAGCCATTCTGTCATTCTTTTTTGGTGAATTTCTCCATTTGGATTCAGTTTAATGGAATGATTTTTATTAGGTCCAGCTGACATCACACGTAACCTGCAAACCCCACCTCCACCCTGGCCAGGCATCTTGCCCTAGCTCTGTACACCTTGTGTGCTGGTTAGAAGGGGACAAGCCCTCCTGTGGCCACAGCAGCCTCCCACTTGTGCTGCCACTGTTAGTTCTTTGCTGCAAACTCTGCTGGCTGATTTAGAGGACAGTAATTAGCATCCTATTGAGCTGCAAAAGACTGAGTGGACAAGGAATGGACAAAACAAAGAAGGGAACTGATGCAAGCCAAAAGCAATTTGTCAGTAGAGCCTTTGATTTGATCAGAGATTGTTCTGACAACTACCACACCTGCTTCTAGGGAGAGACACAGAACCAAGCTTTCTGGGGCTGCAGTTCTTTCTCCACCAGGTATTTAAATTCCTACAGGATTATCTGTAATCTTCCAAGCTGATGCAATGCCACAGCAAATCACTGCAGAGAGCACAAGCCTTCTGCTCCACCACCACTTGGACAGAGAGGCTGTGACAGTACGTGGGACAGGTAGGAGCTTGTCACCCCAAAACAGATCATCATCTGGGTGGGCTACTGGCTCCCATCTCATCCACCAGCCACCACTCCTGATTTCCCACATCACACCTGAGACACAGCCTCTGCTGCCTCGCTCCAGATGGAGGACAAGGCAGATTAAAATTATCATCAAAGCATCTGAACATACTTTTCTTACTTGTTATGTAAGTAAATAAGTAGCCCAACTATAAAATTCTATGAGAAGAAAATGAAGATTTGTATCACTGGTCAAGCCCAAGGCATCTTTCCTGTTCTGCGTAGAATTACTGACTTAAAGGTACTTCAAACCAGTTTGAACTCTCTGCTGCTGTCAACAAAGCTGCTGCAAGGTTCTCTGGCAGCCAATATCAAAATGCTTCTTCAAGGATGTGGTCATTGGTCTAAATTGCCATTGTTGCACTGACTCTCCACATGCACTAAACCATCTTCCATAAGGCCAGCCTCCAAGGTCCACAGTCCAGCTCTAAAAACCCTTCTGCATTTCTGAGAACTACATCTACAATAATTCTCTCAAACAGGGGAAATAAACTGAGCCCAAAGGACCACCTGAGTTTTCAAAACAGAAAAGAAAATGGGGCAAGCATCTGCAGAACCACCTTCTTATCCAACAGCTACAGTTTTTCATACCTTGTCCTTTAATTCCAAAGGGGGGTACAAAGTCCCTGATACGTGCCCATTTCCTGAAGGAATCATCCAAGAACATTGGTGCCGGCTTCGAGAACCTGAGAAAACAAAAATGAGAAAGAAATTAACTCCTGGACTAGGAAGAATAAACTTCTGCAGAAATGTTGAGAGAATCCATACCTAAGTGCTGATTCTACATTGTCACTGGCAACAGAGTGATGTGGAAGATTTTACTATTACCCAAAGATGACTGCAGTGAAACAAACCTGTCAGAATTTGTGCCACAAGGACACTGAAATCACTCAAGCTGTGAACCTAGCGATCACTTCCACTCAACAATTTAGAACTGCCCCAGTACTGTTTGGCTATTAACTTAGCTACAATAATGTGTAAATTGCAAGCAGGGTTTAGGCAGTTTAACTTCCAGTTTTGTGAGCCCAAAGCAGTTTTTGTGCTGTCTGTGTGAGGAGTCTGCTTTGGCCTCACTTGTGCACATACACAGCAGCTATCACCACACACGCAAGAAAGAAAACAGTTCAGGAGACATGAAACAGCTTGTAGTTTACAGAGAAAGGAAATGGAAATTCAGTGCCTTCTTCTGCATTCATTAACATATAAATGATTCAAGAGACGTCCCTGCCAAACCAAACAGTTACGATCTATCCAGAATCCCCTACAAAAGAGAGACCTAGTCCTTCTTAACCATGTCATTATGGAAATACACTATCCTAATTATACCCTCACCACACAAACACAGCAGCTAGTAAAAATTTGTCTCTTCTAAAAATGATTGCTACAGTGGCCAGAGAAAAGGAAACAGTTAGCAAATATAGAAACATTAACTTCCATATGGGACCATTTCTGAGTGTATCAAGTATACAAAAAAGTACGCTAATTCTATTAGAAACGTGTTCATTCAATTGTATCAAAACAGTGGCAGAGATGTTCTGGATCAAAATCAATCCCACCATGAAAAGAAATGCACTCCATGTTCAGAGTAAGAGAAAACACCTCCACTAAAGAGCAAGGTACATGCCCCTGAAATAGATCCAGCTTGGCCAACCTACACATGGGAGCAGGACAGATGTAACCCACGGGTTTAGCTTCCCTTCAGGCTGTTTCTGTACTCAGCACACAACTATTGAAGCAATCAGATAACCTTTGGCCTTGAACTAGATGATTTAGGATAAACTCATCTACACTGTGCCACAGCCAGGTACAGAGCAACAATTTCAAGCAGCAGCACAGTGAGGAAAGAATGGAATGAAATCTAAATTATAAACTGATCAAAGTGAAGTCCTATCATAGATGCCCAGTAAATAACAGATGCAGAAATCTATGGAAAGGGGAAAGAGCCCAAGAGGATTTAACAAAACTAGAAGACTCAGATTCACCCATACATACTGCTTCACATCCACTCATGCAATCTTTAATAAGATCATCTATAACCATAAAAGCAAGATGCACATATGACATGGCTGATCTAGAAGGAAAGGAATGTTTTTCCAGAGCTGAGAATACAAAAGCATATATATAACTTTATCTGGGAAAAGGTGGAAGAGGTATGTTAGATATATTAGAGCTTCTGAAACTTTCAAATAAAAACACCCCACAAGCCTATTTAAAAACAAATAAAGAACAATACAGTATTAACTGTAACACATTTACTCTGAAAATATCCTAAAAGCTTAAATAACCTGACAAATTAGTTCAATGTTTTCTCACACATCTTGGTGCACCAAAGCATAATTATTATGTTTCCCTGGGGGTTCTCCAGGGACTTATCTCCACCTCCTTCCAACATCAACAGGAGGAATCTTTGCAGGACTGTCATGCAATGCAAGAGCTTTTATAAACTGAAGGGCTACAGCACAGGTGTTCACAGCCCTTCCTTTACAGCCACCCCTTGAACTCTCAGTAGAAGCCAGGTCCCACAGACTGGTCCCTGTTCTCCCCACACAGCAGCATTGCCTGGGGCTCACCAGTACCTTGGGGCTGCTTTGTAAGGTCACCAAGCTACTCTGGTTGCTGCTGTGACATGCAGTCTCCTGGAAAAACCTGGACGTTTCAGAATATGCATATATGAGCAGGTTTTATTCTCTCCTCAAGAAATAAGAGGATGCAAGAGGATACTCACTGCAGTGTAAATAAAACCTTTGCCAACTCAGTTCACCTGTTCAAAAGCACAGCATGAGAAAGAAGGCACAGGCTATAAGGTCAGGCCTAACTCAGAAGCTGGTGTTATTTACACATGCAAATCTGGAAAAGACAGCTTACAGTAGTCTGATGTGGAGTAAGGAGTGCCTCTCCCCGATGCAGATTCCCATTTACAAGGTGCCTGGTAAAACCAGGAGGCAAGTCAGATCCTCCAAAGATTCCCTGAACCACAGGGGAGTTCCCAAAATCAGCTGAAGCTCAAGGCATGACTGACCCAATGCTCTACGGTATCGCTTCTGCATGTAACAACCAGGGCACCAAAGTGATGCCAAAAAGGGTGAAATGATCATTGACATTTTTATTGTATTTGCTACAAGTAAATGTAGGGATTTTTCTAGCAAAGAACACAATAGCCTTAGACTAGCTGCTATTGTTTGGTAATACTTAATACTCCTGTATACAGGGCCAGGGAAACAGATTTTTAATTCATACTTTTGCTTCATTTAAGAAGGAGGAAGAACAGTATTGGGGAAATATTATATCCATATGGGAAAAAAGGGAGCAAGTTAGAAGATATTTTGCTCCCATAAATCTTGCAAGTAATTCTGTTTTGGAAATATTAAGAAATTCTGAATGCTGTAAGCTCATGTGCTGATGTCCAGCAGTGACGGGGAAATGCTGTCTGCCAGACTCTCCAGGAGCACGGCTGTTCTGTCTCAGCTCTGAACTGCATCTGGTGTATTCCAGGACCCTTCAGGAAATATTGGGATTTTCCTCAAACAGGCCATGGGACTGCTCTCTGCAGAGCACCTAAAATGCATCCCAAGGAATGCACAGGAGTTTGTCAAACAGAAAAAACAAATGTTTCCGAATGATGCTAGAATTCTGCATGTACTGAGCAGCTTGGTACGGGATGCTGCATTTTGCCCGTCACAGCTGCCTAAAGGCAGGTTGGCTTCACTGGCAACCACCGCTCCAGACCCAAAACAGGTTTGTGCTCCTTCAGAAAACGGCGCAGAAAGTGAAAATTTAGATTTTTCAGATTTAAATTTTAAGTGCTTCCTCTCTACCCCACCCCAAATTTGAGAACAGACATAATGCGATCTCATTGCACGTACAGCCTGAAAAGTTGAGGAATTTGGCTGCTTGTGGCACACACTTATGACCTGTGTAATTTGAGAGAGAAATGCCAAGTATCTACATTCTCTAGTTTGAATGGCATACCCTGCTAAAACACAAATGACATCTAAATGGACTAAATGCTTGACATGATAATTGTGAGGTACAAAACAAGTCTCTCCCAGTTCTCAAGTTTGAATTCCTCACACAAAGACATTAATAAAATCTCTAACAATTTGTCACCATGCACAGCAAAAGGAAGTGAGTGTTCTGCCAGAAACTGTTCTTAAACAGGAATCTATAATCACACAAAAATATGATATATATTTGTGCCTATGGGACTCTGGCTTATGTGACAAAACAGTACATCTCCAGTTTCTCCCTCCCTGACAAGAAGAGTTGTGACCCCAAAACATTTCTGAAGGCTGAGCTAGCCTGCCAGAAGCTCCCCAGCCAAGTTTTTCGGCCATTCCATTTTGTCCCTGATACTGAGACCACTTCACAGCTGCTCCTCTTTGATGAGCACTGAGGTACTCAGCATAAGCAGCACTAACTTCCCAAAGTATCTTGCTATGCAAGGCAGCTATGGGACAATTTCAGACATTGAATCTTGACTAGAATCTGGTCCCTACTCCTTATCTGCTGCTTTCCAGGTAATTAATACATAAATGTGTAGAAGAGAAAAAGCTGTATCTCAGAGAAAGTAAAACAAATAAACTGATTTACATGTCTTTGGCTTTAATGAGGAGGGACTAAGAAAAGGTCAAGTTCCTGAATGAGTAAAGAAGACCTTACCAGGACACTAAGGAAAGGCAGACTGGCAGCCAGTAAGCTATAAGCTTGTATTTCAGATACTTCAGATATTCCCTTTTTTCACACATCCTCCTTTAAGCTGACCTGCGCTTTTGTTTATTCTTTAATTAAAGAGAATCAGTAGTGCTGGAAAACTGAAAGCTAAAAGAAAAAAGCTAGAAAAAACAGTGCTAGAACCTAATGCTGTGCAGAACCCGCACACCTGTACTGTAAAGGGCCAGGAACAGCTTTTTCTCTTTTTTAAAACCACACAAATAAATTATTTATTTGTTCTGGCATGAATTCTGTCTTCTGTTTGCTGATAATCAAAAGCATTCATGGTTAGACAGAAGGTACAAAATTTACCAATGTTATTAATTAAATACAAACTGAAGCCCCTGAGTGCTGAATCATTAGCCTGACACAGGCATTTATGGAGATAGAAAATCTAAACCAACCTTTTCATTTTTCCTTACTGAGACCTAGATGTATGCTGTCTCCTTTGCCTCCCTTCTCTGGGGAGCAGCATGGTGTGACAGCATAGGAATGAGGAGGTTTGTGATATCCTGATTTTACATTTCTTATTGACATTAATCCTCTGTCAAAAATCCAAGCAGCTCAAAGATTCCTCAAGAAGCTGGAAAAATTAAGAAACCGCATTAATAAGGATTAACCCCATCCTGCAACCAACGTATTACTTTTCCCTTACCAGCAAATGAGCCCTCCAAAAAAAAAGATGTCTGCAAGAATATCTTTAACAGCAGAGATCAGGCCAAAAATTAAGTTGATCTTAACAAACTGCAGAAGTCTAAAATAAAATAATATGGTAAAGACAACCTAGCACTAAGGAACGGTTTTTCAGGTTGTAAAGGTCTTGGCTACTTGGCCACTCTCCATAGCGACACCACTGAATTACACAGCAGCACAAGAGTGCTCTGCAGGAAATGCCACCACCACTCTGAAAAGATGACTTTGAACAGGCTTCATTCCATAAGCAAAGGGCAGGTAAAATCAACTGAACCAAAACCCCACACATCACATAGCGATTATCCCTGCTTACTTCCCTGGGAATGATTGCTCTGTACCTTTGAGGCACTCTGGAACATCTTCAGCCTTCTTGCCCTCTGCTCTCCATCACCTAGTAGCTTGTTTAAACTCATCAGTGCAGACCTTTTCTCATTGCCTGCTCATTGCTCTATTTAGAGCTGGACCAGCTGCTCCAAGATGTATCTTAAAAGGCCCCCATCCTCTGCGCTGTGGTTCAGACAAAGAACATTGTTACGCTCTTGCCGGAAAGATAAACATCCTATCATGAATGAAAAATGTAACTATTACAGCTGTAAAACCTGTTAAATACTCTCCTTTATTCAAGATCAGAAAGCATCAACTCAAGGACTATGTCCAATTCTGGGCCTCATGTGAAAAACATGAACAAACTGAAAAAAGGCCATAGAAGACTCTGCAAAAGATCTAAGGTCTAGAAAACATGATGTCCAAGGAAAGCTAGAAAAAAAAATTGCTTTGTTTAGTCCTAGAAAAAACTGGAAGAGGACATTATAAGCCATTAAATATTACAAGGCTGCTGCAAAAGAGCAGAATCCCCATGGTAAAGAGAAGTACTAACACCAGTCCTAAAATGCAGCAAAGAAAACTTAATCATTAAAAAAAATGTTTCTTATGCTTGGGATTGTTACACATTGAAATCTACTGTCTGGACATGAGTCCAGACTGGACAGAACTCACATCAACTACACCAGTTTCTGATTTGATTGTAATATTTTTAACAAGTTTACATCTATTAGACATCAGATAGCCACAGCTGTGCCTCCTTTTAAGAGGGAAATGCAAATAGATGATTTTTTGAAGTTCTGCACAGGTCTATTTCATCTAAAACCACGTTCATACTGGGCTAACATTGCTAGGACATGACCAAGTAGCCAAGTTACAGTCTGCTGTAGCTAGGAATCAAGACCTGCCCTTCAGACTTCTTGCACTTCTTAAGTATTTCTCTTCATATATGGTAATCAAATTTCAGTACAATCACTGTAGATAAGCAGCACATGTATTTTCCAGCCTGCTGCCTGCCAAGAGTGCTTTCTGTTTGTACTCCACACCTTTGTAATAAACAGGAAGACACGTAAAGTTTAACCTTTCTGCAGTCATTAATGTCTTGGGCTTATGGCACCACCAAGGCACAAAAATCAAAGAATGATTTAATACTGCCTCAGTCCCTCCTGCTCACTGACTGTGCTCTGACACGCATAAAGTCCAACAAAGTGTTGAGAGTAGCTTACCTATATAATGCAGTTAGTCATGGGGACTGGAAAAGTTTTGAGATAAACTAAATATTAAAGATGAAAATAAATCAGTTTGCCTGCTCTGATGAAATCCTCGCACTTTCCTACTGATTCTCCAAACATTTCAGACAAAAAACACACATGCATGCACAAAAATAACAAGAAGCTTGGTTTAAAGGTAGGCTTCCTCTCGGGGAAAAAAAGCCCAAACCAAAACCAAACAAAACTATAAAATTCAGACCAGGCAGAAACTTTGTCCTGACCTGCCTCATGAAGCAGCTTATATGACAACATGCAAAATTTGTCATTGTTCTCAAAACTCTCTAATAACAAAACACAATTATGCAAGGGTGAAAAGCTAACTTCTCAACAACACAAGGTTCTGTTAGTTTAAAAACCAGTCTTCTAACATCATTTCAATGTCATAGCTTGTTTCTCATGTGTTATTGTCAATGATGCAAGATTGAATTACAGCTCATTTTTCCTACTAAAAGCCAGGTGGGGGGTTCAAGAACTCTGAGGGAGCATTGAGCCAAATAGATGAGATTATGTGGTATTTGGAAATATGATGAAGGTGAGCGAAAGCAGACTGCAATTACTGCCTGGGTTTCCAAAGCCTTCTGTGAAAACAAAAAATGACATGAAGAGGGAAGGTGAAAGGTCCAATACTTCTCCCAGGAAGAAAGAGTGAGGTCCCACAGAAGATGCCAGCCAGCAACTCTGCCGGTTGGCCAGACTTTAGTACAATTATGTTCCTGTTAATATTCCACTGGAACAGGAATGGGATTTCCATTCCACAGGAATTGGTGTTCTAACAAACACCAATTGGAGAGCAGTCATGTAGGGTCTGCTGCTGTGCAACACTGCACTCCAAAAAGGCAGGGTATCTGGGGGATCTTTTTCCTTGTGAAGATCTAACACATTCCAGAAGACTGCAAAGGAGGGGCACAGTTCCCAACACAGACCTGTTGTCTTTCATCACGCTAATTAACCAGTCTGTTAAATGCAGTGCCTGCATGTTACTTTTATAAAGCAAATTTAATGTTCTCTTTATCCTTCTTGCAGAACACGTTAATCCCTGTCATTGCCACTCACTGCTCATTCTTGCCACCACTGGCCACGTATGACTTGTCCTGAGCTGCCAGCAATCTTATGGTGGAGCACAACAAATGGCACTTCGCTATTTCAAAAGCCTCTGATCTCATTTCTCCTACCACACTATTCAATGCATACACCTATCCTGATGGTTTCAAATCATTGGAGGGAATAGTAAAATTTTGAGTGGCCTTCATACAAGTAATCATGTCACTGCAGAAGGAGCCTGGAACACTCAATGCTGTAAAGAAATTGGTATATATATAGGGAACAGGACAGTGATGAAAAAGAGCCTTCCACCATCAGCTAAGCCAAAAATGCACATATTGCTCAGCACAGCCAAGCACAGAACAGATGTGACTGCTCTGTTGATGTTCAGCACAGGGGACGTGGCACAGAAGGGAAAGAGCTGTTGAAGCTAATGAACAAGTAAGCACAAAATGAGTGTGACTCGATCCTGATACAACCAGCTAAAGACAAAAATAAGGTCACCAATGTTTAAAAAAATCCAGAACAGTTTTGTTATGGAAGCTAATGAAGACAGGAAAGCACAAAACAAATTACTTGATGTGAAGCTTGGTCATTTTGTGAAAGGGGTTGTATGATTTGGTGTCTGCATAGACAGAAGACTGGACTTCATAACTAATTCAGTTTATGAATGCCTGATGTTCCTTCACCTCTGGCCCGTTGCTCTTATCCAGGTCAAAAATTCACTTGAGGCAAAAGTTCCCTGCGTAAGTCTTACTGGAGTGAGAATTCTGGCAGAAGAATCATCAATGTTTCAATAATTGTAACTGAAACAGATGGGCTCATCTGAGTGAAAATAATCTTTAAATTTTTCAAGGCTCATACGCTTCTGGAATGACCAATGCCATTTTAGAAGCTGGACAAAAAAATTCCTATTAACACGATATGGAAAACATTAGTCTGTTGTGAAATACACATGGCATTAACAGAAGTCTTG
The DNA here is from genome assembly GCF_049639895.1 of Pseudopodoces humilis. Lineage (NCBI taxonomy): Eukaryota > Metazoa > Chordata > Aves > Passeriformes > Paridae > Pseudopodoces > Pseudopodoces humilis. The sequence goes on along the minus strand of NC_142209.1, from coordinate 21,565,398 downwards.
TGAGCTCTTCTGATTTTCTTACACATAGGGGAATATTCTGAAAAGTTCTACAGGACACAGTTTCTCATATCACACTTCTGGAAGAATCTCAGCCTTCACGTTAAAAAAATCCAACGGCAAATAAAAAAATATTTTTCTAGAGTTATAGTTGGAAATGAGACCTCAATAACTAACAAATGCTCAGAAACCTGAGGACAAATAAAAAGAAACCATTATTTTTCAACTGCATGAATTTTCTGTCCTGACTCATTATTACTGACTATTTGCAGGTTGCAATTCTCATCAGAGCAGCTCCCTACAGTGACTTTAAGGTGATCCAAAGAGGGTTTCCCCAATGAAAATGCAGGCAAGGGACAAGCTTGCTTTCACACACCAGCAGAAAATGAGAAGAAAGCAGTAAAAGTGAGGAAAAAAAAGTCTTCAGAAGGTATTGCTCCCACAGCTGCCAGCAGCACAGAAGACAGGCAGATAATTAAATGCAAAGAAACAAAGACAAGAAGTGAATCTTCTTTGCACATTGATGCTAAAAGACAATTATACAGATAGTCCACTATGATGCTTCTTACAATTTTTTGTCAGTTATTTTCAAAATAATTTTTTTTTTTAAGTTATCACAATGTGGATTTCATGTGAAAAATTGGCATAGCAATGATCATATCAACAAGTCTGTGGTTCATTTGATAAATCAGGAAGATATGAACTAGAAATGAGAACAAAATTTGCAGTGGAAACAAGAAGGGACTGAAAGCATAGGAGGTGTTGGGCAAGCACAGGAGATGCTGGGCAAGTACAGTTCTCCCCAAACACCTGGAAAATGGACAATGCTTTTTGGCTGGAATACACACCATGGCTTGCACCCTGCAGCAGATGGACATCCTAACTTAAACAGTGAGAGTGGAAATGTTCTCCATTGCACAAATTCCTAATGCCTAAATAATTTAGCTTGTCATGCTCCTTCTTGTAGGAAGTTGCTCAAGGAACAGTTGTGTGATTTTCAAGCTTGCCAAGACGTCAAAGCATCATTCATCCAACCAGAGAATAAGCTTTCTTCCTTCTATCAGGTGAAACAGGATAATGTAGCTTTAAGTGCCATCTCCTAGGTACAGCCACCAGATGAGCATTTGTAGAATGTACACCAAAAAAAGTACCATTACTATCAGAATAATTTCACTTGCTGAAAAACAGTTACAGATAGATCACAAAGCTGCTATTAATGAGATCCATATCAATCTCAATGGGAAAAATTCCAGATGCATTTCTGTTTCTCTGCTGCACAATAGACTTCACATTGTAGTCCAGGACAAAGTGGGGGCAGCCAGTTATTACTATTTAAGATTCAGACAGAGGCTTTTTTCTTCCTTTAACCAGATGCAAAAACTTCCAAGGATTTCACTGAAAGCCTGACCAAAAAAAACCCAAAAGCCCAAGTGGAAAGAGTGTTTTCAGAGGGACCTATCCCCCTAAGTGCCAGAAAGTACTTCTGTAACTGGAGATAATACTTAATAGGGTTGACATGGACCTCATGTCCAGTTTCACTTTATTTTCTGGCTCCTCTGTCACCTTATTAATTCCAGCTCTTAGCCTAAGAGTGGTGACCTGCAAAGCAACATGCATTAAAATCTTCCAGATAATATCAGCACTATTTAATATACGCCTCTCCCCTTTGGTCCCATAGTTTTAAAAATAAACAAGTATTTTAACAAAACAAGGGTAAGACTCTGATCTTGTAAAACCTCTTTCTAGGTATTGTTTCCAGAGATAAGGCACAGAGACTGGACACTGAACAGTTTCCATGCAAGAGGCCACCTGACAAAACCAAAAGGATTTACTGACTCACAGAGCAAGTGGGTGCTGTGGAGAAAGCTGCAAACAGTGCCAGCACAGACAGCTACATCCTCTCCTCATCCCACACACAAAGTGTCTGGCTTGAGTTAGAGATTAGGCAGGGAAAAGAGACTGGAGGTGAGACTTGATTACTCTGATGAAGTAAAAAACCACAAACCATGTGGACTTCTTCTGTCCTACCTGAAAAACAGGTGTGAAAAATAAGGCCTGCCCTTCCAGCCCAGCACATTCACTGGCCTCTTCCAACCAGGGTCCTCTGCTCTGCTGTGTCCCCACGTCCAAATTCATCACACATATGGCAAGAGACCATGCACCAACAACAGCAGCCCCAGTAACTTCAAAGGGCTCTGCAAAGACGCTTGATGGATACCTGAAGCACAAGGATGGATACCTGATGCTCTTAAAAGCCTACCCTCTAAAATGCTATAAATCTCCTGGAAGAACCGATATCCACCCTGACTCACTAATCAAAGCAGGGATACCCTCCCAGTTCTTATTGCTCCACTTGAAGAATGGTACAACAGTCCTCCTTATTCCAGGAATGGAGTTTTTCAATGAGATAGTTCATTTCAACAAGTTCCCACAAGAAAAAAACTGCAGAATAAATGATACTGCTGGTTTATGCATTTGAGATTTATGTAAGTCACTGAAATAAATACTAAATATTATTAGCTACTAAGGAAATGGTTACAGTGAAGATGGGGGGATAAAAGCCTCACACAAATATGCCTTCTCTTTCAGTATCCTTGATAGAGAAAGCACTTCTCCTACAGCTGTGGGAAAGAAAATAAGACACAACGGCTGAAGTTAAAATTACACATCTTTGGCTGTTATCAAAGGGAGCTATAGCACATGGACAAAGTACAGTCTGCGTGATTCCAATTCCAAACCAAAGAAATGCTGCAGGCATATTCATCATCGACATTTGTATTTGCTCCTGAATATTACAAAGAGCAGTGAACACTGCTGATCCACTACTTTTGTCCCAGTAGCAATGTTTAATTGCGTCAACTGCATTCAGCCTTTGTAGAAAGCATCAATAAGCTCACTCCTACAATTGATCCTCTCCCAGTGACCCCCTCAGGCAAACCAACACGAAGCAGCTCCAGTGCAGCACTGCCAGCTGACACAGAAATCCTGCCACACCCAGGAGTCTTCCATACCCTTGGAGTGTGGGTGGAACAAAGTACAGAGAGTAATTCAGCATCTCCATGAATCCATCAGGGAGACACAAAAGAGTAATAGAATCGTTGAGGTTGGAAAAGACCTCTAAGATGGAGTCCAACCATTAACCCAGCCCTCCCAAGGCTACCACTAAATCATGTCCCCAAGTGCCACATCTAAATGTCTTTTAGCTCCTTCCAGGGATGGTGACTCCACTACCTCCCTGGGCAGCCTGTTCCACTGCTTGATTTTGGTGGAGAAATTTTCCTAACATCCAATCTAAACCTCCTCTGGCACAACTAAAGGCCATTTCCTCTTATCCTGGAGAAGAGAAGGACATCCACCACACTAGAACATCCTTTCAGTCCCTCATCCTGTAGACAGCGATGAGGTTCCCTCTGAGCCTTCTTTTCTCTTGGCTAGACACCCCCAGGTGCCTCAGCAGCTCCTCACAGAACTTGTGCTCTAGAGCCTCCACCAGCTAGTCTCTGCCTCGGCCTGGAATTCAGTCTATTCAGTGTATTTTCTTAACATCATCCGGTTTGGGGTTTTTTCTCATTCTTTTATTTGCTCACTTATGTTTGTCTAACCACTTAGATGGCATTCCACAAACAATTACTTTCAATTTACATCTGTCATAGAGAAGGTGTTCTGTGTTTTCTTTCCACTTCTTAAAAATATTAAACTTTTCACTATAGACATTTTGGAAGCAGACACGCTTGGTGTGACAGGGCAAGAAATCTCTACGTTAAGATGACAAATTGCAGTCATTTTGTTCTCATTTAATCTTAGTTTTAATAAAACAATCACCTTGTTAGGAAAAGACTGATAACAGGCATGAAAGCTCTCAGCCTGTAAAGTGAAGGCTTTGAAATGCACTTGCAAAGAAAATGAAGATCATAATATAAATGACGAGTAATCTTAGCCACCAGCTATTTCTAATATCTTTTAGTCTTAAGTATGTCTACCCACCAATAAATCAAAAAATGCTTACTCACTTCTTTGAATTTACAGAGGTACAATAGAACAATTAACAAGAAAGTTATGCTTCAGCCACTGAATAAATAAATAAATGCAACCAATAATAATTTTTTTTTCAAAGCTGTAAGAAAATCCTATAAAATATGGTGACTGTCCCTCAAATTTTTTCCCAGTTATTTTTCTAAAAATAATTTCCCCCTGTTAACTTAGAGTAGTTTAAAAAAGTTAAAGCCCACAACACCATCTAACTCAGGATATTCTTAAATTTCCTTGTCTAAACAGAAAAGTTGAAGGACATTAGCCAAGTATCTGCTGATCTCAATGACAAGAGAAATAGCAGATTTGCATTAGCCAGCAAAACAGCAATGCTGTTGGCCAAAAGGAGAACTTCCCACATGTATTTATGGGTGCTCCTAGGGCAAGTGTTCAAACAGACAGCTGTGGAGTGAGAAAACAGTAATTTTATCCCACATTACTCTCTCTGGCCCCGTAATGCTCATGCTCAGCCCTCCTAAAACTGTATGTTTCCACTGGGCATTTTGCTTTCCCTGAGCTGCAGACTAAGTGCACTTGGCTGTGATGTTCACAACCAACACCACCATAAAATCTGCAGATTCCCACATCAATGCTGCATAAATGTCACTGTCTAAACCACAGAGTACAAGTGATAAAAGATTTTCAGAGACAATCAGGGCTTTGCGGAATTCAACAGCAACTGTGTAGTAACCAGTCTTCTTAACAAATCAGGTTACTCATGTTACCATATTTGCCTTGTAGCAATTATTTCTGAGTATTCCCAGTGCATGTTTTCCCATCATGACAACCTGATACATGCTCTGCAGCAATGGTTTTCATTTTAATATCTTGGCCAGTCATGGAGTGAGTCAAATTGACAGCCCCTCTGCTGATACCAAGCTTTAGAGGCAGCAGAACAGGTCCACTCCCATCAATTTTTATCAGCTGAACTTTGAAAAATGGTGGTCCTAGTTAAAGGGATTAGTATGTCCCTGAAAATAGGTATTAGGAATAACAATACAAGAGCAGCTCTAGCAGAAATAACAACAGGCTGATGTGCAGGAGTATCAACAAATTGCTTCCAAAACTGCCTGGGGCCAGCACAGCTTTGGAGAATCTGTAACACTTGGATGGATGCTTTCATCCCATGGCTACTTACTTCTTTTGATACCAAGAGCATGCTGAATGTGTGCAAAGCATAAATCTAAACAAACTGCCTGCTCTACTCCCTGTTATCACCCACTGAAAGCTATCATGGACCTTTCTTGAAATGCAGGTGAAGAGTCTGATCTGAGGGCAGTGACCTTGAAGCACCGAGCACCAGCCACCAACACCAACCCCAGGACAGGCACAGGGATCAGAGCTGTGCTCTCCTGGTAATTACAGTTACTGTGCCAGAACTGCTTGTCTCTGAGGGAGGGGGGGGTGGAAAAAAAAGTGTTGTTTGATTTTTTAGCTTGGGATTATTTTTTTAAGAATTCATCAGCTTGATTGCCCAGCAGTAAGGAAAATTCCTCCTAAGGATGCAAGTGAGACTCTGCTGGGGCAGATCAGAGTTCAAAATCTCTTTCCCAAAAATGGCAATAAAATGGATGTCCAAGGTAAAGCAAGAACAGGGCAAAGAGATAAAATATTTCCTCCCTAACACTCACACAGCTTTCAAACATTTTCAGCTGAGTGGATTTCCTGAGCTTGATGTGGTTTTGTCTAATCAGCAACCCCCTTTCCCTCCCAGCAATGGATCCCTCCTCCAAATGTTTGTCCAGACTCCTCTGGAATTTGTACAGACAATTTGCAGCTGTCACAAGCTTTGGCAAGGAACTGCCCAGGTACATGACCTGATACACAAAGAACTGAATCTTTTTTGTTCTGATGCATGTAAGTAGAAACAAATTATGCAGAAAGACTCTACCAATGATTTTTCTCTTCCCTTTTTTCCCTGTAGTAAAAGCCAAAGGTAAATTCAGTGCAGCCCAAACAGAAGACCCCCCATGAAAGATCATATTTCCTTCCAGCTGCCTCAGTAATCACATTGTCCCCTACCTTTCAATCCCTCTTTGCCCTCAAGGTCTTCCCTTATTCTGCCTTTGGGATCTGAAGTTACCAAGCTTGAAGAAATTTTGTTTCACGCAGCTCTCATCTAGGAGGTACACTCCACATCTGTACAACAAAAGTCTTTTCATCAATTTATTATGTTCCTTCTGTGTTATCATACCGTATCTCCTAAAGCTTCCAAGAGGCTCCCCTGATGGCCACCTCAAGCCACTTGCTCCTGCTCACCAGGTGAGCACCTTCTCCTTTTTAGCCTGGCAGACCACTCAGCAACATTTAAACTGGGAAGTACTGCAGGCAGTATTGCCTCTCCCATCTCATAAGGAGTCTAGCCTCCTTCTGTATTCACAGAGGACAGCTTTCCCTGAGATGTTTCTGGCCACTAAGATGGCTGGGAAATTTCAGATTTATGGCCTGTGACTGAAAAGCTCTCTCAGCACGTTATAATTCCTGACAGGACCATTACAAATCCCAAATGGACTTGCTGGAGCGAGTCTAGAGAAGGGCCACAAAGATGATAAAGGGCTGGAGTGTTCAAGGGTAGGCTGGATGGGGCTTGGATCAGCCTGGTCTAGCAGAAGGTGTCCCTGCTGGGACCTCAGATTAGCTGGTAGGTTTGGAAAAAGGCTACAAATAAGATGTGTGCAGCCACACATATTTTTACTCAGTTAGATGACAGTAGGACATGTATTACTTCAAACATCAAGGCTACACCAAATCAGATAAGCAATCCCACCTAAAACAAAAACCAGCAACATACTTCCCACAAATGTGAAATAACTTTGTGCTAAGCCATAGTGGAATAAACTGACCAGAGACACCATTTCTTCCCAACCCCAATCAGCTTTAAAATCAATATCTTAAAGAGCAAGAATTCAGGGGTGACTGAAACTAGATGATCTTTAAGGTCCTTTCCAACCCAAACCTTTGTATGGTTCTATGATCTGTATTGGACTGAAGGGCCATACACATAGAGTAAACCTCAGCTGCTTTCTGGAAACAGAACACATGCACTGACACACTCAGGAAACGGTCTGGGCTTCCAGCTGGTGAAAAACGAAGTCACTACATCCACAGACTGCACAGAACAAGAAACAGCGATTATGGCAGCAACCAACTGCTTTGAGAGATCCTCTCCTGCTCTTTTGCAGGGGCCAATGTTCATCAGCAGCTGCACACAAGGAGTCAAACACCAGCTTTCAAAAATACATTTCATTAGGAGATGTGGTCTGTCCAGACACAAATGACAACGAGCCACATTACTCCTCTTTAGCTTTAGCTAGCGTGGGAATGAAGCTCAGACACAGAAAAACTTCCTCCATAGCAATGTCCTGCAGCTGTCAAAGAACTGGAATGTGAACAAGTCAGGCACAGGAAGAAGAGAAGTGCTACTACAACTCTGGCCAACTGAGCAACTTGAGAGTCTCAATCTGACAGCACAAATGTAGGTGACCATAGAGACACTCTCCCACTTTCTGTACAGCTTTGACTCAGACATTCACATGTTGTCCCTATGGGCCTGCAGGAAGCATAGGAATACATATGGTTTAATCCAGCAATGACTTAAAACCCAGTCTTGTGTGGGAAGTGTTGACAAATTACCTCTGGTAGACACTGAAATCACTCAAACAATTAACAGAGATTAGATTAGCTGGTAGGTTTGGAAAAAGGCTACAAATGAGATGTGTGCAGTCACATATGTTTTTACTCAGTTAGATGACAGTAGGACATGTATTACTTCAAACATCAAGGCTACACCAAATCAGATAAGCAATCCCACCTAAAACAAAAACCAGCAATATACTTCCCACAAATGTGAAATAACTTTGTGCTAAGCCATAGTGGAATAAACTGACCAGAGACACCATTTCTTCCCAACCTCAATCAGCTTCGAAATCAATATCTTAAAGAGCAAGAATTCACATTCTTACCTTTTTTAAAATCTACTGTAACTACAGAAGTTTTATTCTATATTAGAATTAGTTTATGATGTTACATTTTTCTTTCAGGTCCTGTCTCAGTAAAGTATATAACATGAGACCAGTTTGAAACATGATCTATTTCCATTTAATTGAAAGCCAAGAAGGTCTAATATTAATGCAATTTACTACTCTTCTGACATTCACCAAATTGTACACACCTATGGTATTTCCCCTGCAAACTAAATGCATCACATTTTTGTCCATAGAAAACCTGTCCTTCCTAGACAGACATGCTGTGATTTTATTTTCAGAAATCAGATCTGACGTAGGCTTGCAGACATGCAGGTCTTCTCTGCCACTACCTCTTCTTAGCACAGGGTAAGAGAAAGAGCACAGGACCAATGCCTGAGCACTTGGAGCCTCCTTCTAAAAGAGGCTTTACAGAACTGGGGTGAAAGAGCTTCTGAAGGATCTGTAAAGGAGTGCAGTGAAAAAACACATTATGAGAAGAGCCAGCTTGATGGTGGTAAAGGCTGTTGGCTGAGGTAACCTAAAAGACCACCAGTTTTAATTTGTTACACTTTTTATTCTACCCCCTCCTGTAAAGTCACATCACATCAGCTCAGAAAACATCACCAGGAAGACATAACAAAAAAACTCATAAACACGGGATTCCACAGACAATGGGACAGGCTCTCAGGTGATTTGGACTAGAAAGTTTACTTTTTAAAACCATATCTCAGAGTCACACCTCTACAGTCTGCTTGGAAGCCATTTGAGAGTAGTCCTTGAAGCTTAGCAGTGAACCAAGCAAAAAGAAGACAGGGAGAACAAAACACCTGTAAATGGAGGGGGAAAAGCAGATACAAGGCAGTATAAGGAAAACACAATGAACTGTTGTAAGTGATGCAACAGGTCACAGCAAAGAAGAAAAGAGCACTGAATTGTGAGTTTTGAACCACTACATAGATAGCAAAACTTCAAATAGGTTCACACTGCATCACATTGAATTACAGGAATCGTGCTGATCTGTGTCACACCATGGTCACCTAGATATTTAGAAGTCTATTTTTAGCACTCCTTTTAAAGAGTTTTCCTAGTAGAGCATATTTATTGAGTTGTGATTTTGCAAGTATATTGGCGAGTTTAGGTAATATATTTGTTTCTTTCGTTCCTGCAGCTGAAAGTCTGATTTTAATGAGAGGTTGCCCATTTTGGTTAGCAGCTCAATCTTTACATTCTTAAGCCTCTTTAAAATTCCTGGATATATACAGCCTAGGATGGGTGATTTAGCACTGATTAGTTTAGTGGTGTGAGAGAGACCAGAGACACTGCTCAGAGATATTTTACTGTTCTGAAGTTAGGTCCTCAGCATACGAGGTTTGAAAGCCAAAAAATAGGAGAGCAGCTTTACAAATTGCAACAGGAAGGAGAGCCAAAGATTCAATGAGATACACTCTATCCTCCATCTCCTTCCTGTCTGTACAAATGAAAACAAAATGCCTCTAACTTACAGAAAATACTTGCTACTATGGGCAGAAGCATGACGAAGAATCCACCCTCCAAGCAGTTTTAGTGACAGCTTCCGTGGCAGTCCACCTCTTGATCAATGGGGTTCTTTTTAAATGATTAGCAAGGGTGTAATTAAGGAAACCAAAGGAAGAAAGATAACTCAAAAGATGAATGAGGCCTTTATTCAAGGTATCACTGAGCTGGGGCACAGGCTGTATGACAAGCAAAGATGAGAGTCCTGGTGGGTAAGATGAACACGAGCCAAAGTTGCACCCTTGTGACAAAGGCGGCCAACAGCCCCCAGGGTGGGGGGACCCTTCCCCTGGCTCAGCACAAGGGGGGCTCTGCTGCAGGGCTGGGGCACTGCTGGGCTCCCCTCTACACAGACACACACTGGAACCAGTCCAGTGAGCTAAGATGATTAAAGGATTGAAGCATCTGCCACGAGGGAAGGCTGAGAGAGCTGGGATTGTTCAGCCTTGAGCAGAGAAGGCTCAGAGGGCTCTGATCAGTGTGCATAAACACCTGACAGGGGCAGTCAAGCAGGCAGAGAGTCTCTTCTCAGGGGTGCACAACACACAGGGCAATGGGGGGAAAAACTGAAATACAAGAAATTCCATTGGAATCAATAACACTGCTTGGGTGGTCAAACATGGGAAAAGGCTGTGTAGAGAAGTTGTTCAAACACAACTGATCGTAGTCCCAAGCAACCTGTTGCAGGTGACCCCACTTTGAGCAGGGGTTTGGACTAGATCATCTCCAGAGGTCCCTGCCCACCCCACCTAGGCAGTGATGCTGTGATCCTTCTCCCTGTGAAGCAAGGAACAATAAAGTTGCAAGATCTCAGTTTTTATCCAGGTCAAATCACAGAAACAAGGGCCTGCTAAAACCCCATTTTATACAACTGCTGTAATTCCTGCTGACCTCAATCAGCCTAATCAAGTGGTAAGATTACAAAATGAAAAAAAAAAGGCTTTAATTTGATCACCACTCATAGCTATTCCATTGACCTAATGCTTGGCCATGAAGAGCTCAGGAAAACTGGATTAATGCATAAAAATAGGATTTCATCCTCTGGAAATCACAGTTGAAATCTGACATTCAACAAAACTGGAAGTCTGTAGCTTTAATGTCATCCCCACTGATAATGGGCATATTTACCTGGCAAAACACTCACAAGGATACTTTGATCAACCAAGGTATTTGCCATTTAGTCAAAGCTCTCCTACGAATGCAAAAACCCAACACCATTCCACACCTTCACAGTTTAAGGGGAGTGATAGGACTGATAAGTAAGTTAGCACCAGAGCTGTGTGACACCACTGTCTGTGTTGGGAGACTCAGGGCTAGGGTACAGCCAGCAGTGCTGCTGCAGGCAAGGACAAAAGGACAGTCATAGAGCAGAGATGAAAAGAACAAGAGAGCCCAGCATGTCCCGTGAGCGTGCACACTATGGCACTGTTTAAAATGTTAACTTGTGTTGCAAAGGAAACAGTAAAAGTGACAACTATTTCTCCCTAATGTTTTGATTTGATTTTTTTTTAAGCTACTTTTCAGCACAGTCATCTGACAAACTACAGAACCATGCAATTAACATAAACCTATACAGCTAACAAGCATAAATAGGAAAGATGCTTCACCTTTGTGATTGAGTCATATTAATAATTCAGCAATCCCTGTATTAGTCAAGGCTTCCTAACAGCCTCATGAAATGCAGCAATTGGCAGAGAGGTCAGAAATTTGAAAATTATGTGCCCAAACATGTGATCTTGGTTTCATAATTTATACTCATGAACCATCTTGGCCAGCATAAAGCAGAATATTTATTGAATACGAACACACCATGGGAGCAATGGGGACTTCAGTTTATCTGATCTTAGGTTTCTTTTCTGCACCATTTCAGCATCAATCCACCTGATCTGACAAAAGGTATTAAGCAAGAGACTGGAGAACAGAAAGCACAGCCAGCACTTGGGTTATGCTGGCAGCTAGATGGCAGGTTTTATTCTCCACAATTATTATCAAAACCTGGGTCCAAAAAACACTTGAGAGTCCAGAGCCTCCTAGAGATGAAAGAGTCTGTGAACATCCAAAGAGTGGGTAGCTCACTCAGGACTATAACAACCCCAGACAGAATCCTTCTGTTGAGGCCAAGGTTCCTGACAACACAAACACCGCAATTCAGTGATAAAGGAAAGGCTGGCAAACCTGTGAACTACTCCTGCTTCTATAACCCACAGAGCACAGAACTGCCCTTCCTCCAGAAATTTGTCCCTCCTGCTTCCCAGCAGCCATCCTAGAGTGGGTCCTGTTATCTCCTTCTGGAAGCACCTTAGACTCCTTAGCCCTCGCTTCGTTTTCTTTCCCTGCCCAAGAGAGGGAGGAAGCTGAACTTAATCCTTTGCCTGCTTGCAAAGCAGGAACCAAATAAATTTACTCCTAAACCACCTACAACTTGGACTATTTTCTCTTGAATAATTCTATGCCAAGAGTGACTCAGAAATTATTTTGAGGTAAGTTTTATTAAACTGTTCATAACCATTACCCCATTGGAAAGGATGGTCAGCATGAAGAACGCCTTTCCATCACTGTGAAATTTTGTGCTTTAGCAGCTTTCAGTCACAGAGGTCAACATTTTCAAAATAGGCTGCCCAGACTTCAGTTTTCTAAGGCAATTTAAGTAAAATAAGTCTATAAAACTTTGGCCTAGATTTCTGAGGTATTGAATGCATGCATCTCTCACAGCTCTGTAGCATATATAGATAAAAAAAAAAAAGAAAAAAGAGAGACTAGGTTCATAAAACATGGATATAGACTAAACTTTGGAAATGTTAGTTTAAAGTCAAGGATCTGAAACTGATCACAAAAGAAACCAGAGTCAGCTTGTAAAAATATTTTCTATGCATTTTTTCTTAGCACATTTATGCCACAGCAGTATAAAGCATCATGCACACAGCAAAGATTTATTGAGTTATACCTTCATTGGGAACATTCTTCTCTGTCTTTTAAAATAAATTTTAAAAACCAACATTAATATTACACTGCAGTGGGGGATCCATGACCACAAATGCCTCCTTTTTGAAGCATAATCCATAATGGATGTGCCTTTAATAAGCACCTTAGACGCTGCGGAAATGTCACCAAAAGTACCAACAGACTATTAAATGTCTGCTATGAAATACACTGACTGCTTCCACAGAGCTCTGCTAATGCTTATTTTCCTACATAATTCCTAGTGCTTGCAGGGGTGTGACACACACTCTGACTATTGCTCTGGTACCTCAGCTGGCTTCCTTCCTCCTGTAAGTACACTTTACAGCACTTGCAGATGTGCACTTTAGGAAAAAATTAAATCTATACTTTTCCATGGCACAGGTCCCAGCAGGCAGAGCTCTTATGCTTGTAATTTAATTATTCTAGCTTCTCCTTCACTCTTCCAGGTACCAAAGAACAGACATAACTACTGGGCTTTTTTCTTTTATTACCTCTTCAGAGTAGGCAAACCAAGACAGTCAATTCAGAGTTGCACCACTTAAACTCAGATGGTATGAGCACTGCAGAAAGCATTGACACACCACATTAAATTAACACCCTACAAGAACTCCCATTATTGGTCTTTTCTGCTTAGTTCAAGGAGTAGAACACTACACTGAACCAACACAGGCAAGAAGAAAATCTCTTCACTTTCCCTCTGGTCAAGAGGTTTTGCCAGATGTCTGCAAACTGATATGCAAGAAATGTAAGGGGTTCTCTTCCCTCCTCATCAATATAATTCAGAGCATCTAGAAATGAAAATTGTAAGAAGAAATAGCAAAGGCAGCAAAGGATTCAACATCTACAAATTTCCCATGAGGCTGAACTGTAACTTTTATAGCCTCCATTCTATTAGTACCATGGCTGCTTTACAATGATTTCCATCCCTGTTGTGCATTTCTATTATTTGTTAATAAAGCGTGGTTTTACTCTTCTGCAATGCTCAGACTTGTCCTTCGGGATGCTCACAATATATTAGACTCCACCTCCCCCTGATTAACAAGCACAACTGAGAAATGCAACATAAAAACCAATGGACACTCCAATCCACTTCATAGTCAGAGACCTCGCAGCACGTCCACATAATGTAACAGAGTTGTGCTGCTGAGACCAACCTGGCATGCACAGCTACACCAAGGTAGGAGCCTGGTCCCAGAAGCAGGAGAGCCATGCCAGAGGGAATAAAGCTCCCCTCGAGGTTCATGAGCTCTGGCACAAGAGCCACAGATGAGCTTCTCCTCCTTCCAAAGGCAGGTTCATGCCCACCATTTCATGCTTAGTGTACGCATTACGTAACATGCTGCTCAGACTTACCACATTCAAACTCGTAGGGTACTTTGTGGCAACATCTGGCAGACAAAGAATATGCAATTCAAATCTAGTTTCTTTTTCCTTCAGTCAGACAGATGAGCTCTCTTCTGCCTTATCTTGTTTTTCCCCTAGTCTCAGGTACCCACATACAAGGATTAAATAATTCTGAACATTTTACAGGAAAGTATCATCTAATAATTTATCTTTGCAGTTAAATTCACTATAGGCTCGCAAACAGCCTGTGTGAGCTGTCAAAATATTCCCAGATTTCCTTGGAAAGACAAAAAGATTTTATGTTTAACTCAGCTAACAGTTAAGTGGTTGGCAGTAACTGTCCACAGAGTCCTGCAGAGGCCAATAAGCCTGAATTTAATAGGGTGGAAAAGAGGGAGTTAGTGAAAGGCGGCAGATCTTGTCACTGAAAGTATGACAAATGAGAAGGATAAACTTAATAGCAGTTTTACGAGAGACTAAAAGGAGTGATACAAGTATAAACAAGAGGAGAAAGGAGCACATTACTGTAATAATACTAAAAAGAGAAAGTGCCAGCTCAGGGTTCAGCTATGTAAAGAGGAGGCAGCTTGCTGGTTTTTTGTAGATCAGTTTTGGAGCAGAATCCCATGGGTTATGTCTCTACATGGCTATACTATTTGAGTTACATTTAGCAAGCCAATCTTGTTATTTAGCAGCACAGACTTGCTGATTCATATAAGCTAACCCAGAACACAAAGTGTTTGGATTCTCTTTTCCTGTTAAAGTCTTTTGTTATTTACTGCCTGCAAGATTGCACTGAAGTTCCAGCCAAAACTCGTTTCTGCTGTTTCCAATGTACATTCCAAATACAAAAAACATGGCATCACATCAAATGTTAAAGTAAGATCATTATCAGCCAGCTGCCAAATAGTTCCTACAGGTTCTGAGGCAGACAGTTACAGAAATCATGAACAGTGGCTCAGCAGAGTGAGCTGACAAGTGTTTTCATACTTGTAGTATCACACTGCAGTACCACGGCATACTGGGAGACATGGTGGTCTAGAGGATGAATAGATTTTACCATGGAAGGAAAAGGATAGATGAGGCAGTGGCTCATAACCTCAGAGCTACCCAAAGAGCACAGTGTGCAAAACTGCAAAAACAGGCAGAAGGACTGCACAGAAAGGGCAGAATAATCTTTTGCCAGCAGAATAACCCAGTATCCTCCAGGAATGTTACTCACAATGTTAATCACCGCAGAGTCAAGGATGAAAGCTGAGGTCCTATTGTGCTATGCAGCATAAAACCATGGACCAGCCCATGCAAAAACATCTGTCATTCATCTGGATGAATTTGGAGATAAGGCAAAGGGAACACAAATCTCACAGAGAAAGGGAACTGCACAATGGTAGTAGTTATTCTAGCTTCACAGTTGAGAAACAGGTTTAGGTCAGAATGAAATGACACAGTGTGAAGAAAGTAAGGCAATACTACAAGGATAATTTTAATGAAACACTGCAATTGAAGAAAACCTGGAAAGTTCTAAGGCAGTTGTAGGAAATAAAGCCAGGAAGGCCTTAGAATATAGATGTAAATGAGTCATTTGGCAAATTTAAGGAAGTTCAGACTGAAAAGCTGAAAAGAATTCCACAATCCAACCACCTTCAGGATTTGTTTGAATTCCTTGTATCTACTCAGCTGTTGCTTAGAATGTTGCAGTTCTTTAAACTGTCCTAAACCCAAGGTGACCTTTAAAAAAAAACAAACAACCAAACAGAACAACCCAAAAAATTTGCCAGCACATACAAACATATTCTAAAACATGCTGTCCAGAACAAAGAGTCTTCAAAGCAGGGTACCAAACAGTCTCTCTAATAAGCCATGAGCAATTATTCTGCTGGGAAACACATCAGCTCACTGCATTTCAGCAGAGTGAAGGTGGTTGTCATGCTCCAGGGGTGATGTTAACTGTAGGGTCTTTTCCTGAGCAATGCTTACTGGAAACCCACTGGTTTATATCTACTAGTGGGAACCGAGAATTTCCAGGGCCTAAGAGGTAAAGCTTTGCAGTGGCTCACTACAAACCACCGAAGTACTGCTTGTGCTCCCTTGAAATTCCCCAGAGAGCCTGAACCCTCTGGCCCACCAGCACATGCTCTCTTATTCTTCTCTGCTGCCTCTGAGTCCTCCCATTCCATCCAAAACTTCCTGCAAAAAACTGAGAAGAGAGATCTGTCTCGGGTTCTCATCTGTACCATTATTGTGCTTTGGGAAGCCTACAGACAGCTAAGCTCAGCTGGGGAGCAGCGTGACTGGGACTTATGCACACTGGACATGCTTCCTGACATAGGATTTACAAGCTGCTGTAGGAGACTTACAAATGTTGTGAACAACAAAGGTTACAATCTTATTTAAACAAAAAAGTAAACACAGATGTAACCCAAGAGAGATAAAGGAGGGACACAATCTGTGTGACACAATCTCCATCCACATAGGAAGGTAGATGGAGCCAAAAGAAGAGCTCTGAGGTAAAAAACAGGAGGGAAGTGATTGCCTTGCATGTGAGAGAAAATAGCCCAGGACTACAGCACAGAACAAATCCTGGGAGATCAGACAGAGAACAAGCATCATCTTCCCTAGCACTGTGGTGAAATGCAGCATTATGAAGTCAAAGTATTGAAGAATTGACACTTGGCTTCCACAATCAAGACGAGTCTCCAAAATCTTCTAGCAGCAGATGAAATTAAGAGATTAATGCCAGGTATATTCAGAATTTTGCATTTGTCTAATTTTATGTTTTGTTTTGTAGCTATTTCCAAGCTACTGATCAAGAGTTTAAACTGTGATTTGCTGGAGAAATCAGGTTGGTTTTTTAAAATTTTGTTTAGTGGTCTGACATGAAAAGGGTGCATTGTAATCCACAAATAAAAAACCTCAACCCAAACCCAAAATATAATGCAGCAGACAAACCCTTTCAACACTTACAAACTGGAACAAGCTTGGAAACCTCCCCTCCTGTGTGTCTAACTCTCCAGCTGACATGCCAGCTCTTGGGTATTAAAAGAAACACCTCAGTAGCTGCTGAAAGTCAGTGTTATGCTTAAAAACTTCTAGAAGTGAGAGATTCCCACAACTCCAGAAATGCCTCAAGTGTTTAACACTGATTTTCCTACTTAATTTTTCACTTCTTGGCTGCAGTGGTCACCGTGAAGAAGCTGTAGAGGGCTCCTCCTCCTCAGCCAAATGTCTGGGATACTTAGGGTTCCTCTCCCCACCAAGGAAGAGGGGCTTGTCACTGATGGCTGCTCCAGGTTCTCCAGATACAGACAACTCAAATTATTACTCAGTTTACCAACTGCAGACAACAGAGCTTGTGCACTTCTAAACAGGCCAGGCAACTTATTAAATACTGTTAGATCTGTGTGTAGGAACCTTTTCCTCTTCCCTCTCCTCTGATTCTCATTGGGCTTACTGCATCTTCAGGGTGCATCATTTCTTTAGAATAGCTAAAGACAGGATTATCTCAGAATAAACTGCCCTCCTGGCATCACTTTATTTGAATTACTGGATCTTCTGTTTAACATAAGACAACATTCAAGTATTTTGAGATCTTAACTCAATAAAGACAGTTCTGTCAGTGAAAATATTTACAGTAACCTCACTAATTGAGACTGATTCCAGCTTCCTGAATCTCATTATGGTAAACTGGGCACTGCTGTGAAAGGGAAACAAAGAGGAGATGAATTAAAACAAACATGCAGAAACCCAAACAACTGCTTGGGTGATGTTAATCATTACAAAAAAAAAAACCTGTCAAAAACATTGCTCTGACTGGCATCTGTCAAAACATCTCAGCAGTTCATCATTGCACAGCCGCGGTTTAGATGGAGACAGAGCGTGCATCAGCCAGCACTGCAGATCTCACACAGCTCTGAATTTCTACATGAATTATTCTGTGTTTTAGGGCACTCCAGACATGGCTTGTTTCACAGGATTTCTCTCCTCTTTCTTCTGGATAGCCTGGAACCATCATTGTTCTTATATCCTCAGAGAGGGTGTAGTGTCTGGCAGCTAATTACACAGAATGATGTACTGTTTCTCCCCCATGTTTTCTGTCCAACAACCCACAAGAGATGGTAAAATAATGGAAATTAAGTCCTGGTAACATAAAGAGAAAAAACACACCCAAACTATTATCCCTGTTTTCTTCCATTTCCTGTCTGGATGTGGTTTAGGAGTCCTCCAGCTATTGTAAATCCTAATAATGCAGTACTGAAGAATGAAGAATCTGCTTCCCAGAGAAGAGACAGAGGAGATCAGGATTTCAAACCCACACCCTCCATTAGCAGCAGGTGCCAGAGCTGGAAGAATGAAGCAGAACAGTTCCTTCTTTCCTTTTAGAAAATACATGATGACTACTTCCCGGTTAAAATACCTACCTTACTGAGCACAGGTGGAATTTTTGGCTGAGCAGAACAGATTTTCCACCAGGCTACTATGGCAAAGCAAGACCAACTACTTCTTTACAGATGTGTCTACTCATACAAGTTTCTTCACCCTTGATAGATGAGGAAAACCCTATGTGAAATGAGCAGTCACAGAGCAGAAGTAAACAAACTTAGAGTTTATAAACTGTTGGGTATTCTGTTGTTCCATAAATAGTTATTATTACCCAGGAGATCAGATCTGTCTTAAGGACAAGAAATGCCTGGTACATGTACTGACAAAAATCCCCAAAAAGGGGAAAAAACTGAGAAATTTTCTGGTTTCCTTATTTTAGTTTTCTTTCCTTAAACCAGAACCTGTAAGCATATTTTGCCTCCTTCAAATTCTGGACATCCTTTCTCAGACGTTCCAAGAACAGCAGGAATAAGTCAGGAACAGCAGACTGAGAGCTGGCCTGTTTAATCAGACCCTTGGGACCAGCATCTTCCTCTGCAGATGCCTAAACTCCGCAGACACTGTTTAAGAAACAAATCAAAAGCAAAAAGAGCTGGCCACCACTGGCTCTAAGAAGTTGCTTGTTTGCCATAGGTCACACTGAGACTGCCTGGAGCTGTACACTGTATCTATCCATGAGGTTACACATTTACAAACAATTTCTTAAAACATAAACAAAAGTCCCAGGACAGATATATGCTGTGCTACTCATCCCTAATTCACTGCCTGGTGAAACAGCTGGCGTGGCTTTGAACATCCCTGAGGCCATTCCAAAGTTGGTGTTTTCTTTGCAAACTGGAGGCAAGACTCTCCCACCACAACAGCTGCCATCCTACGGACGTGCTCATGCTGCAGACCAGCCCAGGAGAGGACACCATGGAGCCCAGGGATGGCTTCAGGGACAGGGAAACTCATTTTGTCACAAACAGCTTTCCCTTGCTTTTCGTTTTCAGGTGACTTAAAACTATTCCACTTTTCCAAAAGCATCCAAGGGAACTGTTTGTATTCAGACCATCTTGACCATGGGCCAGTTTTCACTCTCAGTGTAAACTGTCTATAGAAAAAAAAATAAAAATAAAAAAAACCAAGCCCAGAAACAAACACTTCTGGTGGCTAACAGGGCATCACCTTCCATTAAAGGCAGCAGAGACTGACTCTTGCCAACAGAGGAAAGCCCAAAGTAAATCAGGTACACAGACCTTTCAGTCCAGGAATAAAATCATTGTGGTTTTGTGCACTGGCATAGTTATATATTCTTCTGGTTTCAGGTGTTCCAAGATCCCACAGAATGTCACACATATTTTGATCTGTTTCATTCCAAGATAAATTAACTAATTTCTCAGCAATCTCTTTATCATACTGATATCACCAGTGTAAACATGAGCTTAGGCTGGCACAGCTGATAAACAGATAAGAAACACAGTGTGACACAAATACCAGTTTAGAAAGGGGAAACCATATAAACCTCAAATCTTTTCTCTTTCCTGAAAACTGTGTAAAGCATGTTACTTGAAACCTACATAATCCTGAATCTAACATCAGTTGTTTAAGCTTGAAAGAAGAGCAAGTTAGCATGGCAGATGCAATGATTTTCAGAAGAATCACAAACACCTCTAAGGAAAGTTTGACACAGTTATTCTGTTTTCAAGCTGGATGCTGGAGTAAGCTACAGGCCTGACTTGCACACAGGAAGTGCAAGTAAATCAAAGGGCTTCAGGAAAAAAAAGGATGTGATCATTTTTAAATGTACAGATTACATAAAAAGGAAACAACTTTTACTGAATACATAAATCTCCAGAATTTAGCAAGACAGGAGCAGAATAAAAACCACAGTGAGTAATACAAGTGAAATCTACTATCCTATTGCATCTCAGTGTGTGGCAATGCCCTTGCCCTGGTTTCCTGCATTAAGTGTGTTTTGAGTTGGGTGAACTTAGGAAACAACAGGAACTTCACCAAGCTATTGTGATCCCTGGCACTACTGCAATAGCTTTGCTTTGATAGTATTTAGCAATTCATTTATGGATTTTATTTTGCTGCATACTTACCTCAGAATTGTAGTAAAGGTACCAAGAAAATAATTGCCAAAGGAGCTTTTGCTGTTCTCTCTGTGGTGGAGTCAGAGTTTCTACAACATTATCTGAACAATGTTCTCAAGCGACTTTTCAAATCGCTACAAAGAGAATTTATAATCTTTTCAGTTTTTACCTTCATTTGCTTAATGTAGAGTTGGAGGGTTCCCCAGACTGTTTCTAATTTGGTCTAATAATCTTGCATAAATTATCAGGCTGCCTTTTCATCCATATTCTTAGCCAATGTACACTGGCTCAGTGACAGCATTTGCATACACTGACACTCCTGAAATGTTTCAATAATAGAACAAAGTGAACAGTAATAGAGGAGAGGGAAAGATAGAAGAAGAAAATAATTTGACTTGATATCTACCCAAAGATAGGAAATGATGAAAGCCACCAGTAGGGAGTTCAGAAGGAAAATTATCTACTCTTGAACACAATTCAGAAAACTTTGAGGGAAGCTGCACACTTTTCTACAGCAAGAGGAAATCACTGGTGACACACAGAGTCTCAAAGATACCAAGGAACTTGTTGGAACTCTGGGGAGATGGTGGTCTGAACCAATAAAAATGAACCTTCAGAAAGTCAAAGTCAGAATTTTAATCAAAAGAGATAAAAACATTTTCTTATGGGAATGTGAGGAAGAGAAAAGAAGGTGAGACTTGTATATCAAAACCATGGTGATATTACAGCTTAACCTTCAAGCTCACTGATATTTTTCATTTCTTGCATTCCACACTCACTGATATTTTCCTTCAAATGGATTTAGATCCTCAAGAAATCTTTCCTGCAAGTCAAACATTCTTACTGGTGTAGCTTTAAGAGCAGATGGGCCACAGCAACAGAGCCCAAACACACATACACAATAAAATATGCTCATTTGGTGGCATGAATTAAGTTTATTGCTTCTATTACAATCTTACATGCTCATGCAAATATGGTTATTTATTTGTACATTTGCAAAGCTGTCCTTCCTTTTTTTTTTTGTTAATAGTCCACAATTTAGAAATAACGTTAGTATTCTGCAAAACAACAAGAAGTAAAAAAGAAAACCACCCCCAAAACAACCAGACCTGTCCTGTTCCCACTCTAACATATGATGCAGTGTACTCATATCAAAGCAAGAACACATATGCTCTGCATCTTTTTTGAAGCCAGAAAGGCACATGCTCAGTAAAGTCCCTTGTGTCCATGTTCCAGCTTTCATTTTATAGTCTCAATTAGTTCCAAAGTCACGATAAAGACTCTGAAGACATACTTTTCAGTCACAAAGCCTGCACATCACATGGATTCACATACTTCATTTTAAACTGAGAGTAGTCAAACATTAAAGATTTTAGCACCAAAAATGGCTCTGATACAGAATCTACTGTCATGATCAGCACATGGAAATTGCATGTATTACTATACACATTTGTTCAAAGGTTAAAAAGTGGGATATCAACATGGGATAGAAAGAACAACCTACGTGAACTGAAGGTGAAATCACACTTCTGCCTCCTGAGCATCAGCTCCCCACATCCCTGTCCTGGTGCCCAGGCTGACTGACCGAGTTTCTGCAGTGTCATCACCTTGGCTCTTCAATTCTCAAACTGCTCCCTGGCAGGGTTTGTATAATGATATGGTAATTTCATAAACAATCAGTGAACTGGTCTGGATTAAAAAGAATCTTGCACAAAATGAGTAGATGGATGGGGAAGGGAAAACTCATGTTCATCCATAAGGATTATTTTACTTACCCAGTTCAGTGCACTGTGTGCAGGCAGCTCTGCTCACTCAGGTAACAGAGCAGCACAAACTCCTCAGGCAAACAGTGGGGATGCAAACACAGAAACAGAGATTTTTCTTTTACATCTACTCTTACATTATGCCATGTCTACTTCAACCTGACTGCAGCAGCATGCACATCACTAGAAGTGAGGCAATGAGCTGCTGTCATTGAATTTTGTTTTGAAGTACAAGCTCCAGCTGGTCAATCAGGGCATGAATTTCAGAGCAAGCATTGAAGTTGTGTCAGGTTTCATCTGCTCCTCTCTGGAATTACATTCCCAAGCACTTCTCTCTACGATAAAAAATGAATGCAGGGAATCTGCCACAGAGAAATTAAGTTATATGACCACACTTTAAACAAAGCTTTGGTTACCACCACTTCAGTACCAGAGGTTTGCAACACTCTGGACATGAATTAACAAATGCTGCTTCTTAATCCCAGCTTCCTCCTACAGACAAGGCAGGTGCAAGGGACTGAAGCAGTCAGGGTGTTGTGAAGGGCAATCCAATTGGCCCAGATATAAATAGCAATTAGAGCTCAGACAACAATCCTAGTTTGAACATTAAAAGCAAATATCTCTTAACAGACTCTGCTGTATATTCACTAGAACCAGCCACAGTGAAAATATCTTGTGAGATAACATACCTGTCACCTCTAGGCTGAAGTATGAGACATTTAAATATCTCAAATGAGTCCATGACAATAAAGAAAACATAGGAATTATACCTGTTGTAGACTGACCCAATTTTGTCACTCAAAATCTACACTAATACATACTTTTAAAAAAATCTTCCTCTTAATAATGGCCTTCAAATAATACAAATACCTAACACACTGACTGCAGAGGTGAAAAAGCTGAGAAAGTTTTCCCGGAACAAACATATAAAGGAGAAAAAAGCCACCACTTCATAAAATTCACAAGGAGAGAAAAGCAGAGAAGTGCAAAATATTCCCTTTGCCAGCAGTGACAGTGGAACAGCAGCAGGCTGGATGGGAAGATGTGTTACTGGAAAAGCCACAGAGCTCTGTGTGGGGAGGTGCTACCCAGACACCAGGAGTGATTTGAGAGGGTGTGTGTTCTGGCTTGCATCTTTGTTTAGCCTGGGATTTACAAAACACAGAGTAAGGAGGTGACAGGAGGTAAGGGTGAGCAGCAGCAGGCTTCAATCCCCTGGCACAGCAGAGGCCAGGCATTTAACAGCCTGGAGCTTGGAGAAATGGAAAACCCTGACAGCTTAACTGACTAGGGTGCCAACAACTTCTGTTTTATCCTTACTTTCCTGTCCTGCAAGTCTTGAACTCTTTTAGGCACCAAGAAAATGAAGGAAATTGATGATGTTCAGTACTGCCTGGAAGAAAATACACCTGCATCAACTTGTCCCTTCAAATTCAAACCTCACTAACGCAACAATGATATTTTCTTAGTCCTTGATGTGGGGACAGGTGGGAGGTGTGATGAAGATTCCAGGTCAGCAGTTTGGCTTCCCCAAAAACCCTTTTGGACACTTTTGGCACCTACAAAGTTCCTTCCAGAGCTGTGATTACAGCAGTTACTGGGTCTCCAAATGTAACTGTGAGCTCTGAAACAATCTCAGTCACCTTCACACACTATTCCTGAATGAATGCACAGGCACAGAACAAGAGGTTTAAGGAAGGGACAGGGATTTGAGCATTCCCCTTCCCAGAACAGCAGCAATCTTGTTTTGAAGGAAAGTAGAAAGACCTTCTCATAGCAGTGGCTGGGGCACAGGGACCCTGACTTCAGTGGAAGCCTTGAGATGCCTCCACTCTTCGTTGAACACAAGCTGCTTTCACAGCTCACATTAACAAAATTAACCACCTCAGTGTGTTTCAAAATGAGAGGTACATTATACTTAAATTCAGAAGACAAAGAAAACCCTACCATAACTACATAACTAATTAGTTACTACAGTAACTAATTCAGCATCTATATATATACAAATACACACAAAATTTTATATATTCTAAAAAATTAAGAGATACTATTCAGTGCACCTGGAAAACCCCAAGCTATGCAGCAGATGCACCACACTATAGTCAGGCAACAGTTTTGAATCCCTGTAGCAATCCTCAGTGGCACATTAATTATCCAGCCTATTTTTTCATGAGCTCTCAGGAACCATATGAAGGCTGCAATCCTTTGCCTTCCTCTGCTCTCCTTAAATAGTTAATTACAGAGGAAGCAGCCATCACCTGCACTGACAGCTCCTAAGCCCTGAGCTCATGCCCTGTCACTTCAGTACAAGCCCATGCTGGGCACGGCAGTAATTCATGAGGCATGGAGACAGTCAGACATGCATAAAGTCAGTTCCAAGCAGAGGGTTAAAAAAATTGTCCTCCTAGAATATTTTTTTTTCTGAATATCTAAACAACAAAGCAGAAATGTGTGGAATGGACAGATGCTATTGTGTGCTTGTTATAAGAAGCACAGCTTCCTGAAAGGAGATATGGAAATGAATATGGAAATATTTAGGATCAGGGGATCACATTTTAAATTATCTTGCCTCCTACTAAAGCCCTTGCTGAAGCTCCAGTTCCACTCAAAGTCCCTATCCCCCATTTGCATATAAGAATGGGGTTTTTCCCTAAAGCATAGAAAGTGCAAAACCGTATCTCTAAGACACCAATGGCAAATAAATTTTTACCAAGCTCTGATGTGAAGGAGATAAGAGTCTACACTCTAAAGAAAGGCCTTCTGGTCCTGCCCCATTTATACTCCCCCAGCCTGTGGAAGTGGAGAAAGGCACAGGAGTCTAGGACCTACAAAATCAAGGGGGAACTAAACATCAGGGAAAAAAAAACCCAGAAGAATGACTTCAGAGAAAGCCACTGAAATTTCTGTGGCTGGCACAAATCCGTGTCATGCACTCTCTGCTGATATGAAAGCCTTAAAAATTTTGAACTTTATGTACAAAGAAGCAATTCAGCATGAAAATATAAACCCAGAACACTTTACAGGAGAGCTGTTTATAGTCTGAGTGAAGAGCAGGCTACAGTATTGAAAAATAAGAGGGGGGAAAAATATGACTGTAAAGAAAATACCAATTTCTAATCAATAGGAAGTTCACACCAGAATAATCAAACAAACTAAACTGAATTTATTTCTGAATTGGCCTTAAAAGGTTTGTGAATCATATAAAGCTATTTCTTAGTACCAACTGACTACAAAATGCTTACAATCGTATCTCCTTGGTGAAAAAATAGTTTTATGTATCTGAATCACAAATGATAAATTCACTCTTTTGGTCACAACACCAACAGATTTGTTGTATATTGCACTTCCCCTTTCTCCCTTATTCTGAAATACCTTCAGATACTCCTTAAATAATTATTTGCCACGTTCCCCTACCAAACACAGATATACAATTCTGCAGGCTGCAGACATTCCCTCCCTATTTACCGCCTCCTCTAATTTTTAGTATTAGCTGCCAAATTACAAGAGCTTGTGGTTGGAAAATTGTAGCTGAGTATTGAGTAGCTGAACTGTCCCAGGCTGGCATGTCAGCCACAAACTGTGGGCAGAGGTCTCTTTTCTCATTTGATAAAGAATAGGGCATAGAAAGAGCTGTACACAGGCAGCGTCGTTTGCACAGCAAGGCCAGACATGCAGGAGACTGCAGTGTTACCACTGCAAATACAAGTTAGTGCCTTCTACAGAAAGGTCAAAGCATTAACTCCAGACGTGTAGGTGACCTCAGACCAACTAAAATAGAGTAATTCACTGAACATAGTAGTCTAATTCACCGACCTACTGATGCCATCTTACCAAACACATTTGCCATTTTCTTTGTATCATTCTGAAACCAGTAACCTCACTTCAGGCACTTTGAGACATTATCTGCTACTGGGAGATTTGCAAGAGGCAGAATCTTATTGTCTTGGAAAGTGAAAAACTAGGTAACTCCTTCACTTAGAGAGAGCAGCAGATGCAGCCCAGCTGGCCAGACCTTACACCAAGATGCAGGACTGGGATCATGCACCCATTTCTCTTGGTGTGGAGCCAGTGTTGTGACTCAGACTGCAGCCTGTTTTTCTGAAGCTATGTCACTCTGCTTTTAAGGCACAATCATTAAAAAACCCAGAAAAGAAATCATGGGAACAAGGGATTGGACCAGACATCCATTTTGCCCAATACCTGATGTCTGTGTCCATGGGACAACACTCCAGTAAAAAGCTTAAGAAAGAGGGACGACATCAAGCTACATGCTGCCCTCAACATCCATTTAAGATGTAACTTAGAGAGTTCCATACATGAGTACTTAAGAGTCTATTTTATTTTTTAAAATCTTCTACCCACTATGGATCCCATTCTCAGAAAAATATAACTTGAAATAGCAAGAAATAGCACTTACCATAATTTATATTAAACCTGAAGCACGATATTTGCATTTAGTATCTCCAAACGTCGTCAAACCATGTCATTCACTATGTTATACAGGCTTGTGAACACCCTCTGCTTGCTCTACTTCACAGAGTGTAACTAAGGCACAGCTAAGTCCACCACACACCACAAACTGTCAGATCAGTCTTCTCCACAAACACTATCTTATATCTAACAGAACTGAATTTGGCCTGCCATTTTCTTGCCCCACCACTTACACCACTGTGAGATCCCTCTGACATTACTCATAGTCAGCTTTTGATCTTATCATCTGGAAAAATGTGTTAGTGCTTTATTATTCATCCTCCATTTCAGGTAGTTTATGAGCACTTGGAACATCAGAGATTCCAGCACACTTTCTTCCAGAAGACTCCAGGAATAACATCCCTGTACTGTCCAATCTTCTTATTTTTTCCATAGTTTCCACTGTTTACCTAGTCACAATAGGATTGCACCAGTTTAACTTCCCAAAAATCTTTGAAATGGCAAATGTTTGGTTGTTTTTGGGTTTTCGGGGTGGGGTTTGTTTTCTTGGGGGTTTTGTGTTTGTGTGTATTATGGTTTTTTTTAAGAAATCCAGATGCACTGTATTATTTAAATCACCTCTATCAAATGCTGATCCGGTCCTTGAAACAACAAAGCAGATTTACAGGGCAGAAGTTCCTACTGCAGAAGACAACTTGTCTCTTCTCTGTGAGCTAACACTAATTCTTTTCTTTATTTTTAGATTCTAAGAGGAGCCTGATACAGAAACCAGACTTGCTCTTAGCTTCCACTTTCCCAAACAACCCCCCAGACCCTTTTTGAAAAGCCCAGCACGTTTACTGCTTTTCATTCTTCCATTCTAAGGCCAGTTTAAGCAATGATTAAACGCAACCGTGTGTAACTCGGCAACTTCAACACCAAGTTCCTCACAAAGTGAGAACTTTTCCTAGCAATTCTTTGTGCTAGGAATTCACTCCAAAACGTCAAGCTTCTGTCACTTTCCCCCAGCCTGTCCCCTGGAAATGAAGGGTCCACATGGGAACTGTTCTGTAGTGAATAGCAATGCAAATAACTTCTCTGCTGCAGCTTTACCTCCCCTTAGCTCACATGTAATATTATGAACCTCTATCAGCTCATCGGGATCTCTGACAGCTTTCTGCCTTTGACAGTTAGACAAAAAGCTTTATTTTTTTTTTTTAATGTCTTTACAAAGTTGTTCCTCAACATTTTTTTTGCTCTACCTCATTATGGTTTATATTTAACTTGCCAAAGTTAATGCTCTTTCCTATTCTCCTCATTTGGATACAAGTTCTGCTTCAGAAAGATGACTTACTTCTAGGAGTCTTGTTTACTTTACTGTTTAAGCAAGTCGTTCATTTCTGTGGCTTTTCTTCCATCTCTTATTTCTCCTCCATTCTCATACTTTACCATTGAAACTGGACACAGTATTCTAGAAATCTTGGATTGTGAGGTTTTGTATTTTAATTATAATTCAGTGCTTCACATAAAATTCTCAACTTTTTTGTGTACATATGAAATAGCACTTAAGAAATGGTATTTTATTAAGATTACATGAAGCTTTCTCTGTTTCCAAGACAGAGGTTTTTTTCTGTCTTGAACATAAAATCTGCATTTGTTCCTCCCAGATGTTTTATTTCATGCTGGATATATTAACATATATTTTGTTGGACTGTGGTCATTTAAATCAGGCAATCCATATTGTTCTCTAGAAGTAACTGACCATTTATTTAGTACTCTACAACCTAGGATTCTTCCCAGGTAGAATTATTGATTAAGGGATCAAGCACTGCTAGAATGAGAACTTATTGACTGAGGACCTCATTCAAACAAACAAACAAACAAACAAACATTTAGTCTTTCCTTACCATCAACCACATTTTGGTACTTCTCAGGCCATTGCCCTTTAATCCATCCAGCACTTGCTCGTGCTTGGTAAAGTCTGAATTCCTATTTTTACCAGTAAAAAAAGCACTTACCAAGAAGAGCTACATCCTTTGAGAAATATTTATTCTATGTCAACTATTTCCACCATATTTTGCCTATTTACATTTAAAATTGCACTAAAAAGTCAGGAACCTTAAAATGGGAAAACATTTATTCATTTTATTCATGCTTGAAAACAGCCAAACCAACTTTATCCAAATATTAAAAACACCCAACAAAACCACACATTTTACAGCAAAGACCAACCTAAAAAAAGTCAGTTGTAGAGATGATGGATTTCTAATGACACAATCAACTGAAAACAAAAGCTAGAATAAAGTAAATCATGCAGCTCGAATCTTTAAATGAACAGGCATGATAATTTGGCTTTAAGAGTTCTAAATATATTGAATACCTGGCTTGGTAATATTAACATTGCATAGTTCTCCAAGTACAAGGAAAGTTGCAGAAGAGAAAAAATTTTAAATGCAGCATGATTTTTTTTCAGAACTACTGGTCAGCCATCCTTACAGCAGTACTCAGCAAATAATGAAATGTCCAACACTGAATTCAATTGGTAAAGAAATTAAAGGCATCACAGAAAAAAAAGTCAACATTAGTTAAGTTTTAGGGCCCATGTTAGATGAGCACCTGAACATAAACACCCAGTGAGATGTTGTGTTTAAACAACATCTTTAAACTGTGAATGTGATTTTTCAATGTATGAACAAGACAACAAGCACTTGCTTTGACTAGAGACACATTTGTACCTCTTTGCATGGAATTGGTTCAATCCAGTCAACTGCTGGGAGAAGGTGACTGAACAGAGGTCTGTAAGCAGCTGCTGAGGGAGAGAATATCACTTCAGATTCTAGGAGGC
The DNA here is from genome assembly GCF_049639895.1 of Pseudopodoces humilis. Classification (NCBI taxonomy): domain Eukaryota; kingdom Metazoa; phylum Chordata; class Aves; order Passeriformes; family Paridae; genus Pseudopodoces; species Pseudopodoces humilis. The sequence continues at coordinate 21,536,093 of NC_142209.1, read as the reverse complement.
TAAAAACCTCCTTCTCAAAGCCAAAGTATTTTTAAAATTAAAAGAAGATTAATAGTTTTGTAATAATGAGTTCATCCTACTCTCTACTATTTACATTTAATATGTACACAAACATAGATTTAAAAGCACTTACTTTCAGTTCTAGTATTTACACTGTAACCAGAGTTCCAAAATTCTCACAGAAAATAATACTGATAATTGTTTGGTTTACACTGCTGATGGACAACTTTTAGTGTTTTGTTTTGTTTTGTTTCTAAGGCTTGTCTGTAGTATCTACTGGTTACAAGGCAATGTCGGATGTATTTTTTTTTATTTTAAAAAAGCTTCCAGACACCATGCTTGTCAACAAAAAAAAAAAAAGACAGAAGATAACACCAATTTCAGGCTTGACTTGAAGGCCATGATCACTCAACCTAACCTTTAGATGCACAGGTCGTGGAAATTCCCTCCTCAAAAGAAATAAAACCTCTCTTTTGGAAATGTGCCAGTTACGTTAAAAAGTCCACAACCTCTTCTGCCACAGAGATCATTGCACTAGAGCATCTCTTCCGTGTGTAAAGAAGCTTGTACAATGGTCAAACAACCATTTGGTCAAATCTTCCATTCAATGCACCAAACTGCATTCCTTGAGCCTCAACAGATTAATGCTCCTGCCAATCTATCTTCTGAACTGTCTTCCAGCAAATCTACAAACTCCAGGTGCCTGCAGGATGCTTTACCCTGCTCTTCCAAGAACAGAAAAACCCAGAACTAACTACAACAAAACATCACACCTTACTATCTACTCCAGATAACTTAATCATGACCAAAGCTTCCTAAGCATTCCATCATCTGGTACTAGCAGTGAGCTTGACCACACATTTGCATCATGCACTGACAACATAATTTGTTTTATTACTCAACACCCAGAAGTCTCTTCTCTGAGAGCAAAGTCCTAGTCAGACTAAAGTCAACTAAACTACTGCCACTGACCGCTCAAATAGTCCAGAATTTCAACACTGGTCTCTCCATGGACCAATCGAGTGACAGTGTAAGGACACTTTTCAAGACAAACTCTGCCAATCACCCACCTTGAAGGATGAGAGGTCATCAGGGGAAGTAGGAAAAAGCCTCCCACAGTGATTACTTACTTTGGGAAGATGACAGTCATGAGCGCTGATGCATAGCCTGGCTTGCACACTCCTTCAGAGAAATTGGCATACTTTGATGCCAGTTCTGGAGGCCTGCGGAAAAACAAGTACAGAATCAGGACTCTCCTGGCTATGAACTAGTTTTTGCAATCATCCAAGTAATTCTTCTCCTAATAGCTTTGCTATAACTGAGAACAGCTGCTGGGAGTAATTGCAAACACAGACCGTTATTTATTTGTTGCACTATGGCATCGCAGAAGAACAACAAAGGAGAGAGGTAAAGATATCTGAAATACCACTAAACCACTAGTTTTGCTGAGAGATTTTCAGAGCTAGCAAGGTAAAGCTTATGGAAGAAAAATATCAATATATCATTTTAGACTTCAACCTTTCGAAAGGAAAAAAGACATAAACAGCAATTTGCTTTGGCTATTTTTTTCCTAAGTTATGATCAAAGGTAAAATTACAGAAAAGTATTATTTAGAAGATTACTTAAAGATAGTTTCAGGAATTTGAAACTCAGCTACAAGCAGTACTGGCAGGGTATCATCATAGGATGAGTGGTTTCACTATTTGGAAGAGATGACAATTGCTGCTGCTTTGTTGAGGAGTGTCTTAATTCAGCTCAACTAGTGACTCTTGGGCCAAATTTAGAATATGTCGGGGTTTTTTTCATTCCATTTTTGTACAGAAACAAATGTAGCAACTCAATTAAGGTTTCAAAATTCAAAATTTTGTTCGAAATTTCAGTCCAGCACATGCATTTACCATAGGTCTAGTGAGTGACCTGAAAAAAACATTTCCTTTTGTGTCACTATTCAGCATCTGCAACATTTTGATATTCACCCATTTCATTAAAGCATTACAAGGGTTAATTCACTTGTGCTTTCAAAGTAACATTGGATATCTTAGTGTCAGCCACAATATGAGAATTGTTAATATTCCTTCAAAGAACAACAAAAAAAGCATTTACAATTCCGCGTGTGACGCTCAGTGGAAGCTGCAAAGACTCGATCGATAACACTGTTCTTGCTACATCATTATCAGCAACAGGCAAGTAATGAAAAGTTTCTTCCTCCAGTTCAAAGTAGGACTCAAATGAAGATGACAGTGCAGCTCCACAGAGTAGCACCATGAAATCAGTTCTGAAGAGCCTGTTGCTAACCCAGTCATGTTCTTTCCCAGGCATCACCATTATCACTTAACCAGCAAACTACTACTAACCACAAGGAATGTGGAGTCACAGTTTCAAAATTACACACAGGAAAGACAGTAACTCCATGCTGAACTGGTATTCTTCTTATATTGGTCCTGCATTACCTCTCAAGAGGCCAATAGCCAGTTCCAACTGGATGAACAATAGATGGACAATGAATTTTACAGCAAGCTGCATACAGTACAAAACCTGCCATAGCTCCTAAACTATAGGAGAATGGTCTCTCTGTACACAGAACCCCTGTAATTCTGAATGTACAGATATATACAGAATCTCTATGGCTCTTAAAGAATAAAATATATTTCTGCTGAATAAAAACCTAAACCTTCAACATCTGGAAGAGAAAAGAAACTGGAGAAGATAGTCACTGTAAGTATTTAATTTCTTAAGACCTTTTAAGCTAAAGAGTACCATAAAAAGCTTAAGAACACAGATCCTATTTAATTCTGCCATAGATATCCTGCATAGTTATGGTCCAAACATGTAATATTTTACTATCAAAAATCCTCTTCTGTAGGATGGCAAAACAATGCTTCTGGCCATTTACACTGTAAATTATTTACAATAAAGTTTAGATATCTCTAAGTATATAATACAGACATGGAAAGAAAGAGACACGTGTAACATTACCTAGCACAACCCAAATCCATGAGTTTGGTTTCCACAGGTGATCATGAGATATCATAATACATTTCTTTAAATGACAGAGATGAGAAAACATCTGAGAAATGAGCATCCAAAATTATCTCTTTATAAATAGGCACATTAAGGACTGACAAAATAGAAGGTTATAATGATGCTAAAGTATATTCTGTTCTGACAGTCAAAAGGGACAGCAGGATGTATGGACCATAGCTTATTGAAGCATTTCAGGTAAGAAGATGTATGGGAAATTTCAACTTTTTTCAGGCAAACCTAAGCTTGCTAGAATTTTATTCTTTAGGCAACATACAGAAATCCCTAATACCAAAACCTTCAAAAACAAGTAGAAAGCAACTGGAATTTATCTGCAGCCACCACGGTAGTGAGTCATTGCTGGCAAACTTGTATAACTATTTCAACAGCAGGCCTGTCTCAAATGACCTCAGTGGTCACACAAAATATCTTGTGCCACAAACAGGCATTTTTCTCTTTTCTGATTTAATGGTGCTTTCATTATCAAATTAAAACGTCACTCAGATGCCCATCATGGCGTTTCTGCACAAGAATAGCAGGCTGAGACCCTCCTGCATGTGAGCCCCCCGAATGCCAATCACTGCATACTGATGGAGGGAAGCTGTCAGTACAAACCCACAAAGACACTCAGAGCTGCTAAAGCCCCCAGGCCGAGCTGTTAACATTTCTTGGATGTGATGAAGTTCATGATCCAAAGTGCCAGAGGCAGAACAGTTCTCTAAGCCAACTGTAGCTGCCATCTCGTATCATTCAACATTTGCTCATCTCCTTTCTTGGTGCCGCATTTTGAGTCAGCAAGCTACAGAAAACTAGAACAGGGCACTCTACATTTAAAATCCATCTAGGGACGTGTTTTATTTGTTCAATCTCTTTGAAACAGGCATTGCATACTGTCACTGCCAACATGCTCATAATGATAAGCCTCTAGTAGGTGTAACCCAGAGCAAATTTAGAGTAAGGCTGGATACAGTCTTGGTGTTTATCATTCTGCTACCAGATGAAGCTGTCCAAGTTAACATCATTTTAGATATATACATTTGCTTTGCGAGTATTTTTTTTTCTGCAAGATCCACAAATCTTACAGAGATCAGTCTTCCATAAATCAGGATGCAAAACATTCTGCACAAAGTATCCCACAGAGAACTATACATCTTTCAAACAAATCCAACTTCAAAAAATCACACTGTGTTCGTAGCTACATGGTCCTGCAATAAAAGAACTGTACAGAACTGAAGTCTACAAATGAGCATCTCCTTTGTATTTGATGACAATGTACCTAACTACACTACTGCATACATTGCTGCTTCTTTGATGGGGTTTTTATTTCCAGATGGGAAAACCAAACACTATTACTGTCTTAGTCCTTTAGAAGCTAGCAAATAGCTTCATCTCACTAGACCATTACTGTGCCTGGACTCCAAGGCCATCTTGATAAGCCAGCCAGGCAGGAGTATCATGACGCTTATGAGAGAAGAGTGCAACTCTCCCCTACATCTTCCAGGTCCAGGTCCATTATTCCAGCTCACAATTCCCATGCTCATGCTGGGCTGAGGTAGTTAAAGAGGTAGTGGAGACAGCAGAAAGAATGCAATTAGACGACATTGTGGACCCTTTAATTTTTGGTCAGATTATGTGCAGGCAAAAGCTGGTAAAGTAAAAAATTTCTCCAGAATAAATGAGAAAAACAAGTCACAGTCAGTAACTGTAAACATCTGCTGTTTTTAAACAAGTGCCTGCATGAGGGTGAAGTTAAAGGGAAGTAATTGGCTTATTCCACTGAAGAGAAAATGCACTCTTGCTTTTTTTTCTGACTATTCTCTTATGAGAGCAGCACACATCCTGAATTCTTAAGATTTTCTGTGCTTCTCTACACTGTTATGTGGACATCAATCTCAACAAAATTTCACAATTTGGATAAGTTAAAAATCCAGCTGCTTTCAGAGGATTTAGAAAAAGTAACAAGATTTTTCCTTCTGCTTGCATTTGGCAGATGTGTGTCTTCTTTTAATCTCAAATATGAAAACGTCACTGTGGTTAATTCCTTCATCACGTCCTGATCAGGGACAGCATGTCATCCTCATAGACTGGAATCTAAATCCTTTTTAAAAATGAAATTAGTAATACAACTCAGTGTTTAGATTACTGAAAAAATGACCGTAACTAAGCTCATGTAATTGAATATTACAAAATCTACTAGAAGAGAGAGATTTTGCTGCTTTGCCTTTCACATGGAATTTCAATTGCAGGTTGTAAAAATCAAAAAACTTCATCTACTTGAGATCATCTTATTTGAGGACTGATGTCTCTTGCTGTTACTCTTGCACACAAAATATAAGAGCTGACACATTTCTGAAACAAGGGAAAGGAGTCCTTGGCAATGTGCTCCCTAGGCTGATCCTTCTCCCTGGGGTTTCTTTCTCTTTGGTTCAAAATAACTTGAGTCTCATGGCTATACAGCAGCTTTACAAAGCCTATGTCATGATACATGAAGAATGAACAGGAGATGGAATGAGAACATGAAATGAAGGCATATTAAACATAGTGAGGTATTATGGAGGAATAATGAAATATTAGCACATAATTTGGCAGATCACTAAATCAAAGCAGTTAATGCTGAGACCCCATAGCTATACCCTGTGAGATTCAGAGCATTTTAGTTTAGGTAGGACCCCCTGGATCAGATGTATCCACCATACAGTCATGGCTCAGTGTTGGCCAAAGCACAGTTTTGTAGATTCCTAGAAAAAAACTTCCAGTTCAGTGTCCCTCAAATAAGCCAAGGGCTACATTTCAATCAGTATACAGTAAGAACTAGTTCCAGGATTTGTTTCAAAATTGCAGAACTGCTCAAAAAACCACACTACTGAAGACACAAGCAGAATGGTTAAGGTGTGCATTCGTGTGTAATTCAATGAATATCAAAAGGTCACAGATAATTGAGTAGTATTTGTTTTATACATTACTTATAGTCTAATAAACAGACAGCTTCCAGTCCTTCATATTCTTTTTCATAATATCATATATGCTTGCAAAGCAACAAATTCCATTTGATGGGGAAAACCACTGAAACAAAACTATAAACCAGCCCTCCCTTCTGCCCAACTGGTAAGGAATTCTGTTAAATAGAGAGGTGAGAAAGTAAGTGCTCTGTCAACTCTCCCCTTCATTACAGACTGCCAGGCTCACAGCAGATACAACCAGTTTATCTAAAGGCAGGGGAGGACACCTGCAGCAGGTTTGGTGATGCAGCTCCTCAGTTACTCAGCCTGAGGAAGTAATTTACATTCATCTGTAGGGTGGTCAGTGCCATACACCGGGGCACTGAAAAAATGCATCTCCACATCTGCCTTTGTAACCATCGTGTCACTCAGCTGGAATCTCCTTGAGTGGAAGACACCAGCATAAAACCCTCCCCTGGCTACATGGCTGGAGTTCAATGTTCCTCAGGAGCACAGTGTGGGTTGGGAAACACTGAACCAAAATTTTAAGAAGCTCCAATTACAGTTCTCACAAGTTTGCAAACTTGGGTTCAAAGCATTACACAGCCTGATCGTTTGATATTTGCTATTTTCCAGCTGAGGAAAAAGTAAACAAACAAAATAAAGGAATGACTAGATAGAAAGAAGAGGAAAAGCAAAATGCTTACATTGAAAGAGATGGGAACAGCATCTAATGTCCTATAGCCAGCAAAATAAATGTAAATATTTTCAAATGTTACTCCAGTATGTAAGCAAATTCCCCAAGGAGATTGTATGGCCAAATACAAGGACGGATGATCCAAAATCCTGCTTCTAAAATGACACTGTGAATGGTAAATTCTGCTTCTCTACCATGACCTGTGGCTTCTCGTGAAATTCATTTACAATGATAATCAACACATATTTATTTGGACTACTCAAGAACAGCAGCTGAAGAAGATTAGGTTACATTAAATTGGCCCAGGAATACAAAGTTTTGAAGACATTCCACCAAAACCCACAACCTACCTTCACAGCCCTGAAGGAAGAGGTGACACGAAGCCAGTTCTGCCCTTGGGAAGTGCAGGGCAGGCAGAGGGGCTGGGACAGCTCAGAGCAGTAACACTGAATGCCACTCATCTGAAATGCCATCTTTGCACAAACACACTGAAAAGGCTTCCACCCACAAAAAAATCATGAGGATCCTACTTCCTTACTAAATTCCATTCCTAATCTTTGCAATAGTAGAAATTAGATCACCAGGCAGAAGTAGCAATTTCAGATTAGTCTCAGCAGTGCTAAACATATAAACATCTTAAGAAATACAGCTACAAGTGATTTCTATATCAGAAAAGGACCAAGAACCCTGCCTGGAGCTTCTCAATTAATAACCTTTCGTCAATGCCTAAAAAGTGTCAGGATTCTAATGGAAAAAAAGAATAAGAAGTTTTCAAGATCGACAGTTTTTATTTAAGTAAGTAAATAAAGAAACAAAAAACAGATTAAAAGGATCAAGATAAAAAATCCAACCAAAGTCCATGGCACATTTTGTATGTGACCTCATGCTGCATACCCCTTCAAGATTGAGTAATATCCCTGATCTCCCGATCTCCTTTGGTTTCTGTAAACTTTCCCTTTCCCCCAAAAAAACTTACCTTCAAGGCTAGTAGCCCAGAGAAAAAGCAGAATTGTATTCAAATAGATAGAGATGAGGAGTAAAGAAAACAGTCCATTTCAGGTTTGTTTGTGCTTTTAAAGAAACATGGAAAAGAAAAAACAACTGGCTAGAATACCAGTTGTTAGACTAAACAAAAAGCATGAAATCCAGAAGTTTGGTTTTTTTTTTCACAGAAGGCAGCTGTTTACCAAAGAAAAAAAAATATGAAGATGACTGCTCCCTCAGTTTTTGATTATTTACTAATCTGTGGACAAGAAACAGTATAACTTAATGATGAAGTAATTTGCTGACAACCAACGCAATTCTTCAATGTATATTACTGAACTTTTATCTACTTTAGTTTCCCTAAATCCAAAATTACTGGGTTTCTATCCTCACTGGTAAGTGTCAGCATTCTGGTTTCACAGATAGGAGACAAGGATAACCCAGCTGTTTGGAGATGGAATGTGTTAGGACTCAATAGTCAATAAAAATTCTCTCATCAGTCAATTGGGATTCCTAGCTGAACTCCTTTCTCAAGAACCTTCTAAATGAGCTGTTTCCCCAAAGCCAGAAATTATAGTGCTCCATGATATTAGGTCATGCGATTTTCAAAACCTACACAAATTAAATGCTGTGATTAACTATTTAAATGCCTCTTAAAAACCACTGTTAGTGCAATGACCATAAAAAGTGAAGCAATTAAAAGCCTAATAGGAAATAAAATGCTCACCTATCACATCCATTTTTGCCAAATGAAGGAATGAAGGAAGCCAAATTGAGGTGTCATAATTTTGTTGCCGTAACCCATAACTCTTCCTCACCAACCCTCATCTGTTACACATAGGCAATGCTTTCTTTGGACAGGGAACAGGGTTTGTCTCCTTGTAGTATAATGAACCCAGCAGTGTAAGTCCAGGAGACACAAATAAGTGCTAAAGAGATGAGAATAAAAAATTAAATCCAATTAGAATCCAGGAATCCTCTCTTCAGACTAACAGGAATCAGTACATCTGAAAACAAAGGTACTTCCCCAAAGGCTATAGCTATGGGGGAGAAAAAGATCAACTAAGAAGTCCTGGAACAGCATAGCCAAAATTACAGCTTTATATATGTGGATAATACAATTTAGTAGATTTGAGTGTCAAAATCCAGTGCTTAGTAGTTCTAAACGCCAAATGAGAACATCAGTCACACTAAGGTTTTAATCACTGCATCTTCCTTCAGAAAACTGCAGTTCATTTCATTGTAGAAAGCACCAGGCTATGGACTCAGTGTTTTGCTAGGCGTAGAGCAGAGCAGAATTATACGTAAAATGTCAACCATGATTTATTATTCACTATTTCTCATATCATTGGAACATCAAGCAAAATTACTCTGAAGATAGTAAAACTGAAAAAAAGGAAGCACTTGTAGAACATGCTGTTAATAAGCAGATTTCTTCACATCAGTATGTTATAGACACCAGACGTATAAATGGCACCAAAAGCTATGAAGAGGTTTAACAACATCCCTAACTTGGGAACCCTAAAGATTCCTCCCCTCAGAAGCTGGAGAGGAACACTGGAGCAAGAACAGCATCACAATTGTGTATTTTTCTCCTTCCCTAAACTAGGGGAGCATTTTGAGACAAGATATTGGAGCAGGTGGGTCTTTGGCCTGGCTATTTCTCTTTTCCCACAAAAGAAGTTCAACCCTTCCTGTTGCAGCAGCAGATCTGCTGCACAGACAACTGGAAGACACCAAACCTTAGGGGAATAAACTCCACTTGGAAAGATCTCTCTCTCAGCTACTGAGAGAGATGGAAACCTAACACAAACACTTCACAACACCCTCCCTTTTCAGTCTCTTCAGTAACTTTCCAGGGCTAAGGGTGATAAAAGCTGCCCTTTAAACTCTTCTTTAGAAGTTCTGGACAGCCTGGGAAAAAATAACAACTTCTCTAAACAAAAGAAAAAGCCAACTTGATATGGCAAGGGTGCTTCCCCCCCTCTCCAGACTGGATGAAATGAAGAGGAAAAAACCACTGGTCAGTGAATAAAGTGCTCTAGACAGTATGCAGTGGTGACCTCACAACTGGGGAATGTGGCTTAACAGTAGTTTTACAAAATGCTGTATGTAGTCATGAGGTTTTGAATTTTTCTCACTCCTCTTTCTGAACCAGTAGTCCAAAAAAGGCTGTCTCCACTGACCTATATTAGAGACAGATGTCATGAATTCAAGCAGACATCAATTAATCTAGTAAGGACCACATGGAAGCCTTAAGAAGAAGAATGCTATGGGAGGAAAAACACTTCCTCCAGAAACTTTGCTGTAAATACAGAACACAACCCTGACCTGGAAGAACCCTTGCAGTTACCATGACTAAAAGTGCCCTCACAAAACTAACAAAAATCCAAACTGCTTTAGGGAAAACAGAGAATAGCTGGAACCTTTAACAGTAAGAACAGCTGCAGAAACACTGAGATCAAAAAAGCCCTCCTGTTTACTCCATACATTGTTCTAGTGAATGCTCTTCTGCTAAGATAAATGCTTTCTTCTTTCTTCCTTAGCTTCAAAGAGCAGCTGTTTGCTGAAAAGGCTGCCCAACATCCAAACTGCCATAGGTAAGCACCATGAGTCAGAGAACTCAATAGATTTTGTCTCAAAGAACTGTGAATAGTCCAATTAATCAGACTGTCCTTCATCTTGTATCAGCATAACTTCACTGAACACCAGCCTTACATCAGGTGATTATTCATGGCTCTGACACAGAGAGGGACAGAGAAATGTTTTCCCCAAACTGTTTGGTGAACAGGCTAAAGGAAAGCTCTAAGGCTGACCATAAAATAGTTTTACCTTTTTAACAGGACAAACCCTGTCCTTTCCTACTTGTTAATTCATCAAAATAGCAAATCGCCTGAGCCAAGTGAAATGATGTTAAAATACAGCTTTGACTCCTGTACAGATCAGAGTCACTGACTCAGCCCAGTGACACAGCCACCTTCAGGAATTTCTGCCTTTAACAATGTAAAAAGGGTCACTAAGAGAGGATGAACGGGGGCAGAAGGAAGGCACCTGACATTTTGCAGCTCTACATGACACTCAGTTTTGAGGTCTTCAAGAGTAGCTCTTTTAAGGAGCCAAGAAGAAGATATTTCTAGGTAGTAATTAAAAGTCTGAAATCAACCAGAATCATCCAAACACATTCAATATGGAAATTTAAAACACTGTTTGTTGGCTTTTCAGTTTATTCTTTGATGAGTTGGAACAGATTGCACGGCAGACAAGACAGGAACAGTACATACATGTTCTCAGTTTTCCATCTCTCCCTTTGTGGTCCTGATTCCCATTTCTTAGAGCAGGAGTGGGGCTGCAAGCTAGTGTTAGCAGTAGCATTTCTGCCTGTTTTCATTTTTGCTGTGAACTGGGAAAGAATCACATGAGCTTCTGTGTAATGTTAGAAAAAAAGTATTTCATTAAAATTAATTTAATTTAACTGCCTAGTTTTCTCAAAAGCAAATAGAGAAAACCTCCTCTCAGCCTCATAATTTAATTCAAACATCCATAACCTCAAAAACATCTTACAGCAACAACTGCTACATGACTGCTTCCCCAGCATGTCATATCAGACACAGCTGCCATTAACCCTTCTGCTGCAAAGTAGCCTTCATCATGTTTTGTTTATTGCAATGGGCATCACACACCACCACCTCTCCCACCAGTCCTAGTCAGGGTTCTTTGGAGTACTTCTCCAAATCTCCAGTGCAGATTTCTCAAGGATGCTAGCAGCAATGTCATGCTACCTGAAAGAAAAAGCATAACCTAAATTTATCAACCTAACCAAAACTTACCTTGTGCTTCAGTCCTAGAACAACTAAAATAAGGAGGTCTTTACTCATCACAGCTTACTATCATCAGGCTTCCAGTCCTAAGACTGGGAACAGAACAAGTAAAATAAAGTATCCCTTGGATTATATTTAACAGGGTTCCTTCAGTCTCCTTCATTCCTCTCTTCTGCTAGACAGTTCTCAAGCACAATAATAAGGCTTCTTCCATTCTTGCAGCGTAAAAAGATATTGTTTTCTTACTTAACAGATGCTAATCACAACTGTTAAAAGTATGTCTTGGTTTTACTGTCCTTTCTCAGCACACAAGAAGTCTGTATGTGTTTGTTCCACTAAACTCTTTCCTGCCTTGATGACTACTACATACTCTTAAAATTTATGTACAGCCATCTTAGCAAAATGAGGCAGAGAGCAAAGCTTTGATGTCTCTGGTCACATTATAGCAACACAGAGGACAAAATTAGAGGCAGACTGAGTAGACTAAGTTGTCTCATCCATATACTCCATTTACAAACCTCAGAGCCAGCTTATTAGTGTCTGGATACCAGTGCAAGTGTGTTCTTCAGAGTAAGTGACAAGGTTCAGAGGAAGGCCTGACAAGCAGTGTAACATTCACCTACTGGAATACACTTGACTTCCATTCAATCATCTGATGAGGGATCCCTACAACATTTCCAAGAGAACACAAAATGGAAGTAGGTTTCCCTTCGGAGGTGGAACATTGCTGACCTTGCAGGCAGGCACAGAAGAGTTGATGCCTGGTGATCACACACACATTCAGGATTTTCAAGAGAAGAAGCTCTTGCATCAGTTTAAGGTCACAGCTGCTTTGATTGAATACATGCAGCAACAAATCACCTGCTTCCACAGTGTGTGCTGGTGCTTTGCTCTTGATGACCAAGATCAAGAATAAAATGATGAATGGCAGGGTTTTAACAAAAATCTCTATCAAAACCCATGAACCCACAGAACATCTAGCAGTAATTTCTAATCTCTTAACTGAAGTGTTGAGAATGACCAGTGCTTAGATTGCCCAATTCACTCAAGTTTTATAACCTATTCAGGGAACAAGAAGGTCTTTCTAGGAGGATATTTTTTCTCTGAGTTTTAGAACAGATTTCTGAAGGAAGAATATGAAGTGCAGTTTTAATGTGCTCTTCTCTCAAGAGGACAAAGAAACATGACAACCCCCCTGCCATTTCTGAGCTATTAGATCTTCCCTGAATAGAGTTTTGCTACTAAAGCAAATTTAGCCTTCTGTGAATGCAACAACTGTAAAAATTTTTGCACAAACAACAGTAGTAGAACAACAATAGTAGAAACTTGTAACTAGTTATAACCATATCCACTCTCAGAAAACAAATGAACATTTAATTAGGTTAATGCTACTGTGGTGAAGAGTTGCAAGCAAAGTAAGCATTCCACCTTACACATACAAAGGGAGAAAAAACCCTGAGATTTGCCAGTTTTATGCAACTCATCTGGCTGGTTAGAAGAACACAAAATGTACAAACTTAGTCCTAAGATGAACATATAAAGAAAGAGATCAACCTCATACATAGCAGGCACCTTCATGGATATTCACAGGAAGAACAAGTCCATCTTAAAAAAGTGTTCATTTTTCAGTAAGCACAATAACTGGAACTATAGGTATTGCTTCTTTTTCTCTGTGAAAACTCATATTGGCAAATATGCTATTGTTCTCAAAATCAAAAATGGATTGAAAAGCTTATGAGTCATTCCCTTTTGCTTTTAAAATATTTGTACTTCATCTTTCTGCCAAGGATATGGAGAACCCCTTGTGTTTGAAGATTTATTAATAATCTCTAGTAGTCCAAAAAGTCCTCTGCTACTTCTTCAGAAATTCTTTCAAGAATCTTATCCAGACACACCAATTCTAAAGCACATAAACTTAGATATCTACTGCTAGAATTTTGTTGCTGATATTAAAGAGAGCATTTTTTCCCCTCATCCAAGCAGAACAAAACTCTACATTTACTGCACACTTCTACCTTTTCTATAAATACATTATTACTGTCTCCCCTTGTATTCTCAATAAAACTATTTTTCCATGCGCATTTCTTTCTTATGAAACGGAACTTTTGGGGCAAACTGTATAAAACTGCTCTAAACAATGCCCAGCCATTCATATTTCTTGCTTTACATGCTTTCCCACATGGCTTGATTCATAATTACTTCCAGCTTCAGGAAACTGGCCCTTTTAAAGACACCAAACGTAAGTTTTTGACTTTGTTTGCATTTAACAAATCAAGCAATGAATCAATTCTATCTAAGCTGCCAGCAGTTCTGAATTCTACAATTTTTATCTTCTTCTTCATCAACTGAGAATGTATCTAACATAGGAATCCCAAAGTTATATAATAAAGACTTGTATGAGAAATCCTTATCAGAATGCCAAAGGATCAAAATTGAAACAAACTGAAATGAACTAAGAAGGGCAAAAGAAAAACAGGGATGGCAGTTAGATCCCAGCCAATGTGGGAGAGGTTTGATGGATGAACAACAAACAGCCAGGTAACTGAATTGCTATAAATAGCTTGGGTTAACTTTCTTAACTATTTCAAGAGCTCAAACAATTACTACAGAATGAAAGAGATTAGGCAGAAGGAGACGAATTAAAAACTTAGATGAAAGAGAAATAAATAACCAACTGCCAGAAAAATACCAGTGTCATAAAGCATGCTAAGCCTTTAAATAATATTTCAGAAAAAGCATCAGGAGACTCTTGCATGTGATGGTCAGAATACTTTAATTTAGCCCGTGAGAGACACTCTTAGTCTTGGACAGGACAGAACATCACTGGGACTTCTTCACTTTTGTCCCTCATTCAGGATTGCAGGAATACAAAAAGACAAATTGAAAAAAAAATCTAAAACCAGGGCACAAAGAAATCCCACAGCACCAGGCATGGGGAAAGTCCAGCATTCCAACACGTTTACTGCTTATTTTTACAGTGTGTAATGGCAAAGTACCACACAAAGACACAAACAGTTTCAAAGCAACCTCCCAGCCTAGAAAGAAAATGAGGGGAAGGGGCTCTGTTTCAGTTCTTCATTATTAAAGCTCTGAAGTAAAGAAATTTCAACAAACATAAGTAACCCAATCTGTGTGTTTCCCTAGCTCAAACTCCCTCCACTTTTATGGTCTTTTCAAAGTCTAGATCAAATTTCATTTGAGTTTGCAAGGTGAAGGTTGTTATTTCTGGCTTCCCCCCCATCCCCCCCCGACACAATTGCTTTGTCTTTTCTTTTTAACATAAAGTTGAAATAATCATAAATATTAAAAAAAAACTTGGTTGCATCTCCGAAATCTATTCTATAATAATGAAGAAATATGTAAATACACAACATCACAAACTGTCTAGCAAAACACAAAGTTCATTGGAAAAAATATTTTTTATTTTAGTTAAGTTCTACCTAAAAATTCCCAAAGTACACAATATAAAATATATACCAATATAAAATATATACCATATAGTTAACAGAGTCTACTGATATGTTAATATTATGTTGTTCTGAACCATAGTAATCTTATAATAATTTTTCCGGTTGAGAGGGGAAACAACTTTTTTTTCCTATTTCTACATTGAAAGAAAATGATAAGGCCCCCTGCTTTGTTAAAGTGCAAAATGATTCCATGAAACTCAAGTGTATCTTCTAACATTTGTTTAACTTTATCAGGGAGTGGTTCTTCCACAGTCAAAGTCAAACCCTGGGAAGATTTTTCCATCATTCATCTGCTGAGATTTTGACATCAAGGTTTTGAACTGACAGTGGCAGAAGGTGAAAAGATCGACCAAGCTCCTACGGGGAACTTTTCTCTGTTTAGAAGCATCAAATCCCCAATATATCTGCTGAAGTCTCTTTGAAAGTAGTTTCTGAAGGATGAGTTTGAAAGAGGGGCACAAGCAGTCACTAATCTTCCATCCCACTGAGGAAATGACACAGCAGCAGAGCAGGAAGGAAAGCTGGCACAGAAGCATGAGAGCAACAATGCAAGGGAGAAACCTCCAAATTATATGGGTTACAAAAAAGAAACTTTTCATATGCTCAACACAAATTAATCTACACTTGCAATCTGCCATGGCAGACTCAAAGCAATCATTAAGGTGACTAAACCAAGCATTCAGAAAGTACTAAGTGACAGAAGAATGACCATACAACCTTCAGTTTGGTCCACTTAATAAGCATTGAATACAGTCTATAATTAATTCCACGTTCATGATCCTCCTTTGGAAATCTCATTTAATTCAATGCAAACATAGATTCCGCTTGGGGAATGATTCAGAATTTGTAGTGAATGAGACTCTTGTTTCTAAGACCTGGCCAGTCTCAAAGAACTACTACAATATAAATATTTAATAATAACAAAAGCATGCAACTCATTGCCAAGCACAGATGTTAGAAAGTGACTGCAAATCTTGGCATTTGGTGGCACCTAGTAATCCACTGGCTGAGTCACTAATGTGATTGATAGCCTTAAGTTGTTCAGGAACTATTGCCCCCCTGAGAATAAAAATCTGTGAGTTGTATCATAGTTTTTATATAAGTATTTTTCTCTACACAACCAGCAAATGTCAGATGTTATCCTTACAGGTTTTAAAAAGGTTCCTGCTGCTTGGGAAAACCCTTTAGCAGGGAGAAAAGGATGCAACCGGCCTGTTTCTATACTTAGGGCATATTTTGTTTTGATATTCTAATTCTGGTAATGGTGTTATGGTTAGTACAAACATAACTAAAAGATGAACTCCTCTTGCAACAGATCTTTTTCACTAACCTGGTCCTGAGGAGACTTATATCTTATTTTGACTAAGGGAACAACTCATTCATAAACTGCATTGCCTATGGAAGTCCTCAGCTTTCCATTCACCCTGTATGTCATTAACAATTCCCACCTGGATACCATCCTGCCCCTTAAAAGCTGTTAGACTTTCTAAAGAAGAGCCTTCCTAGGCAAAGGCACCAGAAAGGAACCATCTTCCATCTTAATATTCTCCTTTCCAACAAGAGCGGTCAGAACCTGTCATTTCCATGAAGCTTCCATACAGTATCTTTAAAACTGGCCATCCCCTTACAGGTGAGATTCCTGTCCATGCCAGCCTCCCTAATTACAGCAAGGCACTTATCAAACATACAGCTCCCACAGAAAACACTATTCAAGTGCTTCTGACAGAATTCCTTCCAAAGCAAACAAATCTGGTTTCATTACCATTTCCATGAATTCAGGGAGAACAAAACCATTACATTCCTGTGACCACAGCAGACTGTGCTACATCTGAATAACAGACCCTGGATGTCTGCAGGGTAGAGGACATTAAAGCATCAATGCATAAAAAAACTAAAGAAGCAAAGGCAAATGGACACATTTACTACTTATTTATGTCAAATGTTTTCCTTTGTATGACATCCAAAATGCAAGTCAGAGCATTTAAGGTGTAATGCAGATCTACCTTTGTAGAAAATGTTGGTCTTACAGGCAGTTAGTTTCAATGACATCAATTGACATAGCCAGCAACAGGTTTTGAGCAAACAAAAGATTAAGAAAAAACATCCAAAGAAAACTAATTGTTGCCTTAAGTCCTTCAAGCCACTCAAGATTCTCACATGCTGTCAATTAAGTGAACCCTATAAAGTTACGATTTATGCCAAGATTCCACCAGAACGATTATATCACAACAACAGATATAATTCAATTATTTCTGCCAATAAAGTCATCAGTGCAGAACATATTATCCCTTTCAACTCAAAGCATTTTTTTAAAACCAGAAAGTGCTTCTGTGATGGTACCATCTTGACTCAGTCACAGGAAGTATTTTTAACCACCAAGTTCCATTAAATTCAGTCTGTACTTAGAAATTTGGTACTACAGAATTCCTGACCACAAAAGGTGAACTTGTAGAATGGTAGCAAAGTCCTTTAGGCTATCAGCCATTTTTCTTTGAAAATTTATTTCTCATGTTTTGTGGTATTTTCAGCCATTTTCTGTCTTCCTTGCTATTAAAAAATAAACAGACCAAAAAATCCAGAATAATTCAGGTCAGAAGTGAAGTCTGCAGGTCATCAGGTCTAGTCTCAAAGCAGGATCAGCTTTAATTCTACAGAAGAAACAAATAAACCACAACAAAAAGAAAAAAAAAACCCAACTAAAAAACCCTAACAAAGCTGCACTTTAAAAAAAAAAGTTATTTCACCTACATACAGTACTTGTTTTCCTTGTTCCTTAAGTTAGCTTATAGTATTTATTTTAATCATGCTGATTTTTTTACAAGTCTTTCTAGAAGTTAACTTTAGGACTTTAAAAAATGAACATGAATAGTTAGAGTACTATATAAGCATATATTTTTAACTAGCCAACAAAATCCTTCTTTAATCAAACTAATGG
This sequence comes from Pseudopodoces humilis, assembly GCF_049639895.1. Taxonomy (NCBI): domain Eukaryota; kingdom Metazoa; phylum Chordata; class Aves; order Passeriformes; family Paridae; genus Pseudopodoces; species Pseudopodoces humilis. The sequence goes on along the minus strand of NC_142209.1, from coordinate 21,518,229 downwards.
AGGGTTTTTATAATGGGGAGTTTTAAGAACAGAAATCAGTGTTCTGGAAGCCCTCTAGCAGGTAAAACTTCACTTGGCCTCATACTGAAGAATAAGAAAAAGCAGACTGTGCCTTGGAGAGCTGTGATCAAATAGGTAAATCAGCAAAGAAGGGAAAAAAAGAATGGAACAAAGGCCTGAGGGGAAGGAAGACTCAAGGGGATTTACTAAAAGGAAAATGAAAAGGACAGTGCAAGCAGGAGAAGGAAGACTGAAGCAGTGGTTTGGATGCAGCACAGACTGGCATGCCAACTGTGTGTGGACGGTCAGCAGGCGTGTTCAATAAATTGGACATTACAAAATACACAAAAATAGCCTGGAAAAAAAGCAATCAGTCTAGTTAAAAACTTAAAAACTATTTTTCCCTCTCCAACAGGCAGACATTCACTCAAAGGCTACTTATTCACTTCACTATTTTGGATTAATCTCCTTACTTTGACTTCTACATGTGTAAATTGAAGGTAATGTACCATGTGAATCTCATCCCACAGCGTGTATTGATACACACACTATTGTCTCTAAATCACTGGGATGTCTCAACACAGAAAGTTTAGCAAAGAAATTGGGTAATTGTGCCACCAATATGGGTTCCAGACAGCATGCAACAAAAACTGTGTAGAACATGACATTGAATGAGACTAGAAAGAAACCTTGGGCTATTTATGCAGCCAACACTATCCTTCCTGACCACTGAACAAGATACAGAGCCTTTGGAGGAAAATAAATAAATAAATAAACAAAGAATCAATATTCCTTCTTTATCATATACATTCAGCAATCTTTTTGCTGTATGTTACTATAATTGAGTTTATGCACCCAGCTGCTTCTGAAAAAGAAGCTTCTACCTAGAGACTTTCTCATCTCCTGCAAGCAGCAGTTCCCAACACACTTAGGGCACTTTTATTCCATTATGGAAGCTCACAGGCTGCTCACCATCACCAAACTGAATTGTTTCTCCCTACAGGTACAATGCTATTTCGAAAACATTAAGAATAGGGTTTGTATTGACATGATGTGTTGTGCAGGGGATGTATTCTCAAGTCACTCAAGGCCACGAGATTGGTCCTGGGCCCTTTTAAGTAGAAGGCTTTCAGTAGCATTTTTACAAAGATTTTTTGAATATTTAAGATGATTTCACCAAGAAATTCTGTCAGGTTGCTGACCCCAGAAACAGGGTCCCTACTGACCCCTAGTGTTCGGCAACAATTCGACTCAATTCGACTGATTTAAGGCAAAAAGCACGAGGAGCATCTTCATCCTTCAGCACTGCATTGTCCTTCTGACGTAGCAAGAGGTCCCTGCCTTGTGCTGAGGTTCTTTCCACTCTATTTTATCAATAAAAATAGTAGTATTCATTTTTCAAGAAACAAGTAGAAAGGAAATAAAAACTCTCAAGCATCCCAGCAAATTGTAGATTCACATTCCTTCTGCTTTTACATCTGTAATACATTTTTCATTTGGAAGATTAAGAGAAGGATATCTAGAGCAGAGACTGACAGTTGTGACTTCAAGTGGGTATTTATAGTCTCTTGATCAGTTATTAAGGAATTAATGACAGTGAACCACAATCCAAGCTGGCCTGCAAAGCTTAGTATAAGGAAAGGAGTTGTAATTGTCAGGTTGCTGCAGGACTTGACTGTCCCACGTAGAGTCCAGTGAGCCAGCTGCCCAGATGGCATAAAAGTTGCTTACAACAGAAAACTGTAACTACAGAAATGAAGAAGAATCCTACTGTTCTACTTACAATTTTGAGTCCAGGTTCAGGAGAAAGCCCAGTTTGTCATATTCTGGAAAACAAAAGCAAAGGACACAATATCATAAAAGCTGCAAGAGTCTCCTCTGCAAAAGGCACCAAAACCAAACAGCAGCAAGTCCTTATAGCAGCTGTTAATACAGATTATTGTTACTTCAGGGTATTCCTAAATTAACATTTCTCAATCTCCAGGAAATACCAGAGCAAGAGAACACATGGGTAACCATTAATTTAGAAATCACTAGAATTAACCAAGATATGCAGAGTGATAAAAAGAAACCATTACTGGAACCACTTATGCAGTGATAAACAAAGCTTTCCTGCTTGCGGTACAAAACTGTATGACAAACATTCCTCCTAAGTTCTGATGTGTAGAGCTTTGAAATTTGTCTTCATTCCCTGTCTACTCCAACCCACAACTTCATAATCAAGCAGCTGCTCTTCAAGAGAAAGTGACTCACGGTGGCAAAAATGCTTCAGGTGTCGTTCAGTTGGGAACTGCAAAGTCAGTTTATGCCACGAACAGGGGGCAGCTACAGAAACAAAACTATCACTCAGAGCATCTGTAACTCATGTATAAAATAAGCTTTTCATTCAGCATCTCTGAATACATTGTGATCTTGTAAATCAAACACTTGATACAAAAAAACCCCAAAAAAATCACTTAGAATTCACATGAGATATACAAGAAAAAGGTGTAGTGTTCTTCTGCTGGGTTAGGCTCAGGGGCCTCCTCACACTGAGGACCCCTGAGTCTCACTGCTATACAATAAAAAAATAATGAAGAGAAGTAAAAGATAACCCAATCTGAGATTAAAAAAAAACAAGAAAAAAAATTCTCATAAGCTTTTAGAAAGAGCTCATTGGAAATACAAGATTAATTTTCTCATGAGACACCCCTAGAATTCCTGGTGCAGTAGTTTACCTGAGAAGATCACAAGCTTTTCACACTCTCATTTACCAGCGGAACAGCAAAGCCTAAACACATACCTCAGACACAATGATTGCATGAGATAGGTCAATGTAAATTGTGCCATTGGTTTCAATCCCATTAAGATTTAATTCCTGAGCCAAGGGAAGTATTCTATTTGACATCACTTAGGTAACAGAAGCTGCAGAACACGTGCACACTTGATACTGGCACATACTGTCTGTTCCCTGCCAGCACCCGAGTGCCACCCACCATCCCCACTCCACCTGTGCTTCTCTCCTCCGCTTTCCTCATTCTGACAGTTCTGTTTCCCCCATGTGCTGCTTTCCTCATAACTTCTTCCCAGTTTATTCCTCCTACAAGAAATTATGTCCTGTACAACCTCACCTCCTCCACCTGTAGGACTGGGCTTAGGAAATTATCCATTCCAGAAAAAGAAACATGCCATCAATTTTTATTAACCCTTCTGACTCCCAAACCCAACATCTGTACTATGCAAACAGCAACAAATTTATTTTTTTTTTTAATAACTCTTTCTTTAAAAACATCTACAGCCACTGACCCATCTGTCATCAGCCTTATCTCATTCAAACCAACATTCCCTTCTTCTAACAGGAAATGCAAACAGAGGAAATGCAATAAGAGATATATCATCTCATAACTACAACAGCATCCTGGACTTTATTTCTATTAACTCAGCACTTCATTAGCTTTGCAACCAAAGCACACAGACATGAGCTAAACATAAAGGACAGACCTCCATTGCACTGTTTCACGAGATTTATCTTCAGTTTGTCACAAAAGTTTCATCTTCCCTAGGCTTTAAATTTTCATGTTCAATGATCATTGCTGACAGAGATAAAACGTAATATTTAAAAAATTATATGTCAACTACCTTGCAACAGGCACTTTATAAAAAAAAAAAAAAAGAGTATTACAAAAGAAAACAACACTTCTGGTTTCAAATCAGCTGCATAGGTATCTTCTTGATTTTCAGTAAGGTGCAACTATAGTTTCAGGCTGTAACATCAAACCAGAAGAATCCACACCCCTTCCTCTCATTGGTGGGTGAGATGTGCAAGCTACTGCAGGCAGAGAAATGCTGCCCTCACCGTGGGCTATCTCACACACATGGGCACTTTTTGAAGTCAGCATTACTATTAGCTTGGAAATTAATCTCTATCACATGCTGCTCCCCCAGGAAAGCCACTAGGACCCTCTAAAATGACAGCCTCTAAGTTATCTTCCTTTTTAGCAAAAATTGGAGTCTTGCTACAGACTTCCAGAGACATTTAGCTGTACCACTACAAATACAGGGCCCAAAAGTTAGCCCAACATGCCAGCTAGAAGCGGCCTGGATTCACAAAAGACAGAAAAAGCCCCAAAGACCCGAAGAAAGCCAAACACAGAGCCTAACTCCAGGAAAAGGCAATCCTTGTCTGGAGTTATGTGGTTTAAATTAAAACAAGAAGAAACTCAGATCCATTAAATCAAAGTACAACTGAATCTAAAACAGTTTGCTCAGTGTGTGATGATTACAGGAGAGGAATTGAACTGATCACGCAGCTCAAGAAAGGGGCAATCCCATTCCTACACCTTCTTCCATTTAAAATAGAGGTGTCAATAACCTGCCTTGGCACTCATGCCATTTCTCTGTGTCCTTACAGGTTACTTCCTTCTCCCATAACCTTAGTTTAAAGCCTTACTCGCCAAATTAACCACCTGATATACAGAAATATTTCTCCTCTTTTTCATGTAGTGGGATAAAGAAGTGCTGGAATATTAGAGAAAGCAGAACAAAATAGTTAGAGAGTACAAGGTAAAAAGACTCCAGCTTCTCCACCAAAAATCAGCTTGGACCAGCTGGCCATATTAACTGTGGTTTGATGTTGGCCTCCACCATCATCATGATAACTCTTCCCCAGCAGCCCAGTCATTAGGGGGTCTCTGCACTGAAGGGCAATGCAGAGCCACTCACAGGTACAGTCTGGAAAACTCCCTTCACATTTAAGCATGTTGATAGGTCTGATCCAGCCCAGGCCATGTCTGACCCACCAGTTTCCAGACAAGACACCTCTATGGCTGTGTGGCACAGGATCTAAAGCATAAAATTAGTAAAGGGAATAAAGAACTTGGTTTGCATCCCCTGGAAGAACATCATGGAGTAATCTGAACAAGACTTCATATTATCAGCCCACAGAAGACTGAAAGACCCATGAAAGATAAAAGTAACATGATTAGAAGAGCACAAGTTAATCTAAAGATCACAGACACCTGTGCTAACAGATCTCAGCTGACAATGTGGTACAGCAGCACACAGAAGCAGAGAAATGAACAAACATGGGAAGTGAAGTTTCATTGTGTCCCATAAACACAATAGGTCATCCTAGGTCAAAAACAAAATGCATTTCTACATTTCCAAGAAGATCAGAACTGAATAAGAATCTAAGAACTAACAACAATTTCATAATAAAGCATGTAATTTGGATTACATGAACAGAAATAGAGCCAAGTATAGCAATTTCTATAAATTATGCAAATCCTGTGACAAATTCAATGTTGGCATTAGCATGGAAATTCCTCCAAAGAATCCAACAGAAATACAGCTACCAGGCTGCAAGTGAGAGATGCATTGTCTCATGTCTGAAAACTCCATACAGACCACCCAGGAAGCCATAAACCCCAGTGTACAATATCCAGCAAGTATTCAAGTTGCCTTTTGCATCTGCAGCCAATATAGCTATACAGAAGCAAAATGGGAAGAATTTTGCCCTTATGATACTAATCTGAAATTAACAATCCAGGAATTAACTTGGTATAGTGACTTTATCCTTTCAAACTACTTGTAACTAATTTCACTGATGACTTGAATACTAGCCCTTTTAGCAGCCAGCTACTTAGAAGCACAGTACAAATAACTTTGCCTGCAGAAATATAAAATTAAACTTTTTTTTTTTCATGACCAGCTATATGCAGTTCTAGCTCTGTGTTTAACTGGTGATTGCAAGTACAGGAGGGAAGGCAGAAGATTCAATTTCACTATTTTATTCAAAATGTTTGTGTATGATTCTCAGGAGACAGAAGCCCTATCAAGGATGCTCAGACCACCCTGATACATTTCATCCTGTCCAGTGCAGTTTGGTCTCTGCAGAACTGAGGATCCAGTTGAGCCAAGCTTCCATTCATATGCAAGTTCTACATCTGCAGCAAAGGCCACAGGTAAAATGACTTACTCTGCATGAAAAAGGCCAAACATATCACATTCACCTTGGACTAAGAAAACACATATGGACAGTTATAAAAGTTCAGTTGATGTAAAATAATTCTGCTAGAACTTGAGAGACAATAAAGAATTAATGAAAAAAGTTATGTTAAATGGATCAACTGAAAGGGACAAAGGAAAGCTTTTATTCCAGGGTTAAAAAAATACCAGTCAGGATTATTGAGCAACAATCAAAGTACTGGATAAACAAAGACTTAATTTTGCATCCTTTCCTTAGGATTTTCACTTTAACCTCTTCAGTGATGGAATTTACTGATGGAAGCATTATCTTCTATTTAAATAACCAGAGAATAAAAAAGACTGCAAAGGCAAGTTCAGAAGTAGTAAAGCTGAGGCCACCTGAGCTTCTCAGCACAGTCCTGCATGGACAGCATGCAGGTCTGCGTTTCCGCTTCCTCCTCATCCCCACTTACACTTTTGCATACGCATTTACCAACCTTTTTCTCCAGGTTGCCAAGTGACACCAAGGAAAACACCAAGAAAAAGCCCAGTCCCTGGTGCCTTTCCCTGCTGTGTAACAACAGACAGAAGAAGCAGAAGTGACCCCTGTAAAGCTAAGTGCTCAGCCCTTGCAGCCCAGCACCAGGAGCTTACCTCACCAATCTACAGCTACACATCCTAATACAACTATAGCAACCTCCAATGGTAGAAAAGCAACTGACTGCTTTAAGCTGAATTTAGGAAAGACTCCAATAGGAAGATGAAAAATTTCCTCCTATGATCTGCATATGCCCTTTTGCTTTTCCCAGGAAGTCATCTTTTTCAAGCCAGACTATAGCCTTTGCTAAACAGTTGTTCCATTTACTGCCATGAGTCCACTTGGTAAATGGAGTTAATGCTGCCCTACTTAGTGTCCCAACATACTCTTTATTCTATAAATTGTATCATATTTCCTAATAAAAGTCAAGAACAATATTAACAAAACAGTAATCTATACTGGCTTTTAGTAACTTACAAGATGTGCTGATTTGATGCAGAGAGGTGTCACATGAGAGCAAAATACTAAAATACTTTTAATTTGAGGCATTCATTAAGCCACTTCTTGACATTTGCACCTCAACTCATTCACAGCTGTATTTTCAACTGGAGGAATAGAGTATTAACAAGAAGACAGATGATGATACTGAACATGCTGGCAAAGTCACATAAGGACTATGAAACAGCTTCATGACAGTCACTGGCAAAGATTCAAGCAGCTCCCACAGTCTACACTCAGAAAAATAAAGAATGAAGTAGAACTTCATTAATCAAAAATGAAAAGGGAAAAGCATTTTTGCACAAAAAAAGGCACTAAAACCAGCAGAGAAAATACACATATTTCCCTTTTTTCTTTCTGCGTTACAGGGATGAAGAAATACACAGCATAGTAAGTTCATCTCTCCTTTCACATCATAATCATATAGTGCTAAACAGAAATGCAATTTGGGTGAAAAACCCCAATATGCCAGAACCACATCAGCTCCAAACATTAATTAAAGTTGCTTTCCTCAAACCACGAACATCTAAAGTTAATTACCACTGACCTGAAAATCCAGGAAATATCAGAGTTTGCAACTGTAGACATCTGAGTATCATTGAGAAATCAAATAAACAGCAAGGAATCTTCTGCAAGTCACCAGTGTTTTTCTCTTATGCTAGGAATCTATCACTACTCTACCCATTTGATATCTCATTCAGTTGCACTTCTATTCCTGGCCTCCATCCACACCACTCTCCATCCAAAACATAGGCAAGCAGTCACCAAATTCACACCGGAGTTGTATTTGATAGGACAGACACAGTGATATTCTCATCCTTCATGGAATGGCTATCTGACCATCTTCAGCAGCTGAACAAAACAGAGAAGTTTCCTTCATAGTTCTCACAGCTTCTCCCAAAACGGTTATGGACTTTGACTTAAGGAATCACTAACAGCAAACTCCTAAATAAGCACAGATTTAAATTCTCAGACGATTACTCCACTATCAGTGTGAACTCAGCATTTGGAAGCATGGTCTTACATGTGGGCTTTCACAAGCACATGAGCTGCAGCAGATAACACTACTCCAAACCAAAGTCTGGAAATCCAGAATAGTTAATACATGCAAACAACTTGACCAAGACCTAGATTGCTAGTAATTTGGTTGCTAGTAATGTTGGAAGTAGCACCTTTTAAGCCTGCAGCAAGAACATCTGCTATGAATCAGTGGTCAGTATTGCAATCAAACATGTCTAACAAGAGCATAAGCCTACAGCTCAAAGGTATTCAGTATTTTCAGCAAGCACAGTAGCATCTGGGAAACTTGCACTCATATCCAAGGCTTAGAGAAGAAAAATTTAGCTTGCTGTCAGATACAGGAGGTAGGAAAAAGTCTTGAACAAAAATAGCAGGGGTATAAATCTAACTTGCAGGGTCCAATGTTTGATTTGGTAGCAACAAAGTAAAACAAAGCAACTAGAGAGGAAAGAAAAAAATAAAAGGAGCACTAGCTGTCTATGGCAAGTGAATGAAATCTAGGTCTCCTAAAAAACTGATTGTTTCTCCAACTTCAGAGCATGACACCCTTCTTTCTGAAATGGTTTCAGCTGAAACATTGGCCTAGACATCACATCAAACACATCTCAGCTGCTCAAGAGCTGCTCAAAACTTATCTTTCAAGGGAATAGACAGCCATGAAGAGAATTACAAAAACATCTGGACTTGTGAACGCTGGACCACAGCATGAACCTCATGGCTCAGCCTCACTCAAAGCACATTTGGCTTGCATGTCCTCTACCCAATAATCTCCTGTGAAGCATTACATTAAAGCTCCATAGCCAGATGAACTTCTGAACAAGCAGTTCAGAAATTTTATCCAGGAAAACCTAAACAGTGTCATTAGTCTGAGTTGCATAAGGACAGATTTCCAGCATTTCTGAAAACTGTGACTTCCATATGGGACAAAGTTAAGGGGAAAGCCAAGATAAGGACAGTCAATTCAATATGATACAGAAGCTGCAACAAGACAGCCCTTCACATGGCATGATTAACAAGTAGCAAAGAGCACTTCTAAAATGTTTAATATGCAAATACAAGTACCAGTTTTAAGCAGCATGAAATCTTAACAGGGAGACTATTACTCTCAGCTGGTTTTGACTAATAAAGAAAAAAGTATATGTAATTTTATGTTTCAAATCATATAACTTTAGCTGAAACATCACCTACTGGGAATGGCTGGGCCTGGAGCTGCCATGGTTTCTGTGGGTTCTTTCTGGGCTCTGTCTTTTCCTGGGTCTGCAGCAAGGTGAGATGGGATGGACAGCGGAAGCACAATAGCCACAGTTTTTCTCTCTCTCCTTCCTGTTCAACAAGGAAAGCTATCCCTCAGTTGGACAGACATCACACATCTTGACATCTTATTACACATACCAGTTAGAGCAAGGTGAAGCTTGCAGCACAATGAGTGCAAAGTACTAAACACAAGAGCAATAAACATACAGCTTTCTCGGACATCTCTGAGCCTCTCTTCTCAAACACATGAGTTTTCTTCACGTTTCTTCAATGAAGGAAGTCAAACTTGTTGCAGTGAAAGGGTTTACAAAAGATCAAGTGTTACTGTCTCAATCCCTAACCTTTTTCAAGCTTGAGTTTTAAAATGCCAGCAGAGCAAAGACCAGTGCTTTTAAATCAGACCCAGGCAGTCCAGTGTCTCACATGAGCCTGTCTCCCACCCTCCATATTAACAGAACTCCAAAAGACACAGAGAAATCAAACAGTTTTTCATCACTAAGTTTACTTTCCTATTGGTAGAAACATTAATAGTTAACTCCATAGATACAAAATCTGTGATTAAAATTCAAGCAAGGGTATCTCAAACCCATGCAACTTCCTCCCTACTTTTGCAGACTGAAGAGACCACCACCCAATACAGGAGGCAGGCAACAACACACTTCAGTTATGACATATTAATTAGTAAGAGAGAATTAATAGAGGATTTCTTCCCCCCATATACACAACAACATATCCATTTGGCACCCTAGAGATACTCCCACTTTAGATCATGCACTAAGAATAGATCTGTTTCCAGACAGAAGTTTTAGAGGAGATACAGGGAGAGAAGAAAAAGTTTGAGTTCTTTTAAACTAAGTAAGCTATTACCACTAGTTCAGGGGTTAGTAAATCAGATATGTATTCAAGCTTCAAGTATTAGTGTCAGGCAGCAGGCTCTCTCTCAAACTGTGCAGGCAGAAGACTGGTGCTATGTTGGAAGGCAGCATGTTCCCCCTATCAACCTAAGAGGAAAGGCTGGCAAGCAAGATAAAATAAAAAAAAGTCCAAGCCAAGGTTTTATCTTTTGTGTAAGACAATAAATATCCCCATCTTTTAAGTGTTAAGGGGTTTAAAGTTATAAGAGCAATTCTTAGCCTTTCCCTTGCACTTCATATATATTATATACACTGTAAACTGAATTTCATCAAGTATCATGCTCACTATGGTGTGCCTTGGCTGCAGCTTGCATATTACATGCAGCCAAATGGAGAGTTACTGATCTAGTGAAGTGCCCCCAGCACAAAAGAATTTTTGATTTCTGGTTCAGTTTAATTGTAGGCCATGCTTAGGTTCCAAAGGAAATGAGATTGGGAAGGATTTGCCCTGGGGTTTGATAATTCTGGTCAACATCCACCCAAAAAACCCCGTTTCCAGCCCTATTGGTTTAGTTACGACTCTTTCGCCTTCTCCTTCCTGGAAGCATTCCTAATGTCTTTCCCCAAATAACTCAACTGTTTGTTTAGCTGGGAAACTCTCCTAGTAGCACGAAACAGTTTTTCTTCTGCTGGTGGGTGACATCATCTTAATGCCTTTCACATGAGAAGAGAAGCACAAACTGCATCATCAACACGTGTCCAGGTCGTTTCCTTGCTGGGTAAGGGAAGAGTCCCGCACGTTAATCCTTGTGTCATACTAAGGCTCTTAAAACTCCCACTGCACTTAGGAAAGGACCCATTTACCCTTTGGCTAGATGCTTGATTCCCACAGAAGTCTGACTGGGTGTCCTGCCTCCCAACATGGCTACCATGTCCAATTAAGTAGAGGCCTTGTCATGAGGTGGGAGATAGAGAAGAAGGCAATGTTGTACCTGAGCCTAATGTTTGTCCAACGGAGTCAAAGGAAAGAACCACTGAATCTGTAACACAAGAGTACAAGTTCATTTTCCCCTTTTCTCAGCACCATTTCTTGCTGTAACATTTTTTTGTTATTTTGGTTAAGCAATTCCTTGTTGCTCCCTTCTGCCAGGAAGCAGAACAACTTCTTCACCAACCAGACAAAACAAGAGGCACCAAGCAAAGGCAGAACAACAGAGTATGCAATAAACCACAGTGCTGTTAACCAATGAAGTAGCTACAATTCATTGAAAAGAATTTCATTTTATGTCTAATAAGCCTGGTCAAGTGAATCAAAACATGCTTTGACTGCTGGCCTAGAGAGTTTCTTCTTATCAAATGTATTTCCAATATTTTATCCCCACTTAGGGGCCTCACTTCTTATGATCAGTTCTTCCCTGACATGGTTTGCTAAGCCAAGCACTTTGTGCTCCTTGCATTCCATGCTCACCATGTTTCCCACATCATTACTCACAGTAGTGGCTTCCAACTACTTCCAACAGTGCATTTCAGTTCATCAATATCTTTTCACCTTTGCACTATATGCAGCACATGTGCAAAGCATCAAGAAAATATAACCTCTCTACTTGATACTCTTATTTTTCTATCTGGGAATCACAACAATGCTTTTATCCACGACTGCATTGGCAACTCTTGCTCACCAGTTAATGCCTGACACTTTCAATCACTGTTTCATATGATGAGGCACCCTTTGCTTCAACTGTGCTTTAAAGATCCTAGTTTTTATATATGCAACTTGACATTTGGTCACATAGAAGCCCTTACTGCCTGCTTGCACTCAGCTCACCCCATGATCCAGACCCCTTTATTAGACATCTGTTTTCCTCATACACCACCCTTTCAGCCTAGAATCTGTTTGCAAAACTACCAGTAATAATTTGATATTCTGTTCCAAGTGGAGTTGCATTATGGCATCATGCTCAATAATGGGGCTTCCCCCCAGCTTTATGCTTATTTGAGACAAACCAAGATTTATTTTGGTAGTAAGCCTCCTGGTCTGCCATCCATTTTCATGGAAATCCTAGCTGAAGGAGGAAGACTACCAAATTCTATACCCCTACAGAATTGGGCCCAGAACTTAGAGACAAATTGCCAGTGGGCACAACACAGAAAAGAATAAAACACCACAATAGGATTAATAATTTTATGGTCTGAGAAACTTTAAACTGACACAGCAATAGCTAAATTAATAGACCAAACCTTTTGACATTTCTCTTTGTCACTCAGTGTTCAGAAGTGATCAACTCATCACACATCCTTTGCAGTATCACAAAGGCTGCCAAAGTGCACGTCCTCAGTGCAAGGCAAAAAGCTCAAGCACAAGAAGACTTAGCCTGCTGAAAAGAGTTCAACCTCCTGCTGGATCACTTGAAATTTAGGCAGGATACAATCACAGGCACTGGCAGTTACCATGTTAGAGCTGAAAGTAACTTGACACAGGACTGAGCCCTTGGATTCTCTGTATTTTACATTATCCTGATGCTTATTTTCCAACCCTTTAAAAATGCAGTAAGAAACTTAATTTTCAAAATTAACACTGTTGTTTTAATAAAGGACTGTTAATTTGACTGGGTTTGAAAGGATTTAGAAAAAGACAGTCTGTGCTGTCTCAGATCCAGCACTATGGTAGTAACATTAAAAAAAATTAAAAAGATATTACTGGTCTCAAAACTTACTCCAACAAAAATAAAAATCCATCTGGACTTAACAACTGTATTTCCTCTTTTGGGAATAAAATTCAGACATCATTATATTATTCTAAATAACAAGGAGTTTGATTCATTTTAACTGCATTAACTTTATTTGCCATCAATTTTAAAGTATCTCTGTGGAGTTCTACTTTTTAAAAACTGTTGAGATTTTTATCAACATAAAGTACTGCTTTGTAGTTAATATCAAATTTAAAAGCTGTTAATTTTTCTGAAATATATTTTGCGCTCACACACTGCACATGAAATATTAGGACTTATCTAAGAATGGCTGAAAAGCACTGCAAGCACCAAATTAATAACATTATCGCAACCCACAAAAATAGTATAATGTTTCATTCCCTTAACTGAGAACATTATCTTCCTCATATAAAAGAACAATTTACAAGAAGATTAAGAGCTCCCTTTTCCAATCCAGTCCTTCATGCTACTAGTAGTTTCAACTAATCAAATTCACTGTGAAAAACCTGTATCATAGTCAACTCCCCCTCGACCTCCAGGAGTAATTTCACAAAACATGGATCTTTATTAAAACACTTTGCTAAAACTGTGTTTATTTCTGGTATTAGCACTCCAAAACAGAATAAACTATAAACCTGAAGAAAGCTAACAAGATAATCATATGTCACCTTTCTTCTACCCAAATAGTTACATCCAAATTCAGAGCTACAGGTTATTTCTGTCAGAAGTTGACAGAGAGAAGCATTTCTTTGAAGCAAGCCAGATTTACTTGCAAATACACTGAGTTCTGCTTCCACAAACATAAGAAGAAAAGTTTCGTTGCTTCTAGCTTCAAATCTCTTCCAGTCATGGCTCAGTTCAAAATCCTCCTGACTTTCTAGGGGGTCTTTTTTGCTGAGACAAAGTGGCAGCTCCGTCTGTGCCCAGTGCCTTTCCCCAAGCCCTGGAGTGTGCTCTACCTTTCAAAGGCAATCTTCAAAGGCATTATCTTTCAAAACTTATTAAGATACAATGTAAAACATACCACTTACACGAGCCCTTGCTTTAGGTGCCAGGAAGTGTTTGTGCCTGAAGGAAGTCCCCAACCTTTCAGATAACTATTTCCATTAAGAAGCTTAAATGTTTTTCCTCCTGCCTTAACTAAAGGGCAGCCTTTATACCTAAATCACAAAATCTGACACACAGTAGTTTGCCAATATGTACAGCTTAAGGCTGCACACACCACAGTGCCAGTCTTTTACATCTGTTCTCATGTTAACTACAACCTTTTTTTTCAGTGGCTCTAGCAGCTTAAAAAAGAAAAGGGAAAAAAAAACCCAAAACAACAAGATATAGCAAAATCCAAATGTAATTCTGGATCTTATCCAATCCATCAGAAGAAGCACAAGCACTCACTCAATTTAGAAGGCACTCAGTGCCAGGAATAATGGCAGCTGAGATCTTACCAGCCAGATTGCAAAGCTGCTTTGGGTCACTTTGTGTCAAATTTGGGTTAAAGTTGCATTGGGATCTATGCCCTGGGTCACTTTCCCCTCACTCCAACCATTCAGTTAGAGCATCACAAGCTGGACCAATATACAAATCTGCTCCATCATCCCTCACAAAACAGTGCTGTGCAGGGCTACCTGAATGCATTCCATCATAGCCCCTTTGGAGTGTGGAGGAGTGTTGTATGGGACCCTGTTCCACTGCTCTGAAACCAACACAAGGATCCCATTCCATTCAGGAACAAGGAGCTCAAAGACAGACTCTGCAAAGACCTTCAATGCTGCTCTGGGAACAAATTTAAACTCAGTTCCAACAACGCTCCATACAGGACCCAGAAGTGAATGTACCTTTGTAGGAACACAAATGGACTTGCACAGATCTGTTCTGTAGTAAACAAGCAAAGAAACAAACAAACCAAAAATTAAACCAAAAACCAAATCTCAAATAAACCCACCTGCAAATCTGTAATGACTACATTTATTGCTGCATCTACACCACAGTCCAGCTAAGACATACAGTTATGTGGACTGATTGTATTTCAAGGCAAAGGATGCACTTCAAGTGTTGCTAACCCCTTACCTTTCTCAGGGCCTGGATAACTGTGCACCACACCCCCCTGTCCCTAAAACAGGCAGACTGTATCATCCATCTTGCTACATATATTGTGCACCTCAGCTTGGGGCATTTTTGGACACCAGACAAGTATTTAACTGCTACTTGTAACAGATTGCTGTAACTTTTCCAGTAGTCTAGTTTCTGAACAGAAAAATAAACCAAGATTTGGATCTTCACAAATGAGTGATGATCCTGACCAACAAACTGCAGATTTGTAGGAGACAAACAAAGCCATGCTGAAAAATATCTTATGTTTCATACTCCATGCACATCACTATATAAATATTTAAAATGGGTACTACTCTGAAGAGATGTATGGAAACCGCTCCTAAAAGCCCAGTTGTGTTAAGTTCTTACAATCATGTAGGAGCAAATACACAGATTAATTTCCAATGCAAATACTGTCCTTTGATTTCATCATTGAAGAAAATGCAATATACAAACCTAAAACCAAACAGTGGCAACGCATAATGAGAACAGCAAATATAATCCACATTCAAGCAAAAACTATATAAACTGTATGTTTACCTAAGTGCTGTTTCAAAATTTCAGTCAAGATTTTTATAGTAAGTCCCTCTGAGAAGCCACTAACCTTTTATCGCTTTTTACAGATTCTCCCTGCAAGGATTTGTACATATTTGTCTCAACCTATTGGAAACCAAAGAAGCTAAACCAGTAACTTCTCTTATCTGGGTTTGTTTGGGTTTTTTTTGTTTGTTTTTGGTTTTTTTGTTTTGTAGGGGGGATTGTTTGGGGTTTTTTTTAAAGAAAAAAAAAATAAAAAATGCAAAACCAGACTTCAGCAATAAAGTAACTTAGTAACTTCCCCAAGAAAAACATGATTGCATGCTGCTTTGGAAGTGGTCCTGAGAAACCACAAACTGTCAGTCCCACTGGAGTTATAAGAGTTTAATAATAAAGGCTTAACACAGCCTCAGTACCACATACCATTACAGCAATACACTCCACAGGCCAAGCCAAACAGGGAATACATCACAATATAAGGCTGTGATTTGGCACATCCTTATTCAGACACTCAAGCTCTGAGGTCTGTATTGCTTTGTTATATGCATAATCAACCTCTCTCATTCCACACCCCTGCTCTCCAGATACTCTGATGAATCCCTACAGAACTACAGCCTATATTTAATAACATTTAATGTAATTTATACCTCCAGAGCTTGGTCAGAGACCAGATATGCTGCAGAGCTCCATCAGCTGGCCTGGGGATAGCAACTGCAGTAATATTATCTACTAAAATTTTGATTCAGAGTCAGAATGAAAAAAGAAAAAAAGAGGTGTTTCATTTTTATCACAGAATTAGAACAACATCCTTAAGGGTTTGTCATTCATCTGTCTCCATTTTTCTGCTGAGTACTGAAAAGTATAGGATCAAACATCCCAGTAGCCATCAAAATTTATTTTCTATTTGAGATCAATATTCTGGAATGTAACATACCAGAGAAGGAACATTTAATGCATGAAACTCTTCATAACTTGCTGACAAAGAGATCAATAACAACAAGAACTATTCTGACGTTTCACCTAGTCAGGAAATGAAGCTCACAAAAGCAGTGCACTCTCAAAGAACATTCTACTGTTGGGATTCATTTGGCAAGAAGATCTGTCTCAGAATATCTCCTGCCCCAAAGAAAAAATATTTTTAATAAGACCCTCTTTTATCATGACTATGCAACATACTGGATAATTCTTATATCCAAAGAATTGAAGGGAACTGAATAATTTCACTTCTGTCTTAGAGATCTCATTTAGACATTTAAAGCATGAATATCCTTCCTCAGATTCAGAAAAACAACTGCCTACACTCAAAAATTCCTTGTCAGGGCAACAGTCACTTCCTAACACATTGTTTTGCATGCTGAAGATGAATTTAGGGAAGGGCTAAGTAATTTACTCAGTTAATGACAAATGCCATCCTACTAACTTATTAAGAATCCTACTTTTGTGTTAATGTTGGGCTCCCAATTCCCCCAGCTTGGTCTATTTTGCTGCACTAAGCTCTTTCTTCTATAGTGCCCAGGATTTCCCTATTTGACACCTTTTTTCTGAACACAGTGAGATGGCTCTGTGTTAAGGGCACTAGTCACTATAATAAAATCTTTTGTACCACAGTTCAAGGATGTTCCAAGTGACTCATATTCGTCACTTAAAACTCAAGGCACTAATTAAGATATGGCCTAAGCTCCACTTCACGCAGCATCAGTGATGGTCAAAGGAAACACATATAATACCACTCTTACTGGTAATCTCAGCTCCTACACACATACTCTGCCAAAAACAATCAGTAGTGCTCCCATGTTTAGACACCACAAAGAGTTATGATCTCAAGTTTGAGCAGCGTAATTCTAACATTTTCAATATCTAAGATGAGAAATTACATAAAAAGACGACGCATACAGAGCACAGGCACACTTCCTAATCACAGATTTGAGAGCTAATAGAAGCAAATAAAGGGACCGCAAGTTTTGGCAAGCAAAACACATGCAGGGTTTCAGTCCAGTGCTGTCTGCAGCTGATAGGAGACTTAGGTTCAAAGTTCAAAACTTAGTCCCTTTATGGGAAGAGAAAAGTCACTCAGCAACAGGACACATCTTCAGCAACAGGAAACATCTGATTGTAAAGAACATTTCCAATAAACTCTGTATTTAATAAATTGTCTTAAAACAAAGCTGCACTAAATTTGAATGCCTGGCCTGTGTGCCACCTGGCTATACTTATTTTGGTATGGAGATATGGGAATAAGATAATGCTTGTTTCACATAATGTACCTGTGAGGGAAGATTCATCCTCATTTGAGAGCCCACATAATGAAAATAACTCATTCTTAACAGTAATTCACTTATGCACTGTACAAATTAAAAAGTTTCTGCATTGTTGCTCTAGCCACTATCTCTCTAAATACCATCCCCATTTACAAAGCACACAGCACTAAAGAAGGCCCCTAGGTTCTCTCTCCATTTTTGTGCCTGACCCAAAACACCCATTTTTTATTGACAGCTGACCTCACAGCCAAGCTTAGATCTGAACCCAAAATCCTTGGTCATCCACTCTGTCCAGACATGAGGTCCCTTTTGTGCTTCAGCCTGGAGCCAGCCAGCTTCCACACCGGGAAACTTGACACGGAGCGCTGAGGCTCAGCACAAGCTCTGCTGCAGGGAGGGCAGGCACAGCTGGCTCCGAGTGAGTATCTGCAAACTAAACCACAGCCAACAGGCGTAATTTTGCTATAACCCATGCAGCCCTGAACAAGTCCTTTGATTAAATTGTTTCTCATCCATAAAAATAAACAGTCTGATTTTTTCCAAAGGCCCTTGGATAAAAGGCTCGAAAGCTAAAAATGGATATTTTCAAGTATTTCAAGTATTATCACTTGTCTGGAGAATTTAATGTGGCATCAAGGTCTACTGGTTACATTGTAAATAGAAAAGTCATTCTCTATCACCTTTCAATTTCCTGTCATTTAATTGAAAATACAGCTCTCTTAGTGATACTGAACTGGAGAGATGTAGTAATATTTCTTTAGGCAATTTTTATGCATTTCATAGAACCTAACCAACCTTTTTACACTTGCTGTTTTGTGCATTGCTCCTTTTTCATCAGGACGTTTGTTATGAAGTGGTAAATGAACTGAACAAGAAACAACATTCATGTTCTGAACAGATGTATTTTTAAAATGGTCTGAGCATGCCAATTTTCTTTATTCTGCAATGAATGAATGGAATGAAAAGATGTGGTGCCCTGCGCCAGCTGGCGAATGCTTCAGAAGGATATTACATTGCTATTGTCTTCAGCAGCGCCCAAATAACTGTTTGGTGGCAGCAAGGGCTGGTATGTTGTGCTCCTAAGATCAGTATTTATTTGGATCTACTACATGACTGTGTAGAGCCATGACCAACACGGTGCTTCACCAAGCATCAGGGACATGCAGCTCCTCCGTGTCCATCACAGCTCCCCATCCCAGGGGAAGGCCAACAGCACCTGCTTCTTACCTTGCACTTTCCAGAGGAGAGATGGACAGTTCCCAGAGACAAAGGAGAGGGAAGATCAAGGTGCTGCAGGCATTCAATGAAGATATACTTGGCTTTGAGGAACACTACAGAAGGTACAGAACTACCATAATGTCACAAAAACACCCAGACCAAACTCTGCCAATAAAGCAGATATCCAAGAGGGTCTTCACTTGACAATGAGAAATCCTTTCTAGCTAAACCCAAACAGATTCTCAGTATTTTAAGGAGCTCTTTATCTCCTAAGCCAAGCCTCATATTTTGGTTTCAATTCTTACTATAGCACAAAGTCAGTCATACTCCCAAATTCCATAGAGGAACATGCAATAAATTACAAAACAGTACAATTTCTCTCTTTGAAGATAACAATCTGTGGCCAAGACAGAAAATGGGTACTGGCAGTTGGGGAATTACACAGCACAGAGAAAATTAATTTTGTATTTTCATATTGCAAAAAAAAATATATATATCTTGTTAGCTTAGATGCTATAAAACACAAAGCATTTATCATTTGAAATAAATTGCTTTAGTCTTGTTGCACTTTTTCTAAATATGGACATGGGCTTTTACCTTAATAAAACACAGTTTGTGTCTCAAACTTATATATACTCACACAAGTGTCACAGAACTCTGGAAGGCTGATGCACATAAATGAAGACATTTATATACAATTAATGACAATCAGGACAACAACTATTTTAATAGACTGGTCTTGGTTTTATACTTACTGGAGCCACTCAGCTATTTTTGCCTCCCTTTCCCCCACATGCAAAAACCTTTTCCTTTTCCGAGCTAACTCTCTTCAGTTTGTTTGAAAATTATCTACAACTTATGATATTTAGCCAGTGGTTAAAAGCTTCCCAAAACCTTAAAGCACACATCTGGCCCACCTACCACAATAACTGCCAACAAGGTCCTATGTAGAATTTTACAGTGAGATTTGTCATCTCTCCTGTCTCTGCCTGGAGCACAAACAAATCACAGGAAGGAGTAAGATACGAGGTATGAGCATAAAACATCTGAATACAAGTGATTTAGAAGCATTTTGTCTAGAAAATGACCACACTTGAATTTCTTTTGCATTGCAAGGACCTAGATTGTTTATTAACATGAAAGGTGATGCTGAACAGAAAGTCTGCCAGATCCATTTTTCACTCATGTATTTTGCAGTTTGGGGTCAGAGGGAAGTTTGTGGGAACTTGTTTAACAGCATCACCACAACTGATTCTAAAATTTGAAGAGACTTCTGGCCCATCAAATCCTAAAATTTAGTAAGTTTCCAAAACATGCTAAAACTTCCAAACTAAGATTTTGATTTCAGAGATCCTACACAACATGTGATTTTATAGGTAGCGGACATACTCAGAGAGATATGGAGCATAAGTTCTTCCCAAGCTGACTGGCTTGAGGAGCAACATGTCTTTACCTTACTGACACACAAACTGGTCAACAAAGGGCATCATGCCTACACAACCTAAACCAAACACTGACACAATCAAATCTGAAATAAAGGTGTTCCCAGAGTATCTACTTGACTATGAAAGCGCCTATACTCAGAGGAAAAAAACAAACTAAAAAAAGCCTCCAAAACAAAAACCACAGTAACTGAACAATGCATATATTCTCATTTCCTATTATTTTCTTTACATAAGTGTTTGATTTTAATTTTAAAAAAAAAGTTCACCAAAACATAAGAAAAATAATCCAGGGATGCACTAAATACTGTCAATAGTGCCTCGTTTCCATGTGCAGAAATTGCAGGACAATGAAAAATTTATTGAAATAGCAGCTGCAGGAGTGGAAGTTGATCACCACACACACCACTCAGTCCCTGGACAAATACAGCTGGAGACAATCTAAAGGAAAAGCGTTCCTCCTATCACACCACATACAAAAATACAATGAATCCCTTTAAATTATCACTTGGCAGAGAAACAAGCCAGTGAGGAAAAAAAAACCAACCAAAAAAAAACAACCAACCAAAAACAGCATTAAAATAATTTCAAGGCACCCAGAAGGTTAAAT
Source organism: Pseudopodoces humilis (assembly GCF_049639895.1). Classification (NCBI taxonomy): domain Eukaryota; kingdom Metazoa; phylum Chordata; class Aves; order Passeriformes; family Paridae; genus Pseudopodoces; species Pseudopodoces humilis. The sequence continues at coordinate 21,497,255 of NC_142209.1, read as the reverse complement.
AAGAAGAAACACTGGTTCCAGTCTAGGATCAATGGAATTAAACTGCTGAGCACCTCCCTGAAGTGTTTCACAAAGCAAGCAAGCTTTTCTGTAAAAATTAACTCATAGGGTAATTTCCAAATCAGCAGCAACTAAAAATCAGCAGCCACTGAAAAGGGAAAAGGACAAAAATAAAACATGCCAGTCTCACCTCCAGCTACAAGAATTTTTACTGTCCATGAATAAATTCTACCAAAAAGATCCTTGTCAATCAGACTGAAGTTACAGTAACACAAAGCTTGTGTACAAAACTGGAATAGGCAGTAAAAGAACCAGAGAACTGCGGAAGGATACACTGAATCCAAACATAATGGGTGACCCTATTCAGGAAAGCCACAAAGTCTCTCGCATCTTTGCTACAAGCAATCAAAATGCCTCTGGAAAGCAAAACTAAACAAGAAAACCAAACCCAAAAACAGAAAAAAAAACCCCCCAAACCAATCCACATCAATGGACTACTTTAATGAAAATATCGAAACAAGGGATAAACTAGTTTAAGAACAGTAATCCAGCGTCCAGCGTAGCAGCATCCTGTGAAACTGCCAACTCTACTTCAACAAAAGCTGAAACTTCAGAAATTAAGAGATGCCAAGAACAACTCCCTTTCTAAGTCAATTTCCACAAATAAAATCTACTGTAATCTCAGAAAGACAAAACTTCCACAGCGCTCCACAACAGACTCCATTCCTTATTAGCATTTCCAGCCACCTGCTGAAGTATGCTTTCAGCCAGGATTTCACAGGCTCACTGGGATTCACAAATTTTAGAGTTTCACCAGTTCTGGATTACTCCACTAGCAGAACTTGTTATAAAAGGCAACAGTCATTTTATTAACCTTACTCTAAAACAGCTGCCTCATCTAACACAACTTCATTTGACTGGCAAAAAAACCCAACAGCTTGGTGTTGGCAGGTCTGGGATCAATTCAGCAATGGAAAAAGGCCTTTTCTTGGTTTGTGACAAGTCATCAATGTTGGCAACTTTTTGGCCCTAAATTAGACTATGAAATTGCCTGCACAACTGAGCAGATGATAGGGAAAGAGAGGAGAGGATTAAGGGATGGGAGATAGCAATGAGTAGGGCAGTCTGAAAATAAAGAATATTGCAGAAGCCTGAGACATCAGGTCACAAAACACAAAGGCCTGCTGGTCACTTGGAAAAGGCAAACTGTGTTGAATGGCTTAAGCTGTTGGGTTTTAGAGTCAGGGATTGGTTGTAGAGGAAGAGGTTCTTAGGTTTTATGAGGTTTTTCAACTGTAATAAAAGAGTGAATTTCTCAGGCTGGATAACCTTGACATTCCTTTTAAACCATACTAAAACAAACATGCCCACCAACTTTCCCAAACCAAATCAAGAAATGGCAACACTAACCATCGTAGATGCTATTCAAGGCAATACACAAACCTCAGCATCTCAAGGCCAAGGACTCCATATGGAGAAATGCAAGCCAAAAGCAGGATTTAGGGCCAACTTCAAAATTGCACATATGTAAGAGAACTGCAATCACTTTAAGATCCTCACTGCATCCAAGCAGCTCGTTATCACCAGCCCCAGGCCCACAAGACTTCAGAGAAGGAAATAAAGTTATCAGTTGCAGCAGAGCACTTTCCCACAGCTGGTTTTAATTAAGCTAATTTGGCAGTAGTGATTGACAGCAAGCGGAGCCTTCCCAAATCACTTTCCAAGCATTTTTGCCAGTATTTCACCATCTGTGATAACCAGGATACTTGATACTAACTAGGATCTGTCTGAAGTTCAGTGTGTCCACTCTCCCTTAAAATCATCTGGTACAGCCACTGCTTACAGGTAACATGGTGTTGGGAGAAGATGCAGAACTTGAGGAAAGGTATTGGATAAATTCCACTGAGAAAACCACTCCTGAAAAAGCAGATAGATCACTTGCCAGAACCCTATCATACCTTGGCCATACCCATGGTACATGAAACTTATAAATGATCACACGGATATGGAGGAGATTTTGGAGCTGTAACAAATAGAACAGCCTATATAATTTCTAGGCTAGTTGTGTAGTTTTGTGGATACATGCAAGATAGGGCATGTTTACCACAAAGAAATGCTTTGGGTTATACCATGATGCCAGAACAAACCAGGGTATGGCCAGACTGTGCAAATTTAAACCCCATTAAGGGAATGAGAAAGGGTCTAGCAAGGGAGTAATTTCAATGGCATCTAACTACGTGGAATTTTTTTTCTAAGGTAAACCTGTGACCAGCAACTGGAGTGGGAGACACTAATGGTATCAGTACCAGCACTGGTACATGAGACCAACATACATAAGAAATGGATCAGTAAATATAAGTCAAGAACATTAAAAAAAAAACCAAAAAACAAAAAAACAAAACAATTTTCCTTCTGCAGGAACATTTAGTATGTACCCACACCTGGTCTGACCTGGTCTGTCTGGTTCACTCAAGGTATAAATATCTGATACAAACACTAGGTTCAGATTAAAACACTGACCTGGCCAACTCTAATAAATGCAGACTGCTGACACTAAAGCCAGGGTAGTTGCCAGGAACCAAGCCTTAAGTCTGAACCAAGGCAAAGGAAACAATGAAATCTGCAGGATCATAAGTCTGGGCTTCACAAGAGCAGAATTCAGGAACCAGCTTCAGAAAAATCCACAGGATATTTGCCTTGGGAGAAGACCAGTGCAGGAGAGTTTGCTCATTTTGAAGAATGACCTCTACCATGCTCAAGATTCATAGAGCCAATGTGCAGAAAATCAAGCAATGGTACCAGGAGACCCACATGGACCAACAAGGAGCTTCTGACAATACTCAAATACAGAAAGGATGCACATGAGGTGGGAGCAGGGTCAGGTGAGTGGGGATGAATGTAGAGACACTGCCCTAGTGTGCAGACTTGGGAAGGTCAAATCCTGCCTGGAGCTGAAAGCAGTCAGGGACAAGAAATGCTTCTACAAGTAATTGAGCAGTAAAAAGAAGACTAGGGAAAATGTGGGCCTCCTGCCGAGAAAAAAAATATGGAAAAGGTCTGGAGAAATGGGCAGGCAGATCTCACAAAGTTCAGCAAAGAAAAATGCAAAGTCTTGCTCCTGGAGAAGAATAACTATGCCCTACAGGCTGTGTGCCAACCTCCTGGAAAACAGCTTTGCAGAGAAGGACCTGGGAATCCGGGTGGAGCAGCTGAACCGAGCCAGCAACATGCCCTGGTCACAAAGGCGGCCAACAGCCCCCAGGGTGGGGGGACCCTTCCCCTGGCTCAGCACAAGGGGGGCTCTGCTGCAGGGCTGGGGCACTGCTGGGCTCCCCTCTACACAGAGACACACTGGAACCAGTCCAGTGAGCTAAGATGATTAAAGGATTGAAGCATCTGCCACGAGGGAAGGCTGAGAGAGCTGGGATTGTTCAGCCTTGAGCAGAGAAGGCTCAGGAGGACCTTAGTAACATAACCTGATGGGAAGGATTAAAGAAGGCAGAGACGGGCTCAGAGGTGAGGTGCCCAGTGAAAGGGCAATAGGCAATGGGAACAAACTGAAAAGCAGGAAATTCTGTTTAAACCAAAGAAAAAAACCACATCTGTACTAAGGGGGGGCCTCCTAGTTACAACTATTTTGTGACTCTGTAAAACACCTTTGTGTTCTAAATAAGTATTACTCTTAGGATTTTAGTGCAAGTACTGCCCCTCAACTGAGACTGCTTCAGAACAAATTTAATGCAGAGGAATCAACTGCAAAAAAAGACAAACCTTCCAGTTTGCTGGTAATACTATGCCAGGCAAAAATTCTTAACGATGCCTTAAAAAAGTGAGAACGCAATTTATCCCAAATAGAGCACAGGGTAAATCTAATAACTACAAGGTTAGGGTTCACTTAAAAAGAATTTCCTTCCCAGTATAATGAAATATATTGTTAATGGCTACTATTTGAGTCCAGGAGTGAAAATCCAGCCATCCTGCTGAGGTCACGATTGTTACCCATAATAAACTGGGTTTTACTACAGGCTTTCACAAGCAGACAGTTAAATACAATGGCCAGGAATTGAGTTAGAAGGATCTGGGCAGTTTCTTTATGGCTGTTCAACATATTCAACATGACTGAAGTGCCCCACACTGACAAATTCCCCCAACAAATTTCACTCCTCAGAAAATTTCAAGCAGGTGGGTTTATTTTATTTGGATTATTATTAATGCCCTGCATTCTTCTAGTGAAAATTTACAGTGATGCCACACAAGGCACAGCTTCCCACCACAGCCCCAAACAGCTCATTCCCGTATGCCTCCTCCTCTGAGCCATCACAAGGACTCTCCTGGCTGAAAGCTCATACTGGAAAAATGCCTTTCCATTTTGGTTTTCTGCTGTTTTGCAGTAGGCTGGCATTGTTTGCTATGCCATCAGTCAAACAGAAACAGCTGGCTCAAGGTAAGCTGTAGAAGTGAGGGTTAGGGTTGAAGCACAAAGAATGCAAGTGATGTTTCAAAACACAGTTATAGCTAGTGCTAGCAGTGTTTCCCATTGCCAAAGCCCAAAAGCACATAAATACCTTTCTATCCACTCCTCCTCCACTGTAGCTCTACCCCTACCAGGCATCTTGTTTCCTGCTCACAACAGATTCCATCACCAAAAGCTACCTATTATCCCAGAAACATGCAGAAGAATGAAGATAGATTGGAAAAAGTTACTGCGGCCTATGAATATTTTTTCTTTTTCAAGCCTGTCTACATAAGGTCTTCTCTCCATGAAATCACACTGTAGTACCTGTAAAATTATCCATGAGGACAAGCCATGATGAGAAGTAGACTCAGCACATGAAGTGCTTCAGTGAGTTTGCCGCTATACCTATTAAATCTTGTACCTACAAGGGGTGTCTTCTGACACCATGGCTTAGATCACTTTGCAAAGCAGAAAACTTCACTCACAAAGTAGTTCTTTTTGCCAACTTAATATCAGATAAGCCTGTACCAGAATTCCATGGAACCAGAAAATGGTTTGGTTTGGAAGGCATCTTAAAAACCATCTTGTTCCAACCCCCTGCCATGGGCAGGGACAACTTCCACTAGACCAAATTCCTCAAACCCCTGTGCGACCTGCCTCCAAAACTTCCAGGAATGAGACAGCCACAACTTTTCTGGGAGCTCTCTTCCACTGCCTCACCACCCTCACAGTAAATAATTTCTTCCTAATATTCAGTCTAAACCTACACTCTCAGTTTGAAACCATTTCCATAAGTACATTACAGTAGAGTGAGAATACAGCAGTGACCAAACTGAAGGTGTCTCACTTCCATCAGGATTACCAATTCCAGCCACAAATTAACACCAACCCCAAGGCCACACAGGATACTTGGGCAGCAAAGCAAAATTTAGGAAACTTTCACATCCTGTGTGGCCCAGCACATCACTGCAACTGCCCCCAGCACAGCTGTGCCATGACAACTGCTCACAGGCTGAGGGGAGGTGGTAAATTGGATCACTGAAAAACTGCACAAAAGTCACCAAAAATAGTCCTTAAAAATGTTACTATGTAGTCACTTAGAGCAGATTACCACAAAAATCAACATAGTATGTAACTGTACTCTCAGAAACTTAGATTTGGAAAGCTCAGGTCGTTTTCACAGAACTGAAATGATCCCTGGCAAAACGGTAACATTCCTTAACATTCCTTAAAAGCGGGTCTTAAATAACAGCCCACCTGTTGACATTCAAATAAAACACAGCTTCGGTGAACAGCAGCCAGAGACTGTGCAAGAATGTGGTAAATAAAACACAGGAGAGAGAAGGGCTGTCCAACAAGAGATGGAATAATTGCAACTTTGTCCTCAAATTTTTATTGCTTCTTTTTTATACTTTTATCTCCAGTAGAAAAACTCTCTAGAGAGTTCCAGCATAATCAACTCCTCAATCTAGAACAAAGAAGGAACAGTCTTAAAACAACACTGAAGGACAAACAAGCTGTATCTGAATATACATCTTTGAATCACTTCTTGTGACAGCAAAAGTAATGAGAAAATATTCATACTTAATTGGGGGATTCTCCACAAAACTACTTAGCAAATCCATAAATGCATGCTATGAAGACGAGGCAGTGATCTAACAGCAACTAATTACATGTCAACAGTTCCAGTGAACAACAAATTAGGAGCAAAAAAAAAATAAATTCCAAGCTCGGTGTGAAAAACCTCATTTTTTATCTTGCATCAACAGTACCCTCTGCTGTTCCAAAGCTGCACTGCATAAGGTGAAATCCAGCCCTGACCATGGGGAACATTCAATCCATCAAAAGCACCTACCTAGCTTTATCCATTCATTATCTCACTTCCTGTAAAGATATTCCAGATACGTTAGTTTCTTCCTACTATGAAGCCAGGTTTTGGGTTGGTTATGATGTTAATCTATTTATTGTCCCAAGAGTTTCTTCTGTGATTAGAAAAAGACAGTTTTAGCCTTAAAAATAATTTTTAAATTAACAAAAAGAAAATAAATTGAAGGCTATCCTCTAAGGAAGATAAGACCCACTCAACACCACAGTAATATTTTCTGGATCATTTCTGTAAAGCCAATAGGGGGTTTTAGATTTTAAATTCAGTGAACCAGTCAAGAGCCACACATGAGACAAATCCAAATATTCTACCACAAAGTTTTTCAAAAAGCAACTTAAAGGCTACATCCCATCTTGCAAATGGCCCTAGGGATAACAACACAGGAAGACTCGTGTACTTCTGATATCCTGTGATAACCCAGCACACCCATGCGGTAAGAAGGACCATCACACTGCAGATGCACCACAGCAAAAGCAGAAACAGGGAGGTGAGGCACAGTCCCATGGGCTTTCCCTGTGATTATGATTCCAGACCCATCCACACAGGGTCACTGTGAAGCTTCAGCAAAAGCCTGAAGCTGAGGGGACACCACCCTCACAGTGTCCAGCTGATGATCTTCATAAGCAGAGAAATTCAGAAACTGAGAGTACTACTGTTCTTCTCCCCTCGTGTGGAAGGCAGCGTGAGGGAGGATAAGCACAAATTGTATGAGCACTACAGGATAAGAAATGCCCCCAAGTGTGATTTGAAGCACAGGCATTTCACCACAGGCAGCCTGTATGAACAAGCACAAGGAGGAAAAGACATACAAGAGCAAGGAACGCTCTAACTAGATTACATGCTTAAGATGACTGTGCCAAAATTGAACTGTCAATGAATACACTGAAGTATAATCCAGAACTACAGGAAAAAAAAACAAAAACAACACAGAAAATAGAACTCCTTCTGTATAGAGAAGAAACTAACTTGTACAACTTGCAATGGAAAAGAAACCTCTACTATCTGATCTCAAAAGCTTTTCAGGGCAGGGTGACACATAACAGAAAATGTCTACAGAGTTTAATACCAAAAGAAACTGAACAAAACATGTTGTCCTTAACTATACTGTCAACAAGACACTTCCACCCAGTGCACTGTCTTCTTCTGAAGCGATGGAAGGCAGCAGTCAGTTGCCTTTGACCAAAGGACACAACTTCGAAGCTCCAAAGATGGTTCAATGTCTTTCCATCAGAAAAGACTTAGAACCACATTTTCATACATTTCAGAGCAACAGCAACATGACTTCCAAGTGTGTGGCAAGTATACAAATATTTGATCTTGGCAAGGGAACAAAGTACTTCTGAGGGGACTCCATGGTGTTGTAATGAGTTATGGTGAACAGCAGGCTGATCTGAATTGGCACCACAACACTGAAACCCCCATGTCTTTGCACTGAAAAGCATCAACTAGAGCACAACTGCAAACCACATTTTTCTATTCCAGTCATGAAGATAGAGCCTCCAAAGAAATACGTGCTGGAGTACCACACTCCAAGAAACATACACACAAGTTAGAGATTATTTACAAGTAACAATGTTTAATATTTTAAAATTTTCAAAAATTTCTCCACTAGAAAGATTATAAAGCCCAAATCTGTACAAAATAAGACTGCAAGAAGCTTATCAACTAATCTAAAACTCACAAACACATGTTGAGGGGAGAAAAAAAATTAAAACAAGAGAGCATGAAAGTCAGAGAAGCTTACAAATGACTTCATTGTATTCAAAGTGATTTAGAGAAGACATCAGGAAAAATCTGTCTAGAGGGAAGAACAATTAAGCACTGGGATAGGATGTACCAGTTTCCATGATTAGATTTTATAGAGTACTAATAATATATGTTGGAATAAAGAGATGTCAAATATATTATTTCTAAAAGCCCAGATAAAGACCTCCTGTAGTACTTTCCAGGGCTATTTGCTACAATTTCCTATGAAGAAAAACATTCTGAATAGCCATTATTAAAATATACAGCTTCTAAAACAAGTAGTAACATTTAAGATCAGATAATCAAGAAAACACACAGTACTAGAAATCAAGCATATTAACCTAAAAAGCATAGGACAATAATTTTTCAAATTAAGTGTTTACTAAAGTATCTTAGAAGGTACCTAAATGTTACACAGAAGGAAAGGAAACTGCCTTGTACTCCAGCTCAGTCCCTGCTGCTTCTTAATGCCAGTGAGGTAGCTGGACTAAATGACAGAGTGTCAAGAGTACAAAAATACAAAAATGCAAGATAATGGCACTGAGGTACATAAAATAAATATTTAAATAAGTTAAAAATAAATACAAATTATGTTCTCAAAACTTAATTATTTTGGAACTTAACACTATCCCTTTCTTACCTACAGACTGACTGTTCAGGACTAGTATTCTCACTTGCTGATATTATCTTGTTGCTCTCGGTGCTTTAAAAAAAAAAAAGAGATAATTAAGAGATTTTCAACCAGTTTTAGCACTAGGACAGAAATAAGGAAGGAAGCTTCTGCTTTATGGCCAAAGAAACATTATTCTTCAATACAACCCAAGTCCTAAGAAGGTTACAATCACAACAATGTAACTTCTTTCTCAGTACAATTGACGAACATCCCTCTAGAAATTTGAGACTGGTTCAAGCTTGTCCTTTAAGAGAAGCCAAAAAACCATTTGCCTTGATGGAGAAACAACACGGAAGAAAAGAGAAATTAAAAATTATTAACATGGATTTGCTCCTATCTTCAAGATGAAACTTGCAATATGCAAGCACCTCCACGTGTTTATAATCCTGTCAGAGCCCAACATTCAACATACAATTGCAGGGGATTTATACCCCACGTGATTCCATGTAACTGCATTCCCCAAACGTTTTATTGGACCAGACAGACATTCCAGAGATGAGGGTTCACACTGTACAGGATGTAGGAAGGGAACCACCCAGCAATCAACACAAAATGAAGCCTTCTGGAAACATTCATCCCACCAGCTCCCACTGGACATGGACAAAGGAAATACCACAAATAATGATTTTAATTAAAATGTGTTATAAAGTGTACACACTAGGAGGAACTGATAAAAAATATAAGACAAAATATCTTAGAAGAGGAGTACACTTGCTTCTCAACTCCTACTAAAAGAAAAGAAATTATGGTATTTGTTATGGGTTAGTAGCTTTGGAAATTTCATCTTTCAAGGATGATAAGCGGAGCTGCTATGAGGAAGAGACAACCACACTGTTGGTGCAGTCACTGCAAGCAGAAAGACAATTTTGTGCAATGGCTAAAAGGACTCAAAAGGGAAATGAATCTGGAACATACAACACTATGGTTGCCACCAGCATATATCTTATTGCACAATTAATGAAATACCTCCAGTGTTCCTACACCACAGAGCTTTGAATCAATGAAGCAATTCATGGGAGAGATTTAAACAGCTTAGTGTAGATGCCTGACTGAAAAAATAAACTACCTCAAAAATAGTTTGGAAAACATCATCTGTGCTATAGCAGGAATTGCAGAACTTGAAGAAAACTGAATTGAAGAAAGATGTTCAGAAAGTTGAAACACGGTCAAATAAGCAACACAAATGCTCATAAGGATTAGAAAAACCATACATCAGTACACAAGGGAGACTTCAAGGACACCACTCCTTTTGGATGCAACACATTGCAGTGCCCAACACCCTCTGAAATGGGTTGCAACCCCACTATAGTCACTTCAACAATGAACAAACCTATGTTCAACACTCCAGATATTTCCACATTTTTAGTCACAATCCAGACATGCCTATCATTAATAGCTGGCAGCAGCAGAAGTCATTAAAACACAGCAGTGTTCACACCCAATCCAGCTATTTTCAGCAGCTTTGCTTTCTCCAGCAAGAACTGATTACAACATGCATGGCCCCCCTTGCAACCATCATCTTCAAACGAGTCCTCAGCTTCTGATTACACCGCAGTCAGTAACAGCCATCCTCTTCCAAACAGTTCTTTGTTATCCTGAGCTTACTTAAACAGCTGTGTGTCAAGCACTCAGAGCCTAAATTAGAAGTATTGCACATACAGCCACTGCCTTTCCTCACTGACCTTCTCATCTGCTGACTTCTGAAATTTCAAGAGACAGCCCTGATTACTTTGGTAATTACTTCTCACATTGTCTTCTGGTCTTTGCTTTATACCTACAATTATAAACCAAAAAAAAAAAAAGTGTAGGCATATGGAACACATATTCAATTCCCACTCTATCCTGCAAGTTCTTCAGGGGAAGGAAGTGACCATGGCCACAAGTTACAGATTAGGATGTTCTGACTGGACATTGGGAAAAATGTCTCTAGCAGAGCACAACGGAAGAGGTTGCCCAGAGAGGGTGCCTAGTACTTGAAGTCTGTTTTTCTACTCATCACTCTGTTCTATACTCCCTTAAAAGTAACTGCTTTTGGACTGATTCCCTTGAGAAGCAAAAGGTCTTTGTGACAGCAACATTAACATCTACATTGTTATTGTATATTCAATACATTCAATATTGTACGTTCCATATTAAGTGTCCCCTCATTTACCTGACATTTCTTCAACCAATTCCCAAAATGAGCACCTCCAGTGCAACAAATGCACAATAAAGAGGTGTCTGAAACAGAAAGTGAGGTACCCAAAAGTATACAGAACAATTTAACTGACACTAAACAGCAACAATGTTTAGGACAAGGGATACAGGAATACCCAAATATAAAAAAAAACTCACACCACTCCAAATGACAATGAACCCTCTGTTCTACTACCTCATGCCTGGTCCCTAGGGAGGGCCACAGACAAACAAGGGATTGTGCAGGGATTGTGCAGATGATCAAACACCAGGGCACTGACAAGGCCTGTGAGGACAGACTGGGGCAAGGAGCTTGTTTAGCCTGCAGAAGACAGTGCCTGGGGGAGGCCAAAGGGCAGCACCTGCAGGGAGCTCCCGAGAAAATGGAGCCTGGTTCCCAAAGTGCCACATGGTGGCACGATGAGAGACAGTGGGCAGAAGTTGAAATGAGAGGTTTGGACTGATGGGTGTAAAGAAAAGTCTGTTCACCACAAAGACAGTGAAGAATTGGAAAAGACTGGACAGAAAGGCTGTGCAACCTCCGTTCTTGGAAGTTTTCAAAACCTGACTGGATAAAGACTTGGTCTGAGCTGATAATTGATGCTGCTTTGACCAGGAGATTGGACTGGAAATTTAGATACATTCATTCCAACTAGTGTTATAATCTAATTTTGCAGTCTTGCTCTATTCTTAAAAACACTTAAGATTTTTTAAAGGTGTTTTAAACCTGAAAGAATTGAACATTAAAACTTATCCATGTAGATTTATTTTCCTCTAGCTTACTATATCTGGACACATAATATAAGATGGAAAGTGTTCTTTTTCCCACTTTTTACACATTACACATGTAGTCACACAAATGTTGGAGTGTACTGCAGTTATCTCTAGTAAAAGAGCTCTTTCTACTACTAAGCCTCCAATGATAAGGGCTAAATGGAATCAGAAAGAAATATACAAATAACTCAGGTGAGAGATGCAAAAAAAAATCTGCCTCAAACAACAGAATAGAGATGGAGATTCTGAACATATCTAATATTTCTATTTCTGAATATGGCTAATTCTGGTATTTCCCAAGACTAATTCACAATCTCACCCTGCTTTGCTAGAATAAATCTACTTTCATCTTCAAGCTGATCTCATGTCAACAGTTACAGTGTGCAAACCTAAGAAGTACAAAGATTAGTTGCTTTCAAAGAAATAATGTAGAATGTGCACTTAATCTTTCAGGTGCTTACAGCATAGGAAACATTTGGAAAAGCACAGCTTCAATTATAATATATTTTTTCCCAAGTAAGTTTACATAAAGAAGCTTAATATCTTCAAATACTATTCATTCTCCTTCCTAATCTGGCTTTCTACAATCTTGGTTAGTCACACATTCTTAGCCTTTCCAAGCTCTATGTAGATGCTAAATTATTTTCTGAACCCGGGTAAATTCTTTAGAGTCTTAATGTAATTTCTACCCAGAGTTAAACATTCACTACCCTCTCTTCTTAATCACCTTTTCAAAAACATACAAATAGAATACTTTGCCATTCATTTAGGACAATTTTATCAAGCATTTCTAGAAATATTAATTATCTTCCCCCCTTCTTTTTAACTCGTTTATGTTTTAACTAGGCTTTAGGGGTGCTTTTTCAGACAACACCATTAGTCTGGAAGCTCAATACTATGTGAAGATGGTAACAGAAGCTCTCATATAGGTTTGCAAAGTAGTCAGACAAGTTTATGTCTGAAAATCTTAAAAGGCACTATTATGTAAAAAGATAGATAATATCTATCTCAGGAAACGAAAGGTCACACACTACAGGAAGACAGGAGAATAGGATGGGAGAAACAACAGTGCCTGCTAACACCACTGACAGTTTTCTGAGATATTCTGCTGCCTGTGCCTCTGTTCTGAGCAGCCCCAGCTGTCCTTACACCAAGACTGTTACCAGTGACAGAGGGGCAGAACTCACCTATACAGATTTTGCCATGAAACACAAGACACATATAAACAGATGTGCTTCTTAACACAAACTTGTCTCCCAAAACTTTTCTTTTACTTCTTTCTTTAAAGTTCGTGAAACTAAGAGCAGTAGTTGTTTTAATAATTATAAACATGCTGTCATCACTTGTCAGAGGACTGCAGCATATTTTCATCTTCAGTTCCCATATAAATTCTACCTGAAACAAATTATCAAATGTGTTTTTATTTTCCTCCTACTTCAACCTCTGCAGAAGGATCTGCAGGTTTTCTGGATCTTCCAATTTTTCAAGATTAGAAGCATCCAAATTTTCTCCACAGCAACAACCCATGAGATAAGATTAAGTAGTAAAATCTTTTCTTCTCTCTCCTCAGCTGGCAGAAGTCCTTTAAATAGAGCAAGCTGTTTTGTAAATAAATTAAGTGGCAAAGTCTGACTTCCTGAGAATTTTAGATTTGTCTACATTTTCTTCTCCCTGCAAGAATGCAAGCATGGTACTCAAAGCCTTATATTCCTGTATAATCTCTCCAGATTCTTTGGGAAAATTCAGAATTTCAACTGAATGTAAAATAAAAAAAATTCCACCAATTAGTAAAGAACTTCTGAACAGGAGTGTCATGAGATAAAACCAGAAATTTGTCACACGATGGGACTTGATCAGATAATGAAAATAGCTATAGGCAACAGCGTTAAATATAAGTGGATATAAATAGCAAGGTTTCTCCAAATTAAGGTACTGTAAAACCAAATGACTCCGTGGAATGTTTTCTTAATTTTCACCCAGGGGATGGCATCTGCCGGTCTGTAACTGCAGACAGTAAGAATGCTCCGGGGTTTTGCTCGTGGGCTTTTCCGTGGGCTCTTTGACCCGGCGTTTCCCGGTGTCGGGCGGGCCGGGCCTCTGCTGCCCCCGCGCGGTGCCCGGCGGCCCTGCAGGCCCGGCCGCCGCAGCCCCCCGCAGCCACGCACGTCCAAAGCCAAAAACCAGCCTCGCTCCCTGGGGAAATTCAAAAGTTTAATAAAAGACAATAGGAGACAAAGATAATAAAGCAAAGATTAACGGCCGGGTGCTTGGTGTTCGGCTAAGAGCACGCTTGCTAGTTCGGAGACACTCCTTATATACTTTTTCTATTGCATCAGCCTATTGCATATTCATAAGCAATCATATATATTCAAACTTTTCCTAAAAATTAATTTACATGTTCCAAGAACTTCTTAGCATAACTCCTCCTCGGGAACGCCTTTTTAGAGCACGCACACCTCTCGGTTGTGGTTTTAGTCCGTTCTTTCCATCACCCCCAGCTCGGGTTTTAGTCTGTACTTTCTTCAGAAGGTGATGATAGTTGGCATATCAGTAGCAGGGGTCTTCATCATATGTCCATTGGATGTTACCCAACCAAGGAGGCCGTTCACAAACATATCTATATCAGCTATTTCACTACTATGCCTAAGTTTAGTTAATAGAAACGTTTAACATCCATTTCAGTATTTTGCAAAAAGCCAATATTGTAATATGCATTTATAAGAGATTAAAAATAACTTTTCCTAAAGAGCTGGAGGGAGAAGGAAGAGAAGGTCCCTGTATTTTCACACAGTATCAGTTCCCTGGACCAATTCACTACACAAACAAGTTTTTCAGAATATCTGAACGCAAGCCAGAAAAGCAGAAACTGCTTAGCCAGGAGCTCAGCAGAAACTTTCCAGTACACACATTACCTACATTTTTACATTTCACATTACCTACTCTGTCATGTTATTTAGTCTTTACAAAGACTGAAGTATTTAACTGGGAAAAAAAAAAAAAATAGGAGCACAGAACCAGGCAAAAAACTTAATTCTTCACAAAGAAATGCATGCAACTTTCACTTCAAGCATGAGGCATGTTTCTGCTTATAGAAACAGACAAGTATAAAACATGAAAAAGAAAATGCTCACACAGGAAGAAGAAAAAATTTATCATACAGCCATCTCAGACATTTTTATAAATAGGTCCTTGAAGAAAGAAACTATCCCAAGATTAGTTTTCACTGAATGGGGACAAGGATAAGTAAATCTACTTATGGGGTAATTCCCTTCCTGCAAAGGCACAAGCAAACACACGACTGCTGAGCAAAGTATACTTACACTAGTACAAAGTTATGTCAAAACCAGCAATTAATACACAACAGCCAAGACACTTCAGGGTTTTTTCAAAACCTTTCTGGCCACATGGTTGCACATTAAACAAAATTAAAGTAGCCCTAATTTCCTGAAATTACATCAAAGTCTGCAGTAAGAAATTCTTATCTTAGCTCTTTTTAATGCTGTAATTATGAAGTTTTCTAGAAATGAATGGACTTGGCAATACCAAGTTTTTTGCTCTTACCCTAACGGTTCTTCTGACTTCTCAGTTGTCATTTCCCGATGTCAGAGTTAATCACAAAGAAGGAATTCTGCATCTGCATCAAGACTGTATCAGAAGAGTGGCAAATCCACCACACAACAGCAGCTTTCTCTAGTCCTTCATCCATCCATCCATCCATCCATCCATCCATCCATCCATCCATCCATCCATCCATCCATCCATCCATCTTTTGATACAGGAAGTGTAATTCACATAGGAGAGTACAGCATAAAGAGTACCTAGCTCCACCTTACAAGCTATTTTTAATTCTTATTGGAAAAAAAAAATCTTATTTCAAGTTACTTATTAGTAACTACATTAAGAAACAAGACGTTCAAAGGTCAAAAAACACCAGCCCAAAATCGATTCAGATAATGGCAGTTTCTATTCATGAAGGACAAACTGTTATATAATACAATATGCTGTAATTATAAAAACAACTTCATGGGAAATAAAATACACAGTGAGGAGAAGTAATATACTGTTATACAGTGCTGAAGCTTTAATGTTTTTCTAATATGAATAAGGCCTCTTTTTCAATGACAGAATGGTTTAGGTTAGAAAGAACCTTAGAAGATCATCTAGTTCCAATTCCTCCACCATGGGCAGGGGACATCTTGTAATAAACAAGGCTGGTCAATGTCCCCACCCAGCCTGGCCTTGTACACTTCCAGGGATGGGGGATCCACAACTTCTCCAGGCAACCTGTTCCAGTGTCTCATCACCCTCACAATGAAGAATTTCTTCCTCATACCTAATCAAAATCAATGCATAAACCTATCTTTCAAAAGTTTAGAAATATTAAAATTATATTTGAAGCATTGTTAAATAAGAGGCAAAATCAGAAAATTCAATCAAAATTAACACATTTTTCCACTGTAATTCAATTTGCATTGCATTATCTCAGGCTTTTGCTTCTAATGAAGTACCTGACCCAAACACAAAAGCTCTGGACTCAAAGATATAGAAAATAATGTTAAAATGAATCATAATGAAAAATAATAAAAGCCTTTCCATTGTTCAGATAAGGCACTTTTAAACAGAGATTATAGCAGCAGTACTAACAGAAAAAAACAGCATTACTAATTTCCTAAGAGCTTAATGGAGAACCGCCCATGCTCCACTTGGAACCTGATAGAATTGTATGGGGCAAGTCTCAAAAGGCTGAAAAGTCTTTGCAAGTAAATTCACAGTAATTAGGTTTCTAATTATACCCAGAGCATTAGTGATTGCTATGGTTAAAACAGCCTGAACTGTTTCATTATTCCTCTCTGAAAGCTCAGTCCTTCATTGTTTAAGCAGCAATTCTAGAAGTTTAGTCTGCCTGAACATGTATTTTCTTAAAGTTTCAACAGAAGAACAGAGAGTCCTGTGCTTATATATGGAGAGCAAAATTAAACTTTTCCACTATAAAAAAAAATACTCCCTGATATTGAAGCAGCTAGAAACTGTGATGTACAGGGTCTTTGATGGGGGAAATGTAAAGGCTGAAAAGCCCCAGGCCAGAATTCACAACAGTTCAAGCTGTATGCTTAGTTCTGAAGGCACTTGCACAGATGCATCTGAGGCAGCTTTTAGCAGCAACTCACAGTAGCCACATCATACCCTAATTACCGTACCTACGTCACACCACCAGCACTGCCCATGCAGACCACGCTTTATTATCAATACAGTGCTCCAAAATACTGCCTGTGCTTTCATAAGCATCCACACATGACCTCTGCCCCAAGCAAGCAACTCCAACATCTTGCTGCCCTCCTGAACTACAGACATAGAATGTGTAATTATAGGACAGCGAGTCTCGTTTGGCCAACTGGACTGAGATGAAAAACCTTGAGACCTTTATTCTATTCATAGCTCTGCCCTTGAGCTGCTGTGTGACGTAGAAAAATTTGACTTTCCTGTGCCTCAGCTTCCTCTGCCTGCCTGAGTCAAGTCTATTCATCACCCTTCATCCTAAGAAATGTCCCTCAGTACATATTCTTATTAGGGTGGCTGGGCACAATTACAGCTGAGAAATAATATTTACATTGTATTTTATAGTTACTCTGAGATTGATTAACTTGTAACAAAGACAAAAAAATGCAATTGCACTCATAAGTTATTAAATTTGCAACAATAAGGGTAAGGCTTCAGAAGTAGGAAGCCGTCAGCTACTTAACTGTTGGGAAAAATCAGCTTTTATTGACTTCTGTGCCATAATTTTTTTTCACTACTTCTTTTAAAGCATACATGCAGCTGTTCATAGTGCTTTGAAAGAAGATACTCCTTGGAACATGCATACTCATTGTAGTTATAAAATACATCAGTTAAACTTTTCTGTAATTATTAACTCTTTTTGTGAGTGATTAAGGGGTACACTTCCTGCACTGCTGCAGCTCTGATGACTCACATTTAATCAGTGTCCAAACACTGAAACCCACAGGATAACAACTGTGAAAAAGTGACATGCTGTAACAGAACCAAGTTAAAGTGGGAGGGATCCCAGTGTGATATGAAAGAAACACATGCATGTTGATATGCACTTAAAAATGGAAATAGCAGATTTTAATACATTCTGATTTATTTTTTTTAAGGAACTGAGCAAGAAATGCTAAATCCTGACCCTCAGAGACATACAGTTCCTGGATTGTTGAAGCCTTTGGTTATGCAAAATACCAAGAACTGGTTAAGAAACATTCTGTAGTTTCTGTACCTGACTAGAATTTTGGCATTATCCTCACACACTGTTACCTCCTCAGGAAAGCAATGCATACAAGAGCAATATAATCACCCAGTACCATGAAGGAGTAACCACTTGAAATCAGCTACCTCAGGTTCAAACATCTATTCAAGATATGCACGCACAGTATAAATTACTTTTTGCCTGGATGCACAATTACATTCCTTCTGAAGTGCAGAAGGGATACATAATTCATAGAGAGCTATACCTCATGACCCAAGTGTACTTGTCCTTGCAAGTCATACCCAGGTTGTTTGGCTGCTTTATTGCCTCAGCCTGACACTGTGATGTAAACCCAGACTGCAATGACAAAAAATGAGATGTTACAGTGACATTGTTGAAAGAAGATAACAAACTAGGAAAAATCTCCTTTGAAAAACATCCCTGAGTGTGACAGGCACAGTCAGAATCAGTACCAAGGCCACAGTCAGATCACAGCAGCACTGGCTGTCCAACTGGTGACAAATCACAAATTACCTCCTTTGTCCCAGCATCAGTAGAATCGATGTGAAACAGAACTGAAATGAGCGTGGAAGGTGCCCAAAGCCAGCCTGACTGTATCAAAGTCAACAGAAAAAGTGCCATCTATTCTATCCAATGAGTGATGGGGGGAGCTCCCATTGAGTTTGGCAATACCTTTATCACTACAGCCAGTGCTGCAGTGGCACAGGTGAGAGCTGGGGGGATGCACGGTGAGGAGGAGGAGGAGGAGAGGCAGAGAACCACTCACTAACACAGATGACACAGTTCTCACAAGGAGGTATTGTTTCCAGCTGAACGCATTGCTAAGGGGTTCACAGTCAGCTGAGATGAATAAATCCTTTCACCTCTGAAAGCACTCAGCTGCAGAGCAATTGCTACTAGAGGTAAAATGCTTTCACTGCAATGTACCTTTCCAGAATATGGAAAACTGCTGACTTTGACCTCTGGAAATCTGTATTGGAGGACACAGCTTTGGCTCTATGTTAGATCCTGAGTACTGTTCGTTATGAACACTCTCCCAATTCACCCATCCAAAGTCACAGGAACATACACTTCCCAAAAATTTGTGGGGAGGCCAAGGAGAAAATGCACAAGTTGAGCAAGTGAAACACTAAGGCTGAGATCAACTGTGTGAAACAAACAAAAATCACACTGTTTTAAACTGGGCAAGTTCCTTAATTGTACCTATCAGGTAATAACACAAATGGAGAGAGGAAGGAATAGAAAGGGATTCAAACAGCATCAAGACAGTCACTGTCAAGAGAAGCAAGAGCAACTTACTATTTTGAAAAGCAAAATTAAGGCCCAGCATTGAGAAAGGAGATGGAGAAGTATTCTTGCACCTTACTTTTCAATCTTGCTAAAAAGTCAGCACTTGCCCAGAACTAAAACAGTAACCCAAGAAAGCCCAAATGAAGATAGTACAAGTACAATGTTACAGCCACCCCTGGAGCCGCAACATGCTCAGGTTGCTATGCCCTTAATGACCTTCACTAAACCTGCTCCTTGATATGCTCCTAAAGCCAGAAGAATGTTCAGGGAGTTTCCTCCTCTGGAGAAATCCCAAGGACAAGGCACGTTATACTTGCTCCCTCTTTCAACAGCTCTGTCATGCATCATTTCTCATTGCCCCTGCAGAGTTTTGTCCTGCACTGTTAACATTATAGCAGCACTCAAAATTCCTGGAGACACAGCAGGGTCATAAAGTAATGCTGGGTATTTCAGTAAATAAGCAGTAACAGATCAGAAAAAGATGAGGTACTTTCATTCCCCTATGCTCCTTGTCTGTCCTGCGAAGTGCTGCCTTCTAAAAGACAGAGAGGCACTCGTGAATTTTTTAGTTTTAAGTCTTGGAAGTTCTGATTCACATTCACTGAGCAGACTGTCTCTTCTGTCCTGGTGGCACACAGGCAGCTGCCTCGGGTGAGCCGGGCAGGCAGTTCTGTGCGGTTACATCCAGCAGCCAGAGCAAGAGCAATCAGCTGCCAGCCAAGAGAGAAATAGCTGGCACAATTACAGCAGTGAAAGATACTACCACAACTGAGTGTCCTGGAGTCGCTGGAGTTTACGTTTAGCCATACTCCTTATTCTGGCAGACTAAGAGGGAGCACAAAGTAACTTGAGCAGTGGCAATTTCTGGACACCAAAACAATTTTTTCCTGTGTTCTGCACAGATAAGTGCATTATTCACCATAGTTAGTACACTATAGCTTTAAGTTTCAAGCTGAACACAAGTGTAATACTTCAGCCCAATATGAGAAATCTTAGAAAATTTAAGCTACTTTACCAGACAACTCTTGTTTTAACTTCTATTTTTAGATCTTTGTTTCTAATATTCACTGCTGCCTCAATAACATTACTTGCTATTTTTAGCATTTCAAAAAAGCATTACTGTGATCCTCAAATCCCTAAAGCATCTGAAAACTATCAAAGAGATCCTTAAAACTGTAGCTGGATGTATGTTATGAGAACTTTCTAAAATTTTTTTCTCAATTTTGGTGCAGAGAGTACAGCACTAACACAAACTACAGCTGAGTGAATGAAACAAACCTTAAAGTTCCTAATAACTCAAATTAAAGAATTCATCTCAGTAATAATAATAATCCATCTCAGTGCTGTACCCAGTTTTTTTCTGCAAAGAAAAAAAAAAAAAAAAAAAAAAAAAAAAAGCAACTGTTTCAGGAAGCTTAGAGTGCTGCATAATACTGCCCAAAAGAGTTTTTTTTAAAAAGAAATGCCCACAAGGTCAGGCTTTCCAGCCTGGGAAGCAGAGGCAACAACAATAAAGTCTGCTTTAAAGAATAGATACACACACACCCCTAAAGCTAACACCATAGAGAGCAATTAAAATTGCTACCATCACCATTTGCTTGCTATCCTTCACAACAGCACTGTGAGTGCCTTTTCAAAAAACATGCTCCCTCAGCCACCCAACCATCAATTCAGCCATCCCAGCTCAAACCACTTTCATCAGATTTATGGTCCCAGAGCCAAGTTGAGCTGGCCTGGAGTTGTTATTTTTTATAGGAGCACTCCTGCATTCCCATCTTCTGGCAAAGGCAAGTAGGACAGTCACAGGACAACACAAAACCATTATGTGACTCTCCACAAAGAGGACAAGTTTGTCTTCATGGCCTAGTTGTTCACACACCAACTGAATGTATTTTCATTGGTCCTTCATTAAACAAAGAACAGAAGTCAGATGTCAGCGTACATAAGATCCATTCCCTTGACGCAGAACAAATGGCACTCCCAGGAACCCAAGACACAACAGTCATACCCACCCACCCTTTGTGCCACCACACACCCATGAGGATTTAGCCACCTGAGAAAGAGTACACATTTTCCAAACCCTTGCAAGAAGATCCATTTTCTCAGTACACTGTTAGACCTTAACACAAGAATTGACAAAACTACCATTTCACTTTGAAAGAGAAGAAACAGTATTTATATTGATAATAAAGGTTTGATTGCTTTTGATTAATTCAGCCGTTTTTGCTGCATGACTGGTTTCCATGGAAATGCAAGCAGATTAAAAACCTGCAACCAGAAGTGAGTCAGTTTTGCCTGTTTATGTCTCCGCAGTTCCCTTGGAAACAGACATTAAAAAAAA
This sequence comes from Pseudopodoces humilis, assembly GCF_049639895.1. NCBI lineage: Eukaryota > Metazoa > Chordata > Aves > Passeriformes > Paridae > Pseudopodoces > Pseudopodoces humilis. The sequence continues at coordinate 21,475,650 of NC_142209.1, read as the reverse complement.
AAAAAAAAGAGTAAAAAGGATAAGGGTCCTGAAATACCTTCGGAAATTCTCTTCACAAAGCTTTATCTCTTTGCCTGTCTTGCCAGAATTAGAGTTGAAAATAACACAGAGCAACAGATGACAGAATAGTGACTTGATTTTTTTAAGGAGACATCAACAGAACATACCTGGAGATGTTTCAAAAACCACATTCAAACTGACAAGCTCAAATTGTATTAACGTGGGTTTTGGCAAAACTACTTCATGCAGAGTATATATTTCTTTAAATTAGTTCAATGCTAATGTAGAGAGAAACACAGTAGAGAACAAGAAAAGAGAATCACACTGCCCTTGTCTCAAGTACATTTCAATACTTTGAGAGAGAAGGAAAAAGCAAAAGCTGCCTTGGGGGAATAAATCCAATATTTCCATTGGCAGGATGCTTTTAATAGAATCATTCCTTCCTTCCAATTCATTTGAAGTTGCAAAAGTTAGGTTAAGTAACAAACATCACTAGTAACTTTGTTACACATAAAAACGCATTCTTCCTAGCCGCTAAAGCAAACCTAGGAGGCCCTGTCAGCAAGACTCCATCTCCCACCACACTTTTCCAAGACAACAGTGCACTCTCCTAGGAGCTGGATCTTCTCAGTGGTACAGATAACATCTTCCTTCCTCCTCAGAGCCAAATGCATCAGGGAAGGAATAGGATGGGAAGTTACTAGGAAAGAGGCTGCAATGCATGTCTCAGACCTTCGAAGCCTGCTCCTATCACTACCACTGCATCACTACAATGCAAGATCCCCTGACAACTAAGTGTCCAGAAACACAAAGAACAGCAGTAAAATTATTTGCTCCTGTAAATTCCTTCTAGAATGTTCAGGACAGCCAAACCGGATTACAAACTATTTATTTCCTTGTTTGTCTCCCACATCATTATCAGTTCTACATGCTCAGCACACCTCCCTGCAACTCAACACTTCACCAGAGAGCTGTGGAATCCGCCGTTACTGCCTGCCTGGGAAGAACGTGCAGGGACGGCACACGTCTCTTACCACTACCTCAGAGACTGAAGCTGCATTACAAACATCAGGAAAGAGAAAAAGGAAATCTTACCTCTGTCCTAAACCCTGCTCATATACTCCCAACAATCACCAGAACTCAAGGGCTCTCCTGCATTCAGCATTACACCCCTTATTTTTGTATTTTGCTGCTGCTCTGAGAACTCACAATATTCTGACACCAACATGAAACAAGGCTTGGGGAAGAGTAGCCAGTCATGATACTCACTGAAAGGATGAGAGAGGGGTAGCAATCACTGGAGGTTTGTCTTGAATAGAAGTAGTTGAACTTAATTCAATGTTAATTAGTTCACATTAGCAGAATTCAATCTATTCTTGTCACAGTAAAGATAAGCCTTAGAGAATTAATTATTTCCTATTCCCCTTTGTATTTTGGCAAGGTGTAGAGTCACACAGGAAGGAGAATAATCTCACAGTACTCACTAAGGCATCACTCCAGGAGGACAGATTTACCATTAAGTGAAGAACATTTAATGTTTAGGGAACATTAAGAGAAATATTTATGTGTATCTTTCAGTCTATTTTGAAGTTTAGCCTCCTTTCTTGTACAGGTTGGATGTACATATAAACAATATAATTTAGCTATTCATTTACTTTAGCAGCTAAATACACAAACATCCAAGTGTCAGGCTGACCAGTTTACACAGTAAACCACTTTACACAGTTACCATTCAAATTCATCCATTACAATGATAGGCACAGGCATCTTCTAAAACATTAAGTGAACAAACCACACAAGCAGCAAATAAGCAGATCAAGTGTTTTCCACCGTACTCTACAACAAATTTGTTTGTTTCCATTATTAAACTCAGGTGTTGTTTACTAAAACCAGTCTCTGAAGAGATTGCAGGGGTGTCAGGTGTCGGGACCAGCTTAGTTTCATACCTCCTCCAGCACAAAGAGCAGAACAAAGATGAATTTCACTGCTGAAGCTAGGGAGTCGCTATTAAACAGATGAAAGGCACTGGTCACAAGAAAAGTGAAAAAAATTTCATAAGAAGATAACTCATACAAAATCAATGGTCTTTGTTTAGTAAGGACCCCAAAATTAACACAACTGACTTAGTTTTGCCTTTGGGGACATCAGCATTATCATATCAATCTTAAGGAAATTTACAAGGTCACACACTGCATTGTAATTCAGGAAATAAAATCACAACAATTATCACACACCACCTGTCTGGTTCACATAACTAAGCCCGACTCCTCTTCAACAAATACAAAGTACAATTGCCCCATTATACTATATATATATATAATATATATACTATACTATATATATATACTATATATATATATATATATATAATATATATACTATACTATATATATAATATATCATATTACACATTCCCAAGAAAGCCTAATCATAGTTAAATAAGTAATTAAAATCTGTCATTTGTTAACTTTCAAACGCCGATTTATAGAAGCTTAATATTAACTCTTTGTATCAAGTTTCCCAAAATGGGGTTTTAAATTTGTACTTGAAATTTGCCTAAGTTCCTCCTGTGTTAAATTGCATGATAAATAAAATGGGGTTTAATACATAAAAAAGTCTGAAGACCAACTGAAAACAGGTACCATTTTTACTGTTTCAAAAGTAACATCTGCTCCTTTATGCTAGACTGCTGCTTATGCTAATATTTCAAAGAACATCCAAAATTTAAGACACAATCCACTAAAGTGTCTAGAAGGAGCACTACAGCCTAAATCAATTGGGACAACTCATAAAGAACAGTAAACTAAATCCTCAAGCTAGCGTAATCTCTTTGTACATGTTGAAGAAGCTTAATGCAAGCAATGCAACTTTCAAGAATAAATTAATGACACATTTTACACAAATATTAGAGAAAGGGAGACACACACACACACCAAACCAAAGGTCTGTTATGGTATCTCACAGTGCTCCTGTCAGAACATCCTGGGTACTCAAAATCTGCCAATGCACTCAAAGGAAATCACTCTAACTAGGCTGCAACTTAGAGTCATCTTTCCAGGTAAAAGTGTTCCGTTTATAGAAATCCACAGTGTCTGCACACAGATTTGCAACATTGCATTGCAACCCAAAGTTACCACAAAACTCCCCAGGGACTGACATGGTGTCAAATAACAAATAGCACACACAGCTAAAGGCACAAAATCTGAAGAGGATTGCAGAAAGCTAGAATCCTCCTCAGCACCCTGGTGCATAGCACATAAACACATAGCTGCTTCTTCATTTGTAACAAAGATCACACACAAGTTGTGGCATGAAAGGTTTTTTTGCAGGCCTTGGGAAGTCCAACATGATTTCCTGGTGGCGTAAAGGAAGTAAAGGATAGTAGGTGGTATAATTTCATAACAGATCACCTTGTTATCATCATGCAGATATGGCAAAACTGTTCTTTTAACCACAACTGTATTTCTTTTCATACAGGAAGTATTTTCTATACCTAGTCAACAAAAGTGCTATTTTTCAGAAACTCATAAGATTTTTAACTCTCTCTCTGAAGCACAAACCTGAAGAAAAGATCCCTGCTCAGAAAAACACTATACATCTCCTTCTACAAATTTAGTCTTCCAATACCTGTTCTAGTCTAAGTAGTTGTCCTGTCAAAATCAGTGCATCAGCACAAGTGTCATGTCCAAGTCATCATGCAAAACTTCTTAGGAGCGCATAACAACAGATTTGGAGCATGTAGAAGTAGAAAAATGCTAAGTTTAAGAAGCATTGGAGCAGAAACCTCTATCATCATCCACAAAAATGCAATACAGCAAAGAAGAAATTTGACCAGTGGCTTCTTGTCAGTTCTGGATCGGTGTTTCTCAGCTGCTGTTCCAGGGAGCAACAGTCAGCTCTGAGACATTTCAAACAGCCTGTGGAACAGCTGCAAGGAAGGCTGGCTTATGTTGTGGGCAGTACGGTAAGAGAAGGGAATTGTTTTCTTGTTTTTATATTTTCAATAAATAGTTCTTGCATGCAGGCAAAATCAACACAAACAAAACCAAGAGCAATCAAAGTTCAGCTTAATTTCTGTCTCACTGCAACTGTAACCTTCTATGGCCTTACTGCACAGTACAATCCTCAGATTGTATTCAATGAGGTCAGATATCTCTTTAGACTTAAAAAGGTTGGGAGACATCCTTTAGATGACAGATAGTTGGCAGATAACGACACAGAAGATAAATGGAAGATGAGGATTTCTGAAGGACAAAGTAAGATGATGAGATAACCAGCATATACGATTACAGAAAGAAATCAAAATTCACCAGATGGAAATAACAAAACTTGTCTTAGATATTTTAAAATGCACAGAGGATTCAGGAAACAAAAGCCTCATCATACAAATTCTTTATTCTGACAATTAGGAATCATTAACTAGCAGAATATTCCAAGAACTGAGACCTCTAATACTCGATTTATAAAGCATGAACCTGCTCTTGTACCCAGTAATAAAAGTAAAGCCATAAAGAGCATTAGGTAGTCACAAATTCGACCCCTTAAGCATACTAAAAGCTCTAGCATTTGAGTGGGCTTAATCACATCCCTTTAATACAACTAAATCAGAACCATCTCACCGCGATTGAAACTATTTAACAGACGTTTTAGGAAGCCCAGAAACAGTTGCACCGTTCTCCTACTTACTTGAATCCTCCCAACGGAGAAGGTGCAACTTCCAAGCAGAATAGTACAGAAATCCCAGTACCAGAAAGAGGCAGAGGGCTAGCAGCAGGTTACGCATAAACACCAAGAGTCCCATCTTCACATTAAATCTGCTCTTCTACATGACCTGAGGAAGAAAAACAGATTGAGGTTGGAGCCACCTTCCCTCAAACGGGCATCCTCTCCAAAACATGCAATCCCATACCCACCATAATGCACAGATTCCAAGCCATGCTCTCCACAAGCTAAAACACACGCGTTCCCCAAAGCACACCAGTGAAACAAGACCCACCCCAGACATCTGCCTGTGCTGGCCGTCACAAGGGTCACTGCCGCTCCGGAGAGGCGGGGGATCACGGCCACGCCGTGACAGAGCATCAGCCCCGCTCCTGCCCACTTCGGACAACCGAGTCCAGCACGGCCCTGGCCGCGGAGGCCTGGCGAGCACCGCGTCCTCCCTGCACGCCGCAGAAGCAAACCCACAGCGCCGGGTGTCCCGCGGCCAGCGGGGCCCGCGGGAGCGGCCAGCAAAGCGCCGGTCCCGGCTGGAGCCCCGCGGAGCCCCGGGCACTCGGCGCTGCCCTAGAGACGGTAAACGCGCCAGGGGAGAGGGGCTCGCCGGGCCCGGGCAGGACGGCAGCTGTCCGCCGGCTAACAGCTGCCAGCGGCTGGCTGGAGCCTGGCTTTAAACGGGCGGCGGCGACGCCACCGCCGGGCTGCCTTCGCCTCGCCGTGCTTCGCTACCGGCTACGCCGCGCCTCGCTCGCCCCGCCGGCCGCTGTGACCGGCCCTGCCCGCCTCCCCCGCCCCTCCTCACCCGGCCGCCGCCGGCCCCGGGCGCTCGGTCGCCGGCTGCGCCCCCGGGCGCGGGGCTGCGGGCGCCGCCATGCCGGGCGCGCCCAGCGGGACCCGCCGCCGCCGGGGGGCGCCGCGGCCGCCAATGGCGCGCCGGGGCGGGGCGGGGCCCGCCTGCATAGCGGCCGCCGGCGGCCAATGGGGCGGCGCGGGGGGCCGCGCCCCTACCAATCGCGGGAGGAGTCCGCAGCCAATGGCACGCGGGCAGGGGGTTCCCCGCCGGAGGAGCGCTGCGGCAGCGAGGCGGTGCGCGTGCGCGGAGCGCCCCCCGCGCCCCTCAGAATCTGCGCGTGGCGGCGGCGCCGCGCGGAACGGAGCGGGTCTGCTTCCCCCTCACGGCCGCTGCCGGGCATCGCTCCTCCTCCTCCAAATCCCGGCGCCGCTCCCCAGTCACACCGTGGCACCTCCAGAGCCCTGCTGCGCCTCCAGGCTGGCCTGCCAGCTCTTGCACCCGCGGTGAAGCTCCGCATTGTCAGCGCACAGCACTGCGCCTTCCGCCAGTTGAGACACCTCAGCTCTTGCCCGGCCGCTGGGCCCCTGCAGTGACATGGCATCACCCGCCCTCCAGGCACTGCGTTGAGTGCGCTGCGTCTGCCTTCAAGTGCTGCACTGCCCGATGGCCTCTCAGCCCTGCCCCGCTCTGCACGGCCATGACACGGCAACGCAGCCCTGGGCTGCTTCCATCGCTGCCCCAACACAGCATCTATTCCTTCCACTGCCTTCACACCATCCTCCGGCTTCTGCAAACCCTCCCAGCACTGCAAACCCGACAAGGTCCTGCCCAGCCCCTGCACGGCTCTGCGCCACCTCCCCGGTGTGGCACAGCCTCCGCCACTGGACCACAGCAGGCTGCGCGACCTCCCAGCTGCCCTTCCACCGCACAGCACGGCTCATGGCACGCAGGCAGTGAAGCTTCCATGCACTTCCAGGCATGTTACAGTCTCCACCTCCCCACTGCACAGCAGCACTGGGGCCAGCCTGCACCGCACTCTTCCTGCCGTATTGCCCTCGTTCTTGCTGGCCCCACAGCCTTTTAGTGCTCCTTAGGCAGAGGGCAAGTGACAAGCTCTAATACAACGCCTCTCAGGGACAGATAAACAGAACGATAAAGAGAAATTATTAGTCATGGGAGAGAAAGTTATTTGAAAGGAAAAAAACCGTAAGGAATAAGCCGGCATCTTCAGTGACCAGCCTAATGACCCTCCATTTGTCACTGATAACAGAAGGTAAATAAAAGGTGATTTTAAGGGAATCCTAGTAAGATAATATCCAGCATGGTGGCAGCTCCCACTGAGGTGAGCCCAGGTGCCAATGTTGAATGGCAGACACTGCCTTGAACAGCACAGAGCTGGCTGAACACTGCCTTTGACAAAAGGCAGAGTTCCTGCTGGTCACAGGGAGAGCTGGTGAGGGCTCATACAGCCTCATTTTCACAGACAGAAGCCCCACTTTGTGCTCTGCACAAATGAAGTCAGTGCAAGTTGGTTGCTAGTGTGGCACCTACGCAGCCAGGCTTCCAGAGCTACCACGCTCCTCTGCAGAGACACAAAGGAGACACATGTCACACTGATACACCATTAGGTTTTTTGCATGCCAACAGCAACTTCTACAGACAGCACAAGAGACCAACAGACTCACACAAGCACCTAGGTATCATTGGCACCAATATCCCCATCTGAGGTGGTATTTGGTACCCGAGGAGGTATGTGGAGAGGGGACACAACCATGTCCATGCAGCCCTATCCATCTGTAGATCTGCCCCCAAGGTGCTGCCCCACCAACCCCCAGCTCGCAAGGCTGACCTGCTCAGGATGCTCGTTGCTCTCACTCATCTGAGACAGCTCCCGTCCCCTCCAGCTTCACGGCAAGCTGGCAGCCAGGGCTGGTGTGGGCAGCGTCCTCCTATGGCCCTGGCTCTGCTGCTGGGCTCATTTCTTCCAGCAACCCCACTGACTCCTGCACCACATCACGTCTGGCTGAAGCCCAGTTTTACTTTACAAACGCTCACTTTATGTCTGCTCCTCTCTTGCCCTCTTCATCGCTCCATCTGCGTAAACTGGGTCTCATCTCCCTACCTCAACTGCCCTTGTCCCTGTGACACGGAGCTGCTGCACTGCCTCCTGCCACTGCGCCACATCTGCTCCAGCTGTCCCCAAGCTTCACCTAAACCGCCCCCGACTGTACCGCATTTGAACCCCGCGGTGTGCGGGCACAGCAGGTGATCTGATTTCAGTGATGAGATAAGCGGGGACCTACAGCACGGGGCCAGATTGCGACAAGTCGGGGGCTTGCTCCTGAGCCCGTGTTTGTCACTCAGGAAACTCTAACCCCGTGATCAGGTGTCAGTGTGCTGCAAAGAGCCCAGGATGAAGTCACTCTTCTTGCCAGCCTGGAAAAAAACTCAGAAGGTGAGTGCTGTGTATCTTGGAAAATCAGGTACCAGTGCCTGGCAGCTGTTTGATGGCCATGAGATGAATTAAGACAATGATTAGTGGAGTGATTTGGTTCAAGTAGCAGGACTTTAGTCTGAACATGTTCCGACTTAGCTTACACATTTCATTTGCAGGCAGATGTCAAGCTGGATGTTGCTAGGAGATAGACAGCAGGGGAATAATTAAGTCTGATTAAATCCTATCATATTGCTGTGCTGCTTTCCAGAATGCTCTGAAGCTTTTTAAAGCCAAACTGACCAAATGATCAGGCAAATGGTCTAGCCCATCCTGCTCAACAAAACCCATTCGTAGCCAACCTGCTGAGCCTGTGTTTACCCATATGTCTGCAGGGAATTTCCTGCAGCAGCACTGGCCATGATTTGGAGAAAAAGGGCTCTGGCAGAGGGCACAGCTGGTGACTACATTAGCACAAAACAGTTAGGGCTGGTCACTGCTTGCAGCAGACAGTGCAGGGTTCTACCCCTCTGTCCCTGTATCAATGCTGCAGAGACACTTATGTTGGACTAAGCATGTCTTAAGTAAGTATGGTTACTTGGACACACCAGCGTAACCATAAGAAAAGCTTATTTCTGCCCTTTTTGTGAAAGGAGCCTGCCTGTGGCATGCCAAAATTGCTCTGCAAATTCTCCTCGTGCATGAGGAAATGCTGAGCACCACAAGGCATTCCCACTGAACTGACACCTGCCTGCATTTTCTTTCATGGTGGTTGAACCATGCACTATATATGGGAGGACTCATAAATAACAGCTACAGGTTCTTTTCCCACCAGTAAATGAAGTTAGGCTGTAACTATCTGCATCAGATGCCAAATATACACATCAGCCTCCAGGCTTCCTTCACAGGGACTTCTAATCTCATTTTGTTTCTTTACCCTATAAAAATGACCATTCTAATACTCACAGTGTAATCCTTCTCCCCAAATTAAATGTCATCAAATCAGACCCAATACTAATTAATGCAATATTTTATGATTAATTAAATACCACTATATACTACAGCAAAGATCTCTTTCAGTAATGGCTAAACAGAGATTACCTCTGCTGATGCGCAGGCTCAAGGAATGCAATCTGGGCTGTAAGACACTTGCAGTTTGTCTTATCTCTCTGACCAAACTTGTTTCATCTCACACATTCATTATGTATTATTCTTAAATGCAGACTCTGAACGTGATCAGACTGTGGAGAACACTTTACATTTCTGGTGCTCTGGCTACTCTGAAAACAGAAATGTTAAACAGCACCAACACCAGGCCCACACAAAACATGTTAAAACAATCTGAACTTGGCTCAAAAATTCTGCCACCCTCTAGATGTTTTCAACAGCAAAGAATCACACTTACCACTCTGGGAGCAGATAAACCCCTGGAGCCTGCCTGATCACCTCCACAAGCACTCTGACTGGACCAGATTTCCAAGAGTCTTCCTCAGATGAAGTGACCCAATAGTTGCGCCTGGCAGGCAGCTGTGTGAATGCAAGCCCCTGGCCAGCACCTCACTCAGCAGTTCATCTCCTTGCAGTAATTCCAATACACTATGTTTGGTTCACTCATAGTTTCCAAGAGAGGAGGTAGGCTTGAATTGAAGACGAGTGTTGAAGACTCCCACTTTTCTGGGTCTGTTTCAGGAGTCCCTCACCCTCACGTTCAGAAGAGCATCCCACCTCCCTGTGTCTGGCTTCAGCTTGCAGACATACCATTTTATTCTGCCTTCTGCTTGATTAAAGAGCCTTTCAGAGCCTGGCATTTTCTCTTTGTGACACTACACATATGCTGCAAGCAAACCCCCTCTCATCCGTCTTTCTGAAAAGCTAAATATACTGAGTCGCTTAATTCTCTTTCTGCCAGGCTTTTCCTCCCACCCTCAAGCCATTTTTTGTGTTTCTGCTCTATAGAGCCTCTCTGATTTTTCCCAAATCCTTTTCAAGATATGGAATCCCACAATGAGCCTCCCTAATGCTTTGACACAGGGATTTAATCTGCTTTTCCTATTTTCTGCCTTAAAGGGCTGCATTAGTCCTTTTTACCATAGCATCAGGATAAGCATTCAGGCAGGATTGTCTTGAATCTTTTCCAGACCCCCTGCTGGCAGGTTAGAACCACCTGTATCTCAGCTGCACACCCAGGAACTGATGGAGTTTGGTGGTTAGGGACACCTCCACTCCCATATGCCTCCCTCACTTGCTCCCTGTCCTAGAATCATGGATGTAATGGTTGCCACATTTGGCAGGGGGCTTAGGGAGCTGAGCTCAGCAGGCTTTAGGAAGATTTGCTGAGCCCTGGTGAGCTGTCCAGGAGCAAATGTCCTGATCCCAGTAGGTTACTGTGCCATGAAAGAGAGGAGAGCACAGAACCAAGCAGTGCCTGCTGGCAGGCATCCAGGCTGGTTTGACTGTCTAGGAAATATTTTGCAATGCTTGTTAATATTTTACCCATCCTGTTCAGAGTGACAAGGGTCACTGCAGAATCTGTAATGTAACTAGTTATTAGGCTGCACACAATGAACACAGCTCTTAAAAATAATAGGCTAGATGAAGGTTCCATCTTTAATTCTACTCCTTAAGAAACCAGCTAAAATAACCTCCCCTCAGCAGCCTCCCCAGTGAAGCCTACCTGAGATCTGGGAGTGAAATAGGCAATCTTGCTCAGCCCAGGGGCCATCACTGGATATCACAGTGCATTTCTTCATGCCAGTGCTGCAGGAACCCTGAACGAGCCCAGCTCCAGCCTGTGGCTGTGCTGCCTCTCCGAAGCCAGGAGTGCTGTCCTTGAGTTTCTGAGATGATTGCTGAATAAACTTGAATTTCAGAGATGGTTGGAACTGTGATGGCCATGAACCTCATTGTGTTCATCTTGAGCTCTCCAGACAGGCATTACCCCATCCTCTTTCATACCATAAAAACAGCTGGAAGAGTCAGGTGAGGCAGGCAGGCACAATTCAGCCACTGCCTCCTCTCAAATGTGAATGGCAGGAGTGATTCCATCTCATGTGCTGTCATAGAGAGGAGGGAATTTGGCAGAGCAGTGGCACAAGGAGAGGCTGCATCTCCCCAAGCTAGCCACAGTCATGCTTTAGGCCCAAGTAATTTGCAAACAATTTGATGATTTAATCACAGACTCTTCCAAATACATGTGCTAATTTTTAATGAATGGTCAGCTGGTAGGAGGCCAGCATAATCTAAAGGGTCAAAGCAATGGGCAGAGAAATGGCAGAGAGCCCTAGACTGCTACTAGGTAGATGAAAGCACAGCTAGGGGCAGCCTGAGGCTCTTACACAGGGAAACTGCTCCCTGGGCAAAAGGAAAGTCCTGGCTGCTGAGAGCAGGAGCATATATAGAGAACACTTTGCTTTCTCCACTGCTTTCAATAATGCTGTAGGATTTTCATTAAAAGACTCAAGTAGATTAAAAATTACACGTCAACAAATTAACATCAACAATCTGAGATCTGTCACTGAGCCAAGGCTTAATGGGGAGACATCAACAACAGGAAGCCTACCTAGATCCCCAGTGACCCCTTGGTCCAGTACCATTTCATAGATCTTAATATCAGTTGTCTGGATGACAAGATGAAGGCTTACATATGGGGCTGATAAAACACTGAACAGGCTGCTTGCTACTACAGCATGAGCTGAATGGTCTGGGAAAATGCTAGCAGCCCACAGCATAGTGATGGGCTGCAAAGGAAGGTTCTTGGGAATGGAAAAGACAGGCTGTACCACAGGGTGGAGAATCTCCCTGAAAGCAGGGGTGGGAGGTGAAATTAGGGAAAAAAGCTGAAAAAGAGCTGTCCCCACACATGACTGTTGCTATGAGCCTGCAGCACAGTACCTTGGCTCTGAGGGCCATGGAGGGGATTTGCAAGCAGAGTTAAGCTCTGGCAAAGCCAACTTGATGTCTGGTCCAGCTCTCCAAACTTCAGAACAGGCACAGAAATCCCAAGGAACAGCAACACCACCACAAAAAAGGAACTAAGGGCTGGAAATGTGACAAATAAGGCTGCATAGGATGTGAGAAGCACAAGCTACTTCACTGCCCCAGGAGAGGGTCTCCTCACTGCCAGAGGGAACCAAGTAACAGTATGGGCAGAAGGAAGTGCAGGAGCCAAATATGAGAAGTTGAAGATGGGAAAAACTCAAGCGTGAAATTAAGTAGAGTATGGTCACTGAAGGCTGCAGGGGCAGCCATCATCACCATGAAACAGCTTGTAAAATAAGTTTAGATCTCAACTAGTTTAAGGTCTCAAATTTTTTGACATCTGTGGCTCAGGCATGAAAAAGAGATGCTGTATGGATGTGCTTGCTGTTTTGCCCTGAGCTGTAAGCACCCTTCCTGATCTCCTGTCCAAACAGCTCCAGCAGCAAAAAGGAGGCCAGGACTGATTCTTTCATGCCAGAGAAGGCAATGGAGAAGGTGTGGAGGGCTCTGCCTGAGGACAGTTTTGTTCACCTGCTCTTCTAGCTCATGCATGTCTTTCTGAAAACAGGAACAACAGCCTGAGCTGGCTTTGTGACATTACACTACCTGCAGCAGTGCTCATTGCCAGTCTTTGACCCAGGGAATGCATCATTTCCAGCCCAGAGCTTCACTACTTAATTACTTGCACTGGAGCAATCGCTGTGTACCTTCAGCTAGCCTGCTATGGTGATGGGGCCACTAGCCATAGGCTCATCTTTTCATCCTGTTCAACCTGAATCTCCTCTTCATTGCTCCCTGGTGAACTGGAGCCTCTGAACCCAAGTAAAGCACTAGCAACCTTCACACAACACAGCAACCAGCTCTGTTACTTATACTTGTTTCTCCCATACATGCCCAAGTGAGTTGATGCCAAAACCCACATCATAAGCACAGCAGCACAAGTGCCCAAATCAGTGTCCACTTCCCCATTTGTGTCACTCTGGTCTCTTCTCCACATGCCCAAGGGAAATGGTCAGCAACACTGCCTCTGGTAAGCAGCTCTTATCTGCCACAGGCTACACCCCTGTTGGGTGACTGCCCCTCTCAAAACCCTGTGATGCACCAAGGGACATCAGCATCTCCCAGGGTGCAAGACCATGAGCCCAGAGAGATGCTCTTGAAGCATCCCACCTCCTACACATCTGAGACCAGGGCAAGCATGATGCTCAGGAAAGGGATCAAAGAGATAGGAAGTAGCAAGGGCAAGGTAAGGCAGGAGGAAGGAAAAGCACCAGGCACCTCAAATGCTGCCAGTCACTGAGAAGGTGGTGTGAGGAAGTGCTGGTGCTGCTGGTGGAGGTGCTTCACCATTGGTCAAGAGAACAGCTGCCTAACCAGGGGCCCTGGGTTGGCAGGGTGGCTACCAGCTGAGGTAGCCCTACCATGTCCCAGTGCCTTTCTTCCCCACTCCTGGGTGCTGAGGCTTATCTGCTCCCTCTTAGGAAAATGAAGAAAGGAGAGGAACCACCCAGCATGGAGTGGGCCATAGGAGCTGTGTGGGAGGGTGCAGGAACTGAGGGCTTAGCCCCTGCCCCGACCCCTGCGCTGCAGGATATGGCCAAGGGTTTGTGCTCTGCTGTGGGACATGAACACACTCAGTTCTGGAGATTCAGCATTTATGACAACCTGTGCATTCTTGCAGCTGCTTTTCATAATGGAGTTAGAGCAGCCAGGGGGAAAGGCCTCTGGGTGCTCTGTTTGCTGTCAGGATGTGGGCTAATAGCAGCCATGAAGAGGCAGCTGCCAGCCACAGGCAGAGGACACAGACAAAAGGGTGCTGCTGAAACACCTCAACCCCCCAAGTACATCACTCAAAGCGACAGAAGTCTATGTTGCTAGGTATGAATGAGAACAGGACTAAGGGGACACTGGATCCTTGTGTAGTAAGTGGGATCCTAAACAGTGAGGGTACAGAGCTGCCAGCCAATGGAGGACTGTGCCCCTGTCCCAGCAGTCGTATGGGGGACCAGCCAGGCCAGCAGGTCCTTGTTTTCAGCTGCAGCCCATCCCACCCAGCCACAAGAAAGAGGACAAAGCTCTGCCTCTCCAACAGCGCTTCTCCACCCTGCTCCATGGGAAAAACCTCCCTATGCCACAGCCAAGGGGATATGAACTTTCTGCAGCCATCACCTGAGCCATCACTATGCTGGGAGATGCTGGCAGATCCACAGGGTAAGGCAGAAGCAGCTGCTCAGGGCTGGAACATTCCAGGTCTCAGTAACCAGTTGAGGAAGGTTTGCACCTGCAGCTGAACTGGTCCTTCCAATGCAGGGGTGGGACAAGACCAACACAGTGAGGTGCTGGTACCAGCGACACCCTCTCTGACAGACTGGTTCCTGGTGGATAGCATAGATTAGCACAGTCACCCAGACAAGTCCTGTGTTCAGAGTCCAGCACCTACAACCCACCTGGGCTGGCATTTGAGCCCTGGTGTGAAGCTGGGTAGCACAGCCTGCTCCAGCCCAGCCCCCCTCTAACCCAGCCACAGACTCTGTGTAGGACACTTCTCCCCTCTGCCAGAACCCACAATGCAGTCATGGCTTGGCACTGTCAGCTCTCAGCAGCACTGTGTCATTGTGTGGATCCAGGGCATTGGGGACCTGTTTCATGCAAGGGCTCCCCAGCAGTGCTGAGGGACCAGCTTCACACAAGCCTGACCACAGGAGAGTTTTGTGCCCCAGCTCTCCTGTCCTCCATCAACTCACCCCAGTCACCTCCAAATCACTGCTCCTTCCACTCCACCAGCTGCAGCCCCACACAGGGCTCTGATGAAAAGGGGAAGCTTTGATACCTTCTTCCCATAGGCTTTCTAAGCCTCAGGCCCTGCACAAAAGCCAGCTCCTCAGCTGAAAGGGCTCCCTAGTTCTGTGACAGCAAGGGACCATCTGCAAGCATGTCACTGCCATGCTTCAGTCCCACAGCTTCAGATTTCTCCTTTTCCTTCACAAACCAGGAAATACCCTCAACTTCAAGAGCCAGTGGGGAATTTGCTAAGCTGCTTTCTCAAAAGCAGTGAATCTGCACAAGTTCAGAGGGAGAAGGATGGTGGTATCCTGCACCAATAGCTGCTCCCAGCAAGCCCAGAGCCACAGCATCCAGTCAGTGCTGCATTTCCTGGAGGAACAGCCCACGCTTCTCCCATTGCACCAGGTGGCTGCAGCTGGGAAAGGCATTGCATGGTCTGGATGTGGAGTGAGCTTGTCATCTCTCCCTCATCAGCAGAGCTGGCCTAAAAATATCCCAGAGTGGGTTGATGGTGGTTGTGCTACAGTCTCCATTATGCAGATGGAAATGGCTGGTCCCTGCCAGAGTGCCTGGGGAAGCACCAGCTCCTCTGCCCTGCACTGGCACAGGATCCTGGGATCCTGGTCTGTGCTGCAGAAATCTCCATAGGAGGGAGGTGCACGGGACAAACCATGGCACAGAGCATCCCGGACAGGCACAGCATCACTGTGGGGATATCCTGGTCAGGGCAGACAGCTCCATAGGTTTTGTCCCTCCTGGATGCATGGGATTGAGGAGGGTAGGGAAGAGAGGAACAAAGTTTCACAGCCCACTGCCATGAAATCCTAACAGTGATGAAATGGGGAGCTGCCCAGGCAGCACATGAGTCAGAAGTGTACCCAGGCAGCTGAGCTGACAGCACTGTGTGTGCGAGCATAGGGGCACAGGGAGCTGAAGTACAAGTTAGCAGAGTGGCCACAGAAGGAGTGGGATGAACCCTCAGCCCACAGGAAAAACCAGAGGAGCACAAGAGCAAGGGGCCAAATTTACAGCTTGGCCAGGAAGAGGGCTGGCTGGCTCTGTGCCCTGCAACATGCTGCCAAAGGGCAAAGCTGCCAGCTCCTCCCTTCCCATCCCTGCACACCCCAAATCCACAGGGTCTGACAGTGAGCACAGCTGCTGACACAGCCTCAGGCAATTGCTCACCCAATAAACCTGACTGAGTGGGAAAAACAGCAGACACTGCTGGAGAGGGCAGGAAGGATGTAGCAGCTCCCACAGGAATTGCTTACAGGAAAAGATCATGAATCCAGCACCAGAGATTCTGGCTCTGATACAGACGCTTGCCTGGCAGGCAGTCTGATTTCATCCCAGCCTCAAAGGTGTCCCCAGGATGTCACAAGCATCCTTGACCACAAACCTGAAGTGCCGTTTACTCACCCTCATCGCATAGTGCACTTTCCTCAGATCCTGGGCCAGCAGGGCAAGCCCCATGTGCAGCCAAAACTCTCCTGGAATGGTGACCCAGCATCAAGGCCACACTGCCTGGGCAGCCCTTCCCCAGAGGCACAAGCTTCAAGCACAGACCTGTCACACCTCTCCCTGCACCAGACTGTTGGCAGCTCCCACAGCCTGCGCGGAGCTGTCGCCAGGAATCAGAATCCTGAGCAATCTCACCTGCCTTTAGGGCTGGAGGACAGGTTGTGCTGGGAGAGGAGTGAGTCCAAAACACCATATGGCACAGCCATAGCCAGGCATCTGTTCATTGGGAAGTGGAAAGTCTGCCTCAGCAGGTACCAGGCACCTCTCCAAAAAGGCTGCACAAGGGCTCTTCTGTCCAGTAGCTTTTGGAGGAAGGATTCTCTAGGCAGGCTCCAGCCTGCATGGAAAAGGGGTGGGGAATCTGCTGTGAGAGGTGATGACTGTTCAGTCCCCAGGATCACCCCTACAGCCCTAGCCCGGCACTCTCTGGGAACGATCTCTGCAGCCTTCACACAGCCAGGGCAAAAATGAAGGCTGCTTCTTTGCAGACTCTGCACCGATGGCCAAAGGACTGATCCAGGTCCCCCAAATCTGTACCCACAAGATGACAGAGTGGAGGACATGGGCAGGCAGGAGGGATCTCAACCAGCATGGTCCAGGGTAGCAATGAAGGAATCAGGCTACTGAGGAAAGACCTCCCCAGCGCACTGGGCCAGGTAACAGTCCAGCCTGGAACAGGCAGGGCAGAGGGGCAGGAGAGACCACTGCACTGAGCTGTGACCCCTTGAAAGGGCTCCTCTGGAGAAGCTGAGGAGCAAGAAGCTCTTCCTCGTGTGCTGGCCCATCAGGTGATGACGTGCCTGGCTCCCAGCCCACCAGCTCACAGTCACGCAGCTCCCATGAACGCTGTCTTTCTTCTCCCTGCTGTAAAGCCCTTGGCAGCCCCTCACCCACTTCAACTGGGGAGGGAGAAGAGCCAAGTTCTCTTTTTCTGTACTTTCTCCTTGCCAGGCTCTGCACAGTGCTGAGGGCCCAAGTTGGGGGTCTCCCTGCACTGCAGACATCTGCTCCCACAGGAGTCACCCTCCAGCCAGCAAGGAAGAGCAGGGTTGGCCCCAGCCCCACAGTGTGAATGGCTGAGGGTCCAAACAAGATGTCTTGTGCTACCTCTGCATATGAAAGACAGAATGGCAGAATATGAGCATTTACACTTCTGCCGGTCCCTGTGGTCAGCAGCTGTTAAATGGTGTTTGGAAATATCTATCCAGCTGGAACTGGGAAAGCCAGAGAGGACTCAGGACAGACCCATCTCTGGCTGCCAACATAACTACTCTCTTCATCCTACCCTGGCTCTGCTGGGGCTGGACAAGCAAAGCTGTGTTCTTGCTGCAGACCCAAGTGGCCTGGGCAGCCATCCACCACAGGCAACCACACGAGCTGCTCAGCCCTTTGGTGTAGCTGCTCCCCATCACCAGTTTCCTTGCTCTCCTGCATCACACCACTCCTGTTTTCCATGGAACTGTCTGTAAGTTAATTGCTCCTCCGTACCTGCAGCCCATCAGCACCTATCACCCATGCTAAAGGCATCCCTATCCTGGCACCCAGGACACTGTCATTTCTTTTTAATTGCTTGTGGCTATCAGGAATGAAGTTTGAGTTAACCTGTGCTGCGAGGATAGGCAAGAAAAGTAACCCAAGAGTTGCAGAGATACTGTATTCAAGAGAAGCAGCAGCACTTGAGGAAATGAGAGTCCAAGTGAGTATCAGGTCATCTACAACCATCTGATCCCCATGTCTGAAGTGTCTCTGGAGGTCCATGGGTACAACATGCTGCCAAGCCTCCCTAAATTCAGTAAGACTGTGAGACTGAGTCACAATACTTCTTGAAGTAGTTTGATTTGATCTATAGCACACTTTCTGGGCTGTAAAGACAGGTTTGCTCCTAACTCTATATGGAGGACTTCAGTCTGCATATGAAAACCAGCCACCCACCTTACCTACAGCCTGTGAGGAGGCAGCTCTTCCTGCAGCCAGTAGTGTGGATAATGCTGACAGCATCTCAGTTCCTGGGGTGTTGGGCAGCATGAGGGGCCCATGCTGCCAGGCAGTAACTTACTGGAGGTAGAAGAGCCCAGCAGCAGGCCTGTTTCATTTCTCTCCTGCATTGTGTACTGAAGGTGTTCACAGCCCACTAGAACCATTCATAACAGTGAGAACGTTTCCTAAATGCAGAATTCCAGGCCAAAGACACCTCTTCTCAGGCTCTCCTACCTCACTCAGTTTTGTTTCAAAATTAAGATGCATACTATACAATTTAAATCTTTTTCCAGTACCCTCCCACACACTTCCCTCATTTGCTAGGTGCTGTCAGAACTGTTTTGATGCTGGTGTTGTCACATTACTCATGCTGCAGCAAGGAGGCCGTGGCAGTGCTTCTGCATGGATCTGCCACAGCTTCATCAAAAGACAGCAATCAGGTGATTGTTTCCCACTCCTCTGGTGATCATTCTGGTGAGGTCAAAGGAAACTGCAGATACACACCTTCAGCTATGTTCATTACTGGAACCAAGCAACAAATGCCACCTGAAGTGTTGTACTCTTCATTCATCCAAGGGAGAAATCTAAAGCTATTCAACGGCCCTAACAGCAACATGGAAAAATGGAGACTGATTATGGGAAAAGAGGAAAAAGGCTTATTTTGACTTTTAGCAATACAACATCATCTTTGCTCGTGTTCAACTGAAAATACTATACACTTTACACTAATCTAAATGCTCACACTGGAAGTATCTTTATGCAGTATCTACAAAGTTGTCAGGGAAAAGGAGCCATTATAATTTTCCCCAAACTACAAAAGCTGGCTCCAGAAAAGCTGGCACATTACATTTCAAAGATATGAACTGAAATAACCCTACAATAAGGAAATTCCTCAAGGTCACTTGGTGTATCAGTAACAAAAAGCCCTGAGCTAAAGTAGAAGAATCTTCTTTCCTCGACTGCCAATTCAGCAGGTCTTAACCAGCACTGTGAAATTCAAGAGTCAACCCCAAAGTAAAGAACAGAGCAGTCTGAGACTGCGCCCAGGTAAGATTTTCTGATGACTCCTCTTCTGGCACTCTCAGCTACACAGGGAACCTAAGGTTCTTGCTGCAGATGTCTCAGCTCTGTATTTCAATGAGAGAGGATTCTGTGGTTCCACCCCTGTTCTAGTTAAACAGCCAAGCTGGACTGAGTCCTTAAATGACAGACCTCCACTTAAGTCTCTGAAAGACACCTGAGAATTCACTAGATAGGCATTAAGGAGACGAATATTAGAAAAGCATAATGCTAATAGAAAAATTAGAAGCATGATGAGAATTTCCAAGTTCCATTGCTTCAGCTCCTAAATTAGTTTACAAACTGTCTTTTTTAAAATTAGATTTATTTCTTGAGGAAACTGAAAACAACATACAGTCTTGATTTCACCCCACATTTCATTTAAAAACACGCATAACTGCAGACATGTCAGACAACAGGAGCCCAGTTAAAGAATGGAAGAACAGAGATGCACTGGAAGCCTTAGGATAAGTGACTATGCTCCTCAAACAGTGCAGAATCAATGCAACCCAGCTCAAAACACCAGAGAGAGAAGCAGCAAGGAGAATGGGTCACACTACTGACAGTTCTGCCTCTGGTCATCTGAGAAGTCTGCTGATAGAAAAGCGGTCTCCTAGAAGTCCAGCCAGAGGCAGAAATGTTACTGCAAGCGGGTGCCTTACAAAGAATATAGTCACCTTTTAAAATCTTATGAAAATTATCACTGACTTGTGAAGATCGTCCTGAATTAAGGGCAAGCCGCTATTTGTTCATACAAAAATTGCTCCTTGTGGGTCCAACCTGAGCCAGTCACAGATGGAAGCTTCATGAAAAGTGAAGAGGTCTACTGCCTGCAGCACCACGTGCAATGGACCAAAGGGTCACCAGAGCGCACACTGAGCATGATTTTGTACTGAACATATTCAAGAACACCTGACTAGCTGATAATCTGGCAGCCCCTCACTCTCACTGGAATGATGCTGGAGAAGTGATAAACACACTTTGAAAAAAAACACAACCACTGGAGAAAATTATCAGACATGATAAAAGTCTTGGTAATGGAAAGCCTGTGTACTGTTGAGACAGCTGCTCTCTACAGAGCTTTTATTGCTATCTCTAGCAAACATACTTCAAACCATAAATCAAAGTGCTTTTGCAAAGTCGATAATAAAGTCCCCTCAAACATCAGGGTCACTGATTTTAAGTTCAAAGAGAAGCCAAAATGCAGTTTAGTCCCTGCAACAGGAAATAGAGTGCTCACATCTGAAAGCTGCAGCACAAGAACTGACAGGAAAATTGGGAAGGCCCTTTGTCTCAGAGTACAGGATGGCAGTGGTTTCCAACACAGTGCAGTCAGCTGTGCAACTGTCAACAAGAGCAAATCTGGCACCTGCAGAAAACATGACAGAAACTGATAACAAAGCTTCTGTTCTAGAACAAATACTATGTGTAGGAGCTCTTAAAAGTCACTAAATACTGTCAGAGATGAGTGGCAAAATCTGCTGCAGGTGAACAACAGAACATCCTGAGTTGTAAAGGATACCAAAGAATCAATAAAATCCAACTCTTGGCCCTGTACAGAGCAGCTCCAAGAACCAACCCAAGGAAGAACACCAAACCACCAAACAAATCCAGCTGTTTCTTACGACGTCATCGTTTTAGGATGAAGCTGTTGAGCCAGGTGTTTGCAGCACAGGTAGCATAGCATGTGACACCTAAAATGTGCACTCAAGTTCTATAGCAGTTTGGGGACAAAGTCTGGATGCAGGCACCTTTTCTCTGGAGGGAGAGTGGCAGATTGAGACAAGAAGTATGTTTTTCAGTAACACGCAGTAGTGTTCATCCTATGAGAAGTTAATACCAAGTTAACTCTGACAAAACAAAGGCAAGTTTGTTAAGGCCCTGCCAGCTCTTCTCCACATTTGCTCACAGCACATCACTTCAGAGGCTTACATACAAGCTCAGATATCAAAGTGCAATTTTGTTCCTATTGCCTGGACCAGATTAACTACAGCGACCAGACTCGGGTATTAAGAGACCTGGTTTTATCAAGCCAACTATCCCATTCATCAGAAAAACATTTAATACCCTGAGACCAGGGGTTTTAGACATGGCAAAAGGGAAAAAACAAAAACCAAAATAAAACAAACCAAAAACTGCAGAAGAAAGCCATTATCTCCTTTCAGAATCTGTTTAAGCCTTCCAATACTGATGAACAAGGTATTCCACCACAAAAGTAGGACAGATTACCTCTGTAAAGCAGTGTAAAACAGTGATTGTGCAAATCTTGGCTGCTTATCCTCCTGACCCTATAAAAATGTAGGGATAAAGATTTACTGTATAAAAGTTGCAGTTTATTTCTTTTCTGATCAAGAGTTGTATCACTACTCAATACTACATTTTATTGCTAATCACAAATTGATGCACCGGGGTTTCAGAAGGGTTTGGTTTATAGCGTTCCTATGTAACAAAAGGAAAAAAGTTACAAATCCAGACTTTGCAGACACATGGCCATGTCCCTATAGAAGCAGGGATGCATTAGGTCTGTTTCATTAGAAAATTCTCCTCTTGAACAGTTTCTGGAGAACACACAATCATGATTTTCTCCAGTAGGAAAACTCACTCCATCATTCCATGCAAAAAGAAGGTGGCCAATCTGCTCCACAGCCTAAAATCCCTTTCCTACAGAATGGGAAAGGAACATGTACTTACACTGCTCCTACTGTGATGTGTTAATGCTTAAATTAATAGGAGCAAGTTGGCACATCTTCCAGGTACACCTAATAACCCAGCTCAACTCAGCTTCCAATGGCTGGGGTAGCAAATTCTCTTCACCACAATTGAGATGTGTCCTAATATTCTATAAAAATGCTACGGTAACCTTTGCCAGACAGCAACACGGTAGCACTCCTGCTTCAGAAGAGCACTGCACAGCCTTTCAGTAATAACACACAGCTCAGTGCATACTTCATCTGTCTCAGACCCAGTATTAGCTGCTGTAAGCAAAAGCCTGAGGACACACGATAGACAGTGCTGCCCCAGAACAGCACTGCTACAGATACCGCTGCCCTGTCATCCCCAACACTGTGATGCTTGGATTTCAAGAAGGGAGAGTTAGGACTGTCCCTTTAGTCATATTGCCTTAGAGAAACTCAAACGAAACTCTTTGGGAGGTGCATGTCTGTTGGGAGCTGAACACCTAGTCTTGTTAGAAGGCTGCACTTCACAAGGCTCCAGAGAGATTTCACTGGTTCTGAGGCACATACTATTAACAATTAAACTTATGATTAAGTAAGTCAAAAGCACTATCAGAACAAAAATATTAAATGGAAGGTTAAATAATTTGTCCTACAGGATTCATTTTCACATTTCACCTGTTCACACAAGCACCTCCTTTCTGTTCAGATTTGAACATCCTACAGCCCAACCACAGAAAGGAGGTGCTGAGAAACAAGAGACTGAAGCTGCTTGCGACAAAAAATGGATATAAATATAAAAGAGGTTCCATTTCCAGCACCAGTAATACTGCCTGCTCAAGCCCAGGTGTGGTCACCAGGGAGACTCCTAAATTCAGGAACATTATTCAATTAAAACAACAGACCACACTATTCTGCAGCTGCCAGGATTCCTAGCAACAACTCTCCAAAGAGTTTGCCACCTGTCAAAATTGTCTCTAAAGGAAAAGCAAGACTGCTCAACAAGATGAAAGCAGCATCCCCAAGCTGGCTTATTTGGTAAGGACCCAACTTCAGACCAGCAATCTGCAGGCATCAGCTTCAGCAAATGGGATCTCTTTCACTATCCAACAGCTGCCTTACAGCTACTGCAGAGCATCAGCTTTTTAGCTTCCTTAAAATATAAAAGAACAAAACCCCAGAAGAAACCCTGGATTCAAAGCATCCAAATATGGCCTGTTGTACTGGAACGTTTAAATCCTTGGGGGAGGTTGGGCATCTTCTTCCTCTGCCACAGGCAGCGTTTACTCCATGATGGCCCGGTACAAGGCAGGTTCAATATAATCTTCACGGTAGCGTGAATTGATCACTCTTTGTCTCTTCCTCTCTTGACTGACCTCCTTCTCTTCAAAGATCTCTGTGAAGCGCATATCTGAAGCTATTGACTAAGAGAAAAAGACAGAATTAGTCACTAGAGCACAGATGAAATCCCTGTCTCCACACCCTCCTATTACATGTAAGAACCAAGCCAAGACACATGGGAACATTCAGCTTGCTTCAAAAACTGACCAAACACAAAAAGAAAAATATTTAAGAAACTGGATTTGCAGGTCTGGGGGTAAGTTTGAGCAAACTGTAATTAGAGATCTGAAGAATCTCAAGTTTCAAATGTAACAGCACTTAATTTAAATTCACAATCGCTTTCTCAGAGTAATAAACAGAGTCAGCTGTTCAAATTTTCAAACAGTCTAGTACAATTTCTGCTTTATGGAGCAGGCATGTTTAAACACCTGGTCACAGAATTCAGCTTTAATACATTCTTTCTTAAGCCTCTAACATCTTCTGTGCCTGGCAATAGATCTGCATTGGGGTGTGCATGTTTGTACTGTAAAGCAAGACACCCCCATGTGCTGTTTGTAACTACAAATTCTGTAATGGGAAGTGTAAAGCAACAAAATGGGGTGTGGGATCTCCACCCTTATTGATAACCAAACTTAATTGGAGACAGCCCTGAGCAGCCCTTTCTGAAAATTACCCCTGTTCAGAACAGGTGTCTGGAGACCTGCAGAGATCCTTTCCCACCTGAATTATTTCACAGTCTCAAGAAACACCCAGCTCTTTTGATGCAACTCTACTAAGAGCTTCTCAGAACAAAGGGTAAGTGAAGGAACTTGGCCATTCTTTGCAGTGCAAGTAGACAATCAAACTTATGAATACGAGCATGAAAAAGCATTAGTGTGCTCTCCCAGTCTGTGACTGATACAAACTCACAACCCTGCAGAAAGAGAAATTCTCTCCAGACTGAGACAGAACTTTGTTTTTGTAGCCTGATCAACTACTTAGCTTTGCAATGATTAAGGAGAGCAGCAGATTGTATTTTGCTGCCGCCACATGATCAGGTTGCTGTTCAAGCACAAATTAAAACAAATTTCTTTAGTAGAATTTGCACCCTGTTTACCTACCAGCCTTGACTTCACTCTCTTAGGAAGCTCCTCTTCAAGAGTATATACATCATCCCTTTTCACCATCAGCTGTGAACCATCTTCAAATTCCACCTAGAAGAGAACCAGAAGTTGTTCTGTCAGAAGTCTCACAAATTAGCACCCTGCCACAGGTACGCAGAAGTTGCCTTCTCCCCAGAACTCTCTTGTGAAATAATCTTCTACCACTTGAAATTGGTAAGATACAAATGCAGCTATATGCACACTACAACAGAATTGAATCGAAACCTCAATAATCTCATGACAATAATAGCCCAGCAAATTTTGGGATATTCTTTTAACACCTGACAAGACAGTCTGGCTGTTCACTTTAATATAGCCTGAATATTCATCCCTTTGGAAGCATAAAAGGCATGGTGCACTCTCACTAGAGAAAAGCAAAATAAACTTACTTTAAGTAGTTTAAACTACAGAGTCTGATGAAGAACTGCAGACCAGCAGTTTTCAGAAGTGGATACTTTCAAGTAGGTAGACACATGTACATACAGCTGCAAGCAGTCACTTTCAGCAGCTGTTGCCAGCATCTGTCATTGCTAACACATTAAGAGTAACTTACCCTGGAGTGTTTAAGCATAACTCCCCTATAGCAACCCTGTTAACATGGTTGGCTTGTTTTAAGTGATGAATTTTCAGACAGCAATTTTGTACCTGGTACATCTGGATAGCATGTGATGCGACAAACTTGGCTCCATAAACTTGTCCATCTGTCCATCTTACTTGCACGACTTCCCCTTCAGCAGGGGGACCTAACTGAAGACAATCTCGACTCTAGAAAGAAGAGGGAAGATGGGAGAGACAAGAAAAGGTAAGCAGCTTCCTTATGTGAAGATTCAGCAAACTACCAAGGCACAGCACCCCAGCAATTCTCAATTTTAGGCATGGAGAACTAGGCTGAGAGACATCTATTTATGTCATATTTATTTAAATCCCAATAGTGGTATCTTCAAGGTATATTATGTGAGGATGGCATGCAAGTATCAGCAAGTTTTTCCTTCCAACCTACGACTGTTAAGCAGCCAGAGATTAGCTGCACTCCCTGTTATACTTGTCTCAATATGGCCTCAGGTAACATCCCTCAGGCCATTCTGGAGCACAGCTCAGCCACTACAGCACCCAGGGAACAATTACCAGATCCCCTGATGTGTCTGCTCTACAGCAGAAAGGTATATATGACTTGTATCATGTGTCCTGTACCACAGCCCCAGTGCACAACATACCACAATGTCCTCTGGGTACAGGTTATCGCTGAAGGAGCCATCATCAAAGTTGACCTCATAGAAAGTCTCCTTTGCAAGGCTGACCACTTCACATTGATAGAAGCGACCATTCTTGTGCTTGCTGATGACTATCTGCCCAGGGGACAGATCCTGGAGTGCAGCCTTGGCTCGCTGAGAAGAGAAAAATCACTTTTTATACACTGACTCAATAACACATGTGTTGAAGACCATGGCTCCAGTGCTGGCAGACAGCAAAGCAAAACATTTTAATTCAGATGACTTACTCTACTTAAGCCATCATCAGCAATGTTTTTAGAGAAGTTCTGCCTCCAGAATTTTAAATGCCTAAAGTCTAATCTGTTATGTGCTACTGTCCTTAATTTACTTAGTCAATTAAGTTCTCATTCTTCAGAGCAACGGAAGGCCCTTACAGAAAACATTCTCTAATAAGATTGTTGTGGTTTTGGTTAAAAAGGCTGAATGGGAACTTTAAAAATTCATCAATCACTTAAATGTGATATTCTGTGACCACTCATGAAGACTGCTGGAGCACTGGCATTAACTCCTGCATATTAAATATCACAGCATAAATCTCACTAGTGTTCCTCATTACAACACAGCCACAGGAGGGATGTGATGCTTTCAGTCCTTCTGGTCTGCAAACCTAAGTACAGTAAAGGACCTGACAAAGATCAAAGTAGCAGCAAGGCTGAGATCAGAATCCAAGACCAACACGGTTAGATTACATTACATACTGTGAGACAGCCAAGCCTTCAGTGATGTTTCAAAATAATCACACAATCTACTAAACTTTTCAGTGCCTTCAACACACTGCAGTTCAAATGTTAGGAATAACACACCTACACACCTCTGCCTGAGATGGGGTCTTATGCCTGAAGCAGGTAATGAAGACAACAAATGGCCAGTCATCAGGCTGCATCATGACTCCTGCTGCTTGGGCACAGCTGACATGAAAGGATGTGGGACACCGACCATGTGAGCACTGTACACAGCAACCTGCAATTCTCTTTCTCCTCTTCTTGCAGAAGATGCATTTCTGTGGACAGGAAACTAGACGTTATTGATTGGTACTAGGTTTTATCCCACACCAAAGGCTCACTAGCAGCTTATCATATAATAGCTCATTTAGCCATTATTTAGCCTCTTTGAAAATACTGCTGCTTTCTGACTAAACAGAAGTAGGCAGCTACCAGTTTTAGTTTATGACAAGACAATAATTCATAAAAGTAATGCAACAGAGGAAAAATGTAAATTAAATATCTACCAGCTCAACATGCACAAAGCATGCAACCCAAGGATGCCAGCAACAGATCTAAGATTAGATCAGCTTGCAATGCTCCAACTCAATAGGGCCTTTCAGCAGTTGACTAAAAAGTTATATAAATGCAAGAAACAAGATTAGAATAATGGGAAATGACCACAAAGGTAACAGTTAAAATTCTGTCACTACTACCAGTGACTCAATTGGGCCTGCTGGGCAGATGTAAGAAAAGAATGTTATCTGCAATGCATATGAAAGCAGAGTCATTTTCCCTCCAACACTGAGCTGTTAAGTAGAGTTGTTTTCCTGCTGAAGACCTTCACCCATTATAGGAATGCCTCACATATCCTGAAGCATCCAGTGCTTGAAAGCAGTCAACTAAGCAAGTGGAATACTAGGGAGGAGAAAACAAGCACAACAAATTATCACCATTACACCACTGTATAAATATTATCTGCCACATACTGAAAACAGTGTCCCTTTTGCTGGCTCTTCATGTGCATAAACACAAACACTAGAACAAGGAAAGATTTTGAAAAATGGCAATAGGGACAACTGCCATCTCTCATACACAGAGCTGAGCAGATTATACAGTTCAGTCTGGAAACTGAACCAAGATGACTTGGGTTTGATGGGATAAACAAAACCCCTCAAATTCTGAATGGACTACAGACACCCCTGATGCAGCACAGGTGATCCTTACCAGTCTGAAACGCTGCAGGGGGATTTTGCCAACATCTACAGGACTCCGTTCTGCGATGTTCACAAATTTTGCCTCCAGTACAGCCACAGCACACATCACATGAACCCACCTGTCAGGACAGAAGAAAGGAAAAATAAATTAATATGTATTAGACCAGCAGAGGATGCTTTGGAGTTTAAGTGAATACAGTTCTGTTCAAGTTTGCCATATAAACCACAGTAAATAACCTGTGAGAATGATCAGTGTAATCTTCCTACTGCTACAAACAGGTCACATGTAGGGCAAAACCAAAATCTCTTCATACTTAAAATCCACTATTAACAGGCTTAACAGGAAAGCAATTTAGTAACTCCTGCATGATAACGGCAGCCTGGCCAAGTTTGTTATTTCACGGTGCTACAAGTCTGCCCCATTGCTATTTTGCATCAAATAACTTTAGATAATTCACCACAACCACGGACACAGGACAGGCAGTTGTATGCACATTTTGCTGTAGAGGTACCTTGAATTTCAATGTTGTGCTACTTAAAACTATGGTTGCCCTCTGTCATTACTGTAACCACAAATAAGATGGAAAATCAAAATCCTCTGTAGAGAAGGTACTGAGAGATGTTAGCTCATTTGGGACCTTATTTTTACGTGGTAGGTTATGCCTCTGCATATTACAGCTCTGCACTATCAAATGTAAAACAACTAACAGCTGCTATCAACAGAATGAGAACCAGGCATTACCTAAAGAGGTAAGAATTGCTGCATGAGAACACAATGAACACAGGAAGTGTGAAGGGTGTTGTCGGTCACCCTGTTACACCAAATGCAGTTTACCAGCTTACCCTCTGGTACTTAGGAACTCAGCCTCTCCTTAAAATAAAAAAAATCTGAAACACTCACTTGTCGTCATTGGCTCTCTGCAGTGCTCCTCCTCGTAATGAACACAAACAGCAGTCCTGGAGTAAAGAAGAAAGCATTAGCTAGTGCACCACACTTGCTGCAGAACTTCCACCTCAAAATACACATCCAGAGGTAGAAAATTATTTTGCTGTCAGAAGAGAGCTAACTACTTTGTACAGATCAGCTCCTCAGCTCTCAAAAGTTAATGCCCTTAGGGCAACAAATATAGACTCTAAGTCTGTTGAAGGCAAGCAGAATCTACCACTGAAGGGTCAACTTATTTGTTATGGGTTCCTTTTACACCTGCAACACCCTATATCCTTTGGGGATGTGTAAAAGGATCCAGAACAAACATGAAGAAATAATAATCGAAAGGCTGACCCATTCCACTGACCTAGAGTCTATATAGCTGTTTGAGGGAATCCCATTCTTCTTGCTTTCTTCACATGTGCATACATGCAAACATACATGTGCCTAGTTATAAACACAAGTTATTTTCTGGCTTAGAAATAGTAGCTACCATAAATTCAGACAGACAATGGAGCTATTCCCACATTCATGCAGAACATCTTCCCTCTGACTCAAGGGAGCTCAGCAGTTTTGCATCAGTTAAAAGGATATCATTATGATTTAAAAGTACCAAAACACAAGAGACTAGCTCCTAAATATTCTCTAAATTGTGTTCTTTTCACATGATAATTAAAAAACCAACATTCACAACACTATGTGAATTAACTTAGTAGCCAAGTTCCCAGATGTACCAGACTCCACCTGTGAAAAACCTTACCTCTTCCAACGCATTTTCTGTACACCGTGAACACATCCAGTCTTCAGTGGCCTTCTCAGGGGATACACCATAACAACCTAGAACAGACATCTCATTTAAGAGTTCATTTAAACTCAAACCCATCTCCCTTGGGCCCAGAAATAAAGCAGGAATTAAAATTGATGAGCCCCAGGATGATGCTGTGTACTTGAAACCACTGTGCAGCTAACTGCCTATCCCACAGGCCAGCACCCAAGTATATACTCCTCTGGTAAGGGCTGACCTTGGTCTGTTTGTACATTAGATCAACTGACAGAGGTCTGCTATGATGTACTGTCTCAGTACAGAGAACACCAGAGCTTAGGGTAACATCTGGGTGCACTCACTTGCATGAACACAGACATGGCAGTTCTTGCAGGTGATGAGTACACTGGTTCCATCTTCCTCCAGGTAGGGAGTGGAAAGATTGAGGTCAGTGCTGCAGCCAGTTGCAGTAAAGCACATTTCAGGAATCAGGGGTTTAGTTCGGATCTTCCCATCCACAACAGCTGGAGTTACTCCAGAGTTTTGACTGCTGCCTTCACATTCTGCCTGTGGGGGATGGATAGGGAATTTAAATTTTACAAGTAAAATGGTCTCACATCATTTTTACTCACATATAATTTCATACATATATCCATAAGGTACTGAAAGATCATAGAATCAGTAGGTTAGGTGAAAATAGAGTTATGTTTATAACTATTTATTATTACATTTATAAAATCCTCAGCTGCTATGGCTTCAGAATGAAATTACTTTCTACTCAAATACTAAATTTAAAGTCTGAATTGCATCCCTCTAATGAGCAACAAGATACACATTAAACTGCATCTCTTCTGACAGAAGAGGTGGAATCACCAACCCCACCTCATGCTCTACAGGCAACACCTCTTCTGCATATTCCCTCTGTAATACAGAGGATCACAACACTACTATCCATCAGTGTACACTTATCTTACCTCAGTATGGAAGGACTACCAAAACACAGATAGACACCTACTACAATCCCCATTATTTTTTCCCTGTGTAGTTCTGACCAAGTCTAGTGGGCTTTAAAACTAATTTGTTCCTGGAAAATAAGCAGACTAAAAATGCAATTTCCCATATAAAGCTCAGGAGACTTTCAGGCTAATCTTTTGTATTTTATTCTTCTAAAGCAGTGTCAAATCAAGCAGCTAAGATATACAAAGTTTACAAACATATATTTCCATTCAAGCTACTCCTCTGAACAGCTAAACAAAAATTAATCTTTCTCTTTGAAAAAATGTTTAAACCATCTTTTGCACCTTGTAGGCTACCACAAAATAGCTTGCCTAATCTTTTAAAATTACTGTTAGCAGAAATTGCAGTAGCAGAATCAATCTGCACTGTCCCTCCTACAGTGCCTCAAAAGCTAGGGAGAAAAAGTCCAGGTAATGCTCACAGTTGGAAGGAAATGGACATGTTTTCAACAAGTCTTGTTTAGTCTAATTCTGTAAAACTTACTGATTTAAACTTATATTGCATGTCAAGCAAAAGACAAAATGACAGAGAAATCTGTAACAAAATTGAAGAAAATAATGACTTTTTTTCTCCAAAGCAGCAGATACTCTTCTTCTTCCCAAAGGAAAAGTGCATATTTGTCTGGCATTTTGTGCCAATTTTTTATTTGAATGGGTAACTGAAGTGAGTTTCCAGACTTGCTACAGACTTTCTGAAGTTGGAACAAAGACTCTAACCACAGCTCAAATCTTGGAAGAGTTTCTGCTCCATTGCCTCGTGTAGACAGACATTTGAAAACCTGCAGCTATGAGTTTTCTGCTCAACAGCAACTTACAAAAAAGATCTTAAGAAAACTACAACTATCTTTAAATCTTTAACTTTATACCTTTCTGCACGTGAAATCCTCATGTGCCACACAGTTCCTAAGTAGAATTTCCATTCCTAAGAACTTACTCTCAGACAGAAATAGCAAGACTGAACAGAAACTATGGTCTGTGGTTTTCATTAAAATTAGGAACTATATGAAATCAAAATCCTCAACAAAAATGTGAGGTCTTTATTTCCAAAACTGTGGTTTTCCACATGTTTTCCAAACAGGTTTCTAGTGCCACCACAACTACACAGTCATCACAAATGAATCAAATATGCTTAGTGTATGGGAAGAGTCAAACTATCTCAAAGTTGCAGGTCAAACATGCAGACAACTATTCAAGCTACCTTAAAATTATTTATCTTAGGTATATCAAAAAATTCAGTGAGGGACTCCTGCCTGCACATTTATTCAATGTGACAAAGGACTTCTGCACCCATCCCACGCTACTGTCAAGGATACAAGACAAGACAGCTTTGAATCTATACCATTTACAAACACAACCCTAAATTCTTTTAACTAAAAGGTTTTCTGCCTTGCCAGCTCCTCAAAGACCATGTACTATGAGAGGACCTAAAGTGTTTTCATAAAAAGATTTTAGAAATGAAGGAGTCAGTCTGCAAAGGAGAAGTGAGATTTTAGTCAGTTCTAGCGACATTTGAGCTCCATTCTGTGGTTTGAGCAAAAGCCACAAAACACAAAAGCTTCTGCTGACCAGCTGAGTGAGCCCCTGGGAACCCAGAGGGGCCCATCACAGGTGTGAGGATGTTCACCCACTTGTACTCTCCTAGAACAACTCCTGGGGAAGACTGCAACATTGACAGAGCTTTTGTTAACTGGCAATAAACCAACCCACATATTTAAAACTATGTGCCACAGCAGCACATAGTTTACTCTGTTACCTCTGTGATAGCATGAACAGCCTTGGTTTCATACCTGATACGCCTGGAAGAGCATACAAACAGCACAGTATGGGGGCTGCTGGGCCATGGTGCGATTGTATTCCTTTTCAGCCTCAAAATTTGGTGGCCGATTCTGCCACAGCTGGCTCAGTGGCTTGGCCCATGCTTCTGTCTCCTCAGCCTCTTCTTCAGGAGTTAGTTGCTCTGATGCCTCTGTGATAAGAGAGCATTCACACAGTGCTTATGTGGCCTTTTATAGATGTTCTTGTAAATGAAACTAAATAAGGCAAGAAACAATGAATGGAGATGAAAGAAAGACTGCCAGAAAGCAAACTGACAGAAGGGTGATGGAAGCCAGTAACTCAGTCTCCTTTCTAAGAGGCTTCTA
Source organism: Pseudopodoces humilis (assembly GCF_049639895.1). Taxonomy (NCBI): domain Eukaryota; kingdom Metazoa; phylum Chordata; class Aves; order Passeriformes; family Paridae; genus Pseudopodoces; species Pseudopodoces humilis. Next base: position 21,443,190 of record NC_142209.1, on the reverse strand, counting down.
CTAATCAAGCAACAGTGTGAGAACAGAACCAGCTCCAAATTACATCTACATCAAAACTAAAGCCATCAGTCAAAGAATTTAGTGTTAGGGTTTTGTTTTTTTTTAAATCATTAATATTTACATCAGTGACTGGAATATTCTAAGGCAGATGCAGTTAGGCAACAGTCTCTTGTAGTGGTTTAATTTTTCTTTCCAAAGAAAAGTACAGGAAAGGAAGATGACACCACTTGAGAAACAAGTTTAATGATACAATGAGATATGCACCTTGTCTAGGAGGCAGAGGTGTCACTTACTGACTCCTCTTTATCACCAGTTACTTACTAAAATATCCCACACTGCCCACTGAAGCTGAGACCTTCTTTCCAATTTCCCAAAGAGCAAAAGGCTTTACTTACCATCATCACTGATGCAGTCCTTCACCAGGAGTGGGTGGTGACGTGGGAGTTTGCTCAACGGCTGGCGACGACCCTTGGACTTCTTACTCTCCTTCATGGAGCTTACATACTCCTTTCCCATCTGGACCAGGAGAAGCAATTCAGCTGTCAGTTAGCATGTGCACTTTTGACACCATTTTGGAAGCAATTAACTTTGAACTTAGAGAAACTTCTTCAAAATGCACACATGCTTCCACAGTTTTATTTCTAAGAAAGTAACTTCAGTTCTAAACTCTTTTTCAAAGTGCACAGAGCACTTTTGTTATGAAAAAACTGGACAGAGCTGTACTAGCTCTGTTGAGTCAGTAAGATGGACACTTTTCAGAGGTCCCAGTGTAGCTTTTCACACTGTTTCTTTAAAGAATCATGTAAAAGACAGAAACACAGAAGGACAAATTGGATGGCTGAACTTAAAAGAGCCATGATAAGAAGTATCAGATTCTGGAGAAGCCTCAGTTTGTGTGTCACTTAAAATATTCCAAATTTAAAAAGTAAAAAAATGAGTAAAATAAACTAGAAAAAACCACAGAGCTCATAGACATCTCAAACTAAAAGGGTTATTTTAAATGAAGGACATTTTCATCCTTTCTGCTTATTACTTGCATTGATGTCTTACCAGACAGACTGGAAGGAGATTGCAACAACAGCTATTTCCTCTTCCCTTAGCCTCATACAAAAACAAGTGACACACTGACAAAATTACTACTAACCTGACAAGCAGGGCAGTAAAGGTAATGATTTCAACAGTCCAGGAAATCTCCCTCTAGACAAGAACCTACCCTATTTTAAAAATCTGTTTTTCTTTTAAAAGCAGAAGTAAATCTTGGATTAAATGCATCTTATGTATGTTTAAATATCTTATTTTCATAAAAGAAGCTAGAAGAGAGCATAATATTCATTACCTCTGTTCTCTTTACACAGAGTTGGATACAAGACTTCTAAGAAATATTGAAATTAGCATTTCCAATTACCACCTAATGGAAAATTTGTTTTGAAGTACACTGCTCTGGGGGAAACAATGCACACCCATTCAAAATTTCACCGTTTCCCTGTACAAAGCATGCGATGGAGACGTCTGTATCGGCAACAGAACCTTTGGTTTAAATAGCTATGGCAAATCTCTCAGTTTCAGCTTAATTATCAAGATTGGTCTATCTGCTGCTCCTTTGGTGTAATGCTTGACTTCTTAGGAAGTCATTACTGGCCCTCCATTCTCTAAACACAGATTTAAAGAGGAAAACAAAATATTGGAAAGAGTCTAGCAGGTAAGATTCTAATTCTTCTCTTAGGTTGTTTAGTAAAACATTCATTGGCAGCTTTTAAACACTCAGATTTACATTCTCCCAACCAGTATTTTTGTTGCATCCTTTCTCCTCTTTTAAAAGGACACAGAGATGTACCCATGTATGCAATTTTATATTAAAAATCCCTCATCACATGAATGTGCTTGCAATAAAGGCTGGAACAAATCAGATTCATTTTAGGTACAAACAGGTGTCTCTTAGTACAAAATGACCTCAATCATCCTGTAACGCTACCATGTCAAAAACACGAAGCTATCCTTTCCATTACAGCACATAAATAGTTTAGAGAAGTTCTCAAGACAGGTGATCTCCTTGCTTACTTGAAAGGCTAAGTATGTAAGGCTTTCACCTGAATTCTTGTGTGTTTAGCCAAACTCAGAGGTGCAACCTGCTATGCGTACACCAGTGGGATGAAATTCTCATCTGCACAGATAGGAAGTTTTGTCACAGCAAATTCCTGACCATGGAATTACAGGCCTCCAGCTTTCAGTTCTTTTGCCATTCATACCTCTGTCAGTTCTTGCTCATTGACACTGGAGGTGGCACTGGCTTTCTTCCCTGAAGTCTGTTCATTGTCGGATCCGCTGGCATCCCCCTTAGCATAGCTGTGGACTGTGAACACCCCGGCTGGCCCAGGAAGAGTTTGTTTTGCCAACAGATCAGATGATTCAGAGTCTGAAGAATAGGCAGGTGAGCTGGACTGAACACTGGATGTAGCACTCTGCTTTGAAGCTGGCAACACTGAAGTGGAATTTGAAGCATGTGAAATGGAGAGATCCAGTACAGCTGCTTCTTGTTCTTCTTCCACCTCAAGCTTCACCGTTTTCAATTCTTCAAATTTGGCTGACTCCACACCATCTGGAAGAAGGGATATACTGAGTTTTTCTGAAGTCTGGGCAGAAAGAGAACATTTGTGCAACTATTTGCACAAAGCCACATAGAAAAGCAAACACCTACACACAAAAAAGCAACAGTACGTCATATAAAGAGTAGATGATTAATTCAAACACCTAAAAAGTCATAGATGGCTTAGTCAGGGAGAGAATAAAAGCATCTGTTCATTGCCTCTCCCGTCACAAGAACTAGGGTATATCAAACAAAACCAGAAGACACAGCGAGTTCAAAATAAACAGAGATGATCCCTTATACAGACATGTATATAGCTAAACCAGCCCAACTCCTGGACATATACTACTGTGGGTAAGAGGTTACAAATGTTCATGGAAGACTTAATTAAAAAAAATAAAACCCCACAAACCAATAAAAGATTACTAAATACAAGCTGCAAAGGGCTGGAAAACAAAATACAAGAGAGGGCATCACCTGTTTTCCCTTTTCTGGTGTTGCTCCATAGGCCCCTTGCTCCTCCCCTAATAGCAAGGATAACTCATCCATTACAAGCCATATGAATTTTGTCCAGCCAACTCATTACAAAATTACAAGTAACACACCTATAAAGCATACCAGACCCACAGTACCAGGAAGTGTGTATACATTATACTATGCAATTCCTATAAACAGGTCACATTGCACAAGAGTTACAAAGGAGCTTAGACTACTGAGGCATCCCATATATTTCTGTATGCAGGTAGGCAAAATAAAGAGTAAAAATCAAAAACCAGAAAATGGTTATATTTCAAGTTGTATAACAGTAAATTTCTGAGGGGCTAGCAGTGGCTCTGACAAACCAGTGTCTGCTTTTTTGGACACAAAAGCATCCTGCCAACTAGCATCATACTGAAGAGTGCCCCAGACAAGCCTAGCACAGTTACCTGGAAGTTTGAGCCTTTGTTCACCTTGCTGCACAAATTCATTTGTGGGCCTCTCGCAAGGCTCTGCCATATCCGCTTCATACTGTGTGGAGCTCAGCTCCTCCTTAGGGAAGGCCTCACTCTCACTCACCTCCTGAGGCACTTCCAGGCAGACCCTGTGCCTTTTTGTTCCTATGCGGTGCTTGGGGATGCTGCAGAAGACAAATCCCTATGTCAGGTTAGCAAACATGTAAATGTGTTAAATTTCTGTGTGAATGCATAAAATACAGTCTGGTCTGGATCAGTGTTTTATGAGACAACCTCTGGAAAGCCAAATAGTTTCCAAATTATTTTGAAGTGTTTTCTTTGCCTTTATAGAGGAGAAGTCAGTAATCCCTAGAGCTGACTTCTCAGCATGTTAATCATGTATTAAGGCAACTATGCTCTAGCAACGCATTCTTTACCTTAAACAAAACCCCCCCTCCAAACAAATCAAAGCAACAACAAAAAGATCCACCACCAAAGACAGCTTTAGGATCAGTAGCTGGTACTGACTGAAAAAGATTAAATTGCAAAATATAAGATGATTAGGCTGTTGACCTTCAGCAACCAGGAACTCCACGCCAATGCCACAGCTTGCAGCACTGACTGTACCAGAATTTGCTAGCAAGTATTGTCTCACAATCTCAATACTCCCTCTTTTTCTTCTGGCCTGTCAGTGCAGGGTACACACTGCCAATCCAGGCTTTGGAGGTCTGTCCCAAGATGAAGAACTACCTTCCAAGCTGGTGTGTTTCCTGCTCACCACAGGCTATCTATTAATGTGGACCTAAATAGTAAAAAATATTAAGAGTAAACCCTATTTCCAGGAAAGAAAAGATTATTGCTAACTTTCACTGTTCCATCAGAATGGCAAACATCTAATTACAACTGGGTTCAAATTCTAAGAATCCAATAGAAAAGCAGAGGACTATATGAAGCAGTACCTTTTTGTCTCATCCCCATCCACCTCCTCTTTACAAGCCTCTTCTGTTTCCATCTCCTCAGCACAGTGTTTCCCATTCTTGACTTTTTGCATGAGATCCCCTTTAAGGAACTCTGCTGCCTCTGGGGTTGGAAGAGCATGGTCAATGACAGTCACGTCCTTCCCAGCTTTCCAAAGCTTGTAACGATCTGGCTGGTACTTCCTCACAAACACATCCATGGAGATCTTCACCATGTCCTTCCGACATGAGCACTGAAGTCACAGAAAATAATTAAAGTAAGGCCATTCTCTGCATTTCTCTAGCATTTTGCTTTCAAGACTTTAAGGAACAAAATCACACAGTGACATGTAATTGAGCCTCAGAACTCCCAAGATTCTTTCCCAGGAAATCAAAAGGGTATATATTAGGTTACTAAAAATGTCAGAAAAGCCAGCAAAAAACACGAAACAGAAAACCAGATGTTATCACAACAGTTAGGAAAGAAAACTCATAGGTATTTTTACAGAGTTGATGGCAGAAAATGAGTGTTTTAAAATGGGCTCATACAGAAACAGGCTGCAAAACCAGAGACTATAATGAAGAAATCAGAGCCACACAGGGCCTACCCAGAGCAGTAGAGATTCCCCTCACCCAAATGTGGTTACAGGTAGTGCTTCAAAGCATTCACTTCAATGTAGCTTCTGAAAACATAACCCTTGTTTTAAGGCACCTCTACAGGGATATAATGCTATTCAATTTAAAGGTTCAGCCAAGATACTTATTTTGATAAGTCATTTAAGTTACTGAAGTTGTATTCAAGGCTAAACAGTCAATAAATAACAGTTAAAATACTGGAGAAAATTAGTAATGAGCTCTGCCCACCAAGCATATTCTTTCACCTCTGGAACCACAACCAGTTCCACGCCTTTCTTTGAAGCTTCGCTTGAGCTGCACAAACTTACAAAAAAAGTTACAAAGTTACAAAGCATGCTGCATGCATGGTTGACACAAGGCATCAAGCAGGACTTTGCCTGGACGTTGCTACTTTACGAGATGGTCACATCTTAAAAGGCTTGAAACCACTCTCTTAAAACTAACAATGGGAGCTTAATGACGGCAACAGACCACTCACCAGCACCGACTGCTTCCCGTACTCAATCCAGCGAAGAGTAGCAAAGTTGGTAGATTCAGCACAGTTGAAGCCGTGGTTAAAGCCAGCATGATAGCTATAAGGAAAGGTTATCATGAACTCTCCAGCCTCCTGTGTCACCTAGAAGACAATTGAGACATCACAGTGTTATTCAGAGTTTAAGAAGGTAGTTGGTGAATATGACTAAAAGGAGCTTCTGTACCCCTCTCTGCAGCACATCCAAAAATCCAACTCACAGATGGTGGCTGGAGCTCCCTACTGCAATGGACAGACTTGCTACTGACCTTCACTACTTTCCTACTTATGTTAAATATCTGTTTACTAAAAAGCCACGCTCAACAGTTTTTTTACTAAAACACAGCACAACTGGTCTATTTAGCATAGACATGGTTATACATACAAAATACTCTGTCACCATCTATATGAAGTTCATAAAGATACTTATCTATATCACTAGAGGTTTGGCTGAACAGTTATCTAAGGTTGAGCAAATTTCTATCCACACAGAACTTGAAAATTTATTGCTGTTTTCTTTTGCTGTTCACATTAGAGTACAACTCTCAGTCAGTCTTCCTCTTCAACATTTCCCCACTGTAAAGGCTTATGACAACAGAACCCTTCAGCTGCCCAGGCAGATGATACAGTATATCTGAATAAGAATTCCAAGACTAGATCTTTAGCATCTCTGTGTGAGAGAGGGAATGGCAGGTCATTAAGGGAGCCTAGAAAGTTACTGATGTCATTAAAATATTAATAAGGACAACCCTAATTTTCTATTGAGGAAGCAGATTGCAACAAACAAAATTAGCATGGACAAATTCGAAACAGAAAAGAAAGATCTCATTTCACCGAATACACATCTAAACAGTGAAGTGAATCTAACACAGAAGATAATGTTTAGTTTTAAGTTAAAAAATTTTAAAAAAATCAATATTGCAGAAAACCAAGCTTTTGTTTTTAGGAGCCTTTGACAGATTTTTCAGTCTCAAACTCTTTCAGGCCCCAACTGCCAGATAAATGGAAGTACAATAGGAAGGATTGCGTTATACCCTGACTGTTTCTATTTTCCTCTCTAAGCATCTGCTACTGGCTGCTGTCAGAAACAAGACAAGGCTGCAGGAACCTCTTGATCAAGCTGGTAAAACCACGATTACTTTTCTACACCTTATCAAATGGAATTCCGTATTTCTTCAGAATTGATGGAGAAATGAGAGTCATCTTGTGACGAAGAAATGCTTCACAGCTTTGGGCACTTCCTGGAAAAAATCCTGTTTAAAATAAAGACAAGGAGAGATGTTACCACTGTGCTCAAACTACATTTATTTTTCAGCAGTTTTATGAAAAACTACTGTTTAGACAATTTTTCCCTACAAGTAGGGAAAAATTATTTGAAGTGTGCTAGTTTGCATGCTGAAGAAAAATGACAACTCCCCAAGATTTCTCTTTTAACAGCTGACAGTTTGAAAGAACGTAAGAAAGACCTCAAATAGAAGGATCCTCCCTTGGCCATAACATTCCAGTTTTAATAATCAATAGCTAAGGATTTTCTCATTAAAGGTTAGACAGACCACAAGTTCATTATTTGCAACGTGACTATTTCTCTTGTGTGTACCCTATGAGCAAACATTCAAAAGTAATGTAATCTATATCCTGAAAGGCAAATTATTGGCTCAGTCATGCCAACCTGTGCTCTCTAAAAAAGCTGAAACCCATTGCAGCTGTCCATCCCATCTTTAGAAAAAGGCAGGACATGAACTGACTGATTACCTTTCGCAAGTCTCTCCAGCCGCTTCCCATGCTCTGGAGGGATGGAGTACCTGCAGTTGTAAAAACAAGTCTGTTAAGTTCAAGTGACAACAACAAAATTTTGAAGTTTGACTGGAAATCATCATTAGTCGTGAAGATGTGAATCACTTAAAAATAAATAAAATCTCTATTTCTACACTTGTCTTTTTCAAAGTTTGATATAAAGCTAAAAATCTTAATTGAGGACTTTTACCTTTCTCTTCCAAGAAAAATCAACACCCAAAAGCTAACCATTTCTTTCAACAACTTTTGCTCAAGCAGTCAAGGAAGTAAAAAGTCTGATGCACATAATTAGCAGATCTGTGCAGCAAAACACAAATTGCAGTGAGAAAGTGAAGAGAACTTACTGAACTGTCTCAGTTCACAGCTGTGTAATCTCCAGTATATTCAGTGCAAGGAGGAACACAGGGCAAGAGAGAAAAGTGAGTCACCTCTTTCAGCTGCTCAGACAAAGATGGGACTAAGTCAGGTGCCACATCCTTAACATGTGCACAACTCATGGAGTGCTCTTTAATGCTATGTCTCTCCCTGTACACACCTTTGTATGGGTGCCACAAAACTCCTGTCTGGTATGTCTAAAATAAATAAATCAACTCACTTTGTTTGCTTTCACTCTGGAATACAGTGCTGTATTCTGAAAGGACTCCTTGCCAAATTAATCAAAGATACCAGCAAAACTCACTTCTTCCAAGTACTACTGTAGAAGAAGTAATGGCCAAATAGTTCAACAGACTGAACTATTCTGTTTCATGTTTCCCTGCTACTGCCACTGCATGGGGTTGTTCATGGGTCACATTGTGCTAGCTATTATTTTTTTCTTCAAAGTTGTAATAAAAGGCAGCCAAAATTACTTGTTTCCAACAAAAATGCCATGGAAACAATAGTTGAAGTTGCTTGAGAAATTCATTTGTGAACAGAAAGGCATGAAAGCCTCTCCTAAAAAGAATCAAGAAAGCTCAGACACTGGACAAACCACTCAGTGACATCTGCTAGCCTGATGTTTGGGTATATGATAAACAGCTACAGTTCAAAGTCTGTTGAGAACTGCCCACTTCCCCAGTGCCTGTGTGACCATACCTCTGTACGGTCATTTTAGAGCCTCAGGAAATGATAAGCATTTGGGCCAAGTTTTGGCTCCACCACAGCAGAGAGCATCCATGCTATACTGTAATTCAGAAGAACCCTCTACATTAGGAAATCAACTAGACCCTTCTAGAAGGTAACCAAATAAATTCTACTGAGGACATGCACTGCTCTGCAGGTCCTTACAGATTTCTAGTGTTCTTGTCATCAGATAGAACTTCAGTGCAAGACTAGAATACTGGTAATTATTTTAGTAAACTCTTAGCTTCGTGACTTTGACTCCAATATTTTATGGTACTGCTTTTCTACACGTAGAAGATTCCTTAGAAAATCTTACCATGACTTGGGTTCCCCAAAATGCAAGTAATTAATACTGTAAAGATCCATGTCCTCAGTGTGCCAAGCAAATGAAGTTTTCCACATTCCAAAATATAGGTAAGGAGTATTCACTCCTTCGATGGTTATGCCACTTTCATTCTCCACAACATCCAGGATTGTGTTCAATCTGCCAATATTCCACGCATCTACATGCTGAAAAGCACAAGCCTCGTGTCAAACAAGGATTACAAAGTACAAAACCACATAGCTGAGATGACAGTTTGCAAAAGCTTAACAGACACTTGTGAAACAGTACATCACAGAATTACACAGCTCAAGCTGTGAGCTAGTTCACCTAAACCCCAAGTTTTGCATGGTAGCTTGCATAGTGATTGCTTGTTGGCCTTTAAGGAGGGGAAAAAAAATTACCAGTCAACATAATGACTACAAAGGAGAAATAATCATGAAGCTACAGACTTAGCAGAGAACAATAGTTGATGTTGATTGAGTTTGAGCTGATGTCTGAAACCTCTTGAACAAAAGCACTTTTCATTCCAAACATATTTTAAAAGAATAAACCACGGTAATTTAGGAGACAAGCAAGCAGAATGCAAATTGTCTCTTGACAGTTATCATCCTACCACCTAACAGCTACAGTGGTGTCCCACAAAAATACATACACCAGTGGATACCAAAGCAGCATAGATCTGCTGATCAACACTTCCCTCACACGCCTTTCAGGACAAAGCAATGCCTGGGCAATAGAGGTTTTTGCTTTCCTAAACTGAACTGCACCACAATGAAGTGCTAGCAAAGGTCCCTTAGAATGCCACCTCTGTCAGCTGCCTACTCCAGAAGCTGGAACTATGCTATCATTAGGTCTTTCCAAAAGGTAAGAGGTAAGAGTCAAATGCCACATTAGTATTTATGGAATGCAATATACCAGGATAACTGTTACCTGAAAACCAGAACAGTTTCCGTACCTTGTCGTAGAGCGTGCCATTAACGTCAGCCCCGTAGATGGGAGCATTGAACGTAAGGTTCTTCCAGTATTTTCGTTCAAGGTCTTCAAAGTCTGTGTAGCGGGGTGTGCAGTACCTGAAAAAAACAAGAAAGATACTAAAGACTTTGCAGTTTGATATTTGACAAGCCCGAACCAATGTTTTCCCCGACTGAAAAAATGGAAAGCTACAATAAAAATACCTAATGTGTGTTACCAGCCAGATAAACAGTGTAAGCACTCATGGCTCTGTTTCTGTGACACTTGGGAACAGAAGTATCAGGAAGAAAATTACTTTCCCCATTTCTCAGTTTACTTTCATTTTTGCTTTGTGCACTTTTCTGGGGTCAGAACAATTTCACTTTCTAGCTGTAGCTACTTAGAAGCAACAACAGAGTGAAAAGCAGAAATGATACAAAGAACAACTTAAAAAGCAAAACCAAACAAACCCAACTTTTTCTGCCACTGTGAAACTACCAAACCTCCACAGGCGTACCATGGTCAAACATGCTCTGCTTTCCAGAAAAATAACTATTCTTGATGCCCATTCTTGGCTAACTTTATACTGGACTATTTGTAGCACTGGGGGATCAAATTTACTATTAACACCTATTTAATGTGCACCTATATACATAGATTCCAGACAATTACATATATAATGTAAAACAGTAACTTCCATCAAATTATTCTATTAAACAGAATTCTAAAATATCTGGTCTGTACTGCTTTTGAAAGATAAAACAATCTATGATGGACCAACTATAGCTGGCAATTCCAATGCTATTTCTAGTTACTGCAAAGGCTATTTTGCTTCAACTCCTTTTCAAGCGATCTTTTCTTCATCTCCTTTTTTATGTCATGAAAATAAAACATGAACATCATGAACGTTCCTTTCTCCACTACTTAAGTATTTCAATGGTCTAGCTACTGGGGACAGACAGACAGGAGCCCACAGCACAAACAAAAAGTTCTGCTCCCATTACACATCATCTTGCTGCACGGGTGACAAAGGTTCCCACGCGCAGTCTGCTGTACAAGCAACCTCATCTGCCCAGAGCATGATGTTCATACTGCTGGCCCCAGAACGTACCAAGGACCTGACCCCAGTGGGAAGCTGTGGATGCCCCATCTCTACAAGTGTTCAAAGCATGCTTGGAAGGGGCCCTCAGCAACCTGTTCTTGAGAAAAAAATCCCTGCCCCTGACAGAGTGGGGAACCAGATGATCTTTGACGTCCCTTCCAACCCAAACCATTCCATAACTCCCCGGGACTAGCCGTACTTGTCACTGTTGGCGATCCTGCGGAACTCGCGGACCGTCATGGCCTTCTTCTGGATGTTGTACTGCGTGAAGAGCCCGGACTGCCCCGTCACCACCTGCTGGATGGGCGCAGGGATGACGAGCTCGTCGATGTCATCGTAGCACTGCCGCGGCTTCCACTCCTTAGGCGGCACGATCTGCGGGGACACACGGGCCGGGAGCGGGGGCCGCGGCCGGGGACAGCGTCAAACTCGGGGAACTCGGGCCGGGCCCCGGCCGGGGCGCGCCCGCCCCACCGGCGCCGCGGCGTAAACAAAGGGCGGAGGCGGCCGGTGCGCGGCCCGGGGCCGGCGGCCCGGCCTCCACCCGGGGGGAGAGGGAGTGTCGCACCTTGGCCAGTCCGGCGCGGTGGGCGCCCTGCGACTCCACGTAGGCGATGTAGCGGCTGAAGTCGCGGAACTCCTCCATGGTGGGGCGGAAGGTCATGATGCGCTGCCCGGGATTGAGGCTCTCCAGCTCCGAGGCCATGATGCCGGGCCGGCCCTGCGCGCAGGAGGCGGGGGTGTCCTTGCGGGGGGGGGGAGACCACGCTTGCCCCGCCCCTCCCGCCCGCCGGCCAATCGCCGCGGGGTCCGCATCGGTCCTGCCTCCTCATTGGCGGAGGAAGCGTGCCCGTCAGGACCCCACGGCTCGCTCTCCCTCTCACGGCGGAGAACGCCACCGACTCACCCCCCTCCCCCCCGCCCGGCCCGGCTCGGCCCGGCCCGGCCGGCGCGGCGGAACCCGAGTCCCCGCCCGTCGCGCTCACGTCGGCAGCGCGCCTTGCTCCTCCGCCGCCCCCACCCGACCCTCGTACCACCGTCCGATCACCGTATCCCTCCGCACCACGCGCCCAAAGAGTCCTGCGGACCGCCGACGCCACCGCAACCGTTCCGCTCCGCCCGAGCCCCGCCCGGCTGCCCCGCCTCTTCCCTCCGCCGCCGCAACCAATCGCTGCCCGCTGCCCGTTTCGCAGCCAATAAGAATTCGACGGCCGGCCGGGGCGGGCCAGCGAATCAAGAGGCCGGGCGCGGGGCGGTTGCTAGGCAGGAGGGCGGGCGGGAGCAGGCAGTCGCTAGGGGGCGTTCGAGCGGGGGCCCCGCCGGGGCACCCTCAGCCCGCGCAGGGACGGCGGGGGCACCGTCCCCATGCCGCCCACATCCCACCCGGCTCCTTCCCGCATCCCTCCTGTATCCCGCCTGCTCCCCGCCTCCGGAGCCGCCAGTGTCGCCGGGTGACTGATCCCGGTCCAGCGGGCGCTCAGCGCGGGGTGGAAGCTAACCCCGGGTACGTGGGTGCTGCAGCGAGCGGGTGAGTTTCGGGCGCGGAGCGGTGACACACAACAGGCATCTGCCAACCGAGCACACGAACCCCGCTAATTATACTCCTACAGTTTCCGTGTGTAAACAAACCCAGAGTAGAATTTGATACTTTGCAAACGTTTGGCAGCGAACGCAGACTGAGGCTGGACCAGCACCAGGCCCGGCCCACGCCAGGGCGCTTGGCCAGCACAATCCGGTCATCTAGAAACGTGGAAAAGTGCCGCCGTAGCCAGCGGATGCTGCCAATAATCCGCCACCGTTTGTGTCAAGGACTGGAACCTGACAGTACAGCTTTAGCAGCAAATGCCTTTGAGTGTGTACAAGGGCGAGTGCTTAACAAACCCTGTCTAGGGACACTGACCTCTCCTTGGCTGGGACAGGCTGCGATTTTCAGACTCTGCTGTGCTAAATGCATTTTAAATCTCTAAGTGCCAATGAGCAACCTTGAAAGTAAGCACAGCCCACTTGAAAAAGGTCATAGCCGTCCTTGTAGACCACACGTGGTCCCTCATGCCTAAAAACCTTGATTTCACTCTGTTTCTCTTAATACGTGTTTCCTTTGCTGTCATGATACAGCAGGCAGCAGCCCTGAAAGGCCTAACGAAACACCACTCCAACACAGGCTTTCCCTTGTCTGCTGCCTCTCTGACCTGCTCAGATTTTGAATTGCCAGGTATATACATACCAACCCTTCAAAGCAGATTACAGTAGCACCAGGCACGACACACAGCCTCCTATAAAAAATCAAGACAACTGTCAGGTAACAATTTTGAGGCAAATTGCATTTCTGGCTTTTCTGGTGGCTTGGCAGCTGCACTTGTCATCCTTTAGTCAAGAAACACAAACTTCCTATTATCATAGAATCACAGAATGGTTTGAGTTGAAAGAGACCTTGAAGATTATTTTGTTCCACCCCCCTGCACTGGACAGGGACAACTTCCACTAGACATGGTTGTTCAAAGTCCTATCCAACCTGACCTGGAACATTTCCAGGGATGAGGCATCCACAAGTTCTCTGGGCAATCTGTTTCAGTGCCTCACCACCCTTGTAGGGAAGAGTTTCTTCCTTACATCTAATCCTGCCCTCTTTTGAGTTCAAAGCCATTCCCCCTTGTCTTATCACTACAGGCCCTCATGAAAAGTCCTACTCCAATTCTCTCTTTAGGCACAGGAAATTGTGTAAGGTCTCTCTGGAGCCTTTACTTCTCCAGGCTGAACAACCCCAACTCTCTCAGCCTGTCTTCACAGGAGAGGTACTCCAGCCCTCCGAGCATCTTTGGGACCTCCTCTGGACCTACTACCTGCAGGTCCATGTTACTCCCGTGTTTGGAACCCCAGAGCTGGACACAGTGCTCCAGGTGGGGTCTCACAAGAGCAAAGTAGGGGGGCAGAATCACCTCCTTCGACCTGCTGCCCACAGGAGACACGACTCAGCCTTTTCAGTGGCAAAATGTTCCTGTGAGCAGAAATGCGTAGGCATAGAGGCTCACTAACCTGTAATTGTTACTGGGGACTGAGATTGTTTATTATAACCAGAAAAAGGGCAACAATGAGCTTTTAATTGGAAGGATCAGGATTATTCCTGCCCTCAGAAATGAACCAGGTCAAACAGGAAAAAAAGGTAAAAAGAGAAAAAAAAAAAAAAGAAAAAAAGAAGTCACTCTTAACTAGGAAACATTAGAAATTAAAATGGTGATGTTGCTGAGGACAAGAAATTTGAGGACTGTGGGGGAAGGAGTTGCCAAGCTACTGTGCAGAGTCTGCTCAGATTTTTTTCAGTGTTACAGCTATTTCTTTCTCCTTATTTAACAACTATTTTGTCTTTGAAAAACAAAATTTAAAGCAATGGAATCCCAAAGGGATAATGCTTGGTCAGGATGGTATTTGGAGTAGCTGATCTTTAAAGGTCTCTTCTAAACCAAACCACTGTATGATCCTGTGAGTTAACATCACTAGGAGGCAAGCCAAGCTTGGGCAGTGCCTGAACAGCTCTTGCTGTAAGCATCAGTGGTATGAATAAAAATATGAAAATCGAAAGAGCAGAAGGGCACCTCAGTGTCCAGAAATTCACCTTTGACTAGCTGCCATTTAGCTGTTGTCCCACCTGCCAAACTGTGGCCTTTTCAGAGCTGCTTATCTGAGGCTGCATTGGGGCTACCTGGTATAACTAAGGAAAGGAAAATTTTCACCAGGGAAAAAAAAACAAAAAGACAGCAGTAATAGCCTAGCTCCATTGCTCAGTGCAAATATGGCTGGTCTGTTTGAGACTCCAAACAGAAGCTAAAGTGTCTTACAGCACTGTCTCCAGACCATTCCCTTCAGATCTGGAGCACAGTGTGGTACTGATACCAGAGGGAGGGAAAAGTCTCAAGCTGATACCAAGGAAAAATGAAGAAAAAAAAAAAAAAAAGCCAGCTGTGGTAAATCCTTTCTAGCCAGGAAAAGCTGAGCAGTGCAGCAGCCCAGGAATGTCAGTACCAAGCCCTGGGAGGAAGCAGGATGGCTCTGCCTGGAGTGTGGCACAAGCTGTAGTGCTGGCTCAGAGGGCAGAGCAGGCTGGCATTGCTGTTCATCTACTATGCACCATGTTTTGTTCCACTTTTATCTTGTGAGATATACAGAAATAATGGGAAATAAATAGTGAAAGAGTAAGTGTTTTTAAAATGATACACAAGTCCATTTCCTTTGGAGCAGTGTTGGTTTTGTGTGAACAGGCCAAAGGAGTGGAGAAAAGGGACTGGAGAAAAGCTGTCCCAGCAGCAGCTGTTTTTGCTGCTCTCTGACCTCTGGGGGGCCTGTCCCCTTGACAAGGTGGTATGTGCTCACACTTTGTGCACTGAGCCTTTCCTGGCCTGCGAGATCAGCACGAGGCTTTGACCATGTGGCTACCAGCAATAGCCTTGTCACAGAGGCCTGGGCTCACTCGTATTATTCTTTGTGCACTCCATGCTGAGGTTAGTCACCCTTTCTCTGCTTCCTCCTGCCTCTGCTCAGTCCACAGACAAGCCCACAGGTGGGGAAGGAAGTGCAAACTGTTCCTGGACAAGGAGAAAGAAGGCCCATGCATGTGTGCATATCTCTAAGTGTTCTGGCAACTCTTGGTGAGGATCTCTGCATTCAAGGCTGTACATGGACCAAAGCTTTGTGTGGCAGTGCCTGCTGAGTGCTCAGTGAGTGGCAGAAGCATTATCACCACCTGCAGTTTGGCAGCACAGCCCAAGCACTGTTGCTGCAGCACAGGCAGGTGCTCACTGACCATCTCCCAGCTGGCTGGCTACCGATGTGAGCAGGGTGCCCATCCTCCCCAGACACACCCGTGTGTGAGCAGGTGTTCACTTGGCTTGCTGCTCTGCCATCCTGGGCCCTGACAGAAATGACAAGCATCCCAATGCTAGCAATGCTGGCACGTGCCCACAAACACACATGCACACGTGTGCTGTCTCACAGGGGCAGGAGCTTGCTTTGCCTGTGGATCTGCATCCTCAGTGAGGCTGCCCAACAGCCCCTCAGGCCACTCTGTAGTGAAGCAGTGTAGTAAGAATGAGCAAGGCAAGGGGAAAACATTTCTGCATCTGGCACCTACCCAGGAACTGGTCTGGCCTAGCAAGGAACACTATGTGTGATTGAGCCCCAGCAGTCACTGAGGAATCATTATGGTGCCCATAGCTATGCTAGGGAAAAGCTCTTCAGTCTGCCATGCACTCCCACCCATCGTGGACATGCTGGCCAGGGCAGATTTGGCTCCCTTGGGAAGGATGGAGATGCCATACAGTCCTGATCCATGTGGTTCTGCCCCTTGCACTGGCTTTTTCCTCACACACCTGTGCTGTGTGTAGGTGCTGATCTCTCCAGGAGCTGACACTTTGTGTTTTGCCGTTCACACATAGGCAGGGCTGGACTGGGCTGTCCACACAGAGCAGGGAGGGCTGCCAGCCTGGGCAGGGGTTTCACACCTGAACAAACTTGGGTGCTGCTCTGCAGTCAGGGGCCAGGTGATGGCTTTACTGCTGAGCACTAACATGAATAACTGAGCACATGAATACATGACTGTGCTCAGTGCTAGAGAGCAGCGTTACTGCAGCATCCCAGGAGGCTGGCAACCATCACCATTGATCCCTCTCTTTCCTGCAAGTCCAGCCAGTCAGTGCACTCCTGTGCAGCTGCAGAGAGGTAGGAGGTGAACACACACATGCACAAGAGGAATTGTCATAGAAGGTTTCCAAGCTCCCTCCAGGCATAGGGCCCCTGCAGAAAGTGTGGCACACTCATGGCTGGGAGATACCTGTGGGAAAGAAATTAACTGCCACAGGCTGAGGAGTGTGCCAATTGCCAAAGGAGTCTATGGCCTCGGCTTATTGCAGAAGAAACAGACAGGAAAGCCAGCTTGTATGAAACCCAATTATTCAAATTTATTAACATCAAGAATTATGCAATGATGCTGTAGATTTTTTTTTATTAACAAATAGAAAACAGACTGTATACAACAGTGACCCCTACAGCACTATGCATCCACAAGGTAAAAATGAATGTGTCCTCCAACATTACCAACCCTGGATTGCTGATTTCAACGTAGCTTGGATTCTTAACATTCGGAATACATGTGATAATACAATTAGATACCCTTCCACCACCTTTATTCATAACTCAATGCACTCAAAAGAGGGCTGCTCACTCCCCATCTTTAGTGCAAGCGTGATATAATAAGGAGTATTAATATATAGTACCATTAAATTAAGTCCAGTAGTCTTGCCACATTGGTTCATTAGAACATCCTGAAGTAGCGGAAAGTACAATATTCTAGTGACTCTTAACATTTGCAGGATAGCAGAAATTATAGATACACCCAACCTCTGAAGCCATGTGTACTCCCCTCCCCTTCCCTGCAGTACCCTGCTTCCAAAGAGAGCTGGTGCAACTCTGCTGTGGATTGCCTAGGCTTGTGCTCCTTGTCTTTGTCAATGCTCTGACACACTCCACTGGTGAGAGGTGACAGGATGGCGCTTGCACGCACAGAACCGTGGGATTAACACAAAGGGCCGTGTCTTGCTCTCTTGCTCTTTCCATTCCCTCCCTGGGGAACTGTGGGACCCCCTCAATACTCATGCCCCTTTCCAGCAAGACACACAAAAAGAGGTTCCAATTCCTGGAGCCCGGGATTTCGGGTCTCTTACAAACAAGGCGACGACAACTCACGTCATATCAGGATCTGCCAATACACACGGTCACTGGATTGGTTGAACACGTAATAGGACTGAATGGTTTCCAGCTGACAAAGGGACGCTTCTCCAGCGACCCCACATGCCCTCCCAAACCCAAACCTACTAAGGAAATAATGGTGGGGGGGAAGAAGACTAAAAAAATAATTGGTAGCTTAGGTCCAGTTTCATGAAATTTCATATTCTACAGAGGATTAAAAAGCCTATGGGGAATGGAGATGGGCAGGAACCACAAGCCAGCTGCTGCGAATTACCATGGAAGCTGCACTAAAATGGGCAGAACCAGCAGTGACTGGGCTGAAATAAACACAGGGCAGTAAAAAAATGTAAAAGCAAAAGGAAATTAAGAAAACAAAACCCAACTCCCAAAGGTTTGGCGGGTCCAGTTCTGCTTGGGCAAAACATTAAGACTTGCAAAAAATAAAAAATAAAGAGAGAGAAGATTATAAAAACCACTAGTAACTATTTTACATGTTTAAAAAAAAGATCCCATTCCACCCACCTAAAGCCTTGCTGTGAAATGCAGTCGGCATGAGAGAGGGTGAGAGATGCACATGAGCAGAAATTCAGCCAGAGACTGGAAATGCTTTTGGAGTCGGATTCCCTCATTTGGCGCTGGGGCTAAGTTCCTAAATGCCGTGGTCAAAACTGGTTGGCATGGAGGTCTGCTGCCTGGGCAGTACCTCCACCTGTACAGGACTGAGGAATGGGTGGCTCTGGCTCAGAGAGAGCTGTCTCCACTCCTTGACATCCCCACCGCGACTGGAGGAAAGCACTGTTACGTTGCATAGTGGTCAAAGCTGCCAAGGTACTCCAATGCGGCTCTGTAGCACAGCTGGTACTGGTCCTGCAAGGCAACAACGAGGGAAACATGAGCAGTGGGAACACAAGGACAGTGGGCTGTAGGGTCCAACATCCAAAGATATCAGGCCCCTCTCTTCTCCAGATCTCCACTGCCACACACAGAAGGCGAGCTCACCTCTGTCTGCACCATGGCTGGCCGCTGCGTCCGCAAGGTCTTCACCATCTGGAACATGTCCACCACACCTTCGTAGCGCATCCTCTCCAGCACAATGCTGAGTGTGATGAACACACCAGTGCGCCCAACCCCAGCACTGCACAGGGAGCAAGAGGGGCCATTATGAGTCCTGCCAGCCCCAGAAAGGCTCTGCAGAGCTCCTAGGAGTGGTAGAAGCTGCTCCTGGAGCACAGGGACCTGCTCACTGCAGAGAGGCTGCAGTCCTCACTTACCTGCAGTGCACTGTGATGGGCCCATCCTGCCCGAACTGCTCCTTGGTCTTGTGCACCTGCCCAATGAAGTCAATGAAACCCTCTCCTGTCTTTGGCACTCCCTGCTCAGGCCAGTCTGTGAACTGGAACTGGCGGATTGTCCGTGACTGGCCGTCCTGCAGGGAGAGGAGTGTTACATGTGAACCATTGGTGAGGGCTTGATCTCACTCCCCTCAGCACTGGTGCTCCGACCTGCTCTCAGACCCCCTGAACCAGGCCAGGTGAGAAGGTGCACAGGCCACAGATGAGCCCAGGCAGATCTTTTGCTGCATGTTTGGGACCTGTGTTTATTCTCCCATGTTCACCCCAGGGTAGCTGAACTGAGCAGGGCTTTGGACCTCTACAGGGTCCATTGGGTCAATGTTTGGGGCCCAGCTAGCTACCTATCCACTCTAGGACCATGTTTACTGTAACACAAGGGTCCTGTGCCCGGTCTGGTGCTGCACACACAAGCTCCAGGTGCAGGGGGACCTGTGTTAAATGCTCACCCGAGTGAACAGTGCAGGCAAGACAGGGTCTGGTGCTGATAGGGATCCCTGAGCTGCTCATGGGGCTGACAGCTGGCAGGGCAGGAACGTGTGGAGAGAGGAGCAGTAGGTGGTGGACAGCAGCCCTTTTTGCCTGCAGTGCAAGGCAGCATTTGCTTTCCTGTTGCTCCAGGAGCTGTTGCATGCTCCCTTAACTGGCCTGGATAGGGCAGAGGCATGAGAGGCTCCTCTGGGGAGCCAGCAGGTGCACTCACCCTGGCATCCGTCACCTTGAACTCCCGGAGGATGTACTGTGGCATGTTGTACTCTGCCATGGGGTCCACCACGAAGTACTGGTACCGGGCAGAGCGCTCTGCAGGCCAGTACTGATGGCACTTCTCCTGTGGATGAGGAGCAGGGTAAGACATTAGCAGTGACAAGCTGCTGCTCCTCCCTCCCACTCCCTGGGAGCCTGTGTGGTTGTGGGGCCACAGGGGCAACCACCAGACAGTGGGAAGCTTGCCCAGAGCGAGTGGTGCCAAAACCAGACTGGGGTGAGCCAAGAGCTTGTGCCCACAGACAGCAGCCTCATAGCCCCCTTCTCCCCACAGCAGGACTCATACCCGGCCCATCTCACGCAGCTTTGTCAACATCACCACAATGGTGGAGTCGTGCTCCCAGAGCATCCGCCAGAAATCCTCTGTGGTCTCGGCCAGTGGTCCCTGCGTGGCGATGTAGGCCTTCTGCCGCCTGTGACAAACATAATGGTGCTCAGAGCAGCTCCTCAGAGATGGGCAGCAGCTGCTCCTTGGGACTGGTGGGCTGGGTGAGCTGGAGACAGAGCCCCATGGTACCAGGGAGCAAGGCTGACAATCCAGCTATAGGAGGCAGGTCTCTAGGATGAGCCATGGGCTCTGGGAAAAGATGAGCCTGTTCAGCACTTCGAAGTGCTCCCCACAGACACAGGGAGAGCACAACACAGAGGATCCAGAAAAGCTCTTAGTCCTTGCTGGGGTAATGGCATCCCCAGCCCAGCCTCTTGCTGCTGGATGTCTCCAGTGCTGCTGTTGCACTGAGAGCCCTCTTGGCACCCAGGCCTCCACTAGCAGGCTGCCAGCACCCACCCAGGTTGGAAAGAGAGACTGTGTTTGGGGATGATCCCAGCAGCACCCCTGTGTTCCTGCACTTTTACCTTCTGCGTTACCCACCGTCCCTCCCACTGCATGGGAAAACACAGAGCAGCTGAACCACATCACCTGGGTTATACACTCCGGACAGTAACAAGGGCAGTGTGGAAACCATTAATACAGTTCTGTCTGCTTTTCTAAAGCTTCAGAATTTGTTCTTGGTTCCACTGCCAACCAGACCACCTTCCCTAATTTTCCCTGTGGCCTGCCCCAGACTGGCCCCTGAAGAAAGGCCCCTTGGTGTTTTGGACTCAGTTCTGGTGTGCTGGTACCGTGGCTCTCTGAGCTCCCAGCCTGGCACAGCAGAGCCCGGGCTGGCTCCACCACTGTGGGGCGCTGGAGCCCGCGGGACCAGGGCCGGCTTCGTCCTGCCTTCCTCCCTCCGTTCTGCCTCCACCCCTCTACTGGTGCTATTTTTAATGGTGCTAAAATTAATGAGCAGCTGTAAAATACGGGATGCAGACAGGGGCTGCTTCAAGGTGGATTTATAACACATCGTAAAAAACATGGAATGGGGATGCAGAACGAAGTGAAAAAGCTAATAAAGATGCAGCATCAGTGATATCTGCAGGACCTTGGGCCAACTGATTACTTTAGATAACAAGAAGAATGCTGGTTCAAAGGAAAGGATGGGAAGAGATAACAGAACTTAGGGATGGGGTAAGTAGCACATGAAATGGTACCACCTGTTGTGCCGGCAGCCTTCACCCTTTCCCTCTGTAGCATCACCAAGAGGCAAAGCCAGTGTTGCTCTCCACCAGCTCTGCAATCAGGACAGTGGCTGCAGTCCATCTGTCAGACTCAGACTGCAGCCAGGGAGCCACCTTAATGACTGGTGGTGGATGGCTCTGTGCCACATAGGCAGGTGGGAGTGGAGGCTCCCTCTGCTCTGTGACAGCTCTTCTCCAGCCCCTTCATCCTTCACTGATACTCTGTTCCACCCTGAGGGAGCTTAGCTTGCTTTGGTTTTCCTGTGTTGGGATGCTCCCCTTTTGCTCCTTATCCACACTCTTATCCCCACAGAGCTCTTCTCCCTGGGAACTCTTGCTGGGCTCAGCTGCTGGAGCAGTGATGAGGCACAGAGCTGCTGGCCTGGCTGCACCCACATCTGTTCCCTTTGGCAGTGCCTTTTGCTTCTGGGAGGTTACCAGACCAAAAAAGCCAAGCTGTAAGGGACGTGCCACATCTGTCATTGCATCCCCCACTTCAGCACTGAGGATGGTGCACATGAGGGATGACCCTACTGTTATGGTGCACAGAGATGACAGGAACAAAGCTTTTATGTGTATCATTGTGATTTGGTTTGGTTTATTGTCTAGGGGTTGGTTGGGAAGGGGATGTGGCCACTGGGCTGTTCCTCTCTCCTTGCATTTAGCATATAAGAATGAGGTATCAGCAGACAGATACAGAAAACTTAAGCATTACTGCCCTACTACATCTTAATTTGTGCTTTCTAAACTGTGTTCTGAAGAGATGAACCTGGTGATGGGCTTCCCAGTGTCCAGCACCAGCCCTGCCTGAAGATTCGGACTCCTCCCAAAATCAAGACATGGAACGTGGAACAAGCCTTGAGCTGCTGGATCAGCCACTCAGTGGAAGCACACTTCTAACTCTAGTTGCTACAGTGGGGAGTTAGGTACTGTAGATATAAAACACAAGCCAAGGGATGCCTACCAGAATATCTCGTAAAACCTTCCCAGGAGCCAACACAGCCTGCTGCTCCAGCCATGTGGGCATCTGTCTACAGCAACACAAGCCAGCCTGGCAGTGCTCACTCACAGGCAGTCTTCACATATTGCAACTACACACACTGCAGTGTCTGAGAAGATGGAAATAGATAAAATGCAACAAAGTGGTCCCCAGCCCACCTCAGGCAGTCAGGACCAGTCCTCAGGAAAGAGAAGGCAGCTCTGCCTAGGTTTCCAAGCAGGCAGGACAAGCTGGCACATCCACCCAAGGTAATCCTTACCTGTAGCCATCTATGAAGCTGGCATTGATGTAGTCAGAGCCCTCGACACCCCGGATGGGCTGCAGGCAGACTCTCGTCAGCTCATACGGCATGATGTTCACAAGGCGGTTCTTGAATTTGTTGCACGGGAGGTTGGCACTGATGAAACGTGAGGTATGTGCTTTAGAATTGGCCAGATTCTGAAAGAGGAGGAGACACATCAGATCCCTGCTGGGGATGCAGCAGTCTGGGGGCAGAATCAGGACCCTGGTAGCAGTCATGTAGTGGAGTGGCGACCCACAGCAGCTCTCTGATACACACAGAGCCACGAAGCTTTGAACCTTGCTGAGCCAGGGATATATGCTTGGTAGTGGCAGGGAAGCAAAGCTTTTCCTCTTCCAACAATGTCTTGCTATTTACTTCTCACCCCAGAAGAACCCAAGAAAATGTGAGAATTGTGACAGTTTTAGGTAAAGAAGATCTATTTTAGGTTACTGTGAGACATTTTATGGCTCTCTATGAGTCCCGTAAACTGGAGTCATGGTAAATGTGTTACTTAGATTCAAACAGAAGTCACTCTTCCCCCTGCCAGCTTAATTTTTTTGTTTGTTTTGGGTTTTTTGGGGTTTTTGTTTGTTTTCCTTCCGCAAAATACTGTCTCCAGCATCTCCAGAAACACCCTTCTCTCTACGAGTGGCAGAGGCTCTCTGCAGAGGGACAGGGTTGCTCTGGGGAGAAGTGCAGCCATGTGAGGCCCTCCCATATCCTGCTTCCCCAAGGTTTCCCATACAGTGGACACTGCCAGGGCACAGACAGGGGTAGTTTTGTTACTGTTCTGAAGAGATCCTTGGAGAAATGAAAGGAAAATAAAATTTTGTACAATAGAACTACTTGAGTTGAACACAATTCTGTGGATCTCCAGAGGAGTTTCTCAGGGCAGGTGTCACCATGAGACATTCAGGCAGTGAGTTTTACTGTCCTAACCCCAGGATACAAGCAGCTCTGATAACCACAGGGCAGAGTTTCTCAACTATTCCCAGTTTACATGGAAAGCCAGTATTTTGACGCTCCTGCTCCTTTGTCACTTGAAGGGAATCCCCAGGGTGAAGCTGTACTGCTGCAGTTCATTTCACAACCTGCATGGTCTGCTGCCTCCCTGCGTGAGCTATATTCCCCTGCAAGAGATCACTGGACTAAGGCACCTCATCTGAAAATATGGGCACTTAACAGAGCTCACTTCCAGCTCCAAGGCTGTAATAAATATTTGCAGTTGCCATACACAGATACAGGCAGAAAAAGGTGGTCTTGGCTTCTTAAAAATGGTGTACCTTAAAACACTGCCTTCACCAATTCTAGACAGTGAGGCTTGGTGTTGAGGTGGTTTAAAGATTACAGAGCTCAGCATTGAAGAAATGAGACCAGAAATATCTCATATATTTAAATTGAAGCTGTTTCCAGACAAGTTGTTCACAGTAACATCAATTATCACTAACACGATCTGCATCTGATTTCAGATGCAGCTCCTGCCACACAGTGAACCTAGAGCAGAATGTGCTGCTGGGAACTGCACATCCATCTGCCTTTTATCTCCTCCCCAGAAGCTGCCAATCCAGGGGGGACCGTGGCTGACACAAGCTTTACAATTCAAATGTATTTTAAATCACTGCCTACCTGCTTTAGAAATACACAAAAGAATAACTGTCTGTAATGATCCATAGCCTGCCTCTCCCAACACCTGGATAAGCAGCCTGTGGAGTTCTGTGGGCAGAGACAGGGCACTAGAGAAGTGGGGTGCTGGGGCTCTGCCACCAACCTTGAATTCCAGCTCCATTAAAGTAACGCTCTCGCCTGGTGGCACCTGGGACAGCTTCTGGATGTGGGCTAAGAGGTTGCGTGCGGGCACCTCGGTATTGCCAGACGTGGCGGCCTCCAGCAAGGCCTCGTGGATGAAGATGTACTGGTCCTCTGTCTGCACCATGTAGTTGCGCTGGGAGCGCATGCATGTCACGTGGCCGTAGATGTCCACTGTCTTCTCGTGCTTCATCCGCTCCAGCATGGCATCAATGACAATGAAGCAGCCAGTTCGGCCCACACCAGCACTGCAGGAGCACAGCACACGGTCTGAGATGACAGTCTCCTACAGATGTCACATGAGCTCTAACAGTGCTTAAGAGATCACTTGGACTTAGGGCACACAAAAGGGGAGTAAAGGCTTCTCCCTATGAGTGGAGCTCCAAACAAGAAGTGACTGGAGGAGCGAGGTAGAGAATCACTGGAGAACGTGAGAGGCTCCTCTCCTCCTTTCTGCTGTCCCTCTTTCACTGCTGGAGTGGAAAGGACATGGTGTCAACCCTGCTGACCCCTGTGGTGGCTGGCAGCCCCTCCACAAGGGAAGGAGAAATGTGTTTAACAGACAGGACAGTGACAGTGCATGTGTGTGTGAAGTCTGAAGACATGGAGAGCAGGCTGGGCCCTAACACCAGTGAAGTCCATAATTTCCAGCCTGCTTGTCCCCTAACCTGGGTCACTATTTCCTCACCCATAAAACTAGTACAGCCAGCCTGAGAAGGGAAGCAGAAAGCTGAGGTCATGTACAACTATGCTGAGCCCTTTGCTCAAGCACCAAATGCCTCTCCGCAACTCTTGGAAGGGCAGTAGCAAACCTCAAGCTACTCACTCTGAGAGCACCCTGAAAACAGACACGCTGTTGTGACATGTAAACACAGAGATAGGGAGCTAGGCATTCCCTCATTTATGGTACAAGTCATATCCTTAACAGGGCTTTAATACAGCTTGTTTGTGTGTTAATTATACTCCACTACCATCTGAAACAGAGCATGAAAGAAGCATTAAACAGTGCTGGTAAGGCGTATGCTGGAACAGCAATGATAGAGTGGTTTGTTCAGTAACAGTCCCCTCTCGGCTGGTACAAATAAATCTTGGCTGGGTAAGATGCTGAGCCTTAGCAGACTAGTATTTTGCTTTAAGACTTGCCTTTCTACCCTGTGAAGAGTGCTGCTGTAAATACTGCATATGAATGTTGGTAGAGGTCACTGCATCCATTTCTGTCAGTGATGTGCCTCTGAAGGTACCACCCACTTATGCTGGGCACAGATAATTTAATTGTTAAATGGCACTTGCCATTTACAAAATGTGTTTTTGAGGCTCTCCATACAGCAGTGCTGTTTAATCTGATCCAGCAGTAGCAATAGAAATGCCTCCACTGCATTACCACTGCTGGGCTTGTTCTGCTGCCAGCCCAAGCATGCAGTGCAGGTTATGCTACCGTGAAACCTTTCCCACAAGAAGGGGACACTCCACTTTCAGACAGGCTAAAGCTCCTGCAGCCAGAAACCAAACACACAGTCCTACCTGCAATGCACAACCATGGGCCCAGCATCTGTTGGGTTACAGGCCTTGACGCGCCGCAGGAAAGTGAGGATCGGGGTGGGGTATTCTGGGACCCCGTGATCGGGCCAAGCCATGAACTGGAACTGTCGCAGCTCTGTCTTCTCATTGGAGCCATTCTGTTGAAGACAAAGAGGAGTTGTTTTGCATGAGAACAGTCTCATCCCAGTGCAGGAACCTGCTGATGGGCCAGCAACAGCAACAGGCACGCAAAGCTCTGTGTGATGGTGCAGGTACTGGGCTTTCACCAGTGAAAATCAGCAGGAAAAATGCAGGTTTATTCCAAAGCTCCTATATATACAGCTGGTCTGCAGAAAATAAGTTTTACAGACAACAGAGCAACTGTGCAGGAGTGGAACAGACTGTAGGGAAGATAAAAGACTCTTTTCTGCAGAGCACAGGTTCACTACCTGCATACTCACTGCACATTCAGGGAAAATGGGCACTGTGCATGGAAGGGCTACAGCAGCCAGTTCCCTCCCTGCTCCTCTGCATCATGGTGACCCTGGGTGGTCAGCCTGTGTCTGCAGACTGCCCTGCTCCTCTCTGGGCTTGGCTCAGTGATCTATGCAGCAAGTGGTAGGACTGTCTGGGTGATTGCTGGAGCCTTCCTGGGGCATGAGTGTGTTCCCCCCAAGCACTGGGCTCCTGGCCCAGACTCAGTCATCCACAGAAGCAGCTCGCTGCAAAGCCTGTCTGCATTGACATGCTGCTGCTCACACTGCCCCCATGGATTTCCAAACACTAATGAGGAATGCAGCAGGCAGGAGAGAAGGGTTTGTGCTCACATCAGAAATAGCCCCTCTATTTGCATTATTAGTGACAGGAGTGATAAAAATTCACTGCTTCTCATGTTGTCCCTCTAATGGGAGGACAGCTGCTACCTGTACACACACCAGAGGCAAGAACAGCCCTGCTCTGGGGCCTGTCACAGAAAACACAAAGGAGAGCATCAAGTATCCTGGCCAGAGTCCAGTGGTGGCCAGAGACACAACGGGCACCTGATCTCCTACTGCAGCCCATCAGTGAGACATGGCTCATGGGTGTACTGGCCACATGCTTGGCCAAGCCAGGTACAGCCAGAGGCCACTGCCTTGTGGACCAGGGAGCACCCTGCAGCATTGGGAAGCATCTCTGCAATATGTGAAGCAGCAGCAGCCCAGCCAGTCCCATACCTTGTAGAGCGCAAAGGTGCGGACGGTGTAGGTCGCCAGCTCAACTGTATCCACCAGGGCCACCTGGATCATCCCGTAGGTTTCCATACCCCGGCTCGGCCAGTACTGGTCACACTTTACCTGCAGGGAGATGAAGAGAATGGGTCAGCTGCTGGCTGGGGCATCTGGGATGAGGAACAGGGCTCTGCCCTTCAAAGGGTAAATATAGAAATTAGTCATTGTGCATTAGTCATTTTGCAATCTCTGAAATCCAGATTTCCTTCCCCAGAGTGTCCCAAAAGGAAAGGCAAAAAGACAGCACCCCCTGGACCCCTTTCCATAAGTCTCAGAATCACAAGAATATTCTGAGTTAAAGTGACCCACAAGGATTTCAAGTCCAACTCTCAAGTGAATGGCCCATATGGGAATTGAACCCACAATCTTGATGTTATTAGCACCATGCTCTGACCAGCTGAGCTGATCTCAATGACTCATTGAAAGAGGGATTTTCTTTTTCACCTGCAGCCGTGAGTGGAAGTGGCAAAGTGGGCCAGACCACCAGACAGAGCAGCAAGAGCAACACCAGATACCAAGACAGTGAACATCAATTTCTAGCAGTGATTTGTGCCTGCTGTAGCTCTTCTCTGTCTCCTGTTCAGTGAGATGGGCATCTTTGGGGCTTTACTTGAGCAACTCCCTGCCTGAGCTCCACCTGGATGAAGAGAAGGTTAGCAGCTATGTGTTGATGGGAAAAGAGCTAGAGCAGCAGGGAAGAGGAAATGGTGGTTTCTGTGGGCACAGCTCTAGTCAAAGGGCAGCTGAGGTGAATGAGATGCAGCCTGTGTCACCCAGCTATGCCAGCCTGGTTTCCATGACTCACACCTGTGGCAGGACAGAGCTGAATCCAGCACAGTACACAGCAACTCAACAACAGGCACTACCTTTCCATAACATCCGTAGTCCCCAGGGTGCCCCTGCCAGCATGGCCTTGTGCAGCAAACCACCCTGAAGACAGGTGGGACACAGCCCATGCCAGGGCTCCAGCCTGGATGCTGTAACCACCCTCTCTGCACTGCTGTAGGCTTGAGTGCATTGAGCATCACCCAGTGACACCAACCTGCCCCTGTGGCAGGTGGCACATCCCTGAAAATCTGTATCTCCCAAGTGTTTCAAAATGGCTCTGCAAGGAACAGATGCCAGTTCAGACACAGACACATCTTATTCTCCCTCTGCAAGAAGACACAGACTATGGCCAAACTATCCCTTCAGCCCCTTCCTGCAGGCAGGACTGTCCCATCATGAAAACACTGCTGCTCCCTAGAAATCTCCTGCCCTGCATCATCCTTATCACCCCCTTCCAACTCTGAAGCCAGAGTGCTTTTAGCTATTGGTTACAGCTTTTGTTGCATCCCACTTGGCAGACAGCCAAACACATCCCCAGGGGCCCATCTCTCTGCTCCCTTCACATTCCTCCCTGCTCACATGCTGCTGCTCTCCTCCTCCTCCTCTTCACAGCTCCGTGTTTGTAAACTACTCCTCCAGGTTTTTTTTCTGTGAAGCTCCAAGCTCCTTATTTAATTGGTACTCTTAGCATCCCTGTTTCATTTGGTACCTGGCTGCCCCACCCTACAGAGCCACAGTGCCTGGCTGACAGGAGGAAGACTTCATTCCCACCCATGTGCACCACACCGAAAATGGTTTTCCACCCTAGCAGAGAGGAGTGAATGGAAGATCATCTGTGCTTGTCAAGGAATAGTAAACTTAATTATTAGCAGAACGTGTTTACAGGGGAATGTGTGGGAAGGGAAACAATAAGCTTAATTAGGAATCAATGAAGTTCTGCCTTTTAATTGAAACCACTTGCAACTGGGTGGGGTTTGTGAGAGCTAAGAGCCCTCATCCTGCACTCTGGCTCTGGAGTACAGCAACCTGGAGTCATCAAGATGCATCTCTCTCTGCTCTTTGGGTTCCCCTCTCAGTAAGGTCTGCCCTGGCAGAAGTGCCTGGAGCAAGGCTGCTTAATGGGGTACTGCAGGTGCGTGTGCAAGAAGAGCAAGCTCTGTTGCCTCCTGCCCAGGCTTTCCTGCTGTGCTGCCTTGAATCTGTGACTACATGGCAGGCCCTGCAAAAATCTCAGGATTCCTCTTCCTCGCTTGGCACAGAGCATTTGATGCTGACTGGCTGCAGCACCAGCAACTTGGAGGTCACAAATGTTATTTCACAGCTAAACTGATCCCATACTCATGAGTGGGTGGCAGCTGCAGGCTGTCTCCATGAGGCCTGAGTTTGTCTTGCCTGGTCTGGGGATGATGTGACCCTCTCTTAAGGGAGAGGAGAGCAGCATGGCATCCTGCAAATGCTGGGGACAGCTGCTTGCTGTAGTTTGCAGGGGATATTTCAGGGGAACAGCACAGCCTGTGCCTGAGCCTACACCTCAGGGACAGCAGTCCCCTCCTGCCACCCACATGCTGCAGGGCTGTGTAGTCAAGCACAAAACAAACTTCAGAGGAGTTTCCTGTGTGGGATAATAGCAATGCCTGGGCTGGTAATTGAAAATTATTTATTCATGACCAGATAAGAGTCAGTCACATTTTCTGCCAAATTTGCCCATAATGTTTATGCCCCATTTTCAAGCTCTGTAAATTTTATGCTGAAGCCGATGCACTGTGGCACTAAAGCAGATAAGAGATGTTTTCTTCTGGCAGTGCTTGTTTCTCATTAACTTAAGGAGCACAGTAATGTCCTGAACAGCCATTTATTGCAGCTTTGCTGAGTGGCTCCTGTCCTTCCCCTTTGATGCCCTGAGCCCAAGAGCAGCCAGGTACCTCTCTTCAGCTTGAGAGCTGTGCTCTGCTCCCAGCCCTGCTCACAAGCTCCAGATGGCACTGCTGTCAGCAAGAGGGCTGGAGCATGATGTGGCTGCCAGGCTTCTCTTCCCCAGGGCCCTTGAGTACCAGCCTCTTCACACCCCTTCCTGGGGACATGAAATGCCAGGGGAGATCACACCCCAGAGACTGCAGCTTGGTGCTCTGGGCTGGAACAGAACAAGCCACAGCACTGCTCTGGGAGACCTCACTCTGCCAGGCTCTTGGGGATAGCCCAGGGTAGGAGAAATCCTGCTTTAATACCTCTCTCCTGGCAACACAGCCCGGCAGGGACTCACCATGCTCGCAGCTTCAGGAAAGCTAATCTACAATGTGTGTTTCTGAACTGCCACCAAATGATTCTGAAACTGACTGTAAAGCTTTGAAGGCAGCTAAATTGCACAATCCAGCCATTTCTATCCTTTATGTGCTTCTTACTTTGTGAAAACATGAAAAAGGGAGGATGATTTAGACCATCAAGCCAGCTGAAATTGCAGACCATAAAAGCTGATGCTCTTTAAAGATTTTTTTTTTCCCTCTGCAGCTCAGGAACCCTTTAAAGCAGTGTCACCCCCACAGGGCTGCCAAGCTGCTGCTGGTCCCGGCTGGCTTATCACAGCACTGCCGAGGGTGACCTGGGGAGCTCGCCTGGAAAGGCAGCAGAGCCTGCTCTGCACTGGGCAGCTCGCCATGAGGCCTTGCTACCCACCCCAGGCTCTGCAGCTGGAGAGACAGTCCTGTGCTTGCGCCAAAGCCCCTGGGCAAGGGGACTTTCAAGCAAGGTCACCCTTGGGTAATGCTGTGATGCCATGTGACTGCCTGGAGCAGTGTTGTCCCACAGCAGCATGAGCATCAGCAGGCAGCAGTGCTGCAGGGACCCAAGAGGTTATGTCAGATGAAGTTTGAAGGCTCTGGAGTGGAATGAACCGCAAAGCAGTGACTCATGCTAAAAGTTTGGAGCAATGGGGAATGACTGGGATTAGGATCTTCACTAGTCCCAAAAAGGTGTGTTCCAAGAGAGCTCTAGCCATCACCAGAAGGGCATGAGGAAAAGCAGAGCAGGAAGGTGGCTAAAAGCCGTCTTGCCTTGGAAGATGCTGAAAAAGACAACAAAAAAACCTCAGAGAAAATAATCTCCTGGAAGTCCACACTGCAGCTCCTCACCAGAACCCTGCTGTGAGAGAATGCCCTGAGACACCTACAGGGTACAGCAAACACATCCAGGGAAGTACTTGCTGTGGATCACTGGTTCAACTCAGGAGTAACCAGGCTTCTCCACTGCCTCTCCTGGCAACCTGCCTCTCTCTCCCACAGTGTCAGAGAAAACTGCCCACTTCTCATTAGTGCTGGGGATGTGCCAAAGAGGCAGCAGGACATGGGCAGGCAGTGTCAGGGAGCAAATGCAGGGGTCTGGGTCTGGTCAGGTCAGCCTAGAGCCCCTGGGCAGTGTGCCCAATCAGGCAGGCTGCCTGAGATTCTGTGAGGGCTCTGGTCACCTCTTGCCCATAACAAGGATTCACAATGTCACCAAAAGCCTGACCACACACACTGTGTTTGGGAGAGAAACCAATACTGCAGAATGATAGGATGAGGTGTGTTGCGGGGAGATAATGCACAGCTCAGCAGAACAGACATCTCAGGCAAAGACAAGTCCCTCTGGGGTCAAAGAAAACCTGTTATCTTCAAGAAACATGCACCTTGGAGTGCCTTGCCATAACTAAGAAGCCCAGAAGTTAAGTGAGTCAGGATTCCAGGTATGGATTTATTTGGCAACCCAGAAGGGCTTTTCCATGTTCTTCAAATATATGCTCCATCACTGAAATGTGAAGGCACAAAAAAGTCCCCATACAACCCTCAGCTGCAGAGCGCAATTGATCAGAAGCTTCTGATTTTGCCTAACCTGTGTGCCAAGCTGTGAGCCAAGCTGTGAGCCACAGGGCAGGTCAGAATCATTTCCCTGCTTGGGCTGTGTGGGTGACAGTGGCCACTGCAGAGCAGGCAGGGCTCTGCAGCAGGAAGCATAGTGCAAAACTGGGGTTGGATCTCTAGAGACAGCTCATCCCAAAGGAATGCTTTTTCCCTGCAGGCTGTAGGGCATTTGAAGAGGCCAGGAAACCCATCAACAATGCCTGTTTTTTGTACATTAGGAAAAGTAGATCTGTTTTGCCAGGGTGATTGGTGGTTTCAACCACTTCCTCACAGTCAGGGTGGGCTGGGACACCCCTTCTAAGTGCTAAAGTGCTAAAGCTTTGAAAAGGAAGGAGAGCATGTGGGCAAAAGTTTTAACTAAACCCAAACTTGACCATTTCTGCTTCTCAAGAATGAGTTTATTGGGCTAAAAATAATCAGTGCTTCACAGCTTGAGTGCACAAGCCCCTTCTGCTGTTGGCATGGCAACACTAAAATATTCTGCTAGTACAAACGTTCACCACACAAATTTTACTTTTAGGAACAAACTGAATCATGAGAGGCAGAAGCTTCCTCCTCCTTGGGCAGGCTTTGCCCGAAGGGTGCATCTGGGCACAGGAGCACTTGGTCACAGCTTACAAACTCCTGCTTCGGGGGCTGACTATGAAACTCTGTCATGAAAACTGTATCATCTGCAGTGAGGGCTCCCACTCCTTCTCCAACTCATGCCTTCCCCATGGGCTGCAGGCAGCTTTGAATTTATTACATCAGAATATCTAATCCTGGCAGTGTAAGCTGATCATTTGTGCATGTTGTCATTGGACAAGGCACAAATTAGTCTTGTTATTGCAATGAGACCCTGTCAGCCATTCCCCTGCATTGCCAGAAATGCCAGGTCCCTGTCAGGCTGCCGGTACCCCACAACTACTGCAGCTTCTCAGCTTCTGGGATGGTCCACACTCCCCATCTCAGAGCTTTCCTTTCCCCCTTTAACACGAGCGATGTGGGCAGGACAGGATGGGTGCACATGCAGACACGCAAGCAGAACAGAGGTAAATGAGCAGGCCAGCAACAGGAGGTTGTGCCACCCTTTTGCCCCACAGGGATATGCTTACAAGGCATTTGTTGCTGGGCAGCATGAAGCACTGAGCCACATCACTGGAACTGCCTCTCCCCAGGTGCCCTTATGCTGTGAAGTGCTCCCATTCCTCTTTTCTGCCCCACAACAGCTCCAGAAAAGAGAGAAAGCACACACTATACCCTGGACTTCTCCTCCAGCCTGGTCATCATGACTATAGTTGCTGTTTTCTGTTCCCACACCATCCTCCAGAAGTCGCTGAGGGTTTCTGGCAGCGGTCCCTGTGTGGCGATGTAGGCGTTCTGCTTCCGATACCCATCAATGTAATTGGCATTGATGTAATCACTGCCTGGGACTCCTGAAAAGGAGAAAGAGGGCAAGAGTTACTGGGGTAAGCCCACAACCCTGTACCTACTGCTCTGCTGGGCCCTGCAGGCAGGAGAAGAGGCTGGCTTGTTCACAAGGCTCTTGACAAGTCTCCTTTATGGGGTGATGTCAGGATCTCTCCCAGGAATCCTGCAAAGGACAGGGATGGTGCCTGAGAAAAGAAGAACCCTTTGTAACTCCCACATTAATGCAACAAGCAGGCAACACCAAAGCAGAGAGACAGCTGCCACACGCACGCAAAGGAAAATTCACAGGCAGGAATATTAAGGAGCTCATTTGGCCCCAAGCAACTGACTGAAATAATTGTCTTAAATTCACCAGCAATTTGTTATGGTCCTACAGCACCTTTTAAAAATGAGGCTCCTTTATTAGCTTGTCTCTGTTAGCAAGGGATGTCAAGCAGGGATATCCTCCCATCCTTCCTGCAGGGACAACTATCCCCGAGGAGCCAGAGATCTTCCACCACCATTGAAACCCTTCAGTGTGAGACCCCCTCTGCTGCCTGCTGGCAGGGGCTGCTCCAGCCCCCACGAGGCCTCCTCCACTTTAAGGAAAGGAATTTTTCGTAAAGGCCTTTAAAATGCAAACACAGTTACTAAAATAAATTCGGCAAAGCAGAGGCCTGAGGCTGTTTTCAAACCCTGCTCAGCATGGGCTGCCCAGGCTGCAGGGAGAGAAAGCAGCAGGAATCTCATTGTCTCCCTAGGAGAGCGCATCTGCATTTCACTAGAGGAAGGAAATAAAGCTGGGGGTCACCCCTCATCCTTTTGTCCAGGGGAAAATTCTACAGGTCTATTCTACAGGTCTCAGCAGTCTCCAGCAGACACAACGTGCTGGCAGCTCTGGGGGAGTGGCAGCAGCTGGAGTGCAGTGCTTCACTCCCTTGGCATGGGCGGCAGGGACCTGGCAGAGTGCTTCGGGAACAGTTCCCGGGAAGTGCTCTTTACTTACAGCAACTGAGTCAGGCTGGAAAACAGGGATTCCCCCACGTGCTCACCCCACAGCTGTTTGCAAGGGCTTGCCCATGAGCAGACATGCCAGACTTTCACATAGCTGCTGCTGCTGCTTAACAGGGCTTGCTGTGAGGGACAGGTTGGCCCCCTCTCCTCTTCTTGAAGAGGATTAATAACGCATTACCATTAGAAAAGGCTTTTCCATCTCCCAAAAAAGTATGCTAGTGACTGTAGGGCCACCTGTGTGCGAAGCCAGGCCACAGTTCCTTCCCCAAGAAGGGGTGCATTTGAATTAGCTGTATCTTCCTCATCCTTCACCAGTGGGCTCAGATCTGGGTGTGCAGAGTTGGGTGCTGATTTATAAAACAAGGGGAATGGGTGAGCCTGGGCTCTAGCTCCTCTGCGTACAAGAGGACTAGAAACACGTATTAGTCCTAACTCCAGGGATCTGGGGCTGGTTCTTGGAGCCATGGGGGCAGTGCTATGGACACCAGGGTCTGATGCTCCCATGGAGGACAGGGATGTGTGGAGTCTGATGTCCCAGAGGAAGGAGCACCACTCATAGTGTACTGCTCTGGGCACTTAGCTGGGACCATATACCGACAAGTCCCAGACAAAGATACTGACCCTACAATTGTGTTGGGACAGAGGGTGGCAGTGGCACTACTAGTGCCATATTTCACCATGTACCAAGGAAGGCAGCTGAAGTCAGAGAGGTCAGTGGGAAAGGAGGCTGCTGGGACAAACATGTTTGCTGCCAGCAGTACTAAGAAGCAACCTCACAGAACACAGTTCTCTGAGGACACTGGGGAAGTGTCTCTTCTGGCCAGCTAGAACACACATTTGATCATGCTGATGGTTGGTGTTTGTCCCTGCTCAGCTTAGAACACAGAATAAGATGGGTCTCCTTGCTACAGTCAGGTTCAGCTGCTTGATGGGGTACCCACTCCAGTTACTCTTACCATCAATGGAAGTCAGGATGACACGTGAGTGGTCATAGGCTATCACGTTTGCATAGCGGTTTTTCGGTTTATTCACTTCCAGGTTGGAGTTCTCCCACGTAAACTGCTGCCCAGGATCAATGGACTGTGGCAAGAAAGAGAAGGAAGGAATTAGTAGTGGTTACAGCACACTGGGGTGCTGCTGCACAGGGGTTTCAGTCAGGAAATCTGCATTGCCCTGCACGCCTCTCTCCAGGCCAGACACAGCTTCCATGGGTGTCCACGGCAGTAGTGTCAAGCCAGACCACACCAAAAAACATTTTCCAGTGGGACGTGCATCCCACAATCTGCAGGCAAAGCAGTTCCTCACAGGGGCAGCCTGCTGCAGATGAGCCTTCATCTCTTCTGCTGTGTGCTCATCCTTTCCTCTGGAGCTACCCATCAGCAGAAATTTGGTCTTCTGCCAAGATTCCAGAAAGACCTGACTGTGCAGATCTTGACCTAGCAGTTTTATTAGCTGTTGAACTGCAGTCTCTTGAAATATAGCAAGCCCTGGGTGTCTTGTGCCCCAGGAGCCTTTGGTATTAGTGTCCTGCAAGACAGCCTATGAGCTTTTGCCAGGGAATAGTCATGAAAATTAATAGGTTATTATCCACTGCTCCAGCTACTTATGCAATGTAAACACCTCTCATTAGAGTTAACAGAGTGACAAGAAACTATAAACCTGGAGAAGAGACATGATTATAAATCTTGGCCTGCACACTATGCAACAGTCTGAAAGGCACACATCCCACTCCCACCTTCCCTTGCACACCCAGTGCTTCCTCCATGAGCCATATGCTAATGCACCCAGTCCATGGCTGTTCCATGGCCAGGCAGCCTCTTCCCAAAGCCTTCTCTATTGTCTCAGTCCATCCACAAAGCAAGGTGAACAACGACCATCCCTAAAGCATCCCTCAGAGATGGGATGGTCTTGTTGTCTGAGAGACACATGACACACACAGGTAAGACAACTGCCTCATGCAGGGACTTACTCTGCACATGGCAGCCCTGGGAAAGCTGAGGGCAAGCAGCTACAGCAGAAATCAATCATCCCATGAATCCCCTTTCCCCCCAAATTAACAACACTGTCAAAACCTTCTTAAAATCTTGCTCCAGCTCAGGGTCTCTGAAACTCTGCTGGCCCACAGACAAAAACACTGGGGAAATAGGCAAAAGGAAGCACTGCACACTGTGCTCCCTGCAGGCATCCGCGTTCATCGCTTGGCAGAGCAGCGTCAGAAGGTTTTTCAGGCAGTGAAATGCCTGTCTGTCAGCTCTGGATCAGCTGTGAGTAAAAGGCTGAGGTGGGAAGCACAGCTCCCTGACTGGGCTGACATGAACAGCTCTCATGGTCCCTCTGCTCAGTTCCACCAACCACCAGCTGTGCAAAAAGTGACACCCATCGACTGTCCCCTCTGCTCCAGTGCTGTGCCAGGTGGCAGCTGTCTGTCCCCAGGTGTGGCCCACACTGCCTGCAGGTACAGGAGCCAGTACTGATGAAAACTCACAGAAGGATGTGACATCACAGAGATGCTAATAGGTAGTTTGGGAAATGTAGGATGTAAATAGACACTACCTACAGAAAACCTGTAATTTTCTATTATCAGTGTAATAAGCAAGCAGCCACTGTGCTCAGAGATGCTGCAGCCAGGATGGTGGGAGTGGAGGCTGCAAGCACCACTTCTGTCTGCAAACCCAGTGGCCTGCACTCTCCTCTGCCCAGGCAGAGAGACATCTCAGCATAGCTCAGAGGTTTCTAGGGCACTTTTTTTCATTCAGGCACCTGTATTTTGCTTTCAGAATAGGCTGCTCAGGGGATCAGGTCGTTGGATGCTCCCCACTCTCAGCTGCGTGGCAGGGAAGACTCCTGCCCACCCATGGTGGGCCTGAACTGCACAAGGGGAATGCAGAAATGATCAAAGACATGAAAAAGTAAGAGGAATATAATATGAAAGTACTTTATGGTTTGGAGCAGAGATAAGTAAGAAGGGTTTTGACATCAGTCTGATCAATATGGAGCACACTGAAGGAGAAACACAAATAGACAAATTAACAAGGAAAATATGGACCCACCAATGCCTATTAGAAACATAAATAACACCTATTTTTCAGAAAGGTGGCCTTAGTATGCACAGACAGCCCATGCAGCCTCAGCTCCACAACTAGCTGGTGGTGAAGCTGAGACTGGCTCTGACAGTATCAGTGAGCATCTTCTTGCTGTGAAGAAGCAACTCAAGAAAGCACCAGCTATAATTGCACTCTGTGAACATTCTCTTTGGGCACAGGTGGGTGCTGGAGTCCTACCCCTGCAGCAGAGCTCAGTGCAGTTGTTCACACTCAATCTATGCTGCAAATCACTGCCAAAAGGCTGCAGGGCTGACCCAGCTGTGGGTGCAGAGTGCTTTGCACAGCAAGTCTGTGTCCTGCCACAGCAGAGGAAAGGGATATTTCCTGGGGGAGGACAAGGCTGCCAAGAGCCCCCAGAATGGAGGAGGAGCATCAAGGTGTTGCCATTAGGGTTAAGAGCTTTGATGTGCAATGAGTATGTGCAGAAATGGTCTAATCATCATCAGCCTCTTAAGAGGGCAAACAGGTGAGAAAGTCAGAACTAATACAGCACCTGAGTGCAAAGAGGCTCTAATTAAATACTCCTGCAAATTAGTGACTCATTTAGAAGTAAAATGATTTAATTTAAACTCTGGTGATGAATTAATGTACACCTGTTCCCCCCCTTAAGGCAAACAAATGAGTAAATAAATGGGAGGATGATGGGCTACTTGGAGGGAGTTGGAGCCCTTACATGCAGTAGTGGTTGGCAACTCTTGTCCCATCTCTACACAATGCTCTGCAGCTCCTGTGTGCAGTAGCACTGCCTCATCTCTCCACCTTGCTCCACAACTACCCTGGCACTAGGAGTCTGTTCCTGTTTCTTTCTGGGGCTCAAGGGAATCACTGCTTCGTCCCAAAACTTTATCAGAGTAACACTTCCTAGAAAGCAGAAGGGCTGGGAAATTGGAAGGAAATGAGCCAGAAGCAAACTTAAAAGCACCATGACTTTTACTTTGCTTTGAAATGATGCTGTAAGACAGCAAGTGCAAATTAAGAAAAAGCCCAATTAGTAAAACTCCTCCTTCCCAGCATGGAAGTGCAAGGAACGACTTCACCAAAGCAGTTCAGGGATCCCTGCTGCTACTGCCATAAAGACAGAGTTAGACCATTGAAAAAGGATTGGAAAAAGGCTCTTTCCTCAACAGACACTAGAGCACTTTAAAAATGCCTTGAAAACATCCCTGAGTGCCAGTTTGACTCTCAGGTACAGTCACCTTGGGCTTGCTGCTCCCCTTCCTTAGAGTAGTTCCAAAATCCCTCTGCATGCAGAGGCCCTGCTGCTGCCTGTGCTGCTGGCAGGCATGGAGAGCCCAGGCAGGCGGTACCCTGGGGCAGCACGGCAGCTCAGAGAGCTGCACAAGGGCATGGGGACAGGAAGATGCTCAGGCAGTGAATGCTTCCTGTCCTCCTGTGAAATCAACCACATTAGCAGGAGCATTGACCACTGTCAATCTGCGCAGCGCCTCAAATGAGGACATAATGTGCTTCTGAATCAATTGCTGGCAGCACTTCAGCCTTATTATTCTTATTACCGGAACGTGAGCGCCATGTGCCTGCCAGGCAGTTTCCCAATGAGACATCAAACCCATGGCAAGCCCATTAAACCAAGGCTCCCTGGTGTTACCCAGATCCTGGGCCCAGCACCTCCTGGGCTCACTGGTCCCAGGGACCCAAGCACCTTTCCTGCTACCAACCTGCCTTGCCAGGGCTGCAGGCACAGGAGATGCAGTGTCCTCAGTGGCTTTATGGGAAATGTAAGGGTTTGGGCAAACCACCAGTGTTTCTCTCCACAGAAAATTGTGAGGAAAGGTCTGCAGCATCCTTACCACACTAGGAAGCAGGAGCACAGTCAAATCTCATACACAATCTAAAGATTACTACCAACTAATGTGCCAGGCATGCCACACTGCCAGGCTCTCATCACCTGCTCTGCTCTGCCCCTGTGGGGCCACACACTGAATGGACATGCTGGATGGACTGTACATGAGGGGCAAGAGCCACGAGTTGCAGTTTCAAAAGGAGTAAGGACAAATCTTCCCCTGGGAAGGTGACGCAGGATGTAGCAGCACTACACGAGAGCAGGAACCAGTGCTGGTTGGAGCCAGCCTGTCATGCGTTTGCTAACAGCACCACAGGGGACAGCAATGCTCAGCTTGCTGGATCCCACAGCGAGACTGTGAGATGTGGTGCGTGTGTGCCAAGCAGCTTGTCCCAGGGCAGGTACTCCTGCACCGTCCGTGGGCAGGATCCTGCCCCGGGAGCACAGGCTGCAGTGTGGGAAGGTGCCCACAGGAGGAGCTCCAACATCAGCGACAGCGCCTGCCACCACCTCCAATCCACAGTCAGGGAGCTCAGCCTTCCTTCTACTTAATTCCATTAATCCCACACTGTAAATTCACTGTACTTTCACTGTACACTAAAAATGAAATACTTTCCCGGTGCAGCCAGGCCAGAAGCAGCTGCCAGTCCCTTGTGCCTGCTCCCCAGCTTGCTGCCTGCCTGTACAGCGTGGTGGGGCTGCGCTCTGCCCCGTTCCAGAGCAGATGGCAGCAGTGAACTGTGCCTGCAGACGGCTCAGCTCCCAGCAACTGCATCTCAGCCTCTCCTGCTGCATCAGGGGCACCAGGAGGTACAGCTGGGATGGCTCCCAGGTGCAGGGGGCGAGGGCTAACCCGCAGCTCATGAGCCTGCTCACACTGCAGCCAGCCCATAGCTTGCTGGCTTTGTCACACGGGCTGCGTGGCCACACGGGCTGCAAACTGGTGTGAGCAATATCATTTGTTCTCTGACCTGTGAGAATGGAGGTCAGACGGCTGTGAGAAATCTCTGCCACCCTTCCTATCCCCTTCCCAGGCATGTGGGGAGGTGCTGACAGGTCTTGTTTCATGTCACCTGTGTCTAGGTTACCCTGCTATTGCTTGCACAGCCAAGGCAAGCGCCAGACTGATGGCTCCAGGCCAGCTGGCCTCAGTGGTTAAAACTGCTGTTAAATATTTGCTCTCTGCCTGTGGTGACACTGCTCCTGGAATGTGAGCCATCTATAAACAGCCCTGCACCCCACAGAGATGTTAGGCTGACAGGCTGCTCTACAAAAACACTTAAAATGCAACCATTTCGAAGCACAATCAAACAGCAAATGGGCCTTGGGGGTTCACCTGCCATGCCTTCCTCCCTCGTGTCTCCCTGCTCAGCTGTGCTATGGCCATTCTGGCAGCACCATTATACCACGGGGAACAGGGCTGGGGCCTTCACTTCCCAAAGTGCTGGGTCACCACTCAGCTCTATGTAAGGTCTGGGGCTCAACGAGCCCCAGGGCGAGCACTGGGACTGTATCAATGCTTACTGCAAATGCAAGCCTGTGCTGAGGTGTGGTTCCTGTCTCAGGCTCCCACAGGGGCTGCACAGCCTGCTCCCCTCCCACCTCCACTATTTCCACATCCACTCTGCAGATTTCCTTAGTCAGCAGTGCACACCATGCCTATCCCGCCCTGCAGCCCTCCTATCAAAGGGATCTGTTGCCCTGCCAAACCCACACATACAGGGACCAGGATGAGAGCAGACCCGCTGCCACAGCAATCCTGCAGAGGCAGCTGCTGTTCTCTTCACACTCAGTCCAGGATTCTTCTCACTGGCACTTCAAATGGGAAATGATTGCATTGATCCCCACATGCCAACAAGGTGCAACCCCTTCTACTTTTGGGTCCATCCTAGTGTCAAACACTGTACAAGCCTGTCATGTTCAGCAATTTCAAGATGATGAGGAGTCAAACACAGCAGAATCCAGGGGAAAAAAATTACGTGCAACAATCAGCTACTTAATAGCTGCTTCAACATGAGAAGTACAACTGATTGGTGCTCTCAACCAGCCATGATATTCTAAAGAATGAGAAATGAGAAGAGAGAGGCTCATGAAAGTGGCTAAGAGAATTTACTTAATGCTCATTTTTTCAAAAACAGTTCCCACAGCTCAGTATTATGCTTCAGGCTCTACTGAGCACAGGCCTAGTGTGAGGGTGGGAGTGCAGAGACACTGGATCCTGCTGGATTCCCACCGTGCAGCAGAGCCACAGCCTGCCTGAAGCAGAGTGGACAGCCCTGCTTAACATTTCACTTGGACCGGTAACAATAAGCCCAAGGCTGACAGATATGACTGCACACTTTGGCTCCACTGGCAGGACATACATGAACACACAGGTAATTGCAAGGGAAGCACATTATTCCTTTAAACATTTCCCAAGTCACAATGTAATGCTGCATCTCATCTCTCTGGTTCAGACAGTACATGCAGAGGGATGCCAAGACCCTCCACCTGGCATCCCAAAGCAAAAAAAGAGCTCTGCGCCTTCCTTGGATACACACTTTGAACTAGCTGGAATTCGTCCCTTACCATCTCAACACAGAGATCTGCTTTCCCTTTCCTGGCATATATAATCCTACCTTGTGGGCAAATGCTCTGATCTCATCTCATAAATCAGTGTAGGTACAGTGCAGGAAGGGGTGGCCACAGGCACAGGCAGATAACAATTCAAACAGAAGTGATAACACATGCAAAGAACACTTCCCAAATTTATTCCCTCTTTAATACTAGTGGGGGGTTTATTTACAAGTCCCCTGCAGCTTAAGAGGTCTCTGCATATAAACACAGCAAAACATCATCCTGCCATTGCTGCTCTCATGGCTGCAGAGGAACTTTTCCCAATTTTAAACAGTTGCAACCTGATCATGCAGCCTGAAGAGTGCCAAAAAAAGTGAGGTAGCCCTAAGGTAGGTCAGCCCCTTCCCCTCCACGGGTACACGCCCTTGGCAAGCTGCTCTGAGGGGAGGACAGGGCTGGAGGGAGTTGGGCTGTGAGAGGTGTAGCGGAGGGGTTCACCAAACACCCAGCACATGCCTGTGTGTGTGAACAAAGGCAGCATCAGTGGTGGATGCAGACAGTACCTACCCAGGGGCTCCACCAGAGACATGGATAAGGGTGGGAGTATGATCCAGAAGTGCAGGCAAGTTTGCAGCTCGTGACTGCAGGTCACAGGCAGAGAGAGCTCTGTGCAGGGAGGGGAGCTTCGACTACTCCAGAGCAGTGGGACATTAGCAGAGTTTCTGTGGGCACTGATGCTGAACAGCAAAGGCTAATGCCAGCACAGTCCAGGAGGAGATTAGATGGGGAAAGCAGGAATGAAAACTCAAAATGCACATTTGTTGGCATCAGAGGATGGCGCAGAGAGCAAAGCTTTGAACACAGATGGAAGTGAATGGGCACAGGATACTGCAAACCAAAATACGTCAGCCAACCTGGACGGAGTGCAGCCCTCACAGAGCAGAACAAAGTAATCAGTGACAGTCCAGGTATGTGGACATGAGCTCCCATTCACTTAGACCATACCCATGGTGGCAGCATGGCAGGCTGCTGTGCGTTCTCCTGCAAGTCTTCTCCCTGTACAAGCCATGCTTAACTGCTCAAGGCAAGTTCCCACCACTGTGGGCTGGCAGGGAGAACTGGCAGGCTCCCAGGCCT
Organism: Pseudopodoces humilis; assembly: GCF_049639895.1. Lineage (NCBI taxonomy): Eukaryota > Metazoa > Chordata > Aves > Passeriformes > Paridae > Pseudopodoces > Pseudopodoces humilis. The sequence goes on along the minus strand of NC_142209.1, from coordinate 21,400,295 downwards.
GGTGTGTAGACTGGCCACGCAGCATTGCTGCAGGGGAGGCACAGCTCAGCTTTCCCCAGGCCCTCTCTGCTGGGGTCCCAGCCAGCATCACTGTACCCTGCCGCCCGTCCCGCTCTCACCTCGTACTCCTGGGAGAACTTCAGCCCATCGTTGGCCTTGAGCCGCTCGATGTTGTCAGCGAGGTCGGTCACGGGGATGGGGGGGTGGTCACGCATGCCTGCAAGCGAGACAAGGGGGAAGGAGGGAGAGGAGAACGGTTACAGCTCTGCATGGCCAAGGAAGGCTCAGCAAGAGCATGTGCAAACCCAGGAGGTGGGTGCGAGGCAGACACGTGTGGTATGTGAAGCGCTGGGCGGGATGGACAGGAAGCTGACGAGCTCACACGGCATGCGGCACACACTCCCGGAGCACGCGGGGCGGTGAACAGAACACAAAGGTGATGTGCAGAATGTGCATGACCGGGTGAGCATGCTCGGACAGTACAGCCACCGGGCACACAGAGCAGGCCACGCAGCGGGCAGGGGCTCGGCCACCCCGGCAGGAACAGGCCGAGGATACGCTGCCACTGTGCTTCCTGGGCTCCCGCATGGGCTGAAGTTGAACACACTGATCCTCTGGCACTCTCACTGCCAAGGGCTTAGTCTGATCCTCTTGCTTACACCTACCAATGGCATTTGCCACAAAGAAACTCTGCCAGACCTGCAGTGAAACCTCTGCAGTGAATGTGCACAGCTTTATGGGTAGGCAGATGCTGTCACAGTTCCTAGGGCGTTAGAGAAGGATGAGAAGGAGCCCCACGGAAGAATGGCTGATCCCCTGGTAGGACATTGCACCATGTTCTGAGAGCTGAGGAGCAGCTCTGCCCACAGCGGCCCAACTCCTCAGTGATGCTCCAGAGGCAGAGCTCGCTCCAGGGCCCAAAATCCAGCTCCCTCTGGGCTGGCTCGTGCAAGGCACCATGTGCAGCGATGTGCCCTCCAGCAGCTTCTGGGAGGCTGCTGCAAGCTGGGATGCAGCTCAAGCCATGGCAGAAGTCTTGTCCTAGTTAAACCAGGGATCCAACATCCTGGGCACAGCTTGAAGCCCTGCTCAGCAGAAAGGCCTAGAGGAGGGGATCCCACAGATCCCACAAAGGGGGCAGGTACTGTGGGGGTATGCATGTGGGATTGGAAAGAGCCCTCCTGGGGCCCTGGGATTCAGAGCTTAACCATCACAACCTCCTTCTCTGATGCTGAGATGTTGAACTGGCAGAAACGTGATTGTGAAACATGTCATCCATATCCCAAGGCTTGTGACTCCATCGGCTGCTCTGTGGGTTTCCCAGAAACCCCACATGGGTAATGATGATTATTAATAGGCTGAAGCTGTTGACTCACACCCAGGGAGACAGGCTGGAGCACAGCCAGAAGCTTCTCAATTGCTCAGGAGGCTGAACACTGCCACAGATGGCAGTGATGGGCCACTGAGGTGATGGAGCAGTCCTCAGGCTGGGTACACACATTTTACATGGTGGTGACAAGTCATGAGGTGGTAACATGGACGTGTTACACCTCAGACCTCTGCATAAAACATCTGACATCACTGCACACAGGCAAGACCCGCTCCAACACACACTCATCCTGCCATCGCTTGGCAGTGCAGAGCTATCCATGGATGGCCTGCGAACACACAGACAGGTGGAGAAGGAAATACCCCTATTCTGCCTTGTGCTGAGGTCCTCCTGCAGACGGTCCTGTTTGCCACTTCACTCATCAGGATCCCTGAGGTGGCTAAGCAGGCCCTCAAAGGGACAGAGATGATGCTGGTTTTGGCACAATTTCGTCACTCATGCCAGAACTCTGAGGCTGTAGCTCAGGAGCAGAGTTGTCACTGATGAGCAACTGAATGATGAGATCGGTGTGGGACCAAGACAGAAGTGTGAGGCAGGAAGGAGAAAGAGACTGGAACACAGCCACAGTATGTGCTTCTTCCAACACTGTTATGTGCAAAGTACAGCAGAGCCATGGACCACAGCAGAGCTGCAGACCCTCATCTCTGCTGAGAAACACTAGGTGGTCTCTCCAAACTTCTGTTTTGCCAGCCAGAGAAGTGTTGCAGCAACTAAAGAGCTGCAAAAGCAGGTGGAGAAAAAGAGTTGGTTGGAATCCCATTATGGTGAACCTAGAAAAACAGCCACTGACAGTGCAGAGCAAGATGGAGATTTGTACACACTGCCAGGACTTCCACAAGCTCTTCCAGTTGGTCTGGCAAGAGGACAGTGAGCTCACCATGAGGCTAGTAGAGCTCAGAGGTCTTGCAATGCCTGCAGGGACGCACATGGCAAAGCCCATGGCTCTGCTCCCAGGCTAAGTATTTATCCTACATACTTCTCCCACTCCTGTGTGCAGACACAGATGCCTTGTACATCCCAGAGCAAAGTGGCCATGCTTTTATGGTTGGTTGAGGATGAACTTGAAGCTCAGAAGACAAGTGATAAGGGGGCACTTTTATCTGCAGATTGGTACTACTCCATCCAAGCTGCTAGAGCAGTAAGTGACTCCTTTGTGCCTGGGATTCTGGCACCAACACTGTGAAGCAGACCAGGTGCAGGCAGTCCAGAGACCATCATGTGCTCTGCCTAAGTCTATGACAGGTGACCCAGCCTAGGGAAACCAATCTGCCCGAGGTAGGAAGAGAGTGTGTTCAACCACTGAAGAGCACCCTTCAATTTGTCCATTTAGGATTTTTAGTTGGTCACTCCCTCCAGAATGGTGAAGGTTATGAGCCCCCATGCAGGGCCAGCTGCAGGCTGGGCACCATGGCAGAGCCCGGCCTACCGCTCCTAGGGGGTAGGAGGCTGGAGAGCAGAGGAAGGGTTGCTGCAGAAGCCTCCTGGCAGCCCATCACTCAGGACCTTCCCTTCTGCACTGTGCTGCGGTGAGCTGCTGTAGTGCTGTGAGAGCAGGACTGAGCCTGGCCCCAGACATCATGTCAGAAAGTGAAATCACTGCCATTTTACAGTCCGCTGTGAGTGAAGGTGATCTTCATGACATTGAAACAAAAAATACAGAGATGAGAGAGAAAGGGAAAGAAAAGCAAAAGGTATCAAAAGATAAAAACAGGAGTTAAAACTAACTTGAGATATTCGGGCAACAGGGGACACTGGCACCTGCAAAGAAAAGAAACGGGGCAAGAACAGAAATCCCATTAGCCTTTAGTCATCATTGCAGAGGTTCAGAGATGGAAAGACAACGAGATGAAGATGAAAAGGAAAGCACCATATGCCACAGCACTGGGAGCTTCCCTCCTGCATAGAAGCGACTGCCTGGCCCTGGGGGCTGCTTTGCAGCTGGCTGTTACACAGCAGGCTGCTGGCTCTGACCAGTGCCATCCCCTGACACGGGCAAACACGTGGAGCTGGAGCTACTTGCAAGGGAGTGAGTCCACAGGCCTTCATGTGACACCGAGAGCTACATCTCTCACTGCACACCACTGGCCCCAGCCCCATGCCCCAGGGAAGCCTGCAAGGACCAGTAAATGGCAGGAACAGGGGGCATTGGTGCTACTTGGTGGCCAGGGGGACTGCACTCAGACCCAACCACCTCTGCTCAGTGCCCCTGAGCCTCCAGCTCACTCATAGCCCACCAGCAGCACAAGTCAATCTCATTTCATGGTGTACTGGGACACTGCCCAGTCCTGTATCCTCTCAGTGACTTGGCACAGCAGTACGTTAGTACAGGGAGGCCAACACTGGGGAATAACCCTTGTCTGAAGTAAAAACTGCAAAAATGAGAAAGCTTAATATTTAATAACAGTAGACCAATTAATTATGCATTAAACAAGTTTTCCCTGCTCAGCAAGCTCCAGCAGGGAGACCAACTATCAGGGCTGCTGGCCAGCACCTCTTGTCAATGCATCCTCACAGCATTGCCTTGACCTCCATCGGGTGACAGGGGCAACAGCTTGGGCCCACTGTGCCTGGTGGATTTCACACGCCTCATTAATGAGGACAAGCTCGTCAGGAGCTGGAACAGTCACTTCAAGCTGCACGACACCCGCTTCTGCCCCTCAGAGACTCACAGGGGATGCAGTGGGGAGAAGGAGAGGAGGACAGAGTGCTGTCTCTTGGTAGGGGAGCGTTGTCTGGCAGTATCCCAGGATCCTGCTGCTGTCTCGCATGAGCTGGGCACTCTGCCTTGGTTTTGTCTCTTCAGAGAGCTCTGCAAACTTACCAAGTAAGCAGCATCTTTGGCTTATCCTCACTCACAGACAGGAAAACTCTCTGATGGCAGCTCTTGAACCTTGCTACAGGTCTAGCAAGGGACATCCTTGCTGCAAACACCCTGATCTCTCTGAAGATGGGAGCAGATGCAAGCCCGAATTGTCACAATCCTCCACACAATGCGAACTACAAGCATACAGCAAAGATGGCTTTTGTGCCCACATGGAGACATGTCACAGAGGCCTGTCCCCATGCACAGCTGTCCTGGAGCAGCCCTGTTTAACACACTGTGCTCCTCCTCAAGAAGCTGCATGCTGCTGCTGACTGTGTGTGACCCTCTCCCTAGTGCTGCTCCCAGTGACCTGCCTGTCGAGATGTTCTTCCTCTGGCACATATGCCTCCCTTGCTCCCCACAGCATCTTCCTCCCATGCTGTGACACCATCCTGTGCTGTGCTGTGGCCAATTAATGTGCCAGCTCTGCTGACAACTACCAGCCTGCTGCTGCTGCCCACACGTGAGATCTGCCACTGGTTCTGCCTGGGAGATGCACTCACTAAGGACCCCTGACAGCTGCCCTGGCACAGAAAAAGATGTGCTGGTGTAGTTCACCCCAGGTATGAGCCAGACTGCTGAGAGTGGCAACAAGAAAGGCTGTCCTCGCCCCCCCCCCGCCAGACACAGCAGTTTTACATGAGGAAATGGCCCCTTCAAAACTCTCCTGTTAGATGAAAACTCTTAGATGAATGAGCAGCAGGAGGAAAAGGAAAGTAGGTTAGAGACCAGGAGGAGCTGGAAGTTAGAAGAGAGCTCTATGTGCTCATTTGCTGCTGAACTGCTCCCTCCATCACAAAAGCCCAAGCGCTCCCTCAGTTCATCTAGGACTTGGACTCTCTGAAAGGCTCTGAACGAGTGAGGGCGAGCCTGTCTCTGATCACTACAATGACAGGTACTGTGCTTTTGGTGCCATCAGAGACGTGCAGACACAAAGCAGCAGCACAAGACCTTTCTGCAGTGTGAAGTGCAGTTGCCTCCATGAGCTGGCAAAGCTACAGTCTGAGGCATCCCAGGCCAGTGAAAGCAGCATGCAGAGAATGGCTTTTACTGAATTATCATTCTCTGCACTGAGAACACCACGATCAGCAGAGCCCTTCAGTCAGGGACACAACACTGGCTGCAGAGCACTACAGTCTGCAGGTTGCTCTTCTCTTGACCCTTAATTGAGCAGAGCAGGAGAGTCAGCATACCAGAGATCCCAGAATGAAGTTGCTGGGACACCCACAGCAGTGTTAAGAGCTCTGTGTACCTCCTGACTGCCCCAGATGCAGCCCATGTGGCCAACACTGCACCAGTTGTGCTCAGCACTGAAGCTCAGCCAGGACGAAACCAGTTCAGCATCATGTGGAGCACCCCATGTGTGGACACTCCCAACTGCGTGGAGGCTCCTCCCAGCTCAGGACAACTGTAATGAGCTTCACACCATGTCTGACACACACCACACAACAGGCCAGCCCCATCCAGGCTCCCCAGCCTCAAGGGCCTGCAGTGACAGGGACAGGGAGAAGGATTTGCAACCCAGAGAGAAACACCTGGACATCCTTGGTCTAAAACCCACTCTTGTGTCACTGTGACTGAGAAGGTGTGGATCTCCTGGAGGGTATGAAGGACTGCAACTCTGCCTCTGGTGACATGGAGAAGGGGATCCAGAGGAAGCATGATTCAAGAGGATAAGCTGCTCCTTACCTGGAGTCTGGTAGTTGAGCCGCCTCATCTCAACTGGGTCAGACGAGTGGGCCAAGAGTGAGTCCTTCAGGCCGATGGAATGCTCATCCTTGGAAGAAGGGGAATGTGCCCTTTTCCTGTGGACAGAGAGGGCAGAGACAAGCAGATGAGTTCTGGCATAGGCTGGCATGAATCACTCTGGGAAGGAGTCTGGGTCCCTGTGTCCCAGACACCCAGGTCCATCCCAGCCTCTCAGGGCTCTGGGTAAGTCATATCACCTTCCGTGCCTCCAATTTCCCATCTATGAAATGGGAAAGATTATATGTAAGTGATGTCAGATGTTTGATTAGTGAGGCAGTTTTGAAATGTGGTATTCTGCATAGTATTTATTAGAGAAAATGCAGATAGAGGCAAGATGTTGTTTCCTCTTACTGTCTCTAGGAACTATTTCCTGTAGTGGAAGGATATAATAAAATTTTTTTCAAGTATTAGAAATATTTAAATATAGAATGCTGTAATATAATAGTGTAAAGGCTCTTCAGGGTGTGTTTTATTGGGCCATTAATACACGTCTTGAATGGTTGAAGGCACCCAAGGCGTGTATTAATGGAACAATAAAATACAATGTTGTCTCTTCATGCTATATTTATGCCTAAAGCGATGCCACCACCTCAGGCTCTTGCTGGAATTCACAGGCAAAGCAGGGACAGATCCAATCAAAAAGTGGACAAGTGAGTATTAAGGAAAATATAATACTGCAAGAAGAGTTTCTAGTCAGTCTCTAAGTCCCTCTTCTAGCTCTAGATTACAAATATGTTGGGTAGACCCAAGGGTTGAAGAGCAGCACAGCAGTTCTCTCTTCTGAGGCTGTGCTGACCCTGGCACTTGGCCAATGCACGGAGCATGCAGGAATACAGAGAGATTTTGTCTTTTGGATACAGCCCCCAAATGGATTTTGCCTGAACACCACTGCTGACCGGATGTTTCCTGGAAGAGAAGGAGCTGCAGCACTGCTGCTCTGTATGAATGCAAGCACATTTACCAGCCTGCAAATGGCAACAGTCAGTCTCTGCTTTGGACCTCCTTGTGAGGCACCTGGAAGCACACGGAAGGGCTGACAGGTTCTGCACAAAGGCAGCAGCATCCCTGGATGGTGGTGACCCTGAACTATGCATGATCCCAAATGCTCTCACAGGTACAGGGCCCTTTCACTTCCATCAGAGGCTGGGCATGCTGGGCTGCCACTAACAAGAAGCACTTTGAGAAAATTTAGTGCATAAATCATGAGTGAAACCTGTGTGTGTTCTTTGTGTGGCCCAGCCTGTGAGCAAGCTCCACCTGCAGCCTGAGGCTGCAGCAAATACTGGAGTTGTTCAGTGGAGAAAACCAGCTTGTCTTACACTACTCTGAGGCATCTCAACATCTCAGAAGCCTTCCAGCTGCCTGGACCAAGACAAAAAAGCTGAAGGACTGAGAGCACTGATAGAAAGAATGGAGAATAATGAGCCAACAAATAAATCTCCTATCAGGAGCACAGCAGGATATACAATGTGCTACTGTGTACCAGTCCTCAAGCAAACTGGGCCATCTTTTTGGGGGAATGGACACAGCATGTAATTAAACTTTGTCTCATTAGCCCAGTCAGGGCAACTGCTAAACCATCCTCCAGATCCCAAGCTATCCACTGCTGCTCAGCTTCAATTTATTCCCATTAGACTTGTCACTGTGAATATTACACACAGATACCTTTGGGAGAAAATGCCTCCACAGAGAGGCTGGGCAGCCAAAACCTCAGCATCACTCTGAGCACATGGGTGGTGCTGGAAAAGGATGGGATACAGCAGGTACATGTATGTCAGGTCTGGGCACCTCAGGCTGGTGCTTCCTGGTGCTCCAGCCACACGGCTCCGGGACAAAGCAAAGCTAAGGCAAGGTATCTTCTACGGAACCCTGGTACAGAAAGCCCCTCTGGGGCCACTTTCTCTCATTAAAGACCAGCAAACATCTTGTTTCTTACTGTTACCCTGTATTCCCTCAAAGCTTCCTCATTAGAGGCTGCAAGAATGCACCTGCATTCTTAAGGGAACAGCTCTCAGTCTGAAGTGACTGAGAAAACAAAGGAACCCCTATAACTGCCGTTATTGTCGGGTTTTTTTTATTTTTAATTTAATTGCAAAAGCAATCTGGGAAGTCTTTATGTTGGAACTTCTCCCTGAGAGCTCTGAGAGGCTGACAACTGCTAGGAGGCTGATACCTTTGAGGAAACAAAGTCTGTAAACTCCTAAGGCTGGCATGCTTCACGCTCCCAAAAACAAAGATGTCCCTTAGTAGCATCAGGCTTGATTTTTAAAAAGGGAAATAGACTTGAAATTTTAGGAGAACAAAAAGATAAAATGGATTCATACCTTTCTTGCTTACTAGATCCAGGGAAAAGCAGGAAGAGAAGAAAGGAGATGATCACTGACACAGAAAGGCACTGACTGCACATGCACAGCAGAACTCCATTTAATCAGACAACAAAGGCAGCTCTCTTCCCCAGCTAGAGAGCCATATGTAAATAGAAAGCCCAGGAGGAGCAGAACCTCAGAGCTGAGCTGATAGAGAATGACCTACTGTAATTGAACAGGCTACATGAACACATGCAAATGCAACCCATGGCTCCTCCTGAGGACTAACAATCATTACATGCTACAGTTACAACTGGAGCAAGACTGCTCTTCCAGGCAAAAAGAGGTGTCTGCTCCCACAGGGAGCACAGTGTGAGGGTGGTTTTGATCCAGTAGTCAGGACTGAGAGGCCCTAAGAAGAGAGCTCCACTCTGATTTCAAGTCTGTCATATCCATGCCCTGTTCTCACCACCATGGTCATGTTCTTCAGTCAAAATTCACAGGAGGAAGGGCAGCTGCCACAGATCAAGCAGGCAATTTCTACAGAGAACCAGTACTAGAGAAGTTACCAAGGCTGCCAATCCAAGTTGTTGTGACCAGAGAGCAGTCAGACTGGCTTTAGGGACAAAGCTGCTCTCTTCTGTCCCACTGCTTATATGCTTCCAGAATCCACAGCAGCTGTGTCCTGCGGCTGATATTAACTACCTTCTGCATACCCAGCCCTGCTGTCTTACACAGCAGCCTCTTGCTGTGCCAGGTAGAGACCTTCCTCCTCCCTGTGACCACCAAGGATTGTCTGTCAGAACACCCTGTATCACAAGGTTACAAGGAAGGCCCTGAAAGTGCCAGCACCTCTAGTGCTCATGCCGTAACTTCCATGTCCCAGACTGGATCTCACCTTTTGAAGAGAAGTATGGCAATGACAATGATGATGATTAATATCACAGCCAGGACAGGTCCCATCACCCACAGCATCTCTGGTTCATCCTGCTGCTTTGCTGATGCCACTTCCATCACGATCTCATCTGAGTAGGGGCTGGCTGCATATCTCTTCTGAACAGCACAGGCAGGAGAGGGAGAGAAAAGCAACATCCATTATGCTAAAGCAACAGCTACATCCCTGAAATGCTGAGGTTTCCCCTTGCTTCTGGCTAACAGAGAACACCCATGCTTCTCAAACCCCAGCAACATACCATGAGATACTCCCTCCCTTGGCATCAGTGGAGGTCATGCTGTGGCCACAGGTTCTGCCTGGCCTGACACATTCAGGGTGCCAGCAATTTTGCTGGTGTGAAACAGCTCCAGTGCCAGCAACTTCATGGCTGACAAACCTGACCTGGAGGTGCAAAATTGAACAAGCCCAGCTAAGAGCCACTTGCCAGCCCTGGATTCTCTTGGAGCCAAATCACAAGCTTTTGAATCCCAACCAATTGCACAAGGGAGCTGGCTGATGATTCCTTCCTAAGTGGTTTACAATACCTGCTGTGCTGATATCAACACATCTCTTCAGGATAGAGTTATATTAGGAAAACCCCTGCTGGGCGAGGCGTGTTTTCTTAAAGGAATGAAATGACAGGAACATTTTCTACCTGATGTCTTTGATAAACAGACCTTAGAAAGAGGCTCATTCTTACAGGTTCCTTTCCTTTCTGCTGTGTGGCAGTGCAGTGATTTATAACCTGAAGGGACAGCTTTCTAGCCCCACTAGCTAGATGGAATCAGCAGAAACCTGAACCCTTCCTGCAGAAAAATGACACTGCACCTGGTGTTCTGCTGCTGTTGCTAAGGCTTATGGAGCTGTGTTGCACCTTCACAGCACAGCGTTGCTGGGTCAGAAGAGTTAAATGCTGCAAAAACAAATCATTTCCCCCTATTAGAGAGGGCCAGAGCTGTATCAGTTCTGTGCCTGTGGCTTTTGAGCGGCACCTGCTGCCAGGCATTAAGGAGTCAGAAAGCTCTGCTCCTGCCATAGAAAGTTTCGTTCACAGAAGAGGTGCCTGTGGATCTATAAATCTCCTGCTTTAAGGTTGTAGTTTAAACATGCACTTCATGTCTTCACATATGTGAGGAGAAGAAAGGGAAAAATCAAGCCTGCTGGTGTCACACAAATGCACATCTTGATCTGCTCTCACAGGTGCCCTTGATCCCAGCCAGGCTGGTTTCAAACGTGGAGTACAGAAAATGGTCTTATCCAGGACATCCTTCTGGCACCACGCACTAGTTCAGCACCCTAGCAGCTCTCCTTGGATTTATCAGCAGAGGTGCCACTATCTGGGAAAGAAGTGTGGGGGGTGGTTGCCACTTTGTGAAACCTTTCAGCCCTATGAGACCTTATTTCAATAACTGAAATAGCTGCCAGCTCCTGGTTTAATTCTGTTCTAGAAGAAGTTTGCACAGGACCACTGGAAGCCATCAGACTGTTCCTATAACCCCGTGTCCAGTTCAAACAACAGGGCAGGGAGTCAGCTACAGCTCTGAACATGGCATAGATGCCTGTGACTCCTCTTGCTTGGGTAACTGGCTACTCTGTGAGGGAGGCAAAAATGCTTTAACTCCCCAAGAAGGTCAAGGTTCATCAGTGGTGCGGGAGGGAAGGAGCGCATGCTGATGTGTGCAGCAAGGTGTGACCATCTCCAAAGCTTTGTGCAAGGGGCAAAGATTCATATTTTTTTCAAACGCGCTTTGGAGATGTCGCCTTCCAAGGAAAGTCAGATGCAGAAGAGATCAGAAGGACTGTTATCTCAGTGGCATTTCCAAAGGCAGACTGAGATGCAGGTGAAAAACTGCTCCCAGAGACAGCGTTTCAACCACATTTCCTCTGCCTTTGAAGAAGGGCAATGTTATGCTCTCCTGCTGACACTAGAGACAGAGCAAGCAATTTCAGAGGAGCTGGGTGGGGGAGATAGTGCACAGCCTCGGATAGAGTGCCTCAAAATGAATGTGGATGTGATGCAGCAGGGGATGCAGAGAGGTGGTCTGTAGGAGCAGGGTATATAGGAGGTTTGTAGGAGTGCTACTGCTGGCTGGTGGCTTACTAGAGGGCTGTGGCAAGTCTGTGCTAGTGAGGAGATGATATAGTTGGGATCAACTAGTTAAGGTCACCTCTTCTTGAAAGGGATTGTCAGGATAGTGCATCTCAAGGCCTCTGCACTACCTTGTTGTTTATCTGTGACTCTTCTTCCCTCACTGGTGTGCACATCTTGCCACAAGAACACATGAGCTGGATGAGTAATGAAGAACTCAACCAGCCCTAATGAGCAAGCAAATGAGGCTGAGGAAGCCACAGCTTGGAATCCAACCAAAGGATTTGGTGCATCTCTATTATTTCCATTATTTACACACTGGCCACTGCTACTGCTGCCACCAGCATTCCTGCCCAGTGTTTACAGCTGGACATTGATGCCCAGGTCCTGCTGTGCTGCTCCTTGCTTACTGCATCAGCCTCTCCTGTGTCCAGGCCCGTGTGCTGCTGGCTTCTAGCAGGGACATGTGCAGGAGCAGAACCCCCACACAGCAGGGAAATGTTCACCTCTGCCCTGCTGATAAGCCACTGTGATGGGAGACAGGTTTGCTTTTCCAGATGTCATCTTGAAGTGAAATTCTGGGCAGAGAAGTGCCTTTGAGGGCAGGTTTGCAGGGGGAACATCCTGTTCACTGCAGAGTAGTAGCAGCAATTGCTGTGCAGGGTAGGATTTTGTGGACTGCTTTCTACAGACATTTACTTGAACCAAAGCAGAATGAGAACCCATCCCAACCGTGTGCCAAGCTCTGTTCTGAGCACAGCCCAGCAAACCACAACTGAGCTTGTGCAGAACACGTGTGCTGACAGTATCCTCCACTCTCATCTGTTATGTGGAACACACGGTGCCATTTCCCTCCAAAAACACCATTTATCAAGTCAATTCCCACGGCTGCCTCAGCTCGTTCAGGCCAGCGATGCAGCCTCCCTCCTCCCTTCAGAGAAAACTCTGTCATCCAGCCTTGCAGCAATTGCTCACCCTGCGTGCACTGAGCCCAGCTCAGCTCTGCTAAGACAGGGTGTGCTCCCCACACAAAGTCCTTACCGTGTCCCCATCCTCCAGCGAGGCCAGCACGAAGCAGCGATAGCTCAGGTCTTGAGACAGAGGCTTGTTGTAGAAACCTTTGTAGTTCTTCTCATCCCCCAGGGTGAAGGTCTCAGGCAGCACATCCACTTGAGCAGCAATGTAGGGTTTGAGTCTGTCTGCCTGGCGCCGCTGCCGCCTGCTCTGACTCCCCTGGCTTATGGCCTCCAGCAGCTGGGGACAAACAAGGTGCCATCACTATTGCTGACAGCATGACACTGCCTTACACTGTCACCTTACTGGCTGTAGCACTCAGTAGGGGTGAAGGGAAGGGAGGAGCAGATGACTGGGTTTGATTTGTATCTGTGGTACTAAGGAACCAGAAGCAAGTATCAGCCATTTAGGCATTGGTGGGGCACATGTCTGCAGAACCTCACTGCAAGAACCTCCACTAGGATCCCAACTTTGGAAGTGTCCTGAGTCTTGGGAAGCTGATGTGGTAAATGTTAGGGCTGAGACAGCCTGGCTGTGACTGTCCCCCTGAGTTATGTGTCCCAATGGGCTGTGAGGGAACCAAGCCATGTTCTGTGGCCCAGTTATTGGTCTGGACAGCAACTCACACTCTCTACAGACACTGGATGTGAATTACAGCTGATGCCAATGTTTAGGGAAAAAGTGACATTTGCTGTGTCCTTCCCTTCTGTCAGTGCCTCTGCATCTCACCTGCTGCTGTGTCAAAGGCAGAGCTTTGTTTAAACCACACAGAATGGTAACAGATTTCATGGAATGTTCAGAGTAAAAATAGCAAATGTCATAGTCACAATTTCATGAAAAAGGATATAATGCACAAAAATCCAACTGCACTGCTAAGAATGACTCTCGAATGTTTAAAGATCTCTTTTTCCAATGAATAAAAATGAACATCAAGTTTGGAAAAGAAATTCTAATTCAAAATGAAGAAGGACCGCTGAAATACATTTCACATAGAAATGTATCAATGCAACATTGTCAGGGCAGACAGGGAACATCAGAGGGGTAAGGACAGTGATGTACACACAAAGTCACGCTGCTGAGCTAGGCTTACTCCCCCTGAGGAGGAGAAGCTGGAGAAGAAACCCCTCACTCTTCCCCCTTCACAGTACATTCTTATCCTCTTATCAGTACTCACAGAGAAGTAATTTAGGAAAAACTATACCTTGTCATTATAGTACCACCAGAAAAAAAATTTAAGAAAATAAAAGAAGAGGCTTGAGAAATCTTAGTTGTTTCACAAATGTCATTCTAATCCTGAGGGGAAAAAGCAGGAAGTTTTTGGAGTGTGGAGTTTGCTTCTTATACCCATCTCTTGCATCAGGCTGAGATTACAGATCTCTGAGATTACTGAGCTCTTTGGGGCAGAAAGTGCAGCATATACACAAAACTACAGGGCTCCGGTTGTGGTTAAGGTTGCTGGAGGCTTCTGCCCCTTATACACATAATACACAGCAAAAGACCGTGAATCAGAAAACTGCTAGGCCTGTTCAGATCCTGAAAAGTTAGAAAATTAATATTGCCTGTGGAAAATTAATTCAGCTGTTTTATGTATGTGCATTCAGCTGCACCCTTGACTGCAGAGTCACAGACTATCTTTTCTGTAAGTCCCCTGCTTTCCTCAACAGACAGGACAGACAGTGCTTAATCAAAGAGTAGCTATTCCACATTTTGTTTTCTTCTTTGCATTATGCAGCCTGAGGCCTTGTTTATTGCTTACTATTCACATCCAGCTCTGAAGACAAAATTAATAATTTCCTCATGGGCTTTTCTATGGTGCTGATCACTATACTATTACAAGTACTTCACAAACATTAATGATCTTATCTTCCAAAGACCCATGAGTCAAGATAAAAGTGATTATCCCAATTTTACAGATGGAGAACAGAAACACTGCAACATTAATGTAAAAAATGTCCACTAAATTCGAATGTCAAACTGAAATGACATTAGCTTTTTTTTTTCAAGAAAACTTTGTATTTTCTTTATAGCATTGACTGTATCCAGCTCCTATTGACTTTCTCTGCAGCTAGGGATGCTTAGGCTTTGCAAATGAGAGCTCCAGGATCTCAAACTGAACACTCAAAAAAAGCACAATATACAAGACACTGGCTGCTAATGAAAATTTTGGCTTAAATCATTTGCCTGAGGCTGGATGAGACAGAGACAGAAACCAGTTCTTTCGATAGCTTTCAACCAACTAAAACTGAAAACCAAAGCAACCTTCCTCATGCTGGTCTCCTTTTTCTTGTGACATCTGCTATGCTGGAAAACTTCTGCAATGAAAACATGCAGGAGACCTGTGTGTGATGGTTCTCCATCACACAGCTGTGCTTCATTTGCAGAACAGAACCACAAATACACATTGTGGAGCTGGAACCTCACAAAAACGACTGTGTGATCATATAAATAAAGCCAAGGGCTGACTTACAGCTTCTAACTGTTTGTCATTTCTGAGTGCTTCAAGCTTGCAACTTTGTTCTCTTAATGGATCTTTCTGTGTGTTATTTCTTGGAATTTTTCCTTTACACTTTGGGAAGTGGTGTATGTGGTGTGTGTGGGGAAGAAAGAGCCCACAAAGCCCTTGTGTGGGAGTCTCCTGACACCTGCACATGTTTCATGCCTCGGGTGTCAGAGCACTGCTGGCAGAGGACAAGCTGCATCTTGGGGTAATGGCTGGTGAATGCTCAAAGCCTTTAACAAGCAGGTGTGAAGGGAGCTTTGCAGGGTTTGTTAGATACAAGAATGAACTCTTTATCTACACTGCAGGCTTAGGTCCTGTCCAGAGAGGGAAAAGCCTCCTGACAACAAAGCTTAATGAACTGAAACCAGTAATTTTCTCTCCTAGCTTGTTTTCATTATCAGCATGGTCATTTCATCTGAAAAAGGGCTGCAAGGACTGTATGACCTGTGACAGGATCTGTCCTGGCCAGAGCTCTGAGACACTCAAATGTGGTCTCCTAAGGTGGCCAATTCTGGGAGGTAGCTCCTCCTTACCTTCACCCAGCCTCCTTCCTACATGAAGAAAGGCTGAGTGGGCACCCACAAAACAGACCCCATCTCTGATGTGCAGCCGGCACCTGTGTTGCTGCATCCATGCTGCTGCCAGGAAGCCTGGGCAAAGTGCACTGGGCTGCTTGGGAATCACTTCCATCACAGCAGCTGCTGTAGGTTCCTACCTGGTCCAGCTCCATCTCATCTGGAGTCCGCCACCGAGCAGTCAGGGCGCTGGTGCTCTGGTCTGCTGGCACAACCACGATGTAGTACCACCTGGGAAGGAAGGAAACACAAGCATTGGACCCTGAGCCATCTCTCTGGCAGGTCACCAAATAATGTGTGCTGTATGACTCAAGCATGACCTACTCCTTTCTGTGCCCTTTAAGCAGCAAAAGGGCTCAGTAAGGAAAAGGCTGGCTTCCAGCTGCACCAAAGAAGAGAATACTGCCATTAGCACTCATTAGGATAATGAAGATCTACATACTGGGTTCCAGAGGGTGGTGTGGGAGCTGTGAGAAGGACATTTATATAATCGGATTGTAGCAAGAACCCTGGGGAAATTGTGCTTCAGCACAAGGATACCACAGTAACGAATAAGACTTCCATAAACTCGCTTTTTTAATCTCCTTGAGGCTTTAGGCATTATTTATTTAAAGGATATTATACAGTGTCAGAGAAAGTCCCTCCTGATCCTCAACTGTATTTATGCTGGTAGCATCTGGAGTATACCCAGCAGGGTGAGAGCAAACTGTCAGAGAATTGTCTTAATTTTATTACACATCAATATTTGCTCAGGAAGAGCCAAGACCGTGATCCCATGTTATGGGTAAATGCTTGCCTCTGTACCACAGCCTGCTTGGAAATTCACTCCCAGGTTACAAAATCCACATGTTGGCAAAGGTCTGCCCCACCTTTCTCTCCCCACCCCTAGCCCCCCACCCTGCCTTCGACACCCAGGCATGGCACCTACCGAACTGGCACAGTGGTCTGCACTTTGGGAAGAGCTAGTGTGAATTTTCCTTCCTGTATGTACTTGTTTGTGGCGATGGGTTTGCTTTGCAAGACATCAGGAGCAGTGCGGATTGAGACGAGGTGCTGGAGCCCCCCTGCGCTGCTCCCACGGTTCATCAGCACAAAAGAATAGTCCGTGTCTGGCTGGAGGTCACTGATGAGTTTCTTCATCGAGTGGCCGTCCACCTCCACACTCTGGCTATTGTACAGAATCTGAAACAGGAAAAGGACATGTTCATGCAGCTGACAGCTGCTGCTGCAAACTCACACTCAAAACAGCAGTGCTAGAGATGACAGTTTGGCTCTGGGCCCTCCCTCAGGTGGTTTGGCTACTTTATGCTTTGTAAACAGCCATAAATCTTCAGCTAAAGAGCAACCCCCAGCAGAGGGTGAGCTGTGCTCCCTGTGCCTCACAGTGATGGAGCAGAGAGGGGTCATCTCAGCCTGGGTGGCCAGGGCCAGCAGTGAGGCTGGTGGTGCCACATGCCCTGCTTCTCAGCACCTACTTGGGGGAGGAATCCAGATGGCTGTGCTTTGCCCCCGCGTGGAAATGAATGGGTCTTTGTTTCTTGTCTCACGAGGCTACAACACGCAATAGGCTTGAGGTGTAAAATCCTGCCTGCTTTAAATTGGTGTCACTCCCATGTCTACCAGCTGATGCCTGGCTGGATGCTTAATGCAGATCATTCCCCTCTCAGCAAGGTGACCGGGGGGGGGGTTACATGCCTCACCAATGATCTGACAAATCCGGCACAGGGCTCACAAATTGGTACCCAGAACGGCGGCTCTGCAGGTGTGACACCCTGTCGTCATGACAACAGATGCTGGCGCCACACAGCCGTGGGCAGGAGGTCGGAGCTGCTCTTCCCTGCCGTGCCTGCAGCAAGGGGCTGTGGGCAGGGCAGGGCAGAACTGCTGGTGGCTGGGGGCAGTGAGCAGCCCCCAAGCTCAGCTTCCTCTCGTGGACCCCTCAGCTAACAACACTTCTCAATGCCTTGTTGTCGACATGCAGGACCCCCACCTCCCCCCAGGCACAGCAGCCATGGACACTGCTGGATTAGCTGCACCCAACAGCCCATCTGCCCTGGGAACCTCGATCCTGATCCTGCTGGAACAGCTCCTTACCCCAAAACCTTGGGTGCTGCCTCTGTAAATCAAAAACTCACACAGTTCCCAGAGAGAGAGAGACAAATGGGGTGGAGACAGCTAGAGAGGCCATAGGTTGTGTCCCAGCTGTGAAAAATCAGCATATTTCTTTGCACCAGGTGATTGTCCAACACCTGGCAGGGGAGTGCTGGATTCCTGACAGTGGTGCAGAGACACAGCATGCCAAAAACTGTCAATGGCAGAGCTGGAGCATGTTAAACCATGCCAGAGACCACACGGTAAAATGTGCTTGTTTCAACAGTGGCCTTGAAAGAGAGAAGACAGCTCTGTGGAAGACTGATTACTTGAAATGATTTTTCACCAGCTGAGCCCACCATTCAGGCTGACTCCGGCAGCAAGGGAGGGACCAAACTTTCCTTCAAGTCCCCCTTTCAGCAGGTGGCTGAAATCTACAGAAAGCTGCCAGCTTTCTAGTACGAGGGCAGCTGATTAGCACTGCTCTAATGTTCAGTGTTGGAGCTGGAAGGGGAAGAGAGGTCCTGGAAAGAGATCTGAAGGACAGTGGAGCACAAGGACCTGGCTAGGCCCAGAATTTGCAGCTCAGCTTTTGTGTTATCCAAACAGCAATACCCACAGCATGCTTCAATCCTCTTCATGTCACTTTGCATGGAGGTCAGGATAGGAAAAGAGTTCCAGCTTTTTTGCTGAGAAAAGACTCCTAACAAGTAACACAGCAGCAGAGAGAAGCCAGCTATGGAGAAGAGATGCAACCAATCTCATTTGTTGATGTGCTTCAGTTTTCGGGAATGGACTGCAAAAGTAAGCACCAAGGAACTAAAGTAACAGGTTTGCAGGGACAAAAGGCCCTGCTGTTGCTCCACATGCATGAAGGGCTGTCAAAGGTAGCATAGTAGAACAGCCAGAGGGAATTGTTTTCTGTTGTGACTCCTTTTAATGGTACTCTCTCCTGGGCCTTAATCCCTTTCTCCAAAGACATGTACATCAGCTGGGTGCTAAAATGAGTGAAAAATCAAAATGAACAAATGCTTCTTGCAGCACTGGAATATCAGGTAAGTAGTTGCTCTGACACAGAAGTAGCCATACCGAAGAGAGGACTACTAGACTTTAAATCCAGCAGCTTTGCTGTCTGGACCAGCACCACCCCTTCCAAGACATTGCAACAGTACAGGTCTAGATACACCAGATGCCTGTAAGTCAGGGCGTGTCCTGGGGGAGCAGCCAGATTTCTCTTTCATGTGCTCACACAGAGATTTGAACAAAACCAAACTTCCAACACTAAAACCTACGCTGAAAGGACGAAAAGCCCAGACTTCTGCTGCCTCTTGGATTTCTCATTATGAATTCTTCCCCAATAAAGGCATCACCAAACGCTTCTCAGTGTGCTCTAGGGAAGACACCCACCAACTGCCTGCACATGAGCATGTGCTGGGGACACAGCCATTTTCCTAGAGCAAGAAGCAGAAAAGACGGTAAGCATTCAGTTCAGAGTTTTCCTGCTTGCTCTGCACTGTAATGGCCAGGACACAACCTCTGATTCAGAGCTGACACCAGATGATGATTTTTATTGCCATGCACAGGAATTTGCATGCAAGGACAGTGAAACTGGCATTTGCAATGCCTTCCTGAAGCATTCTCTGCCATCCCTCCTTTTCACAGCTGCTGCAGCAGTTCTGCGTCCCTTTACCTGCCACAACACACTGTCTTCTCAAATGTTATGCACCATTAGTTAAGCCCTTACACTAATGTAAGGGCTCAGAAACAGTCATTCATGTGCAGCTGGAAGATGCCCAGAAGCTCAAGCAGGAATGCTATTTAGAGGCTGCATCATGGCCCACTGGTAACTACCAGAGTCAGCAGCAAATCTGGCCCACGGGTTCTGAAGTGCCAAAGAGTGCTGACTAGCCCCCAGATTGCTGTAAAATGTCATCTGTGCTGCTCCTACTCACAGGGAAAGATTTGCAAAGCTAGGTGGGTCCAAATGTCACTGTTTAAGGTCTCATGCTTGATTTCAAGGCAGTACAGAATGTATTGAACTAAAAGATGAAAAGACACATAGTGTGCAACACTGGCAAAAATAACAACTCAATGGAGAAGTAGATGAGGCTGGAGTATTTGCAGGCAGAAGTAATTACTACATTCCATGGGACACACTGTGAGAAAGCACTGCCCAGCATTCTCAGGGGTTATTTCCAAAACTGTATCATTATAATTTTCAAAAGGTGCTGTTCCTTCTCCCCATTTCTAAAATACCTTGTAATGCTGCCTTTAACCAATATATCCTCTGTCCCACTCTTAAGGTGAAGAATGTGTCTTAGGAAATGCACTTTTCCCAAGGAGAAGGTTGTATCTATCTTGCGCTTTCCATGAAAGCTCCAGAACAACTTTTTGCAGGTGGAATAAGAAAAGGAATGGTGCCTCGGCTCCACCACAACCGCTGGGCAACATTTTACAAGGAATTTATCTCCTGGACCAGAATAAGCTGTGGAAATTCCCCAAAGAGATCTCAAAACTTCATTATTGATTTGGCAGCAATGAAAAATCTTGAGGTCTCAGTTCATTCTCTAATAAAAAAAAGCACCAGTCCTGCCTGTGCCTCACTATTCATTGTTGGAACAATATCTACTTTAATTAAATCTGTTAAAGTAGAATATGACACCCTTTGGGACATAGATTTAGCATGAGACTGTTTATCAAGTGTAGATAATACTAATTGTTCCCATGGAGATTTATCTGCTATGCTAGTTACAGTATTAGGCTCTGGCCTCAGCATTCCACGTGCCTGAATTAGAGGAGAGAGGTGAACCTTGTTTATAAAAACACAAAATCCTGAAGGTTAAGGATTTCTTTCAACTGGCACAATTCAACGAGTTACAGTTGACCCTCTTAAGCTCCTGGCCTTGACTCACGTGTGTCTGTGAGTCTGGGGATATTAATAAAAAGAAGGCACTGTTACAGAAATATCCCTGTAACACTCTGGTTTGCATGACTGCTCTTAAGTTAGCAAGTGGCTAATGCCATCTCCCCTGTCAGCTGAGGGCTAACCTGCAGCAGGGGCAGACCTGAGTCACCCTGAGATAGCAATCACAGTTATGCAGCTAGGAGTGGAGACAGATAGGGCATCAGCGTCACATCCCTGGCTCCTGACTACCTCCAACCACTTCATCCCTGTGTGGTAGTAATGCTCCAAGGGTCACACTCTCCCTTCCCAGCACTGTGCTGTCAGACAGCAATGTGGGCTTTGGGCCACAAGACAAGGCAAAACGAAGCACATTGGTTCTGCAGCAGAGTGCCAAGTAACAGGGCTCTGTGAAGTTCCTTGCAGCCAGATATCTGAACACTGATCCTAATGCGCCCTACATCTGGGAGAGCTTTGAATACCACAAGGTCTTCACAAAAGCCTTGTCTGCTTCAGCTAAACTGTATGTTAACAAGTGCCTGCTATTGATCAAGGTAATTCAGCTTCAGGGTTTAAACAAGGAGAGTTAGTAACAGGGAAGGGGAGGTGCTCACACACTTTGATGTGGATGTAGTTCAAGATTTCCCCTCATTTCCCTGGCTGTGGATCCCCCACAGCTCATGCAGGCCTTGTATTTGCACTTTAGGCACAGCATGGCAGGGGGCACATGCAAGGAGAAAGAGAAGTCACACTGCTTTCACCCTGGCACCTCTGCAGAAGCAGCAGATTGGTGCTGAGACTGGGAAGATTATCTTTGATGATGTGACATGTTGGAGTTGTTTCTTAATGGAGAGAAACTGCACTGAGATCTACACACTCCAGTCTTTTATCCATATAGGTGACAAGTACTGGGGGTCAGACAAGAGCAGGAAGGCAGCGTGATCAGTGTTGTCTGCACCCGCTGGATGACACCATATCCAGAACTGTACTGGTGAAAGGAGAGCAGCATTCCTGCAGAGTTCCCTCTGTCCTGACACATTTTGTGGTGCTCACACCTCTAAGACCTTCAGGAAGTTTGATGATGCTTCTTCCCTTCACTCCCTGATATTATGCATCTGCCCTGATGCTCTGAAATAACTCATGAGGGCAATATGGATGTTTGAGACAGGACACGTTGTAGAAAGAGTTATTATAACGTTTTATTCACTGGCTGGTTTTCAGACCACTTTGTCCTGCTAATTTCTTTTGATTAAATCAAATTTGTAACTTTTCACACCTCAGTTGCATGTCAGGCATCAGGACAAGCTTGTTTGACCATCGTCATGGAGCTGCAGTGGTGAGCCTGACCGACAGGACCCAGCTACTGATGCTGCCATCCACTGTCCTGCTCACTGCCACAGGTGGAGCTTCCTCTCCTCCAAATCCCTCTCTTACCTTAAAAGGCACTGCAGATTTATAGGAGTCAGGCACTTCCCAGCTCAGCAACACAGACGTTTTCATGACGGCATTGACACGGAAGTTCTTAGCAAACACTGAAATGAAAAACAAGGTATTTGAGCACTGTAAAGCCAAGTCAGGAGGGAGCCAGGTGGCAGCTCGACTCCAGGTCTCTTTGTCTAACTCAGCAGCAGAGGTCAAAGAGTTCAGCAACAGAGAAGTAAGAAATGAGGAGAAGAGAGCAGCAGCCTTTTACCAAGTCTACGGTCTCCAGAGGAGTTCTGCTTTTTGACTATACTTTTCAGCATCACGGAAAGGAAGTTGTAGGCTGAACTGCAGCCTTTCTCTGTCCCTACTCCACTCACACTCCCTCGGCCCTTCATCGTGATCAAACAGCAGTGTTATTCAGGTACTGGATCTGCAGATGATCCTATTCAGCCACCTGCTCTGGTTCAACCAAGAGCCTTTCATGCACAGATAAAACATCCAAGGGTGCCTGTGGATGCAATTAAGGTACCACCAACGCCCCTCTCCCCCTAAACGGCAACTTTAGAAAATCTTCACAGAGCCTTCCCCCACTGAACTAGTTTTAGACTAGGGAGCCACACAGTACCTGATCACAACAGTCAGAGCAGAGGGGAGCGAAGCCTCATGAACCAAAGCAAAGGTCCCTGTCCTGGAGGCAGAGCTTCCTGTTAGGGTTTGTTAGAGGGGCACTTACCTTGCTCTACAGGCATGGTCCGGGACTGGATGCTGGGGCTGAGTGGCCCAGCCCCCTTATTGGTGCGGGCCCTCACTTTGATGTCGTAAGTGGTATCAGGTTTCAAATTTGTCAAAGTGATACTCGTGTCCTTGGTGATGTTAACCAGGTCCTGCTGGCTATTTATGTCCCTGTATACCACTGTGTAGTTGACGATCTTGCCGTTCCTTTCTGCCAAGACCGGGGGATCCCAAGCAACTTCTGTGGTGGAAGTGGTGAGACCCACCACACGCAGGTTCTGGGGGAAGCCGCTTGGCACATCTTCGGCAGTTGTGATCTCCTTCTCAAACTCTTCTCCTGGGCCAGCTCTGTTCTTGGCAGACAACTTGAAGAGGTAGGTGGCCCCCTTGTGCAGGTTTGTCACTGTGTAGTGATGGTCTCTCTTCCCGAAGTCTATCGTGTTCATTTTTTCCTCATCCAGACGTCTGTACTGCAGCCGGTAACCCAGCAGCTCCCCTACCATCTCCTTGGGTGGGTGCCACTGGATGAGGGCTGTGTTCATGGCTGTCGTGCTAATCATCATGGTGGGCTTCCCCGGGACTGCAACATAAACACACAATGACCATCTATAGCCTGGAAGGAGGGGAAGGAAGGACCGCTTCTGTGCTGCTCAGTCCGTGAGGATTGAGGAAAGTGGGAAAGTTCAGACAACAGGGTGAAGAGGATGACAGACAATTCACAGGGATAGAGGCAGACTGACCCTAATCCGGTGGCGAGGGAAGCTAGAGCCAGCCAGCTCTTGGTTGCCATTTTCCCATGTGCTGCCATTTAAACCGGAAATAAATTCAGCCATATCCAGCCCCAAAATTCATCCCCTTTTACAGGAAACGTTTAAGGTACCTCAAAGCATCACATTTATCTCAGAGAAGATCTGAATCCTGTCCTCCCAATCAGTGGTCTTCAGACACTCCAGCCAGTGCACAGCACCAGGTCATGCTGGCCCTGATGCACTGTACCACAACAGACACCCCGAAGCCCGATTCCAGCGCCCTGGTCTGTCTGGAGGCAGACAAATTTCATCCTGAAACCTTGCAGTTTTACCATCTGCAGAGGCAGCGAGCAGAGCTGGGTGGGCTGTTTGCCATCAGAATATATTTTGGTTTAGTTGAGAAGTAGATTCGTGATGTCAGTGTCGATGTGAGAGGTGAACACAAGCGTTCCACAGGATTTTTGCTTACGCTGCACGAGTCAAGGGGTGTTGCCGTCACTGGTTAGGAACTGATGGCTTTAAATTGATGGTTTAATACCTTGATCTCCTTCAGTTAAAAAAAGGATGCGTCTTCACATCAGCTCAGATTTGTAAACAAATCAACTGATAGGGAAGATACTCAGAATCAAAGGCATGGGGCCAGAGAAATGGAAAAAAAAAAATATGTAGCCAAACCCAGTCAAATATCCTTGCAGTTTTTTGAAATGTATGAGCCCAAAGTCGAGCACAAGAGAAAACCGTATTTGCCAGAATTATGCCCCTCTTTTGCCATCAGAGGGCGACACCAACGCTCCCCTTTGAGGTCATGCCTGCAGTCGAGCCTGTACAAAGGCCCTGAAGGCAGTTTTGTAGGTATTTAAGAGATACAATTACATTCCCATTGCCAGTGCCATCCTCCTTGCACTCATAATACAATGTCTAACAGCAGCTAGTATTAAGGGACACAGTATTTTCAAAGCTGATTCCAAATATTAACCTTAAAATGTGCATCATAACACGGGAAGATCCACTGTGGTTTACAGTACAACACTGGGACGTTTAGGAAGCTCTTCCTGTTTATAGGACAGCTGTAGCAATTTGATGAACAGAAAATACATCATGGCAAGGCACCAGGGAGACAGCATTTGAGACTGTGACAGTGGAAACTACCTCTGGAGCTCCCCATATGCAGTGCAGAGGAGATAGCAAGCTGTTCCTTGTTTAAAAGCACCAGGAACAAACGCTCTCAGTTTGCACAAGCTGCATTCCCGTAATAACAAGTGGTAAATACTGTTCCTGTGGCTGGTGTGAGGAAGCAGCAGGATTACTGGTTGTAGGACAGGCTAGTGAGTGGACAAGACAGTGATAACTAGCTGGTACCAGTGCCAAAGGCAAGCTTGACCTCACCTGGAGGGAAGCGCCAGATGACTCCTGGGTGCCCCTGATCCAGGTGCAGGTACGATCTTACTGAGACAGCAGAACCAAACAGGCTGGGATCACCAGGACCTACAAGTTGTGTCTGCAGCATTTCTATGGCAGATTTGTTGCAGTCCAGGTTTTACCATGGCTCTAGGAACAGCCAGGCTCAGCTATGTAAGTAGCATCAATGGCAGAGGGGAGCTGAGAAACACCTCTTAGGAGCCCTCTGTGCCAGGGGCCCTTCCAGGCGGCACTGCAGTCACCACAGGAAGCAAGAAATGACACTTGCCTAAAGGAACAAGGTGAGGACAGGCCAGCACTCCAAAGCTGAGGGAGGGCCTGGACTTTCAGGCTTCCTCTTCCCAGGTCTCTGGACTATGCAGATGAGCTCAGACCCGTGAGTTTCACTGCTCTCTCACCAGCCCTGGTAGCGTCTCTCCATCTGTTTGCTGCACTTTGCTCAGGTGATCCAGTGGCAAAGCCTGTTAAGTATGGGCTGAAGATCACACGAGTTTGTACCTCTGCAGCATCTCCAACCCTCTTGCTTCCTCCTGGCTCTGGCCATACTCCCCACGCACCTCTTGGGAGGTTTTACCACCTAGCTACGAGGCTATGACACCTGTTCCCCACACTCACCTGCCCCTGTGGTGGTGATGACTTTGGGCTTGCTGCGGGCACCATCTCCTTTGGTGGTGTAGGCAGCAACTGTGACGGAGTAGGTGGTTTCTGGCAGCAGGCCTCCAATGACTGTCTCCTGGGAGTGCATTCACGAAGCAGAGAGGAGGCAAAGGAGAAGAGCAAAGACTTGTTACTGGAGTGAGCCAAAGGAAGGCACCAGGGTCAGTGTCTCCAACAGCAGCACACTGACAACACTCCCTGGCTCACACTCACGCATCGTGCTCAAACACACGCGTTGCACAGAGCCAGAACTGCTGCCACTCCAACACTCACCTTCCTCATTTCCACCCCTGCCTTTAACACTTGGCCTTTCCAGGGACCCACCAGCAACCCATGTCAGCAGCTGTGCTCTCCCACGGCTTCTGCCAAGAGGGAGATCTGATCCAGATATGGTCCTGTGTGAAAGCTAAGTAAGAGGACTATGGAGCTGTGAACCAGAGCAAAAGCAAGTTCACCTGGATGAGAATCTCTTGGGGGCTAATTCCAGGTTTTTAAAGTTGCCTCTTGCAGCAGAGCCGTGGGGAGCACAGGGAGGCAGAGCAGGGTGGGGGGCCCCGGGCAGGGAGCACCTGCAGCTCTAAGCATTGTGTTCTCCCTCCTTGCCAGGCACTGGGTTGTGGGGATGGGATAGGTCAGTGCAAGGCCCTGGCAAGACCTGGAGGGAAAACCTGCATCGTGGGAGGTCTGGGAGGGGGCGGACTCACGGGTACATCCTTGCATGCTCTGGCTTCCTCTGGGCAGGAGGAGGGCATGGCTCCACACTTCAATCTGAGATCAAAGAGAGGAGCACTGCTCCTCCCTCCTGGCCTCCAGCAGCAACGTGACTGGTGCCAAGCCTGGCTGGCCAGGCCTGCGAACGAGTGAGCACAGCGAGCTCAGCAGCTCGGGCAGGTACCCCTGAGCAGCATTCATCTGTGGGTGCAGTGGGAGTGTCTGGGCCATTAGCACTAATAACCCATTGGGTCAGGGAGCAAGAGATGAACGGGGGGTGGGGTTGGGGAAGCTTTTGGAAAGGAGGCAGAGGCTCCATGTTGGTTATTTACCCCTTCAGACAAGGAGAAGAGCAGATATGGAGAGGGTCAAGCTTGAGCTGCTGGGAACAGGCAGCATGGGCACTGTCAGAAGCTGCTCCAGGGGCCTGACACCTGCCCAGGGGCTCCTTGCCAGCTTGAGGGGTATGAGGGGTGCCTGTGGTTGCTCTCAGAGCTCAGCCACTCTCCCATCACTCACTCATACAAACACCCACGCTATTAAACCTACTGATTTCCAGTCATTGCTGCTGGTTCAGGATACCTGCCCAGGCTTACTCATCAAAATCACCACGTTACCATCGCAGAACCAGCCAGCCCAGAGAAGTATCAACAAGCACCAACAAGAACCCCGCCAAAATCACCGTGTGAACCAGAGTCCGATCCCACCTCCGCCCCTGCAGCAGATCGTGTGTGCGGGTGAGCGGACGCACAGTCCGATCGGTGCCAATGGACCCGCAGGGAAGCACTCTCACAAAACCTGCAGACTCTGAACGTCCCAAGAGAATTCACTCCTCCCAAACCCATGCAAAGAGAAATTCTCACGCAAAAGCATGCCACCGGGAGCAAAGCAAGCAAGCTGGGAGGAGGGGAGAGAGACGAGGGACGGATGAAAGAAGGTCTGATTGCATAATGCAAACACAGTGCTGTCATGACAAAGCCACTCCGAGCAAGAATGCTCCGTATAAAGCAGGAGGAGAAATGCATCGTGCTGGGGAAGCTCACAGTAGGGCACGTAATTGAATTGCTGACTCTAAAAAGGTCATTTTCTAGTTTGTTCCTCCAAATTTATATCTCAGAATTATATGGGGAAAAATTGAATTTAACTGTTGAAATGTGATTGTTTTCTTATGACTATCTGTGTTTCAACCAAAGGTCATGGTTGAGGGTGTAGGTTATTTCTCATGACTACGATCAATGTGGTTTAAAGATTCTGTATCTAATTTTACCACATAACTTGGTGGGCAAACTACTGCAGGATGAACCTCCTGAGTCGATCACTTGAACCTGCCTAAAACTGCACTGCAACAAGCTGGAAATACAGATTATAGGAAATGTCAATTGCTTTTCTGCATTTAGGAGCAATCTAAATGCCAGTTTTCTCTGGATTTGCTGCTTGCGGAAGGTTTCACAATGTAACTCTCCAGCCTCATTAAGGGAGTGAAAGGAATGTTTTGACAGTACTGTGTCTACAAAATTCACAAATCGATTTACCAAACCCCTCTCTTCCAACCTGGAATACACACAAGTGGTACTTACATGGTCGACGGAGTCCTCAGCTCTCCACTGACGAGGGAGAAAGGAAGGAGGAGAGAAAAATGGAGACACAGAATTTTAAGGGGCAAAATGTAGGAAAGGGATGACAATGACGACAACAGCAGGGGTTAGCAGAACTGGGTTGGGGGAATTACAACACTTATACACAGAGGGTCACTTGACACAGGCCGTGTCAAGGGAAGAAATGGCATAGAGCAACTTTTGACATGCCGCTAGCCTGCGCAATGAGTCTGAGATCATTCACACAAAAAAAGAGCTTCCTTCTCACTTGGGTGGAGAGGTCATCCCTTACTTTTTGTACTTTGCAGTACTTTCCCCTTCTGGCTTTGTTTGCATTTTCCTGCCTTTTCCATGAGCAGAAGCAGGAAGGGATAGGTTGTACCAGCTAGGTTCTGAGGGTGACTGCTGCCTACAAGTCACTCAACAGTTTTGTTGCCTAATCTCCAGTTTCTGTTCTAGTGATCCTCCAGCCACCATCTCTTGTTGAGAACCAAAGACTTCAACACACAAAACAGAGGCACTCTCTGCAGGGAAGCACCAATGCAGCATTTCTAGAGCTTCTTTTTTTCTGTATTGTTTGCAACAAAGTGCTCTGGGGACTTCAGAAAACTGAAAACATCTGTCATCAACAGTGCAAGAGAAGCTGAGATCTCACACAGAGCTTCACACTAAGTGCTCCTCTCCACACTGGTTTGTGGCTTGGAGAGAGGTTCAAACTTGTGCAGGTACTGAGGAAACACTTCTCACTCCCAATTACACAACACCAAATGGCAAATGCTATTTGGCAATAGCTGCCCTGCAGGGAAAGCTTCTACACAAACTATTTCCCACCAAAAGCTCCCATGGATTCCTGGCCATGGCAGTTCAACACGGGCTCTGAACTCTTCTGGCTGGATTTGGGGTTGTAAGGCATCAAAGCTGCATTGGGATGGTGAGACAGTAGAGCCTGGCTGCTGCCATGCATGCCCGCAGCAGTGTTCTTTGTGGTTGGTGCACCAAAGGAAGGCTTGAAGAGATCACACAGAACTCTCTCAGCCAAGGTGATGTGTTACAGCTCACGTTACTAAATCTGCCTGGAGGAAGCACCAGTCCATGGGTTCAAGCACAGAGATGAAAGTGAAGATAGGTATTATTGCCCCTGATTCACAGTGTGAGCCCTGGCAAACCTTGCTTCGCAGCCTGACCTGCCAGCTGTGAAACTGCTCATATACCAACTTCCTCAGGACCCTGGGAAGCTCAGCTAACACTGCTGGAGTGTTTGGGAACCTGCAAGTGCAAAAGAAGCACTAAACTGCATCAAAGATACAAGTTGCCTTTTGAACTCAGGCTATTTGAAGTGGCTTTCGAAGGCTGCAGCCTATCACAGTGGCATAATACTCACCTCAGCAGTAAAATACATGACATACTTTCAAAATATTTGCTAGTTTAGTCTCTAAATTCAGAGAGAAGAAGGTGTTGGAGAAACGTTCCTCTAAGATTTTATTATAGCTTACTTATTAGATGCCATGAGACTGCAGTAAAATTATCCCCTAAACCATCTTAACAGTAAATTTCAGCAAAGAGGGCAAGTTGCCCCTAAATACTTTCTATAAAGCCAAGACCCTCGCTAAGTATCGTGCTGACTAAAGGCTCTCTTTCCACACACATCTCAGTGCTATTTCCACTGTTGCACAGTTAGCTGAACCCAGGTCATTGCTCTTTATGTCCCACCTGTGCAGCCAGCCCAGGCCATGGTCAACAGCCACACACTCCACCCTGCTGATCTAAAAGCTGGCAGAAGTGCTGCCACAGGAAGGATCCCAGGCCTGGTACTCACTTTTACAAAAGCATGTCCCTAATGGGTGAAAGCCAGGTGGTTGGGAACACCCCAGCCTGCCTCCATGAATACAGAAGCAGAATGTGACACCTCACTGCAAAAGGAACAGCAGAGCGGAGCTGGGCTCAGGAGGCCTTCTACGCCATAGCAGGAAGTTTATCATGCCCTAGGATTTTAAACCAAGTGTTTAATGTTCAAACTCTGTTTGCTCTAATGTTTCAGTGGACTTTAATCTTGCATTAGATCAGAGTGCAAAGAAATGCCTTGAGATCTGTGCTGGAGTAACAACTGAAAAACCAGGCCTGCATAAATACCTTGGTATAAATTCAGTTTCATTACGAAAATTTAATCTACAGATCAAAACACTTCCTTCCTTAAACTAGCTCAATTGCTTCTTAACTGTTTAAGGTTGGTCAGTAAGACAAATTGATGTGAAAAGCCCAGGAGCAGTCATAAAAAGAGCTGAGAGAGGGCTGTGTGCATGAGGCCCGATGGCTCTGCGAAGTGCTAAAGCTAACAGTGTGTATTTATGGCAGCTGCAATGCTTTAATGTTTCATTTTACACTTCAACACAGCATAGTCATGTCTCACCAGGGAATGTCTGTTTTCCCTGACCAAGGCTCTTGCAGAAGACAGATTCAAGCTCTCAACAGTCCCAGCTATGGGAAGGCAATATTGGTTTTCCTGCAGATTCCTCTCCTTTCTGCTTCAGTCACTGTGGTGCCACAGTGTAACTTCTGACATAAGCTCAGGTACTCAGTCAGTGAGATGCAGATGGGTCTGAGGGTATCAGAACTTCATCTTGGTCCTTTAGCTTAATGCCTCTTGGATGATGCCTTACAGTTTTGTTCCATTTAAAAAGCAGAGAACATCCCACCTCCATGCCAGACTCTCACCTAGACAAGTATACATACATGTATGAGATGTTCCAAGTACTTTCAGAGAAAGGTCCTTGACTATCATGCAATGAAGAGGGAGGCTATAAATTCCTCTGTGTTGTGCCTGGGGTAGATACTGCCCGGGGAGAATTTAAGTCTCTGCTTTCTATTTTGATCTCAATCCAACAGCTTGAAGTGATCGCCATTTCTTCCTCCTGCTCCTCTGGAGCAAGCTGGTGGAACGTGCACTCAGTTTGTGTGCTGGCTGGTGAAAGTGCTGCTTTCAAAGACCACACCACCCTCCTGTGAGCCTGCAGCCCTTCTTATGGGTGGCACATACCTTTCCTGTGCCATGACTCTGCACAGCAGGAGTGCAGGTGGCAGGAATCTCTTCACAAAGCCTGACCTCCGTGTAGCCAGCTGTCCCCAGCCAGCCCCACAAAGTTGTTTGGGCAGGCTGGATCTACAGGGATGAAGGGGTTCAAGCCCTCTGCCCCTCCTAACATGCAACAGCTGCCCAGAGACTGGAGACCAAGGAAATGAGGTGGGCCCTGCCTGCCCCTGTCAATATTAATGCTTGTGTCCCATGGCCCTGCTATCCCTTGCTCCCTTGAGCTGGTGAGGACTTGAAGTAGTGATGGAGTGCAGCTCCTGCAGTGGGCTCCTTTCAAAAGCTCTCTTGGTGGTGCTTGGATGTGCTTTATGCAAGACCCAGGGCACAGAGATGAATCTTCTGCCATCACCCACCACGGGACCCAGCTGAGCCATGACAGGCACGGCCCAGGCAAGAGGTGCTGCAGGTACCTGATCCAGCTCTGCAGCTGCACACACCCCAGGAGCTCCTCCACAGGGTAGGGTCACATTTGCTTGTCCATCAGGCTGTCAGTAGGAGGTGAGAGCTCAGACTGGAAGGCACACAGAATCCTGACAGAGGTAATCAGTCACAAGCACAGCCACAGAGGGGAGGGAGAGGCCTCAGCTCCATCACAGGACCTTCTTAACAACTGATTACTCTGCCCAGGCAGGAGGCTGTAAAATAAAATCTCTCCAGCACCAGGGCCCTCACGTCTCTGCTGATGTTTTAGTCCTTTCCGCTCAAACGGTTTTGAAAGCTCAGAATCCATATTATCTGCATAGCTAACATCTCCGTTCCCTTACCGTCTTCCTTTCATCTTCGTTTACTCTCTTTCCATTTCTCATCTTCAATAAGGAAAAATCATGAGTCAGCTTTAGTATCAGTGTCTTCACACTGCCTGCAGGAAGCAGATTATGTGGTACATGCCTACTCAAATCAGCAGACAGCCTAGCAAGGCAGGAGCAGAGGCTCTGCCTACCTGTCCAGGACTTTCTTCTCTGACCCAAAGATTTTCAATCTGTTTAATTTTCTCCCTGTGCACTGGTTTAAATGCTTGTGAGTGTTTATGAGTACTGAACTGTGGCCATCTTTATCTTATGACCTTCAGGGCCAGGTTTTCCAGTGTATCTTTTTGTTTTCTTTCATAGAAAATAACTCTTCCAGGACTACTCGTAAAAGTTTCATCTAGCTGTTTGCAAAGACACGCACTGCTGTACTGAAAGATGGCAGCTCTTACAGGGTTCTTCAGCATCTGGAACAGATGTATTTCATCACAAGCACAGGTCATGCCTGGCTTCTCACTCTTTTGGGAAATAGAGATCTCTTCTGCCAAGTCAGTGAAACCTCTTCCCTGCAGGGCTGTCATTAGCTTATCCCAAGAGTGACATGACTCTTTCAGAGTAGTCGCTTCTCTGCAACTATCATTTTCACTTCCACCCAAAAATTACAGTGGATGAGTTCAGCACCATACACAGCAGGAAAAAATATCACAGAATTCAAGAACTTTCCCACATAAATTCACCAAATATAGAAGACTGGCAAGTGGCTTGACAGGCCAGGAAACTTCTAGGAGCTTGCCTCCTTGATATACACATTCAAACTAATGCAAAATCCAGCACTCCTTCAAAAGTTTCTGGCTCTGGCATCCTCATTCTACACATCAGCATGGGATTTCTCTCTCTGAAATGTATGAGTAAGGAATGAAAGCAGAACTGGCTGGGCAAGCATAAAATATTTGAAAACACCAAGAAGAAAAACATTGCCAACTTCGCCCACCTACACTTGGGACCAACCCATTAACTCCAAACTCCAGCTGAACAACACAGAGGATTATATTCTCCTGGAATAAGTAAAGGGCAGGAAGTAGCTTCTCCAACTATTAAAAAGCAACATCTGAAACATAAACAGAGATGTGCCCCAGACAACACTGCAAGGACCCTCAAAGTCTTTTCTCTCTTTAAAGTTTTCCCTCCCACATTATTACTGAGTTTTATCCTTCAGAGTATGAATGGGGAGTAAAGCTGCCTCTGTGCACTGAACTCCCCACTGACAAACGCATAAATGATTCACAGCTGCATTCAGGAGACAGATCAATTAATCGTTGCAGCTCTCCAGTATTTATACTGGGCATCATTCAAGCAAGCCAGCTCTGAATCGATTCCTCGTTGCTACCAACAGCAGCAGATCCTGTTCTTCATTTATATGATTATCTTAGTTGAGAACAGCGTGGGTCATCCAGGATAAAGGACCCCTGCTCCAAAGAAGGCTTGTATTTCATTGCACACGGGGCACCATAAACTTCCTCGGACTTTGGGAAAGAGGCAACTGCGCATTCCTGGGCTGTGCAGTGCACAGCCATGCCTGGAGCAGTGCGTGGGAAGAGGGCTGCAGCTCACAGCCAGTGAGGTATCCAGGAGATTGCCTAAGTATGAACAGATTGTTGCACGGGGATTGCAGAGGACAAAGTCATTTACAGGGGATGTGGGCCATCACCTCATTTTCTTTCTTCCTCCCCAGCCTTTCCCAGACTAAGTTTGGTTTCAAGAAGCAATGCAGAAGCAGGAAGGAGGGGAGGCTTTGCTGAGCCAGAAGTGCTGTTCTGCCTGGCATGCTGTGCCCACACAGGGGTGCAGAGCCACCCCTGTGGCCCACAAGCAGGCAGCACCCAAGTGGATGCTATCAAGAAAGATGCTCTGCCCTAAACATCATCAGCATCACAAAGGAAACAGACTCAGGGCTTATTTAAAACTTTCTGACCATTTATAAACGGACTGGCAAAGCTCAGTTTGCTCCAGCTGCAGTCTGCACAGGATGTGGCAGGCAGAGAGGTACATATCAGAGAAGGGGTAAGAGAGGAACATCATCCAAAACATCATCTTTTCTACAGTAATCCTTTCCTGATTAAACCTTTTACCCATGTTTAAGCTACAGCTTAAGGATAAACTGTTTGCCTTGCTCAGGCAGGCTGAGTCCCACGCTCTGAAGCTGCAAGAGGAGGCCAAGAAATGCTTGGATCCAGCCAGCCTGCCCTCTGCAGAGAGGGAAGGTGTCATGCCCACTATCTGGTGGTCCCCACACTGTACCTGTGCTTCTGACAGCATGACGTCCTTGATCACTGGCTGCCCTCGGGGCTCGTTGTTTTCCAGCTTCACATAGGTAACCTGATACCCTCGGATCTGCCCATGCTGCTTGTTGGAGATGGGCAGCTTCCAGCTCACCCGGATGGCAGTCGAATTCACAGACTCCACCTCCACCTTTCGCGGTGGGGCGCTGGGCACTGCAACACACACGGGACAACAGTTAGCAGGTACCACACATTCACTGTCACTACCTCTCACTCCTTTGCTACCTTCCCCCCACCTCACTGCCAGGATGGCCCCATATGAGCTTCCTGTGCCTGCCCAGGACATCACACTGCAGTCTTGCAGCATGACCACAGCCCTGACCCCTTCCCTTTTGCTACTCTCAGCAGGAAAGAGCACACTTGTAATACACAGGAGCACCCCTAACAAAAGTAATTGTGCTGAATCAGACCCATTGTCCACCTATCCCTCACATCTCCAGCAGTAGGGGAGCAAGGAGGAATACAAGAATACAGAAGAATATAAAGAACACAGTGACCCCCTGCAGCTCAGGGTACCCTAGGGCACAAGCAGGGGTTTTAAAGCTTTATTTCCATCTTGCCTGACACAACACTTCCTCTCAGACCCATCTAAACGCAGTCCAAGAGCCCCAGGTAGCACGACTGGGTGTTGAGTCTGTTCTGCAGAGCCCTGGTACCTGCCACCAGCCAGAGCACACACGTGCTCTTCCCCTGTGACAGGGAGAGGTTAATGAGGGGGAAAAGCACCATCCTAAAACAATAACCCAGAGCTCAGAGACAGCAGTCACTGAACTCAGCCAGATAAAGGGGCCTGTGGGGATTGTGACAGCTCTGGGGACTGTATTTCATGCATGGCTAGCTGAATGCTTTTTGATAATAAAATGAAAAATTACACTGCCCAGAAAATATCAATTTTCTTGCAAGGTGAGGCCCGTTTAAAAATGTATTTATACCCTATTTACCATTTGGAAAAATTACCTCGTTATTATATTTTGCTCTTGCATTGACTGTGACAAAAATGTCAATTCTAAAAAATTAGCTTCTCAGTTGCTCCTGGAAAACTCCTTCTGGCTGAAGCAGCTGGGAGTAGAGGTGTGCACTTTGTGGAGGATACTGATGCTACCCAAGTGCCCAGTACCAAGTGAAGGACCTGGGCTTCATCCTATCACCTCATCTGCAGAACCCTTTTCACCTTCCATCGCCCTGGGAAAATTTGGAGGTTTGGAACCTCCTATGACCCAATTCTCAACACAGCAAGAAACCAGTATTAGATAATTAGGGATGGATACCTGACAAGAAGACGTAATGAGTATTGCTATTTCAACCAACTAAATGGGAAGAAACAGCTACCCAGCAGGTAAGCACAGTTTTTAAGCTGCAGGGCAATTCATTATTTTTCCCCAGATGTCCTTTGTAATTGTAGATAATTTAATAAAATAGAGAAAGGAGGAACGGAGCATTTTAGCACCATGAGACCAACTCAAGGTATGGGAATGGAGGGGGCTGTGCTTGAATAGTTACCCCCTTCTGCCTGGAGCAGCCTATGCTGTAATCCACAATTCACTTAGTGCAGTGACCTTCCACAAGCCACAGGGCTCTCCTGCCCTGGCAAGACACCTGCCCACACACACAGCTGGGAGTCCAAGCGGAAAACAAGATCCTCCCTGAGAACCAGACAGAAGCTGCGTGTCAAGCTCTGCTGGCATGAGAAGGCACGAGGCCTTGGCAGGACATGATATGGGGATGTTGCAGGGACACAAAAAGATGTGAATATGAACAGACCACAGTGTTTCGAGGAACTCTGTCCTACCCCACTATGGGAAGTATGTGCTGCATCTGAGATCCAAACAGGGAAAGTTCAATTTGTTTTCAGACCATAGTTTAGCATTTCTTATTCCTTCATCATGAGTATCTACTGAGCATCAGCATGTCAGAGGAATATAAAAATCACTCTTGACAGCTAAGCTGGAATGTCCAACCACGGTGCCCAAAAACTAACTGAGAGAGCCTGCTGCGACATTTCTGGGGTAACAGCTTCCCCTGGGCGACAATTCTGCTGAATGAGAACTGAAGCAAACAATACAGGCAGCAGGACACACACAGATGTGTTTGCCAGCCCAGGAATGCAGTCAGCAGGCATTCCCAGACACCACTTTCAGAGCCATGGAGACATGGGGGACAGTGGCAGCCCATTTAGGGGAACTGTAACATGTCTGGTTTCAATTCCCTACAGTGACTGGGCAACGCAGAGATCCTGCTTTCTTTGCCTGGACACTCCATCTCTTTCTTCTCCCATTAGATCTGCAGCTTTCTTGGGTCAGCATGAAGCCACGGGAGCTCCTACTGTCACCCTGAGCTCTGGCACTTTCAAAGGAAATGGCTTAAATCATGATGACATAACTGACAGCCCTGCTAATACAAAGCAATTTCTCTTTAAAGCTGTCATATCCAGTAAAGTGCTCTGTACGTGTGGTATTCTGACTCTTGAGTGGAAGAGCAGCTTTATATAAGCTGTGGCTTGCCTGGAAGCTGGAGCAGGAAGCAGCTTTCTTGCAGTATCTACAACTTTCAAATAGATTGCTTTCCTCCTCTTTAGTTTGCTGGACTTCAGGTCAACAAGTAAACTTTAAGTCCTGATCTCACAAGAGAAGCCTTCAGCTGGGAGAGCTCATTCTACCTTCAAGAAAAAGGAATCCACCACCACCCACTATAAAACCACAATGGAAAGCAGAGCAATGCCTCCCTGCATGCACAGGAAGCATTGCTGACACAAACAGGACCCTGAAGGACCACGATGGGATATCTGACACAACCTGGAGGCAGAGCAAGGGCCAGCAAAGTAATTCCCCAACCCCACTAGAGGACAACTGTTGAGATCCACTCCCTGGAGCATTGTTCCTGACAGCCTCTGGTCCTGCCTGAAAGGCGCTCCCAGGTCAATGTCCCTGCTCCCTTTCCCCCCTTTTCCAGCAGCTCAGTTAGGAGAGGCCCAGTTAACCCCTGGCAGTAGCTGAAGGAGCTGGTGAGTAGCACCTACCATCCTCGTCAGTGCGCACGTGCACGGGGACGCTCTCCGGTCCTGGCCCCACATCGGTGTGAGCCCTTACCCACACCTTGTATTCGGTCCATTTCTCCAGGTCCTTGATCTCCCAGCTGGAATGCTCCCGTCCAATGCCATCCACCACATGCTTGGTGTTGTCATCTCCTTCCACTGCCTGGTAGGCAATGGAGTACTGGGTGATGACCCCATTGCGGCTCTGGGCGGGCGGTGGCACCCAACTTACCCGGATGGTGGTGGAGCTGGTGCTTACACACTCGACTTCTTGGGGTGGGGCGGAGGGGGCTGGGGATAAATAAATGAAGTGGGGAGATGAAGGGAAATGAATGGAAGGACGAACCAAAATGTACAGGGAGCTTTTACCCAGCCAACAGAGAACTGAATGTACATGTGGACAACTGCCTGCCATCCTCTTGGATCATCAAAGATGGCACTAGGGGGGCAATTTGTATTGGAGCAGTGTGGAGATAGAAGTGCTGTTCTGCACCAAAGAACACCTCTTCTCAAAGCAGTTCTGGACGCTCACTTTACCAAACGCAACAAATGGCAGTAATGGAAGGGGGGCATGTGGAGGGCGCAAGAGAGAGACTGGTAGGGAGAAGAAAGATGCTTTCAGTGAAGATCTGAAGCAGATGGAAAGCAGAAGAGGTAGAAAGCTGTGGAAGGCAAGAGTGGCAGAAGGGAAGCTCACACACCAGATTGCAGGAAAGCTTGTGAAAACTCACTACTAGACAAGCAGAGGAAACAAGTGGATAAGGAAAGCAGGTGACAGGCTGGAGGTAGTTTGTCCTGGTAGGGTTTAAAATCATGACCATCAGCTGTATGCTGCATCCTAATCAGGTGGGAGCCAGGCACCATGTGGGAACAGGAGATAACCTGCAGTTTGCATTAACTTCTAAGCCCTGGCAATGTTATCTGTCCACAGGAGGAGGAATGGGATCCAGGCAACAGTTGCTTCTCATTGGGATCATTGAGAGCGAAGTCTCTCCACACAGCACACTGGGGAAGAGCAGGAAAACAAATCTGGGCAGGGAGAAGAGAGAGTTCAGGAAAGTAGAGATGATCTGGACAAAGCAAAGCATCTTGAGGATATCTGCCTGGTTCATTCCCTTCTCCAGCCTTGCAGAACCTCTGGTTGCACCAGGGCTCTGGCAGCATGGGGGCCCTCTCATGGCAGCATCAGCCCCCTGTCATTTGGCCTCACTGCCCTGTGATGCTGCAGACAGCACGCCTGCACAGAAGGCAAGAGTGTAAGTCTGGAGAAGGAAAGGAGCCCCCATAGTCAGGGAAGGAACAAGGGACATGGCTCCATCCCTGGGTGCTCATCCAGAAGGAAGCAGCCCTAAGCAGAGGGGGCAGGGCATCATAACTAAAAAAAATGCACCCTGTTGCTCCAAGATTAGAAAGCTGTGTGGCCACACAATAATGGAGTACAAAGTATCTTGCTCTGCCATGGCATGGCAGGTGAAAGGCAGTTTCCACTCTTCACTGCACTCAGAAACACAGAAATGCCTGAAAAAAGACTGCTGCCCTCCCCCATGCTTCAGTCCTTGCAGCCACCAAGGCAGCAGAGCCAGCCTTGCAGGGGCACAGGAACTACCCTGCTCACTGCCTGCACCAAGGTGAACACAACCTACATCACTCCACATGGAAGCAAGGACCTCAGGTAGTTCAAGCTCTCAGCAATGGTGCCTTAGCTTTGCTGGGCACATGTTGGCAGTGTCAGAAGATCTGGGAAAGCAGAGGGCACCAGGACATCCCAATGCCACTGTGACCTCTGATTGCTGGGAACAAGGCCCACTTGCTTACAGAAACAGTTGCAGACTGCATGTAACCTTTAATGCCCACTCCTGTGCTCAGATAGCAGAGAACATTCCTGATGCTTGGGCTCAGATGCCTGGAGAGATGAAAGATGGAAGAGAGTAGTGATGGAGCTGAATGAGAAGGTGCCTGAGCAGTCAGACTGCTGCTATGGGAGCTACACTGGGGGGAAAAGAAGTCAAAGCAATGCGTGGAAGTGAACAGCACAGGATCAGCCCTGCCATCTGGTATAGTGAAAAGGGAGCAGGGGTAAAAAAAGTGAATCCTCACTCTCTTTTGGTTCATCAGCAGAGAAGTGGCAGGGAAGAGAGTAGGAAGATACAGCACCAAAGCAACACCTACAATGGAGGGCATAATGCAGACAAAGTGCCTGGTGGCATCCTTCAGGCAGGACAGGTGAGACTCAAGGGGCTTGGCAAACCTTCCCTTTGCCACTGCAGACACCCCTCACAGAAGAGATGTGCTTTGACAGAACCTCCACAGTTTCCCTTGGCATGAAGCAAAGAGCTCATTCTCCAAAGGCAGTTTTGGATGACAGTGTGGGCAAGTCAAAAGTTGGCTGTTGACTGGGTAAGAGTCACACATATGATGCACAAGGCAAAAACTCAGATCAACACTTAAAGAAAACAAAATAAAACTTGATAATATGAGCAGGATCAACTTAAAATGCACAAAGAGTTGAAGTGTCCCTCCTGGGGCCAGCAAAGAGCAGACTGGGTGGCCAGCATGCACCCACACATGCAGATGTACCCACACACTCACACTGTGCAAACCTCTGCTGCCTCCAGGCTACTCACGACAGCCTCCCCCAACAGCCCACAGCAACTCTGTGCACCCATTCAACCCACCTGCTCCTAAGGCTAGGGAACAGGCAGACTCAGGACCCACCTTATCTCTCTTCAAGGGAGAACAGCATGTTAATGCCAAGGCCTAATGGGCACAGAGCTGATGTTTCTCTCTTGCATCATTCTGCTTGCCTGAGGCACTGCAGACTCCTGGAAAACTCCCCAGTGCTCCTCAGGCCCTCAAAGCAGCACTGCTTGTACTTTTTGCAGGGTGCCCAGCAGCTAAGTGAGCAGCTTAGCAGGAAAGACAGCCTAGAAAGCAGCTGCCTGCTCAGGAGATGAGGTCTCAACTGTGCTGCTGAAGGGTTCAAAAGGGCATTGCCTCCCTCTGGCCTTCCCACACAAGCATCCCTCCTACTCCTGAGCAGGGGTGCCACAAGCAAAGCAAGACCAGCATCCTTCTCCAGCCCATTAGTGAGTCATTAGTGATCATGGGCCTCCTACCTTCCCCATGACTGGTTTGTCAGGGACAGGAATAGAGACTGAAGAGAGGCTTTTTGGAAAGCAGGAATCTGACTGCTCCTGCAGTTTGTGTCCCACCTGAACATGTCAAGCTCCATGGATCTAACAGCCTTTTTCAGAGTAACCAGATGGAGAAGTGCAGGAAGGAGGAGCTGTTGTGTTTCTAGATTAGTAAATTCTAAGGCCAAAGGGGACCAATCCAACCATCTAATAGAAGGTGTTGCTAAGTAAAAAACAAAGGATTTCTGCCTGGAAGTTGTGCACTGTACACACAACTTCTGCCAAGGTAAAGCACATCTTCCTGAAGGACCTATGTGATTTTGAGCCCCCCAGTACTCAAGGCTCCGCACTGCACTGGGATGGTTCAGACAGTACCTCAGCAGTACCTGCCAACAGTCATAGAACAGAGTGCCATCCGCTATCTTTTCAAGTAGGAGCCTGTAAACCAAGACTCAGGTCACTTCTTGGATCAATCTAAGAATTCTTAGGTCCTTCCATGTGAGGAGGGCTTCACTGGTCAAACCAAGGTAATCCTGTGGCTAAATGCCAAAACTCTTCCAGCCTACGCACTACATTTCTCTGACTAAACAGATGCCAGAACCAGCCAGCGACCACACCACTGCACAGTGAAGTGACAGCCTTAAAACCAGGGTGGTGTGAGATGCCTTGTGAGCAGACAACAGGTAGAGTAGGTCACGATAAAATGTCTGCCTTGATGAATCCATGAAGCAAACGTTTCTCTTATTTGGACTGTTGTGAGACTCTGAAGGACTCATTTATGCATGAAGCTGTCTCTGATTAAGTGTGTTCAAGGATAAGAGCATCCACTGATGGAATTAATTTACATGGCAGGAGAATTACTTCAACCTTTGCCTATCAATACAAAAGCTATCTAAAACAGGTATACAAATCCCCGTATTCAGAATTTGTTCTCAATGTTCAAATATTTATAACTGCATGATCTGAACCTTTCTCCATTTTCATACCTGTCTATTGTGCAGCTCTAAGACATCATTAGCTCACTTAACGAGGTGGAGGAATGCCTGGGACTGGTATATTAATGAAGCTGAGTTTTCCTCAAAGAGAAGGTCATTCTAAAAGTGAGCAGAGCTGCTCTTCCCTGCCAGAGCTCCCTTTCTAATGGCCATCTCACACTCCTGGTTGCTGAGCATGCTGCTGCCCTCCCTGCAGGGAAGGCTGGCTGCCTGTGCCAACTGCTCACTCCACACAGCGAGTAAATCCCAGACAGACGGTGCTAACGGAAATGTCTTTTTTCCCCCCTTTTAATGCTCTTTGCATAATGGCAAGCCCAAAAATCGTTAGTGAAAACGAGCTTATCGCAGGGCCCTTTGATAGCCCTAATCTGCTTACACGCAGCACTTTGAGCTGCCAATCAGAGCAATGCAAACTCCTGCTCTGTGATCACACAGGGCAGAGCCAGGATGAAAGTGATATTGCCTGGGTCACCTCATTATTGAGCCTCTCTATTAACTCAACTGCAGCTTGTTCTGGTTTCCCCTAGCACTGCAGTCCCAGAAGCAGCAGCCTGACTTCTCACACAACCCTTGGCAAACCCTCTTTTCCAAAATGACTCCTCCAGCTGCCTGACGGGCACAGACACACCTGGCCTCACAGGATGCCTCACCTTGCAATCAGCTGTATGGACCAGGGATGGACTCCTGTGTAAGCAAGGCAGCTGGAATGGGGAGTGAAGGGATGAAAATCCAATGGTTTGGAGACAGTCACATTTAGAGCCAAATACCCATATGCTGCCTGTCCAGACAGCTTGTCTGCATGGGAGTAAATTCATAGAGATGCACAAACCCACTCAAATCAATCTCTCCAAAGCAATTTCCCAGCCTGTTTTACTCCTCCATCAGTTTTCAGGAATCTACCCTTAGGGAAAGACAGTATGATCAAAGGGACACGAAGAAACAACTTACCCCTTGGGTGTACCCACTCTGCCAAAGAGCCCTGATGCAAACCCCAGCTGACTTTCCCCATGACTTCCTTCAGTAAACTTCATGCCTTGCAAACCCACAAGGGCAGAGGCACTGGGCTTTGCTGTGCCCAGGAGATGAAAACTGGACTGCCTTTGCTTTGTCTCCAGCAGTGTTGAATGCCAGGCACTTACTGGATTGGGCAGTTCTGGCTTCCACCGTGGGGGTGTAAACTCCCACTCCCAGCTCCGAGCGGGCACCCAGACGGAACTTATACAATGTGTCTGGTTTGAGACCTTCCACAGCATATGAGGAGGTTGGGTCAAACTCCACCTTTTGCTGCCAAAAAAAGGGGAAACAGATTATTTGGTGTAGTTGGAGGACACAGAAAAGTTGGTGGGCAGCCACTCCAGGCCCACAAAAAGTCACAGCCACGCTGCCAAACGTCCTTGCAGTCCTGCAGGACTCCGTGGAGCTTCCTGGGCGACACAGCAGGACTCTGCAGGGAAGCAGACCTCTGCCACAGCCAGGTTACACTGTCTGGTGCCTAGACTGCACTCACTGGCCTGAGAGCTTTGTGGGAATGCTGGGTCCAGCTATAGAAATTCAGACAAGGGGCACAGGACACACAAGTTTGTTTTCTCCCAACAGTGTATTGCCTGTGAAAGAGAGTAAAGCCCTCGTCCTGTAACAGTTGGGATCTCTAATGCACCAAAATACTGCTGGAAAAGAGCTTGTTTTGTTGACACATCACCAGAAGGGCACTTATTTTTGGCAGCTCTCATGCCACTTTAGTAAGAGGAGAGGGAGAGGACCATGGGACACTATGATGTTGTCATGGCATAATTCTTACTATGCTGTCTTGAAGCTAGCACTACCTTTGATATATTTTGAACTGGACTTCCTTTAGGGACCTGCATTAAATGTAG
Organism: Pseudopodoces humilis; assembly: GCF_049639895.1. Classification (NCBI taxonomy): domain Eukaryota; kingdom Metazoa; phylum Chordata; class Aves; order Passeriformes; family Paridae; genus Pseudopodoces; species Pseudopodoces humilis. The sequence continues at coordinate 21,357,387 of NC_142209.1, read as the reverse complement.
AAGGGCTCTCTCTAGGCCACCTTTAATCTGCTTTTTACATCTAACCAGTCCAGGGGCCAAAGACACATGTGGGAGGCCATTTCAGACCTGCCCAAAAGTGCTACTGTTTACAGGCACCAGCAGTAAGCATGCCTCAAGGATGCTGTCATGGCATTCTGAGCCTTTCCAGCCCCAAACCAGTCACCAGCTACTTTGCTGGCATCAACAAGCACTGTTGAAGTCACTTACACAGAAACCAGAATGCCATGTTCCTATTGCACACCACTGAGGCAGAAGAAAGATAAAGGAACAGTTCTGTTACCACCCTGGCTCAAGCAGTCACCCTTCCCAAGCTGATAAATTGCCGTGATCAGCCCTAAGAGCTGCGAGGCAGGATCCTCACCTGAGTGCCATCCTCCCCTTCCCAGTACAGCAGCTCATATTTAGTAATGCGTTCCTGAGAGGCGGGCAGCCATGTCAGCAGGATGCGGGTATCAGACTCTGCTTCTGCCTGGAAGTCAGCTGGCTGGGCAGGAACTGGGGAACAAACACATGGTTAGTGCCAGCAGAGGTAAGAAGAGTTGCATGATATAGCAAAGTCAGCGTTTCACCTTGCGAGGATCCTCTTTCATTTCTGCCAGAACACCCCTTCTCCCCTGTACCGCGCTCTTACAACATCTCGGGCCACAAGCAAGCACCTCTGTCACTCAGGTGGGTGATTATGGGGATTGTGCTCACTTCCAGACCCTGGCTGCATCTCAGATCCTTCTTTCCACATGTGTACTCAGACCCCAGAAGGATCCAGCAGTTACACAGGTGCTGACATCCAAGTCCAGGACTTTGTGTCACGTTTTTAGCCGCTGTGTGTCAGACAAAACTGTGGGCTGTTACTTGTACAGAGATTGATACCAACTCCCAGGACAATCTGACAGCTTAAATCTGAAGGCTGTAGGGTGGGAATACCCTCCCACCCTCTGACATGCAATCATTTGAGCACCAAGTGCAGTTGTGATGCCTAGTGCAGGTCAGACACTCAGGTGAGCCGTGCACCGCGGTTCCAGGGACGGCCCTCCCTCCATACGTACCCCCCTGCTGTGTTTTGACCTGGATGATGTCCGAGGGGGGCCCGTCGCCCACCGAAGTGAAGGCCAGGACGCGGATGCTGTAGGTGGTGCCTGTGATGAGGCTGCCCACGGTGGTGAGGTGGCTGTCATCAGTGTTGTGTTTCTGCCACATGCTCAGAGGCAGGTGCGGGTCTGTGGTGTAGTACACGCGGTACCCTCGGATCTGTCCATTGGGCTCCTCCGGCTGCTCCCACTGGACCAGCATGGTGCTGGCACTCAGCATCCGTGCCTGGACTTTGAGAGGTGGACTTGAAGGAGCTTGTTCTCCTGTCCGGGCCTCGACCAGTTCACTGGGGGGACCCCTGCCGATGTTGTTGACTGCGATGACCCGGAACTCGTACTCTGAGAAGGGGCTGAGCCCACCTATGCTGTAGCGGGTGGTTGCCACACCATCCACCTCCTGGAACTGGCCCTCCAGGGATTTGGGTTTGTACTGGATGACATAATATGAAATGGGGTCAGAGTTGCCTGAATCCCAGGTGAGGGTCACACTGGTAGCTGTCGTTTCAGTCACTAATGGCTCTGTTGGAGGTTTTGGCAGTGCTGCAATTGGAAGGCAGAGAGGTGTGATTTAAATAATTCAGTCAGCTCAAACCTTGCAATGTGCACAGGGATAAAAATGGAGCTGCCACCTCCCATTAACATTCTTCTTTAAAAGGCAGAAATCATTTCATACTCTACAACATGCATTTTTATATTACCATATATTGCTTGAAGTGGTTCTTAATGGAAGGATAAACAGAACAATCATGTTATTAGATGTGCTTGACGCACTTACCAGCAGCAGGCTAAATAAAAGTAATTCGAAGGGGATGCAAGAATGTTTCTGTCATGGGGTTCACCCCGAAGTGGGAAGGTGCTTGCTGGGCTGGGCTGGCCCCAGAAACCAGGTGCACAGCTGATTTACAAAGGGATACAGTAAAGCAACCAGAGCACCAAAGTAATCTGGAGTTATGCTCTTGCTTCCAGAGAGGCAGTATCTTAGGCCACAGGGAGTTCATGGACAATGCTGTTAGAAGGGTTGATGGGGCAATGCTTTGTAAGTATTACAGTACATGCAGGAGAGATACAGCCAGAGAAATGACCAACTTTCATACCCACTATTTCACTGGGTGGTGTGTCAAACTGCAACCAGACAACAAACTGTTACACAAGAACTCTGACAATAGCATCTCTGAAGTGTCAATGAGAACGCAACTACTGCAAGCAAATATTTCCAGATTTGCCATTTTACCACAAGAACAAAGCAAAAGAATGAGTGTGCGTGAGAGAGATTTGCAGAGTACACAAATACTTTAGTACAATGACTGAATTAAAGTCTACAGTAAGTTTAAACATCCTACAAATCACTCTAAAGTCATTAGTGACTTGTAATGCAGCTGTGCTTGACAAGGAACTAGGGAAAATGCTCAATCCAAATTAAGATCCTCAAGAATTTCACTCTTTGGCAAAGCCATCAGGCTTCTAGTTTCCACATGTTCCTCAGTTTCAGCTGAGGAAGGCAAGCTCCTTAGCACAGGGCATGCCTGCTCAGAGTACCAGAGAGAATGCTTTCTCCAGTGCTCCTGCAACATGAATACTGAGAAGATCATCAGGGGCTGAACTGGCATAGGAGGAGATGGCACACAACCCACAGCCAGACACCCCACCACTACCCATGGAGGACAAACCCAACCTGCACAATATTATGGACTGAAGAAACTATTTCCTACAGCATCCTAGGAACTTAGAAACCTAGAGACCTAGGGCCTTCCACAGACTTTCAAGGACAGATGAAATTGTTTTTCTTTTGAAAAGCTGCAGGTTTGACTCTTAACAGCTGTTGGGTGTGCAGCCTCCATGTGAGCAAGGACAGGTCTGGAGCTTCCAACGCACTTAAGTACAATCAGTTGTGTGTAATCTTGCTTCTCCTGTCTGCACTGAAAACGGTCTGCTTGCCAGCAAGGAGAAGCAACACTGGGTGCAGGAGTTTGGGACAGAGGCAGTAAAATATCCAGAGTAAAGGTGCAGAAAAAGCAGATGAGGACACAAGGGGGAAGGTGAAGGGATGACAGAGCTGAGCAGATTGCTCCCTGTCCTGAGGCATCACATCAGCCAGTGAGGAAGCGAGGCAAAGGCATTCCAGCTATGAAGAGGTAAATGCTGTGAACCATCAGTGCAATGCTGCAGTTCCCACCTTTTCCCTCCAAGACCAAACCACCATCCCACATGGCCCTTTTTTCTATACGCTCTTGTGTATCTACTGTAGCAAGGCAACCACTGTGCTCTGTATGAAAAGCAAGGCTGGAAAAGGCACTGACGAGCAGGTGTTGTGGGTAAAGGGAGCTGGGTGCAGCTAAGGTTAAAAGCATCCTCTGACTAGCCAAGAGAATTTGCTGTTATCTCCAGGTAAGAGAGGGCTAACACTCAATTCCCTGATTTGTTCAAGCAGGAACTCTATGTTAAAGGTGGCCTTAGCACAGGAAGGGTCTGCAAGAATAGACAGATCAAAAGATGACGTATCTGTGGTAATCTGAGCTACAAATCAACTGCAAGCAGAGAAGGAAAGGGATACTGTGGCTCTGATAGGCCCCACATGGGAAAGGCAGGACACCTTCAGCCTCCTTTTAGGGGGTGGGCTACCCTATGGTCAGTAATCTGCAACAATATTCTCTTTGGGGCAAAGCTACTTGTGAAATGTCAGCAGAAAGTACAGCTGAAAGACAGCAACACAAGAGAAAGAGAGAGGCAGAGCAGTAAGGCAAGACACAGAGAATTATGTAACAAATTTAAAATGAACACATATATCTCCTCCCTGCAGTGAAGGAGGATGCTCATTTTGGGGCTCATGGACACCTCACATTGCTGGGATTAACCTTGGTGTCCCACCCTTACTGAAAGAGGACAACTGTGCAAACAGCTCTCTGACTGCAGACATCCACAGACCCTGCCCCAAGACAGCCCATGGCCCACCACTGTGCTGAGCTGATCCTGCTGATGCACAGAGCAAGCCAGACATTGCTGACACAAACACAGCCTCACTGAGGTTCTCTCATGGTATAACAAGGACCTGGCCTGGCACAAGATTGTCTACCATGACACTTGCAGGGAGAGAGAAAATGACCTACAGAGCAAATAGCATCATACAGTGGACAGGAAAAACCAAAGTTGTGCGTTTGGGAACCTCCCTTGCAAGCTGGAAAAGTCACATAGTTCCTTACCTTTGACAGTGATCTGGGCTGTGGCTTCGATCATGCCAAGGGAAGAGATGGCCACACAGGTGTAGTTGGCAGACTGCATGATGTTATTCAGCTCCAGGACATTCCTACCAACGGGCATCTCATCTTCTTTGGTCAGTTCCTCCACACCAGCCATCCACTTCACGTAGGGCATTGGAGCACCTACTGCCACGCACGTGAGGTTCACGCTCCCCCCAGGCATCACCTCGTGGTTGCTCGGAGGGATAGAGAATCGAGGAGCAACACGCCGCACTGAAACAAGGAGGAGACAGCTAGTAGGGTCACAGAACCAGCACAGAGTACTCAGTTACACTCTGGGGGTACATGAGGGGCAGTCAACATTTTTGCCTGTCTATCCCTCAGGACAGATAAAATGAAGTGCAAAAGCTGTTCACTACTTTGCCAAATTGCACACACTTTGCTCTCCTTCCTTAGCCACTGGCATCTTATTAGCAGAACTCATTAAGAGATGGCTCAATCCATTCCCTCCAAACATAGCCTTTTGAAATCATATTACTAACATGAAACATTCCTCCATTTAAATTACATCCTTCTAATTAGAGAGCATGCACAAATGCCAGTCACACGCTTAGCACAGGGCCCGCTGGAGCTCTGCAAAACGGAATCACCTGTTCCATTTATTAGCTCTGGAGCAAAGCAGCCCATTCCCTAAACCTCAAAGGGTTTGGACAGGGGCAGCGGAAGGGTTTCTTTTTGAATTAGCACACGTGTGCTGCTAAATAAAATATAATTCCTTTCAAAATGTAACTCAGGTTCTACCTTGGCTCAGAAAAAATAGTCACTCGAGCTGCATGACATTGTCAGGGCCTGAAGAGATCACCTTGCTGGGCAGGAGAGAACTAATCCTGACAGATGTGAGATCATATCCATTTTGACAGAAGAGAGCTGGGCTGGCAGAACCTTTCCCACCTTCATGGCAGCTCTTTGGGAGATGTATTCCTCCTTATTGCATTGCACAGCTTCTCTTCATATCAATCCCTTGCTGGGTATTTCATTCAAGACTTATTTGTAAGCAACTCTCAGCTACAATAAAGCTCTAAAGCTGCCTGCCATATGCATTCCCGTCAGGAAAATGACACTGAGGAATGAGGTCCCTTCTTCAGGGTTAGTGTTATGGGCCTATTTAAGCAAGGGTAGAGAAACAACTGTGCTCAGTAAATCTTTGTCTCCTCTGGGCAAGCTCATTTTAAGTCTGTAGTTAAAAATGGAAACTGCTTGAATGTGTCTTGCCCAGCAGCTCTACTCTGCTCTGGCCTCCTCCACTGGAAAGGCAGCCCTCGAGCAGCGGCCGGGGTCACGACTGACCGGCTCCGAGGAGCCTCTCCCTGCCAATTATGCTCCTCCATCAGTGCACTGGGCTGGTGGGGCAGCGACTGCCACAGTGCTGGGGGCAGGTGGGAATGGGGCAGGAGCCTGAGCAGGGCCAGCTCACAATGCGCACAGCCGGCCCCACGGGCGATGGGGCCTGGGGACTCACAGCTCTGCTGGCCTGGCTCCTGCCACTGCGGCACCTCCGCAGCAAAGCTGCTGACAGCCCCGTGAGCTGCAGAGGTGTCAGCTCCGATTGCCAAGCTGCCTCTACCCAAATCAAATTTCACTAGCGCTCTCTTTGATGATTCATCCCCAAACCATCAGAATTGCAGAAATATACTGAACACAGAAGCCCCCACACTTGCATGTACAACAGAGCTAAGACTTTGTGATAAATTAGACAATACTGTCAACATGGTGTGTGTACTACGCATCGTCTCAGTGACAAAACAGGGCTCATTAGCTCCTTACCAGCCAGGGTAAGGATAATTTAAGGATAACTTCCTTTGCCCCCCACCCCCCTTTTTTTTTTTGACTATATAAATCCGAAGTCTTGCTGGATGCTTCTTTTAATCAATTATTAAATCTCAAATCAATACCTACATGAGCAATCACCAGTGAAGTGTTACCTGATGGGGCAGTGCTCCCCAAATGAAACCGAACTCAGAAAGTGTACTCAAATGCTATGCAGTCATGAGAATACAGACTTAACCTGATGGACATGGCAATGGTTTAACATGATGGCATGTATCTCCAACCAAAGCATCCCAGCACCATTCATTAAGAGTCAGGCTTATTTTCCAATGAACATGGCGTTGAATTATTCCAAGTAGAAGCTGTTCAAATTCTGTCCCCATCAAAGAACCAAACCCACCCACCCAAGCTGTATTAGAACAGAAAAAAAAAGCAAACTTTGAGGATAACGCCATAGATGTGCACAGAGCACTCACACACACATGCACAAGGCAAACAGGCTGGCAGGCACTGGAGGACTACAGAGTCACACACACAGTGTGGAAGGGCAGGACAGGGAGAGGGAAGGTGCACAAGTACTCACATACAGGGACCTGGGAAGACAAGACACTGGAGGACACAAGGCCATGCAGAAAGGTCGGAGCGCAACATGCACAAACGGATTTTCATTTCCAGCCCTGTGAGACCAGAGGCAGCACAGCCTGCCACAGACTCCCCTGCACCCCAGACTGTGTTCCCACATCAAGCACCTGCTTTCAGAGTGCTCCTGGGGCTGTGTGAACCCCATTGGTGCCATGCCACCCTTATGTGTCCTGCAGAGGCAGGACCTGTGGGGGCTGTGCTGTCTCTCCCAAGGGATGTCAGCAGCTGACCATCACCTGCTCCCTGCAGGGAGGGGACAAGCACTTCACTGAGGCTGGGGGCCCTGCAGCAGCACTCTGCAGGGTGATGGGAAGTCACTCTCCCCTGTGCCACACACATGGGAGCAGCAGAGGTGGTTGCTGTGTTCCTGTGCCTAGAAAAGGGATCAACGGCAAGGAAAACCCTCCCGTGGATCAAGGACAACTCTCCTGTGGATCAAACAGTACGAGACCCCTCACCAGCCTTGACATGGGCTGTGCCTCCCACACTCTGCAGCCTGCGGATGCCAGAAGTCATGTGGAGCCTCAGCTCTCCAGCCTGGCAACACATGAGTGGCTAAACAGGCTTCTGTGGAGCATTTCTGCAACCCAGAAAGGCTGAGCCGTCTTCCCCTCATTTGCACACGGGCAGAGCTGCTGAAATGGGCTCGCTGCTCTGCACCAGAGAGCAGCAGTGCCCAAGGCACCCAGCTGCTAAAAATGGATGCCCTGTGTAGGGTCAGCTCTCTACATGGGAGGTGGGAGGAGGTCAGGGCAGTGCCTTCGGTAAGAGATCTGGCCCAGGCAACGCTCTGTCAGGAGCATGTGCAAGGGAAGGAGGCTCCATCAGCCTCCCATCCTCTTGGGGGATAACTGGCAGCTTCTTGTCCCAGTCAGTATGGAGGGAGAAGGGGAGATGCTGTCAGTTAGCATTAGCAAGAGCTGGCACAGCTCTCACAGCAGCTTGCAGAGCACCATCAACACATTCCTCAGGCTCAAGCCAGCAATTTAAGTTGCTTGCTTTCTAGCATAAGAGTCTGGTAGTAATTTAAATCAGTGTAACTCCTCAAAAAGCAGCATTCTTAGAATTTCTATCCAATTTACAAGTCAAATCACATGGGTTAGCACAGTCCATGATGCTACCTTAAGTGCTCCAGAAAATTTTGTTTTGTTCATTTTTTGCAGCAATGAAATTTGCCTTTTAATTACAATTTTCTTGACTAGAATTTGCAATAATTTTTTAATCCTCTTTTTGGATAAGGATCAGAAAAAGGTGGTTTGGAGGTTTTGCAAGAATAGCACAAGGAAAACTGCTGTGAATATTAAAATTATTTCAGTGGACAATACTATAATTCAGGGGTTTAGTTAAACCTGCAGACTGTCAAAAATGAGATTCATTATAATTCATCCTGAGAACAGGCATCATAAGGGCTCTGTGCTAGTCCACAATTCTGCATATCTCTCCATTGAGAGCATTCCTTAAGAAGTGAAGTGAAACTTGGAGCAGTGAGTGCAGTGCAACCTGAGCCTATGCCCTGGATCTCACAGGACCAGGAGAAAAGACAATGTGGAGTCTGGTTTTCCACTCACAGTGGGGGGGACTGCTGGGGGGAGGGAGGGGAGCAAGCAACACTAGAGCCACAAAGGTTGAGAAATGTTAATAATTCAGCATGCACTAACATGCACATTCCTTGCCTTGAGAGCAAAGAGCTTCAATCGATTGCCTGGCTCCTTTCAGCATGGGAGTGGCTGTTTCCACACGTCTCAGGTTCCCTCTGAGGGTGAAGTTATCCCTTTGGAGAACCAGGGACACCCTCCTCCCTACTGCTGTCTGCAAAAGCTGTAGGCTCTAAGCTCAGGGCTCTCAAGCCAGTGCTGTTAGTCCCTCTCATGTGTTGAGACACTGCTGGCATCCAGTGAGGCTCTGCTAGAAACACAACAGCGCCAGGAGGACTGCCCAGGCTTCCAAAGTCGTGCAGTGCTGGTAGGAAAGGGGAAACCAAATTTCCCAATTTTCCTGCTGGCTGCCTTGGCCACAGTACAGCTTAGCAGATGTCAATGCTAATACCCCTCCCTCTGGTCTGCAGAGATCCAGGCACCTCTACTTGCCTGCTCCTGCTTTGGGGTTTCCTTTGAACCATGCTGGCATCTAATTCTGGGCCTCATCTTTCGCCTTCCGGGCACCCCATGGCAGGCTCACTGGCTGCTGCCCCATGGTGATGGAGAGCTGTGCTTGTGCTCTGCACATTTCTCTGCTCCTCTCTGAGCCAACTCCAGCTGCTCAGGTCCTTCATCAGTGTCTTGGTATCCTCTCCCCTTTGCTTGTCCTTTAAAGGCATGAGGGAACAGCAGCCTGAAGTCCCTGAACTCAAGCTGAAGTCTCTTTTGCTCTGAATGAGAACTAGAACTGCCTGTTCTGCTGCTCCACCCTGCTCCCAGCACAGACGAGGCAAGGTCGGGGGGGGCTCTGCTCTAACCTCCCAGCTGGGATGAGCAGCAGTGTGTGGTGCAGGGGCACATCTTCGAGAGCATGAGACTGTCCAACTTCATTACTTGAGCCAGGCAGCCTGAACGATCCCTGGTGCACAGATTATGTTCTTGCCCTCGCCAGACTGGTAACCTGCCAAAACTCCTGCCCTCCTCAGGAACCTCCAAGTCAAGAAGGACTGAATTTAGGAGCTATCCTCAAATACAATCATTGGTCTGCATGGTTTACTCATGTGCAGACACCTTTCATCTCTCCCCAATGCCATCACTTCACAAAAGGACTTCAAACAGAAAGGCAGTTGCTGAAGTCTCACAACCTATTGACAGAACCAACAGAAGGAGAGGAAAAATTGGAACCAGAAAAAATGCATTTACAGTCTAATCTTGTGCTCAAACAATGCTGTACTATTTATGCTCCCAATGTATCCTTGAGTGCTGACATTTTATAGACAATTTCCAAAACAGGGCCTTGCCATTTTTGGATTATATTTCAGCTATAACTTTTAGGTCTAATTATTTGTGCTGACAACCACATATAAAAGAGGATATATCATTACAGTGGTGCAGCACTGGAGACACATCAGCATTCAGCATACTGACATACTAATAGCAAAGTAAGGGAGAGCAAGATTGTGGAGCTCTGCAATTTGCATTCGCTCCCAGAAATTTCTCTGATGAAAATAACACAACATTAAGGAGGGGAATAAGAGAAAAGATCCACTGTATCAAGATAAAATAACTTGTTAATAAATAACCTTGTAGCAGTCACAGAGCAAGAATTAAATGCATGGGTTAGCAGTACAGAGTTTTAAGTAAAGCCGGAAAAATGTACGATGTAATTATCAGTGCCAAACAAATTATAAGCATGGCAAATCCCAATGGAATATTTAGAAACTAATTTCTGGCTTCACATTAAATATTTGTATATGTAGGTCTTTTTGGTGGAGTGGGAAGGAAGGGTCAACACAAAGAATGAGAAATTCTTCACTCCTGCTGGCTTATATCCATTCTCAGCTGCCTCCCTTCAGCTAAACCATGTGGCCAAAACATTTAAGTGCCCTGTCAAAGGTTTAGTCTCCAGAGGCATCTCAGCCATCACAGCAGTGCTCCAAATTCACTGAAATCTGGAAGGCTTTGGGCCTTGGGTTTGATTTCTTCTTTTTTCTTCCTTGTTCTCATTTTTCATCATTGTCTTGGGCTGAGGTAATTTTATCCTCCACAAAATCTATTTTTAGAAGGTAAACAACAAAGGTCCCGTTCCTCAGTACAATCTAAATCAGAGCATGTTCCAGGGAGAGAAATGGGATCGAACTCAGTGTACTGGAACAACCGCTATGACAATTTGTTAAAACTTGCTCCAGTGATGATCATAATTCATCCATCTGCCTGATAGTTTGTGGGAGACAAGTCAGGGTCTCTTCCCCATGCCACCTGGGGAGCAGTGTGAGCATCCCTCACCTCTAGCATGTGTGGAAGGACAGACCCCCACACAACCTGTTCAGTGAAGGAATCATCTCTGGAAACTAAACCCAGACTTCTGCCAGAAACACCAGCTTTCCTCAGCATGAAATCATGAGTGCCTCGAGCTAGGTCTGGAGCTAGATTTAATTTAAAGGCTGGAGTTGCCTTTCACTACTGTCCTTTATTTACCTCTGGCTCTCTGAGAGCAGCAGGACAGAGCAGAGCAAAGCACCAGTCAGGTTTTGCTGAGTGGCTACGAGCTCCTGTGCATGTTACCATGGACCTCCCTAAGCCACCTTTGGTACGGCTGGGGCCGCTGCCAGAGCTCCCTGCTCTTCTGGCAGCCCCAGAGAAGGAAGGAGAGGCAGACCTGCTTGTGCAAAGGACTCTTGTCTGAGCATGGACAGAGCATGGAAAATGGGCCAGCCCTGTGCAGGGACTGCTGAGGAGCAGGGAAATTGCCTCAGCACAAGGGATCTGGATCTCAGCCAGCTGCCCCTGCTGCCTCATGGAAAGGGAGGGCAGCATTCTGGGTTCTCCTCCAGCTGAGATCGAAAGTAAGCTTTTTGCCTCAAGTCAAAACTTTTAAAGCTTCAGGAGGAATTAAGGAACCCACTCTCCCTAGCAGCTTGTGAGAGGACTGATCATTTTGTCTCTGCTTCCAAAGGCTGTTCTTGATCTCCAGCTAGAAGGCAGCTGCAGTTTAGAGGTATTACACTTGCACCTAGCACAAATAAAGGGTTAGAGAAGGACTCCACACAGAGCAGCATGCACTTCTTCCTACCCTGCCTTTGACAAAACTGCCCTGACTGGAATTTGCATGCAAAACATCTGTGCATTTTAAATCTCAAGCAACAAAGGCATGCAGCAAAGTATCAATGCCATCACCAGAGTCACAGCAAACAGTAAGCAGATTTCACCAGGCACACTGTGGCTGTGCCTGGAAAGGAGCCAGTCTGCAGGGCCCCCTTCCCTTTTGGGGATGGCTCTCCTCTCCCTACTGGAAAAGTCCCATCTGACGTGGCGTACTGTAGATGGATAAGAAGTGAAAAGGACCAACCTTCTCGCTGATCTGAGAGATGAAAGTTTGTTTTGTTTGATGGCAGAGTGCGATGAAGATGAGGAGGGAATAAAAAAAGACAAGGAAAAACACAGAGAGTAAAAACAGGCCAAGCTTCATCTGTCTGCACACCACTGAAACGACAAGACAAGACTACAGAGGTCAGCCATGACTTCCCACCATGTACACACCACTCCACGGCAGGGACAAGAGAGGCCACACTCACACTGCTCTGGCCCAGAGCAGGGCTGGCCCCTCTGCCTCCCCGACCCACTCCCTGACCCTGGAGTCAGGGCAGAGGGGACTGCACATCCCACACATCCCCACATGGAGGGTGCTTCAGGGACGGCCCCGCTCTGGGCCATTTGCTGGATGCACAGACATGTTTACAAGTGCAGAACACACACACAGAGCAAAGGACTCCAGCCATCACACATGTGCTCCCATACACCCACTCCAGCTACAGAGATGATGGCAAAGGCACTTTAAACCCATTGACCACACACTGGGAAGACCATATAGGTAAATCTGAATTTTATAAAGTATGAAAGAAATGCTCCAAGTGGTGATTCGAAAAGTCTTCTACCATGAAGAGCTGTTCCCCCTCTCCAAACAAAGAGCTAAATGCAGCAGAGAGATATTAGGCAAGTGACAGACATGCGCAGTCTCAGCTGGGCTCAGTTTTAAGAGCCTTATTTGGTACATTGTGCTGCAAGTGAGAGATGGACAAGAAATCAGAAGGACAAAAACACCCAGAGAATTGAGCAGGTCCCAGTTTTTGTTCCTGCGGGAGAGACAGCAGAAGGTTAGTTGCATTTTCCTTATAGACAAAGGAGATCTTATTTCTCTAGCAGGAGTGACCTCACTGCAGCTACAGATCTGTGGCATACCAGCTGTAATCGAACCCTCGCTGAGAGAATACACAAATGGATTTGATAGTTAAAGACTGCTTATGAGTCACATTTTTGATGGGGGAAGGAGAAGGTGGGGGGAAGGAATTTGCTTTCCAGCAGAAACACTGCAAATTAGAGAACAGCATGTGGCATTATACAGTGCAACAGTACAGTAAGCCATTTCCAGCAATCAGAGGGCAGGATTTTACCCAACACTTGACACAGTACAGGCAAGGCAACAAGCTACCAATAACAGCTACCACAGTGGCCTATGGAGTGTAATGGAGCTTGCTAGAGAACAGTAAAGCATTTATTTACATTTTTTAAAAATTGTAGTGATACCAGGGAACTCGAACCAGCCAATTCAGAGGATAACTGGCCCGTAAGTGAGGGCCATACCCAGAGAGGAGCCCCACCAAGACATCTTTAAAACAAACAGTCCTAAGCTTTAAGTCCAAATTTCCTCTGTCCTGCTTTAGAAAGGGGATTTATCTCTTGGTCTACAAAATCTTAGCATAAGGCTCATTTGATCCTGTGAGACCCTGTGATGGGAGGGAACCTCTTTATTGCTGCTCCCAAGCCAGCACTTTGTTTCCTAATCTAATGGAGCATATCACATCTGCATGGCTTCAGCAGACAATGAGGGGCTCCTGCCTTCTGCTCAGCTCTTCCCAACAGAGAGGATTTGTTTCCTGCCCTTGCTCAGGAAGGACAGTGCTTCTGGCAAACCAGGTGTGCTTGTGGAAGGCTGCATTTCTGGAAAGCAGCACTAACATTGCAATAGGGCAACACAAACTCCAAGTGCCACCAGTAATGGACCAACCTGCTGTACCCACTCACTGGGACTGTGAGACTGAAGGGCAAGAAGCTGGTCAAGGGTGTGAGACAGAGGGATGATGCTGGAACAGCTACAGGAATACCTGTCCTTGTTGCTGAAGTCTCCAGAGCCAACCCCTGCCCTTGGGAGGGACTGATGGACCCTGGCCATACCAAGGGGACTCACTGTGGTGCCACTTGGCCAGCCTGGGGGCAAGGTGAGGGGTGCTGCTCCAGCAGGGGGATAGCCAGCAGCTTTGTTTTGGGCAGTCTGGCAGGGATCACACTACATCAGTGGGCACAGAGAGGAGTAGGCTCCAGCAGTGGCTTTCCACGGGTGTTGACACTTCAGATTAGAGCAGGAAAGGTGAGGAGACACATGTGAAACACACTAATTTAAACAGATTACTTTCTGGTTTGTCAAACATGAACAAGTTTAGGACCTGCTATTTGTCATTAATTGCTGGATTATCTCTTAATCTCATTTTATATTAGTGGCTTATAAGCAATAAAAACCAGTAGCAGGCTATTTTAGAACAGCTGTAAAGCAAGAGGGAACACCTCGGCAGAAAGTTCTCTCTGCTCTTCCCTTAGTTAAGGCTTAAACAGGTGCTGCTTTATCTGACATAAACTTCATAAATGGTAAATTCAAAGTTTCGTCTTCTTACAGGTTCCATTCACATGGTCCCTTATCTCCAGTTACCTATCCAGGTCACTCCTAAGGTAAAATGCATGTTTTATCAATGTTCTTTCTGCTTTTTTACAGAACAAATGACTGAGCAGTTATGGTAAATAACAACTGCCTCCCCACCATGCAGGGACAGAGGCAGAGGCTTTAAGCCTGGGGTTAGCCAGAGTATCCCCTGTGCAGAACACTGTGGCTCACTAGGCAGGCTCCTGTATTCTCATGAACCTGAGCTGCCTGGCAGTAAGCTGAACACGCCAGTCTAAGTGCAAGTCAAGTCACAGCAGAGAAGTCATCAGAGGACAGCGAACTCTGGAAGGTAAAAATGGGGCTCCATTTGAGATCCAAGCTGAAACAGCAAAGAAGCAAAGAGCAAGGCTGTATCAGATACATGTCTGCATCAGACAAGTCTGCCAGTCCTGACTGTCAGACGGCTCTCATGCTCTACAGGCAGAAATTCCTGTGCCAATTGAAATTGGCTTTTACTCTGCCACAGATGTACTTGTCTGTGCAGCAGCAGCAATACTCTAACCACAGCAGCTTGCTGCAGAAAGAATGAATTTGGATTTATGGGGGGATCTGCTTTTGAATAGTCTTGGTCATTAGCTACCTGAAACAAGGCAGGGGCTGTGGCCAGGATATGAATGCACAGGTCTAAGAGCTTAGATTGCTAGCTCAAACAAAGGAACATATTTCCAAAGCTTTTCAAAGTGGGAAGCTAATACTACCCTGAAAGCATCAAGAAAGTTCATTATCCCAACTGGTTTTACAATTCTACTGGGAACTACCAGCATCTGTCCTGTGTGAAAACCCTCTGGTACTATGCAAGGCATTAATATAAAGGCCAACCCAGACACTTTGGAATCCAAAAGACAGAGAGGTTAGCAAAAACCTAGAGGGGGTTGAACCTGTTCCTGATTATCTCCAAAAGCACATCTTGTGTCTCAAGGATTCCACATAAATCAAATTTTCTCCTTTACAGCTTCTAGTGGTATAGAGGAGCAAAAGGACAGATTGTCTTTTTTACGCCAGATTACATGAAAATAAGACAATCTTCCATTATATCCGATGAACAATGTTCTCATGCCACAGTGATGAGTATATTCCATCCTAGAGAGACAGACAGGATGCTCAGGGTGCCCAACCATCCTTTCCCATTCATAGTGCACACACATGCATGCATGAATTTAATTATGAGCAGAAAATCTCAGAGCACCAGAGATGTATTTCTTAGTCCTTTGTGCAAGTGGATAGTGAAGGGGAGGAAATGGACATTTAGTTGGCACAGATAAGCAAGCCTAATTGTTCCACAGATGTCTGTTCAGGTCAGGTGGGGAGGAGGGAGAAAGAGGTTTTGAAGTACATTTCTGTGTTGCATTATCATACACTGAGCCACCAGTCACTCTCCTTCTATTTTCCATAAAGGTCATTTTACAAATAATAAGACTTGAGCCTTGCAATGCACTTTGAACCATCAAAGGACTTGGCAAAGAATAATATTGTTAAGCTTATTTAGTTGAGTTCTATAAAGCACATTGGAATCTTTAGATGGAATGTGCTAGCTGAAGGACAAGGAACTATTATTTATTAAACCATGATCACTGCAACTATTACAGCACAGCAGAATGCTCTGACAGTGAACACGCTTCCTTGCCAGGAGAAAACACAATGAAAATATTCATAGTAATATTTGGGGAGGAGAAAATTTGGAAGAATCTTCCATGTGCTTCTCTGGCTCTGAAGCTGGGCAGCTCCAGTGTGAGGATGCTCAGTGACAGCAGCACGAGCCACAGTGCCAGTGTGAGCCTGCTCACAACCAGCACCTGCCCACACTACAGCTGCCCTGACGTGGGTCTCAGCAGCACAGCTACAGCTTCAGTGTGGACAAGCACCCGGGGGCAGAGGAGATGAAATTAAAAGCACTGGAACTCCATAAAAAGAAGGGCACTTCCTTCAGCAGTGTCACTGGTCCCTGCTGCGCTGCAGTACCGCAGCATTATCCCGAGGCCAGGACTGTACACAGGGGCGTTGTGGCCCCTCAGGCACGGAGCAGCAGCCGAGGGATGCGCTCTGCGGCCTCCTCCGCAGCCTGCCTTTGCTTCTTCTGACGGTCCGGGGCAGACAGCTGTCCGGAGCAGCAGGCAGGGTCAGCCGCTCTGATTCAACTGCTGGTTTGTGTTTCCTGTCATCCAGGCATCTCCCTCACAAGTCTCTCCAGACTCTGCTTGCCTGTAATCACTGCCAGGTCCTCAAGCACTGGCAGTGCCCCTCTCTGGTCAAGTATTGTCACCCTCATCAACCCTGAGGAGAGGCAGGCTTAACGGAGCACATTGCCAGAAGTGTGCATATACAGCTGGGCTGTAAACAAACGTATTCCCTTGTTATTTAGCCATTTTTTCAGACATCTCCAGTTTTGGTTGCTGACTGTTCAACCACTGTCCTCAGCTCTTGCTCTTCTCCTGGCAGTAGCCTTGAGCTTTGACTGCTGTTGCTATTTTAGCTGCTTTAATATTACATAAGCAGAAAATGTTCTTTTTAAAGGCGTCAAGTCTTCTTGCTCCAGGCCCGTGTCAGTCATTCAGAATTATTATTATTTACACAAGGTCCCTGCTGCAGTAAGTATCATATAGCCACAAGTAGCCATTTCAGTGAGCTCCCTCCGTGTCTGAGCCTAAGCTACTGCCAAGTTCTCAAGGGTAAAACTCTGCAGAGGCCAGAGAATTGCTGCTAGGGACAGAACAGCAATCCGAATTTCATTTTGGGTGATGGCTCCTTGGTGAAATTTGGCAAATAAAATTTCAGACTCCAAGCAGGGTTCCCTGCTGCCAAATGAAATACTAGTCTGGCCTTTCAAAAAGCAGGTCAAGAAAGCACAGATTTTCTCAGTAATACAATTTCTATTTACTGCAGTCTGATTTACTAGTTTGCAATTTGGGGACAAAGCAGATAATTCAGTTTTAAATGGCCTTTTTTTTTTTTTTTTTAAAAGTAGCCGTGCAGCTCCTTCTCTACAGTAAGTGTAGCATTTTGGGCTAGAGAACTTACTGCACTTGCCCCACTGGGCCGTGCCTTGGAGGCCTGAAAAGCAGCACTTAAGAAGAGAAAACTGGGCAGCAGATTTCTCAACTGATGTCAAATATGCAGCCAGGGCTCCTGTAAGTAGTAGTCTAATAGCAATGGCATTGCTCACTGCTGTAAGCAGCACTGGGGAACACTTCTAGTGAACTCCACAGTGTTCTTATTCTCATTCTTATGTACAGTCTTCCAACTCATCTGCTTCATGTGCAGAGAAAGCCAAGGGTAGAAAATCCCTTCATACAGGGAAAGAGGAAAGTGACAATGCATTTATTGTGGGGTGCACCACACAGGCTACCACCTTCACAAGCATTTTGTAGGACAAGACTTGTGACTGAAAATTTTTCTCTTTGTGCAGATGTCCCTGAAGCTGTAGGCAAATGAAAAGTGAAATGTGTTCCTAAAAACCCAATAGCATAGGTGAGTCAGTGCAATTACACTATACTCCCAGTGAGCATGACAAAATGACACCACCTTTTTTTTTTTTTCCCATACTAGGTCCAATCTACCTTCTACTCTTAAATGAATTTCTTAAATGTCTTGAATCAATGTCTTGGATCTTTTGCTGCTAAATTAGACAGTAAGCTCTCTGGATTAGAGGAATCACATCTTCCATGTTTCTATTCCCTTCCTTTCTCCCTGTAGCACCATCAAGTCCCAAATCTAATCATTGTTACAGTATATTGTGGTAGATGTAACCATGGACCACAAAGGGATGAGTGTTACTTCACGGTGGTAAGGATAACATTCAGACCAGCACTGGCAAACTCGCTGTGGTTAAAGGGCAGGATAGGAATATGCCAAAGTGCTCTCTTCAAAGTCCCTGCTATGGTTCAAATAGCCACCTTGCCCTGGCACACTCCCTGCCCTTGCTTTCACCCTATTCTTGCTCCTCTGATGGTCTGGATGTTTTGCGCCACCATGGAGCAGTGGGAGGCAGTCAGCTCCCAGTGCTGCTCCCAGCCCCATCCCAGCAGCCAGATAGACCCATCAGTCCAGAAGCAGAAAGCTTACGACGAGGGTTGCTTTCCAGCACACTTAGTAAGATGAAAATAATAGCTCCAAGGAAAATGCATCCATTTTCCTTTACAAATCCCTGGTGTGGAAATGTTTTAACTTTTAATGAAGTCCATCTGTGCAGAAGTGCTGGCTCTAAAGGATTTACAGAGACAAGACACTGGTGTAGCCTGCTCCTTCTTCCTCCTGTTTTTCCATTGATATAGAAAGCCCTGAGCAGTGCCCGGATACTCCTTCTCAGCGCCCAGTCTCTTCCTTTGTTAGCATGAAAAGTATAAAGATGCTAATGAGCCTGTGCTTTCTAACAGAGCCCACTCACACAGGATTACCTGGGAGGCTAGGAAAGGGGAGAGAATATGATCAAAAACATAAATCCCAAGAGTCAAGAGACAAACAAACATTTGAACTATTAGAAAAGCGATAGGCTGTAAATGAGAGCAGGCAAAGCAGTCCCAAGAACTACACAGACTGGAAATTAGTGCTGCTGCTCAGCACTCAGCCATGCTTCCTGAGGAAGTGGACAACTGCTTGGGTATTGACTACAATGAGGTCAATCACTATAAAACCACCAAGCAGTGGTGGTGTAGCCCACAGACTTAATTTCCACTTTAAATTAGCATTAATTCATGTCCTCTCTAGTAAACATTCAGGCACTTTTTAAAGATCCTACTGCAAGTCACTAATGACAATACTGTAGGACTATCACAAAAAGAAAAAATCAGGGATTTCTATCCTGCATCTGAGACCTGAGAAAGTAAGACATTTCTATTTTTTTTCTTTGCATGAAAGAAATAAAATACTGTTCTCAGTTTGAGTAACTTTTCAAAGTATTTAACTAGTGTAGTAACAATAAGACTTTTTTTTTTGTAGAACATTTGCTATCAGAAACTGTAAGCAAAAATACCATCTAGGACTTAGTATACACAGGAAATATCTGGTAACATCATCATAATTTATGGGGTGCCTTGTCTTAAATATACAGATGGACTTTATCAGGATCACATAAGTTAGGAGATTCACATTGTAAAGATTATGCGCAAGAAAAAGGCTTGTTCAAGACATTTATGTGTAAAAAAGTGACAGTTAATAGCAAAACATATGTCAAAGAACATGCTTTTGTCGGTGAACATGAGGATCCCCTCACATGTGCAGACTGCCCACAGCCCATGCTTAGTCCCACAGGACAGATGAACCTTGCTGAGCACAAGCCAAGTGTTACATCCAGTACACTCCTCAGTCCTCTGGGATTCATTTGCTAAACAAAGAGCGTTCATTAGTAAGAAATCGTAAAATTGTTAAGAAGAGGCTTTTCTACCTCTTGAAGCTTTTGTGCCTTTTTCAGCCACATGTCTATAGAAAATAGAACATTGACTGTCTGAGCATGTCACAGGAAGCAAAAGCATCCCAAATACTGCAGTAATACAGCTGGATATCCACACAAACCTATGCAAGAACAGCCAACCTGGTAACTAGAATCCTTTCTCTCAGAGAGCAAAGGGTCAGTCTGGGATGAGTTTTAGTACAGCTTGCCTGAAAAATGAAATTGCAAGAATACAGGGAATTTAAAATCATCCATAAATATATTCTGAGAGTGAAATGAGTGATTCCACTGCATAGATATAGCTTCATCTTCTGAATATGCTTAATTGGATACTTCAGTCTTCCAAAGACTCTTATAATCCAAATTAGGCTGCAAAATAAGAAAGCAGTCCCCCGTAATAAGCAACAAAAACAATGCCAGAAGCCACCCCTAGAAGCAAACACAGAGCATGAGAAGACTTAACCATTCTCATGTCCACTTTCCATACTAACCAATGCATATACAACCTTAAGATTGTATTTTCTTTCTTTAAATCAGAGGAAGGAAGAAATGAATATGAGATTTTATTATTAGTCTGTTGATTTACTATATGGAAATAAAACCTGGTTCTAACTTCCTAATAAGCACCAGCAAAAGAATGTTCTTTCTTTTCTTGGGAAAACCCGTAACTACATTTCCCAGGGGCTCCTGACCAATGACTCTGGTTCTATAAAGTTTCATATAAAACAGCACATTTTTTTTCTTGCTGAAATTAACAGAAAGTATACAAGGAATTTAGCACTTGCTTCTCTCCAAGCTAATTCAAACACCTACAATGTAGAGCAGCAAAACTGCCAGGAGACTATCCTAATATAAAACCTAGTTATTTTGGTACATTGAAAACAGTTTTAAATTGGCAACACAGCATAACCATTAGAAAAATTGCTTCACATGAATTGTGGCTAATTTCCAGCAGGTTCCCAGTGTGAGCCATTAATACCCAGAGGTTCAGTCATTGATGCATATAAGATGGATTAGGACAACTCCAAAAAGCTGTGCAGTTTTTAAAGGTACACATTCCAAAGCAGAGGCCTAAATATTGGTTCAGTATGGCTGAGAATCTCTGGCAGATCAGAGCATGACCAGTTTTACACTATGCCACCAAAGGTTACTTTATACTGAAATGATTAAGCACTTCTTGATCCCAATCAAGATAACTATGACACAGAAGTTAAGGAACTCAAGAGAGAAAGGAATTCCCATTCTGCTCATGTTTCAGTATTTTACATAACACCACATAAACAGCAAAAACAGATTTGCTTTGTGAGTCAAACACAATGTTGATCAAAGATATCATTGAACTTAACTTGCTGGTTTTTGAACAAAAGGCCCCATCACACGATCCACACTGTAATCAGGGCATGAACGCAAGGAACGTTCTCCTTCCACTGAAAACCATGGAGATTTTGGGAAGGAGGAGAGTGACCTCCTTGGATAGAAGCTGCTCTTACCTCGAACATAAAGGTTGGCTGGGGCAGAGTAGCGGGTTCCTGCGCTGTTGGTTGCAACACACTCATATTTGCCTTGGTCTGACTCCTCACTGTTCTCTATTTGCAGAGCTCCTGTACACAAACAAGATGAAACAGACAATTCAGGTTATGGCAAATCTGGTAATCAAACCAACAGCCTCTGAAAAGGAAGGCCATGCCCCACACTTTTAAGGTATCTTCCTGGATAAATATTTCATGATGTTCCCTGGACCCACAAAGTACCAGCATGCAGACAAAGGTACCCAGTCTGCTGTTAGAAACTTGTGAAATTGATTATTGTTATTTTTCTAATGTGCAGGGAACCAATTATTGATTTGTTTCTAACCATCCCAACCACTTCTACTTTTTTGCTTTAATAAAGGAAGAAAACATACACATACACACATATTAATTACAGCTTCGTATGGGACTCCTGCCTAATAAAAGGACCTCTAATAAGTTTTGAATCAAAACAGGCAAGCACAAAGCACACTTAACTGTAGCTATTTCTTATCTGATCCACACAATGCCTAGCAAACACTCAACAAATTACAAGCTTCCTGCAGAAATTGGCAGAGTCCCATCCCTCCCACCTCACCACTCTTCCTTGGTGATGTTTCAAAAAGACATCTCTTTTGAGAAAACACTTTGCCTTTCATCAGCTTTTTCCATGTTAGTGCTCTCTGTATTTTTTCAGATTTCATCATATACAATATAAAACCGTAGAAAGTTAGTCTGAGACAAGAAAGATACACACCAATGCAATGCACCCAAATTGCTGCATGGTGCTCATGTGAAGGCCACCCTCCCTTTGTCCCAGCAGTGCCTGCTCCCCCGGCTTTGGGTCAGGAGTAGATGCTTCTCCCAGCCTACATGTTCCTTGGGACATGATCTGACCCCATCCCCAAAGTGCCAAATGCATGAGGGGCACATGTAATTAATGGCAGCAACTGTCAGGGCACACAGGGTAGCACTCTACATGGGGAACCTGTACAGCACCAAGGATGTAGAAGTGAGCCATGGTCTAAGCTGGTTTTCTTTCATCTACTCAGCATATTCCACTGGTGTCCAGCAGCACTCAGCCCGGCAGCCTGGATTTTTCATCCAAATTCTTGCCCAGCACAGATGACTGCACAACTGGTCACACCTAGACTCCCTTAACTGGGCTCCACATGCAGACTAAAAGATGGAGATGCAGAGAAAGAAAGAAGCAGGATGCGTATGACAGCAATCTGGCACTGCAGGAGTGTGTGGCCTCTGGCCAGACACTGAAGTGGCTGCTGCTCAGCCCCTTTTCTCCAGGCATTGTGGGAATAATTTTCTAAGTGCCTCCAAGTGCTCAAATTCTGCTGGTTAGCACTGCCTGCAAGAAGGGAACTCTGCTCACAAACCATATACTAAACTAAAAAATGTTAACCCCTTTGCTTGTAATGATCTGAACTCATTTCTGCCCACCACGGTTCAAAATGACCACTGAGAGCCGCACTGAGAATAGCTGGTGAAATTGCCTTCTCCCTTCTTGCTGGTTCAAGCTGCAAAGGTCAAACTCAGTTTTTCATATCATCAGAACAGAAGAAAAACTAATGTGAATCAAGCACTGCCACCTACATTATTTAGAAGGATAAATTGAGACTGTAGCATAAGCCTATATGTCATGGGGAAAAATGAAGTTCCCTGGGTTCTGCCATATAATAAAAATGATCTAGAGAGTCCTCCCTATTGTTGCATTAGCGCTGGAAATGAGGCTTCAACTAGACAGAGAAAGCTCGTTTGCAGAAAGTCTTTCCACCTACCAACAAAAGGATCTGCCAGCTTGCCTGGCCATAGCACTCTCCGGACAGCCGCAGGCTGAAGCCTACAGAGCTCTGCTGCTTAATTCAGGGACAACAGTGAATTTCTACACCGTGTCTGGGAAAAGTATCTTCAAGCAGACATCAGCATGATAGGCAGTGGAGCAGGACAAAGTTTCCCAGCATTGACAAGATACAGAGAATCAGAGAATCTAGAAATGGAAAAGACCTATTAGGTTACCTTGTGCATCCCTGGGGACCAGGGCAGGATTGCTCCCTGTTGTAAATGTGCTTGTCTTGTGTCCAATCCCATTTTAAATGTGCCAAGTGATAGGTCTTTCACTACTTCCTCAAGGAATTGATGCCACTGTCTGGTTATGCTCTCTGTCAGGAAGATTTTCTCAGAACTCACCATATATTACCTCCTTTTGTAATTTCTGCTCATCATTCCTTGGGCATGCATGTGCTGCAGAGCTCATTCCAAGTGCTTCCACCAAGCTTATCTGGGAAAAGCTGTCTTTTGCAAAATATACCCAAGCTTAACAAAAAAAAACCCAACTGGCTGGGCTGGAAACAGCCAGCTTCAAGCGATAGTAGTGTCTGCCTAGAAAAAAAGTAAGATCCCTAGATAATTCTGCCATAAACACAGACCTTTTTATATGACCATTTTAGCCATTTAATATCTATCACTGGTACTTTTTTTACCCTTTATACTCAGATCACCATGACTCTTAAATGTCAATCAAACTATTTTTCATCTTTGGGGCCTCAATAGCAAAAAGAAAAAAAGAGAATGAAGAAAATGAGGGGAGTTTCAAAAGACATGCTGCTATTGCCTGTCAACACAGACCAATTTCTAGAACCATACTATAAACATGCAACGTGTCAGCAACTGCCTACAAACTACTCAGGGACATTGGGCAAGGGACTCTGGCTTTGGGTTGGCACAACTATTCAAACTGTGGTGTGTCAGGAGGAAGACAAGAACCCAGAGCAGACGGAAATCAGCACAAACCTCTCATACGAAACAAAAAGAAAATAGGTAGTGCAATAAATCATCGTTAGACAAACATACAGATCTTGCAGCACAACTGACAGCCAGCAGAAACTGGAAGGATCATGGTAAACTGATTGCAGTCAGTGGGGTTGTAGGGGTTTTCTTGAAGGACAACCTACAACTAAGTAATGGATCCAGGAAAGTGTAGGCTGTCTCAGAGTACAAAGATTTATGAATAAAGCTAAGAAGCTTAGACATTTCTGGAATCAGAAAGCTGGAGGCAGACATGCATCTGAGACTTGGGAAAAAACTTCCTAAAAAATGCTCTCAGCCCTAGTTCAGTGATCCCAGAAAAAGAAAGAGATCATCTGTTGGAGGGTTCATGACTAGGGTGGACAGGACACATAGAGTACAGGAAAGTTAAGAGCTGAGTTCTGAGTATCATCTTCCCCTGAAATTCATGGAAGCTGCATCCAAGGATGCTCAAAAGCGCAGTGAACTCTTTGCTTTGACAAGTACAAAGGATCTGATTTCTATTCCTAGCCCCGTCAACATCTCATAATCTTCTGCGCCTCTGCAAACCAGGGCTAGAAAGGCTGATTTATTCATTACTTTGGGATTTATGTTGCATAAGTTGCTGAGTGAGGTCTTGTTCACACAGGATGTTACTGCAGACTTCTCACATGGACTCCCCCAGTACTCCTGTGCCAGGTGCCTTGTTCCCATTTGTGTGGCCAAGTCCTGACATGCAATCAGACAGCAGGGCTTCAGTGGATGCATGAGGGCCATCTACCACCAGGACGTGGATACAAGAGGAGCAGTGAACAGCTTGTTTGGGAGCTTGGGGAGCTCTGCAGCAGCACATGCACATCAGAGTGAAACCTGTCCCTGCTGAGCACCACTCAATTCCTGCTGCTCCTCTGCAGCATGGCTCCAGAGGAATAGGGGAACAATTCCTCACCACACTGCCATGTCACATCAGTGTTGCTTGTGCCTCAGACCTGCTCCTGATAACACATCTCAGCTTATCAGAGAGCTGGCAGTTCCTAAGAAAAACCCCTGGCTGCTCTCCAGTGCCAGGGAGAATGGTGACAAGGCAGAGTTTTCTAGGGCTGAGGGCAGGAGTCAGCTCTGCTGACTGACAAGCATTCCTTACTTTAGATTCTTTATTCCTCTTTACTCTATGCTGGTATCTTGCCAGCCTCTCCCTTTCCTCTCCTAGCTTTTCTTTTGCTCTTTAACTTGGGCACAGACAACAGCCCTGTTAGCAGCTTTCCAAGATACTTATCTATTCAAATATACTTGTGCTCAGGCAGAATCATTAGTTGCAGTGACAGTAGTTAAAAGAAACATTTAAAAAGTGCCCTGCACAGAGAAAGCATGGGGAAGGCAGATCCTGATAAGGGATGCTTTTTGGCACTGCTGGGTACTGTTGTGCCATGGAGGGCTTGTCACTCTCTTCTCCAGGTGACAAAAGGCTCTGAGCTGCCGTACAAACTGATCCCTCTGAAATCCTGCTCTGTAGCTCATTGGGAGCTTGTGCTCTCTTCTCCCAGAGAGCACCACATGGAGCCAAACACCACAGCTCCTGGGGCAATGCTTTTCTGTATCACTCCAGGTTGGAGCTCCATCCCCAGCAGTGGAAACAGCTCTTTTTCTCTATCAGGGCATTCACAGCCTCAGTCCTCTGGGCTGACAACCAGGGGACTGACTTTTTGCCCTGGTTATAAAATCAGACAAGGAATTAAATGCTCCTGTAAGTCACCCAAGAGTCAGAGAAAACAGGCTGCAGACACAGCACTCATCTAAGAAAAGGACTTGCAATGCAGATATAATGAACCCAACTACCTGACCAGGGCTCTTCCTCTCAGCAAAGCGGTAAATTTAGCCCACCTGCACATTAGAGCATATGGCTATCCTAAAAATCTCCCTTTTCTTTCCATCTACTTCCCATCAACTACCTTCACATAAAAACTACATGATTTTTCCTCCAGCAGTATTCTTAGCACCCTCCTCAGCCAGTTCCTTCAACAAATGCTCAAGTGTGGGTCCCAATTGCTTTTGCTAAAAATTTCCTCCTAGGGAAGGAGAATTTCTCTAATAAAACCCAGAGAGCTGTGCAGCAGGGTCAGAGACAATCCCAGATCAAGTAAGGACTCATAAATGTCAATATGGTGGACAAAGAAACAATGTGAAGCCCTGACAATGGGAGAGTTGGACTCTGACATCCTGGCTGCTGCCTGAGATAACAAACACTTGCTATGGGAGCTGCAAAAAAACACCAGACCATGTGAGAGTCACTAAGAATGAAAATAAGCCATTTCCCATATTCCCTACTTTTGGAAATTTATAACAGCAGCATCTCCCAGATGCTGATGTACAGAGGATTGTACCTAGTCTCCACAAGCTATTGGCACTGCCAAATATGCAAAACAAGGTAAGTACAAATGTATTTATATTGATAGTGTTCATTATGGTTATTATGCCTGTGAGGATGGGGATTGGCATACAAGGGGCCTGTTCTGGATGGCAGCACTGCTGAGAAATCACTCTCCTGAGCACCAGAGGCAGCTGCTGATGGTACCTGACTGCTGCCAGGAGCTGGACTCAGGCAGAGGAAAGGAGAGCCAACATTCTCAGCAGCGCAGGGCCTCCTCTTAGACAGGAGAGTTTCAGGATGCTCTGATTTCTCACTAGCAGGTACAGGGAATCTCAGGGGACTCTGCCTCAGAAGCAAAACTACAGCACTGTCAAAAGCACAGTAACACCTCTGTGTGCTTCTAAAGGGACATGAGTCAATCTGAATGTGACAGTAAGAAACATGGCATTACAAGCATTTCCCGGCACTATCCCACCCAGCCTCCCCCTGACACTTCTCCTACAAGTAGATCTCATTTTAAAATTGTTTTTCTTTTGCTTTCTTTTGGTGACTGGAAAAGCTCAAGAAATGGGAAGAAAATCCTATAATACACAAAGTACAACCAAATGTACAAACACATATTCAAAGAGAGACAGCAAAATTCTTTTAGCTTCCTCTAATCTCTTTGGATAGCTTTACGCTCCAGCTTGCAGGATAGCATTGAAATAATGGAGCTATATTTAAACCACTTCACTTGGGACTGGAAAAGGTTTAGCTAGAGCTATACAGAAGTCGGTGCGGGTGTTTACCTGGCTTCCCAGACAGCTTCTGACACCCAAGTGAGCTGATCTAAAGTTAATTCAGACAGACCTCTGCTATGCTGACGTCTGCAAGGAAGAAATACTCTTATGTATAGGAACCTCTGATATTTCCTGTGGTGACAGAAAAGTAACAAAGAAACCTGACTGGAAAGGGATAATACCCGAGATGATGGTATTTGTTTACCTCCTCATGTGTATCCAATCTAGTCCAGCACCCACTGGAAACACAACTGCACTCTGCTCTCTCTTACAGCCCAGAGCAGGAAAATGCAGCCAGGTTTCATAAAAGGTTGAGTGAGTTAAATTGCAGAGAAATGCTGGAAATTAACATCTTATATTCTACTTTCAAAATAAAAATGGTGCATAAGTTGCTCAAACATGGATTTGCTGATACTATCTGTGGGTCACCTTAAGAAGCCAGCTCTTGCCTAATCTGAGAGGCATTTGCCAGCTCTGTGTCTTTCTGATGAACAAGCAGGGATTTCAAGATTAAATTACGATCTGAGGCAGTCCCAGAGGTGTAAAGAGTGAACCTACAGATGGAAATTCAGCATTACGGATGGAAATTCCTCCTGTTTCAGGGAAGCCAGAGATGTCTCGGACAGAAAGGACCAAATACGTGTGGGTAAGGTCAAATAAGTTTGTTTAGAGATAAAAATCTCTTCCTGTTTGGAGGGGTGTATGATAGAATATCTCAGGTCATCCTCTGTCTAAACACCTGCTGTTCCCTCCAGGTGGGTTTGCCGCCGCTCTGACAGAAACGTCTTGGATACCCATCCCAAGAACTGCAGACACACAACTCCTAGCGACACAGTCACAGCAGCAATGACATCAAACCAAAACCACCCCTTCCCCCCAAACGTTATTACCAAAAGGGTTCATTAAGAGTAATTAGTTCACCCTTCCTTTCAGACCAAATTAATGGATTCCAAAGCATCAAACTTACCTTAATGAGGAACAAGAGTGCAGCTGGGTATAGAACATGGCAGAACAGTCACTTCTACATGGACACAACCTCACCATCATAAAAGCACTTTCATCTAATCTGTCGTTATCTTTAGAAATTCAATGACCTCCATTTTAAATAAAAGGCATCAGGCTGACAGAAATCCTCTAGGAGAAGCCAGAGAGCAGCACGTGGCTTCTGTTTGCTCTCACAGAAATGTCATCTTTGACATTCAAACAGGACACATATATTTTAAATAATGTCAAGAACACTCTTAAAATACCTCATCAGGACTCAAACGGGGGTGGGAAGGGGGTGGGGGTGTGGGAAACTTATGTTTTATGAGATGGATGGTTCTTTCCACAGAGATGCGATCGGTTCCCAAGCAGGACGTATGAAGTATCCATGTGGTTCTGGTGCTGAGTCACTAATGTCATCAGCCAGGACGGGTGTGCAGCAAAGCGTGAGGGGAGGCCCTGGGATGGCTGCACACTCAGCGTGCTCGGCCGGGAGCTCAGAGCGGATGGCGACTTAGCATTCCATCTGTCACTTCATTTTAGCATTTGCAGTAGAAATAGGAGATGAAGAAATAGTTTTAAGGAGTTTGTAACATCACAGCTGTCAATCTCCAGTGTTCCAAAGGGAAGAATGACAGATAGGTAAACCCATTCATATAAAAATAAGGTTTGCAGTCTTTTTCCCTGACCCAGATTTGCTACAAAGGCAACTTAATGCAAATATGTATCAAATAGCAATTCACATTTACTCTAAAATCACTTAACGGAAGCTGAAAACATTAACCCCCAGCAACAGAACCAGTTCCAAGAATAAGATTATTAACTTCCAGCAGTGATTCAGGGAAAAGGGGGAGGAAAAGGGAGAAGGGGAAAAACTGAACAAACGAGGTTGTGTTGATTTATAGGTAGTAGTCATTCTGTCAAGAAATCCAGAGGTCAATCAAGAGGGGTAAACCAAAATCACAAGAGAATTCAGAAGGGC
Source organism: Pseudopodoces humilis (assembly GCF_049639895.1). Taxonomy (NCBI): domain Eukaryota; kingdom Metazoa; phylum Chordata; class Aves; order Passeriformes; family Paridae; genus Pseudopodoces; species Pseudopodoces humilis. The sequence continues at coordinate 21,328,405 of NC_142209.1, read as the reverse complement.
CTCAGCACATAACACTGATTAACATGCTAAAGTTAATCTAAAGAGACAGCTTTGAGTGTTTAGGCTAGAAAAAACAACACTCCAATTGGAAAGTCATTACTGGTGCACACAGGCTGTGAAAACTACCCAGGGACTGTGCATCAGACTGGGCTGGGCTGTCAAACCAGGGGTGGGTTTAATTAATGAGGGCTTAAACAGCCAGATACAACACTTCTGATTTATCTATTTAAAACAAACCTTAATGATGCAAAACAACATCGGAATGTCCAGCTCAGAAAGGGGGGTCTGGGTCAGTGCTTCTCCACTATGCCATCACACTAGAGGGTGAGTGCACTTAAAAGAGAAACATGAGGAACACAAAGGTGTTCCTTATCCCAGAGTCACGTTTACTCAACCTTTCAAGAAATTTTCTCCTTCCACTTAGAGTTTCATGACCATCAGCAGCAGCACAGATGAATTTGACCATTCTCTTGTGAAAATGTTACCTCCAAATCCTTATACCAAAGCAATCCATCTGAAACCCTTGAGACACAAGACCTCAGAAGGTCACAACTGTGTGGGAAGTTCAGAGACTTTCAGGAGCTGCAAAGCATGTCAGCTCTTCTGTGGTGGAGGTCTGGGAGCATTTCCCAAACTTTTGCAAACTTTCCTTTGAATAACCCCCTTTCAACAGTGCAAAATTGCAATGGATGAGTCTACAAGAAATCACGCTAAAACCCAACTGAAATAAACACACTAGTGGGAGAGTGCAGATGAGTGAGAGCACTGGCAGAGTTAGGGCTGAGAGTAAAAGCTGGAGATGAGAAACACCGGAGAAGGGACAAGGCAGACAGGAGATGGAGTGACGTGACAACTGGAGGCACATTTCAGCATTCTTACCTCTGATCGGTGTACCACCTGGTGAGGTAATTTGAATGCAAATAAGATTAGAGAGAAGCATTAGTACAAAGAGGAAAGGAAGAAAATTATAACTAAAAAGCAGAAAGTTTTTTTTAAAGCTAGAATTTGTATTAGCGCGACAGGAATAAACAAAAAGAAACTGATGTGCAATAAAAGTCAGAGTGACACTCTCAGGAGGTTAGTAAAGCTTATTGCTTTCAGGAGTGCAGCATCCAGCCCTGCATCTTGCCATCAAAACCCCCACCCTCATGAACAGGGGCCAAACTAAGCTGCCGAGGTGGCACTGCTGGCTGGCCTCAGCACTTGCATTCACCCACACCACTGTTCAAGCAGTTGAGATGGAGGACACTTTGGGGAGATGGTGCAGTGCCCTTTCACTCCTCATACAGAACAAGGAGGGTGTGTCCTGGGGCTGTGTAACTGTGAGTGTGCTGGGCAGGAGGGGTGGAAAGCACATGGTTGCGGGCACTCGGTGCAATTTGGCTTTGAGGTTAGAATGACCAGCGGGACAAAATCTGCTCGCTTAAAGACATTAAACTAAGAGGAAAGTGTAATAAATCAGTTTTGAGTCATTCTCCACATTCGCATAACCCTTGCATCAGGTTCCCTCTGGCAAAGAAATTGGTGTCACACAGAATTAACTTTACATACAGAAACATTTCGAAACATACAGAAACATTTCGAAACAAAGTGGTTTCTGGTAATGTAACAATGGCACGCTAGCCAGATCTCTGTTCCTGTCTAATTTGGATGTTAGCAGAAGAAAGGAATCCCTCTTTATAAGGCACTGGAGATAATTTTACATGCTGTAATGAAGAGTATCTTATAAGGAGGGCTTCTCTGGGAGTAAGGTTAAATTATCCTGTTGCAACAATCTATAAAGGTTCATTTTATGAGGTCAAGGTATTTACCAAGTGGAGGCTCCACTGGTCAGTGTCTTGAGTTCGGTGTACAAACAATACTGAAGCATGAAGCAGAAGCTCCAGCTGGGCAAATTGGCAGGGAACCCCTTCTAATCCCCACTTTTGTCCCCTTGGTCTTAATTTGCACATATGAAGGCTGTTAGTATAAGGGAGAGATTCATGCAAATTGAATCTGTAGGCAGTTCATGGTATGTGTTGGTTTTATGCAGATTTGTAGGATCTGAATACCAAGCACTTACCAAAGAAAACTGAGGAGTTTAAACAGACAGAAAAATAGGGTTAAACAGGACACAGTGTGTCAAATCATGTTCAGTGTATTGATTAATAAATACCAGTATGCATACAAGAGTGTCGTGTATCTCAGATTTACAGCTCATTCCATTATCCACAACAATGATCACCCAATGGGAAAGAAAGACAGAAAAGAATTTCTGTAAATACAAAGAAGGCATATTTTAAGCACATTTAACTTGCCTCTTAAAAAGTAATTACAATATTTATACTTATTCTCTTTCTTTTCTAACTACCCTTCCTTAAGGCAGAGTCCCTTTTTTGAAGTAGGAGTGCAATTCAAACTACTCATTTTAGCATTTTCCTCTGCCAAAATGACATTATCCCATTTTAACTTTATGTCTCGTTATATATTCTGATGTCTTCTATCCAGAGATGACTGAACATCAGGAAAAATCTTGCAGTGATTGAAGTTGTGGGTAATCTCTCTCTTGGAATAATAATCTGCTGCTTACTTATGTATCTTAGTATCTACCGCTACCCTTAACAGAACAGCTATACCCAGAGATACTTGCATGGAATAGCACAGCCATGGAAAACAGGGTTATTTCTCTTTGCCTGTTTGGAAAGTTTGCCAAGTGATATTTTTGCCCTGTTTGGTCTAGGGCATTCCCACTCTGGTGTGTTGTGTGTCCCCCCAACCCATGCCTTCCAATTTTCAGAGTTAGGGAAAGCATCACCACGATGTGTCACTTCCCACAGGAATGCAGGTGCAATGACTTTGAGCACAAGCCCAAGGGGCTGAAAACATGACCCCCTTATCTCTCATCTGGCTGAAATAGGGTTTGTTGCTCTGTCCTAGAACTGAAAAGATTTGCAGGAAATCTTTTTATCTACTCCCTGCAGAGGCTCAATCCTTTCTCTATTATGCAATTGTCTACACAGAGCTCTAGAAACAACTGCATATTTGAAGCAGATTCCCTAAAATGTTAAACGTGGACAGCTAATTTTTTCATTAGTAAAATCCCAATTCTCCTGGCTTCTGAACGCAACCCAACCCTTGTGGAAGCAACGGAGAGGCTGGCTCTATTTACTGCAGTGTTTGTTTCATGTCTCTGTCACTATTGCGAAGTTAAGACATTCACTTTTCACTCAGAGGACACCATTACAGAGTGTGCACAAGGCTTTTCATACAGACCGCAAATTTCCTCATCCAGAAGGAAAAAAATTAAGTTTCCCTTTATCCTCCACATCATATGATGATTCATCTCTGGCTGCTGTCCTTTTGGGGTGCCCCTCAAAAGGATAAATCACAGTGCACAGGCCACAGAGTGCCAAAGGAAGAGACCATCAAGTGATGGAAGTGTCATCATTCCAAAGGTTACTGAGGCCAACCTGTGCCCTCTGATCACCAGGCTGCTTTATGCAAAGGGCACCCCAAGATCGAACTTCAAACCAAATTCCTTGTGTTTGAAAGGTTTGAAACACTCATAAGGAAGGAGAGTTTCCTTTTCATGATAACAGACACCGAGTAACACCCCACACATTCACCTCAGTAAGGAGTGTGTGCTGACCTGATATTCTGTATGTCCTGGAAGCATCCAGTCAGACACTCAAAGCAAGAAAAAAACACGGGATGATATACTGGAAAAACCCCTGGGGTTATCTGTGTCAGTATTTCCTAGCATGTGGAAGTTCTGTTGGAGAAGGGACTTTGCTGACAAACTCACATTACTGACATACCATCCTTGTAGGAACCTAAACCACCAAAAAATCACTCCAAAGCAACATCAGCAGAGAAACCAAAGCTCGTGCTAGCTGCAACTGAGCACTGCAGCAGTGCAACACTGGATCCCAGAGAACTCTGACAGTGCTTTTGGCTACTTCCTAGCATAGGTTATGGGGAAACTCTTTTCTAAAGTGGAAGACTATTTGCCACCAGGTGCCACAGGGAGCCTGAAGGTATTCCACAACTGCTGTGTGTGTCTCACGCAGTATGACCCAGGTGCGCAGTTAGGTTCTTCCAGGAGACAAAACTTCAAATGTCAACTGGCTGTTGTTGGCCACTATATTGCTTCAACCCTTTTCCAGTCAGTCCTTTCTGAGAGAGCATCCATCCTTGTGTGGGTTGCCTGATCCCTGTGGATAAAACTACCCAATCTCCATTCATTTAGGCTGTCTTTACATCTGTCCCAAGTCAATGCTTATCTGGACTTGAAGCTGTTCCTTGCTAAGAGCTGAACATCTGATGGATACTGACTGCTGGGTATTAGCAGTGAAGCAGGATATGGACATCATGGCCACTTCACTGAGACAAAGAGGCACCACCTCTTTCTGCATGTTAGCTCTGTGCATGTTGGGTACTCCTTTTGTTTCCAAGTAAGTAGTGCTTCTACTGATAGGGTCAAGCCTAAATGAAAATGCTTGCTGAGCCCAAATGCAGTAAGGTGATATGGTGAGCCAGCTCCCTCTGCTTCTGTGTTACTGTGCTACTTTTCCAGAGAGTGACTGAAGTCACCTGCAGAGTCCTCTCTAATACTTAACTTGCAGTTAATTGTCTGAAAGTCGCTCTAGGATCTAGGGCATGGTTCTGTAACTCAGTTAATTGAAAGTGATTAAAAGAGAATGATACTTTTTGTCACACCAAGTTCTCTATTAGATGAAAGATAATGTTTTCTGAACTTCTAGAGTTTTCTCACATGGCAAAGAGTTATGTTAGCAGTCAGAATAGCTACTTATTCTAATTTGACATTTTGTTCATAGGTTTTCTGAAGAGCAAGGTGGAAGAACAATTCTTCAGCTATGAAAATCACTGGAGACATTCAAGAGCTTTGAGAGTATGAATTCTAACAGAGTTGCTTTAAAGTCCTCAGGAGCTTCTGATCCAAGAATCTGTACAGAAGAACTGTAAAGCATCGGCACAATCTGATCTATAGTGAGAGAGCTTCCACCACATCATTAAAATACAGTTAGAGGTGCAGCATTGTCTCTGGCCGCCAGAACTCACGTGTGTCATCACCTGTACCTGGACAGTTTTAAAATCAGTTCAGCCAAATGTATTTTAAACATGTTAGCATGCTGGGGAGGTTTCCCAGCCCAGAGCTGGCCTTAGCTCCTGTGTCACTGACTGAGGCAATGAGTGAAGCTCCACACCCCCGGGGGAAGAACAGGGAGTTGTCCTGAGTCACTGCACTTGCAGAGCAGCAACCTCCCCACAAGAGGTGGGAAGTATTAGCAAGATGAACAAGGGAGAATTTGCTACAACCAGCATGACTCAGAGACCTTGCTTTTGCCTCGATCTGGGAAAATAAAGATGAAACCCCAGATTTCTTTGTGTTCTCTACAGCTGTTAGGCTAACATTTACTTGCAAAACTACCCAAGAACTGGACTTAAAATATAATTAAGCTTTACTTGGGAAGAAAAACCTAAACAATGGTGAGAAATAGTTAAAAAAGCTCTCCAAATATAGAGTTATGTTGTCAGAAAGTGTAATAGGAAAAGCATATACACACATATAGATATAATTACTAAATCACGGAGAGTAGGATACAAGGCAAATTTATTAACTGTCCATTTGCTCCTGACAAAGACACCAGTTTGCTGGGGTTAAAAAAGCCTGATGGTGGCTCGGATGTCTTAAACCACAAACTCTAGTACCTTGATGAACAGAACTCTATCAACTGATGTTCAGAGCCCCCTGGGGCACATGATCTGACTGAATGTAAGTTCAAAGACCTGCCTGAAGCCCCCAGAGCACTGCCAGCCCACATAACTGTGAGTGTCAGAAAAGAGCACCTTTCCCAAACATGCTGCTTCTTTACCCCTAATTATTTATACCATTCAAGGAGCCCAAAGAAACAGAACCATCCCTCAACCCCCTCTCTACGTCAGACTCCAAAGCTGCTTTGACCTTCGTGACCTGTATTTCGTACATCTGAATACTAATATATTATGTACTCATTGAAGGTCGGACACTATATACACAGTATTGGGCTCACAATGTGCTGCAGCTATTTTAACTATATTACATCTGTCTCGCTTTTATTGGGTTTTAATTAAACAAAATTAAATGAGCGTATATTTAGATTGAGATAGTATAAACTGACATTCATGCAGATATGCCAGCATGACTATAAGATACGATCTTAATGGAGCAGAAACTTTGCAAACTATTAAACTCTACCATATAATGAGGTATCTATTTAAATACTCTTTTCTTTGAAAAGCAACTCTGTCTAACTACAGTGTAGTGTTGGAGAGCTCAATTAACACCTTGCAGAATGAATGGGAAACTGCCCAAGCCATCACATTGCTCATACAGAGTGCTGCAGTCACCTAAGTGGGACTCAGGCACTTCAAAGTGCAGGCCCTACTTTATGTCCACTACAAATAAAGGAAAAAGCCACAAATGCAAAGGGGAGTTTAATCTCTGGCCCATGAGAAGCCACGAACGTCATGTTCCCCACTCATGCCAGGGTGGAGCAGAGCCTTAGTGAGTCTTGGCATCATAGCACCAGATCCCTGAAAACAAAACTTCAAACTCATATTTAGAAGTCTCTTGCACTGAACTGTAGAAACCTCCCATACTACATTAGAGAGCTAATCAATTTCTTTTGTGAGTCTGAGGATGTGTGCTGCTCATTGATTTCTAAAAGGTTCCCTTGACACCTCCCTTGGTAATTACTGTGTCTTCTGTAAGCAGCCAGCTCTAGAGTTTGAATCCCACGTGAAATATTCAATTGAGATGTTGCTCAAGAACAGCGAATAGGAATCAAAACTTGGACACTGTGACAGGCTTTACTCGTTTGTTTTTAAACTTTCCATCTCACCAAAGTTGTGAAGCAGCTGGTAGAGAGGCAGCCAAGTGCTTGTGAAAAGGAGGCTGGAGAACGTACAGCAAGTGCATCAGAGGCTGCCTTGCTGCTCATTTATGGTAATTTCTGATGCTGATTTAGTCAGTTATGAAGTGAAACACATCCATGTGCACGTTCCTATTGCTGCTTCCTAAAGCTTCTCAGAATAATTAACAAGTGTGATATTTTCTTCCAGCACAAACAGATCAAGATTAAACCATGTTGCGGGGGAGATAAACTAAAGGTCACTGGGAAATTTCAAAAACTATAAATGCAATATATAATTAGCGTTCACTGGTACATCAAGGTGGGATCAGGAGTGTCAGGCTGGGTTCTATTTTTGCTGAGAGTGATGTCTCACTTACCCACTCCTCCAAGTACAAACCTACTTATCATCCAAGCATCATCAAATGTATGCAGAAGGCTCCTGCTATGGGGAAATGTTTCAAGACGTTCACCTTGGTTAGAAGAAGATGGTGATTCCCTGGCAGCAAGCAGTCGTAACAAATGGCTTTTGAGTGCCCAGAGATAATTGTGGCCAGGCAAGGCGGTCTGCTTCATCCTTAAGCATGAGATCTCTCTAGACCAAAGTTGTTCCAGCTCTGGTCCCTTCTGTACTTTGTGTAGGGCACTGGGGGCTTTTTTCCCCCAGACTAAAGCTGCCGTGTAGTCGTGCTGTGCACTGTTAAACAGCCACTCTAATTCACACTGGGGAAATCCACTTCATCAGTGAATAAAGCAACATTTTATTTTCTTTAATTCTCTAATGGGCTTTACAGTCCCGGGAAGCTGAACAGTGCAGTAGAAAAACAAGAATTCCTTGCTAAAATGAGTGCATTCTTAGCCACCCCCAAGAAATAACCATCTGTATTTCAAAAGCTAGTATTTGGCTTGTCAAACAAAAGAATCAAAAATAAATTGTGTATTTTAAAACTGTGTCCACCTTCCTTTGAAATCCACAGAATTGCTGTTTTTTGGATTTTTCTTTATTCTTGTGGTGTCACATAGTAAGGATGGCAACAAGCTCAACAGAAAGCAGAGCACTGTCTTGCAGAGTCTGTATAAGGAGTAAAGTTGAATATGACCACTGATTGTAAAATCCCAGCCAGTATCTCATTATCCCGATTTGCACTGTGCTCCTATTAAAAAAATATCTGAGACCCACTGAGTTGGTAGTGGAATGTCTGAGCCTGCCAAGGATTTGGGGCAACATCAAGATAGTCTATCAAAGAAGATATCCAGGTGATGTTTCAAAAGGCATGTCCACTCTAATGTCTCCTTTTAACAAGCCATGATATCCTGCCAGAGAGAATCAGCTCCAAGAACTGTTTTTACATCACAAAAGAAACAAGCTCAGAGCAAACTGACATTTGGGTTTAGAATTGCATTTCAGGGAAAAAATAATAGCAGCATGTAAAGAGAAAAGGGAGGAAGAGTGAGGAGGCTGGGAAGGCTTACTTGCTTTGCTACCTTACCCGAGCGGAGTTGCTTGATTCTCCCATTGCTCGTTGCAGTGTCGACAGGCAGGAAATCCTTGAACCAGGAGATTTCAGGATCAGGGTTCCCACTGGCAGCACAGAGCATCGTGGCTGTGCGGGCCTTTTCCACCACCTTCAGCTGTGGGCCCATGTCAATGGTTGGGAAGCCAGCAGGGAGGTGATCTTCTGCAAGAGGAAAAAACACACAAGGTTAAAGAAAAACGCTCCAACCTAGCAATGGGACACAGTTGCAGTGACAGCAGTGCCACCATACAGCATCTGTGCCTCTGCTGGAAAACAGCAGCCTGACTTCCCTACTGAGAATGTTATCAAGCCCTTAAAGCACATTAGGCTCTATAATGAGCATTCATTACACCAATAGAAGCTTCCACTAAATTTAACTCCATTTAAATCAACTGCCTTGGGAAACGTCCATAATTTTCATTGATACGTAAGCTCCATCCATTGTTGTTAATAATTCAGTAAAAGCAGGTATTTGACTTTTTGTGGGAGGACTGAGTTGAAGATAACAGACAAATACAAAACCAAATAGTTCGAGGCATCTTGAAAAACAACAACTAAACAACAAAACCCCTTAGAAAGGTCCAGAGAGGCCTACTTTATCTTTTTTTGACTAGCAACATTCTGTCACACTGGTAGATAGACTATAAATTTCTTCCTCATGCCTCCAAATCTGATTCTGAAAGCTTTTAGAAACTAATGAATGTAAAGCTAATGAGCCACACTCTGCTCATGAGCCGCCTGGCCAGACTGTGTTGTGGCAAGCTCCTGGTGCATTTTCTGGGCTGTAGAAAGCAACAGAGGTGTGCAAGAAATGGCCAGTGCATGCTCTGGCATGGCTTACTACAATACTGTGAAACAAAGTACCCCCTTAACTGCTGAAATCATTCATACAGTAGGTAGAAAAAAGCAGTTAATTGGGTTTGTTGCTGCAGAGCACGCTCAGGTAGGCTGGGTGGAATACATTAGGCAGCCTTCACTGATAAGCCAAGGCATGCTCCAACATTGTCATTCAATAGCAGCTGCAGAACTGAGCTAGTTTATTCATTCTGTGGCAAGATGTACTGTACTCTGCTAAGCCTGAACTGCAATCAGAAGAACATACTTTTGCAGAAAAAAAACAACTTGAAGAACATTAAGAAGCTTTTAAAGCACCAGAAACTCAATTATTTTCAGTGTGTTTCTTTTTTCCCTGTTTTAAGGAACCTTAGGCAAACTTCTTTGGCAAATCTGATTCTGCAAGGCTCCCAGCTCACTGCAGTGTTTAAACAAACATGATCTTAGCATCTTCCCAAGTGCCAGAGGAGTATGAACTTGCTGCAATCTGATTTTTCCTGCTATCACTGCACATCTGTACCCCTTACTTCTCACAGGAAGATATTAGCAATAGGTCACCTCAGCTGCTTCCTTCTACCTCTACTGCCATACCTGCAGCATGAATATGGCCTGTGGTAGCTAATCTTACATGTGTCTAACAAAGATCTCAAGAGAGTTCCAAAGACCCTTGACTTGTTTGCAAATCAAGACTGTAGCACAAGGCAACATCTGCTAGAAACAAATAAAAAAATGCCTGGGAATATCATTTAGATGAGAGTGACTATGAAGCATTCAAGGTTTTCTACAGGAAAAAAGGTTCCTGATGTTTATTAAAAGCACGAACTATTTTGTCTCCCAGATCGACCTCCTGAGAAACCTCTACCATCAGCAAACATAAATGGAATTATTTTTTTTTTTAAATGAAATGTACTATGAAAACTAGTTCTTTTAAAATTTGCTCTCCATTGTTTTTCAGAGACAAAAGGTACATAGAGCTTAACTGGAATGACACCAGCACCAGCGTTCAACAGCAAGCAAAAGAAGCACTCAATACCGAGCAACCACAATGTATACTCCTACATGGCTGAAAAGAAACAAAAGAAGGGTACACACAAAAGTACAACATGGTATAGACTTAAAAGCAAAGGAGGAATTGTAGAAAAAGCAGTAGATAATGACAGTCTCTTGGATTAAGGCCAAGTTTACCTGTAGTGCAGCACTTTGCCATTTAGGGTACTGAAAACAGATGTTTACTCTGGGGAGGCTGAAACCCTGAAGTGATCTAATCTAATCACTACAATTACCATAGACAGTATTTTCTGGTTTGCACATGATTTTACAAAGAATGCACTGTGCTAAGTATCACCCAGTTAACTTCATCCAAAGTCTGTGCAGATGCTTAGCACATAGGTAAAAGCAAACTGAAACCAGCATTCATACAAGAAATCTCTTCCTGTCTGCAATGGTCCCTGACCAGACAGGAGAGAGACCACAGAGTCCTTCACAGTGTCTGATCCACAGGTACACAACCAGTCTGCTGCACTGGAGTGACTGTTCAATCAAAATTAGCAGTTTGAGATGAGCCACAGATCATCTAACCTTGACTTCATTGAGTACAACAGAGACACTGATTACAAACACCCAGCAGCAAAACTGCATCTGCTGTACCAGAGCTCTTGGCTCAAGCCTTTCCTACACTCCAAAGTTAAATACAATGCTGCTCCCACACCATCCACCCCCTGCAAGACCAAGTCATTAGGGAGCCCAGGTGAGAACACTGGGCACTCATCAGCTGAACAGAGGGCACAGGGTGCCACCACATCATGATCCTCAGCACCCACACCCCACACTGTGCAGGACACAGACAGGCACAGCCAGCCACGCAAGGCTCATGCACTGCACAGTCTTTTCCCTCTTAACTGCACACAAGCCCCAAAACTACTGTGGCAAATGACAGTAGTACAGAAATGGTGCACCCTTCACAGTCAGAGCCACAGCATGTTTCCTGGGCTAGCACTGGTACCAGTACAGCCCAGTTTCCATGCATGCCTGGAGCCTGGAACCACCAGAACTCCAGCAAGCAGTGCTGACATGCCTGCATCTACCAAACAAGGACTTGCTTGATCCCTTGTCAATCAAACACAGAGGCAGCACTGGTGTTTCAGGGCAGCAGTGTGACTCCAGGAGGCTGTAATCCCAGGTCACATCACTGTGATGAGATGCATAGGGAAATCTGACAGCTGGTCTCTGATGACACCTCAGACACCCAGAGGCTGGAGTTCACCTGCTGTTAGTTCCATGGTAGCTTCAGGAGACATGTACTGGGGACAAGGTCAGAACATCCAGGGATCTAGTTCAAGAGGAAGACAAGCACCTTCTCCAGAGGTGGTCCAAGATGTACCTGTACCATCATGAAATGGGCAGCCTCAACCACTCCAGGTCTCCCCTGTATTGTGTGGTTCTGGCAGCTCCCCAAAACCCTCCTGAAAAAGTGGCTTTGGAGAAAACCTGAGCTGGTCACAGTGCAGAGCACAGCCCAGAACAAGCCCACGCCTGCCCTGTCAGCAAGACTCCTGTAGAGATAACAGGGCTTCATTCCAGCCGGGCTTGGCACTGCTGACTTCACTGGGACAGCAAGGGATGTGTCTGTGTTCAAACACTACAGACCACGATAGGAGTTCAGAGCTGTTCTTGCCGTGCCTTGCCCTCAGGCAAAAGTCTAATCTAGGTATAATTATGAGGCTCAGTCATGCCTCGACTCCTTTCAGCCCCTGCTCACTGTACTAACTTGTCTGCACACGGAGCTTGTCAGTAACAGCCAACCTCCTGTTCCAGCCAATACCAGGATGCTCTTATTTGAGAAAATGAGGTTGTCAGCACTTGGTTTTATTCAAGGATAGCCAGTGTGCCTTCAAAGCGCATAAGAACAGGCTATGAATCTGCTTTCAAGTGCATACCATCGAAACCAGTTTTTATTTCTGAGTTTCAGTACTTTCAGAAGGTAGACACTAGGTTAGAGCAAGCAAAATCTAGGCACAACAGGATTTTTGGGGGCACTGCAAGCTCTAACTGCCTCCATGAACTACAACAGCAGTAGCAGAAATGAGAGGAAGAGGAATAGAGGAGAGAAGCAGGAGGAAAGGAAAGGAGAGGGAAACAAAAGGAGAGAAAAGAACAAACAAGTGGGTTTTGCAGTTACAAACCGAAACTTGGAAAATTTTCAACCAGGCTAAGGTCTTGCTAGCTGTAGTCACCAAGGAGACAGGAATGTCCCTCTGGCATCTAGCATGACAGCATGGGCAGAGGATATCTCCTCTCACTTGACAGCTCCCTTTGCTAATTTTCTTTCTGAAGTGACAGAAATCTAACCCCTGCTCTCATAAAGCTCTTTTGTGCCATACATTTCTCATCTTTAAGGGAAAAGCTAAGGTAAGAAACCTTTCCCACAGCCCCAAACTGGAGCTGAGACCTCCTTTAAAGCAGTTGCAATTACATGGCTTGTTCCCCAGCTCCCCAGAAAACTACCTGTTCTGAGGATGCTGCTGTGAGAGACATACCCCTCAGTGTGTCCTTATTTTCTGCATCACTCGAAATATCAAGTGATGATAAGGGACACAGAGGCAATTACAATTTACGTCTTACAAGAAGGACGGATCAGCCCCAGCATGGAATGGTGTGTAGATAACAGCTGCTTGCAAAAAAATGCCTGCAGAGGAGTCTGTGGTGAGCACAGCTGTTGACAGCTGAATCCTGCAGGATTACCCCCAGGATTTTGCTGAAAACTTGTAATCTCTCGCAGGACAGAAAAGTTGGAGGAGCTGAATATCAAATTGCTACCAGCACAAACACTGTACAGCACTCACTATTCTTGCAGCCAAGCAGTTGTGTTGTGGGGGGAGTCATATCCTGACTTGGCACCTGTAAAACCTTCCCCATCACTATTTATTTCCTCTGTGTCAACATAGGAAATGGTATTTTAGAAATGATAGTGCAAACTGTAAACATGTTTATGGGAGTTATTTGTCACATTCTTCTTCCTATAAAAGCCAGGCTTGCTTACTATCATGAGTCCAGTTGTTCAGACTGCTGAGGGAGAGTTAAAAAAATGGTACCAAATATAATTTGAAACTAGGAAAAAGTAGCTTTTCTATACATTAAAGTTACAGCTGCAAGGGTAAATCTCTTACAATCTATCAAAACCACTGCCCCACTGGAAGGGGTGTTTTCAACTCCTTTCAAGTGAGATATTGGGCCTTATACAGGGCTGGAAATGGCTTATCTGGGCCACTGGCTGCCGCCAGCCTGCATCAGCTGAGGAACTTCCAGATCAACATCAATTTTAGGGTCTCGGTAGGGATGATTAAAACACAAAGCTGCTTTGTTTTCAGTTCTGCCAGCTATCTGAAACCACTCAGGAGTGTGTGGTACTAGGGACAAGCCAGGAAATGGATTGAGGGCAGAGAGATCTCTGATAAGTGTGTCTGACTGTGGTCAGCATTGCACAGGAGCAGGATACACAAAGCAAAAGCTATTTCACATGTTCCTTACCCATTTCGGTGAGATAGGCTGGGATCACACCCAGTTTACGTCACCAGGGCTAAACTGATCCTGCCCAGATCTGCTGGTTTGATGTACTGCAGCACAGGATGTGGCAGGGATAACCCTGGTCTACTGACAGACTCTTTCCTGACAGATCAATGGAATTACTTTGCAAATTTTGCAAGCTTCCAAATCTCCCCTTGCGACATGGAAACGCATTTGCAAACGCAAAATGATCAGTGCAAGGATGATAGCCTGGCTAGTTGGCAACATTAACTAATGAAAGACGCAAGCCAGGAACAATGTAAGCACACCACAAAGCAGGACATCTGTTTGCTGAATAAACAGCCCTGATTCCTTCAGCACAGGTTACACAGCACAGCTATTCAATTACCACAAGACAATCAAAAGCAGTCGAGCAATCCAGCGGCCCAGAAGAACGGCATCACTTTACATGATAAGAAAACCCTGACATCGTTCTGCTCAGGTTCAACTGAAGCTGCACAAAAGAGCATTTTATCAGCCATTTTGAGGCAATGCTCTACTTCTGCATCCTTCTTACACAAGTCCCTAAAGAGGTGCACCACAAATATTACCCAAATTCATGGTCTCCAAAGGCTGCCCAGTGTTGGGCTACCGCCCATGTGGGGAGGGGCAGGCGGAGCACATTTGTGTGAGCTGGCTGAGGGAGACAAGTCTCATCCAGGCTAATGAATATCCCCTGCTCCCCATTGGCACTGCCTTGTAATTGCCCATGGAAAAGGTGGGGCAGTGAAACCAACCTGTTCCAAAGGCAGCACACTCATAATTACTGGGTTAGTAAGTATAAAACAGTTTCAGGCAGGCAGAAAATACAAACAGTCATCTATTGATGACAAGGCTTTTAATGACAAATCTGCTGGCTTTGTATGACATCATGCCAACGTGACATGCTGAAGCCGTGTACTGAAAATGGGGAGAAGGGCACAGATGAATGGGTGGGTGTGGAAACAAGCTCCAGAAGGACTTCTCTGTTTCACAGTGTAACCACATGAATTACTGCATAGAGCTTATAGTAAACAAAGTATTTGCTATCTCTTAGAAAGATCACAGCACCAGCAAAACAGCTCACCAAAGAAGGAATCTGAGTCAGTTCAAAACAAAGAAAGTACTGTAAGGAAAATTCAAGAAAGTACGAGACTAGACACGGCAGAAGAAGATAAACTGTCAAGCAGATTCCTGCTCCAGGGTCTCACAGTATGGGAGCTCATGGGACCTGCTTGTTCCAGAGCTTATGAGTCCATGAAACACCTGATGGAGGCAGTGATACCCTTCCAGTGCCAGAAGGGTACTGCTGACATTGTCCTCTCGTGTCTGGACAGCAATTATCTCCATTTACAAGCAACCAATACTTTCTCAGTAGTGCAGGAGTCCGTTCCCAGGCACCTGTTTATCTCAGAGGGGAGCAGGATGGTGTTGGCAGAGGCAGGTGCTCCCAAGAGTAAGACAGAGCAGCACCTCCCAACTTGCTCTGATGAGGAATCAGGCTGTGCTCCTGCCAAGTCCCTGCGCTGCTTCCCTCCACGCGCGGAGCTAGGGTAACGCAGTCACTGCAGAAACCTGTCCCTCCCAGGGCTGAGCACCCCACATGTGCCATGTTCACTGGCACTGGTGAACAGCAATTCCTCTCTCTCCTTCCCAGAAAACCTTGTGCTTGACAGAGGCAATGCAAAGATGATTAACAGCTGCTGAAGCTGACTCAGAGCAGAGGTAAAGGCACAAACCTGGCCAAATTAAAGGTATGCATCCACAACCCACTGCTGGAGTTCTTAGTTTAGGGATCTTCCTAAGTAATAACAACATCTGCCCTGTATTGTGTCAACTGTGGAGTCTGCTGCCAACTAGGAGACCTCAACCCATCCTGGAAGAAAACAATTATTTACAGCTTGATCAGATTAGATTGCAACAGTAAGAGGTGGCATTTACAAAATCCCTACCACCACAACATCCTTCTGTCAACCCAGCTACCTCTTCTGGCTTTCCATTCTGGTTCCTTCATAATGACAGTCACACTTGCAGCCTTGGTCCTAAACTTTAGTTTTTCCAAGACTGAGACCAAATATATCTAAAAGAATTTAAAAAAAACTCCAGAAGGAAGATTATAGCAGAAGCTTCTCTGTTCAGGCTGAACAAACTCTATGCCACAGGGCAGAGCGTCACAGAGTACTGGCAAGTGTGATACAAAGCCTTAGGATGTGAGGAACAGCCTGGACCTCCTGCTCCAAGCCTGCCACTCTGCCACAAGTGTGAAGCAGTGTCCACAAACAACTCAAAGCCAAAGACACATCAAAACAAGCCTTTTCCTGAAAGACCAGAGAAACTAGTCAGTCATGTTAGTGAAGTACTAAAAAGAGCTTAGACTCTATGACACCGAGAGTCACTTAAGGGTTCAATGTATAGCACAGCAAAAACTACATCAAGAAATGTCAAAAATGTGGATGAGGAAGAGCTTGCACAGAAATAGAACATATCTGCAAGACTCCCTGGATGAGCAAGCACCCTTTTTAAAATCCTTGTTTGGCAAGAAAAAAAAAAATAATTTATTTCTTCCCTCAAAATTACAGCATGATTTCAAGTAGGTAAAAATAAGAGTTTTCTGGGTCATATCCAACAGCTGATAAATAAGGTTAGGCTCTTTCAGTAAGTACTACAAAAAAAAAAAAACCCTCATCAGCTGGAAGTATGCATTGAAAAAACTCACAAAAGTTCTTCAAAAGCATGAATTCAGAAGGGTTTTGCAGCCAGTTATTAAGACTCCATAGTAAAGGAATAGTAAAAGTCGACCATGCTGTGCTTTCAAGCAGGACTGTGCCATTTGTTGGTACCAGCTGTTGAATATAACTGCCTGTAGAACTGTTTCCAAATCGTTGTTGCTCTTTAATATTTTATACTGAGAAATACAACATAGCTATTGCTACTGCACGTTTCCTTGTGACAGAATATATAAACACACCCCCACTAAAACACACCCAAAGCTTCAGTCTTTACAAGGAAAAGCATGGCAACAGCTCTTACTCGTAGACAAAGTCATTTATTAATCCACTGCATTTTTCATACTACCTGCCCTGATGTGAGGTGTTATTAGCATAAAGATTTTCAGTTTTAAGATGTGCAATCAATAATGCATTACCATATGCCATTAAATCCAACGTGTGGTTAAATTAATAGAGCATTTGACTTTTGATCCATGTATGTTTGGTTCCAGTTCAGTGCAGGGAAAAGTGCATGAGAACTGAGTTAATCTGACAGCAGAGCTCTCCCACGCTTTCTAACATCAAGTTTCAGATTAAAGCAAGCATTCCTGTTGCCACTCAGCTGGAATACTAAATCTCTTCATTTCCACTTCACAGGCCAGAATGCAAGATTTTCGGTCACTTAACTCCTACTGAAAGGGCTAGATCGTGCTAAAATCTGACTTGCTTTGTTTCTGCAGCCTGTTGCATCATTGTCTTCAGTGGCTTCTCCCTCTCTGGGAAACACTGCAGCCTGTCAGAGCATCACTGGCCAGCAAGTCTGAAGCAAAAACTTAGATTAAGGATGTGAACAAGTTGTGTGTTTTGACAAAATGTCCTGCTCAAAAAGTCTTCCAGCAGTTGTTCCAATATGGGAAAGAAAAACTACTGCTTTTCCTTGCACCTAAGCTACTGAAAAAGGGAGGTATTCAGACAATGTGGATGAGCAATGACTGCTGACTTTTGAAGGAGAGAACCACCTCCCTCTTGTCTGTCTTTCACCCTTCCCAGGATCTCCAAAGCCCCTTGAGGTACCAGGTAACTGGAAGTTAGCAAACAGCATGGAGATTGAGGGCACCCTGACAGTCTGCAGAGCACACCGGGCTGAGTGGAATCTGTTGGGAGGGTAGGAGGGCTCTGCAGAGGGACCCAGACAGGCTGGATTGACTGGCCAAGGCCAACACTATTCAACAAGGCCAAGGGTTGCACTTGCGTCAAAACAATACCATATAGAGCTATAGGGTGGGGGCAGAGTGGCTGGGAAGCTGCCCAGCTTGGAAATGGAAACTTAAAGTTATGCTGGGGAGGAGTTAGAGACTTGTTAGAGAAAGCACAAAAATACTCTCCTTTTGGCATTCACAACCAGCCACAGCTTTAAAGAAAAACAAGGATTCCCTCTGCTCCCAAATAATGTCCTCTTAACACCTTTTTGTTCTCTGATCTCAAACATGAAACTTTTTGCAGTCAATCTCCAAAACTGCCAAGCTATGGGATGGAGTTGCTCTGTAATGAGACTCTGAAACCCAAAGCCAGCAATCAAGGTGTGTGGGTGTGGGAAAGGAGGATGAACGCGATTCTTACTAAAGCACAGCTCCTCTGCAGCCAACAAGCTGAAAATCATCAGCCTGGGTGCTCAACAGCCTGCTCAGCTACCTCTCCATATCTCCTCTTCCTTTACTCTACACCCTTCCTCCAGCACCATCCCTTCCTGCCTTATCAATATATTCTCATGCACGTGGTTCTGTCTGCCATTTCCTTACTTGTAGCAAACTGTGTTTTGAGCCAATGCTCATAAATCATATAAAATAGCTAGCAAAAACAGTACATAGAACCAGTCCCAGTAAAGGCCAATACAGTAAAACACAAATTAAATTTATAGTCCAAAGCATTATTTCTTTATAGTATTCAGAAAGAAAGTAACCTTTAAAAATCTCTAAGAAATATTCACATATTGACATAAGGTAGCTCTGTGATGCTGATGAAGTTTCTCCAGTACCTTTTTCCCAGAGAAATTCTATTTTCAAATGAAAAAAAAAATGTGAAGTTTCAGTGGACTTGTTCTGTTGCAGCCAGCTCAGGCACAGAGGGTCTGCTAGCATGGAAATCACCCAAGAACTGTAAAAAGAGCTTTAATTTAACCTCAACACCAAAAAGATCAGTGACATGGCATCACTGTTTTCCATGCAGAACTTATAAAATACTCCATCACAGAAAATATCTTGGGTAAATAACTTTATTGACTTGGTAGGGCACTGACTTTTTACAAAAGG
The DNA here is from genome assembly GCF_049639895.1 of Pseudopodoces humilis. Lineage (NCBI taxonomy): Eukaryota > Metazoa > Chordata > Aves > Passeriformes > Paridae > Pseudopodoces > Pseudopodoces humilis. Next base: position 21,309,602 of record NC_142209.1, on the reverse strand, counting down.
GAAAACACAGTAAGCCTTGACCAGAACCAAAGAGATATATTCTCTTGTTATGACTTTTATGTCTTATGTTAAACCATTGCTTTCTAGAAAATCCATTAATTGCACTGTCTCCAACATCACTTTAGATGGAGACTCTGGTTACCCTAACAGTCTTTCAGAGACAGTAGGATGTAGAAATAGAAAGGCCCACAGCCAAAGACCCACAGTAAACCAATGGCTACATGCAAACACAAGTAAAATACTGTTGCCAGACAAGTGATGGTTTTTAATGCTGGGATGATGTAATTATTCAGAGTTTAACAGAGGACATACTCTTCTTTTTACAGATAGCAAGTGTTGCAGAGGCTCAATATCCTATTTACTGCTTTGCCACAACACCGATCTTTTCAGAAAGATGTGCAATAAAAGGAGTGGCTGACAATTTCAGCCAAGGTTTTAAACAAATCCCCAGTGCAGGCCCTCATGAATTAAAGAGCACACAACAGATAAATGGAAAGCTGGCAGTGAAATCACATCAAGACCAAGTGGATTTAAAAAAAATATAAAATAATAGGCACCTCTTGGCTCCTGTGGTACTCAATATAACCAAATGCAGGAAATCAGCTGAAATTCCTTTGCTGTTCAGGGAAAATGCGTTCTCTAACTTTAGACATATTTGCTGGTAGTCAAAGTCTCATTTTATCAAATGACCATTACGGAAATTGTAGGTTTCCCCTGCTTTTCTGTGGCAAGTGAGGAGGGCTGCACAGTTTGATGGCACGGACTTCTGACTTGCCACGTGGATGGTTGTGTTTTCTTTAAATACAGTCCCTGCCTTTTCCCCCAAAATGTTACATCTGTGAAATACAAACCAAGAAAGCTACACAGATACCTGGATTTGGCAAGCTTCAGCTTCACTGTGCTGGAAAATTAAATTAAGGGAAGCTTTTAAAAGGTTTTTTCCCCTCTTGAAAATGGAAGGATTGTTGGTCTTGAAGTCTTAAAGAAAACCTGCTATTTTGCAACGGCATTATCATTCCAGCTTTCCTTAGGAGGATCCCTGCACTAGTTCCATACAGTAGTGGCTGGAAGAAGCAGTTTCCACAGTAGCTATTGAGGTTTTCTTAATTCTCATTCTTTTTGATTTTGGAAATCACAGAAGCGGGTAGGGAGAAGGTAGCCACTGTGGACTTCTCAGGATCTACTCATGCAATAAAGTCAAGGTTCAGGCTAAACAAAATTGAGAACAGCTATAAAGGGGACACTGTGCTCTTGCCCTATCTGGGTATTGTTTCATTCCCGACTGACTGGCAGGCAGCATTTGACAGACAGGGGCTAAAGCTCCATGGGGTTGCAGTCTCAGAAAATGATTACAAGGGGAATTGAGTGCATGAATTGGTTTGTCTCCCTTGCTCTGAACCATCTTTCCTTCTGCCCCTCAAATACACACTGGCTACAACTGTTCCTGCTAGCCCTTTTTCAGTGTCTTGATGGAAACACTACCTGGCTTGCAAGAGTTTGCAAGTCCTCAGGACTCTCCAGGCCCACATTTCCTTAAAACCCTAAGATGTTTACCCAGAGCTTTACATTAAGGGTGATATTACTGTGTTTTTTTCCATTTCCTGGTGTGAATGAAGTAGGCAGCCCTGTTGTGGGACAGGACGTGGCACCTCTGCCCCACTCTGCAGGCACGTGCAGGGGTGTCTGGCTGGCCATGGCTGAGCAGCCCCTCATGCTTTCCCACACTTCCAGCACGGAGGTGCTGCACTTGGAGCCACGCAGTCGCAGTACCTGCTTTTGCTGCCGCTGCCAACTCAGGGAAGTGTTGCTACATCTTTCTTTAACCCAGCTCAGGCTAGACCAGATTTTCCGGTACAGATAACAATTGCACTATTTACATTTCATACACCTGAAGGGCAGACACCCGGGCTTTGTTGGAGCAGATGTCTTAGGAGGAAGCTCAAAGACTAAAAAAGCATGTAAAAGCTGCAGCTGCCTCTCTGACCTGCTCCAGCACGGCCCAGGTGATTTTGTCTGCACAGACTGCCCAAGCAGCTGACACGCACTGAGCTGCTCACTGCAAGGCGTCAGAAACGATAAAGCAATGGCACAGTTTGATTTACTGCCGGCCAAACACCGGCTGGCAGTGACCACACACACAGGGGTCGGGCAGTGCTGTCCTTTATTAGCACGTCAACCATCGCTGTGCTAACACACTCAGGGATTAGACTCCCAAAGCTGGATATCTGAGCATGCTTGGATATAACTAATTGGAAATAGGCCCTGAATTCCTAATAACCTAAGTTATGGTCCCTGGGATTTATGCCAAATTAAAGACAATTAATTCTCCTCTCTTGATTATTACACACCTTAATAGCTCTGTCCTTGAGTCAGTTCCATCCTTGATGTGCAGAGCCCTTTAGCTCAGTCTCTAAAATCTGATGTGCATGAAGAACAGTTAATAAGAAAATTCTGTATCAAATCCGAGTTACTGTATCAAAATCTCTCATGTTTTACAACAGCAAAAAACACAATTGGATTCAAAGCCTACTTCAGATCCTAGATTATAAAGGCATTTGCTGCATAGCCTCTGCACTATAGTCTTTAGAGGCCTTAAACAATTCCACGTTTCCCTTTAAGATCTTCTTTTAAAATACCACACAGCAGTATATACAGATAATCAGGACTGTTTTCATTAAATGATTTCAGTGAAGTTCACTGGCTTTATTTGATATACAAAAGACTATTTAACCTTCTCCCAAGACACTCTACTGATGTAATTACAAGCAGGAGATGAGGCATGGCTTCCCCAGCTGCAACCACTAACAGAAAAGAAAACTTTCTGTAAGCAGAGGCCGCTGTAAGTCTTTCCTGCAGGATATCAGAGGCAGGTACCTCCTCACAGATAAAAATAATGTGAATCCTCATTTCCCCAGCTCACTATACAGTGCATAGGCCACAGGTGTCAGGACAATTCAGCTAGAGGAAAACTGCTGGCACTCCTGTCTCAGACATCCTTCATGCACTAAGTAAACAAGACTGTGAGTTCCTTTTCAGAGTATCATCAGGAAACACTGCAGGGCAAACTCTACTGCAGCCCTAAAGACACAGATGGGATTCTCAGAGCTGACGGGGTGCCAACCTCAAGCTTGCCTGGGACAAGAGGACACCCTTTCCAAGGACAGAAGTGGAATTGACTGAATCTCAGCTGCTCATTTTTACTGAGCCAACAACACCACAAAATGCTAGGAGGAGACACCCTGCACAAGGAATCTCTGATGGTGGAGATGATCACGGGGGCCTCAGACTCTTTGGGAAAATACCATCTTCCCTTTCAGACAGACGTTTTTTAGACCCGTGACCTGCCTGAGGGAAAACTAAACAGATCCTCATCCTACCTATGAAAACCAACACAGTCCCAGTCTTCTCCAGACAACGCTGAATTCCTTGTGACCAGACCCGTGGCTCGGCATCTGGAGGAAGATCTCAGGGGTTTCTCTAGGAACAGAAATGGCAGGGAAACCACAAACCCATGCAATCTGACCTAACTGCTCTTGAAGCTTCACAATGCACACAGGGCTCTCCAGCAGACAGACAGGCAGCTTGTTGGGATTTTCACCACATCTCCCCAACAGCAGGCCTGAGGCAGATCTCCACAGAACCCATGCATTCCCCGTGACAAAGCAGGAAGGGAATGTCCCAGAAAAAAGCCATGAATGTATTTCAGCTATGTGAGAGCTGAAAATCCCAACTTTTGTATTGCCTGTTGAGTCCTTGACCCAAAGCTAACATGACTCTCCAAAACATTTCAGTTCCTAGGTTTCTTCTCTTTCTCTCGTTTTTGCTGACCTCTGCTCAGCAACATAACTGATTCCATGCCTTGTGACAGGAACATGCATCCTGAAATAATGGAAAGAGCTAGGGAGAGAAAATCTCTAATGTAATGTGAGGCAGGGAGAGCAAGAAAGCTCCCCCTCAACTCGTGGCTTATGAACAACCCTGGTTTGCTACAGAATAGCAGATCAACAGTTTGCCTGCCCACACACTCAGGCAGCAAGCAAAACCAGAAAAATAAATGAAGCACATGAAAATACAATTTTTATTTGGTACCATGAGGCAACATTACACTGGATAGTGTAAAACTTTTTTTTTCCCCCCCAAGAAAGGTCAGAGAGCGCTCCGATTAAAACACCTGAGGAATGTTGGGTGGGGAAATAGGGTCCTACCAGCTCAGGGAAGCTGAGCCACCAAAGGCACAAGCTTTGGACCCAAACTGTGACACATTGAGTACAAAGGGTTGATTCTCCCTTGCAAACCACCTGCAAACAGAGTAACAGCATCATCTTACATTTACACTGAGAACAGAAATTAAATTAGCAAGTAGATTTTGATCATGAAGTGACCTTTAAAAATGACTGAGAGAAGAAAATATTAGCCACGATTATTTGTTCTGATACAGATCCCTCCTGAAGGCAGCTTTGTGTGCAAAATATTATTGCTAATTTTATTTCATGTTTTCAAACTTCTTTTAAGAATCTAAGATAACTCTTATTTTCTCATTTTTTCATAGACAATCTTTGCCGTCTTCTTTTTTCATCTAAGCACAAATTGGGAAAAGTGCTGTAGCTGAACTTAAAGAAACCTGGTCAATTTTACGATATTTAATAACATTTGTAGCTATAAAGGCTAAAAACACTCAGGGTAATGAAATCTCACACTCTGGTGCTTAACATATTCTCTTCCCCTCGTGCCACACACTGAACCGTGGAAACAGTTCACATCAGTATGGGAAGGAGAAAACACACTCTCCTTGGAGACATGGATGGGGTCTGGCCACGGCTGGAGGTCAGCCTGGGAGTCACAGCCTGCCAGACTCAGGGCAAGCGGCTACACCCTGCAATCTCTTCTCACTCAGCTGTTATTTATGACCACCATCAACACACTCACAATTGCAGCATTCGCTGCACAAATCTTTACGAGTTTTCCAAATGAAAGCGGGCTTTTCTTTCTTCCCGCCTTAAGCAGGTTTATGGAAAGACTGCCAAAAATTGCACCTGGTTTATGGCTTCAACAACATTTCTTTTTGGCGCCCTCATTGTACTTCTTCCTCACTTACATAAAACTGCAGGGATTATGCAGAATTCAGGTTTGCCTTGTGACAAGCTCTTTGAAAAGTCAATACCATTCAGAATCTACTTTGACCTTGCATTTAGACAGACATAATATCATGTATAACTCCATCCTGCACACAAACTCCCTTATTCACGTGTCAAGAAAGACAAGGATTTTGACTGCTAATGCCTTCTTGTCTTTGCATGTGAGGCCAGTTTTGCTTATATGTCAAATTAGGACATGCTTGCGCTTACAAAATTTGGTAAACTCTTAGGGTAGCAACCCTTATTTTAATTTAAAACCTTCCAAAATTAACCGTGTAATTACGGCGCTGTAGACCAAGAACCATTTATGAGCATCGTCTCTAAGCCATTTTGTCCTTACCACGGTTTCAGACATTGGATGTCCTGTGGCCACTTACTCTTTTGCCTTTCATATGTGATATTTTAAGCAGTTATCAAGCCTGTTATAAGGGATGCCACACAGGACAAGATGACAGTCAGGTTGTACCAGATGAAACAATAATCCTCTATGAACCAACAAACATCTCAGCCGAAGTCTAAAGTTCCAGTGTTTTTTCTACTTCCTATACACCCAGCTTCAATACCTTGGGGTTGCATTTTTGTTCCATTGCCTAGCTGTATCTAGCCCAAAGCTCTTCACTCTATTAGCCCTATGTCTATCTCCACATTTGTTGGGAATGTCAGTGTGGTCCACTTTTGCTGGGCTGTCTCTCATGAGCACATTCTTGCTTTTTAAACAATCCTGCCCTGAAAGACACTATTTCATCTGGATTTGCACCTTTCTGGACTAGCCTTTTTAGCTATTTATCCAGTTACTTAGCACCAGCTGCATCAAATACCAGCAGCATGTCATGAAAAAAGGCATTAAAATATTGTCCAGCCCGAACCATCTGCCTGTAGATCTCACTATTCCTATGATCGTCTTATTGCTGTCTGTATTTTAGCCAACAGACCAAGGACTGAAATCTCATGTATTGTCACTACCTCCACTAACAGGAAACACAAAGTTTCCACATCTCTGCACAAGAGGCAGGGAGCAGCCCACAGGAATGTGGAGCTGTTTAACTGGCCCTATGGATGTGAGGATGGAGAGCAGCCATGTCCCCGTTTGCCAAACTCAAGAGGGGCTGCATCCCTTTGGTGGAGTGCAGTACACACGTTTCTAGAGCACCCGATACTAAGCAAGGGTGTAAAGAAAAGTACAAGCAGGTGGGGAAGATTAATTGCCTTGGAGGGTTTGGGGACATCCTAGGAGCAGAGAATGTGCTCCACAGCTCACAGACGTCAGGCAGGTTGCCGTGCACCTCCCAGCTGCGCTGAAAAAAATCTGCTGCTCCTAGTGCAGAGTGGAGAGGTGGCAAACACTACTCTGAATGTCTGGAGCAGGTTGCAACAGGCTGTGGCTCTGGTGGGACAGGTTTGTCAGCAGTGCCTGAGCTGCCTTCCCTGACAGCTCCCGGCAAGGCTGATCTCCTGAACACGGGGGTGTGGAGGTCCAGGAAGGGAGCTGGTCCCCCGCACGCCCTGGGGCTGAGGAGATCAGCAAAGGCAGCCAGCTGCAGCATGCCACAACCAGGTGGCTGCCGGCACTTTGTCTTGCCTTGCTTTGTATTAGCATTGGACTAAGTGAGCTGATCAGGTGAATGACGAGCACCATTTGTCAAGCCAACCTGCAAAGCGTGCCCCACCCCCTCTTGGTATGGAGGTGCTGGAGGCTCTTCCCAGGAGCGTGCTGCAATCCTGCCTGCTGCTGCTTTGTGAAGAGCTCCTCATAAACTTGCCCATTTGCAAGCTGCATGCAGCACAAGGCATCACTGCAAACTCATAATTAAATTCATTACTCCATACAATTTTAAGCCATTCTTCAAATAATTACAGTAATTTGATAAGCAGAAATCACATAAACCTGCTGCAGTTTTATCTCTCCCATTTGCTGTCTGAAGGAAAATGTGAGTAATTAGTAGGATGATAACAGTCCGGGTTATGCAAGCAAAACAAAATTAATATGATCCTTACTCAAAAAACTCTAAAATAAAATGAAACTGATGACTCCTTAGGCAGCGTGGGGTGGGAGTGAGTGGAATGGCAGCAGCCAAAGGGAACGGGAGGATGGCAAGGCTGCACTGGCCACACTCCCCACGCCGCTCTGCAGGCGGGACGCTCTCTCGAGCCGCCCGCCGACCTGCAGCTATCGCTCCTCTCTCCCGGGAGAGCCATGTCAGGTAACCTTGGTAACTTGAAGGCAGGGGAGGCAGGAGGCGAAGGCTTCCTGCAATATTCACAGGACCATGACAGAACATTCATTAGCACTCTAATGTCAGGAGGAATCAGCAGCCCGGGTGGCCGTGCCCGCCCCACTCTGCTTCTCACCTTGTTTATGAGGTTCCTGACCTTTCCTGCTACAAAGCAGCAAACTGCAGCTCATGGCATGCTGGGCCACAGGGAGGACAGAGACATGAAAAATTCACACCTGCCGGCATCTCTGGTGTGCTTGAACTTGCAAATCAGGAGCCAGGGATGTACAACATGCAGCACCTCTGGGAGTCCCTGGTTATCCTTTGGGCTCACCTACCTGCCAGGCTGCCGAGGCAAATCCACTGTAGTCATGAACACGTAGTCATGAACAAGGACTCACCATGATGTGGCCACCAGGACAGTGCCAGCACCCTGCTTTGCAGGAAAGGAGAAAGAGATAAAAAGACCTGGAACTGGAGACTATGAATATGTTGTGATTAGCACAGGCCCCAACTCGCTGGGTGCCTTGTGTCCTGCTCTGTCCACATGACTGCAAATTCACAGCTGGAAATGATAGAAGTCCTCTTTGTACACCCAGACTCTTTGAACCCTACAAGATAATGTTAGGTGACTAAAGAGTTAATAAATCCAAAAATGCTGGGGATGAGTTTCACTAGAGATAAGGAAACATGGAGTATATACTAGGCTGAAATAGAAATGTGGCCCGGCCGCAAGATCAATAAAGAGGAGAAGGCCAGAGCTGTGGTTACTTGGTGCTTGGATTAAGAGCTTCATCGGGTTTCTGCAATCAGATCTGATGATCCCACCAAAGGAACAAAGGGAAGGCTCCAGGCCCTCATTTTAGAGAAACAAACGAAGAGTCATCAATTTTCTGAAAGTGACTTTATGCCTCGTTAAGACCCATCTAAATTATATACAAGATGACTTCCAAGTAATGGAAAAATGAATCTGCAGACAGTTCTTTTTTTTTTTTTTTTTCTCCTTTTATTTCCTCAAGGATGTGTCTCCAGCCAGCCTGAAACCAAATACTTGTTTTGGAGAAAAATTCCCATCTCTACAGGAAGAGATTGCAAATTGAGCACTTCAGTTTTAAATGCAGCTGCCCTTTCACACTCTTCTTCCCCTAGAGTTTTTAGCACCCTGGCCAAGAAAAACAATTCAAGACCTAAGAACCACACATAATAAGCAATTTACAAACTGAAATAAAATTAGCTTTAAATACCACTCTTTCCGGAGGAAAAGATCTCAGTGTGGCAGCCCCATGGATATTAAAATACCTTTTAAAAAAAAAAAAAAATCTTAAAATGAAAGGAATTTCACATCCTTAATTTGGAAATAAAAAAGAAATTCCCGAGACAACCAGTTCAATGCAACATCAAAAGGAGAGGAACAACATACTGGGACAGAACCCCACATGTTCTTTTAGCCTGTATTTTACCTAAAATTAGAGTCAAATATGAGTGCATGAAAGAAAAATGTATCACAGAGACTGCATCTCCTTCCACCACACAGCCAGGCCCTGTGACCCTTGAGAGGGTGCTGGTGGTAGACAGCTCGATGGCTGTGCAGGCTCTGGTGTGGCTCTGCTGCTGCCCTCCATCCCCAGAACCACATGACACCCTGGGGACAGGCATCAAATCCTCCTCAGAAAGCTGAGTCAAAATTGAATCACCACCAGGAAGGATGATGGATTCACTGCTGCTTGGGATTTTTCAGAGGAAATAAAAATTATAAAGGGTTCCATCACTGCTGGAAAAGCTGCATCCCTAGTGCACATGTGTGGCACAAGTTTGGGCTCTTGGGCCAGAGTGTCACCTGGGCTGTGAAGCCACAGCAGCACCTGCGTCACTGAGCAGGCCGGGCCAGGGGCTTCTCATCAATTCCTGCAGCCCAGGGCTTCCAACAACTGCTTACTTTGCTCAGGGAGGAATTTTATTTGTAGTGTGCCCAATATTTTGCTTCCTTCCCAGCTTTCCTTGAAGCAGTAGAGAGCAGCCAGAGCTCTATCATGGGGCTAGGAGCAGTTGGGGTGACATCAGGAATGATCCCATTAAACCTGCAGAAAGCTGAGAAATCAGAAATAGTAACAGATCTCTGGGGACAAAAAGCAGATGCAGGCTGTGGGAGAGGAAGGGCTGCTTCCCCACCAGAGCAGCCCAGTGCAGCTTGCAAGGATGGCACGAGCCCCTTGCAAATCCCCCTTTGCTTCACAGGAACCTTGGCATGAGCAGCTCCCCTGAGCCTTCCATTCTGCTGGGATAGGTTCCTGCACAAGAAGAGGCCTGTGTGTATAACAAGACTACGTGGTCACTGTCTGAGATGTGAAGACATTGGGATAGATGACCTAATCTCCCTTCTGATCTCATGCTACTAAAATCGCTGGATTCTGCTGATGCAGTGAAACCAGAAGCAAACTCTGCTATTTCAGCTGTGGGTTTCCATTGGGGTCTGTAATCAATATGAGCAAATCGGGCAGCAGGAAACAACTGCTGCCATTTGGGCTGTTTTCACCAGATCTGATCCTGTGTGTCTGACAGAAAACAGTTAAAAGCCCCAGCCTGGGGGACAGCAGCGAGTCCTGGCAGCCCTGGGACAGGGCCACAATGCCTCCTACGCTGTGGGCCCTGTTGCTGCTGCTGGGCTGGCAGGGCAGCTGGCAGAGCACTGCAAGCCTGCGGCACTTCAGACATTTGTCACAATTACCAGGGATTTATGAGGACAGGGATTGTGTCAGTTGCCTGCCATTTCTGAATGATGCTCCTCTCCATAGGTGGCAGTCTCTGAATTGAGCCACCCTGTAGGGAGAAAGGGAAATTGGACACTGAATGCCTCTTTGATAGACACCTCACCCAAACAAGCTCTTTTATGCAGCTCCCAAATGGTGGTTGGGGACCTTGGAGTAAGTCAGTGTCCAGCCGTGCAGGAAGCCTCCGAGCCCTGTCATGGGATGGCTGCTGGTGACCAAAGACTAAGCCCAGCCCACTGCAAGTGAGCACAAGGCCCCATCTTGGCCATGCTGGGGATGTGCCCAAGTACTAAAACCAAGCAAAGAGCACAGAGATCTGCCCTAGCTGGCTGTCTTTGCAAAGGATTGGCATCTGCAACTACTGGTTGTATGGGAATAGCAGCCCGCACAAACCTCCAAGCCAGCAAAAGCAACACCCCCAAAAGCACAGCATAAAACACTTTGAAAAGGAGGGATACCACATGGGAACAGACACATTTAGTTGCAACACTACCTGCAGCTGCCCCATGTACATGCGATCCAAAACACTGTTCTGTTTAAATCTGCCTCATACCAGTTTGTACCACAGCAACGCAGTAAGTGATCTGCTGCCTTTCCTAATTATTAAGACTTAGCTTTTAGAATGATACCTGATTGTAGGCAATGACTTCTGCAAATATAACAGCTCATCTTTTCCATACCTGAAACCCTGAAACTCATCAAGAAGGAAGCACTCTGGGGGGAATACATAATGTAGTAGGATGTATGGCATGCATCTCCTTCTATGAAACTGCAATCCTAAGGCTTCATAGTTCACACAGTTCCATTTGCTGTACTACAGAGGGACTTACTGCACTAGCAGAAATCTGGTGCAATTCCTTTCATAAGCATCAAAAACCTCTTGAAATTGGTGTTTTTAACAGTTGTACTAGATTTTCTAATGTTTTTGTTATATGGCATCACAGTAATTCTTTCTGCAGGGCTACATACTGAGGAACAGAACAGTACTACTACTGCTGCTCTTTGGATCATTAAACTACTGTCCTTTAAATCAACCAATTCTTGCTGATTCATACTTAAGTTTTCAGAGATGATTATATGAATTCTTATTACCCATTATTTCATGCGTGTTTTCAACTATCCTGAGTTTTAAGAGGACATCAGTATTACCATAACCTCCCATGGGATACTCATTTGAGGACATTAATTTTGAATGTTCTGTAGTACCTACAGCAATCTCAAAATTCACAGATTGTATTTCAGTGGTATGTATCTACCCATGGCGACTGGCCAGTGACTGCATATTTATGACTAATTACGTGCACTGTTTTCAAGTGGAAGAATCACCTAGTACAAGGTACTAAGCAGAAATTTTGAAGGGATTCTGAAGTCAAATAAATATGTATCTTGGAGCTAGAGAGAAGGCTGCAAACTCTCACAGCTTTCCTAGAAAACTATCTCAAAGCATTCTAGGTGAATTCTTCATTTAACAATCTGTATTTGAATACTTCTAAGAGACTGGCTGTCTATATTTAAAAATATTCCTAACAACTCTTTTTATGAAGCTGAAGGTGCTCCAAAGCATCCCTGGCAGAGGGAGCTTATAAACTGCAGTGAAGACACAGAGGAAGCTTGAAGAGTTCACAGGGCAGGAGAGGGAGAGCTGCTGTGCTAAAGCAGCACATGCTGCTTATTAACCCCTGCACATCCAAAGAGAGTGGGCAGAACTGCCAATTCTGAGCAATGCACAGCTCTGTATGAACAGGGGTTTAGGACGTGCTACTGTCCAACTCAGCTTCCACACATTGCTGCTGTGTATCTACAACAAAGCTGCTGTCTTCTCCCCATGGAGCATATCCTTAAATGCCCAGGGAAAACTACTGCCCACTATACATGTTCATAAGGAAGCAGGGGCTGTGGTTACAGCAGATATTTGCAAGCACGGCTCTCTAGACTATATTGGCAAAAAAGTCAGCTGAATGTGTGCTGTCTTTACTGACAGATTTTCTTTTTCAAATTTTGCTTGAGCTGCATATGGTTCTGTAAAACGCCATTCTTTTCTATGCATTCTGGCTTTGACAACCATAGCCCAGATTTTAACACTGCACACAATTCAGCCACCACAGAAATTTGTGCTAATGAGGAAATGTGCCACTGAACTGTATCATTTTACATGGGAGAAGGAGGGAGAGGAGGGAAGATGCAGGCAAGGCACCAATTGAAAGAAGAACTCATAAGGACATGCAGGCTGGGCCAGATGGCTCCCACAGGCCTAAAGTCCACAAGAGTCTCAAAGATGCTCTTAGCTCAGAAGGTGGAAATGGCCATAGCTGCCAGTTTGCTTCCCACGTTCTCCTCAATGGGAACAGACTGGATGGGAACACAATTGACTGGACTGGTTTGGTAAGTCTTTAAACATCTTTCTAAAGAGTCTAACTAAGCACCAAGCTGAAGTGCCTCAGCAGCTACACCATCCCAATGACTGTGCACAGATAAGCTGGTTGGGATGCCAGCAATGAGGGAGAAAGTCTCAACACGAATGCAGCCATCACCATCTCCTCCAAAACTGCACTCACCACATCTGATTACCAGAAAACATTAAGTCATTTTGGAAATGCAGACAGAGGTAGAAAGTAATAGGGTCCCCACAACTTGTTTTTTTAATTTTGTTTTCATTTTCACCTTGGGGGAAAAAGACTTATGGTCAGGCAACTTTACAAACACAGTATTTGGAAGAGAGGAATTTCATGTTTCATCTAAACCCCTCTGGGCAGAGCTGGCATTAGGCTGAAGTGAAGTATGCCACATGCCTCAATGAGAAAAAAGCAGATGGTGATAATAAGAGGTGGAATATTTCTGCTTCCCATCTCGGAGTGCTCCATTTACTCTTAACTAGCTGTTTTCTGCTCAGTGCAGCAGATACTGCTCCTGCCTGAGCACATTCAACTGACCTGAAACACTGTGGTGAGTTCCTATCATGGCACCACTGGGGTCTGGGTCTTGGTTCCACCAAGCATGAAAATGACCCTAACGTCTTTCTGTGTTATTTTAGCTACAGATACAAGTAATAGGAGACATACAATAATTTGATGGAAATAGCCCAATAGTGAGTAATGACTGCAGGAGAAAGGGCGAGCTTTGTGTTCTTAACCTAAAAATGGAACAGTGACATGTCAGTTATGAGCCATTACCAGAGGAAAAAGGGACATGTCAAAATCCATACCTGACAACTGAGGTTACTGACATGCCAAACAAGGCAGCCAGTGTCAAACAACCTGAGAACAACCCTGCTGGCACAGGCTTAGCTTAGCCAACAGCAATGCTCCTACAGGCCACCTAACTCAGGTGAGCAGCGGTGCTTTTGCTAACTGGAGCATGACTGGTAGGAGCCAAGGAGCAAAGTTAGGTTGCTTGCACCATCTGTTACCTGTCAGGTTTTCCACAGAGTTTGTTCTAGGGTAGTGTGTAACCAGCCAAGCTGGAGGATGGATCCTTTAGTTAAACCTTTATGCCAGATGTGCTGGCAGCTCTGTGCTGTGTTTTCCTCCTAACTGACAGTTGAGGAAACTTGACAGCATTCTACCAGCTGCAGCATTGCAATGACACCATTTCCCACTCTCAGGGCTGCCAATTTCTCTCCAGTGACCTTGAGAAAGAATCCTTTTCTGGGAAAATGATGGGATGTGGGCCCTGTATACATGTATTACATCTATTCTTGCTATCCTTTCCTGAATGAGCTGTTTTCAGTCATGTTCCATGTCAACAGGATGAGAATAGGGGTCAACCTCTGACAGAACATGGTCTCAAAATTCAGCCTTTCCCTTTACTCTGATTTTACTGGGAAGTCCCAAACCAGCACTGCACACTGTCTGTTTTACAGCCACCTCCCAGGACCACTGCTGAGCCAGTTCCATGGCTCACTCTCACCTGCAACAGGAACATCCACTCTGGATACTCCGTTAAGATTCAGGCACACTGATCCAACAGTGTGAGGTTTTAGCACAGCTACCATCTTTCTGGGACCCCAGAGCAGGGACCTGCACTTTTGCTGTTGAGGAATTTAAGCTGCCATCTGATGCAGACACAAAATTGCAAGACGGAAGGACCTGGTTAACCTTGTGATCGAAGCAGTGTGCCTGCAAAGATGGAAAGGAAGATTTGCTGCTAATTTGTATGATTGCTTTCTGGTTTTTCTCCATGCCACCCCATCAGACGTTACTTACTGATAAGAACAAATTCAATTTCATTGACACTTCAAAATAACCCAAGTGAAAATCTTGAAAAGCAAGTTCTTTGCTGCTTTCAAGGAGAAGATCTAACAAGAAGCGCAAAACTAAGTTAATCCAGAAATTACCTGCTATATTTTCAGGTAAAACTTACAAGACCAGAAAGAGTATTTGGCTACCTTGCCTGAACTGCCACAGCAAACTTCATGCAGCAGCCCTTCACAGTCGCCTTGTGCTCTACTTCCACATAGGCTGGGCTGAAAGGTCTTGCAGAAATGTGTTCAGCATCAGGTAACATCAAGAGAGAGAGAAGCCAATACTTCCAGTGGCAAATCAGCCTCACTGTTGGAGATCTGAGCCTTATTTCTGCTTCACTTTCTCTGGTTTCAGCTTACAGTTATTGATTCTTGTTCTGGCTCTGTCTGATAGATTAAACAGCCATTCCTTGCAGCTAGCACCTTTTCTCACTTTAGGCACTCATACTACACAAATATTTCACCTCTTGCTCCTCTTTCTGCTAAGTGCAGCACACAGAGCTTCAAGTCTTTTGTTGCATGGAATATTTTTTCATTTGCAGATTACTTTTTGTGGCCTTTTACATACCCCATATTGTAGTCAGTGCCTGCATTCCTTACTGTCAGAAAAAAGGTGGGCACATGAAACATTTGTTACTGCACTTGTCCTTAGGGTAATTTCAGGCAGTGTCGCAAAGGGCAAGAACCATCTCCTAAATAAAATCTGTGCTCCTAGGAAGAATGGCTGACCTCTCACTCTCATTTGTGCTTCCTCCTTTCCCAGCAACAACTTAGCTCTTCTGTCCCCATCTTCTACAGCTCCTACACATACTCAACATGCACTTCACATATAAATGAGGCTCATTTGAAGACTGGGACGGAGAGCAGTCCACGCAGGAAAAATCAATTATAAACCTAGATCTATTTCTGACAGTTTGATCTTTCAGAGAAAATGTTTAATGAGGGTATTTTTTATGAAATATAACAAATGTAGTTCTTTTTACAGCGATTTTGGTTTTAATATCAGCCCTGGGAGGATTTCCGGAGTGGCTAACCACAGTCATGATGCCAGCTTCCTCTCCTTTTGAGGTGAAGAATGGCTTGTTCCTGGTTGTCATTACAAGAGCAGAATGGGACATTTGTGTAAGTGGCACAAGAGGAGCTCAGTGTGTATCATTAACACCCATCAGGCCCCTGCAATGGCTCAGGTGAGGGGACAGTCTGACCCTGTTGCCCCCACTGGAAACCATCAAAGCTCCGGTGCAAGGAACCTCGGCGGGTGCTGCTGCGAGGAGGCTCAGCTCATACTGCAGTGCTGGTCACAGGGGACATAACCAAGCATGGGCATGTTTGAAACCCCCATGCTCCACCTGCACTGTGTCACACTGCTGGATACCAGCTGCAGCCTCTGAAGGTTCTCATCTTGTCCTGAAGCTTACATCCTGTGAAACATAATGAACCCCCAAAACTCACCCCTCGTGACAGTAACACAGCATGCTTAGGAGAAGGAGGGATCATACTGAAGTAGTAGGCTTTGTACTTGTGCTTTTAGGTTTCAAAGAGAGACAGGAAGAGCACCCCAGGTGTACAGCAGAGTGTTAAGGGATGTCAGGTAACCTCTGTCCCCAGGACACCACAGCTACAGGCAAGATCTACACCACTGAACAAAGCAAAGGCTGACTGTACTGGCTCAGCCAAAGCACTAAGAAAGTAAAAGAAAAACTACTGGTGAGGAGAAGTTGTGTGAGACCTTTGAGTGCAGGGCCCAGCAGAGCAAACTGCACGAGAAAGGTTAAAGAGAACCAGAGCAGGATCTGAAGAGGCACTGATGACCTCCTGACAGCAGGGGAACAAGCCTCTGCTCCACTGATATCTTGATTATAATGGCAACTTTGACCAAGACAGGCTCTTAGTCTCACTTTCACACACATTCAGCGTCTGAAGGAAACACTGATTGCAGAAAGACTTAAAACTGTTCATCCCCTCTCCAACTTCTTCTGTTGAAATTAGCCCCAGGTTCAACAGAGACAATGAGGGAAGGCAACATGCAAAAAGGAGGAAGGAACACTCTGAGCAAAAATCTAGCAATCAAGATTATGGCGGCAACTTCAGCCGGTAATTAGTAAAATGGAATGCTAATTATTGCTACTTCTCCTGTCCTTTCACCATGGCTCACACAGCTGCTCATAAATTGATAACCACAGAAATGAGTGTGAGCCAAGCCTGGGTAGTTGGTTGGTATTCACACAGTATCAAAAGAACACATTTGCATTCTTTGCCAGAAGAATCAATTTACCTTGATTGATGATTGAACTTCAATAAGTTCTTTAATACTTTGGTCATTAACTGTGATGCTGTAACAGTGTCACCACCAGAGTGCTGTTGTATTTCACACCATGCCTCTTATTAGCTGCACGCAGTAATATGCTTGAACTTCTAACTGAGCCCTTTTAAATATTGATAATCAACATATCTCAAAGGTGATGCTTCAAAACAAAGCTCAGGCTGCCCAGAACACTTTATGAACACAGTGATTCCTGTCACTGGAGAGGCTGGACAGTGCAGGTAGATGCACAGAATGCTGCTAAAAGCAGCAAAGGCCTCCTTCTTACTGTTGGTTTTGTCATCAGTTCACTTCCCGCCAGTAACACTGAAACATTGCTTCTGACTAAAACCCTGCTACTGCTTTCAAAGTGACCTGCAGTAATTTCATTTTCCCTCTTAGTAACATTTCAAAATAAGATCAGCAGTAATACTTCTCTTTATGTATTGGGCTAAATGTAGGCAGACCTAAAACAACCTGCCTGATGATAGATACATGTCTAAAGTCAAAGAGCTAGAGGCACTTAAAGGTGCTATAAAAGGAAATAAAAGGAAAAAAAAAAAAGACATTGTTGGTATTTTGCAGTTGAAAAATAAGTGAAGAAAATAAAGAAATAGTAGTTAATGCAAACAGCAAAAAGAATCTTCAGGGCACCAGGCAGCTCCACTTGAGTTACAACAGCAGCCTCAGCACCTGACTCCTGTCCTGTCCTGGCTCTTAGGCTGCTGAGCTGTGACACATGGACTGTTTACTGTCACAAGAAAGCATGAAACTGTTCCTGCTACAGATGTGAATGCCAGTGATGCAAAATCTGTCCCTGCAGAACATCTCCTGGTTGTACTGGAGCAGCATAGCTCCAAGTTCAAAGTTGAGCATAGCATAGCATAGTTCAAAGTTGAACCCTGGCCTAAAAAGCCATGGCAGACAGCTCAAGTACACCACACCACTGCTGAACTGGGATAACTCACAAGCAAGGTAAATTAACCCATGCTTATCTCCACATGATCAAAACAAGATCCTTTGTGAGAGTCTGCAGAGCACCTGTGCACTGAGCCACATCATGTGGTGCAGGTGCATCCTCAGCTTCACAAGGATAAGCCAGCTCACTTCCAGCCGCACACGAGCATGGCAGGAATATGAAAGACGAAGAGAAAAGCTGGTAACATTTCAATGCTGCATTCAGAGGTGAGACAACTAATGAAACTGAGATAGCAGTGCATCTATTAAAGCCAGGGGACAGTGGGAACCTGCACTCTGCTCCTGCTGCAGGAGAACTGTCTGTTGGCTGGCTGTTAAGAATTAAAATTGTGCTGTCAACAGTCTAAGTCTCGCATGATTACACACCTTCAAAGCCAATCAGGAAGGAAATAAATTCAGATGTGTGTGGCAGGAGTTGAATAGGGAAGATACCTCAACAAGTTTCCACTACCTTTTAAGAGCTGGTCAAATATTAAACACTATGAAATCTCTTGACAAAACCAGTGGTACAGCTCAGGCTTTCCAGATATGCAGAAATATAGAACACATGTGTGAGGATCACAGGCTCTTCCCATCTGTGCCAGCAGTGTAACAAAGCACACCTGGCTTCTCCACTGGCACTTTGAGTTGATGCACTGTCCACAGCAGAAATACATCCACTGAATGTGGATCAAGGATTTCCTGGCCTCAGGACTGAGGTGACTCTCACAGGAGAGCCTCTGCACTGGAGCTGACCTCCCAGTCCCTGCAGTCTGCTCAAAGTAGTCAATGCCTATTGCTATAAGCAAGAAAAAGAAAATTCTTCTATTTTATCTGAATTTCTTCTACCCTTCTGGAATAATTCTAATTCTTCCCTTACCCAAACCTGCGAGATTATTTTTATTTTTTTAATGTCTTGTTTGTTTGTGGTATTCTCTGATGAAAAAGTAAAGATGCAAAGAAGTTCTTATCTTTGCATCTTTTGTTTTTGCATCTCTGCATATTAACAGAATATTCAATGAACTCATTTAATACTTCTCAGTGATCTACAAATAATCCTTTGTGGTTTTGAAATGTGGCTATAGGCAGAAAAATGACTGTATCATTTTTTTAACATAACTGTTCTGTTCCCTGTGTGTAATCAGTCATGTCTGCTAAGTATATTTACAAAAATGAAGCTAAACATCTTCCCATCCTATTGTTTTGCAAAATAAATGTAGCTCTAGGAGAGAAGGCCAGCATCTATTCTGGCTCATACATCATTAATATAATTACATGCAAAATCCTGAATTGTTTTATCGCTGAAGTAATATCCCAGTTTTACTGTTTTTCACTAAGCCAGCAGTGCTGGTAGCACAGAGACTACCACCATCAAACTTCTCATTCTGAAGTCAAAACCTTTCTTCTTCCCTATCTAGAGTGAAAGACAGAAGTAACAAACATCCCCCACCCTTCCAAATGAGATGAACTCTGTAGAAATACGACAATAAAAAAGCAGGCTTTTCTAAAGAGCTGGCATGTATGTTCAAGCAAAATGCTTTAAACAGAGCCAGTGGATTTAGGGAGATGCACTCCAAATCCAGACACATCTCCAAGCACAATGACATGACAGCTTCTCTGAGGCAGCTTCCCACTACGGTGTTCCCACACTGAGGCAGCTGCTGGGGTGACAGCAAGATGGTTCTTGATTCAGCTTATTCTGGCTGAGCCTGTAGGTGACTTCGACCATATTTTCTCCCAGGTGCTGCTGCATTAACTGTATGAGGAATGCACCATGCACTGAAGCTGAGAGAGACTTACAGCTCTGAAACTGAGACAGTTACAGCTGCCCATATATTCTTCCTTTCTTATTAAGGAAGAAAAAAGTGCTGCTGCTCATCCTGTTAGGATCCCTACAGCAATGCCTCAGTCACAGCCTGAATGTGCAAATGCTGCCTCTGCTGTGTCCTGCCCAGCCCTCTGAGCTGCCCCAAACCCAAGCAGCACAGGGAGTGTCACTGGGCTTTGAGTTCATCTGGAGAGGTCACTGCTGGGTCCCATCTCCTGTCTTCCTGTGAAACCCAGGATTATCTCCGCATCTTGTGTCCAGTTCTCCTGCAGCTTGTCCCTGGAGAAAATGAGCCTTTGTGTGCTAGGAGGAGGCTCAGCACAGATGCAAAGCCACTGGAAGGGACAAGCTCTGCAGGGCTGTGTTCTGACATCACAGAGAGGGCAGCCCAACTCCAAGGGACCATCCCAGCGAGGCACACCAGCTTCAGTGAGACAGGCAAAGCCAAACGTGAGGAGCAAAGATGCAGAGTGAAGAAGTGAGTTTTCAGATGTGCTAACAACAGCAGTGACTTGTTGCCAAACAGAACTGTGATTTATGCAGCAAATTTGCTTTCACACAGGCAAATTCAAGTATCTGCACAGACTTTGGCTGAGAATTGGGGTGGGCATGCATGCTGGCTTTGTGTCCAGCATGCATATGAGCATGTGCACGCATGAGTGTGTGACAGTGAGAAAATAGCTATACTCACAAGTGAAGACTATCCCTGATTCCTTCAGCTGAAATCCACCACTACTTATTTTCTTTTTTGGTTGCATTAAACTTGGCATTTTTTAAAGCTTGTTTTCTGGTTTGGTGGTTTTTGTTTTTCCTTCTTTCTTTCTTTCAACTCAGTGCTGTTTTGAATTTGTTTTAAGATGAATGTTGCTTTCATTCCCATCCCTGGTCCTAGACTGCATTTCTGAGCCTCTACTGCAATTTCACTACGTTTAGCACTTACTAGGCAATTATCACTGAGTCAGGTAGAATGACAGCATTTTTTCAGTTCAAGCACACAATTCCGTATTTCAGTGAGCTGATTTTTAAACTATTTAAATGTTAATAGCATCCACATAATTGTACAGATCAGAATGTCACCAGCTAATCCTTGTGCCTTCCAGCTGACTTCTGTCTTTTTTGCTGCTCTTTTGCTTTTGTTATCAATGCCAGGATATATTTTTGATCACAATTATTAAGGTGAAGTCAGAAACACTTTTATTTGTATTCCTAGGTGCTTGCATCTTTCTGCTCTTAAATCTCACCAGCCCATCATTTCTTACACAAGCAGAATCTCAAAGCACTTCTAAGGCATCACAGGGTGGAATTAGTTTTTACTGCAAACCTCCATTTTCAAAACAACCAGTACATGATTGCTACAGTTCTCAAGGGAAACCAGCTTTAATGTGTGTTCATATTCCCCCTGCATTTCAACTCAAAATGTTTTAGAACATCCAAAATATTGGAGAGTGAGACAACAGAGGAATGTCCATTTGGGATCACAGGAAATAAACCACCTTCCTCTGCCTCCCCCCAGGTTTTCCTTCGTATTTGTTAAAATGGAATTTAGACTTAAAAAAACGGTATGAAAATCTTCAGACAGTTTCAAGGCAAATGTAGCTCTGTTACACCACTTTTTTCAGTACAAGAAACTGTTTCAGCAGAAGGGTATGAGCAAATCCTTATAAGCGAAAGCATCCTGCTGTAATGGGAAATGATGAGGGAAAATGGTTTCAAGGAAAATCTATTACCATTCCCCTGTGACGGCCAAATAAAAGAGTACATGCTATTGCCACTGAGTCACAAGAAAAGTGAAATTAGAGTTCTGGTAATGTGCTGATTTTGACATGCAGCTCCTCCAAAAGGAAGTGGTACAGAAATAGTAACTGTCATACAGTCATTTATTAATAGCTAAATTTGTTATACATATGCTCTGTGTAGATTCTCCCACCAACTCAGCCAGCCTGGTCTGTGGGAACGGGGAGGGCAGCGTGGCTCCACCACAAAACAAGCAGTTAAAAAAATCCCCAAGCATGACAGGAACAACACAGGATCAAAACAAGAAAAAGCAGCACAGACGAGTCAAGAAAGTGGAAAATCCAGAATGACTTAGTGCTGCCATGAATGCTGTGGGAAATGAGAAGACAGCTGAACTAAGTAACAGAAAACTAGGTCTGGTAAAAAAGGGAGAACAGAGCTTCATTTAGGATTCAAGTGCTTGAGGTGCTCAGTACTTTTTGAAAAAAAAAAGTATAGGAAAGAAAACTCAGCTTTTAGTTTTAATGCCAATGTGTTATGGGAATTAGCTAACAAATTCACTATATTAATTGAGATTATTTTAAAATATGTAGAGAGGTAAGTCACCTGAGAATCCAAAAAGCAAAAGAACCTGCTGCAAAAAGAAGGAAAAAGGATGATCCAGGAATCACTGCCCTGTAATGACAACACTGTAACAACAAATGCAGTGACAAACCTGCCTATACTGAAGGGCTAGCAGGAATGCAGGACTCGTTTGGGATACAAAAACAGATGAGAAGGAGTAAACCAAGCTTTTCCTTCTGGTTGGATTACAGAGTCAACAGAAGAAGAGTGTGCTACAGCACTTCTTTAAAGCCATCCCAAAACCTGAAGCTGACTGGGATTAAATCCTGGTGGAGATGGCTGAAAACTTACTGAAAGTCCATAACTAAAAGGGCAAAGATAAACGATAACACGTTACCCCCGAGACTGGTGTTAGGAAAAGATCTTATTTAACATTTTAATTAATCTAGGAATAGGGAAATCATCGCTAGTCACATGAGGAAAACCCAAGTGGCAGGCTATAATTAACCACTAACCCACCCAGAGACTAATGGGAGGAAGAGGCATTGGAATATTCTATGCTGATAACCTACACACCACTTATATTTTCCTTAGGATTATAAGATTCTTCACTCTATATCACATTTTCACCCTGTTTGTTCAGATCACAGCTCTGACTTCCACTGTCAAAATACACTGCAGTGAGAAATGAGGCAGCACACATAGCTCACTTCGTGCCTTTAGCTGGCATGTAGCACTGATACAAGGTCTTAAAGAATTCACTGAATTGGTCAAACGTCAGGATACAGCAACATTTGTATCTTGGATTTGTGAAGATGCGGGGATTCTTTTTTGATGAAAAGCACCTGTGAAGTGCAGGGTTATTGTGCTCCCTTTTGCCATTTCTTGGATAAATGTCATCATTTTTAATGCTACCAATCTTCTTCTATAGCCTGCAGGAAAGATTTTCTGAGGCAAAAAAATGACTTGTAGGTGCTTAATTCCCATTAAAATCTACTGGGGAGATAAGTACCAAACTGCTATTGGAGCCTTTGGGAAAGTCTTCCTCTAAACCATTGTTATCTACCCTTTCAACTCCTGAAATAAGTCACTCATAGAAGATATATTATTAAAAAAGGAGATGTTTGAATCTTCAGTGAAATCACTTTGTGGCCTGAGAAGTAGTTTTCTGGCATCCCCGTGCAAGTATGAGACAAGATGAACTCAAATTCTCCTTCTAAAAAGATCTCTATTTTAGGCAATGTAACGTGAGAAGGAGGATGTGTCATCTATCTGACTCAGCATAATTGTCTCATTTGAAAACTCCACAGCAAGTCTTGACTGGTATTAATGAATAGTTGTATTTGGTTTAGAGATGAAATACTGTGTGCATTTAAAAAAAAAAAAAAAAAAAGAGCAGAGAGACTATGAAAGAACAAAAGAGCTCTGGACAAGAGATCTGCTGCTGCCAATATTCTTGTTGGTTGCCTCTCTTGGGGCTACCACTTTTTGCTCTGGATGCATGGGCTCTGGCACTGATGATGAAGAACTGATGACTTCAAGAGAAGTTGTTAGCCCCCCGCTCCCCATCCATGGGGAATATGCTCATTTTCAGTGCATTTTACAAGGGGCTGGTGCTGGGGACCAGATATTAAAAAAAAAAAAAAAAAAAGCTAGAAAATACAATAAAAAGGCATTTAATAATATAGTCTGACGTGTGTGCTGTCTCTGCACTCCAGGAATCCCTCCCTACTCCCTTCATGTTTCTCCCATGGCACTATTCTTCAACAGAGCTCGATGGTTTGTAAAAGAGGATGCACCAAAGTCCCCTTTAACAGACCTGGAGTCCTGTGAAAGAAAGCAATTTTCTACAGTCACAAGAAAGATCTCTTGTGGAGCCACGGATACCCTTAATGTCTCTGGGGACAAGTGTTCTGGGGACCCAACCCCAGAAGAGACAAACAGGGGTTTGTGCCTCTAGCTGCCTGCAGAGTCTCCTGGGGGGACAGCTACTGTGATGGCAGCTTTTACACTGCAAAAGGCTGAACCTGCTGGAGCAATACTGAGGTAACAAGTTCATTTCAGACAGCTAATACAGAGAGATTCACTGCTAACTTTTAATCAGCAGCAAGTTAAGACAAATTGGAAGCCATGACCTACAAAGCAAGGCTCTGCAAATCCCCCTGCCAGCCTCCCGAGGATGGCAGCTCCCCCAGTACACAGCCGCGATAAACTGATCCTTTTACAAGGTCTAACTCATTTAATCATCCCCTCTGCTAGCATTAACCACTTCTGCAAGGGTATCTTTCCTGTGTGGATTGCTTAAGTTAGGTCAAAAACCTGGTCTTGTTTTCAAATCCACATTGATGATGAAAGCCTCCAGTCTAAGGTTTATATTCTTCTGAGACCTTTGGAGTTATAAGCACTGTGAATAATTATTTTGCTTTTTCTCCCAGCCTGCTATAGGGCTGTGTCCCTAAAGCACAAAACACTTTTCCTTGTTGAATTCTCTCCATGTGTCTCCTCTGTACTCAGTGAAATAGCCTGACATGATGGGCTGGGTTGAGGCATACAATGACCAGTCTCCCTTTGAGCACGAAGCTTCTGTTCCCAGCAGAAGGGCTGAACCCTGGGTAATCTATTCACTCCCTACCTGGCAAGGGAAGCAGCAAGAGAATAAGTCACTGCACTTCTAACTGAAAAAACATCACAGAAGAACAAATTTCAGACTTGAGCCTTCAACAATGAACTTTAATTTGAAAATGGTCCCAAGTTTTGACCTGAAGTGAACCACTTCCCTTGATGAGGCAGACAATTGGAGAGGAAGGAGCAACCTCCAAGCCTTCACACTGCAGCCAGCCTGAGCCACTCCTTGGCAGTGGCAAAGACTAAGCTGAGGTTTCATCCCCTTGAGATGATCAACTCCAGGGCAGTCACAGGGCAAAGCTGTGAGAAGGACAGGTTTGGGTGGCTAGAAAGGCACAGCCAGAATGATTGTAGAGCTCCCTACAAGGCAGGAGCCTGCCTGGCTTGCACGAGAGCAGGGCTGGCACCAGCGCGGCACTCCTTTATGTCTACAAGCGCTGTCTCCCCTCTCATTGCACATACCCTTGATTTTGGCAGCATGTCTTCTAACCTTTGGCCCTTCCAAAATGGAATTTTCAAATGTTTATGTTTCCTTCTTTTCCCCACAGTAATTTTTGGTGCTTTGAATGTTTCAGGGATTCAGCTACGTAAATAGATATCCTAATCTTGTAACAACACACTAGATTACATAATTGTGATTAGGATGGGTAATTACACAGTGCCCATGTGAGGCAGACAGCTTTGACACTCCACATCACAACTGTGTCAAAATATTTTATTTACAGAATACCAGAAGTATTAACTCCACAGGCTACCGTAAAACATTAATTTTTTTTTATAACATTATACAAAATAATTAGGAGAGTCCTTCAAGTGCTTTCATTGTGTTTCTATTTTGTTAAGAAAAATCACACTGTTGGGGTTCTCCCTTCTACAGAACATTTCAGCAGCAAGCCGGATTTCACAGCCTTAGCAAGAGTGCTCCTGTTCACTGTAGAAATGTTACATATTAGAGACTATTATAATGCTTTCCTGAAGTGAAACTCACAGAAGAAGTAAAGAAAAAAATGACCCAAGGAAGATATTTTTGTCAAGGTATTTAGCTCTCATTTTGATCTGCTGATGACCTTTTACTTGAGTGAATCACAGCTACATCCTAATGCCAGGGCTTATTCACCAGCTATGAAAACAACCTGGAATTGCATGCAAATTTTATTTTTGTTTTCCCTTATGACCTCAAATTTAGACTACTTAGTGCTCCATCACAGAAATGTCAAAAATCACAAAGGCCCTCTGTAAGACAGCAGCAAAGCATACAGAAAAAGCTCTCTATTGGCAGGAATTACATCAGGTGTTTTTAAAACAGCCAGCATTCCAAGGAATGAGATGAGGTTAAGTAACACCCCAAACATGACTCAGGAAGCCTAAGGAAGGGTTTAGGTACTGCACACCAATACTGTAAATGTCACAATATACTGCTCCACAGAAAAATAAACAAAGCGAGTGCTTCGTGACTCCAACTGACCTGACATGGGCTTAATTTTATGTTTATTACACATACAGAATGGGTTAGATTAGTATTTTCCATACAGCTAACCTGGAACTTTGTGAAATAATCATGAAGCTACACAAATACTTAAATGACAATCCTCTAATCACTGTCACATTCAGTGCATCACATGCATTTTTAAATCGACCATGACAAACACACACTAGAGGTTCTCACAGTGAACTGCTTATTATGTTAAAATACATTCTTCAGTGGTTTTATGAAGTTTAATTGCATGGGATGAAACATGACACCTAAGCATTTGATTTATTACTAAGCATGACTCTATATTAGTGAGACTGCAGAGCATACAGTGTTGTGGAATTATTTTTACTCTGTCATGACAGATGGAGTCAGCGTTTGGTAAAGACTGCATGTAAGTGTGCAGACATGCTGCAGGTGGGATCCTCTCTGGTGCCTCCTCCAAGCCAAGCTGTTATACTTGAAAACAGCACATTTCAGATGATGAAGAAATCATCATCTATGTTTTCAAAATGGCAACACAGATTTTAATCTTCTTTGTACAAAAAAAAAGGTCTGCCTTGCCTAGAAAGAATCATAGAAGAGAGATGTAAGCCTTAATGATTTGAGGGGATCTATGGAACAATAATCTTTGAGTACTGGTTATAATCCTATACATTGCTCATGCTGCAGTGGTGAACACAACTACCCTGTGGAGGTAGCACTAGATGCAGCGAGGTGACAGACATTTCAGCTGTCAGCACACCCATACTTTGCTTTCTGTCCCCTCACCCACACAGCAGGGGACCCCATTTTATGCTCTGTTCTCTACCATACAGAACAGCATCCCACGGTGCTTCCACTTCTAGAAGATGTACACACTGCAAAAGGTGAGTTTTCCCTACCCAAGTGGACAGCAGATCTGTCCATACCAAGGCAGGACTGTGCACTGGTTTCCACTTTGTGCCTTTAAAGCTGCCACACTGACAGCAGGGCTCAAGGGCCAGAGCAGCACCCTGCCTGCAAGGGCTCCGGGGAAGAGCCTGGATGTGTCTGCAGGGGCACAGCCCTACTGACAGCTCCTCTTACAAAAGGACATACCACCCTGCCTTCTGCCATCTCTACAGAGATGATATTTGGCAGGTGCATTTCAACCTGCTTTTCTGTCTTTTCTGCTTATTTCACCCTTGTGAAAGATCCTCTGTCACCTCCTCTGCCATGCCCCAGCATGTACTGGTCACACTGTCCCCCTCAGTTGGGGCAAAGCCCAAGTCACCATTTCATGTAAGCTTTCATTTAAGATTTCTTCAGCATGGCCTGTATAGGATAATCTTGAAACTGTTACTCCATGATTTATGAGAAATGCGGCTAATACTTGAAAAAATGCTTTAAAAACGGAATTCTCACATGGCACTTCTGACATACTGTTGAAAGCCAGCAAATACCCCCTCTCCACAATCCTTTTCTGAGCTGACGCTAAACTTTCCTACAAAGCTAATTATATCACCACGAAAGGCATCTGACAATGTCCAACAGGCTTAGAAATGGTCTCAATCAAGGCCTTTGGCAGCAAGTTCACATTCTTCTGAGGAGAAACTTTATATTAAATCTCCTTGACATCAAGTGCTTTGGACTGGCCCCTTTCCAGTAGCTCAAGATATCACTGCCCAAACTTAAGGAGTGCTTTGTTCCAGCTGGAAGCAAGCTTACAGCTAGATCAAATGGAGGTGTGAGTAAATCTCTGTATTTCAAGAAAACAAGATGACATCCACTCTAACCCCTGCTTTTAAGAGAGGCCAAAAAAGGGCATCAACTCAACAGGATCAGAATCAAGCGTTCTATTGGAAAAACTATTGTTAGCTAGGATAGTTCAGCTCTGTATTCAGCAGTTTTACCAATTCAGTGTATTCTTGTGTGACCAGAAAAATCTGTACTCCCCCAGTAACTTGTTTCTGAGCTATTCTGACAGAAGGGGACTGGCTTTCCAACTGAAAGCAAAGGTGCAAACTACACAAAGAACCAGGAAAAAACCCTGAAACAAATGCCCATGGTAATCTTTGAAGCTCAAGTAAGCTCTCAGGGCAATTCAGATGCTTACTGTTCTTTGTTTAAGTGTTGAGTTCTTTATGGTTTGGCTTTATGCATGTTTTATGCATTGTATATACAGCATTGTAAGATTTCAAGGCTGATTCACTGATAAAATGCTCATTCAGAGGACTCCAGGGGACTAGATGTCATGTTCCCTTTCAAAAATACGGCTGAAGTGAGTATTCTGTAAAAATTCAAAACAGATCTTGGATACAAAGAGCAATGGAAGATAAGCGGTGCATAAGGGGACACTGAACGGGTCATGGAATCTTCAATAAATATTACTGGAAGTACTGAGGTTCGATTCATAACATCTCTAAGGACATTCATCATTATTACTGGCAGATTACATGCTTTGTTTTAGGGGAAGCTGACAGAGGACTGCTGTTATAACTGTTCCTAATAGCTGATTACACATCATTACGGATACTTCAGCTTTGATTCTGGCCAACTTCTGTTGATTTATAAACACCATTGCCTACTTTAAAGCCTGCAATCAACCACATTATGCACTAGATAATGAATACACTCCCTAACTTCAGGTAATAGGCAGAAACTCCATTAGACAATAGCTGAATGAAAGGGAGTTCTATATATATCTCTGTCTTCCCGAGTGTTCTGGTGTGACATTCCTACCGTATTTCTAAGAATGGGGTTTCCTGCCAATCACTCTCCAGCCTAAGTCCTTGTCCTCCCCTGAGACAGAGCCTGCTCTGTTCACAGCTACACAAATCATGCTGCACAGGTGGACAACTGGAAAGCCTCAGTGAACTGCTTCCAAATTCTCTGCACAAATACATGCTGGGCTAGAGCCATACCTAGACAAAACCAGGGATGAATTAGAAAAAGCTGCAGAAATGCAGGACAAAAACTTCCTCCACCTTAGTTTGCCATAATTTAAAATACAGAACAGAACAAAAACAAAGTAATTGGATGGACAGACAACAAAAGGCAGATCCTCAAATCTCACTCAGAGTGGCCAGAAAAAGGGAGTCAATAGTAGCAACCATACAAAGCTAAAGACCTCCATATTTCTCCCTCCTCTGACGTTTCCCAGCACATCCCTAACCTATTAGTTCATCTGCCAGCAATCATTCTCCTTTTCTGCAACGTACAAGGCCAAGCACATTACCAGTGCTTAACAAGCTATAATAATGATTGATTATTACATATGGACAAGGCAAAGTTAAGATGAAGAACTACATTAAAACAGCATCAGAATTTTAGGAAACCTTATCTGATAAGTGCTTAGGAATAAGAAGAGTAAAGAAGAGCAGCTACAAACACCACTGAAAAAACCATTCTGCATCCGTCAAGGAGAAAGAGAAAAACACACAAAGAGAATTAATAAAAAATGGATGAGAACAAGCACTTTATATCCCCCATAATCTCTGCTGCTATCAGGTTAGCTGCAAATCTGTATAGGCATAACATATGCCAAAGCCTCAAACTACTCTTTCAAGCAAAACAGTGTTCAGCCTTAAAATATTGCTTCTAATTTTAAGTCACTACTTCTCAGAGGTTCCACTCCTTTCTATTCAGACTTCTGAATTAAGAAGCAGTAAAATTACACAGTTCCCAGTGGTGCTCATGCTGCAGGCAACACACCTATGAGTCGCCCAGCAGAATTCCCAAAGATGGAACAGAGAACCCATTTGAACTTAACTACTTGGGTGTTTACACTGTAGTTTTCTGGCTGCTGAGGTGATATTAAAAATGGACCCTTTTCAGTTAAGGACTTTTTTTAAAGCTACAAAGCAGCCAGTCTTACTATACTTCACATAATTGCAGGTCTTCTTATGTTAACAATTACTTGATATGAACTGGATTCCTAAAGATGAAAATCTGTTTCCAAGACGTTTTCTGTCTCAAGTGAGCTTCATGGGCAAGAACTAGAGCTGTAGGTTTTTGGTGTTTGTAAAACAGGACTTGCAAAAGATCTGAGTTTCATTTTGTTGAGTCCTGTGTGCATGAAAGGACAACAGTCCCTGCAAAAAATGTAACATTCCATAACGGAACAATTTTCTCTTTTCTGTCCTGTCTTTTCACTCCTCAGTGTTTAACATGAGAGTTGCTTAAATCATAACAGCATTGTCAGAAAGTCAAAGAGTTAAAGGTTTCATCACACCATTTACAGACTGCCAGATGCTACAAGCTTCTTATATCCAACTTTGATTAGCTGTAAAATGAATCTACAGACAAATTACTGCTGCTTTCCCAGATAACTTTTCCGTTTTGGGTTCAGGATTTGTATCTGTCATTTAGCTAAGTAGCAGCCAACATTACTGGCAGAGTATTCTCTTCATCCCAGGCCCTTTAGTTTTTGATAACTGTGGTGTAAACATATTACAACACTGCAAGATCCCTACTGACTGACAGCCACCATTAGGGGCATTATATTGTACTGTATTTATTCAACACAACTTCTGCAACCCCTTTCAGACAATACAAACAACATAGCAGGGGAGGCAGAGGGTCTGCAGAAATCTCAAGCTTCTTCCTGCATTACATGGCCAGACTCCCTTCAAAGCCTTTCTTAGCAACATTCTGCCTTGCTGTCACTCAGCATCATGATGATGAAGGCTGAGCAGTCCATCCTTCCCAGTTCTCCTTTTCCTCCATTCAGTTTCCTTGGCAGTTGCCAATATTAGCGCTGTCCCTGTTGTCCTGCCTGAAACCCCCTTCCTTTCAGGCTGCTATGCATTTCCTATCCTATATGACATTAAAATCACTCAAATTTTTCTCTCATCTTCACCCTGTGAAGTTCCTGCACTGATTATCTCCCAATGAGTACAGTAGCTCCTGTCTTGATCTTCTAAATCCACCCAAGAAACCAGCAACTAATCCTCAACCTTACTGGTTGCTCAGGCGATGCTTTGTGAGCTCGGCCCAAACTCCTTCCCACAGGAAGCACTGCACCATCTTCTGCTTTTCTTACCCTCACACATTTAAGATCTCTGTATTTTCCTGCAAAGCTCTGCCTAAGGCTGTCACCTGCATATTTCTGCGTGCTGACCTTCCTGAACCTCTTTGAATTGGAAACAGTGCCAGATTCACGTGAGTTTTTTTACTCCCAGTTTATTCGATACACCAGCCAAGGAATACAAGAAGAGCTGTATACCCAGATACAAAAAGGTATTTTAAGGCCTTGAGGGAAACACAAGATCATCAGTCTGATACCTTGCTTCATCACAGACTGTAAAGCAGCACAGTCTTGCTATTCATACAGATTCTGTCATACAGAAAATATATGTTTTAAAATATTTCCAAGAATATCATCTAGGCATCATTAAAGTCACATGAAGATGGAGAATTTGTCACTTCCAGTGCTGAATTGTTCCACCTTGACCACCACCTTTCAGCTGGAGACCTGTGTCTTGCTATCATTTCAATTTGCCATGATTTAAAGTTTCCAGCTATTAAGTCCTTGTAATACGTTTTTTCACTTGATTAAGAAACCCTTAAAAAGTCCTTCTTCTCCCCATGAAATGATTTATAAAGCATAATCAAATTCCTCATCATCTTCATATTAATAAAGAAAGCAAATTGATCTCCTCCAGTCTACTATTATATCACATTTTTCTCTGTCTTAGATCATGGTTGCACCTCTCTTACCTCCAGTTTAGTACTCCTCTTAAAACACTGAGAACTAAATGCTCTTTTGATCTTCCCTGTACCAAAGTGAGGATTTTTCCCTGACTTTTCAGTGTAGGTCCAAGGACACACTGTCATTTCAGGCTGAAATGCTGAGCAAGTCACAAGGAAAACCCAGCTGCAGGCACCACATCAAAAAGGGCTGCTTCTCTATGATGGAAATCTGGAATACTCTGCCCAAAGACTGTGCAGCCTTGTGCATGACTCTGGAAAAACATTTAGTTATAAAGCCATGTAAAAACTTTACCCTCTGCACCAATCATCTCCTTACATTTGTCATCCACAAATATTAGATTTACTCCCCATCTCTCTTTCTTTGATGGAGGAGTTGCCTAGCACTGGAGTCAGTGCCAGTCCCTGCCAAGTCCCACTAGAAACATCACTGTTTGATGACTGTCCAACAAGAATGGCTTCTTAGTTCTGGTCACTGATCAAAGTATCCTTCAGCACCACGAATTCCAATCAGATGCATTAAGTCAAATGCCTTACAAAAGTTAGTATGTCACTACTGCACAGTTATCTTCGTAAATTGAACTTACAGCGTCAAAAGATGGAAGCACTTTCCATAAATCTACACTAACTGGAATTGGCTTAGCAACACCCTGGGTCTTTATAGACAAAATGTGTCACAAAATGAAAAAATATTTTGATCTAACAGAAATGTTAGGCTTAATTAACTGGGTCAACCACTTGGGTATTTTTAATATTAGTCTATCAAGGACTTCCCTAGCATTTTAAGTTTTATTAAACAGGAGCCTTGAATTTTTAGAAGTTTAAAAATGCACAGCCTTTGTATGTTACTTCTAGCATTCTTCACTTTAAGAAAACAGCACCGATCAACATTTGCACACAATACAAACCCAGGTCCTCTTATACCCTTATCATGAGCCACTGAAACAGTGACTGAAGATGTTGCAGGTTTTTTCTCCATCACCACTTTGCTCTGTAGCAGGCCTTTCCTACCAGGGCACTCGGGGTATTCAAGCCTAGCTAGTCCAGCCTCACCATTATGTGATAGGAAAAGTGAAGTTGTGGATGAAAAAAGACAACAAAGGCAGCTTTAAGGAGACAGGAGGAGGCCATGACAGACAAAAGCCCCAAGATGCAGGCATGAAAGCCTTGAAGGGAAGGATAAGAAGCTCGAGCTAGCTAGGCAAAGACATCAATGTATGAAATTCAGGGACTGGCGCACAGTGACAACTGGCTCAGCACGTTGGAAAGAGATGTTATCAATATTCTGTGGGTGAACTCACACATACACATACTTTTCCCAATACACATGGGCTTGGCAGTTTCTCTCTTCTTCAGTTCTGCCCTTTCCAAAAGTTTGTCACACTGCCACGCCAACAAAGTATGCCGAAAGCACTTGGCAGTGCTTTCACAAAAAGCTCTCCTAGCTGGGGGCTATCCAGACTTCCCTGGCTGCCCAAACTAAGTGAACTATCACAGCAGTATCACTTTCTCTCTGCAGAAGTACATGACTTAGATGGTTTGATGATGCCACCAGCAAGCTTCTCTGCCACCATTTCACATTTACCTGCATGACATCTGCATCCCATCCACACAAGCAGACAGGAAAAAACCCCAATCACTAAATCACTGACTGAAGAACCAGGAGCTGCATAACATAACAAAAAGTTGCTTCTCTGCTAACCTTGGGTTTCTGTCCTCATGCTCTTGTTGCTTGCCATGAATTTCCCTAAAGCCAACACAACTCAGGCCCAGCAATACCATCACAGGCTCGTTTCATCTCAAGCAGGGTACGCTTCTCAACTCCTGCTGTCACTTCTCCAGCAACACTCTGGAGAGATAATTTTCCTTTAAGCATCCAAGATCCAATTATTAATTGTTTTAATACAGGTTATCCCTTGAACTGCGCACAGGGCTCCACAGTGAGCAGCACACAAGGGGAAAGCTGTCCTTCCTGGAGCTCAGTGTGGTTGCAATTGCTTAGCCTTTCCCAACCATCTTGTGCCTTTTTCCTAACCTCAGTGTGAGTGAGGATCTGTCATCTTTGTTTTCAGGAAGAAATTAGTGCTCTAGTTCAGTTTTCACTGTTTTGGGGTCTGCCAGCTTTGAGAGCATGGGCTAATGACATGTAAATCTCTGAGGAAATTTGAATGAAAATTGTCATTCTTTAGCTTTTAAATAGGAACTGCTATCCCTTGAGAGCTGTTATCCCTCATTGGGTTAAGCACGTGGAGACAAGCTGCCTTGAGAATTTATTTTTGACAAGTGATGATAATGCTCCCTTCTAAAGCACTAAAATAAAACCTTTTCAAGGTATATGGGTTCCCGAATTGTCCAAGATGTAGGTGCACACAGACCATATGATGAATTCACAGAAGAGGATGACAGGACAACACTATAGGCTTAGGACTCTGTCAGCACAAGCACTGCACAGCTCCTCATGTTCATCTCCCACTGAAGGGTAAGTGCTTTGAGGCACAAGCAGATGCCAGGAGATAGGATGGGAAAGACAGGAGAAATTCATCTTCTTTGCATGTGTTGGGTGCTAGTTCCTGATCTAAGTGCAGGAGTGGTGTGGATGAGCTCTCCAACATGAGCAGGCACAGCCCTGCAGTGGATGGACTGATGGCCTGATCTGACACGGCAGCTGAGAACAGAGACTAATGAGAGCAGCACGATCCTACAGCCAACAGCCAAGGGGGAGGAGTAGATGCTACATCTCTTCTCGGGAAAGGCTGAGGAGCAGAAGCCTTTGTGAACACCATTCTCCCCCAGCCCTGTGTGCTGTTCCTTTAAAGGGTGAGTTTAGATGAAGTAGTATATTAGGATCAAGCTAAAACTGTTCCCATATAAATCTCTATGATCCATAATGCACAGACCACACAGCTACTGACCAGGAGGATAAGCCCTAAGCCTTTGGCTACCTCCTCCATGTATGAGTGTGGTTAACCATTGATGCAGATCATTTTATTAACTACAAGGTTAATATAATCAGGAAGAAGGACCAGTTTGCTTTGCCCTGCTTCAGACAAACATGCACACTCACAACAGGCAAAACTCACACCCTTGTCGAACAATTTGTCTTGCATGGGACCAGACCAGCTGCAGGTAGGGATCACAACCTGGCACATCCAAACCCTACTGAAAAGCCCTTGCAAACACTTCCTACTGCATGCTACAGGGAAATTATATCGTGCAGTACACTGGTTATTGACTTTCCAATGCCACACTCAACAAACTCCTGAGAGCATCCCTGCTAATTCCACAGAAGCCAATGTGGTAAGAAATGTCAAGGGAATAGGGCTACTTTTCCTTGCAGAGAAAACCGATCCAGAGCAACACATGTATGTGAACCCCAAAAGTATTGGTGTCACTCCAAAAGTATTGGTGAAACCAATTCTTCACCCAGAACACTTCCTTTGCAAGGCAAGAAACTGCCCACAGAACGATCCATAACACACTTTACAGAGCTTTGTGTGCCTGAATTCCAACAGCAAGGTCTGGTTGCTGGAATGATACCAAGGACAGACATGGTTTTCTACCTTTAAGCCTGAGTTCAGACTGTGTCTCTTCGTGGACCTCAGGGATAGCAAAATTCCCAATTCATCAGCGCTAGAACACAACACCCACCTCACAGCTGGTACAGCACACACACTATCTGTACGCCTGCTAGGAACCTTCAGGAGGAAGAAAGCACTCAAGCTATCTGTGCAGTCTTTAATTCCATTCTCCTAGTTCACTGGGAAGTTGTGACATATCATAAAGCCTTGAAGTACCAGGAAAAGATGTTGAACACAAGCCTAAAAATTCCTTTACCTTCCCCTTTATTTATTTTTTAAATTTGAAATGTATGGCTAGTCCAAAGAAATACCCAGGGTTGAGGACCCCTCCTCAGTAGGAGAGGTAGCAAGTATGCTGTAGGATAGAAGAGTTATTCCACAGACTGAGCTACTGTGTGCCATAACACAAATG
The DNA here is from genome assembly GCF_049639895.1 of Pseudopodoces humilis. Classification (NCBI taxonomy): domain Eukaryota; kingdom Metazoa; phylum Chordata; class Aves; order Passeriformes; family Paridae; genus Pseudopodoces; species Pseudopodoces humilis. The sequence continues at coordinate 21,274,102 of NC_142209.1, read as the reverse complement.
CCAAATTCACAAAAAAACATTTTTTGTCAGTACAACTGTGTTGGGTTATCTTGTGATTTCCTGCACGAGAAAAGCTGCTGTTTCTTAGTGGGAATGCAACATGAAAGAGCAGACTGGAACAAAACATGCAACCCACAACCACTCGATTCATATAATTAAAAATTAAACAGCAGACAGGAAAGCAGGCGCATCTCCATGTGTCTGTGTGGGTATTCAGTTTTCAACAGAAACATCTGGTGCCTGAATAAGATATTTCATTCAGCAAAATCTGTTGGGTAAAAGTTGTTTCTAAAATATTTGGGTGCCCTGAAAAGCTCTGAAGACCTACCAAGGAAGAGTTCTGGAGACTGGTGCATGGTGCCCCACCAGCATGGCACCTCAACCTCCCCACATCTCTCACCACAGCCTGAATTAATTGTATCCTCTGCAGAAATACTGGCTGGGGAGAGCTCTTCTGGCAGTTGCGTGTCTGTAATGCCTCCTGGTTTATATTTAAAGGATAGAACACTGTATGGAAGGCACTTGGAGTACTGAAAATCACAGAAGAATCACTGCTATTTACATTTTTCCCTTTTTAAAACAAAGCCAGGCTTCAGTTGATTGTTTTGTTTACAGTAGAAGTAACAGAAGAGAGTTTTGCTCCTTACAGCCCATTAAACCTGTTTTTCTCCTACTCCTGTTCTCCTCCCCCTCTTCAAGCATTTAACAAGCCACAGGAATACAAATCAGAAAAAAAAAATCCAGAATCTCTCTGCTGATGAACTGCTTAGAAAAGGTTTCAACTCAGCTGGTATTAACAGTGCAAATTTCCGACCTATTTATATCATGGATAATTGATGACTAGAAATATTTGCATTGCTAATTTCCCTCCATTAAGAAGAAACCCAGGATTCCAATAATATGATTTAATAGCTGCATTCAAGTTACTACCCCTTCCCCATCTTCCTTTTTTTGTTACAAGGAGTTTTTCCCCCTCTCCACACTCGAGTTCCTAAACAAAGAGTTCATTCTTCTTTTGCTGCCATTACTACCAAGTTTGCTGTTACAACAACAAGCTTGACTTTCTCCTATCTAAGTGGAAAACAAGAGACAGAGGATGGCTAGGAAGAATGGTAATTAAAAATCTGTTACTCTGTGTATTACCATTTCCTTACTATGAATTAAATAAGAATAGCAATAAATAAATCAGCACATTTTTTCCAACACATACAAAGCTGAGTTCTTGTGTTAGGTACTTCAATTTTAAACTTGATGCCCTAGAAATACACGAGAGATTTGAACAGAATGGTTAAACCAGGCTTTCATTTCCATTAATAAGGGCCAGCACTACCCTTTAACTGTAGCTCCCCGTAGGCTACAGATGGCCACTGGTGGGTGACGGCCCCGCACCCAGTGGGCTCTAGGAGCTGATTAGGAGGCTGATACGGCAGAGTTTGAAGTCTTACAAAAAGGCAATCAGCCCAAGTGCCCCCAGGGAGAGGGAGAGCACAGAGCAGAGTGCCTCTGACTTCAACCAGCAGCTCTGTTTCACATAAAGGGACACTGTCAGGTCCCTTTAGAATCACGTTAAAATAGATGAGGCAGATTTGAGGGCTAAAAAGAAACTTTTCTTACGGTCCACTGAATCTGCATGCAAAGCTCATTGAAAACATTTGAGATACATACCAAATTAACTGTACCGGGCAACCAGAATTAATTGTGTCCTTGACAGTGTGGCAGCCAATAACATTTGTTATCCTGTGAAGTCACTCAACCCACAACAAATCCCTTCCCTGCCATTTATGCCCACTGTGCTCCCATAAAGCATCCAGAACAGGTACCTACACCTATTAATAACCCTGTCACCGCTGCCACATTACAGAGGAATGTGAGCTATCGTGGTTCGGTGACATTTAGCTGATCCCTTGTCCTGCAAATTCAGCTGACCAATGCTACATTTCAGGAATGAGTTTTGCAGTGGTGAAAAGAGTTATATACTGAATCAGACAGCAGCCCAGCAAGCACTGGCTGTGCTGATTTACTGGGGGTGGCGACTGCATTGTATGGCATTGTAGCTGCGCAGTGACAGCCGACTCTCACGCCATCCTTTGGAAATAAAGGCTGCTGCCCCCCACCACAGCACAGAACAGTGGAGATGTAGCACTTCTGAGCAGAGGTAATTCAATCCTTCCTGAAAAACAGAGGACTTTTCAAAGAAGGCACCTGAATTAACAGCTAATCATCACAACTATAGAAGGGGAACAGACTCTTCCAACTCAGCCAGCCTGCAGCATAATCCAGAGCTCAGAGAGATAGGTGGCAAACATTTAACAGTAATGCCAAAATCCAGAAGGCTGGGAATTCTTTTAGAAAATCAAGAGGAATCCAAGCACGTAATTCCAGCTGAGCTAAAGATTGTAGGATGACTGCCAGTCGAAAAACAAAACCTAGATAAAGTCACAAAGCCAGCAAGAAGAAACCAGTATGAGAGGAAGAACAGATTTTTGTGTGTGTCACTGCCAATACCACAATATTCTCCGCCATATCTATGGAAATATTGTAATTTCCCAAGGAAATCAGTTCTTCCTACAGATCTTCTAAGCCCAGAAATGACATTCTTTCTTTGCTACAGTCAGTAGCAGGCCCCATGAAGCATCTGCATTCTCAAGAGGTGAATATATTTTTCTGGTTTAATAGTGATAAAAACTTAGCAGTATATGAAAATAAAGATATATTATAATTTGAATTCTAAGTCCCCCCAACTCAGAAATTACCTTGCTAAAAAGCGACTCCTATGACCTCTTAGTCCTGCACTGATGTCACCTTCCTTAACAGAAAAAAACCCTCAAAACTGGAAAGACATTTTCCGAAAGCATTACGCCAGGAAATACCATCTTTGCAAAGCACCCAAACAGCAGAGCCTGTAGGGCTGGTGCCACAGCTGCCAGGCAGAGGGATCCACCAAGGGCAGGCACCTTTGTGGGAATGGGAAAACCATCACGAGCAAGCCACTGTGGCAGCACAACACCAGTGCTTGTGATCATCGAGTTGGCTCCACTCTCTCCCCGTCTGTCCCAGAAGAGCTGCTGTGTATTTCATGAGGCCCCATGAGTATCACGGGGGGAAGCAGAGACCATGAATACCAGCCTCTTAAAATGATTATAGATGGATTTGTTAGTAATACATAACATATAGCTGAGCCCTTCTAAGTGATACAGTGCCAAACACAGAAAAGATTTTGTCCTGATAAAGTCAGACATCTTGAGTACGTAATAAATATGATATTCCCCCTCTGTCTAATGTAGGTTATGTGAAGCTGCTAAGACTGCAATTTTTAGGCTATCACTGTCCTTAAATTATTAAGCAATATAGCATTAGAAAGCTAGACTGAAGGCTGTGCATTGTAGTTTTGTTTTACTTTTTTCCAATGTGTGCCTGAATACAAAATGTGACTCTGGAGAAGGTATTGTGGTGCTAGCATGTATCAGGAGGATGCTTTGAGACTGACACTGTGTCAGGTGTCACTGTTGCTTACATCTACATCTTCCTTTTAGTGCTTGTGTGGTGAAGAAAAGCACTTTGTAACCCCACACTGTATGAAAGCAAAAATTCTGTGTCTTGGCAAAATGTTGTATTAACTGTTTGCACGTTTTAACTGGTTTGAAGCCAGCTTGGTAAACATGTCAGGATATTTTAAAGTCACCTAAAAATAGGTCTGTAGTTTGGTTCTAGCTGATTTAAAGCCTGAACCAGAGATCTCCACGGTATCAGTATTTTTCCTATAGGAATAAGGAAAACGGTATCTAAGAATGCCTCAGCACACCCTATGCCACCTCCCCATTTGATTCAGTAGGCCCAGGAGGCAGAATGTATAAATTCATGGTATTTCTGTCAAAAGACTTGCAAAAATCCAGGTTGGTAGTGCTTGTGTGCAGCCGAGAAGTCTACTCCTTGGTTGTCTCCTCATCTCTTTGTCCCCTGCATGCAAACGGCTCTGGAAGAAGTCTCATTTCACATCCCCTTCCTAATCCCAGAGACTCCTGGGCATCCCATTCCTCCTCCTACTCTGAAACTTAGTAACGCTCTCTTCCAGCAAGGAGTATGTGTCCACAGAAGAACTTTCCAAATGATGACAGTAAATTCAGGGCAACTTCACATTCCAGGAGATGTGGCTGTCTTTCCTGTACACATAAACCTACTGAGCAGAGACTGTAAAACTCAGGTGCTTAATCCATACTGAGCCTCTTCATTTCTTCCTAATGAAAATGTAGTATCAGCTGCTTTTAACAGAGCAAATGACTCTTATTGCTATCACTGTGTATTATTCAGCCTCCAAGACAGAGATACAGAGCAACCTAGTTAATTCTGTTCACAGAGACAGCATTAATCTGGGAATTACCTCTTTTCTCCAAAGGAAAAGAAAATGAAGTAAAGGCTGCAGTAAAAGAAATGTGGGGGCACTGAGGATTTCTTTATACACCTGTGAAGGAATGGGGTGTTTGTCTCAAAAGCCTCCTGTGGACATGCTGTTTTAAATGCATTTTGAGACAGTGAGATGCTGTAGGACAACCTGACACTACTCCAGAAAGATGGTAGTTTCATTTTCCTTTTGCTGTTTTTACCATATTTTGAATTCCAAGCAATCTTTGTTACACAGAGTATTTTAAAGCCTGATTTAACCATTAAAGGCAGAACTGTGGTGGCTGTGTGTGGGAGTGGCCAGGCTTTTGCAGGAGTTGGCTTTTTCATTAAAGCAGCCATGGGCCACTTTTCTCTGAGGTCATTCTGAGTCACCTGTAACTGAGGAAGACTGCACACACAGCCTTTCAGACTTTTAGCTTGTATGGGCCCTACTTTCAATCATGCTTTAGGAGCTAGCTGAGAAATTTTATAATTTCTCATGTTGGCTTGCTGCTTATAGGAAGCAGTAAACACACATTCATCTGATGCATGGTCAGAAATGAGGTCGAAATCCTCTGGGAAGAGAAGGGGAGAAATCTAGAGACTTTGCAACATTTATTTTGGGAACAGCTGCCTGCAGAGATGTCCCTGCTGAAGTATATGGCTCCCTTTGCCAAAAACTGGCAATAACAGGGCTACTTGTTGTCAAGGGGCTTTTCCATCAAAACATGATGAGCCCCATGAGTCCTCTTCCCACTACAGCCATATATCACAAAGACAACACACACAGTGGTGCCCGTGTTTGTGAGCACACGTTCACGTGTATATACCACCTATGTAAGCTGCTCCCGATAAAGAGAAAACCAGATTGAAAGCTAAATATCAAAACACACAAGGGGAGAAAAAAGAAAAGGGATCATCCCCTCCCACAGCTCTTGAAACTCTGCTTCCCTGCAGGCCACAGAGGGAAGGAAGTGCGTATGCAGAGAGGCGAGTGGTGCGCAAAACCCTCAAGGCACCCGTTATCTGAGCTGCTTCTAAACCTTACTAAATAAGCCTATTAGTTTCTGAAACCTGGCAAATAAGGGAACAGGGCCCAGAAGTATGAACTGAGACAGACTGTACTGTTTCAAGTGCATTTATATGCAGTACCAACTTCTCTGCTGACTGCCCAAAGGTCATCTGACAAACAGTGGTGAGTTTTTTACACCATGTCAATTTTTGATCCAACACCACTTGCATACCAGATGGTTTAAAAATATGTATTTGCTGCCACTGTTTCTGCTCTGTTCAGCAGTGCCTGCCAATGTCTTGAGTTTATGATGTCTGTAGCAAATGTTTTAGTGTTGACATCTTCTGCGATGTGAGTGAAGATAAATTGCATTAAACGCTAAAACATTACTTACAGATGGAAAATAGACTGACTTCCCAGACATTTGCAAGCAGGGCATCTCCAGTTACGCTGTGGCAGAGGCTGCAGCAGAGACAACCCAGTTTAATAAGCAAAAATCAATTGGCATTAACCTGGGGAAAAAAGCCACCTTTACTTTCATTCCCACTTTGGAAAGTGCTGCTCTACCAGCACAAGGTGCTGGAGAAAGACTGTTCTCTTTGTGTACACAGCGCTGCATTGTGTCAGAATATGCGGCTGTAACACACTCTGCATCCTGGTGATACTGGAAAGCCACTCCGTGCCCATCCCTACATCTGTGAAGAAAACATATTTAAGAAAAATACTGATAAATATTTTCTTTTGTCCCAGTTTTAAGCCTAGCTATTTAGCGTAGAGCACAGAATGGGAACTCCACATCCTGTTACTTCCATTGCATTCCCTATTCCCCTTCCCCATTCCCTTCAGTACAGAGGTTCATGATACAAATGTAATTGCTCTAATTTTTTCCACATCCTTTTGGGAGAGAGAATATTTCTTCTTTTAAAGGGTATTAGTAACCCTCTGGCAATTCCATTTATCTCTTCAGCAGAGTGAATCTGAAAGAATCAGCCAGGCTTGCTCTTCCTTGCACCCGCTGCTGCGGCGGAGCCCACAGAGAACCTCTGGAGAGGGTGTGAGCTTCACGAGTGTGCTGCACACACACAGTCACAGCCAACACACAACACGTGACACTTCCATAAATAATGAGGGGCACTTACTCTGTTGTAATGAGGAATTAAAAACATACATATTTTATTTTTAGAACTGACAGCAAGAGATGTGCTTGTTTATTTGACAAAGGTAAAATATTTCTGATACTCATGGGGCAGCTGAGCAGGGAAGGAGTTAAAGCCAGGGTTTCAAATGTAAAACAAACAAGGCTAAGCCTCTGTTTCTCCAAGGTCTCCCTCCTTCCTTGCCCTCTGCAGAGGCTATAAATAGATTGCAGAAGAATGAAGTATGGGTGGGACCAAACTAGCCAGTCCCTTCTATTCTCCCTAGGGAAGGGGGAAAAAATAAAAATACTATTTGACTCAATTATTTCAGATTATGAAGAAATTAACACCCCATGAAAAATCTAGAAGTGCTATTTCTAATTACAATATGTAGCCTTCTGATTTATCATCCTACTGAATATTTGTCTTTGAATTCTCCTTTCCTTCCTTTGCATCATTTCTGTGCATAGCACACATTTACTGAATCTTGCAATCACATTTCTTATAGCCCACAGATTGCCTGCAAGGAGGAGAGGTGTGCACAGATAGGGACTGTAGGTGGATAGCATCATCTTTCCCATGCTCTGCTTTGTTAACTCTGAAAAAAACCCTACCCCTAAATAAATCTGAAGTTTAAGAAAAATGCATTTTGCCCGTCACCCCAAAGCTGAAGTGTCATTTCTCCAGCAGTCTTGTGGAGTAACACATTTAAAGGCAAAAGAGTCAATGTAAAAACTTCATGTACAACTTTGTATGCATTAAGGTAAACAGTCCTGGCTTACCTTCCCAAGCTACTTGTTACAGCATCACCAATTAGCAGAAAAGTTCAAGAAATTAAGTACTATTTGTTTGTATTTTTATTTATACTTGAACTCAAAAGTGAACTGTTGCCTACCCCCTGAAATCTCTTTGAGTGCAAGATGCTCTTAATAGCTGGTGAAGACAGCACAGGCACCAATACTAACTTTCCTGACTAAATTGCTGGGGTGGACTGGCTCCACCTTTCTGAAATCAGGATATGCCCACCTGCAGCTTCCTCAGAGTGGGAGGCATAAGAAAAAGATATCAGGAAACACTGTTCAGCAGTTAAAGCTCAGGCTTCAGGCAGTACATCTGTGTAACCCAGAATTAATATTAGGGAAATTAATATTAGGGAAATACTTCTAATTAGCACCAATTACAACCATAGTGAGGGTCAGAGTTTCTGAGAGATTTTAACATACCAAATTCAAAAAGTGGTTTGAAACAGAGGGTGAGTGGAGGTTATCCTTTTTCTTATACTCTCAGACAAGGACCCTGCAGTTTGCTTTCCCTGAGCGTTGTCAGGTGGTTCAAGCCATTCAGCTTTGCCAGAAGGTCTGTCTTTGTGGTTTGCAGGCATGCCTTCCTTGGGAGGGAAAACCAAAATGCTCCAGTTTGTCAGCACCTGTGTAAGTACTCTTCACCTGCCGCCCTGGAAATGTAAAGAACTGCCTTGCACCTCATGCATATAAAAAAATATCTAAATTCTAACTTATCCTACATTACTTTTGGAAAGAAAAGAAGTTCCATTCTTACACTTTCAGGCTTCCTTTCTTCAGTGTTTTGCTTTTTTAAAGCCAGTCACTTCCCTTTAACAACTGCAGGGAAGAGCAGGCATGAGCACCTAATTACAAGAAGGCAGAAGATTCATTACACATGCAGAGAGGAATTTGCATCACCCCTTCCTGGCAGATGTCTGTGCCCTGGGAGGCTGCATGCACCACCCAGTTTGCAGCAATTCTTGTCACAGACCAACTGAGGCTGGCCCTGGCCTGAGCAGGGGGCTGGGCTTGGTCACCTCCAAAGATCTCTTCTAACCTGTTTTCTCCAGTCCCCCAGTCCCGGACTTAGGATAACAAACTGCTAAAAAGGAAAGCAGACATGACACCTTCCTCCCAGGAAAGAATCTGTATGGTAGCAAAACTCCTGTTATGGGAACCAGATAAACTAAGCTGCCATCCACAGTCTTTCCTGTAAGAGCACAGAGCCCTCATCACAGAGGCAAAAGCAACCTGGTTTACCTTCTACTGCAAAGCTTTATTTGACTCTCCAAGCTGAGTTTGCACCAGGTTTTCACTGTCCGGTCTCTGCAGGACTAAAGAAGAAGTTAAACGATGCTGGGTTTATGTGAAGCATGAGACTGTGCACATAATCTTTTTCTAATGCTTGAATAATAACCTGTTAACTGCAGAGGAGGCTGTATAAAATGAAGGCTACAAAAGCATTTCTCCATGAAAGTTCGATTTTTATAAGCACTCCAATTAAGAAGAGTTCATTTTTGTTCAGCCACATCACACTCGACCCATGACATCTCTCAAAGATGAAGTTCAAACCAGTGGGCATAAACTTGAGTTTTCTGCCCACAGGGAACTGTGCACACACGCACCGACACGTGCAGGCTGCTGGGAAGCCTGGCCACTGCACACACATTTTGCATTTCAGTCTCTTGTCCACATGTTAGAAGCAGAAAGGAAAAGTGATGGGCACCCATGCAAACAGCCCAACAGACATTACTGCCACAAGCCTGTTCGAGATGTGCGGAGACATATGCACAATTCATTTTGTTCAGAGGTGCAATGAGGGAATGAGCCAACATCTTAGATAAGCAGGGCAACATGAAAAAGAAGGTATTATTATTTTTAAGGTAATATAAATCCCAGTTCCTTCCTCCAGTTCCTTTTTATCATGGTTGTCATGTTTTTCCCACAGGCCACTGTCATAAAGAATGCAACATACTCTCAGAATAAAAGCCCTGAGGGGATGTGGAGAGCAGAAAGCACACCTGGTCCTATCTACCCAATGACTCAAAAAATCAGAGAGGCCTGGAAAAGGTGGGATTCCTGTTTTTCACATGTGACACTCCCAGTTTCACCCTCTCCCCGGAACATCTACTTACTCACCCTGGGGCTCTAAACTTCCAAACTGGCTCTTCAAGGCAGCAGGGAGAAAGCTGCAGAAGCCAAAACCCCCATGTAACCTAAGTCAGTACTGGTCTGCCCAGCAAATGGCACCATGTATGAGTATCCAGTGCTCAGCGGGAGATAGCAGCCTTTAATTCAGTAACTTGTCTCTGTCTGGTTGTGGCAGTTCTCCTCTGCTTTTGTTCCCAGCCCAGGAACAATTTCCTGTAGGTCTCACATTCACTGCTCCCTGCCTTGTTTTAAGAAAGAGCAGGTGCTGTTCTTGCCAAAAACACCTGCAGGATGGGAGGATGAGACTGTGCATCACAACTCACAGGACTGCCAGGCTTGGAGAGGATTGAGAGGACTGTAAGCATCAATATCTACAGCAAGCAGCAGCATCTCCACCTCACCCACAGAGCACAATGGGCCCTGAAAGCAAGGCTGAATGACCAAATTTTCATTACAGAGCTGAGCAGCATAAGTGCTGCGGTGTCTGTAGTCAAATGCAAGAACACTTTCCTGGGCTAGGGACCAAGGAAAGTAAGCACACACAAGGCTGTGAGGAGTCTCAGTTTTGGTCCTTCTACCCTCCTCTGCAGCTTCTGCTTATGAGAGACAGATTAAGCAATTTTGATTTCTGGAAATCCTTTCTGCCTGTACATATTTAGGTAGTTTTGAAAATCTTCAGGATGCAGAACCATGCAATCATAAAGGAAGTGGCGCACAAAAAGGAGGTTGGTGTGAGATGCTGGAGGGAGAACAGAAAGATTATGAGACAAGAAGTAGTAGAGAGACTAGTTTCAAAGCATCACTTCCATATAATGTGAAAGTCATCCCAGGAGACAGCAGCATAGGAATAACATACCATTCACTCTTACAACATTTAGATTTTGAAAGAACAGAATTTTTTAAGGTAAGTTATCAAGATGTTAGACACCTTCACACAGATTTTTCTTGCATATACTTCAGAGAGACTGGCAGTTTGGGATCTTGTCCAGAAGGCAGCTCACTGTGTCAGAAGTCCAAGTACAGCCTGCCCAGTTTCCAAGATCTCTAATGAGTGCTGTCTGTTTGCACAAGCATCTGCTCCCTGGATTGAGGGGGCCACTTTGCTGTGTAGCCACCAACCTCAGCTTCAAGCAGCACAACGAACTTTGCTACAAGTCCATGAAGTTTCTGCTCCAGAGTATGTTTGTCGTGTGTCCGTACCAGACACTTCTTTTTGAATCAGGAAGCTCTATGAAGCCAATTTAACTACAGAGCAAATACAGCAGCTGAGTATTTTTCTTTCCAAACTATGGCCTCCAACTTGCTGTTAGCCAGGAATAACCAGCCCTAACTTGTCTGTTCTTATTGTCTCTCTGGGAAACCAGAACATTTAGCAGGAATCTTCACTCTCATTTACAAGTAGGAAGCCGAGGTACAAAGAGATTAAGGAACACATAAGCAGGCAAAAGGAGGCAGAATATTAAAAAGCACTGGGAAAAAAACCCTTCAGTCCCTTGCCATCCTAATGGCTGAAGTTAATACCATAGCCTTAAACACCTGCAGTTCCTTCTGATAACATTTCCTAGCTCTTGGTTTTTGACCAAAAATACACAAATAGAAGAGGTTGTAGACTTCTGTATGATGATGTTTTAAGCTCACTCTTCAGGTAAACAGCCCCCAAACAGTAGCCAATGTCTTTCTCTCACTTAGAGCCCTTAATAACCTCATTGCAAACACAATGAAAAAAGCTAAAACTACTCATTTCATTACCTACTGCTCTCCAGATTAATCTCCATTCTGTGCTGCACAATTGATAGGGTCACCATAGGGTTTCCATGCCACTGGGGCTGTGTAAGGAAGTATGTGGCCTGTACAAACAAAAGCAGGGGAATTCTTTATTCTTGTTCTTCCTAACCTGTGGTTTAATTCCCTTTCTTTTGTAAAATGAAAACCAGTCTTTTCTCAGAACATAAATGATCAGTGCCAGATTTCCCAAAGGAGAAGTATTACAACTGTGTACACCTTCTGCCAAAGTTAAAAACCTTTCCTAGAAGGATCTTGCATTTAAAAGTAAGCTCCAAGTTCTCTAAAATAGTCACACAGAGTTTAAAAACAAGCAGGTGAAGCCTCATGAAACGAAGATTACAATTTAGAGTCCAAATCTGGTGCCTTTTAGGTAAAGGAATTCCCAAGGCAGGAGCTCATAAAGTGGCTTTTGTTAAGGTTTCACGTAAGTACTAAAAGATTGTCAAAGACTAAGGACCGCAATTGTACCTCTTCTGCCCCACTACTCCCATATATTCCATGAACCTACCACATCTACAAGTAAGCACTTAGGCAGAAGCCAACACCACTCCACTCATGAGGGATTTATTCAGAACCCTGAGTGGAGAAATCAGGCTGGCTCTGGATACAGCACAGCTGAACAGCCAGGGGCAGCACAGGAGCACAGCTTTTCTCTGCTGGGTCTGTCTGGGCTGGGCAGGTGGCTCTGCATTCCCACTGCTGAAGGGATTCTGCTGTACAGGAATGAATGTGCCAGAGGCAAGTCTTCTCCTTGGCCTCTTCCCACCTGAGTGGGGTGACATACAAGCCCATGATCCCAACATGCACACCTCCATCTCCTCCACAGCATGCTGGCCTAGACAGAACCTGAGCATGAACAAACCAGCTGAGCTCAGTGTGGTACTGCTCGCCTCTCTCCCACATCTATGTGTGCACTGCTCCACCTGAATGAGGAGCCCTCATGGTCCAACCACTCCCTGCTCTGAGGATCTGAGGATGAGAATATGCCTCATCTCCCCTGGGCTGCTGGGTCCCCCCAAGTTTTCTTCAGGGAAAGGCAGATCTCCATGCCCAATAGCATGGGATGAGCCCTCTTCCTGCCTCCCACAGGAGTGGAGAGGAGCAAACCCAACTTCCTGCTATGGGAAGTGAAACTCAGCTGCACATCAGCCTGCCCCAGGCTGGGCCCATCAAAGGCACATAGCACCGAGGCTCTTGGGCAACTCTTTCCAGTCCCAGCCTTCCAAAAATTGAGCACTGGAAATGCAGTGCCAAGGATGACAGTGAGCTGCCCAAAAGGCACTGAAACAGAATAGAGGGACCAGACATGCCACTTTTTTCCTCTCCTCATTGAAATTTATTGCAGCTAGAACTGAATAAAACAACTGAGATACAGCAATACAGATAGCATCTGAGATTTCTTGCTGTCCCTGTCAACAACTTGCAGACATTTGAAAGCACAGCCATAATCCCCCTTTCACTGCAGCAGAGAATGAGAATGAAACACACAGCAGCCATCATTTTCACTAGGAGATCAAATCTGCTCCATCACAAACCTTCCCAAACCCACAGAGCAATGCCAGACAAAACCTTGAGAGCTCACTGAGCCCATCAGTCCCGTGCTGAGGAACTGATGATATTTCCTGGGACCATCCTTCTGCTTAAAACACCAGGCTGATCCATGATAAACCTGTGTTAATGCATAGTTAATACAGACTGGCTGGTGGAACACAGTCCTTCCCAGAATACCTGGTTGAGAGCAACTCTAGTTTGCAAATTAACAAAGTTAATAAACACAGGCAATTTTACATCTCATTAAGTGTCCTAACAAATTTGTAAAATTCCCACACACCCTCAATGTTAGCCTTCACACTGACATACATACTGGTACTGTGAGGTCCAGGTAGAACCTGGATCTGTAACCCCCCATATCCCATCCATCTCCTGCCTTCCTGCAGAGAAACCCCTCAGCTGCATCCTCCTGAGGCACTCCAGGTCTCCTAGCACAGACCTTCCCACTCCCTTGAAAACACACAGGCAGCTTGAGCTGTGTCCCACCACACAACCACACCTAACCAGCATGACAAGCTCTGTGTTGCTCTTCATGGCTCCCCCTGGCTAAGCCCCAACCCTGGCATCAGCCTCCCCATCACCACAACAGCCAGGACGGGACACACAGAGGTGCACGTAGGTTTTCTCTGTTTCTAGAGGGAACTTCACTTGCCACTGCCAGCTTCTTTTCACCACAGTTTCTTTTCTGTACCACTGGGCAAGATTAAAGACATTACTTCATCATCCAACACCACGAGGAACCACACTTTGCTGTGAAACTCCAAACCTCTTATGGAGAAGTCCTCAGGAAAACAAAGGCAGCAATCAAAAGAAGGTGATAGGAAAGCGGCACCAGCATAGTAAAGAGGCAGCTTCTAGACAGACTACAGGTCTGCATGCATGTTCTCACATTCCTCCTCCAAAGGCAAGGGTTACAACAACCGCACTCACTGCAGAGAAACTGCCTTCAAGGAGAAATGAAAACACATCAACAGAGACCTGTTCAAGCACACACCTACTGTGAAAAGACTGTCCTGACCTGGCCCCTGGTAAAAATATTCCATCTGCTCAGGATCTCACCTATTACAGAAAGAAGACATGGATGTTTTCACTTCAATATTTCTACACTTATCACCACTGGGAGAGAAAAGAGACAGAGGACTCAAAAACATTTCAAGTGTGAGGTAGCTATGTTATGATTTTCCAGGGCAGCAGCTAGGTGTCTGAAAAGGCACATCTCCATAGGCAATGAGTGACCCAGCCATCATCGTGCCTTCTGAATATGTTGTGGCATTTACAGCTCTGTAGAGGTTAAAATCAGAGGATGTCAGCCTCTGTGGACTATAACAAAATAAGATACAAAACACTTCCACAGGTTTCCTTCAGAAATAGAAGAACACTTGTTCTTAGGTCCTTCTTATTAATTTTCACTGTCAAACCAAGCACATGCTGAGACGTAAGAATTGCCCCAACCTCTTGCTACATAATTCAGGGGAGTTTCCTCTCATCACCCCCAAACTCTTCCACATGATCCTTGCTATTCATGCACTGAAAACAACTAACAGGAAGCCTCATCTGAGAATTCTTGCCTTTTTCACTCCTGCAGAAAATGCTAGCATGAAGCAAACTAGTCCATCACCTTTTCCTTACAGCATATAAATATTCAACACCCACTGACAGCCCTGGATAATGTTTAAGTCAGTCACATTCTCACAGTGCAAGCATCTGTTCTTCCCTAATGTAAATCTGGTTTGAAAAAATTTGGTGTTCACGAACAAGACCAGAAATGGAAGGCCTGGATCCTTTTCTCATTGTGTTTGTTGGAACTCCTCTGGTTTCCCCTTGTGCTTTCTGTAATTAAGTAAGCAGTATCAAGATTTTTCAAGCATTTGTGTTTCAGTATCAAAGTTGGAGGTGAGTCTCCAGGGTGTGGTGGAGGGGTGTCTGCAGCCCTTCTTTTCAGCCCTTTATTTCAAAAGGAGTTTCTGTGAGGAATGGCTCTGAAAATTCCTGTGCAAGGGGAATCTCCTTTGTAGGTATACAAAGTATTGAATAAAACTACAAGCCAAAATCAGGGCCCAAGTACTGACTTGGGCTATAAAAAGAACAGCCACCAGGGAATAGAGTTTATTGCATCATGATGGCCCCAAGAACAGCTAAGAAACTACCACCAGTATCCCAAGGCTACCTAAAGGCATAAACACTGGAACATGCCTTTTTGGAAAATAATCAGTTTCAGAATGTCGTGCATCGATTATTAGAAATATTGTATTTCTTTTTTTATTAATATATGCAAAGCAATCAGATTAGAGCCACAGGAGGTAATGAAAAACCAGCTAAGAGATAAGGGCCTTTTTCTGCGTAGTGCTATGCATGTTTAGTTCCTGTTTTAAAAGGAGACCTTGAGTCAACTTTTGCAGTGCTTGGAGTGAATGTCAACTACAGAATTTTCAAGGCAGGGAGAACTGCAATCCTGCAAAAGAAATATCATGATTCCTTAAATAATGCGGACGCCTGACATGATGAGCCTCACTGCCAGGCTAAAGGTGGGGCCAGAAGAATCCTACAGTGAAAGGATAGCAAAAAGACTGAAAACAAAGGTCAAAGTATTTGTCACCAGTTTTGGTATAAGCAGGCAGCTGCAAAGATGCAAGGAAAGCTAAGTTTGCAGGGGTGGAGGAGGATCTTATTTGATGAAGGGCTTCACATTCATTTTTCCATCTGTGTTATCTAGTCTAATAAAAATGTTATCTCTTCCTACAGACGTTGTGTCTGAAAAGCCTCTCTGTGAAAGGGAGCTACATGCTTGACTCAGCACATGATGCTGTAACCTGGTCTCTATGGAGAAAACCATAGGAGACGGCTCTGGGCTGCACCCAGACACTGGCAAGGGGCAAACACACTGCACTGCCTCCTCCAAGTTTGGTACCCCTCACAGAAAGATACTGCTAACACTGAATCCAGGGCTGTGGGAATGGTGTAAGCATGGAGAAAACACAGCACTTTATAGAGAGAAGTTCCAGGGTCTCAATCTGTTCACCTTATCAAAGAGAAGACTGAAAGATAACCAGATCAAAGTGACTAAATGCCATTACAGAAAGAGAAATGTGATTAGAGTCTAGAGAAACTTAATAGATAAATGGCTGAATGGCTGAAAGGCTGAACTTTTACCAGGTTCATTAACAATTGAAACAATATCCCATGAATTGCAGAGGACTGTGCATTGCAGACGACTGTCAAATTACGATGGGATGCTTTTCTAGAATATTTTTTTAAGTTCAAACAGGAATTAATCCAGAGAAAGCCTGCATGAGAGATCCCAGCTTTCTGACTTTTATAATCTCCAAATGCAGCAGAGCAGCAGTACTGGATTTCAGGACAGCAAAGCTAAATCAGTTCAGAAAGGAGAACAGAATAACTCACTAATATCAACAGGAATACCTGCATGAGTAGGACTCCCCTCACACTGAGGAACATACAGCCAAGGGGCTTAAATAAAGTGACAAGCACAGAAAATTAGAAGGAAGAAACCTACAACCTAATAACATTAAGGTAAAGTAGGATGTTTATTTAGGAAGAAAGCTGACATATCTGAAGGAAGAGGTGACCGATGCAGCTTTCATACAGACCAAGTGAAATAGGAAGGAAATAAAGAGGTTATAGTGCGTTAGTTTTGTTCTGAGATAAAAAGCCAAGTTCACTATTCTGACTGGCAGATGTCACCAGCTCCTGCTGCAGGCCGTGACAGTCCTGCACGTTCAGTCCCAGGTGAACCCAGGTGGAGAGCTGGTACAGCATGGAGCCATTGCTTTGTAGACTGTGATACTGTGATGTACATTTTAAATAGTCTTTATTTAGTACTGCAAGTGTTTCCCAGTTTGATTTATGAATCAACAAATCTAAAAAAAGTTAAGTACCTGTATTTGACCACAGAAAAAGTTTAGGCTGATCCTAAAAGAAAAATCCAGGCAGTGAGCCCTGTTTGCTTTAACACATACCAAAGAAGTTGCTTACCAAGCAGCCCCTAGAGAATAGTCTGAACTCCAAAGACAAACATCCTAGGACACCCAGGACTGAAGGTATTCCCTATTCTCCTCTCATGAGATTTGCAGACCAGATGTTTGGCAATGATATTCCTGTCTGTATCCTTTACCTGCTCTGAAAACAACTGTGGCTTTTTCAATTATCTGTGAGTTGATTTGTTGCTTTAAAAGAAGCAGCTGCCCCATAAGTCTTTTTCACTGTGCTGCAAACATATGCAAGTTGTTTATGATAGCAAACAGCAGGAGTGTTGAGGAGTCTCACCAGCTCTAATTAAAACAGGCTCATCCTACAATTTTATCCATGTAGAACTGAGCTTGCTTATTTGTATAAGTGCAAGGCTTAGCTTGCAAATACCAAAATACAGGTGTCAATATATGACAACTGTAAGCTGCTGAGAAGGGAGTTTTCTGCTAATCCTTTCGAGCAGATGTATTGCAGCAGATCAAAGAACACAAGCTCCCACAGGCTGGACTGGCACAAATCCTGGGGACATAGCAGAGAAACAAACACTCATCGCTTCCCTTAGCAGGGACAACACCATTAGGATGAGCACGGTAACAGGCACGCTTGGTCTCTATCACCACCAGTCCAAGTGAGTGACTTGGGGGACACTAGCACAGGGCTCAGAACAACACAGACAGTGTCCCACAGGACTCTGCTCTTTTTCAAGGGAGCAGAAGCTACCATGAGTGTTATGAAAGATGCTTCTGTGGAATGCAGTGCAAAGGAAGGAGAGAAATTCAGTCAGGCAGTGGACAACCCCTCCCTTGCTACTCGGTGCAGGGAAGCGAGCAACAGCGTCTCTTCACATAAGCCCCAAAGGTGCATGGATGAGACAGCTCTGCAGGGAAATGGCAAGGATTATAAACACAATTTCACTTTGTTGCTACAGGTGAACAAATATCACTCTGGTAGGAGTCCAGTGGCACTGCTGCCTGTAACTAAGCCTGTAGCACATAGGCTGCTTCAGCCAACAGCTGTGTTGTCAGCACAAATAATTACCAAAGAGGGACCACCAAGCAAACAAACCTTTCAAATGAACCACTCTCTTCCTGTGTTTGCCAGAAAAAAATGTTCCAACAGTGAGATCTCCAAGCAGTACCAAAGGCATCTTCAGGACAGGTAATGAGTATCTGTCCCATACAAAACAAGAAGCACCAGTGGTGAGTCCTAACACTGGCCTGTGCACTGTGCAGTGCCTCTAAGATTTGAGCCTTGTTTTTAATATTAGAGATAGGGAAGGTGTTTATCTTTCTTCACATTAACATGCTAGTTTTAAGTGCATTTTAAGCAACCTCTCTCTGGAGTCTCTTGAAGGTTCACAGGATGGTAGTGGACGACTTCCAAATGTACAGTCAGCAGTCTCAAAGCTTGCCTTTAAATTTCTGTAACAGGAAACTTGGATGTTTTGGAATGGAGGGCTAAGTCCTGACTGGCTTTCTGCAAAGGACAGACTCTGCAACTACAGCAATGCACTTTCCTTTCATTCCACACTGAAGACAAGGCCCAGATGAATGTGCTGGCCGTGAGGAAACACAGAAAGGACAATGTGTATTCTCACTCAGCCTTTTCAGGTCCAATGACTTCTGTGCTGAAATACTCAATTTTCCAGGGATTTCTCCATCTACTGTGAAAATATTTAAGGTTTTTTTCCTCTTCCACAGCCAATATGATCTTTGTTATCTAAGGCCTCTAAATCTTCCTTAAGCCAATACACTCTCGCAACAGGTTACCAGCCTCCAACATTTCCCCAAAAATATTTAGGCTCAACCTTTTTTTAAAAAAAAATTATTACCCCTTGAGAGTTACCACAGAGAGAGTTTAAAAAATGCAAGCAAATGAGACTTAAGTATGTGCTAGCCAAAATGACACCTGAATGACAGCTGGTAAGGTCTGACAGTGAGGTGGAGATGGATGAAAACATCCACATTCCTACTCACTGTGCTCAGACTGCACAAGGGGCTCGATAGTGTAAGACACACAAGCTGCCTTGGCTGTGCTTACCAGCCATGGGAATGTACTGTTTGCACAATGGGGTAGCAAAACTTCAGCAACAAGATAAAAATCTCCAGAAAACTATGACATTCATCCTTGGAGAAAAGGTAAAGAGTTAGCACAAGCTTTGTTTTGCTCTGAGCAAGCATTTCTACACAGACATGCTACTCCAGAGTGACAGCCTGTGCTGTTACACCTCTTTACCAACAGTTTGCATGGGGCTTTATGGAGTTAAACATGAAGCATGCCTTCTCCTCAGGGTGCTTGGAGCTCAAAGCACACAAATCATGCAGAGAAATTAAAACCAGGACTTGGGAAAATGAGAGGCATGAGATAATGTATCATTTTATATGTTCAGCTAGCAGCACTGCACTATCAGTAAAGCCAGTGAAACCAATCCTTGTGGTAGCAAAACTAAATCTCCTGTTTTGCAGAAGGACGGCATGCATGGGCTATGAACATTGTGAATGGCTCCTCTAGTCTTGGGACAGTATATCCTGAAGGACCTCACTTCCTGCAAGAAATGGCAGTAAGATTTGCAAGCTGCTATTAGGGTTCTGTCAAATTAATGAGTCTTAAGGGTACAAAGCTCCTCTCATGAATACAATAAACTGCTGCTATACTGATATAAGCTCTTTCCAGTTCAAATATTGATAGAGGAGCTGTGATCTACACTGGCATTACAATTTATGTCCAGTCTGGAGACATCCCTTGCTTTATAGACATAAGGCTAACAGGTTGGTTAGAGGTCAAAAATGAAGAAACAATTTTCATCATTCTTGATTATCTTTGAGAGATCCTGAAGCAGATGGAAGCTGCTCAGCCATTCAGCCAGTGTTACATATTTCACTCTGACAAGGCTCTGGCACCATGAGCAGAGGGAAACCTGAGCAAGACTATTTCCTCCCATTTAACCTTCTTTATTATTAAACCTTTCAGTCATCAGCAGAGCATTTCTTTGGTGAGTTGAGTTTTTTTTAAAACAAAATACAGAGTTTAAGGTATCTCCTTTTTACATACTCAGATCAGAGTCTTGAGACATGTTCTGGTTTTAATTATTAAGGCTGATGGATGCTGTGGATCACTGACTGTAAGACAAAACTAATTCCTCTTCAGCCAAGCACTGCTAGTACATAACCCATATATCCCCAGGTATTTGCTATTGGAATGAAAGCTGGTTACAGCTATCTGGCTCAAAATTAACTTACATCATCATTGCAGATGCAGTTCATGACAAGCTCCATCTTTCAAGTCAATAATAACTTTACTAAATTGCCTGGTTTGCAAGGTAGCCCACCCTGAGCTACCGCCTCATGTCACAACAGACATTTAAATAATAAATGTCTGTTTTACTCAGTAAGGCACAGTGGAAGCTTTGTTAAATTTAACCATCCAATTAGCCTAGTGACATTCAGGATTTGGGAGTTTTCAGAGTTCACTACTTCCAAGGAGCAAAGCTCAGTTACACCAATTAATATTCTCTCTCTAAACTGTACCAGAAGATACTTTCCTGGTCTTCCTGTGGTTTGAGAGGCAATGAGAACAACTGGGAGTGTAGCACCAACTTTCTAAGCTTCCCAGATGAAGAAGATATTCTTCCAGGTAATGCCAACCCCCTGGCTTGCTCTGGGCTCACACAAAAATAGATTCTATTGCTTTACTAGCATTGAGAAACTGTTGCTGGCAGAAAATAAAACAAAACCAGTTTCAAAGGCAAGTTAATTCTGTATAAAATTAACTATGATGTCTTAGCCCAAACCTTTTCATTAGCTGCAGCACACAAAACAGTCACCATTTCTTTTTAACCTTAGGCTAATACAAAACACACATATCTCCTGCTGGCATGACTGCACACATTTCTTCTGCAAGCTCAGTGCAAGAGACAGTATGCCCAGAGATGGGCAATGGAAATTCTTCAGGTCACTTCAACCCAACATAAATACACGTCTACAGTATCTGAGCAGCAATCACAGTGAATCCTGTTACATCCAGCTGGCTTTTCCTCTCTGTAACACAAAGCTGTCTTTATAGAAAGAGCTAGCTTGTAGCATCTCTCCTACTTATGCAGATCACACTGAAGAGCACAGGAGTGCTCTGAATATTAAGCTACTGCATCTAAGTTTAAAAAAAATAAATGCATAAGCTGAAGAGGAAAATCAGGGGAAACTTGGCAGATGCTACCTGAGTATTTTATTCCAAACCTCTGGTGTATCCTCACATGTCTTTGGAAGGAGGACAGGAACAAGGCACCCGCCCCTAAGCAGGGGAGTCTGAGCAGTCACTTCCCAGCCAACACAGCTGCAACAAATTCAGAGCTTTTCCCTTTCAATTACCCACCCCCAAGAATTAAAATACAAAGGCTATCAGACCCTTGAGGCTGCACTCAGAAAAAAAAAAAAACTTTCCCAAATCCTGCTCAAAAATTCTGGGAATTTGCAATGGCTTTTAAAACACACTCATTCCCAGATTTCACAAGGACAGATTCTTTCCTAGACCTCTTCAGTTTAATCTCCTTAAGCCTGGAAGTTAAATCTTCATCTAGAGTGAAAATATTTTACCACTGTAATCTAGTTACGAGTATTTACACAATTTGCCCCAAATTCTCTCATTACAGCTGCCATTCTCAATTATTCACAGGTAGTGGTACATGCAGTTTCCGTGGAAACCTGCAGATCACAACCAACTGATGTGCAGCCAATTGCGGGCAATGGGCACTCGAGCAGAACTGGTCGGCTGTGTAATTGTGCTTAGATTTGACCATTTGAAACCTATGGGTAGCAAAGGACTAGTTTACATTTCAGAGTCTAAATTTCAAACACCTTAACTATTCCAGGGAGCAACCAAGACCTTGTATCTCCCAAAGCATAATAAACTTGATGAGGAGGCTGTAACTTTTATGATATCGCATTTTCAGCATTTCACTATCATTTTCTGTATTTACCATTGAAAGTAAATGTCAGATTACTCTACCATAAAACTGGTCATAAGTGATTCACTCCATTACACTTCAGAACCTTCCTTATTTTTAACTAGTGAAACTCTGCCAGTCATTTGCCGGAGACTGTGCTGCCTCTTTTTTCCTTTCCTTGCATTACTAGTTGCTTTATTTTATTAAAAATGTGAATATTCACATGATAAAATTTCTTGTTCCTTTAAGGTTTTTTTTCAGCATTTAACATTCTGAATGTCACAGAGCCTCAAAAGCAGTTATCTTAAAAAGGTTTCAGAAGCTCTTTGGAAATTCTCTTTGGATAACACTAACGCACAACAGAATAAAAGTATATCCTTGTCAGGCAGAGCTGTGAAGCTACCCAATATTAAATTGCTGAGGCCTGACCATTCAGTGAGGGCTGTCCAGCTACTATCCTGAGCTCTCTAAGACAACAGATTCCACCATTTTCTGTCTGAAAGACTCATGCTTTTCCCTGATACACAGCATTCCACTGAGGTGCTGACTCTCACCAGGCACCTGCAATGCTTCATCACCCACACTTTATATTTTCACATAAGCCCCTTCATTATTTTTTTCCCATGCTAAGACAGAGGCCCTTTTCGTACCATATTCACCAAGACACAGGACCACAAATCCTTCTTTTCCAATGGGATCTCTTAAGGATTTGAGCAGCAATTATGCTGTAACCAGTGATATTGCAGCCACTCATTTTGTTTCTGTGTTATCTCGTGTCACATGCACAGGTTTGTGTGTACCCACCTATGTTCTGTCTCCTCCCTGGACCTTCAGACGGCTGTGCAGAGCCCACTGTAGCACACTGTGCCTGCATGGCCATGCTGGTTCAGGGGCTCTGCTATGAGGTTCCACAATCCGAGCCTTCATTACTCTACTGACACAGTCAACAATGGCATATGAGGTTTGCTGTGTCCCCTCTGTGAGCTGAGCTTTCTTCCTGCACTGCCATCCAGGCAACTAACTCAAGTTGCACAAGTAAGGTGGTGGAAGGCTCACTTTTTTTATCCAGTACTTTTCCACCCAGCATAGTCTCAGAACTGGAGTGGCAAATTACATTGCTGGTGTAGATCAAGTACTAAGTTAACCTCAAATGAAGAAGAGTCACATTGGACACAATTACTCAAGTAGCATCACCCAATCACACCTAGATGCTAGAGCAAGGAGCACTTCTGTGATGGGTGGAAATGCTCAGCACCAAGAAATTAAGTTCTAACTGAAAGAGACAGAATAAAAACATCTGTTGCACCTGCATTATTCAGAATTTAGGGTTTCCCAAATGTAATTTCCAGCTTATCTGTTTTGAAAAATACTCAGAGTTCATAGAGGGAACCCTCTACACGTTGCTTAAAAAGGCAGACTGGTAAAGCACTTGTAAACTATCTTCATGAAAAACAACAGATCTATTGAGAGAGCAGCAAGTAGAATGCCTACCCTGCACTGCTGCACAAAGCAGCTGACATGGTAACACACAAATATGTCCTGAAAAATGGCACTCAGTATGTTTCCGCTTCCCTGAAAAGCATTAGCAGATCATATGCAGACTTCTTCTATAAAAATATTATGGTATAGGAATAAACAAAAGCTGCTTTTAATTCTATTGTTGAAGTGAAAGGTCATCATCTAAGGCAACTGAGTGATGTACTAAAGATAAGCACAGTCAACCTACAGAGCTGCACCTCTATTCTAAACAAACTTTGGACTTCTGCATACTCTCTTAAATGCTGCTTACTGGAAATGCAGGAGCACTTAAATTAGAAACAATGCTCACTTCTCCTTCCTAACTGAGAATGAAAAATAGCCTGGAGCACACACTGGTGATGGGATGAAACACTGGCAAAACTTCCTATGGTTTAGCCAAAACTCTATTGAAACTTGTATTTAACTACAGAGTTTCAGTTCTAAAGATCCCAGTCTTCAATGAGTATCTGTCAGGAATGGCATGAAGACAGAATGGCCTTTTACAAGAAATGCCAAAATAAGTTAAAAAATGCTGAAAGGGTCACACTAAAAGCACTACAGAGTCATTGTTAACTGCGTAACTGGAATCTGGGTAATTTCTGCTGGTGAATCTTGTGTCTGTACCCCTCTATCTGATCCTCCATGGTAGCTGTAAATTAATGCCACAAGGAGAACAAGTTCAAACTCTGTTATTTGGCAGTGAGGTCCAGCTTCCATGAAATTCAGCATGTCATATCTCAAACTGAAAAGTGCATAAAGTAATGAATCACCAGGTTATATTCAGATTCTGCAGACTCATTTTTCAGCCACAGAAAACCAGCACTTGCCAGGCTGAGAACAGCAGCCCTGATCTAAAGGCTAACAGTGCTGCAATTCTAAAAAAAAAAAAAAGCATACCATAAAAGAACAGGTTAAGTGATAAGAGAAGGCATTTCAATTCTGTGCTTCAATGAGTGTTAGTGACACAGTCATTAGGAAGGTGGAGAAGATGAGCTGTCAAGTTTTGTGACTTAGGTTACAGAGTTTTGTTAAACATGCCGTTTTTATTTTCTTCATGAACACTTTATGTATTTGCCACTGGTCAGATAAAGGCACTATTCAGCAGCACAGGACTAGATGGGACACAGGACACTCCTGAGTTCTCTTGCCTTGCTGCATATAAAAGAGGGAAGAAAAGATCAAAAGAACCTGCTCTGTCTGGCTCAGCTCCATTCCTCAGTTTACTCCAGCATTGCTTAGGACTTGTATACCTCACAAGTAACAGCTCAGTTGCGTTAGGTTTAAATGTTCTAAGAAAAAAGGGGAAACTGACTTCAATCAAGTGTTGAGGGGTGACTGTCATTTACCATCCTTCATTTACATCAAGTAGCTCAAAATCTTGAACTGGAGATCCTGAATACTAGAGCACATTCACTGATCCAGGGCTGAATTTTAGCGAGGTAGGGAGTGAAAAATTGCCCTGGTGCTTGATGGCATTTGAAATTTGCCTCTGCTGGGCAAAAGCCCTTGGTCAAGTCTGGAGATGGGAAATATCCATGCTTCTGCTGCCAAAATATATGCAAGTTAGACCTGGATACAGCCTTCCACAGCTGCTAAGCTCTTGCCTTAAAGGGAAACACCCTCAGCACAGCTACAGAGGCAAGATGCAAAGCACATCCTGCCTCACAATCAGCATCTTGCATTATAAATAACAAAGACAGGCTACTGCTACAAACTGCTCAGGATTAATGAGGCAACATCCAACATCTTACATCTGAATGAAAGAGAGTACAAAGTAATCTGAACAGAAGAAATTTGAAAAAAAATACCTGAGTTACTGAAGCGAGTTCCCTCCTAGTGCTCATCACAAAACCCCTCCCAGACTTTTATCTTTTGTCTACTCTGACCCTGTACACTGAATCACCTGGACAAAAAGGCCTCTTGGAGTTTTCCAGATGCATAGTCAGTTGCCACAGGAATGAGGAAAACTGTATGCTCAACCTGCAAGGTGGAAGGAGCCCTGGAAGATGGCAATTAAAAGGGTTCACAGTATTCAGTACTGTGCCAGATAAGGTAAAGCTACTCAACAGTGCTGCCGAGCCCTACTTCTACCACACAAGGACATATAATTTTGCTGTTGCAAACAACATAGGTTAAATCACAACTAAATATACCAGCACTTTTCAGTATGAAGACACAAGCATGGATGCAAAGAGAGCCATTAAATCCAGACTCCCTTCTAATAAAAAGAACAACAATCCACTGTCCCTTCTAATACAAAGAGTGCAGGGCATAAATGGTATCAGATGTTAACAAGTATTCTCTTCACAGACCACAGAGTGAAACTGGGAAACATCTTGCTATATGCAGTATTATATGGACACAATAAGTTAAAGTTCAAAGCATAACTAGATTCTTCTTTCATCAGTTTGACTGAACCCAGTGCCTTTAGCTCAAAAATGCCTGAGGTACACATCAGTAGAGGCCAAAGAAGCCATGTACTTGAAGGTATCGCTGCTCCAAGCATGGTCCTTACAGACTTCTCTGGCACTCATAATTGATTCCTGGCAAAAAAAAAAAAAAAGTGGGATAGAGTAACCTTCAGTTTCAGTCATTGCAGCTGTTTCTTACGGCAGCAAAATACAGCGTGAATTGCAAAGCACGTATTTCTAGAAAAGCACAAAAACAGCACAGAGAATTTCAAGATGATCTAAAAAGGAAGCCAGGTGCTAGAAAATAAGCCAAACAACAAGGGCTTACTGAGCTCAAATGTTCAGCCTGTTGAGGAGAATTTACAGAAGCTTCCATGGAAAAAGGGATCTCAGAGACACAGCGCAGAGAAGAGGGTTTATGATCTCAGGAAGAGACAAATGGCTTGGACTGGAGTTGAGATTGTACAGTTCCAACATCGGAATTATGTATAAACTACTGGAATAAACTGACCAGTTAGTGCTGGACTTACAGTAGTTTTGCACTTTTTTTGGATGGTGTAGTAGATGATTTCCTAAAGATATGCTTTGATCTGCCTTTAAGAAATGTCTGCATGGCTGAAGTGAAGAGGATGGGAGTGAGAGATAGCAGACACAGACCCTCTCACCACAGAGCCTGTGATAAACTGAAAGTGGACACAGAGCCAGGTACACTGGCTGGTATGTGCTTGAACAGATGCAGTCTGGTCTCCCTGGGTACTCCCTGAAAGGCCTGAAGCAAGAGGAGTCTTATGGGTTTGGCTGCACTGGAAAATGGTATTAGAGACAGAATGGAACCACAAGAAAATGCATTAACTACACAACGCAGCCATAACCTTACTATGATTTAATAGTGGGTATAGCTTGCCTCATCAATGAAAAGCCACATTCCATTAGATAGACAACTCCTCAGATTTCTGCTTTGATCAAATGCAAGCCTCTAATAAGGGCCAGTCTGAATAGGGGTTTGGATTAGGGGAAGAGGCTAGGGGTAGGTTTAACAACTAAGACGTTTTACGGTAACCACACATTCTTGAGTTGCTGGTGCCAATCAGCCTTTAAGTCTATACACTGAAAGTTTTTGAGGTCTACTCAAAAGCCAACACCATGTCACACAAACTTCAAAAATTCAAATTCAAAATCCTGGGAAGTCAGTAAAATCCTGCTCCTGAGTTTACATATTCCCCATGATTCAGTGCAGGAAATAACCCCAAATGCTGCAAGCAAACACCAGGAGAAAGGAGGTGACACTGAAAAAGATGGCAGCCTGCAAAGGGACAGACATCAACTCACATTCTGCAAGGCCAAGATTGCTGGGAAAATCAAATTCAGCTATCTGAAATACAGAGGGAAGTCACAAAAAAAGTACAAGGAGAACCAAAAGACTTTTCCTCTGCCAAACACAACAAATGGCTCAGTAATACAAAATGTCAGTTGGCACTTGAAGCACAGTGGATGGCCAGAGAGAAAGTGCATTTTTAAATCATTAACACATTGGGAACACACAGATGTGCAGTTCAGCTACATCTGTGCATTGTAATTTCTACAGTAGTCACAACTTAATGAATCATCAATTGTGACAAGATCAATGAACCGAACTGCACAACAAACTAAAGCTAGTAAATTCATGCCTGGGGCAAGAGCTAAAGGTTCATTTTATTATTTTTTTTAGTACTTCTATAATTTTTAGTGTCTAATTAGTAAAAACACGAATCCTCCAGAAGCCTTTTATTTTTTCCTCCCTTTTAAAAGCCTTACTGCAAAGGATAAAGATTTCATTCATGTTTGCTAAATTCAAGTCTGAATACTACTCATCTGATCAGCAATTTCTTCCTCAAGACCAGGAACACATGGCAGCAGAAGTTACAATGCTGGGATGTGCACTCCATGACAATCAGGTGGACTCTGATTAAGCCTACCACCTCTAGGCAAAACAACTGCTGTTTTTTCCACAAGGCCAGATTACTCCTGTAGGCAAAGCATCAGCTAAGATTCTCTGCAATGCTACTTTTTGAAAGGACAAATTCACATCCAAATCAAGCAACCAAATAATTTATTCGCAAAGAACACACACTGTGTTTCCTCTGGCCTCAACCCCTTCAACAACTTCAATGCTGAGTTTCTCAATGACATCCATAATTTAGATAGGTTTCACATCAGTGATAGTCTTACAGAAAAACTCTGTCCAAATCAACCAGGAGGCAGAAGACAGCACCCCATCTTCTAACAAAGCAAGGTCCATGCAAGCGAAGGCTCTCCCTGCTGACCTCTTCACTCTTCCAGGAAAACCATTTTAATCTCCACCATATGTAGGCTTTCAGAGTATTAACACCTGCCAGAGGTTCAGCTGGACTCTTGTCTCCCTTCCAGACAGGCTCCAGGGAACAACAAGCTCTGCTTAGCCTGGCTTGTTTGTCACACATTCAGAGTGGAGCCCCATCTGGAAGGCACTTCCATGAATTGTAGCACTGCTGGCATGCACTACTCTCCCTCCTAGGACTCAAAGTGAAGGAGATGCAGGCTCTCTTTAGAAGGCTGATTCTGTTCCAGCTCCTGACCTTCTTTATATTAGATGTCTTGTCACCTTGGACTGTGCATTCCCCAATTCATTACTTTCCCCTGCAGCAGCTTTTGTTAATACCACCCCGTGTGCAGCTTATGCATTTTTCATCAATGTATTTATCATTTCTGTTCTCTCTCCAAGGACTTTCTCCTCACTGGGACCAATTGTGCCATTGTCTAAATCAAAGAGATAGAGAAAAATAAACTCCAGTATTTCCTTGCTTGTAAACATAATACAGTTTTGGAGCTGTAGTACCAAAAGCAAGGCTCAGTGTTTTTATGGTCTCCAACAGGTTAATGTTTCTAACACCTTTCCAGTGGTCTCAAAGCTAAAATATCGTAACACCAGTTCTACTGTTTGTAGCACTTTGTGCAGCCAGTTTTACTTAAAGCACTCTGCATCCTGTGCTGACAGGCACTCTAAATGCAAGGAAATTTTCCCCAGTTCCCCCTTCCAGTGAACATTCACACACTAGAGCTGGAAGAAGTTATAGTTCTGACTGCTATTTAGACTTCTCAACTCAACTCTTAACACCCAAGAACCTGGAAAGGTTTCATCCAGGCTGGACCCTTGTGATAAAAGGATTGAAGGAACAGAGCACAGGATTAGCACGACAGATGAATACATTGCAGTGTTTTCCCATTGCAACATCCAACCTACCTCATCAAGGCACTAGATAATCTTGAAAAGACAGATCTTATTATACCTCACACCTGCTGGTTTGCTTAGGATAAAGGATTTGAAAGAGCTATTCCAGAGCTCTGGGCAGAAAGAATCTGAGCAGGTGGGAGTGCCAGGAAGAGTCACTTACTTTATTATCCAACTGAAATAACCACAAGAATAAACAGCTGTTAGGAAGCTCTATGGGGAAGGTGGTATTTTACTACTACAACACTGGCCTTCTAAGACAGCATGTAGAATGCATATATTTTAGGTAATCTTGCTTGATACCAAACATACTTTAGTCACTAGCAGCTCAAGTTACAAATTAACAATGAACGTTCACAATAATTACTTCTTGCATCCAAAATTAGGGCAAATTATTCCTTTTGCTCATTATCTGAGCACTGCATTTTAATAGGCATCACAACCATAGAGCCTTCCTGACATCATACTATATATAAACAACACAAGACCAACAAGAGATCATAAGGACAACTAGATGTGGGACTTGTCAATAAGCATCATACACAGAAACCAGCTGTTGGAATGATCAGTATTACAGGTCTTCAGTGCAAAATCTGCTTTGTTTTGCATCTCAGACCAAGACCAAAAGGCAGCACATAAGCAGCAGTTATGTGATTTTCCTTTTTCTGCAGGAGAGAAAGTAAAACTACTTGTTGAACGTTAAATAAGAAATACATGTACTCCCTACATGGACATACTCCCTTCTGAACAGCTGATGTTACTACAGGTTTATTAGCATGTGCTTATATTCCAGTTTCATGTTTTTACTGGCTTACATTTTAAAATTTTGATTTCTCCAAGAATTACTTAATTGGGACAGTGACTTTATTTTTTTAGTGACAGGAAGAAGATAAGACACCCAGCATAAAATGGCTGGATGGAACCTTCTTGCAAGCAGAGTTTTTGCTTTTGTAGCCGAAAGAACTGCATTCCCCACAGCCACGGTTATCGTCTTCTGTACTCTCCAATCTCCATTTTTCATTTAAGAACTTACTCTCCAGTTTTATCAAGGGGATATGTTCTCCCACTTTTGCACAAGAAGGTACAGAAGATCACCATCTTAAGTGACTGTGTAAGCCATGGCACGCCAGTAAATGACAACAGGTCACTCAGTTGTGGGCAGTCTCTTGGTCATGAGCAGATATCAAAGATAAATTTGCAAAAATAGTTAAGGCCACAGGCTTTCCAGACACCTTTCTCTTGCCCTTCCATTTTTTCCTTGGAAGAAAAGCAGATAATCCATGTGGCATTATCAAGCAGCATTTCCAATTAATTTCCAGTAGTTAAGCAATGAGTTACTACTTCTTTCAGAAGGCTATTCCACAACCTAACAGACTTCAAAGACTCTACAAATACACACCAGCAACAGACTTTATTAGTCAGCAGGAGACAGCAGCAGGACTGACATACCAGCTACAGAGAGCACATCTGTCAATAACAGGTTGCCACAGACGCTCTCAGAACAAGGCATCTTGAAAGAGATCCAGCAGTAAGAAAGGTCTTTTGAAACATCTGATGATAAAGACCTAATATTTTAGTTTCTGATGGTCACCAGTGGACTTTAAATCTGACAAGAAATGTGTGTGTGAGTTATTCTGACGAAGTTTACAGTTACACAGATTATCTAAAGGAATTAATTCTCCTTTGCCTGTTCCAAATTAATTAAATTAATTTCCATTAAATGCCTTTTACAATAAGAAAATTATTAATTTACAATTATGGGGTTTCAGGTATTTTTTTCTTCTTCTCTGAAAGATTTCTAGAACCCTGCATACACATTTCATTAATGAAAATATTTTCTTCTGGCTGCCAGTCCTCCAAAATAATTTTATCATCTGAGAGTCACCAGGTCCATTCTCAGACTAGTTATTACCAAATAAACATTTGGAGAGCCAAATCAGGGCTCACTGTAACATAATCAACTCCACTCTCTTGTTTGCTATTTTTTTATTAGTCGTGCAATAACGCTCTCTATCAAAAAGTTCCTTGAACATCAGTTTTGATATTATGAGATTCATTAGCTGCCTTTGCACAAAGGGTGGGTCTTAAATTGACAGTGCTGTGGAGATGCTGTAAATAAAGATGACAGTCAAAAAAGTCAAGTCAGAAAAGCCAAATCACCTTAAGTGATGGGAATAATATGAATAAGGATAAAATGTAATTAGAATTTTTGCTGTAAGCCTGGCATATATTGCGAGGAGATAGAGAGGGAGTGTGGGTGCATCAGAGAAATGAAGAGAAGCTATGCTAGCCAGTGACCAACTGAATCAAAAAAGCAGCTATGATCCTAGAGTCCATTCAAGGGTCTATCTCCAAACTTCATCAATTTATCAGTGCTTTTGAAAAGGCCTTTACAAGACTCCTTGTGTGCATATCTCTAGTAGAGCATGTTCAGAAAAAGTCCCTGAAATCAAACAGGAACAGGTACAGAAGAGGAAGAAGCGCTGAGTCTCAGACAATTAAAAAGAAGACTGGCCCCCATGAAAATCATGCAGGGATTTTACAGCAAGGGGAGGCTTAGTTGGCCACTTTCTGGTTAACTGGGACGTAAACACCAATTTTCCTAACAAAATAATCTGCTTCGAGATGTACAATATTTATATATATATACACACACATATATACACACACACATATAAAAAACCCATATATCATATGTAACATATAATATATATTATATAATATTATATTATAGTTATATATTAATTATGAGTTATAATCATATTATAATTTTAATTAGAAAATAACCTATGGTATTTTTGCCTTTTCTTCCTCCATAATACCTAGTACAAGAACTTCACAGGAGATGCATCTCCTCCTTGGCAGCCTTCACTTTGCTGCTCCATTCTCCTGCTGTTTTCGGACTACCACTCTTTTTAGCCTAGGCCTGTGCCATGTTTTCCCCCTGGTTTTACTGCCTACTGACACCACCAAAATCCCAGTGCTGTCAAAGCTTTCCAGACACAGTTGTGGCCATGGGGGGTGAGGGCACATGGGAACACCAGCCTTTCTGCAGGGACGTGAAAGGCAGCACTGGTGGTTGCTGCCTCCCAGCTGGGACCCATGAGCTGTTCCAACAGAGTCAAAACAGATTAGTTAAAAACCACAGACAATTTAATCTAACCTGTCTGATTTCAGACTGGAACAGAGAGGCAGAAGCAGTCATCTGGCCATCCCTGGCCTCAGCTGGGAGATGGCAACCCACAGGGACACCTCTCCAGCACGACAGAAACCTGCCTGCATGAGCACATCCCTGCCAGAGAGTAAAACTGATCTGCTTGTGCCTCATTTACCTACTGGAATAGGCTGAATGTTTTGACAGCAGAGCAGCACTAGAACAGCCTGACACACTTTTCATGACAATCTCCCAGGAAGCTCTAAGGTAACACAGAGTGAGAAGCAACCTGTCTGAACATCCTGAGCATACGAAAGAAAGAGAAAATAATGCCCAAGACTCAATTATTCATTTTCATAATAGACAGAAGATACCAGCGGGTTGCCACAAGGCTCTCAATAAACATTCACGAGTATCTTCATGAGGGACTTCTGAAAAGGAGCAAATAAAATGGAGACAACTGCTAATGGCAACACAATTTCTTCGCTGAACATGATTTCCAGTATCAAAGTCAGAACTTATAAACTGTTAAAGAAACTTGGAATAAATCAATTATGTGAGACAAGAAGCTCTGAGAAGTCTTTTACAGGATATAACTGCACAATTACAACTTCAAGCTACTTGGCAATATGAACCCTGTGTTAACAGCTTTTGCAGAACTCTGTAGAATATACTCTTATTCTTGTTTGTTTGGCACTTAAAGTTCTCTTGTTTTTATCTGGAAAGTCCTTCCCAAATCACAGGTGCTGCATCTGGGCATTGCAACACCACTGAAACTTGCTGTTAACGATGTGACAACACCCCAACCCTCTACAGATGTCATCTCATAGGACCTCATTTGAGAGGTAATATGCAGAAACAGCCGTTTGCTGCAAAAGAAAAACGCTCTCAAGATTAAGAGGTCAGTACCTATTCCAACACAAGGTTTTATGGGAGTGCACAGCTCCAAAGGGTTCAGCTTGGCATTAACAATGTGATATTTCATATAAAACTTTTCAAAGGTTGTATTTCTTGCTTCATAAACTTGTGGAATGAACCTGGATGTTAACCTTACTGCATGGCAGTCTTCTGAGGGAACCTGCTATCACGGATACATTACATGGTTATGTGCCATTAGTTAATCATTTAAACAGAGATAAGAAATGGAAATTATGGCATTTGGGTCTGATACGTTCTGAAGATCTGCTGACTCTCCTGTTTGAAGGAGACACCAACAACAGTTAGAACTTTTCTTCACCTAAGAAAATTACTTCTTTGTCTTTCACTCACAGCCAAGAAAGTCTTTCTTGTTAAATATAAGAGTGGGACCAATGCTGTTACTGAATCCAATTATTGACAGCAAATAAATATAATATGCACAGAACCAGGAGTTTCACACCTGGATTAAAATGACAGGTGCATCACAGAAACCGAAACTTAAATAGCTGGAGCAGTTTTTCAGATACCATGTCAGTCTAGGTTCCAGCAGCATGGCACATAATGGTGATACAAGTAAAACAGTCTCTGCAAATTTTCTTGGTCTAATTGAAATTGATCACAAATTATCCTTAATCTTCTGTACACAGTGGGACCAAGAGACCACCTCTTTCTCCTTGGAGGATCCTTTTAGCCAAACTGGTCAGTACCTGGGAAATAACTGGAGTTGTCAGCATGATGATAGGGCTCCTGAACTATCTTTCCTTGTGAACACTATTTATGCCTTAATAGCACAAGTCCACATGAGCTCAGATTTAGATTATTTTAGGTGACAACCTGAACTCTGCAATGAGTAGCTGGCTTAATGTTTCTCTTTCTAACAAGCACACAACATGCCAAGACCCAGTGAAAGGCAGACTCAGGCTTCTTCACTTCTCTGTGCATCACTGCATGTGAGGACATTTCCCTAAGCAGGGGAGCATGTGCAGTCTCACTGCTGGAGCTCTTGGCAAAGCAATAGTTACAAAGGTCCATGAACTGCCCATCTCCTACAGGAAGGAAGTGCTATTGGGATTGCCTGTGTAGAGCGCTAAGGACAGGAGTAGGACCTCTGTAGTAGGATCACAGCAGTCCTTCCCAGAGAGACACCAAAGGACACTGGAACAGTTAATTAACATGAAACATCTAGAATAAAGATCTGTCCTCTCTTGACCAGAGACATGAAGACTATTCTCTACTAGTACCAATCCCAGGAGCAGCAGAGCACAGGGAGCTTTAATTCATTTACACAATCAAAATGAGCACATGCAAATAGATTCAATTTCCATTCTGTAATTGTTTCAGTTTTACAACAAATTGCAAGAAATTCTTCCTGGCAAAAAGAGGCAAAAGCAATGAAGCCAAAATACAGTGATCCGACTGATCCTTTTGTAACAAACCAAACATATACAAGGATTAAACATAGCTAACTTCTGTTTACTATTCCAATGACAAAAATCACTTTTAGATGGATGTTTACAAAAAGGGCATATTGGTTCAGGCCTTCCGAGATCTAGCTCTCTGCAGAAATCATTTGTAACAGTCAAATGTTTACCATTTACAGCATTTCAAACAGGGTAACCCCAGGAACTGGAATGCAGCTGGCAGATGGTGAAAGAAATTAAGCTCATAACATGGTTCAGTAAACAGCAAATTATGATATGCCAGAAGTGCTTGCCACCCCAGGACAACTGCTGCACTCAGGAACTTTCTAGGTGTGCTAGTTTTGGCTGGGATAGACCTCATTTTCTTCACAGTAGCTTGTATTGGGCTGTGTTTTGGATCTGTGCTGAGCACAAAGTTGATACCACGAGGATGTTTCAGTTCATGGTAAAACACAGCACAAGGGCTGCAGAGAAATGCTCCTAAACTTCCTAAACTTCTGTCAGCACAAAGCCAGCCAACAAAACTTAACTTGCCAGGTTACACTGAAACTGAAACCCACTGTGCAAGCAGCTCTTCCTTAGCTCTTCTGCCTGTCCTCTTTACCAGGAGCTGCTCTCCTGTGGAGCCTGGCAGCACTCTCCAGGCAAATAACTACATGCCACATGATTAGGAGTCTGGGAGAGAGGCATAGGGGATTTGCATAGAACTAGAATGGAAACTGGAGATGGTATTTTCATTTAACCTACTTAAAAACAAAGGGAAATGAAACGGAATGTATTTAGTGTCACTTGGATATGACTGTATGCACTGAATTACAAGGGAGTGAAAAAAAGACTGCTTGTAAAGCATTAAAGGACCAGTTGAAATTAACTGGTTTTACAGTTCTGGAAATCAAAACTGAATGTCTCAGTTGGAAAGCCCTGGGAGAAGGGATTGATAACATACCTTATATACTTATATATACTTTATTTAGAGCTACCTTTCTCTCCCAAAGAATCAATATACTTCTCCCTGCCCCCTGAAGACCTTTTTTTCCACAGCTTTTCCTTGTCTTCCCAATGGGTGGGAACTGCAGGAAAACAGACTGAAGGCACTCTTTGGTGAACAGGCAACTAGAGACAAATACTGCTACCATCACCTTTCCCAACACAGCTGCAATGCAGAGCGTACAAGGAGTCTCATGGAAGGACATCACAGACTTCTGCACTCCTGCCATCAGCTTGTGGCTACATTCTCGCACGTTGGCATCTTTCCTACTTGTATTTCATATAACCTCCCTATTGAAAATGTTCTGTAATTCTCAACATTACCACTGAATAATATATTTATTAATTTGTTACTGCCACTAACTGTCCCTGAGGCTTTTCTTGAGAAT
The DNA here is from genome assembly GCF_049639895.1 of Pseudopodoces humilis. NCBI lineage: Eukaryota > Metazoa > Chordata > Aves > Passeriformes > Paridae > Pseudopodoces > Pseudopodoces humilis. The sequence continues at coordinate 21,238,334 of NC_142209.1, read as the reverse complement.
GTGTGTCAGCTTATTGATTCTAGCCTTCCCCCTCCCTGCTCTGCTTTCCTCTGCCAAGCAGAAACATACTTCTGTGCTGCTTCAGGTCATAATTGGAAAAAAGATAGAAATGTTCAATATGACTCATACATAATTCAGCTTATCAGCTACCCAGGAGAAATGAGAAGAGAAGGTATACGCATGTCTATTTCTTCTACTATCAACAGGAGAAATAATTTCCAGTTACACAAAGTATACGTAGTTTGGTCACAACAGGATCTGCAGTTAGAAGGGAAAAATGAGAGACATGGAAGCAAAGAATAAAAAGGCAGTAAGGAACCAGACTGTTAAAAGAGATTCACTTCTGTGAGAATTCCCGATTCCCCTGGAAGACTGGACTCATGCTTCTCTCTTACTATTCAGAATTAAATAAGTTGGCAATTAAAAAGGATAACCAGTTCCTGATCTGTAAAACATCACTGAAATCGAAATAAAATAAAGCTCCAGCTTAGTTAGCTACAAAGACATCTAATAACAGCCTGCTAAATCCTAACTGTGACTTCTGGATTTAACGTTAAGGCCTATGTTCTAAAGCCAAATTGTGAAGGAGCATTAAAACTTATTGTTATAAAGGCTTCTTAATGTAAAAATCAATACATGCTGTGTATTTAGCAGCATGTTACCACGAGGATGTCTATAATAAGCTTTGTCATGCACCAGGGACCACTGCATTAGTCAAAATCTTGAAAGGAATTGCAGAATATCTGTATCATTCAAACTGCCATCTGAGACCAATTACAGAAATTATTTTAACCCCAAAAGCAGAGGGAAGAATCCAATCCTAGTTGACAGTCTTGAGAGTACCAAGGGCTCCACACGAAATGTGTCATTTTCAAAAACCCCTACAAAATTAATGTTAGAAAAGTGATGGCAGAACAAAGAATTTGGGCACTTATCACTATTTTTTGGAAGCCATTGAGAGTAAACAACCACAACCAGGACAATATCTACTTCGCCAAAATGTAAACAAAGGGATATTAATAATAATTTTTAAAAAAATCATATTCACAAAATGCTGAAACATAATAATATCTATCAGACAATGCAGAAAAATAAGATAACATGACTGAAAAATTACAGAGCTGTCTGTGGAAAAGTCTCAGCAAAGGGAAATGTAAAATGTTTTTTCTTAAATATAAATACATCATAACAGAATCCATCTTCTTTGTCAGTTAAGCCAACATAAAAGGCACACATAGCTCTTCATCCTCGCAGTCAAGCTCACAACTCTATATGCATGAGCGCATACCAACTGTTAGGCAGCAAATGTTTCTTAATTTTGCCCATTACAAGAGCACCCAGCAAGGGGTCGATACTCTTCAGTTTGAGTAGGAAACACAGCCCCCTCAGTCTGCAGATCATTTTTGACCTTGTGGGATCATGTTCAACTACCATTACTCCCAATTAAATGAATTTTCCAAACAGAAAAGCAGGCCCAGTGCTTGACTGCTACTGACTTCTGCTTCTGCAACTCTTAAATTGTGTGCCTGCATGTCTTTTCCTGTCTGTGGTGTTTCCTAACATTCCCTATTTATGTGGTGGTCTGCAAGCTTTACCTCATCAGGAAATCAGCAGGAGCACCGTGGAGCTAAGAAATACTGTTGTGATCCTTGATTCAAGGCATGTCTCTGTGGGCCTTTGAACACTTAACACAGAGCAAATAAATTATTAGCGTGTGTGTGCATGTGCATACATATCCAAGATACATAAAGGCAACTACAACCAAAAGAAACAGGAATGTGCATGGAAGAGTGGTATTCAAGCATCCAGTATCACAAAAATCCAGTTGCAGGAAGCATTTAAATGCAGATCTGTACACTGCTGAAAGAGCTCCACTGAGCTTTATGCACTTACATACACTGCTGCAAAGGCAAGAAGTAACAAAAAGAATGTGATTTTTGTCCCCCAATAATTTTCAAGTCTATAGCACTTGTTATCCTATTCTTAATAATACTATTACTGGAGAGCAAGCTGATCTTTAAGATGCCCCACCTCCAGAAACAAGATACACAATCACATCAGGTATTGAATGATTTCTATGATTCTCATCACCACGGTGCCTGAGCACATTACAGTTGTTTAATGTATTCTTTGTCACAGAGCAGAAAGGAAAATATGATTACCTGTATGCTATAAATGGGGATGGGAGAACAAGGAACAATAGGCAACTTGTCATGTGTGGCTGGCACACTCACCACTGGGATAACCACTCTCCTCTGATTCAAAATCCCACAAAAATAAACACTTTCCAGGCAAGTTTTTTCATTACTTAGAAGTTTCTACATCAATCAATGAACAACAACTAACTTGCCTAAGCCTTTTCCTGCTTGTATGAGGTAAAAATGCAAGGGGTAAAAATCCATTCAGCCAAATGCCCCAGATTTGTAACGCCTCAGTACATTTACAAAATCCTATATATATATATATATATATATATATATATATAATATATAATATATATATAATATATAATATATATATAAAAAAGCAGAAAACAATTCTGACATTTTAATACTAAAAAAATCAAGTGTTTACCAGCCTGTTTATATCTAATAAACAGTTTTTCCACAAACATTCAGCAGAAACAACATAGCAAGCAAAATAAAACCTGCTCATATAGCAGACAAGTAGGAAAATATATTCTTTAACAGGAGAGACAGAATTAAAAGTTGTGAGTACAGTGAAAAATAAACACAACTAAATTTCACATCAAGTAAAAACCTGATTAGTAACCTGAAAATCTATGTGCTGATTTAATCCAGAAGGTGCAGCAACATAGGTTAAGTTTCTGATTGGCAGATACAATACTTGGATACCCCGAAGATGGGTATTTTATGAAAGCAAACAGATGAGAAAAGTATACAATTGTCTCTGTAGATAGCCCTCCAAGTCAGAAATGACACCTCTCAATCAGGTGAGATTGAGACAAAAACACTCTAAAGACAGTCCTGAATCTGCAATCCTTTCGTGATTGTCTCAAAAATGTGATGTTCTATTATAGGAGAAATTATAGCAACTGCTGCAGGAAAAAGAGCTTTACCAAATCAAGCTAGCATATCACCATGCCATTTAAAAGCAGCACATCAACATGTAGCTGCCAAAGCCACATCTCCTGCCACTTAAGGCATGCAAAAACTTCCCCCTTACCTTCTAAGACTGTTAACTTGGCACTGGTGTTTATCTCCCCCACACTGTTGGTGGCTGTGCACTCATAGATAGCTTCATCTCGATGAACACGCAGGGGCTGTATCCGCAGAACTGATCCTGATCCATCATCAAACTCGATAACCTTTGAAAATGAGAAGACAGCACTTCATTACTGGTGCCTTTGCAACAAACACTGGAAGTCAAAACAATCTAGGGGTTGAAGAACTTAAACCAAACCAGAACAAGCCCTGTAAGCTCTAAAAAACCATGCAGTAAGTTAAGTGTTCCAAACCCAGTAGCACAAAACTTTCAGTGTCAAGAACATACTTGTCCTCTGAGGAGGCCAGAACAAATGAAGATCCAATGAGGTTCTTTATGGATCAATTAAGGTTGACAAATTATCAAACTGGTATTAAGATGCGAATCTGATGATTTAAAACATCTGAGCCATATTTGCACTAATGATTTTACTAATCACTGATAACAATTTAGTGCCAACTTTCACCTTGATGGAAGAGGAGAATGATACACTCCTGCGGGATTGCCAGGGAAACAGTAACGAAACTTGAATAAAACCTCCAGCACCTACAGCATATGCTAACTCCAGCAGAGTGAGGGGTTTTAATGTCCCTCAGCACTGGGTACTTTGCAACTCTGGTATAATCAACAATGCTGTAATTAGACTTCCTTCTCCAGCATAATAAATTAAGTCTTTAATAAATCATTGCCTTTCCATCCATCCTCCTAAGCTGCAAAATGCATTACTGACTTATACATGGTATAAAAAGGTATTTATTAGTTAGTAGCTGGATCACTATATGCTATTTCATAACAGCAAGGCTGTGATGGCACAGCCTCAAGCCACTATTAATGCCAAATTCACCCTTTCTCCTATCACAGACTGCAGCAAAAGTTAGAAATACTACCTGATTTGCAGGCAGTGACAGCATGAGGGGAAGGCAGATGCCACCCACTCCTGGCCCTTGGGAACTGAGGGAGAGATGAAGAGACTTAAGGGATCCTTCGTTCTAGACATGGATTCAACTTAGAGCTGCTACCCCCATGCAAAACTTTCACCCTGTTTCCAAGGGCCTGTTTAGGAGCACTTCTCACAGCGTAAAGATCAAAAGAGAGAGAACAGGAAGGAGGAAAACAATGCACTGCAAGACTCTGAAGTGACAGGAGAAATAGGAAGAAATCAAAAGGTAACCAAGATCACTAAAAAATCTGTTATTCCTCAAGCTGGAATGAACAGCCCTTCTGTTTCAAGAAGAAACCCCTAATACAGTAAGGTAAAGAAAGAGAAATATGAATATCATCATAATACACTATAAAGAATTAAATTTTTTAAAAATACTAATTTTTAAATTAAATGTGAAACTGTGACAATATACTAAATATCTTTACAAAGGACAGAGCTACTGCTAAATTTTAAAACAAGACAAAATCAGCTACAGAGATTAATTCACTTCAGTGATAAGGATTAAAAAGCAAAGAGATGAAACAGCAGAAAAGCTCTTCTGCCCTCACTATCCTTTGAACCAACACTGTGTGACAGGAACAGAGCTACAACTACTAAGGGCCAGACAGATACTGAGAAAAAAAATGTTGTTAATTTGCTAATGATGGATACCTCTTCTTGTCACAACTTAGCATGTGTACATCAGATTTGTTTTTTTTCTCCATTTAAACTTATTTCCGAATTTTCCCTAAGACTAATAATGAAGTAAAATTAATAGTTAACTTAGGAAAAAAAATTGTTCACTAACTCCTGACACAAGCTATGCATCCAAACTGATGTGAACAAAGGTGTGAAATTGCTCACATAAATGCATATAATATGGCATAGCTCTCTAGTCAGCCAAAAGCACCTAATTCACTATAAAGGTTGTATCTACTTACAAATTAGAATGTTTAAATAGTTACTATACAACAAAACCTTTACCAGAGAAAAATAACAATGTAAAACAAGATTAAAACTGATTACTTTAATCAAGGTTTTCTGCTCACATACGATATCATGATTAAAAGTGGTGACTTGAATCAATCCATTCTGAGCAGCAAAGTCATCCTTTGCCTCCATTCAGGAAAGCAAAAACATCAAAGACAGGGGATTAGAGGAAAGGCAGCAGAACTGTAGAAGGGTCACATTTGCGAGGGCAGTTTTAGAGAAGGGAGCCTGACACTAAAAAAGGAAAGCGGAGAAAAAGGTGGAGAAAGTCAGTAAAAATATATTTGCTATGTAAAATATAAACCAAATTGGACCCTTTTTCAATGATGTTTCTAACACCTGCTCTTCTCCCTTCCCTTCTCTCCTACTTTAGCTCACAGGGACACTGATTAACTCTTCACTATTCCCCTTCCAAGTATCTTTGTGGGAGAGATGGCAGTAGCCATCACTTAGAAAGATTTCCAGTGGTGTTCTGGCACCTCACTTTGAATTCCACTGGGGATTGTAGGTCAAAGAGGTGCCTTATAAATTCTGAAAATGAAAACAGAAAACTACTGCTAGATCCAACTCTTATCTGCCATCCAATTCTCTGTATGAGGATGTCCTGTTGGTGTGTTTCCAGCATCACGCTCAAAGGACACCACCTGCTCTATAGATTGCATTGCTGCAGGGAAGGAAACTTGTTTTACACTGAAGCTTTACACTCTGTATTGTAGTGATGAAGAGATACCCAGGTTACAGTGATGATTATTGTGCAATTAAGACCTGTGAGGATTAGATTGATTACTAAATTTTCAGCTTTGGGTTGTTTTTTTTTTTTTCTTTTGGCAATTACCTCAAACCGCTGAGAACTGACTTTCTTCCCCTTCTTCATCCACGTGATACGAGGCTTGGGCTCTCCTGTTGCCTGACACACAAAAGAGGCCACTCCTCCAGAAATCCCAATCTGATCTTCAGGAGCCTTCATAAACGTTGGCTTGCCTGGAAAAATAACCAAATCACCTCCATGAGGACATAACATCACATAAGCATGGAATGTGTCATGTTAATCTAAATTATAAGATAACTGGTGCTCTTACTACAAATCCAGGTTGAATGGCCTCAGCCACACAAATTCAGTGCAGACTGCAACATGACAAGGACAGTTTCTGCTTGAGTACCTTTTTCTCCTGAAATGAATGAAGTCCATCTGGCTTGCCTATAAATGAGGGTAATAGAAAGCTCCCCTGCCCCCTGGGCATTCATTCAGGTATTTGACAATTTGGAACAATTTTTATGGTTTATTTTTAATAAATGGATTTTTGGAGATTTACACCATGGTCATAGCACTGGAAATTACAGAACAGCTGACACACCAAACCTATGAAATGCACCATACCTTGACATTAGTTTTACTGAAAGCTGTTAACACATCCATAAAAATTAAAAGATAATTTTAAGTATACAAATAACAACCTTTAGTTTCATTTTAAATGTGGACCGACATAAAAATCCTACAGCTTAAGTATCTGGAAACCTGCAGAAGCTAGCCTATGCGTGTTAAGAAACTAATCACTAGAAGTGAAAGTCAGCAAAGAAACCAAAGTGGCATTCAGGCATGAAAGACTCAGCAAAAATGAAAAAACTAAATGTATCATATAACATTTAAATAATCAATTAAAATCTCATGGAAATAGAGCAGTGTCTTCAGGATTTACATAACAAATTGAGATCCAGGTTGCATTTTTCTTCTGGACCTGCTGTACAGGAAAATTTCGCACTATGTGATCTGGGGATCATCTTGAAACACTGCTTTGTCCTTGTGAGAAACATTTGATGATCCCATATTCCTATAAAGCACTAAAACATTTAATTCCACAGGGAGAGTTAACAGAGTCCACCCATGATGCTATTCCATGCACAGGTCATACTACGGCCACGTTTCAAACACAGTTCTGATCAGCTACCTTAGAGATGAACCTGACCTATAAACACGTCAGAGACAGCTGCTGGCACATAGAAAGGAGCCTGAGTAAAAGAAGAAACCTGTTCAACCCCAAGATAACAAACCAATGACCCCAGCAGAGCTGCTGGTGGTTTCGCACCTTCGCATTCTAGACACATCCTTGAATGTGTCCTTGAGGGAGAGGGGGGGCAAGGCATCTGTCAGCCCAGGTGCTTTAAACTCTAGACAAACCAAGGGCTGAATTTCCCTGATCTAGGAAGGATACAAATTCAGCCATCCCAAAAAAAGACAGCCTTTAAATGTGTTTTTCTAACATATGAGAGATTTAAATTCTATGGGTGCAGCTGCAGTTACAGCTGAGCCAGGCGGGCAGTGGCAGCTACTGCAGAGGGCAGGGGCAGTGCTCTGCTCCCCACCACCCCCCCCGCCTCCAGACACTGGCACCTGATCCCCTACAAGGAGCTCCAGGGCCATCAGAGCCTCTGTGGAACAGATTTGGGCTCCTCACCTGGCAGAATGATACTTTTTTCTTATTTTCCAAGCAGGGCATGGAGTGCAGTGGCTCAGGGCAGGATGAGGTCGAGCTCCAGAGAAAGTACCTCTCTCTCAGCAACTGTAGAGCACAATTTCACACCTGAACTGCAGTCCTTGGAGACTTGGCTGATACTGTGGCACCTCCTCAACCCTAGTTCCACCTTCTGCTTTAGCCCACACAAACTGCTTATGCTGAGCCCTGTCCTGGCAGCGTTGCATGGTGTGACAACACACACAACCACTCCACCAAGTGAACAACTTCAATCCTCCCTGCTTTTGACAAAGCCCAGAGGCCAGGTTCTGCCTTGCTCCAGTGCATGTGTCCCTGGCCAGCGAGCCTGCCAAAGCCCCAGGCTGCTTCTAGCTTCTCTCACATGGCACCACTAGGGTGAAGGGTGTTGGGGTGTCCTGCAAAATGGTCTTTGTGAAGAGAGGTCAGGGCTGCCCTGTGCTGCACACAGCAGTCCCACTGTGGCCCCACAGCATGGCACGGCCAGGCTTGTCATGGTGGTGCCTCTGTGGTAACAGGTTAAAAAAGGGCAAAACACCTCGCAGGTGAGAGGAGTGAGGTAAGAAGTGTGAGAAACAGCCATGTGAGCACCCAGCCAGAGAGGCGTGCGGAGCTCGAGGTGCCTGAGCAGGTACTCCCCTGCAGCCCATGGAGACAACACAGCCAAGCAGGTATTTCCTGGCAGCTGGCTGAGGTCAACCCGCTGGTTTCAGAGTGAGGAACAAGGCCAGACCTGTTGTCAGCACCCAGAGAGGCACCCAGCAGCTGCAGCCACACATAGCAGAGGGGGCTGGAGGTCAGTCACTGCAGCAGCAGCAGGACAGCTGAACCCTTCAAAACCTGCTGCATCCGATGCTCAACACGGGCTGTGCTCGTGTGCTGGGCAGCCACCAAGCACCCACGTGGGGACACACCAGTCCCAACCCAAGCCCATCTGGAGGTCACAGCTGAGACACCACAATGCAGACCTGGACCTCTGCCACTGCTGCTTGCTCAGTCCGATTTCCAAAAGGCCTTGGCGGATGGCGGATCCACCAAGGTCAGCACTGCCCGTGCAGAAGCGGATACACATGCTCTGTCCTCAATAAGCTTCTCTGAAGGAGTATCACAGACCTGGCCTCACCACAGAAATTCCTCATAAAGGTGTTTTTGCCATCCTTGGTGAAGAGAGCCCCAAGACCGTGCTCAAAACCCAGAAGATGCCTTTTAAGACATGATGGCTGCTGTCTAAAGGCTTTGGCACATTGTCCTGACACGAACAGCAAGCAATTATTAAGTCTGCTTGCTTAACTGATGCTGATTCCACATATTTACTCATCTATAATCATGTCTATTTCTACTTAGTTTGTATTTACATATATCTCTGTTTATTCACCTCTCATCTATTCCAGAGAAATGTTAATTTACCATTCAGGCTGCTAGTGATGGCATTGTGATTGACTGTTTTGCTATGCAGTGTGCTGAGCTGATGTCTTGTATTGCACTTCAGCAGCTGATTTGGTTTTCTGATTTTCTGTTATTTACTCTGTGATCTTAGTAAAATAGTGTAATTTTTTTTCAAACGGCAAATACAGCAGAATCAAAAAACTTTTGTCCTTGAAGAATAAAATGCAATTAGATCTCTGACTTTATACTTACTCCCCAGCACATACTCTGAGGACTTACTTTACTTTTGTACATTTTAAAAAAATCAATACTATTAAAACCAGAACAAAAGGAAACTGAACGTTCACCTGCAGTAAAACCTAAAAAACCTGCTGCCTTGGTTTTACATTGCTGCAGTGAATCATTTTCCTCTGCACATTTAATTGAGTGACACTGATTTCTGGAAACCATGTAAATCCTCTGAGACTGGTCACAGAAGTACACCTGTATATAAACCAAATTCTCAGTCTGAGAAAGGGTATTTTCTACAAAGGCATTTTGAACATTTCTATGCCCTCAAGTTTTGAAACTGAGGGAAAGTACTAATTAAGCAAACCTATAATCCTGAGTCCTGGCCCCAGGACAATAGAGTCAGGCATGAACATACATATTTTTATACCAATTGGTAACTGTTACAGCAAATCCCAAAACTTATCTCAGTGAGAGCTAACACAATTGCAACAGAGCATCCTCTAAACTCTTGGTGTCTGTGAAAAATGCATGTTAAATGGACTAGACAACCTCCACATCTCCCCTCCAACCAGTATCTCTATAATCCTACTGCCCGGAGGAAGCTGCCATGAGACTATCACTAGTTATCTCCAAGGGGCAACACTGGGGATAGGGCAAGATCATCGTACAAGCTGTCTTGTTTAACCCATTTTGAGCATTTGCACTCTTAGGGTAGCCTTAGAAACAGAGTCAGAAAAAATAAGGATATACTGAAAATACAGAAGTAACCTACATGTTATCATTTCCCTCTTCTTAAGTTCAAAATGACCAGAGTGCCCACTCTGAAGATTATGCATGTACAAAGTTTTAATTCAACTGTTGCTCAAACAGGCTACATATAAATACAAGGAACTGAAGTATCTTTTGCAGTGAAAACCTGTCCTTTCCATGATAACCTATGGACCAAGGCTGAAGATTTTCTGTTGAAAGCTTAAGGAGTGGGGGGAAAGGAAAAAAAGATACTGTATTTCAAAGACAAATCTCTCAAATACCAGCTTGAGAGAACCTCCTGATCAAGTCTTGGATGACAGCAGGAGAGGTGCCGGATGGCTGAGTGCCCATCACACCCACCTCTGCTTACTCCATCACATAGAGTAACAACTCCAGACTAGCACAGTTCCCCTAAGTCCAAACTACTCCAGTCTCTCTCCCTAGCCTCTCTTCTCAGTAACAGATCCCTGGAGCACATTCAGGCCTCACCCTCTGAACTAATTCTTGCTCCTCACTTCAAAAACAAGTTCCTATTACACCAGGAGTAGAAGTCAGTGCTCTTATTTCTATTCACTCATAAGCTTCAGGGCAGGAGAACGGGAAAACTTTCACCTTCTTGGCTGAAATTTTCCCTGTTTTGTCTTCGCTCAAAACGAAATTCTTCTAAATAGCTTATGGGAACAACACAGTTCTGACGAGGAAGACTGTAAAAAAGAGAATATTTCTTTCTCTTGTAAGAAACTGGCTTCATCTTATTTGGCTGGGGGCAGAAAAATAACTTGCTCAGACATGCTCTCCATTGAGAAATTAAAATAAAACCAAAAAGCAACATTTCAGAAGAAAAGGACTTTCCTTTCACATTTGGTAGTGTTGAAAAAGCCAGTTGCCGAGCAAGCACTGATTTGTGGATAATTCCATAAAGTGAATCCCAAGGAGGGCCTCATGGCATGGATGAGATGCTTGCAGAGATTTAGGCACACACTGCTCTACTGAACTATCCTGGCAAAATAGCAGAAAACTCATGTAGTGTCCTGAGCTGGGTGTGTGACACGTTCAAAAGAAAAGCTCCTTTGAATTGTAATTTAAAAGGTCAGCAAGAAGATGCAAAGAAAGCCAGACACAGCCAGGGATTCTCTAACCAATATGGCTGTTGCCTGCCCTTCCCTGCAAAACAAAGTGTGATGGGTTTGGGAGGGGAACCTGAAGCCCTCCAAGACAGAACCTCAGGTTTCCTGGAGAGCCACTGACACCTTTCCTGCAGGGCACCTCAGAGCCAGGCACAGCCATGATGATGCCTCTCTCGCCTTTATGTTATATATAAAATCACTGTTGCTCCCTGCTATTTTGGAAAATTTGTTGTTTCATTTCAGCCTCTGTTATAAAATCTGCCCAACCAAACATCTGTAGCAGAAGAGTAAAATTTCAGTTCCCTTTTCCTTCCTTTAAAGAAGGTTTTACCTTCTTTACCAGGTAAGTTCAGAGTTACTTCATCACATGAGCTGCTTTTAGGCTGTGCGGCTTCTTAGCGAACCCAAAGGACTTTCCCAGGGAGGAAAGTATCCCTTGTCAGATTTCCTTCAAGGCTGAGGACAGAGGTGTAGCCTCCCTCTAACTTGGCAAGGTGCCTTTATGTGAACCATAGTCTTTGAGAAGTAACATACAATCTGTATTACCTGACTTGAATACTAGCCAGATCCTTGAAAAATACCTAGGTCCTGGGTATTTAGCACAGATGCTTGCATTTTGGAACACATTAAGCACACAAATATCATATAAAATATGTTTCCTTGTAATTCTATAATACCCAAAAATCTCAAGTGGCTGAAGCATAATATATGCCAATATAAATATACATAATATAAACAAATGTTAACTTGTTTAATTTCAAAGACTCATCATTTTCTTAAAATAAATGGGAAAAATAAACAGAATCCCGATGAATTTAGTACCCAGATCAAGTATTCCTCATCCAAAAATTTTAATTCAAGAACTGGCAACATAATGCTTCTCCTGTTCTTGTGGATACCATTTTTCGAACGGGTCACAGACAGGTTTGAGGAAAAATATATTATTGAACATGTCTGCAATTAAGTGTTCTATGAACGCCCACCTGCTGTGAGAGATTTTAAAGAAAAAAATCTTTGTCCTCGTGGTGCAAGTTCTCACTACTCTAAATAGATGGGCAGCCAAAAATAAGACTTGTGTTGTAGGAGAGGGAAGCTTATATTTTTATCCAAAAGCTTTTACGACTTGAGCTAAATTAAGATTGGAAGCAGACTCCTCTGTGAACAAAAAAATTACAGTTGCAATGTAAGATGAACTGGATAAGGACATACAATAGGCATGGGCAATCTTATTTAGCTGCCTGGGCTAAATGAATAATAAGAAATTATTGACACTGGAATGAACAGATCACAATGAAATCAGTTCCTGAGCCTGGAAATTGTGAAATTCAGGTTTAAATCCCTGCCTTTAACCTTCCCTGTCACATACACAAAGGCTCAACTGTGCCTCACCTTCCTCTGTTAAACTAACCTGCTGTTTTCACATGGCTGCTGTCAGGACAAATGTGGCTCAGTTACAACACTGGGAAGAAACCAACAATGACACAGACTTTCTCATGTTCATGACTGACTTTGAAGTGGAAATAAAGTGGTATAGAAGACAGAGGTGGCCCATGGTTTTATATACAGCTGAAGTATTTATCTTTCTGTGTTTCCTTTATGATCTTGGATGATTGATATAAGTGCATGGATAGAAAGATACTCTGGAGAAAGCCACTTGGTGATTCTTCTCTTAAGCACCCATTGCAGGGCAGGAGACAAGTCAGGAGGCTCCCCAGTTATCCTTATGTTTAGTATCCTTATGCTTTCCTTGCAATATACCCACCCATTGTTTAAATGTAGTTCCTGCCCCTTTGTGATCAGCAGAAATACTGTTTGGCAAAATACAATTTTTGAAACTTTTTGTTCTTGGATAATTTTTATGTAGGAAGAGCCTGTTTGAGGCTTGTAATAACATTTCTTAAACAACAGCTTAGGAAAGCCTTTGTGGGTCTCTGTGAGCACAATGCTGATTCATTCCTTTTTTCCTCTATTTTGGTTTTATTTCACTAAGATGATAGCACTTTGTAAATGAAACTTTTGGCCTTTATTGTTTGGTGCAAAGTACTTACTAAATAAATGCAAATCTATGTGGTGGGGTGTTGCATGTTCAGATATTACACAATTTTCTTTTTATCCATGGTATGGATCATAACCCTTTCTCCTATCCACTTTAAAAAAATACTTAACAGCACCCCAATCACAGAAAATGGCACTCTAAATTCAACATATTCCTCAGATCAATCTGAATTACAGGTTACCTCATGTTACCTGCATATTTTCTCTTTTTTTTACAATCTGATTTTATTACGTTTTAATGCTTAAGAGATTCCCAACAGCTAGGACAAATGATTCTGCTATTTCAATCCAATTTTAGTGGTTGAGTTTTACAGCTTCAAGTGTGAATGTCCATTATAATCAAATCTACAAACATTATCTCAGAGCAAGTTGCATTTCTCCTCGCCTCCTTCTCCCGACTTCCATGAAGTTACTCAGAGATAACTTTTGAGTTTGTACAAAATGAAATCAAATAAAGTGAATGATTAATTTCCAAAATCCCAAGAAGTAGATCTTTTAACATGTTCAATGACCTCTGTAACTTTCAGTAAAAAAATTACATTACAAAAATAACAAAAAGCAGTCATCCAGCAGAAGCTGGCTTCTCCCTAAACAGCAGCAGGAAACACACTGAACTAAGCTTCGAGGCACTCATTTCAGCAGGCAAGACCCACTGTGCTTTGTTTATCTGGAGTAAGCTTAACTAAAGGAAAATGCAAGGGTACATGTAAGGTTAAAAATATCCTTTTAGCAACATTTGTAATGACTTAAGCTCAGAAATTCCGACCATCTTCAACTCCTCCTTCTTCACCATCTTGGCAAAGAGGCTCTTTCCTGAGCACAAGCCCTATCTAAAGGCAAAGCCTTTGACAGGATGGAGGTGTCTCTGCAGACATACAGCAGGAACCTCCACACCCAGACAGGCATTTTCAAGCCCTCTTTCCCCAACACAGGATTCATACCCACAAGTTTAAGTCAAAATCAAGTCTTTTTAATTTTCTTCCTGAAGAAACATCTTAAGACCTCCCACGTCCTGTGTTTTTCTAGTTCCATGTCTGGACAGTTACACATAAATCAACCCTTCACCAACAGAAACTCAGCTTTCCCTGTTAAATGGTGATGTTTGGATAAACCTGCTTATTTCACAGCAATAAGGGTTAAAAGCCATTAGCTCACTCAAGTGTTAAGACCATGATTACTGGATATTAATAAACTACAGCAACAGCCTGTCATCATAGTATTGCACTTGAGTAAATTTCTAATTCTGTCTCTTTATGAATCATGGAAATTGTTGACAAAGTTTAAATGCCTAAAATTAACTGACGTTACTGAATCAGAATTGTCTCAGGCAGCCATCAGACGAGGATGCTGTGCAAGGCACATTCTGGGTGCTGATTTATTTGTGGAGTTTTATGCAGACAACTTAGACCTTAACGCAGTAGGGAGGTGGTTTTTCTCCATATCACATCTGCAGGGGGCCTACAGATTCTGCACACAGGGTGGCAAATTTTCTCCGTTATTTTTCCAGGCTGTTGTAATTGCAATGTCTTTCTCAAACTGCCTGGCTGGCTATCAGTGTGAGCTGCTTTACATCTTAGTAAGAAAATCCCTAACTCTAGCTAATCCCTTGGCTTTGACTGACTCTCATCCATGGGAAGGGGTTGAGAGGGAAATAAATCAATCCCTCTACTATGACATCATTCTTACTTGCTTCCAACATCTGAAATAACACATAACCAAAATAAAGAAAAATATTCGAAGAAGCATAAAGCAGTCCTGCATACAACTGAAAAATACTGATTAAAAACAAAGCAGAAAAACAGCCCAGTAAAACATCCTTCTAGAACCTGAGGTTGCCTTCATTTCTCTTCTTCTGCTTTTACGTTTCCCTAGAGCACTCACAGCTTTTTGTGCAGCCTGTTACATATTTTGGGGAAAAGCCAGAGCTATATATGGGTTCAGCTTTAACTTCCCAGCATTTATACTAAGCATTACACAGAGTAGAAAAACAAAAGAGAGCAGAGAAGCGCTGCTCTAACTGCAGATCTTCCAGCAGCCTCACAGAATGGTTTTCTGCTTAATTTAAAACTGAAACCTGAAGTCAAATTTCCACCTGGTAATAGCTTAAAGGCACTTCCAATTAACTTGGTAATACACACTTTCTGAGTTAATAAATTTTTCAGCCTCTGTGTTTAATACAATTAAGCATTTGGGCCTTTGGCCTTAGACCTTGCTCAGCTTGAGAAAGGATTGCAGGGAGACAGTCTCCAATTATCACCATTTACATAACATTCACTTAAGGGCTTTCAAATGCATACATATAGAACATTCATTTAATCATACACAAAATTCAGTACCTGAATTCAGTCTGCCTCTCTCTTGCACACAATATGTACAAGGGACAAGAGAATAAAACCCCCATCTAAGGGGCTTTAAAATCAAGTCATCACCACGCTGCCTAATGCAGCACAGAACAGCTGTGCCTGCTCCTAGCAACTTATTTTCCTTCCATATCCGCATTTTGCTATTTGCAAATTCCTTCAAAACTTCAATGTTAATAAAGCATATTGCATAGTGTAAAGAACCCACTAAGATATGCGAACCAGGAAACAGACAAAACTGAAATCTTGTGCTTGAAAAAACATGAAAATTAATTTTGCCAGCATGACTACCACATTAAACACCTTTCTTTTTTTTTTTTTTTAAACACAAAAGGATTAAAAGGTTTTAATCCTTTTTTTTGCAAGCAGCTAGTTCTTGATTCAGCAGTTCGAAAGGCTTTGCCAAGCTCAGGTTTTTCCTCTGCTTATAAGAATTAAAACTGAGTGCAAACCTTATTTTGCAAACAGATATCATAGTAGAATGATTCTAACAGAACTGGGTGCCAGAATAAGTGACCTCTTCAGAATATCCGTTACTAAAGCAAAGGCATTCTAGGCTCACAGAAAGGGACCTGCATTTCATTTTAATGCCACTGTATGTTGCTCTGTCCTCCTCCTGTAGTAAAGAACCAAATTCCTGCCTCGTCTACTGCTGAAGAGGAAGACTTTCTGCTTAATAATAACAAGTGTATGCTGGCACTTCTGTAATACAGTAATTTTTTTGGTTTTCACTATTTGTGTCAACTGTTTTATCATGCAGCAGCTGTAGTACAGCCTGCATAAAACCAAGAAATATAATTTCCACATTTAAATGTTTACCAGAGCACAGAGCTAGGTACCTAAGCAAAATACTCTCAAGTAGGGGAAAGAAAAAAGAAGTAGATCACAGAATGTTCTGAGCTGAAAGGGACCCACAAGGATCAGCAAGTCCAGCTCTTAAGTGAATGGCTCGCATAGGTATTAAACCCTCAACCCTAACACCATAACATGGTGTTGTCAGTGCCACGCTCTAAACAACTAATCTCAGGGTCTCAATTGCTTTGACTCGGTCTTTCCTGAAATTCCCTGTAAAAATGGTCTGTTTCCCCATTAAAAAGCTTCCTACAAATCAGACTCCTTGGAAGTTTGGATAGAGGTTCAAAAATGAAGGTTTGAATACTTCTGGGGGACACCATTGAGCATTTTTTTACCCAGTAATGATGTACTTTTGCAATGGCTAAATGAAGGCACAGAGCCTCACCCAACTGAGAAGCCCTTTGAGCAGAGTTTCAATGTCAGGGCTACCTCCACCTGGCAGCCAGACTGTGCTGACAGGGGGCTGCTGAGCAGTTCCAACCCTCCACATCAGAAAGACAAGAACTACACAGTTCACAGCCACACTGCATAGTGCCCGGGGACTGCAGGGAGACCAAGATGTGGTAGAGCCAGGAAAATTCCACAAGCTACTATATCCTGTGCAGGGCACCCCTGCGTTCTCCCAAAATGGCTCCATATGTACATGGAAAACTTCTCATTCCTTATAACCTGATGGATGATCAATTCCCACAGTAAAGAGAACCACTGACAGACACCTGAGATTTAGAGTTTTACAGTTGCCACAACCCAGCTGTGCCCTGTGCACAGAGTGTGTACAGTTAAGGGCAGGTGCTTCATCCCAGGAGGTGCCTGGTTCCCTCCACCACCTAGGGCTTTCTGGTTCAGAAAGGAGTGAGTTCTAGAAAAGCATCAAAGTTAATCACCTTCATGTTCGCTGCATTCTTGATTCAGTTCTTTTAGCATCCACTCCTTGCTGTGGTATGAATTTAACAGATAAAATGAAAACCTCTTTTCACTTTAATAACTTTTCTCTGTGTAGACAATCAGCTCAGCCTCTGTTTCTAAACTGAGTTTCTTAAATCTCCAGCTACCAGGCATGGTTCCAGAATTTATTTTTCTGTGGCCTTCTACTCGCATCAAACTCTTACATGATTTCACCCAATTACGCACAGAGCTGCAAGAAATGCAGAAAGCCAAAGTCCACACGGAGAAGTTACCATTTGCCACATTTTGCCGTAAAAAGTTGTTGTGGCCACCAGGTATATCCTGAAGCCTAGCAGATCAGGTAATGGGACCACAAGGTGCTGAGTTTGAACTTCCAGAGCTGGCGGAGGATGTGTGTAGAGGCTGGAAGGTGCACTGCAGAGGAAAGGCTGCACACAGCACCTGTGGGGCTGGGGAGCCACCCCAGCGGGTGGCACTGGGGCTGCTGGGGAACCCAGTTACACCACAGGCTCTGCAGCAGCTTGGCAGGGACTGACCTGTCTAAAGGAGAAAAATCTTCTACGTCATGATTTATCTCTTTTTCATCACCTCTGACAATATCCGTATCTCTGGGAAAAGGGAAAGCCAGTTAACATCGCCACTGCAGAATGTATCTTGGCAAAGCAGTGTATGTATTCCATCAAGGAGGGGGTATTTCAGACAGTGTGCTTTATTCTCACCAAGCCAGAGCACTGCCTGCTACCCAAAAACAAACTTCGCTAGTTAAAACCACCAAAAGTATAATCCACATTGTTTAGGAGTACATGGTCCTTGCCCACCATGGAGTCCTGCTGCGAGTCACAGACCCCACTGCGGCACCAACTCCTGCAGTACCAATTCCTAGGACATTAGCAGACCAAAACCCAACAAAGCAGTGGCAGGAAGTTACAGCATATGACTAAACTCAGAGAAACCGGCACTCCTGACACGGCCTTTCAGGCTGGGTACCATTCAGCAACTGCTTTCTATGAGAGAACCTTACTGCTCCGATGGCACTCGAAGCCATGAGCTGTGTCAGCTGGCAGAGTGCCTGAAGAGTAATGTTTACCAAGCAGGAGCTCAGTACGAAGCTGAATGCATTCAGGGAATGTCTGTGAACAATGAAGAGTATCCAGTAGCTCCTGCCAGTTTTTGGTTTGTATTCTCTGCATGCACTGTAACTCATTTTTATACTTCTAGCCATAACCTACTTGCAGATAGTATTCCATTTTCCCTCAACCCAGACCTCCAGCATTTTCTTCCACGTTTCTCCTCATGTCAGCAGTAAGTTCCAGTTTCGTGCATGATTCACATGATCACAGAAGGCTGCCAGGCATTGTGAGGGCTTGACTCCTTGCCACACATTTACCAGGGTAAATCCGTCGGGGAGAACCCAGAACTGGGAATACCAGCTCTCACACTAACTTCTGCTGCCTGCAACGATGTTTGTGTGTCTCGGGTTTGGGAATGAACACATGGAAGGCTGTACATGCTATGAGAGCCAGAAGACAAGTATGCTGCTTACAGAGATTTGCCGTATTTGTACTTGCCAAAATGTGTTTGCCTACACCACTTAATTTCATTCTCACTGCCGGACAAAACTATCACATGCTACAGACTTAAGGGACACACACAGAGATGTCAAACCTGCAAGGTTCAGCTTGTTTTTAAAAGCTCTTTGTGGAGACTACAGAATATATATTTTGAAAACAAATTTGTCTCCTAAAGTGCTGTGTCTAAGTCTCCCTCACCCATCGCTGCTTTGCTGACTGAGTCCCAAAGTTCCTGGCTTCACAATCAATTTGCTGAACTAAAATCCAGACCAGCAAAGAGGATGACGAGCTACCTCAGAGAAAATTAACTGCACCTCTTGGGCTTTACATGCAAGAGGAAGAAGGCACTGTTTCACCTTGGGGATATGATATCCCAGTATGTTTTGTGAAGAACATACACTGGGGTAAAGCACAAATCTCTGTGTGAATCTGAGGCTTGAAAGAACGCCAGCCTTTTCTACCTACTGCAAGTCAGCACATTGCTAAACTGTAATGCAGCCTAGAAAGAACAGGATGAGACAAAAGAACCTGTCCAATTATGCCTGCCTCAAGTGAATTTTATTAGTCGCTCAGGTCTATTAACAGTGAAGATAGCATACCTTTATATAGGCAAATGGATCTTGCTTAGGAATTATCCGTGCAGGAATAATCCCCTGCCTATCACCAGTCGTTGAATTTCATGTTGTGTTTTAAAGTCTGACTTGAAGGTAGGTGCCTGCCAACTCTGCTTGTGTTCTCCAAGAATAAATGTTTATCAAAGGGGGGCTCCCCATTTGCTGAGCTGGAATTAGTTACACCAGCAGGGTATCAAATGGGTTGTTGCCTGTCACTGTTATCAAAGAGGAATTTGAAACACAAACACTAAGCAGCAGCAACTGAGCACTGAAGTTTGTCAGAGCAAGTGTGACATGGGACAGCCAAAATGTACAGACACAGGGGGCTGAAGAGGCTCTCTCAAGTACAGTCCTGTCCCACAGCCTCTCCAGGCCTGCAGTGCACAACCTCTTCTGTAAAGGGATCATGCACCAGCTTAAAATAGGTTTGAGTTTCAGCCATACTTCTCATTGGAAAACTGTTCCAAAATTATGGTCATGGAAGCATTGTGGGGAAACAGACTGTTTTTTAAAGTCATTTGCTGTTACTCATATTCACTTGTTTGTGTACTAAACACGATCCTTTAGCTAAGAAAAGTTATGTTCTCTGTGCCTTCTCTCTCTCCTTCCTCCAAAATGTATCTCAGATCCATTTTTACACCCTTCTTAAAACACTATAAATGTTTCTGTTTTACATAACCCCTGAGACTCCACTGACTAAAGCTCTCTTTTTAAAAAAGAACAAAACAACAAAAACAAAAGAGAAAAATATACAGTTTGTTGATTCTTGCAGAATTCTTTGAATTTGCTTCATGTTTTCTTCTGATAGAATCCATAATGCTTATCACCGTCATTTTATTAAAAACATGCATTTGGGTTTGGGCATCTCAAGATTCATCATCTTACCACTTTTTTTTCTCACACTTTTTTTTTCTTTTTTTAAAAATTAACTTACGCAGCTGGATATGGCTTTTTTAAATTGTTCTGTATAACTTAAACTGAACCAAGAACCTATTTGGTCTTAATTTATAAGATCACATTTACAATATCCTCATGAAATACCATTTCAAGCTTCAAGAAAATTTGCACTTCTGCTGATCATGTGCAGGAAGTGTTTGTTAACAAGACTATTTAGAAACCTGCCCTTGCACTTTCATATTCAAGAACATGTCCAGATCTCCATTTTAACCATAGTTATGGAACAAAAACGTTTATTTATGACTCGCTGGCAGCCTCAAAGGCGTGGTTACTGCGCAAATTTGAAACTATGCTGTCGAGTCATACAGAACATATAAATTCAGCATTGCTAAAATATAATCTCAGATAATTAAATGTGAGATAAAGGTAGGAAAGCAGATGAATGGTAATCTGGGAGAACACAGCCACCAGCACAAGAGTAGCTGCCTACATTCTCTGTGCTTAGACCATAAAACCAAGGCTGACACACACAATTTGCAAAGCGCTGAAATAACCCAGCAGCACCAGTCATAATCTGAGATGCACAATTCCTTCAGCCAAGCATTTTCCCACTATTATTAGTGATAAAGCTAGCATATGAATTAAAGGTTTGAGAAGGGATGATGACAGTATGGAAATTAATCACACATTAATTTAAAACTTCCAACTGTCTTGGTGTTGTGAAGCCATCACACTGCCACATCCCAGAGAGAAGTGACACACCAGTTCACCACCCTAGGGAAAGATAGTCTCCTACTTCAGGCATCTTAAAATCTATTAAGTGTCTTCACTGAGTTGCACCAAATCATATTTGGGGGGAAGTGTTTTAAATTCCAAGTATTAGAAAGCCCCATTGAAAGTACTAAAAATTCAAGTGACACTGCAGTAGCCAGGGATTTATCTTTCAGACTGCTGCGATCATTATTAATATTGCAGCCACTTTTTTTGCTAATTTGGTGCTCCACCTACGAATAACTGGACTTCACAAAATTACATAGAGCAATTTTAGTGGTGTTCTTACTGTATTAACAGGCACCCATGTATGTAATTCATGCAGAGTGGTTTCTGATATATCCACACTGCACATAATTCCATTAGGCATTGATGGGCTGGCTTGCAACCAAGCTCACCCTCTGTGGAATCCCTTCTGGATAGCAGAACAGCTGGCTGCTTAGGAAGGACAGCAGTTCTTTAACACAGACCTCAGAACTGCTGAAAACTCAGGAGGTGCCTTTCTGACTATTATCTCCTTCTTGGATGCAGAGATTTGGTGTCCTTTTTTCCTTCTTGGAATAATGACTCTTGAATAGATCAGTCAGAACGCTGACTGCTAAAATGAAAACAGCTTAAATTAAATGCAGGATTGTCACACATTGTCAAGTGTGCTACAGGAAGGAAGGAGGACAGAAACAGCTTCATCGCTGCTTCACTGCTGCCCAAGTGTGAGTTTGCAGTTGCACAGGAAGGAGAAACCTGAATTTAGGACTTGTCAAGCAGGATTAAGGAGAAATGCATGTTCTTTTTATGCTCCTTCTCTCTTCCAATTCTTTGCTCATCGTTTTATTAAGGAATCAAATCTCAACTGTTTGAGCCATTTGCTCTATAATTCCTCTTTCAGAATTCTTAAGTTTCCTTAAAATCCAGGTTTGCTGCCATTTTGGCATGATTTAAATAGACTGAATGTAGCTAAATGACTCAAGAGTACTGTAACCCTTTTGTGTTTCATTGTGTTGTGGCTTTTTCTTTAACATTGAGAAGACCATTCCACTTATGAAATAAACAAGGAAAACCCTGCATTAGGAGTATTAAAAGGGCTGTTATCTGGAGAAAGCAATAGCAAAGCAGTAGTAGTGACACACACTTCCTAGAACTTACTTTTTTCTATCCTTCCACTAACTTTCTATATAAATTCATATAAAATTATATTATTAACATCTTAGCCAATATAGCCCATGTAAATACTAGCAGCTTGCAGTTTAGATCTTTTAGTATCAGGAATTTAAGAGGAAGACAAGTGGTTTTGTTTCTATCATCATCTTTAATTGACTTTTGGTGACAAGCAGCCAAGACCATACAGCTGAGATAACTGCTCTCTGAAAGGGCAAGACATCTTGCCATCCACCACCAGGAATCCAGAATGTGCTCTGCCTGCCAAAAGTGACACCCTGAACCCAAATGTCCAGTGCTATAGGCCAAGCTGAATAACAGAGAAAATGCTGAAACAAACTTGACTGTATTTCCTCTCACCTAAGCAAGTGACAGTTTCCTAAAATATTCCTGTCCTATTTACTTGAGAAAACTATGTATTTTCAGATACCTTCTGACTGGTGCACCTGCAAAGGGTGGAAAAATATGCGGTACAACTGAAAGTTGGATCAGATATAACTGTCCTCATGGAACCTGGAACAATACAGGTGAGAAAGGGGAGAAAACTATTTTCTTCCATTCTTTATGGAAAAGACTCCATTCAGTCATAAAACCGTGTCTGGGAGGGGACCTCAAGAGGTCTCCAGTATAACCTCCTGCTTGAAGTGGAACCCTCACCAACACTAGATCATTTGAGTGGTGGTGATGTCCAGCTGAACCTTGGGAAGCCCTGAGGAATGAGAACAGACCACCTTGTTAAACAGCCTCCTCCAGTCTGCTCTGCCCTCCAAGAGGAAAAGCGTGTTTCAATTATTAATACTGAACTTCAATACAATCTCCTCTGTCTCTCCACCTTATCTCTGCTAAACTCATCTGTAATGACAGATATTGAGCAACTGGATGACTAAAGATGGCAGACACTCTGACTGCATGCATCCATCAGAGCCCACGTTTAAATAAACAAACCCACTATTTTCAAACATAGCTAATCACCACATCAATAGACTTATTAATTGGATTCCTTGACATGGTTGGATGCATGTTGCAGCAGCAGGGACTGGCTACAACAAACACTGAGCTCTACTCCATCCATATGTCTCAAAGATGAAAGAAAAATTGGAGCGCAATCAAATGCAGTGGATTAAATAACAAAAGAAGTTAAACAAAATGGACATTGAATTTGTTTCATCTAACATGTTCTGTGCACACACAGACACACACACACCCTGCCACAGTTTTGAGCATGTCAAGAGCTTATGATTCACACAACAATTTAGTTTGGAAGGGACTTTCGGAGGTCATCCTTTCCAAACGCCCACTTAGAGCAGTGCCAACTTCAAAGCTGGGTTCAACTCTGAAGCTGGATCAGGTTTCCTGGGGCCCCATTCAGTCAAGCTTGGAGTATTTTCAACAGTGGCCATTCCAAAACATCCCTGGGGCTCTAGTATGACACTTGGCCATCTTCATAGCAGGGGAATTTTAAAAAACATCGTTATTATAGCTTATCACTATTTCCCATGTTGGAGCTTATGTCTCTGTTGGCTCTCATCATATCACCACAAACCTGCCAGAAGAGCCTGACTACTGCTGCTCTACACCCTCTGCTCCACCCGCTCCCATCAGGTAGCTGAAGAGAGCAGTGAGTGCCCATTTCCATCCATCTCATCCTAAGGCCAAACAAACCCATCTCCCCCCACCTCGCCTGGCACATCTGATGCTCCAGAATCCCCTCTCCAGCTCAGTACCAGTGTGTTGTATGCACAGACACCAGCCCATGATGCTGCACTCCTTTCCTCATCAGAAGATAGAATTTTTTGCTACCTTCCTTTAGCAGGAAGGGCTACATTTAGGAGTCAGTCCACCTCTCCAATGTTTCAGTGAGTTCAGAGCCATGTACAAGCTCTGTGCTGTAAGCATAAAGCATGACCACTGCTAATGAAAGATGACTTCTCACAATACCTCCAAGACCATATGAACAGGGCAGGATATCAACCTGCAAATTTATCTGTTACACAGAAATATTACTTGACTAGCAGCCACTAGCATCCCTTCCAAATAAACTTCTCTTACAATTATTTCCAATGTTTTCACATCTTGCAACCCTAGCTCAAGGAGTGACAAGCCCCTAAAGAGTTTTATTCCCAGGTACCCCTCAACAGTGTTATTCTCTGGTGTTTGTCACAGTCCTCACACACCTTTGGCTAGACAACACATCTTCTATTTTATTTTTTAATCAGATTTCAACCATTTACTTTCCCCGCTCTACTGGTTGCAAGACAAACAATTCTGCTGTACTTCCCCATGCTCACACAGTGGATCACAAAACGTGGGGGTTACAATTGTTACAATTTCAGAACCCCTGGCTCTCTAAAGGAAAAGTTGTTCAATGGGGCTCCCACTACACGGGACTGCTACACACACTACTAACATTAAAACATTTGGAAAGACACTTGCCACTTCTGCTTCAACACATCACCTCACATTCAGTTACTATGTTAAGTCTATGCACCAAATGAATCCCAGTTGCAACTTCCACTAAATAATCAAGTAACTGAGCATTTTAGAGCCACAAACAATAGATTTTGCCTTTTCTTGGATATACTAAACAGCCCTTTGTCACTGCAAAAAGAGAGGTTGACATCTGAGATATAAAATGCTCAAAAGAAGGCTGTATCAGTTAATCAAAAGTGAATGATGACTGCAACAAACTTTATCAATTCTGACATGAAAAAATGAAAGCAGGAGACCACTATCCCAGACTGGCAATTCCATTAACTCTTTGCATCAGTGTATTTTTATTTATTTTTGACCGTTCACAGACTATCAATAGCCATGTGGTAAGAGCAGCAGCATACAGAGGCCAGTGTTGCCAAGCCTCCATTTTCAGGAAGCTGCTTTTAGCAACTCCCTAGCCCACTTAATGTGACCATGGAAGTAGGGAAGACCAGGTTCTGCTGCCAGCAGCAATCACAGCAGACATTTTCCTCTAACACGAGAATTACTTTAATTTTGCCCATGAGAAACTAAACTATTTACACTCTGGCACCAGCACAAGAACTAAATACAACAGAAAATATACTGTATATGTTTTTTCATATAAACAGATCTTTCTTCTTGATTTCTTAAGTGCTCTTTCATTTCCCACTGTATCCAGCTCTTACAGACATTTCTAATTCCCACTCACATGCAGGTTCAAGAGCTAATTCATGGACACCAAGGAGTGAACTTTCAACACCCCTTTTTTTACCATCAGATCTCTTAGTATCAATAAACAAAGCAGGTGAGCAATGCCAAGCAGTTACTGGTTTCTCACTCATTTATACACAAGGTATGTGATGTTCTTGCCAGTTTGACAAGTAATGGTGTTGCTGGCCTGCAGCAGCACGGGGGAGATTCTAGAGAAACATTTGGAAAAGGATCCACTGATGGGGGTATTCAAACAGCACCAACAAAACCAAAGCATCATTCCAGCTTTTTTTTCCTCCCTGTTTTGAAGAAACTGCATTTAATGGTCAGGACTCTGAACTCCTCCCTGGAGAAGCTGAGCTATTATTACTTTTCAACTTGATAAAGCCACTTTGTTTTGCATGGCAGAAGGGGAAAGTTTAGCAGTTTGTGTCACACACAGTATGGTACAATGGGATCTTTAGGGAAGTTTGTGTACAAGTCAGCAGACAATGGTTAGACTGACAAGGACTCAAGTCTGAGGACTGACAAGAGAAACTGTCAGTGTGTAACCACCACCTGTTCTCAGAACTCTGACTTTTTCCTGGCAGTTCTGGGATCCTCCAACGGTAACAAGAGGCAGAATTAGTCAAGTCTTATCATTTATGGAAGGGTCCTCCTTGATTAGCCATCCATCAGGGTGTAGAGACAAGGGTATTTGCTGTCCTCTCATAATGGCTGGCTCCTTGCTCTTTGGAACGTGGAAGGGGTTCTGCAGAGACAGTAGAAGTGCCCATCTGCAATCTCCAGGTAATAACCTCCATGCTGGAGGAGGATGTATGTGCCTTGCTTGTCTGGATCCTTAAGACAACCTGCTTTGTGTGGTGCAAGTGAAGAGGTTATTAAATCTTTCAGGTGGAGAGAAATGTTACTGAGACTAGCCGAGCAGCTAAGGCTTAACGTCTTTGAGGCTCAGTCTGGGAGCTCAGACTGAGAACCAGCTGGCTGGAGAGGGAGCTGACGAATGTGTTCAGGCTGGGCAAATCCTTTTATTCTAGTACTTAAACACCCAGGACATGGCATAAAAAAGGGCCTTTCTCACCTGCTGCATCTTCCTGGAGAAGGAATGATCAACTGTCAAGAAATATGCCCTCTCAAAAAGAAAATATTAACTCTAGAAGCAGCATAATAGCTTCACTGGAAAGTCTGGGAAATGAGGGAGCCTGTTCCTACCAATAGGCACAGCAATTCAACCCCTGCACTGAGGAAATATCCACCATGACAAGTGATTCCATCTAGTTGTAAGGTCAGTCACTAGAGAAAGGTGGCCCACAGGATGCAGCTAAATACAGCAACTAACATCCATTAGCTGAAGAGCACAGAGCAGCAAGGCAGCAGATTCTGCAGGTGGGAGGGATGAGGAGCAGGCAGGCTGGGCCCGCTGGCCCTCCTGCAGCTCTGTGGAGGAGGGAGCAGGGGTGCAGTAACAAATCCAGGCAGGTAACAGTCATGGGCTGTCACCTGTATGTACACAGAAATGAGCAACAGCTCAAGGTGCATTACTGGCATAATCCTTTTAATTATTTCCTATCAAGCCAATTGCTATCTTCCTGTTTTTTCCCTGTTTCTAATGAAATTCAGTGTCTCCAACAGTAAATTGCATCATACTGACTGCAAGCACATATGGTCTTCAGGAATACTACTGTCACAAACTGTGCACTGCTAGGAACCTTGGCTACGTTGAGGAAGGAAATGAGCAGAAAAACCACTCAACAACTCCAGCTAAGTGGGACACAGCTCACGTGAACCATGGGTGAAAAAACCAGGGGGGAGACTGTCACCGAGAGACTAAGCAGTCAGAAAAGGCTGGATGAGAATGAAGGAAAACAAGGTGACAACAAATGGTGAAGTTTATTTTGCTTATGAAGGAAAGAAGGAGTAGTGGCAGCAAGGAGAGTGAGAACAGCCTTCAAGGATCTGGGAAGAAACTGCAAAATGAAAAGGAACTTCCTTTTTCTTTTATTTTTTTCTTTTTGCATGTCATTCAAATGGTCAATGATTCATAGTTACAAAGCTGCTGAAAGGGAGTTTAAGGCTAGGATGTTTGGGGTAAACTTCTATACCATACCATATCCAAGGTATAAATATACTGACAATTAAACATTGGAACAGCTTGCTGAAAAAATGGTGGGCTCTTCTCTCACCAGAAGTCTTTAAGGATGTGCTAGACAAACATCTGTTGTGAACAGCTTAGAGCAATCCTGTCTGAGCACAAAAAGGAGGGATGAAATTCCCTTACACCACTATTTGCTGCAAATAGAAATCTTCCATTCCTTTTTGAAGATGAAGAAACATAGTTATACTTCAAATTTTGCAGAAAAGCTCAGTCATGGCCACAGCTGTAACCTCTGGGCTGCAATATACCTGCAGGAGGACAGCTAAAAACAAGCAGATTCAGGTTCCTGCAGCTACAGGGCTGCCAGGAACTCCCATGTCCCTTTGCTCCACAGGGATGAAAATATTTGGCACTGACAAATGGTAACCTCACATTATCAAGTATTCCTTTACTGTAGATATATTTTATCTGCTCCAGAAGACAGCCTGCAGAGGCACCAGAGCAGCGCCCCTGGTAAAGGGCAGTCCCACACTGAGCACATGGACATGGTGTGCAGACAGCCCACCTCCTGCTCCTAACTTAACCAGACTGAGCCAAAACCACCTCAGATTTATATCAGATTACAGGAATGGTCTATGAATTCATATCTCTGCATCAGACTACTTAGTCTATAAACTATACAAGGAAAATTCCTGTACAGCATAAGGGATAACAGAGCTAGAGGGGAAAAAATTTCTAATGCAAGGAATCCCATTAAGTCCTCCATGTATTTAAAAAAAATAAACATTTAAACAGTAATATTTTGGACTACTCATTTTGTAATTACCTTAATTCTAAAGCTATTTATCATTTTAGTTTGAAACCAGCAATAACTTAAACTTTTCAGGTCCAG
The DNA here is from genome assembly GCF_049639895.1 of Pseudopodoces humilis. Taxonomy (NCBI): domain Eukaryota; kingdom Metazoa; phylum Chordata; class Aves; order Passeriformes; family Paridae; genus Pseudopodoces; species Pseudopodoces humilis. Next base: position 21,209,878 of record NC_142209.1, on the reverse strand, counting down.
GAACGGGACTTTCTACAAGCTTACCACCACTGTTGTTTCTTAGCTCTCTTGTGTTCAACATAGGGGCTACTGAAAAGATCCTCATTTCAAGATATTTAGAAACAAATCTTGGCACAAATTTTGTTTAAGTGTATGCAACATGTCTGAAGAACATTCATAGCACAACAAGTCTCAGTTTTGGGGGTTTTGTTGTTTGGTTGATTTATAAGTTTAGTAGTATAGCTGCTCTTCAAAGCAATCATGGAAATCTTTGGGAAATAAATAAATAATTGCATGTCAGGCTTTTTCACTAATCTCTTTTAGACAAGATAGCAGCAAAAAAAAAAAAACCAAAAAATCCCAAACAGCACAACAAAAGACTTGACTCTCCTAGCAGCTCCTCCTGTTTGAACCTCAGCAGCGTTAGTTCCTGCTGTGTGCTGAATAACACGGCGCTGGCCTCAGACCCTGCTGCTCTGCCTGGCCCTGGGAAGGCTTGAAAGGCTCCTGCAGACAACAGGAAAACCATCTGAGGAAGTCTTAACCATAATGGTTGGCCAACAACACATGATAAACACCACCCATAGGAACTAACAATGTCCACATTATTGCTTGTTTTCTGGGTTGCTATGGCATAATCTCAGTCTCTGCACTGATTTGGGTTTGTCCCCAAACTTGGGCACTTTGACCTGGATGAGCCATCAGCAGCTTCCCACGGCAGTGAGCAGCCAAGGCTTGCTGTCATCCGCAGCTGCCAGGACACGACTCCCTCCCACTCATGCCTAAGGGCTCCCCTCTGACTCTGAGTCCTCGGCAAAAGGCACAGCAACATCTGGTATTTTGTGATGACGTAAGAGCAGTCATTTTCTCTGAGCAGTATTTCCATAAGGCTGACTCAAGGCCTGTTTGCTGCTTGGTGAAAATCCCAGTACGACCTGATCTACTGCATTTTTAGCACAGTAAAAATACCAGCACTGTAGAATCCCCAAGTTCTGACCTGAGACCAGAGCTTATTACTCAGTTTGGAAAAGCAGGTGAGCACAAGACAGTTCTCCAAGATGGAACTAATCATAACAAAGTAGGGTGGGTTTTATTTACCCATGTAACAAACTGCATAAATGGTCAAAGAAGGCAGATGGAAGTCAGCGTTGTCTAATTTAATGTAACATGTTTTGTAGAGAACAATTTAAACCAACCAAACACTTCCCTGGATTCTAAATGAACTGTAACCACACAGGCACTGCGTAACCTAATGCACCTATAAGGGCATAACCTAGATGCTTTCAGTGAGGTGCTCAGTGCAGCTGCAGTCATGAAATAAGAAAGAGCACAGACATGGACTTGGAAGAAGACAAAACTACATTACTGCAAAAAGGCGAGAGAATTTTCAAGGCAAAATAATCTAATACCTACATCAACTGTGACTTGCCCTTGGACAGCAGGGTTGACAAAACTCTAGAGAAGTGTCTACGAGAAAAGACCGAGATGGGTGATCCCATTTCATACTTGCAAGAGAAACAGTAATTCAGCTGAATGTAAAAGTGATAAATTCGAAACAGTAAGTCTTTTGTTTAATAGCCACACAACAGATAATTAACCTCTAGTCAGTGAGGTGCCCCAGAGCAGCAGCAGAAGCAAGAGTCTTGGAGAATCCCCTTACAGGACAACGGCTTAGGGCAGGAATGGCATTAATCAATGACCTCACTGTACTCTATACTATAATAGATGCATATTAATATTCATAGATTTTTAGGACTGAATGGTCCACTCTATCATCCAGCCTGACCTCCATTCTGACACAGGACGTGCTTTAGCCAGCTCCTCCAGCCCCTGGTTCCTGTTGGGCTTTTCTCTGCTAGGTCAAAAGAGGCTGCTTGTAATACAGAGGCTCTAAGGAGGTTGTAGTGCAAATTTTGGCTCAGCAAGATCTGGTGATAAAGTACTGAGCTGAGATCCAAGTGTAAGGAATTAAATACACCCTACAGTTGTGTCAAATAATCCAAGAAGCAGGAAATGGGAAATGACACCCAAGCACGTGCAGTAGGTGAGGAAAGCACATTCCCAGTCCCTCTCCAGACCCCTTTCAGGGTCTGCACCTTTATGAGGCCCCCCACAAATGCAGTGTGGGGCTTTCCATGATGTATGTCAGTAATGTTGTTATGTTAAGGATGATGGAATCACACCACTCCCCATTAGCTAATGCTTTTGGAATGACAGTATGTTCAGGCCAAACATACATTTGTTTTTAAGCAATTCTGGACCAAAAGTACCCAGTAAGCAAACAACATTTTTCTTCTTTTTTTTTTCTTTTTCTTTTTAAATTAGTCTCACCTCTGTGACACTGAAAGAAAAAAAAAGGAGGATTTGTATTCCTAATTTTAGAAGAGTTCAGCTTTTGAGTGACCCTTTCTTGGAAAAGGTTAATTCTTATGAACTGCATAGCTTAAATATGTTTCAATACAAGCATTAAGATCCACCCAAAAGGGATCCTTTCAGAAAATAAGAACCTAAAACTTAGTGGTTTATTTTTTTTAATCTATATAGCTTCCAACAGTTTCTAACTCACTATGGGTTTTACAGAAATGAAGAGCGATAATTCCTACCCTGACGCACTTTCCTTCAGACTGATACCTCTGTGACAGGAACTGTTAAAAAATTAAAAAGGTCTGCTTACCTTACCTAAGAAACAAGAAGTAACTGAAGCCCCTACAGTGAAATCCTGGGAGGGAGGAAACAGAGGGGGAGACTCACTGCTGTATCACAACCCCAGAGCTGCAGAGAACGAGCACCTGCTGCACTGCCTCTACTCCTGCATCCAGCCATGGTGGAAACCACACGTGGGGACATCCATCACTTTTACACCTCTTGGTCAGGAACAAAAGCAGCCACATTGTCATTTGTCAAAGAAAAGCTCCTGCCACAGCAACAGCAACTGCACCCTCAGATATTGATGACAGCTGACAGACAAACAGGAAAAAAAAAGTTTTAAAATGCTAGCTCACCTCTGGTGCCTGATCCATAGGTCTGCCAGCCACTCCCTGAGCCAAAGCATGGAAAACCTCACTGGAATCTGACTGGACACAAGTCCACTAAAAGCACTTGGTGACTACAATGTACAACCAAGTTATTGCACTGCTCCACTTGTACCCCTACATAAGTCTTGTTGACGGAAAAACTAAGTTTCAATGAATATAGGCAAAAGATTTGGTTCAGAGGAGCCTGGAACAGATCAAGTCTGATCTTTGCAGCAGGAACCAAGTCCTGCTGATCAGGGCAGGAGGACAAGTCTCTCCTCTCCACTCTCCTGCCTCTAAAATGCTGAACTTTCCCTCCAGCTCATTAAACACTTCTGTAAGGAAGTGCCTCAGCATTTACTGCCAGTTCAGGAATATATTACCAGTATTAGAAACCCTTTTAATCAACAACAACCATCTGTCCCCAACATTACAGATGCGGTTCAATTTAAAGGGCAACCACTTAGGTCAGAGATGTGTGGTGAGAAGATCAGTCTTGGCACTGCAGAGGGATAAAAGAGCAAACACCAGCAAGCTGTAACAGTGGGGTTCCTACAGAAACTGCAGGCTGGACCAGCTGAAGTGTTTAAATAAATATGTATGGGGTATATGCAACATGAAGTGCCACTTGCACCTTGTGTGGAGAGGTCCTGAGTATGAAACTTATGTCCTCCTTCAGGAGATCTCACCTGGCTTGCTGGTTTTTCTCCCACTGCATTACACAATGAAAATGTTCATAAATATGGTTAAAAAAAGCTCCAGTGCTGGAGGCAGCATGACTGGAAACCCCTGACAGCATTAGGAAGTCCATAAATCCCATACTTTTTCTACCCAGAGCCTTCCATTACTTTTTTTCTGTTGAGGCCTAATCTCCAAGTGTTCACTTCTCTGTTCAAGCCCCATAAAGATATTCCTAAGGCTACAAGGGAAAAAGAAGAGAAGGATCCTCGCATCTGTGAGAAACACTAGTTTCTTCTACAGTGGCAGGAGTCAGCACAGACAGGCAAGATGCTGCTGCTGCCCCAAGAGAACCAGCATCAATTCGTACTCAGGACTCATAGAACTAGAGCCTGACACCAGCACAGGGACCCAACTTCCTCTCTGGAAAGAACTGAGGCTTTAGGAAAGGGCTAGAGAGTCAGCTCAGGTCCTCTACACAATAATTAAAAAAAAACCCCATAACAAACTCTAAGATACCATAAAAGACTGCAAACTTTTTAAGTTACATCCACCACCAACAAAGTTGGCATCATTTCAAGGGGAGATGATAGCAGGTGAAGTCTGTTTAATAGCAGTGCTCTTCAAGTCAGGAATCCACACTTGGTTTATCTGAGCATTATCATGAATTATCAACACTGGTGAGTTTTATCCAACTTCAAACAAGTCTGCAGCAAATGTGAGGGCTCTGTGTCCTGATTGCACAGAGGGCAGAAGTAGGTAGTACGGGACACAATCAGCAAAACTTGCCAATTAAAAACCATTTACCAGTATAAACAGGGCTTTTGCAACTTTGGGCTCTGGTAGCCAAACTTTTTTTTAAAAAACAGTTTCAATCTGTGTAGAGCTCTAAACTATATTAATAACATGACACACTTCTTCAAAAATGAAAAAATCAAAGGTACTTTATATAGAAGGAATAACATTCTAAATACTCTCACTGCATGTGCTGGATTTGCTTTAAAAATACATAGTGTTGCCATGCTGGTTCTTCTTACAGTCACTAAAACGATTTTTTTCAGGCTGAGAAGTGCTGTGCTCAGTTTCAGTACATGGCATGTTGCAGACGAGTCAAACATGCCAACATCTCCAATTTCTGCAGTCATAGAGTGGATTCTGTATTTCTCTTATCTCTCATCTCCATTCATTTCCTTCTTCCCATCAAACACACTTTAGAACTGAGCTCCATCACAACCCACCAGCAAACTTGTCCCAGTCCTACTCTCTGTGACATCTTTATAGCCATATCCAGTAATGCTGGCAGCCCCCACCAAAGCTCTCCAGGCTGGAGAAGTCAGGGGGAGCGGTCCAGCTGCCATTTCCAAATAGCCCAAGCCACCTGCAGTGTTCCTGGAAACCCAAGAGCCTCTGTCTCTAAAGTGAGCAACAGGAACTTATGCCAAAGAACCGGCAGTAAAAAACTTAGAAACACTTATCAAGGAGAGATCCTCGGGCCTATCATCCAAGCTAATTCCTTTTAGCTGACTTTATCTTCACATACACACTGACTGCACAGAGCTGTAACAGAAATTGCCAGAACAAGCCCACGCTGGACTCAAGTGCAGGAGCAGCGAGACGCAGCTGCCGCCTCCGAGCGACCTCCACCAGCCCCCCGCAGAAACCGCAAGGACCAGCAAAGCTGACACCCGGGGCTCAGAAGGGAATCAGATATTTAGCAAGATTATGCTATCTGCTAATCTGATTAGCCCCAGAGACTGCAGATAAACATAACAAAGAACAGCCGGACACCAGCTGTAAAACCCATCCAGTCAAGCAAATAACACAGCTGCCCAGAAAAGCTCAGCATCTGGGACCTGTCGCGTGTAATGCTTTTAGGGAAATGACAGACTCGCTGCTCTCACGTTAGACATGGGAAAATGTGTTAATCTGTTTACCTTAAACGGATTTAACCTCAATCTGAAAAAGAGAGGACTGACTTGGATTCACACAGCCAAGACACTCGGGCAGCAAGGCACAGTGAGCAGGAGGCAGCACTCCTCAACACCATTTACATGGGTTCGAAGGATCAGGCATGACACAGGTCAAACAAGAAACATTAAGAGATTAAACAAGCACATTTGTAATTAGGTGTAATGTTGATTGTCTTCTGCCCCTGAAATGATAATTGGGTCCCACATCTAATCACTGCAGACACCTGAGCTTCAGGCTGATGGTGACAGTCTCCACAGCCAGCCCCTTCCCAACACAGAAAACACACACAGGGCTAGGGACCTGGGCTGGGGAGAGGGATTTAAAAAATGAATACTATATTTTTACATAAATACAATAGTAACACAGAATTAGCAGAGAAGCTCTCATGCCTTCCATATAGGAAATGGGCTGCTGAAAGACCAAAAGCCACCCAACTCACTCGCCATACACTGGCTGCTACTTTCACAACTGCAGAAGGGAAGGCGAGGGCATTATTTAACGTGTCCACTTGACGTTTTTAAACACAGGAAAACCAAGAGCAACTCCTCAAGGACTGCATTCATCACTGCCTGCCAATTACAGAAACAAAACTGATCAGTCAGGAGGACACAAGTGGCACAGCGGCTCAGCTCAGCGCCGTGGAAACACAAGCACTCTGAAGTGTTCTGTCACAACAACAGGCATTATGGATATACAGAAGCAGGTCAGAAGCTTTTCAGTCACTCTGTGGCAAAGCACTTCCTTCCTAATTAGCAAACACTCTGCAGTAACTTCAACCTTCCCTACAGCTCTCACTTTAACTGTTGGTTAAAATGTCAGATCACTTTTATCCCAAATTTGCTCCAAGATTCTCCAAGACTGAATTAATACACATATTTTTCTATGCTGAGAGCATCAGATCAGCATGAAAGAGGAAAACCTCTGCCTTAGGGTAATTCAAATGAGAGCAGAAATACCGGGGCCAGATGACTCCCCCACCACTGGAAGCAGTGTCAACTCTGATATTGCCACAAAACCTGGCACTAGCAGCCAGGAGAAAGCACTGGATCACCAAAGACAAGGCTCAAGAGGGTACCAGAACACAGTATTTAACAATGGTTTTAGGATCCAGGACAAGAGACAACACTTCTTGGGCCAGCTCAGGGCCATGGGTATCCCAACAGTGCTGAAGGATAACTCTGGAAAGTAGCTATCACTTCAATGCAGACTGAGGAGGAGTTGGGGTCTAGCTAAGTTCAGCATGACAGGGACATCCAAAGAAAAAAGATAAAACACTTCTAAAGAAATTGTCTAAAATATGCATTTTCTATTTTTATGGCAAACATGACTAGTTGCTAGTATTCAAATGCAATTATGCAGAGGCTGATCTATAAATAATGCAAAACTCAGAAAGGAGATCCAAACTCATTTACAGCACACCCCATGCTGCACTGAATAATGTTATGCCCCAGCTTCCACCATCCCCATAAAACAGGAATGCAGTCAAAAAGCTGAGAAAGAAGAGAAGCACACCCCGCCACCCCCAGCCTAAAGAGATGACAACGTCTGAACCAAGGTAAAATTTAAGGTCATTCTATTCAGTACTACTTCAGAGATAGAAAGCTTTATTTCTGCATTTCCAGCTCACCTGCTCTTTTCACATGTGTCCCCAGAAGCTGCAAACAAGGTATCACGGAAATATATCATCCCTCACCCTGCTGCAATGTGCTCTGAGTAGATCCATACAGAACCTCACAGCATCAACAAAGTTGTGTCCCAAATTTCTTAAATGAGCTGTCTAAGTCTCTTGCACAAAGCAGTGAATAATTTAAGTTGGAAGGGACATGTGCAGGTCAGCTACTATAACCTCCTGCTCACAGAAATGCTAATAACTTTAAAGCAGTGTTTAAAGCTTAAGAAAAAATATCTCAGGACCTTCTCCAGCTAAGCTTGAGTATCTCCACAAATGAAGACTCCCAAGCCTCTCTTGTTACTAGTTCCAGCTGATAACCACTCTCACCATGAAGTTTCCCCATATATTTTGTATCATCTGGATGCAAACGGTGGTTTTTTGACTCTTGTTCTTCAGTAGATCAGAACCATTTCCATTTCCCCCCTCAAAAAATTTTACTTCTTGATTGCAACTACTGAATTTCAAAACAGTTAATTTTTTTAAAAATTTATTCATCTAATATCCTTACAGCAACAATACCTTCCCACACATCCTCTCTGCACAACCAAATTTATGCCATTTACATTGAAAACTAAGGGGTTTTTTCTCTGCTTATAGCTCAGTTAGCTTTGTTATAATGCAGTTTATAAAATTGCATTTAATGGAGAAGGGAGCAGGTAATTTGTTTATTTCTGAACTGTGATGGCTAATGGATGGGGTGGGAATAATGACGGAATATATATTATGTTATGTTATGGTCGAACAATACAAGGAGAGAATGCATGACCTGATAATTTTTACCCTTCATTAAATGGTCTATTGAGCTGCTTTTTCTCCATATCAGCTTTTAAAGCAGAAAAAAAACACTGCAAAAAATAACATATTACTTCAAATCACAAGATTACTCTTAATTAAAGCAAAAATTACTTGTCTGTTTCTTGAATTTATTAGCAATAGCTGAAAACATACCTAAAAATAAGGAAATCAGCATAAGGAGACTAACTGTAACTAGCCTTGTTAACTACCTTCCTCCATAAATGCTGAGGCATTTTAATTCCCATGTCTGGAAGGACAAATAAAGTCTGTGCCACTCCGAGCAGCCTTGCCAAGTCCTTCCTCCTCCCAGCAAGCCAAAAGCAGAATCCAAAGCTGTCTGCACATCCAGATGGAGCAGTGTCACCTAAACTACATCTGCTTTCCGAGGCTCTTTGCGGCTTTTCTGAGAATGGGTCTGTACAAAGACAGATCACTTGAACTGACAGTCCTAAGTTTTCATTTACTGTCTTCAAGGAAGACAATAGATGGGCTACCAATGGGTTTATCTGTGTTTGATACAAAGAGTTGTAATGCACCATGGGCATGTGCCTTGAGCCCTGGCTGGGAAAGGGCAATGAGGGAAGAAGTTCCCAAGGACATGAGGAGAAGGGTACCCCACCATGCAGTCTTCTGCAAGGGCAATCCCAACCAAAATGGAACAGCTTCTGAGACTGATGGGTTGAAGCAGGTTTTTTGGAAAGTTATCAGTGTGTAAAAATCCACAGGAAACAAACAGGTTTGCAGGTTATGGTAAAACCCAAGCTATGTGACATGCAAGTAGTCTCCAGTGCAAAGTAACACATGATGGAAATACGGAGATAAGGGTGCAATGTGAAGGAAACCTGATTAGGCCCCCAGCCTAATGATGGAACATTTTCATTTCCTGCAGGGAAAATGGCTGATATTGGTCAGCATCAACTGATAAAGGGCTGGCTATTATGGCTTTCTAGAGAACTTTGATCTACATCTCACATCCCATTAACAGAGACAATAAATTACCCTCACTTTTCATGACACAATGTGCAGAAATAAAGCTCACATGTTCAAATGAGACACAGCTTCTTGATGAGTAAGAGTGCTAAAACATCAGCAATACATCAAAACCACTCAAGTTCACACGCTACAACTCCAAAAGAGCAAAAATTAATACCACTGAAAGGACATGCATTCAGTTTTGCAGAAATCACCAAAAGCGAGAATTTCTTCCCTTAGAAGCTCCCTTGTATTCAAGTTCCTTCTATCTTTGCCAAGTATGCTCATATGGCAACTGAAAAAAATATTTGTGGCATTTGATTCTCAAAGTCCATATGCATAAAGAAAAGTTTTCCCAGAAAGTGCTTAGATAAAAGTCCTTTTCTGTGGTTTAAGCAGGAACACCACTAGTCAAAGGAAAAACATGGAGCTGGGTGATGTGCAAAGAACCACCACTTTGAAGCACTGCAGAGGTCACACTGTGGCAGAGAAATCCTGCTTCATAAAGCTTTGATGTAGAGCAGCTCATGGAAATATCTTCATTATTTCACTGAAGTACATTGCTGTTAAAGCCTCTTTTTTACTCAGTGTTAAATAAGCTTTTATTGTTCTTTAATATGAAAAAAGAGCATTAGTTTCTCTGTCAGCATTTCTGGCAAATGTGCAACAGGCAATAAAGAAGGTCCTAGGAGGGTCTAAACTGAGTTCATGTTCAATAGTACCTCACTGACTTCCAAACAAAACCCCCCAGTCAAAACCAGCATAAGTTCAGCTTGAAGTCTCACCTTCCACAGCAGCAGCACAAAGCCCAGCAGTCAGAGATCAGGCAGTGATGTGGAGGGACAGCAGCACACCTTTCCACTTCACCACCTTTTGCTTTTGACTAAAAAAGCTTTCTCTTTATAGTGCAAATGGTGCAATGTATACATACAGAAACACACACTGGAGTGTTTTTTTAGATGATGTCTCTAGTGAAGGTTAAACATCAGCACAAAAGCCTTGTTTTGGTTTTAAAATACTGTGGAGATCCCCATAAAACAGCTTCTGAAGAAAGCCACTGCAGTGGTTTGAATATCCTGAATGCTCAGAGTCAAGAAGGAAGAACATCTGCATGCATTTTTATGGTCCACTCAAACCTTAAGTGCTTCCAAACACACAACAGCTACAACAATGCTTTCAATTTAAAAGACAGAAGCCTATAAACAGCCCACATTATGAACTCCTCAATTTATCTAAAATTTCCTCCACTTACATTTACCTTATCCAGTTCCAACAACAAACCCTTCAATTGCCCAGTCTCTTCCACCCTCCATGAGAACAAGAGTAATCAAAGAGCTAAAATTCTACCACAACCTGGAATAAGCATTTGGAATGAGGGAATTTGTCCTAATACCGACTGGTTGCCAGTACAGTGCCCCCGAACACCACCTGTCCAAACCAGCCGGATTCCACCCTGTTCCCTTAAACTCTTCTGGCTCATTCTTGATTTTGTTTCTTTTCACTGAACTTTTACAGCTGCAAATGCACTCCTATAATGTGACGGCTGAAATAAGATCAGGAGAGTTTTCCTGAGACATGAAGGAAGTTGGTGGGGGCACAGGACCTGCACCAGCTGCCCATCAATATTCAGTGCATGCAGCTGCTCTCAGTGGCATCCTTGGAATTCAACTTGGCTGGGGAAAAAACAACCATCACTGCTTTTTTTCTGGAATTTCACCTAACTGCTGTAACATGCCTGTGTAGTTCTGCCCAAATTCTTACATGTGTTCTAAACACCTCAGTGAAACAGTTAAAGCCCAATGTTTATATTGCAGGAGTGCCTTGTTTGTACCTTTTCCTTTATTGCCATCTGTCAGACTTCCTCATTGAAGCTTCACGCCAGGAAAACATCAGTAATGGCAAAACAGCAGGAATTTCAGCAGCCAGCTACCTCCCCCTTCAGCCCTTAAAAGGTTTGAGCTTTGTGTCAGGGAAATTTTAATAGAGGTCCCTTTTTGCTCCGACACAGCCACACAGACTGACTGAGCACAACATCGGCCACAACCAAATGGTGCCAGTACTTCAATATCCCACCTTGCACTGTTTTCCTCTAACCAGTCTAAAGCTTCTCCCATTTTCCACTCCCTTCAGAACCCCCGTGGCTGAAGCAAGAACATGCAGTCCAGCGCTATGAGCCCACGTGGTCAAGTAGAATGCCCTAAATCATATGGGATTGCAGGGAGCACCTTGCTCACACATATGTACAAACACTGGCAGACTCACAAACTCCCCTGACTGCTCATAAATGTGCTTAGGAGAAAATAAAGGATTTAAGAAGTGTTACCTCAGCTTCTTCTCTGACTCTGTAGCAGTGAATGGCCCCTGCCCCCCTCTCCGTGTTTTAGAGCCAGTCGTGCAGACCAGCCTCATACACCATTTCACCACAGTCCACCACAGCTCTTTTCCTCTTTTTTTTCTTTCTTTATTTAAATGGAGAGACTTTGAGTAGGACTGCCTGTGTTACAACTTTTCTGAAGTGCTAAGCACTTCACTTGAGCTATGAATCATCAGCTGTGACAGCAGCAGAAACATCTTGTCATAAGCAATGAAGAAACTTCAAATTAAGTATCCCACCAAATAATTTATGAAGATTGCTTATCCACAGTCAAGAGGGTTTTCTTATAAAAATAATTTGTAATTTGATAATTATTACAGAGACAAAAATGTAACTACCCAAAGAACTTCAAAAATGTTAAATGACAAGAAGCAAAGAGGGAGGAGGGAAGTGAAGACAGGAGATGAGCATCTCTCAAGCACTTCTCAGGGCTCTTTCTCACATATGTGTAAGGTGATCCATCTGCAAACATGTTGAGAAAAGGTTTTTAAGTCCCCCCAAGCAAATGCAGGTTTTTCCCTCCTGCTCATGCTTTTTGCAGCTTAAAAACCTGATGCTCACAGCCTAGTCTCAAACTTTCCATAATTTTAATCAAGTCTCAGTGAATGCAGCTCTTCATTGTTCTTCCGAGGGACTTGCAATATACACCTCAGCACTAACATACACACAAAGGCAAGCACTGGAGACAATCTGGAACTTTTTGTAATCCTAAAACTAAAAGCAATTTTGTCCTGCTAGTAAATGCTCTCATGGGGTAAGAGGAATAGCACTATCTTCTGCATTTAGGTTGCATTTTACTACTTTTTAAAAATTTACTGCCCTTTGACAATTACAGGCAGATCCATGCCTTCTGAAATTCAAACCTATGAGACATCAAAAACTGCTTTAACTATAAGACTCTTCCCTCCCAGAGTCCCAGCACACTCCTTCCAGCTTCTTCAGCTAGAAAAACTGGCAATTCACAGCAGCTGTGTCCTTCCCTGCACATAGACCATTCACTGCCAAAGCCCTTCTGTCTCAAACACTAAATTAAACAGGTATTACACACAAAAAGGAGCTGCTATCACATACTTATTGTTCTCAGATTGTTCAAAAAATACAATTAAGCTTAAAATGTGTTGGCTTCCTGGATTTCAGTGCAGCCAGCTTACATACATACCCAGACAGTGTATTCTACATAATTAAAAATAATTTTCTATACTCATATCTTGCTGCCTCTAGCTATAATCCAAAGCCAGATGTGCTGACTATTTCAGACCCAATAGAAGTATCCCTCTGGTTTCTGAGCCTTTTCGACCTGCTTTCAAACCTCCACAAAGAATGGATGTCTTGCTACTGCTGGTTTTGCCCTCATCACCTCCCGGGAGAACAAAAAATCCCACCTGTGTATGGTCCTGGAATGTGAATCCTTGTAAAAAACATTGCGTCATAAAAGAAATTTTGTTATTCACTGTTCAAGATGCAATTTCCTTTTCTAGTAACACCTCCATGTGCAGCAGGTGCTAAAAGGCAGCATAATAAATTATTTTAGGCATGTGGGTGTGCATGCACACTGACCTTCCAGTACATAGCCTAATGAAGATCAGAAACCATCAAGCGCACTGATACAAATAACCTAAATTCTCGTATGTGTGCTTAGTAAAGCATTCAAGTGACTTCAAAAACTTCTATCAATACAGAAAAGAACTGCATTAAAATTCTGAGCCTCCAAATCTATTAAGCATTTCCAAACACAGGAGAGGATGAGTACCAGGATTTGTTCAGCTGCCCTCACTGCGTTGTTCTCAGGGAAGGAGTGTGGGCTCAATCATTCAGCACACAGTGACTCGGCTCCCTTCCATCAGCTCAGCAATTTAACAGCCAGTAAATCTAACCTGTGTTTCCAATCTCACTTGTAAAAACACGGTTTTAGCTTGGTGAATGCCAACGAGTTACACTTCTGAGGGGCACCAGCACTGAACAGATCCTTCCCCAAACGGTACTTGCCCAAAATGCACCGCTGAACTTTGGTCCTGGACACTGCAGGGCCAGGAGAACATCATGCAGCTCCCAGGATGCACCAGCAGTGGTAGGGATATCACAGGCAAGCTCTGGCTTCTGCACTGGGGTCATGAACCACCCAAGGTGGTGAAAGTCCTGTCCTCACTATGGTGGCCCTTGGTCCCAGGCAGAGATGTTGGCAATGCACGATGTGTTCCAGCAAGGGCTGTCCTGGGTGACAGAGCTCAGCAGAGGGGAGCGGTTAACACAACCAGTGTGTTCAAATGGGATTCATTAATCAGGCTCCAACGGCTCCACTTCACTAGATGGAAGCTCTTTATAGACACTGCCTCATTTATTTATTTTTTGAATGCCCACATTAGTTTAGTGCAAAGCTGCTGCAAGATATAATTTGTCTGAGCAGATCATCTATAGATCACCGAATGAACACTAAACAGGCTCTTGCTGTCCATGGAAGAAACTCACTGTGCACTCTACCATGGCTGCAGCACAGGACAGGTGAACCCTTCTCTATCTGAAATTTAGCCCCCAGCAGTCTGGAGGTCGAAGAGCTGGCACTTCTTCCAACATGCTCAGCCCTGACTGAGGACAGAGCTGCAGCCTCTGCCTAAGAGGAGCAGGGCCCTCAAATTAGAGGGAAAACAGCAAGTGATAACTAACCTGGCATTCTGCTGGGGACAGGCTTTTCTCACACAAACAGCCTTTTCTGCTCACATCTGTGAATATATGCATATTTAAAAAATAAATTATCTTTCATTCAGATTAGTTACTAGAATATCTCTTTCTCTGCTGAAGCAGATTTGTTCCTATGGTTGTATCTACTGCTATTCTGGGACTTGGTATTGTTTTCCCACTATTGCTGCAGAAAATGTTCAGCAGCTAATTGCACAGTCAAGTCCTTTCACATAATTTTCACTTTGACAAGAGTAATTAAAAAGCTAAACGGCTCGAGAACCAATTGATTAGGTCTGGAAGCAAAGCTCTGTTTAGGCGATCCCGAGATGCACGTGTACAGAACAGCAAGTGTTCACAAAACACAATTAAGAGCTTGTTCCTCAAGTGCTGATGGTTTAGTGTGATTCCTGCAAGATCTCTTTTTTCCCAATTTGTCTGAAATGTTATATTCACATATGTGAATATGGACACGGACCACACTTTCCAGAGTCAGGAAAATTAACATTACAGAACAAGTTACAGATGATTTTCCTTCCATCACCTCTATCTGCAATCACTAAATAACCAAAGTTTGTAAATGGACTAAAACACCTGCCATCACAGAAATGAATTACACAAGGCTATTTTATCATTAAATTTCATTTGCTTGCCTTAAAATTGCTCTGACTTCTCCATAACCAGACTTCTAATATCACTACATTTCAAACTACGTAATTGAAATTATAAAGGGCTCCAAAAAATACATACCAAAATAATGAGTTTACAAACAGTAATGAAATGGAAACTCTCAGAAGCCTGACGTTACACGAAAGCTTAAGAGATGCTCCCCATAACTTTTATAATAAAGGAAATAATTCTATTCTTGAAAAAGAAGTTGAAAGGGTTGTCTTTAAACCACTTCCTTCTCAGTAAAGTTTGGTCACTTACTGATTACATATTTGAAAAACTGTCATGAAATGTGCAAGGTTTAAAGCTACTGGGAACTTGGAGCAGCAATAATGAGAAACTCCCTCTACGAATACAGAGAGCAATCAAACACCAGGCTCCTCCTGTGCCACCTGATGACCAAGAAAGTGCTGGTGCTCCTCAAAGCCAACAGCTCTGGCCTCTGTGTGTGGGGCATTAGACACAGGATAGAGAACAGGTTCACAGCACAGGCCACCAACACACACAAATAAATCTCTGAATGAAGCTACAGCAGCATCTGAGAAAAGAGCTGGGTGCACGTGTGCCTGCCTGCAGAGGGGTCTCAAACAATGGAAATCCAGACGGGCCTTGTGTCCCACTCTCTGCAGCAGCACTGCACAGTTACTCCAGGCACAACAATACCTCCAGGACACAAAATGCAAACCCAAATCCTCTTTCTTCAGTACAGAAAGCCAAAGGTTGACCTTAACTTTTCCGCACAAGTAGGATGCCAAATCTTTTCAGGAAGTCAAAGACATAAAGAGAATTGCGTCATTACTGCTGAAAGAAGCCATAGAAAGTTCCACACATTCACAAATGTGATAATTTAGATGACAAATGTAGCAAATTAAATGCAACTTGTTACCTAATAGAATATTTAATTATGTACTATGAACGATCACTTGCATATCTGGGAATTTAAACAATTATTTTTGGAAGGGGGGAAATGTTTCTGAGAACAAGGGGGTTTTAGCATCTGAGAGCTTTTCTATTGCTTTCCCTTCCACCTTACCTTGTTTATAGCTCTATTTAGTAATAGTTTTTACTTGTTTCCTCGATGTCTTAATTTCCTGCAATAATACATCTGCCATGAATAATTAAGCAATACATTTGCTGCTCGCTGAAAGCTGAACAAGTGCTATAAATCAGTTTTGAGACCCTCTGCCAGCACAGACACAATCAGAGATCTGCTAATGTTGGCATTTCTTTCTGCAGGTGAGAGGAATGGAACACAGAAACACTCAAGGAGCTGCTCAGCAGTGCCAGGCTTGCTTGCCCTGGAACTGGCATTATGGGAGTGCTTGTGTGCATCTTTTCCCAAGCAGCAGGACTTCAAAGACTGTTTTGATGAGGAACAGTAAACCTAAATGTTCTGTATTCTTCACATTTACTCCTTTCTCACATTCCTAGGTTGTTCCCTCTTACTCTCCCACTCCATAGTCAGGAGGAGGAGAGCAGAACATGCCCTGAGCATGCATTATTCCTTCTCAGCACCAAAATGATGGACTGCTGTCCTTTGCTGTATTTCCACCTTATTTCTCCTGCTGCTTGTGGTTCAAACCAGGACACTACCAGATGGTAGTGAAGAGCTGAATGATCATCTGTAGTCAGGCCCATTACAGCCAGTGAAGGTTTATCTTGCCGAGTCACACTCGCTCTCAGACAGCTGGGCAGGCTGCATTTCTCACTTTTTTGTATATGAAGATGGACGATAACAACAAGCTACAAAAGCAACAGCGATAACGCTTCCCTTCAACACTTCCACTCACATCCATATCAGGGGAGAGGACAGTAAAACAACTTTCCACTACCAGAACAGGACTCACCCTTTAATTGGATGAGGTTTACAGTGGAATCACTTCAAGCACAGCTGTGCAGTGTATGAGCCTCTCCAGCTTGGCAGTGTAGGTACACTAGAAAACGAATCAAGACCAGGTATCCAGCCAGGCCTAGGAAATGTCAGGGTGGCCATCAGAATTCCACACATTTTAATTTGAGAATTGCCCCAATTCACTAGAAGGTGCAGAGACCCAAAAAAATTTTAAAGGTCAAAATGTAGAACAATTCATCACTAAATTTCCCCACGAAACAAACCATGTAATGTTCCTGGTTTTAATTCTGTTGACAACAGATTGCACATATTTTAAAAACGTAACGTTTAGCAGCTGTGCTGCCAGTCTGCAGAGTTTGCATATATAGCTGTGATATTACCATACTCTATTATTCATAACAGGCAACAGACTTCATTCTTCATCTTGTGAAAAATAATTGCAGTTTGAAGTCAAAGTCTGATGGCAAAGAAACGCCCAACATAATGGCTAGAGTTTCCAGAATTCAGGAGCTCATGTAATGGCCTGCATTTTGATTTAAATCAATTCATTAAAAAGACAAATCTCTTCTGATCTGTACTTCTTCTGCAAGAAGTACACAGCTCTTTTATAAAACCCAGGGAAGGAAAAGTCTAGGTAGGTAAATAGCTTTTTCTTATCCACAACAAACATGCAATAAATTAACCGTAATCTTTTAACATGAAGCATAAGATACTCCCATCTCATACAGCCCTGGGACCTCACTCAGACAAATTCCTGAGCTGATGTATAGCTATTCATAGCAAGAATCACTACTGGAAGGGAGAAGCAAAAAACCTTACCCATCTTCCCTTCCACTACCATTAACATTAAAAGCATTCTATACAAATAAACATTTCTAATACATTTTCCCTTTCATACACATAAATAAGCATTTAAACATATTTCAATCAAAAGGTCTTGCAAGACCTACAGTATCCTTTGCAATTGTTTCTCAAAGCATTTTGTGCTGCCAGCAACTGTTTCAATCTCCCCCTCCAAGAGCTGCTGGTCAGCGCTGCTCCGGACAGCAGAGCAGCATTGTTTGCCTAGAGCGGTCCACATGCAGACGCTCCGACCTGCTCTGCTGCTCTGGGTGCTGTGTTACATGGGCTGGAACTGCCTTTCTTAGCAACAACTGACTGCAGAACAGCACAGATGTTTGGTGCTGTCAGAGAGATGGGCTCTTGTACACCATGGCAGCAAACACCAGATACACACCAGAGCCCTGCCTTGGCAAGCAAAGCCCCTGAAACCATCAGAGCTCAGACACCAGCCTCTGAACAGATGTACAGCATGGCAAAGTCTCTGGGCAGCCAGCTACCTACAGATAAATGCCTAACACGTCCTGAGAGAAAAAAACCAAACACAGAATTACCTGCTACAATGTGCAGAGCTCAGTTAACTGTATGGCTTCAGAAGATGAAGCACACACCAGAACAGGCAGCTGACCTTTAGTCATGCACAGACGTGGGCAAAAAGATAGCAAATCTATGAGGGCTCATGAGAAAACTAGTGGGTGTTTGCAAGTCTCATATTCTCCCATTTTTGCCCACCGGCACCTCTAGAGCAGAGATATGAAGTGCACTGAACAGGACTAGGGGCCTGGAAAACACTTTCACACAAAGCTACATAGTCAGAGGAAAGACAGTGATTGTCACTTGAGAGGAGGACAGAATAAAAATGTAAGAGTTATTAGGTGACCTAGAGAAGACAGGCTACGAGACTGTATCTTTCCTGGTTCATAAATGAAGACAAAGAAACATTCATTTTAAAAAAATCACACTGCCTATTAGAACATATCTGAGGGAACACTTTCTGTTTGCATTAAAAATTCCAGAAATTCCTCCAGAAATTCAATTCCATGCCCAACAGTCCTGCAGGTTGCTTAGTGCCTAACCTGAACTTCCCAGCTGTAGTTCAAGCACATTATTTCTTCTCCTAGCAGTGGATGGGAAAGACTGGCTTCCCCCCATTTAAACCTCTCATTCTGGCAGAGGGACGCTCGAGATGTTTCACTGGAGGCCTTAACCATGTGAGCAGAGCACAAAGACTACCAAATGTGTCTTCAGGATGGTATTCCTCATTTTTGCCTGTCACTGTGATGTCTGTCCCCCTCAAAAAAGCACTGCTTTCTTGACTCCTTTATGGTTTCTGATCCATTAGCACTGCAAGACCTTTTCTGTACACCAGCTGTCTAGGCAGTTGTCTCTCATTCTGTATTTATGTAGCTGATTACTCCTATTTTCAAACATCTATCCACATTTTTCCTTATTGACATGCATCCTCTCAGACAGTTTCGCCAATTTGTAAAGATAATTTTGAATTCTAATGGTGTCCTCCAACATGCTTGCCTCTCTTCCCAGCTTGTTGTTGCCTGCAAATTTAATAAGCATGTTCTCTATTCTATCAGAGAGATCATTACTGCAAATGCTGAATGCTACCAAACTGCCAAATACCCACCCTATGAGCAGATGTTTCACAGGAAAAAGTCTCATGAGGGAGCACTGAAAGCTTTACTAAAGATAAATGACATCTACCGCTTCTCCATTCACAAAGCCTGTTAGCCTGTCATTAAAGGAAATTAGATTTATCTGACCTTGACAAACGTACATTGGGTATTATTCCTTTGCCCGTGTGGGTAAAACAGTATTTAGAGTTGTTGCAATTAATAAAGCTCTACAGAAGGAGTAATACAAGTCCAGTTTCTGAGAACAACTTCTAATTTTGTATAGGAAATGGGAACTAATGTGGGTGGGGAGGAAAAGCAAGAGTACGAGATGATCTTTTTTGTACCTCCTTAAAACATCTAGCATTTGTTGGCCATCACTGGAGGCTTATGTTAGGATAATTTTGGTATAAATGCACCTAGAGTCTGACACCATCCAGCAATTATTGTAACACAAAATAATTCTGCAATTTGACATAAACTTGGAAAACTCCACATGGTATAACTGCGTGTAAATCTTTAGATGTTAAGTGGGGTTTCTTAAATTCCACAAAATTACACAAGAATCTCTTCTCGTACAAAACACTACAGATTACAGACAATGGCCGAACTTTTGAGCTAAACTTGCCTGCAAAAAAAACTTTTATCTGCAACAGAAGGCTGAGTGTCTAATGGAAAAGACATTGAACACTGCATAGATGCTGACTGAACAATACAGGGATTTTGTCTTAATGTGTAAAAAAAGCCCCAAATCACACTGCTCTTAAAATAGGGCAACACAAGTCTACAGACAATGGTGAATTTTATCATTTAAAGAGAAAAAAAATAACTTTGGCAGTTAAATATGTTAAATGTTCTATGCATTTACTACAACAGAATAAAGGTTCAACAGGCACTGCCAAGAAAGACGGGACCAAGCCTCTGTGGCCGGCAGTACAACCACAGAGCAACTTCATCAAAAACCACTCTATTTCCACAACTGCCCCAAGAACAGACAAATGCACTAGAACAGGAACTTCATGGTGCCGGTGCAAATTAATTCTCAGTGCCCATATTCCAGGCTGGGCGCTGGAGGACCTGGAGGATGCCTCTGCTGTGCACCTCTGGTTCTTGGGAAGGCTGAGACCACAGAGGCAAGAAAGAATATACAGGCAATTTATACACACGAGTTCACACAGCATCCTTTACATAGTGATCCAGCATGAAATTCCCTTTATATTATTCAGCAGCCTGTTTTTCTATGGGTCACTCCTTCTACAAATCAGGTTGTATTCCCTCTGGACATTACTACAGATTTGCTTTGGTGGTCAAATGTTTACACAGACATTTTATACTATAGATCTATAAATATCACCACAGCCAGCTTTAAGGGTACCAAAGTATTTTTCCACTCTCTTTGTTTTTAAGAGCATTCAAAGACAACTTTTGCAGAAAGAACCAAAAACGAATGACATACTCATAAAATACAGTCCCTCAACTTGAACTTTCCCTATAGACCAAGCAGGACACATTTCGGGCATGAAACAAACTCATAAAAAGCTGAAAAGAACAGGTTATAACTAAGGAACTTCATGTTAACCCCTGATAAACTGTGTGTAATGGAGTATAAAAAAGGATATTAGAAGTTATATACAGCAAGTATAAATGACAAGTCAACAACCAGGATCATTACCAGTTACATCAAACAAGAGTAAAGGGAGACTTTCCAGGTCTTGGATTCCCCTCATGGTCTTCCTGAGAGCCATACTAAACTCTGTACTCCGCATGCCAAGATTGAGAACACTGTGTCAGGACCAGACATCCCAGGCCTTTAAATAGGAATACGAAAGTACTTGCTTATAAGTTTGCTTCTCTAAGGTTTTTCCCACGTCCTGGAAAAACCAAAAGCTTCTGTTTGACCCTAAACAGGATTAAAATATATAGTCACCATCAGTATTTTAACCATTTTCAGCACATAACAAGAATCTCACTACTCATTGCTCTGTTACTTCAATGAATCTTCCCTCTTCTAAATTAAACACTCAGCAAGTACAATACACTACAGCTGCCTCACTTCCAGAATGTCTTTTTTCCTCAAATGCAGGGATTGAAACTCTTTCTGAAATCAATGCACAGTAACTCACATTTACCTCAAAAGACAGAATTTCAGTTTCAAGTTTGAAAACCAAGGCAATGCCCTGTCTTAGGAACGACACCGAAGTGAAAGCTTTGCAACACACTCTGTCTCCCCCTCGCACAAATCCCCAACTTTTGGCAAGTGGGTGAAAAGGAACAGTCCCACCTGCCAAGCACAGCTGTGCTAATACTGAGGTTCAAAATGGTTATTACAAGTGGTATTTTTTCAGTGGCAAAACCCTTACATGTGTAAAGCTGCTGAGTATTTCCTGGCCTCTTTAAAACCCCTTTTCAAAAAAACCTTTAACAGAAGTAATACAACAGTTGAAGTGGATTTGGCTAAAAATAAACACAAAGAAAACACGTAGGTTTTCTCCACCCTTATAACAAAGAGCAGAGACTCAACAGTCACTGTCTTCTCCCCATGTGACAATTAACTGCCAAGGGCTTGTATCTCACCTTTGAGGCGAGCCAACAAAGTTATCACATATAGACAGAGTCCATAAAAAAATTTGAAACAATTTGCAAGAAAATCAGCAGAAAAAAGCAAGAATTGAGAGTGATTCCTTTTAAATCTGCAGTATTTACCAGTGCTAACAGTGGACTGATGACAGTCCTTTCCATGAGACCCCAGTTACTTCCAGAAAATCCACTATCAGCTCAAGTAGAATAACCTCATGTAGCAAAGACAAACCAAACCTCTTCCTGAAATGCTGACTTTTTTCAAAGCACCAGCTCAGAACAGTCACATTTGGTACAATGAATGACATTTCCATTTATTTTAAGATTTGACCAGGTGCTACCTATATATCTCAATCCAATCTTAAAAAATACAATTTTCCTATAAAATTCTATTATTAATTAGGGGGAGGGGGAAGGAAACAATGAGTAACATAAGCAAGGAAGGGGCATCTGAAAAGCGCAGCAGGACTACGAAGTCATTCTAGCCTGTACTACATAAAATGGAATATATGCTGTAATTATTTCTTTTTAATACCACGTCAATACCCCTTATTGTGAAGGTTTCATGTTATGATGCAAGAGAGAAAGACAGAACTAACACACATTCAAAGTTCTAGCATTGCAGGCTACAATTCATGTACAAATGTAAAGCCATCATCCACTATAAAAAGTGCCTTCATTTAATTCAGTGATCATATGTCAGTAAAGTGTGCAAGGCAGAAGACATTTCTATGACTTAAAAGTTTCAGTAAGCACCCTACAGTGTTTTCACACCAACAAAATAAATGAGATTTGTCTCTGGCACAGACAAAGCACTGATTCTCACAAGGGACTAAACAGAGCATTCAATTAAGAGTACACCATTGCTTTTCAGCTCCTGATACATAAAGATAGACAACTTACCAGAGAAAAAGCACCCATGAACAGATGCTTTTTTTCCCACTCCTTTTTAAACCAGGCATGTTCAACATCAAAAAAGATTGACTAACATTTTGAGCAAACAAATTTCATACTCTTGGTTGTTCACAAAAATGAGCTTGATCATCTTATATTACAGTATCATTCTGAAGCACCAGTATAATGAAGAGATAATCAAAGAAACAAAAAAAACATTCCTATTACCACATCATTGCTTTTTACAACTACTCAGCTAAAACACTGAAAGCTCCAGCAGATCTTGTACTTTTTCCCTTTCTGACATCAGTACTAGTAATAGCCAGGAGCATCACGACAAACCATATTATTTTATTGGTTTTCTGGCACTCCTTTCCATCGGCAAAGAATGTTACTATCACTACTACAGGGTATTTTAAATATCTCCTTAAAAACCACACAGCAGTCTCTGCATACAGCCACGACTGATTAACATCTGTGAATGAGTGCAACTAACTTGCAATTAGATTTGGAAAGTAAAGGGTAAGCTTTACCAAGATTGGTAGTCAGCTACAAATAGAAAGGGAAAATTACCTTTAAAGAATTACTCAGATGACGAAATGAGACGCGATCCAGCAAAATACATTTTAAAGTACCTAGGGGCAGATATTTGTGAGCAAAAAACCAAGTCACACTAATGAAATCCGAGTTTGCATCCTGGGAATCAGAGGTCCAGAAAGGAATTCAGAGGTCACAGTGGAGGACCATGTTCCCAGCTGAATGCTCTGGGTAAAAAAACCTAAAAGTGCCATTGTACTGTTAGAAAATACAGCCACTTACTTGTCTTGGTCCTGGTCCCTTGACTTTAAAAACATATTGAAAAGTCTGGCAGATTAGTGAAGAACAACAAAAATTATATCTGCTCAGAAAAAAAACAAGACAAGTCTATTTCTCTACAACAAAAAGGACAAACTTTCTGGTTCTCTAACTCCTCCACTTCAAGTTGCTTCTCCAGGAGATTGCATTAAACAGCAGGAGTCTCCAGCCTCAATGACAGATGTTCTAATATCCAGTGTCTAAACCCTAAAAATGCATGAAGGTAGTTTGAAATAAATACACATTTGGAGAAGTAATGATTACTTGCCATTTTTACAGATCATATAGGAGATGGATAAATTCTCTATCATTTAGTTTTCAAATCATAATTTGACAGCCTCCGAAAGGCTACGTGCTAGCTCATCCACAGCTGTTAAAAAGTTGACGCAGAAATTACTACTGAAATTATACAGCCTGTGATACACAGGTCAGAGTAAAAGACTGCTCTGATCTGATTTCTAGCCTTAAAATATATGAATCTACACTGAAGATAAAATTGTAAGCAGGTAGTTCTATCGGTTTTCTGTATCACCAAGCCAATAAGCACACGCTCTCTCAAAGAACAAATATGAAATACATCATCCCCTCAACATTTGTCACTGTGCTGGATAATCTACACGTATACTTAATCACAGGAAGTCCCTTGTGAGGGCAGCAGAGGAACTTCTGGCTGCGCAGCAGAGTCTGAATGGTGAAAATGGCAAGTGGGGATGCACAGCCCTGCACAGCAGCAGTGAGGGGATTAAACAATGAGCCATGGAGTAGAGGCAACAGTCAGAGCATACACCTTGATCTCCATGCAAACCACTGCCCCCCCAGATGCCCCTGCAGACTGACCACATGATGCTCAGAGCAGCCTGTGAGCAAAACCCAAAATAAGCTTGGCTGCAGTTACTACAGCACCTCTCCGGGTTCAGGAGCCACCACTCACCGAGGGCTCCAAGACGACAACTGGAAGAGATCACTATATATTTATTCTGCTTTACATCCTCCATAGGTCTTCATACTCACCACTACTGGATGAGGGATTTAGGGCTAAAAGCAGACCTTTGACCTGTCAGCTGACGTTGATTGATGAATGCTGGTGGCTTTAACAATATATAAAAAAGACAAATCATCGTGCTGTGATTTGTTGTGGATAGCAACCCAAGCAAATTCATGCCCTCTACAAGTGCTGCAGCTAAAAGGGCTATAAATGCAGAAAAAGATCTGTTGTCTACTCTAAACATAATGTTTGTCCTCACAGCATCCCTTCTACCTTGATGTCTGCAACACAGAGCTACTAGCAGGCAGCATTTAGGTATTTTACATGAAAGTGCAGAATCCATTCCTACCTAAATACATGTATTTTTATATATGATGAGTAAGGACACCAAAAATAAACACTGCACAATAACTGTGGTTAATATTTCAACCCAGCCCTTAATGACACCACCTCAATGCCTCAGGTACAGGGGTTTTCCTAAACAGTATTTTCCATGTTCTTTTTGCTGATGGAATATGTCAAGCTAGTCAAGGTAGAATTGCAGAAAATTAGTATTTACCTCTGCTGCAATACCTGGATCCAATCGCATCAATTACACATAATCACTAGATGCTGTGTTTGGGGACAGGCATGCAAACAGGAAACCTGGAAACAGAAAGTTGTGCAAGGCAGCAGTGGAGAAGCCTCGTGTCCAGCTTTTGGAATGGGATCCTGCTGCCCAGTCTGGCCATTTTCCAGGCTTGCACAACAGCAAGTCTGTCTCACAGCATGGCCTGGAGCAGCTGTATTTGGAGTTGAGCTGATGTTGAGGCATCATTCATGTTATGAAGCAAAGGCAGCAGAGCTGAATCAGGAAGTCAAAATGAGTGAAGCTGATCTTGGGAACACTGAACAGTAAGGGCAGAGAGCAGAGTTAGGGGACAAAGAGAAGCTAGTGCCATGAGAAATGTTCCCTCCAGTGCTCTTCCATGCAAAGCCTCTGGACAACGCTTCAGGTACAATGAAAAATCCCTGGCAAAACAGAGCCCACCTGAAGCTAGAAAGGCCATCTTGCTACTCTTAGACCTGAGACATCACCATATCTAGAAAAGCCATCTTAGTATACTCTTTTCCCAACCTTCACAAGCATCCACATCCTCCCTTTTTATTTTCTTTTTTTAATGTGTCTCCTCAATTCAATTAGCACCCAAGAAACACTGATTTAAAAAAAAAAAAAAAAAGACAAAAAAAATAAACCCAAAAAACTGCATGTACAAGATACACATCTTTCAGATATAAAGTAACTCTTTATTTCAGGGGCAGGACAGCTTTGAGACACTTCAGAATTGAGGCCCCTTCTGGCCAGGGGTGGTGGGAGCCCAAGCTCTGCCTTTACCACACCAGCTCACTGAGGCACGTTTCATCTACCCCCTCAAATAAAAGCCAAGTTTGCTCTACCTCTAGAAATCAAAAGGTGCAAATTGTTTGTTTACCAGGTATCAATTCACAGGTAGTTGGCCTAATTCTGCCTTAGTTCTTTCCTTCTACAAGGTCACTTTTGAAGTGGTTTTATTCCTTGCATCCTTTGAAATTCCATGCAAGACAAACCAAAATATAATGCGGTTAGAAAAGGCCTGGGATGGGTCACCTAGTCTCTTCCTTTGGCTAACAGAACCTATGCCCAGGGCTTCAAAAACAAAGCCTAATTTTTAAAAAAACAAGACAACAACAAAAGATATTGCTGATTTTTCATGTCAGTATTGATTTTCCCCCGTTTTCTCTGCATTTTGTTTTGAGGGGGGATTTTTTTGGTTTTTATTTTATTATAATAAATGACACATTTTCAAAAATTGGAAAAAAGCATCTTTTAGTTGACAATTGCACTGAACACTAACTGAAATCTGCAAAGCCATTTTTCCCATGCACAATCAAAAGCTGACAGACAGGGAAGCACAGAATGTATAAAAAAAACCCACACAAG
The DNA here is from genome assembly GCF_049639895.1 of Pseudopodoces humilis. Classification (NCBI taxonomy): domain Eukaryota; kingdom Metazoa; phylum Chordata; class Aves; order Passeriformes; family Paridae; genus Pseudopodoces; species Pseudopodoces humilis. The sequence continues at coordinate 21,183,493 of NC_142209.1, read as the reverse complement.
CAAGCTGAGAGAGAATGGGTAAAACAGCCATCCTGAATCAGCTCTGAGCTACGCTAATGGAATTAGGGTCACCCTGACAGAAACACAGTCAGATCACAGAGAAAATTTAATAGTTTCTTATTGCAGTCTGTAAAAGCTGGGGAGGATTTGAAATAGCTGTCTGCCAAATTAGCACTTCTGTATCCACCGTTGGTGCGCATGTGCCCCTTCCCACTCACCCTCTCCTCCCAGCACCCAGCACAGCAGCCAGGAAACCACTACTCCCCTCCTGCTACCAGGGAGGCACCCAGCGAGCCCCTCTTTTTCTGACACTGCCGCTCAGTTTAAACTCTGGACGCCCTTTCAACTCCTCTTCACTGACATTCTCCACAGCTCCCGTGAACTGGATTCCAGGGGAGGCACCGGCACAGCCTGGCGCTAATTCTGCCACGCAATACACACTAAATCTGCTTTATCTCGGGCACTAACATCCAGCTTTCTGGCAGCTGCCTTAATTGTCAGGAAACTACAGCAGTGACACTGAGATGTGTTACAACAACAGCAGGTGGGGAAGGTAGGGAAAACCCAGTGGTGGGTGCCCCCTGAGCACCCAGCCACGAGCCATGCTACTGCCAGGGATGGATGCAGCACAGCCCAACTCCAGGCATCCTTTTCCTGCTCCTATAAAAAGCAATCTGGGGACTGACTCCAGAAAATACAGGGATAATGCTGCTCCCACTATCCTGTTGTTTTTAGTGGGGGAAACGCAGGAACGTTTTGCAGACAGAATCTGCCCATCCCTCCACTGACTCCAAGCAACACTGCAATGGGGAAAAGGAAGAATCACAGTGATTTCTTTGGAACACCCAGACCAGTGTAAATAAATGCTCTTTCACTGAAGCCAACAGGATGCTGTGGGGACTAAAGAAACTGAGGAGTGTGCACATAGGATGCTCCTTTCACAGCATCCCTCCCTATCTTCTTCTGGAAGCTCCAGTGTCCATATACTGTCAGATCTTCCCTTTGCCCTTCACTACAGTCCTGAATCAGGACTCTCCAATGCCAGATTCACTACTGCATCACTTGTCTCCACCACTGATGGCAGGTTCCATAAAGTGCAGGGTTTAGGGCTGACATTTTGCCCCTGCAGAGGCACAGTGCAGACAGGTCCTTCCACACAACTCCCAGCCTTTGAGGGTCAGTGGCACGATGCAGTGGGTAAGATGATAGAAAAAAATCTAAGTTGCTAAAATATACAGAGCAACACTTTCCACCCTAGGAAACCCTTGATTAATCCATGGTGGCTGTGGTGGTTAAAAGGTCGGTGCCCTCCAGAGCTGCCTTCCAGATTAGGAAAAAGCAATTCAGAGTCTGTGTGCACCAGAGAAAAAGACATACATACAGATAAGCTTGCTACTCAACACAGAAACATTCCATATCTGAGATACCACACAGAAACAGAGCCAATTTTGTTAAATTTAAGCACGTGGAAGGGTCCCACCAAATTAGCAAACCACCTCTGCCACAAGTTATCCTCAGGCTAAGAACTGTCCTAGGACATCTCGAGCTCCACCAGCTTCTGCACATCTGTGATGTGAGTGATGCTTCTCTCCTTTGCAGGAGCCAGTATGCAGATAATAAATTTCAGGGAATCTTTATACACCTCAGAACACTAAACAAGTATTTCTCTATGCCGGATTCCAAAATGGGCTGCAATGTGCAGACATAAAGTGATCTGAATAAGCACCTTTCAACAGCACCAGCAGACAGCAAAGTAAGCTAAAGAAGGAGACAGCTGCTGCCCCCAGTTTAACTGGGCAGCTCAGACTCATACAGACCCATATTAATCTGCTGCCTGTACAAGTCATCCCTAATGACTACAAAAGAACTGAATTTGTACGTTTCTTCTCATCCCTCCTTCACTCTTCTCTCCAGCTTATCTAAATTTAGGTCTTCCTTTCAGTCAAGGACATTTAGGACCCCCCAGTCTGTTTCCTACATTCAGCCAGGCTCCTAACAACATGAATCAATTTCAACTTTCACAAGAATATATCTAATTATAAGCCTGGTGACTAAAGCTGGAGTGAGAAAGAGATGATTGCTGGCAGCTAAGGAGGTGCATCATGGTCACCTCAGCTCCAACTCAAGCATCCCAGCAGCCTGGGTACTTTCAGAGGCAAGAAGTATTTACAACTCCCAGAGTCTGTGATGAATGTGCAGACATATGGACACTGAAAATCTGGGTACAGGTTAAAAAAAAAATGGAGGGGGTCTGCACAGATACTTGGGGATTGCTTAACAAATGCATACCCCAAGATTACGCAAAAAAGCCATGAAGTTTCCTGCTCTCCACATAACCCATTCCCTAAGACATTCCTACTATAAGGTGCTTTCAGTAGGATACCATTAGCCATGTTTTTCTCCTCTTGTCTGTCCACAACAGCACTTTGTGCACATATTTCCCCCTGGCTGGATGGGGCTAATTAAAGCTAATCACAACTCTGTAAGACTACCAGAACAACAGCAAGGACACAACAGCTAAAAGTATGACCACAAGGAAACACTGTACTCGAAATCTGCCAAAATAGAGGTGTAGGAGAGCTACACCAGAAGGTAAGAACTGGTACCCTCTTCCCCAACAGCCTTCTCCAACAGCAACTGCCTGCTGACTCAGGAGAGATGTCTCAGTGCTACACAAATTACAAGAGCTGGCAAAAGAACAAGGAAAAAGTAACAGGGATTACTGTGACCCCAATACTTCTTTCTTCCTCCGCCCCCAATTTTCTTTACTCATCTGTGCGTGTTAGAAATCAAACTGTCAGGTTTTGATCTCGCAGCTACTACAGAAATTCCTTCTTCACTTGAATAAATTTTGTCAGTCTTTTTAGTTCTACTTGTGCCCCTTCACACACACCCTGTTTATCTGCAATGCGCACATTGGGAAATAGAAGACTGGGGGGAGTTGTCTCTTAGCCCTCAGTTTCCAGTACAAAGAAGATTTAATATTTCTGAAAAGAAATTTTCAAGGCATTCAAGCTTTCCAAAACAAAATGTTACTTACTGTCTGCTCCTGCTAAAGGCAGCATCAAGCAGCAGAGGATGGCTGCTGGCACAGTGAGCACTGGGATGCAGAAGTTAGGCACCATATTCCAAAGTAGAGCAAGTCCTCTTCAATCTGAGGCAAGTGGTCAGTACATCCAGCGTTACAGACACAGACTTACTCCTGCAAACCAAAAGAGGAAGAAAAGGAAAATTATTATGACACCCAGATTAACTGCCAGTATACCGAACTGCACTGCAAAGACATCATTACAGATACTTTTAAAGGGAAATTTACCCATCTTCCCTGCACGAGCAGTAGAGCACCACAGACGCCTCCGAATTCAATAAGCTGATTTCAAGGGTCAGCAGGCATAAATGCACCTGTCTCCAAGTTTACCTTCATGTACAGTCTGGTTTATGGCCCATTAATGCATCCTTTAGTTGCTGTTGTTCACAACAAATAGCTCTGAAGCAGCACATTACATACAAGAAACAGTCTTAAGCTCTTATAACTCTCCTTCCATGTGCCCTAGACAGACGTGGTTTTCTGCATATGTAGGGAGGGTTTGCGATCAAATTGCAAGTGAAGCACAGCTTGGACCATCCAGCTGGGCTGGTGTACACCAGACAAGCCTCAGCAGGTTCAAGCAGAAGAAACAGAAGCTGAATTGGATCAGCTGTCAGCTCACAGGGCCACCAGAGTCAAAGCAGAATGTTCCTAAAGAAAGTGCCTATAAAAGAGAAGCTTTACCCAAAGCAGACACCTCAGCTTCAAACTCCTCAAAATGGAGGCAATGACTACCTAAAAGGATTCATGATTGGATATTCCCTCTCCAAAACAAAGCAAATTATCTTGTAAATTGCCTTAATTTGGGTGTCTGCTTGAATATTGAATTATAGAAAATTCCTTGAAAACCAACCAAAAGAAGGCAAGTATTTTAAAATAATTTCTGTGTATCTGCCTTCTTTATCTTTTAATGAGAATATACTCATTTTACTTCCATCTCAAAGTCTAAGGTCTACCTGTTAAAACAGACTTTAAAAGAACCAGCAAGCACCGTGCCCTCAGCGACCACACTATGCAGTGACAGGGTCTCACACTTTCAGTGCCAGGCATCTCAATGCAAGCCCAAGAGTTATTTAAAAGTAGATGTGATTCTCCACTAAGCTACAGAAGTTACCAAACTTAGCAACACAGCATCATTAGTGAAAAAAATCTCATGCTGGCAGATGCCAGCCTGAGTGGACCCCATGAGTATCCTTGAAGCAAAGTACCTGCAACTGTGCACACTGTTCATAGCCCAACATGCCACTCTTACTTGTGTTGGCAGACATTTCAAAAACATCTTCAAGACTGCTCTAACAAAGATATTTCTGAATTTTGCTAGGTTTGGAAGCGCATTGTTTTTTTGGAAACCGCTGAGCTTTTGATGGAAGTATCACAAGTTACAAGCACGTCTACTTCTGACAAAAACATGGTGCTCAAAGAATGCCAGCAATGATCGTGCCTAGGGAAATCCACAAGAAATCTCAAGAGAATCTACCTTGGCAAATATTTACAGTGCATAGTACTAACAAACAGGAGATCATGATTCTTCTCCATTCTGTTACTGTATTTGCACAGTAAATCTTTTCACATGTTATAATATCACACAACACAGAGAAAACTTTATTTATGCAACATCTTCTGCAGCCAAGACATCTGAAAATGCTTTACAAAATAACCTAGTTTTAACCTAGATGCAGAGAGAATACTGATCATCTCATCCTGCTTTTATTGTCTTAATGAGAAGGCATAAATCAAACTAAGTTCAGCAGCAAAATTTTGAATACCGCAAAAGAGGCTCTTTGTACCAGCCACACACTTAGTTATTTTTGCTGCCCTCCAACTTCCCTATCCCCACTCAACTCTCACCAAAGGATTACTAAAAGCACCATTTACACGTCTTACATAGCAAAGACAGATACAGGTAGTTGTATCTTTATAGCTGCATAAGCTCTGTTCCAATGACAGAGTAGTTCAGTCCCCAGGCAGTTGGCCCAGTGTTAGCCAGCTCCACAGATATGGTCCACACAGGAATAAGAAGAAATGCCTGGATCAAGAGTGATGATTATGCTTCTAAATTCTGCATGTACAGGGGTAATTTGTGCTGCCCAGAGAATTTGTGCTGCCTGGGAACCCACTGAAGCACTTTAAGCAGCATTACATCTGGCTCAACAGCAGCCAGAAGCCTAAAAGGCTACTCTTCCAGGGGAGGGGGTGGGAAACACCAAGGGTTGAAATTACTCTGTCAAAACTAATGATGTGTGTCAAGCTCTCTAAGATTAGGACAGAGAACGAGTTTTACAGGTGGTGCTGAAACATCTTAGGTATTTGTCAGACCACATTGGGGATGAATAGCTTTCAGAGAGCTTTTTCTCTTTCACTCACTTCCATTAACAACAAAAGCGTCTCATCTAACGGTGTATCTTGAGCACAGATTGCTCAGAGTCTTGTCAATGGCACCTCCACAGCCCTCATTCAGAAGTAACTCTCAGGAACACAAAAATCTCAGTAAAAGAATAGGTCTGTCTCCTTATTTCTCTCTTCTTTCAGTAAATGTGATCAAGCTTCTCCCCAGTTTCAACAGATTTATAACTTTCCTCTCCAGCCCATGAGATACGTACAGCATGCACTATGCAAAACTGATGAATTGTCAGATACCCTACCAGATGCTTCATGGACTTGATCTTTTTCAACTGTTTAGCGCTCTAAATAATTTACCATCTGGTAGTAAAGCCAGATTTTCTTACGCCAGACTGCTGTCTGTCCCTCCAAAGTTTATAGACCACCTTTGGCCTTCAACAGGATCAAAATGTCCCACTTCCTCTTTCCATGGTTGCTCTGCCTATGGAAAAGTTGTCTGCATTCAATAATTAAAGAGCTTTAAATTGGAATGTTTTAAAATTTTATAAATCTCAGTAGCTGTCATTCTCTTTTGAAAGTGAAAATATTAAAAAGCTTCTCCCAGTGGCTCAGCTTTCCCATTTTTTAAAAGGGACGATGCTCTCTCCCAACAAGACAACACAATACCCAAAGCAAGGGTTTCAGCAGAAGCTCAGCTAACCCTCAGAAGGGTCAGTGCTACTCAGAAAGTGTTTAACCGCAATCCTGAAACAACACTAAAGGCTTCCTTTCCTGGGGCAGAAGGCAGCCTAGGACAGAAAGCAGCTAAAAACCAGATAACATTGGCACATTTTTGCAAAATCTAAACAAATACGAAGTCAGTATTGCTTTGGCAAAATCAAGTACAACAGCAACTGACCAAATAATGCTCCTACAATTCATAATGTGTCTTGTCCCCAGCAACCTCATGCCTCTTCAGCCCACTCTCTTGTTTCTGGACTGATCTCCTGTGCACCAGATGATCTCAGTCCCTTCACTCAAAGGCCTCCTTTAATCTCGCTGCTTTGGCCAGCATCTCACAATTATAATATTGCATTTGGGAGCCCAGACACAGTACAAGAAAGTTTTTCAAAAACACACGTACATTCTCATTTCTTCTTCTGCATCTGGTCCTGGCAATATTATAAACTCTAGACTACATAACCCAAAATTAGGCTGAGGCTAAACACTCCAGATGGCTTTGTAAAAACAGCTTTGAGTTTAGCAAACTAAACTCCTGCCTCTGCTCCAAACTCAGTGTTACAGCTACCAAGAGCTAGTTTGGCAAAAAGCTAGAAAGCAGGAAAACATAACAAAAAACTAGCAATCTTCATTTAAATATATCAGTTTTTTGCTGTGGGGCAGGTGGATGGAAAAGAGGCAGTCTTGAGGACATTTTTTGAAACCTACACGGTTTGATTCTTTCAGACAGGCAGAAAAAGCTGGACTCATTTAAAACAGAGCCAAGAATACCAACAGCTCATATGGTACTAAGAAATTCTGGCAATGAGTATGTCTCACAGGAGACGGCAAAGAGATTAGAAAAAGCAGTCAACTTTAAAGAGTCAAGAGGAATTTCAGACCAGCACTGCATAGCTTATGTCCTCTATGAACTCTTCTGTAAGATAAACTGAACTGAAACAAGTGTCATGTGGGTCACCAGCCAAGACTGGCACAGTGAAAAAAAGCATTGCCAAAGCAAGCCTGCACATTCCAAACCAGGGACAGAAGTACTGCACTAAAATCGCTTCTTAGGTTAAGCTACTTTGCAACCCAAAGAATCTAAGAAGTCAGCACAAAAAAGTTCCCTCCAGGAACCCCTGTACATCCACGGAACTGCCACGTTTTGTGGTGTGTGTGAGTACTGACACTGCCTTTGCTGTGAAACTGCGTCAAGAGACTCTGGAGAAGCTTACAGGGTGGGAAGGTGAGCCCAGCGCATAAGCAATGTCCTTATCTGACCTGGGGATGTAACAGTGTCTTTTCAAAAAGGAAGAATTGTGTTTGTTTGTCAAGGTGGAAACTTCCTGAGCATTCTCAAGGCGAGCCCAAGGATGCAGGTCACAAAACACCAACTGGGCACACCCAGATGATAGCAAAGACAGGGCTGAAACTACACCAGCTTCTCCCAGCACTACTGCAATTTACACAATTACACAAGCAAATTCTCTTTCTGGACCCCTTCTTTCTGTATTTTACACAAGTACCTGAAGAGAAACCAGTGCTCCAGAGGGACCCAATCAACACAATACCACCTGATCAACTCTGGGGTGCCACATCAGTGATGGCCATCATGCACCACATAGAGCAATAAGGCTGCTCTTTATTCTGTTAAAAGTGAGAACAATAACTGGCTACAGCTCAGCTGCCTCGCTCTGTACATAATGCCTCATCTGTGCTCAGAAGGAGGAACAGGAAAACCATGACACACCATATAACTCAAGATCATCATATTGCATACATTAAAAGTTGTGGAAGCAGTTACACACAGGCTAATGACTTTTCAATGTTTCACTTCACTATATTAGTATTCCTTTAGCATAGATTTCTTTGTGCTTTTCTGTGAGAAATATAATATAAAGAGACTTGGGGAGTACAGCAATATGGCCAAAAAAGACAAAATGAGTCTCATTTCACGCCGAACTCCCACATGCAGGGAATGTATTAGAGAGATTCAGTGGGGAGATATATAAAGATGGTGCCAATGGCAACACTAGAATAGATTTAGGGAGGAACTTCCTATGAGCTTGCAATACAATAAAAAGGCCAAGAGGTAAAGAAACTGCCACATGAGCAAAGGTACCCCCTCTGGGACCCAGGTGTGAGCAGGCCCAAAGCATCAGTGTGGTGCTCTCAGTTACAAGACTCTCAAACCATCTGGAGAGGAGGGATGAGCAAAGCAATTCAAGAACCAGGAAGGATAAAACTCTCTGTCAAGTCACAAGCACTAGACAGACAGGCTAAAGATTTGATAGCTATCTGTAAGTACAAGAAGGATACAAAACACCAAGAAAGGTGTGGAGGAGTATAATTAGTCATGGACACATCACTGTGAGAATGAGACAAAGCCAATCAAAGTGTATGTTGAATATTCTCAGTAAACAGTCAAAATAAAAGAGGGAAACACACCCTCCCCAGAAGTATTTTTCCCAGAAGGAAAATGTTTCATCACCTATTTGGAAAGAAAATAAAAATGGGACAGGAAAAAACAAAAAGAAAACCCAAAATATCCCATAATCTGGGGAAAAAAAAAACCAAAACCAAAACAAACCAACAAACTAATACAAGCTGATTGGCATGGAGCAATATATATAACAGCAAGAACAACTCAGAAGTACTTTTAAAATATTCCCCTTATTTTGATAAAGCACAAAAAAGTGAGAAGTGTTTAGGCACAAGCTGCCCCAGTTGCAGGTCACTGTGATCCTGAACATGCAATCCCAATTTGACCCAAGTAGGGGAGCAGAGCCACTTTTAAGCAGAATACAAGCACAACTTGAATATTCCTGTCACCTTTATTGGCTACATTTGGTTCTGAAGACATTAATTTCTGAAGGTGTCATTGCCTGCAGACAATACTAGATAAGAAAGAGGAATTTTTCCACTGGAACAAGGATTATGAAGGGCCCCGTTAAATAACTATGGAGATAAGTTAAAACACCCACTTAAAATATAGATCAGCCTTGAGCCTCACAAGCCCAGCTATCACTCACAGTGAGCACTAAGCACAGATTGCTGTAGATCACCATACCCAAGTGTAAAGGCTCCTAATGCCTGCTGTAAAGTCTCCTTTAAAGAAGTAACCACTACACATCAGCCTTTCAACAGAGGTCTCCTACATTTACAGAACAGGCCCAGCACGGCATCCAGATGCATGAATTACGGATCCAGAGCAGGAGAAAGCCCCACAGAAAATAAAACTAAATTCACCTACTCCCTAACTATCAGCAAACTCTGCTAATGCAGAAACATGCTCGTGAGTCAGACATTTCCACAAAGCAATAATTTCTGTTCTTCTTCTACCAATTACTGTACACGTGACAATACATTCCCAATAAAAATGACTGTGCTATAAAAGGCTTGACTGAATTCAGCACAACAGAAAACAGTGCAAGGACTATAATCACTAGGTTCTAAGTCCTCTCCTCTAAACCCAATTCCAGGGCATTAAGTTCTGCACAGCCAGGGTGCAGACAGGTGGTTTTGAACTAAAGAGAAGGAGAAACATGGTCCTTCTGGGCTCTATGCTTACAACACACCACAGCTGAGTGCCATTGACTGTACAGCTGTGGTCCTGTTATTCCTGCATCCGGCTCCAGCAGTGCCAAACACACCAGCTCTGCATCTCTCAGAATGATAGAACATGCAAGGCAGGGCAGACCTAAGATCCACTGAGCACCAGAACTTAATTTTAACCGAAACTGCAAGAATGCAAATAATTGACCAGATGAGAGACAATCTGTCCTTCCATCCCTTCAAGGATTTGCATGATGTCTAACGGCTTGAAGCCAAACTAAATCCTAAATCAATTCTAATTCAAAATTAAATCAGTTTCCTCTTTGTAAGAATGCTTTTACTCTACCCACATATCTACTCAGCTTCCTTAGAGGCCTCGGTGTCAAAATTTTTCAGAGACCTCCCAGAATCTAAACAAGCCCTTTCTCTGGCTTGAAGATTTTGACGAACTTCTAGAATTTTTCCTTTGCAGAATCCATCGAAGTTGGACCCTGTGAGAACATGATCTCCCTGTATTATTTTTACAGTAATTTTTGCTCCAATCATAATACAAGGTACATAAAATACTTTTTTGGGGGGAGGTAGGGGGAAGTTGTTTTTTTTAACAAAAAATACCTTACTTTTGCTAGAAGTTCAATTATGTTTTATGTAACACAGCATCCTACTAGGGTCTGCTCACTTAATGCTTTTCAGATTAACAGCTTATTCTAAATCTGCTTTTGCCAAGACCTCAATTTCTGGAATTTGCTTAGCTTTTATATTTAGAAATACTGGGCACAATACTAGTACCAAGTCTTCTGCAATATTTTCAGTGGTTAAAAACTGATGCAAAGTAATAATTTCCCTCTTTGGCAGCACACTCCTCTTCCTTAACCTCCCATCATCCACCAAGACAAATTTTCACACGAGACAATGGCACCAATTTGCCTAAATTATTTATCGCCTATATATAGTCAGCAGTTCTTCAAAGTCCACCTTGGATCTTTCAATTTTCCTTTTATACTCATTTTACTTTATACACTCTACTACTGACAAATGAGAGTTAGGTTTCCAAATTTTCATCTCAAACAGTTTCTCAAGCCTGCCACCTACCTAGAGCAAATTACTCCCAGCTAACTGCTTGCTAATTTATCGGCTTTTCCCAGTTTGTTTTCTTATGTTCCTCTATTGATTTCAAACCACTTCAAGGAACTGATTCACTCCCCCTTGCAGCCTCCCTTTTTCTTTCCTATTCTTACTTTTATCCATTATAATATTAGGGATGCTTCCACTAACTTGTTCACTTTCTTGTAAGTTACCCTTTCTAAAGTTTACCATCATTCTCAATGTTTTCATCTTCTTCATCCCTGTGAGTTCAATGATGTATTCATGCCTTACATCCACCACAGCCATGGCCACTCATGAAGACTTACGTGAGGAGCCCACAGACACCTTCAACCTTGCTGATGCTGCAGCATCTTGATGAAGACAGTAGTGATTAAATAATTCTGAGCAACTCCTTGTGTCTGCAGCTATTTTAAGCCAGGCTCTGGAAAGAACACACATGCTGGTGACAATGTCTCACAGCCACTGTCACACGTGGCAATGGAGTAAAAAATTACTTACTGCTTTGGTCCTGCTCACAGAGACAATAATCCTTTTCCACAGGTTCACCAAGCACACGAAGTGCCAAGTTCTCAAATACATCTTGGCTGCTATCCTCTCCAGACATGCCGCCACCAGCTGGGGAGCAGCACGGCTCCACCAGACGGGATCCCCGCCTGTCCCAGCCACCCCTGTCAGCCAGCCCTAACCCGTGCAGAAGACAGCAGCAGGCTGCCACAGGGCTGGCTTCTTTCTAATGCCATCATTTAGCAGACAACTTATGCCCTACTGGAGGGTTTATGCATCCAATTAAACTTCCTGTAATTCTCATCTTGTGAAACTATGAACATTTTCAATGCTAGATTTTGGAATTATTCTCTCCCAAAGGGCTTCGAAGTTAATTATATCATAGTTGTTATTACTGTCTCAAGCACAGATACTGCTTGAACCCCATTATTGTGTGTGTTACTGAGGGCTAAAAAAGAAGAGCTGCTGTTTTGGTGTGCTCTGGAGCCAGCCTTTCCTGCAAACTGATTCTATAACCTTTGCCCAAACATTATGTGTGCTCAGTTCACATGCAGGTAGTTAACAGAGCCCAGTAGGGTAAACGGACTTATTACATTTATTAAACTGAATTCTCTCCATGCAGAATGCCCCCAGCATCCTGCAGTTTGCTCGCTCTGGAGGCATTTTGGCATTTGGAAGACAGCACCCAGAAATTCCCTCCGCAACTAATAAGCAACAACTATGAAAGCACAAGTTTCATGCAATTGCCTTCTGTATGAAAAATGAAAACTGTTTCTGTAACCTCTAAAGAAACCAAGATGCAATCAAGCTTATTGTAATAAGATGCTAAATTTATGATTATTCCTTTTATTTTTTCCTGCTAGTAAGGCCCCCTAGTTTTGCTTCGCCCAAAGAAAACAGCCTCTGAGGTGGCATACATGACACAGCACCTAAGCCATAATAAGAGATGTAAATAAAAAAGCCCTAGGTGTAATATAATGCATATTGAAGATGAAGAAACTAAAGGTCTGCAAACTGTCAAATCCTGATTTAATGGTAGCAAGTCAATATTAACTCTTAGTACAAGGATTTCTGTTCCTAAGTTTTTATTCCAAACTACTTCTCTCCTTCAGTAGCACCTCAGGCTAAAAATTAAATTCAAGTTTTCTGCATCACATTCTATACAGTAAGACACACAAAACATACACACATCAGATTTTGTCTCACTCAGATCTGAGGCTGTGTGATCAAAACTGTTTGATGGACAAAAATCAATTAATATATTTTAAAAGCCTTCTTTCTTTGCCAAATCAAAGCAGTAGTTTTCTAGTTACTTCCTGTCCAGAGGGACTGAGATAACAGCTGCATCAAGGCTGCAGCAAATCCAAAACTTTCTGGACAGACCAGCCACTTTCCATCTTTCATGCCACACAGCAAGTGCCAGGACTCTTCAAACAGGCCAAAATCTGATTTCACATCCTGCAAGTAAATTCTTATGTGGGGACCACACACAAGTGCTGAGCACTTACAGGCAACAGATAGGAAGGCTCCACATGGCTGTGGACTGGTGCTGCCTGGCACCTTATCAAGGATGTACAACCCTCATCTGCTTCGGATTAGAAAGATGAGAAAAGGCGGGAAGGCTAACAATATTCTGCACATGTTAATGAACCTCTGAAAATTGTCTCTGCCAACCCCAGAAAGATCCAAAACATAAAGCAAAGGTAAACATTAGTACCTCTCAGGTAAGTTGGGTTCATCACCACCCCTACACAGCACTTGCTGCTCCTTGCCTCTTGCCTGAACCTGAACCTCCCACAGATCCTCCTCATCCACCATAAAATCCACGCTAAATATATCACAGGTTATGTGTGACTTTGCTTTTTATATCCAGCAATTTTCTGACTACTAGAAAAGGCATGCTTTCCTAACCAAGGGTATTCAGTGCATGGCAGATATGTAGCTACTTCCAATGGCTTTGTTATTTCTGCACTGGAGAGGCAGCAGGAGATATCAGTTCTCGTATTCAGCAGAGCACACACATGGCACAGACAGAGCCATAAGGGACATTCTTCATCTCTTGGTGGTCCTCCATTACATCCTATGGCTCAAAAAAAAATTAAGTTCTGCAATTCAACCTTAAGTAAAGTATTCAAAGGAAAAAAGGCAAACAAATTTTACCACCACAACACGTCTGCTTCTGCAAGACAGTAGTTTGCTTTTGATTTTCATAATTCAGTCTTAAAAAGCTCCTCTTCCTCAAACTTTGAGAGCACTTCCTGTGTGACTCAGATCTTCTAACTTTTGGGCATTCTCTTTTCCAGAAGAATGGTCCCATGCTAACAGTCTGAACCAAAATAGACCTGAATTCTAATAAAAGATCAACCTGAAAAATAAATAAATTATGTACCTCACACAAAACTGCCCTTTTCTAATGGAGACTTCTGCCAATGGCAGATGGAAAGACCTTTGAAAAATAAGACATCCCATATGCCATCTGCAGCAACTTTGAGCTTTACTACTGAAATTATTCACTCTTTCCTTCCAGGCTTTCACCTTTACATGACCTTGAGTAACACATAAAGAGGATAATACATAATGTGCAGCTTCTTGGGATACTATTCAGTAAAACCTAAGGAAGGAAAATTACTGCTAGCTGTTTTCTCAATCCATTCGTGCATTAGTGTGCTGAAACACATATTTGGCACCGTTGAAATCAGATTCAATGTACGTTTTAGCGTAGTTAGGAGGAAAGCTATTTTAATTTGTTAGTTGCCAGAATGTAAAATCCTGAAGGGAAAAAAGCTTCCAGCAGAAAAACAGATCTTAAAGGGGAAAGATATTACCTACTTTCATAAAAAACAAAAGAAGGCTTAAGGTGGACCAGGTTAAGTACAGCTCCAAGAAAAGGAACAGCCCTTTCTTCCTCCACACGGCTGATGCTGGTGTGGGACTAACAACACAAAATGTAGCACCTTGTTCATCAAAACCAAACAAATTAACAGCAGCATAGCAACTCCTCAGCTGCCAAGAAACAATGGCTCTGAAGCTCTTAGTGACGTATGGGGAACATGCTCCAAGTTTGAAGCATTTACCTTTGGATATGCAATGGCACCAGATGTCCAAGATTTTTCTTACCTGCAGACCAACACATCAAAATGGCTTTGATAACGTTCCCTCTGAAAGCTTGTGTGCTCCAAGTCTGCAGCTCTGTGTCCCTCACTTCTAGATGTGTGCCCAGCCCATTAAAGTGGACCTGAGCCGAGGGGTGGTTTTACCCAACCAGCAAGAGCACACAACCCCACGTTCACGCCAGTCCTGTGTTTAGTCAGGCTACAGAGAAGTAGGACAAAGTCATCCGATGCCAGAGCTTGTATCCCTGGCTGCCTGACCTCCAGGCAGTGCATGGATTCTGCATCACTCAAACCTGCTTTGGTTTTACCCTTGTGGGTTTTAATAATTATGCACATACACAGAGAGCTTGCAATCAGTGTACCCTGAATTAAATTTTAACCAATAAATGAAGTATTAAAAGCCACAAAATTTTTTATAACATTTTAATTGTGTATTACAGAACTCATCTGGTAACACCTAATTATAATTCTAAATGAGCATCAATTAACAAGCTATTTTACGGTGCCTAAGTCCAAAATAAACAAGGTCAGGACAGTCCTGCAGAAGGAGCTGCTAGTATGCACACTGCAGAAGGGAGGCCAGTCTATGCTTGGAATGTACTCATCCCACAATTTCTGCATCAAACACTGAATTTTAGAAAGTGTAGGGAATATCACTCATCATGTACAGGACTTGCTGTATCACTGGATCCTTGTCAAGAAATGGGCAGCTCTGCTCCTCACATACCACCCACAACGCCAGTGTGAAATTCACATGAAGTGACACACACCAACACAGTGTCCCTGATGGGGAAGGTCAGGGAAGGTCCAGTAGAATCAAGTGCTCTCACCCATCTCATGTAGCAAAGATCCCAAAATGGGATGGGTTGAGGACAGACCAATGAAGAAGTCTCTCCTCTTCACACAGAAGCTGTAACACTCCCTGTAGTAAAGGCAGCCCATCTATTGCTTGAAAAAAATCAGTTAATCTTTCAGAATCATCCACCACTTTTGAGCAGGAGAAAGGTAGATACTGTAGACAGATCCACAGATTTCATGGTAGAAATTCTAGGACATTCCCCACTGACCCGGATGCTCTTCCAGAAACTTCTTGGAAGAATCTTGCCTCTTTACTCCACTGCTAGTAAGCCAAGTCTTTCTACCTGGTAAGCATCCAGTAAGTGTTCCAGAAATAGTTCCAGCAGAGAAGTACCCCACTAGCAATATTTTAGGGGTCAACCAGCAAAGGTTCAAAGCCCAGAGGCTTTATTTCAGAATTCATTACCCTTTACTGACAGGCTGGGTTTAAATTTTATTTTCATATTTTATCCTTTAAAAAGAAACATTCTTTGAGAATTGAAGTGTGAGGAAAAAACCTCAGCCTAAATTATATGCAGTGTACAAGGTAATTTTCTCTTTTCAGAGGGTAGACAAGATTTCTGAAAAGGGCTTTGAGACAGACTCATGCATCTTTTGGTTTTTCCTTTAGATTTTTCCCGTGTCCTCTGAAGAAAAATGAATCCCAAACCTCTTCCACAAAGCACAGGGGCCATTCCTGACTCTAGAGGAGGAGGCAACAAAACAGGAACTTTCCTGATGCAGCAGGTATCTTCTCTGTCTGAAGGAGCAATGCATTAGATATTCTTAACTGACATTACAGACATGGAAACATTTGGAAAAGTATCAATGATCAGCTTTTTAAGCAAAAGAACAAAGTACCCAAGGCACTGTCAGGGCGAGATCAGCAATCCAACTCTACAAGATGCTGGCAACAGAAAATGTATTTTATGTATGCAGGTGGTTTGTAAGAAATAATTTGTATACAACCCTTTTAAAAAGAATCCATGAAAGAATTTGAATAGCTATCCCTCATGAAGCAGTGCTGTTCAGAATAAAGCTTATTCTGTTCTCCAAGCTCACAGACAACATAATTCCTGACAGATTAACCCCCTGAGGACACCAGCAGTGTAAGTCTGCTTAAGGTGCTGCAGATTCCCCACTGCTCTGGTGTGCTTCTGTCCTACTCACAGAGCACTAAAGCCTCACACCAGATGGGTCATGGTGGTGTAGATCTCTGTGAGAAAGTATCTTAGGCTTGCTCTTCCACCGAGACTCACAGGCTTCAGACAGTCAAGTCAACCTGCATTTGTCCAAATGAGTATGCCTGAGACCTGGCATCTCCTAAGGAAGCCAGGGCGATCTGTTGTCTGACAGAAATATTAAAAATACCAAATAAAAGTATGTCTCTCCCTTGACAGTGTTCATTAAAATCCAATTAAGACTCAGAGCTAACTGAAACAAAGTGACCATCCCTGGCAAATGGGACCCTTTCTGAGCAAAAGCAACATGAGAGCTCCCAAGGGCTGAAATAAACAGTCAGGGCTTTACACATGCAAGCATCCCTCTGGTACCCTTCTTTGCCAGCAAACATGGAAAACCCTTACCCTCTGATTACATGACAAAGGTTTTGGATACACTGCAGTGTCTATCACTTAAAAGTTCACCACTGACTACCAGACATTTAACCACTGCCACATGCCTGTCCTGACAACCTTCTCCAGGAAGGGGATCCACAGCAGGACTGTGCCCCAAGTCCTGTTTGGTGTTCAGCTACAAGATCAATCCTGACTCTGTACCATGGCTGGGAGGAGGGCATCCTTTCAAGGGCCTGGCAAACTCCATCACACAACCTGCAAGTGCCCGTCCCGCAGCCTCCTCCAGAGCCTTCGCTGCCCAGCAGCACCAGCAGTACAAGTGGAGCCAGCAGGACTTCATTTCTTAGCTGTGCAAACAGGAAAAGGAAAGCTGATCAAACCACTGCCTGAAGAGAGAATGCACCAGGAAAACCAAGTGAAACTACAGGCACAGCAGATTCAGAGGCAGCAGCCATCATGAAGACCAAGACTAAATAACTACAGACAGTCCTTTGCATGAACCACGCAAAGCTGATTATTTTTTTCCAAGAGACCAACTACCCTGGGAAAGTGCACCATCCCCAAAACCCTTTCCATCAACTGTCCAAACGAGTTGCTTGAAATTACTGGAGGCACAAGCTGCAGCTGCTTGGCTCTTTATCTTTGAAAGCATGCCACTTGAATTTATCACACTACATGCAAGTCAAACTTTATTTAGCCAAACGAGAATCCTATAAGCCCCCTTTTCCTCACCAGAGAGTGAGAACAAGCAGAACAGCTAGTGCCTTCTTGCTTTACTGAATTCATTATATTAAACCAAAAGCAATGTCATCTTAACTTGAAAGGACTTTTAAAAGAGCTTGAAGCAATTCTGCTGCTGTAGCATTTTTATATTTTGGATTAACTACAAGCCCTTTTAACCCCTCCAAGTTTGTAACAGCACGTACTCATATCCTCCCTAAGCTTTCAGAGCAGCCAGCAATCTCTGAGCAGTTAGCAAGCTGAGAGTTAAAGCACACACCGTGTACAACTATTGTAATTTGACTCCTCTACAAGTTAAAGAAGTCCAAGTTTTAGGTATTTTTGTCCACAAGAAAGGACCTGCAGAATCTTGCAAATTATGTCAGACGTTCCTCATGTCTTCACGTGCAATTTTCCTGATTAATAACCCAGGCTCACAGGGCAATGAAAAGGTCAAAATCCTTCTACAGGCAACAGTGCTAAAATACTATTAAATGTTACCTTTAAAACATTTCCAATTAGCATTAATATAAAAAGATTTCTATCAAGAGATGTTATGCAAATTCATCATTATCATCACTGACTTTTTAAACTGTTATTCAAACAGGATTTTTTTACTTGATTGTTTTCGGGGTTTGTTTTTTTTTTTTACCAGTAGAGTATATCAGAAGGTATAGAAAACACCTTAGCAGCAACTTTCTTGAAATGAAATATTTAAAAAAAACACCCAGCTACCAATAACTAGTTCTGTTTGATGTAGTTTGTCATTTCTCTGGACAGCTGAAAGCCTTAGGCAAATGTGCAGAGAAAAACAGTAAACCATCTCATCCATCTTCTGTCTATTAAACCCTGAGTTTATTCAAGTGGCTTTGAATCCTGAACTACACAAAGTCTTCTGAACCATTCCACGCCCAGCAATTGAATCTAGGGGGCAGAGATAATGCAAAATGTCCTTTATGTTTATTAACTTCTGAAGAAAGCATCAGATAACAAACCCTTTCATCTCAGCTCACACAGGTGAAGAACAGTGAGAAACAACAATGGCCAGAACCAGACCAACTCCAGCATGGCGCTACCAGAAAATCCTTGTCAGGTGTTTGATACAACCCCTGCTGAGAGCACCTCTGTCACTCCTGGGCTGTCTTACCCTGCCTGCGGGGGACACCATTTGCAGAACAACCAAAGAACCATGAGTAAGCGCTTTCAAGCTTTTTTCTGACTCTGCTGTGTTTTCAGAGCAACGGCTGCATCTCGGGGACAGCCGTACATGAGCTGGAGATGAAAGGTTGCCAAGCAGTGCCAAGATATCTCAGACTAATAGTATCTAGGGGAGATGGAGATGGATGGAGTCAAAGATCAAACTGCAAACACTCCCAGTTCAACATTAGTTTGAAAAGGGCTGTCTTTACTCTGTCCATTCACAAAAACATGAGGAAGGAAAAAGCCATTTTTATATACAAAACTGTATTACAAGAGTGCCCTAGAGGCCACTGCAGCATTCATTTTCATACTAAAGTCAATAAAAATACAACGTTCTTATTTAGATTAAACAGGTGCAGCACCAAGGGGTCTCACAGCAGCATTTAAGACCTTGTTGAGAGCATGGCCTGCCCTAATTGAGGCAACCAGCCTAATCAGGAAGCCGACATGGGCAATTTGACTGCAGTAGGTCTAGCCCCAGAGGTCTCATACATCACTGCCTATGTCTCCATTTCCCCTCCCTTTGCTGTCTTTCCTCACGCATTTCCTAATGCTCAAGTGTATATACCACAACAGTTGAGAGGATGCAATTTGTAATCTCAATTAGGCACAACATGAGGTAGCCAAGTTGATTAAGAAAGAAGGGGCCTAAATTAGCTTACTGCCCCTTTACGAGAATTCATTTCTATTCCAGCAGTGCCTAGGGTGGTGTGTCCAGTCCAAAACATAACAAACAGATGCACTCAAGAGAGACTGACATTTTTCATGTGGCATGGCAGGGGAGCTGTGTGCCTGTGAGGGTGCATGCACTTCAGCCTACCTGATCCATTAGCGCATGGTCAATAACAAGCAAAGTACAGCCTTTCCTTCCCTTAAGTAAGACACTTATCTATTACAACTCTACAAGCTAGGGTAATTAATCAAAAGTCTATCATACCATATAAAATGAAAATGGCTCAAAGATGTGTCTGTTCACATCAATTAATTATTAAAGGAGCATTAGCTGAAGCTTTTCACCTGCCATTTAAAAGTTCAGGCTAACATGACATGACACGCACACAACCACCGCAGCACAGTCTGCACCTCCATTTCCCCCACCCAGTCATCCCAGTTGTGCCTGTACCTGCTCTGTTTCTGCAGACTGGTTCCAGTAACACCCCAAAATCAACCAGAGCCTGCCTGCTAGGGATGCTCAGGATGTACAGCTGGGGAAGAGTCAGCAGGTAGCCCCTCCAAAACGGCAATCACAACAAGCATTTGCACATGTTTGCCTGACATTTCCTCTTCTGTTTCAAAATAAAGTCCTCAAGCAACAAGGCAAGGGCTTGGTAAAGGTAGCACAAGCATTCCTAGAAACCACCAACCGTGTTGTTTTCAGCTGTGTTCATGCTGCTGTAATCAATGGAAGCACTTAGCAGTGATGAGCACATACCAGCACGAAAAAACACCCCATCCTTTATGCCATGGTTGTTATCTTCTTCCAGACCAACCAATGAATCAAGATCACTGACTGCACTCAGAGGCAAAGCACTGGGAGGGCTGGTGCTTAATTAAGCTGAAGTAAATACACCCTGGCTCAGGAGCAGACTAGAATCACCTCCACAGCACATAAACCAAGAGCAGACAAGAGCACAGGAGCATCAGACCTGCTCATATTTCTACCACTTATGACCCAAGCTTTATTCTAATTGCACAAATTGAAGAATGATTAGCAGTTGTGTGGACATTAAATGCCCTGCTGATGTAACCAAAACAGATTTGCATTATTCAGAACGATTACATAAGGCCATAGCTGTGAAACTAAAATGAATCAAAACAAAAATATACATTAAAAACATAAAGCATCACCCCATAAACAAGGGGGAATGGCAAAACAGCCTAAGTAATAATTTAAAAGGCACACTCTAACATTGTGATTTCTAAAACCGGAGATGCAGGCACTTTTTTCATGAAACACCGTAAATCCACTACAGTGGTGTTCTCATCCCTTACAATCTCTAAAATTAAATTTTATGGATATAAATACTAATAAAATTCACCCCATCTATGTTTTGCACCAGGCTGCTATGTAAGACTTCATATCCAATTTTATGATAAATTTATATTTCTGTTGAGAAGTGTTATGCACAACTCAAGATCAGCAGAAATACTGGGTCAAGTTAGACATCAGCTTCCATGAGCCGTGGGAAGTGAGTGGTAAGTGCAACTCTGACAGACCACAGCTGCCTGTGCTGAAACAACTTTATAGTACACTCCCTAATAAACTACCAAACAGGCACCAGCACTCCTGGTGTAGTTTGGAAATTAAATAGTAAGCTACAACTTTAAACACTTTTGCCTCACCTCCCATTTCACACAGATGCTCTTCTTCACAGCTTATCTCGAAGCGGAATGGTGAGAAAAGGGGTATCCCAGACTGGCTGCTAGCCAGCCTTTTCAGGCTTCATTTTTAATACCATTACCTATGAATACATTACATTTATTCGGCCTCCACTCACCTCATTAACCCTGGCAGCAAAGCAAGTAACAAATACAGCTAACAATATCTACTTGATAGGAAAGCCTCACATTTTTCCTTAGCACTTCATCTGAAGAGGTAAATCTCGGGAGGTAAGTCTGTAGCTGTTAACCAGCTATTTCCCTCTCCCCACAGAGGAAGAAATTGTGTTTTTCTCTGACAGCAATATATGATAGTACTGTCATTACAGCTGTTTTAGAACAGCTTTAAACTACACTTGTGTTACAGAACTACCTGCCAGAGCCCTTGTTCAAAACTTTCATCTCTCAATATATTGTTTCAATGGAAGCTTTTAGTTTCAACTGTCCAAGTCATCAAGTATACAAAAGAATATGCATACCTAAAAGTAGAGGATACAAATCCACTCACTGCATTCAAAATACAATTCTCAAGCTCCTTCCCTGGGGCTTTCCCAGACTGGATGACTAGATTTCATCCATGCTATGAGACAGCAGCACAGGGCTATAAAATCTCAGAAAAGGTTCCCTAAAAGCAGGGATGAGCCAGTGCATGAGGTCTTGTTAGGCATCCTCTGCACTGGGATTGTAGCCTCAGCTGCTGTGACTCCCCAGATTTTCCTTAACCAGCAGATCTCACTTCTTCTACCTGAGTCCAATAGAGATCTGCTAAGAGTTTCTTTCCAAATGACTTTTAAACATATGCACACATATTCACACGTCATTTGTGTGTATTTCACATCTGTATGCACATATTTCTATAAAAATGACACCGTGCATGTATTTTATAGTGAATGCATTGTGATTTTCTTTTTAAAATCTCCAACACCCCTGTTGTGCTTCGCTTTTCCAGCTGATACAGTGGAGCAGAGTGGCTGTTTTGCCAGAAGCCAAGCAGATCCAGAGCTCCAACCCTGCTTTCAAGTGCAAGAACTCTCACAACCTTGTCAAGTGCCTTCATCTCTGCACCTTGCACTCCCCAACTATAAAGTGATAACACTCTGCCTCCCTGACACTATTTAGTGATAACAGATTTTGAAAACCAGAAAAATAAACAAACAAAATCCACTATGAAACTCTGAAGAGCAAATACCACTGTCTTGAAAACACAGATGCTTATTCCAGTTACCAGGCTCCTATAAAAACAGAATTACCCTGCAAACATTTTCTGCACTAATTTTAATCTTAAAATGCCACTAAAACTTTAGTTTTAATTGCAACAATTTATACCACTACTTTGGAGAGATCTGAATTGTAGTTTTTCTACCCTAAGCCTAAAAATACAGTTTCTTTCTTATAATCCCGTAACAACAAGAGGTTTTGCTCTAGGAGAACAATGAGATACAAAATCAAAATAGTCATCTATCCATTGATAGTGCAGAAACACTGTATTTATTAGCACTTCTACATACTGATTTTAGACTAACCTCTTTCTCACAACAGTAACAGCATAAATGACCATTTCAAGAACACTGTCATCCAAATGTCACAAAACAAAAGAGAACAAATGATACATCTACTTCCCTGTGTCTCCTCTGGCATTTAGAAGCTGGCACATGAGCAGAATAATCCAGCTCCTGTGCCTCATCTCTCCCTTCAATGCCAAGGCAGGCTCCGGGACGGAGTGAGGATGGGAGCTGCACCAGGAGGTCCTGCCAGTACTCCCCATCTCTGCAGCAGTTCCTCCATTTTGCAGAAGAGAGGCCGCTCAGCACACTTCTTCCTAATTACACACCAACAATTATCTGGAATCTCGTTGGACTGTGCATGTCACCTGTTAACAGGGCCCCGTGAAAAAGGGCTAAAACTGGATGTGGCAGATGGAGCTATATATTCTGTCCATCTCTGGAGAGCAGATTTGTAATGCAAAACACTGAATTCAAGATGAGACCCATGGATACAAGGAAGTAATCAGAACCAAACTGATTAAACAAGACCCAGGTCTCAGCACAGCAGACAGAATACTAAACAGAAACAAAGATACCTCGGAGAGGGAAACAAACCATGCATGGAGTCACACACCAGCCCAATCTTCCCTGAACCATGTGGCTCCCTCCTCAAAAATCAGACCATTCTCCTAAAAACTCACCAAGGCCAGAAACATCCACATTCCATTTCAGGCCCGCACAGAGGAAAACCTCGGGTTCTTGAGCTGCCTGTTTTATAATGGGGAAGCCCAGGGCAGTGCTGGCATGATCCACATGGCCAAAAATAACTGTACCTGTTGCACAGCCCTCCAGTTCAGATTTACAGTGCCCCAAGTCAGAGGACTAGTCTGGATTGTTACCCCAGCCTCTCACAACCTGGGGCACATGACATTTCATGCAACTACCACTATCCTAAACCCAAATCCTGTTTGACTTGAGCAAATCTGGACTCAATGTCTTAAAAGAGCAACAACTAATTTTTTCACCTTTTTTTTTTTTTTTTTTTTTTTAATCTTGTCTTGTCTTGGCTCTTTTAAATAGTCTTCTAAGACAACCAGTATGGGAGGAATCCAGACTGATGCCCGGTACAGACATCACGACATGGAAGAGATGCACTACTCTGTATCTGCCCAAGAGATGTGCTTTGATTCCAGCCCAAGTACTGCTGGCTCCCACACCCAGTCACACCTTCTTGCTCTGCTCTTCATGCAGTATTAAAGTGAGTTTTTAAATCCTTGCATTGGGAACTGTGTTGTCCCTTATCAACAGTGATCTGGCTTCACAGACCTCCCACTCGTTTTGCTTCATGGACTAATGGAAGAAAAGAATTAAACAGACCTCTGAGCTCCTGAAGCCTCTCTCTTACAAATACTCCACAGACATATATTTCTCAGCAACACCCTTGCTCAAAAACTCATCAGGAAAAGTATAATTTAGACTTTTAACACTTTCTCCAATGAAGCACAAAAAAACAACCACTCTTAAAGATGGTTTTGCTTTGCTTTCTCTCAGCAAGATGCTTACCCCTTGGACAGCTGCAAACAACCTCATACACTATTCCTCTGTCTTACATCTCCCTGCTAAATGGATGATGTCTCACAGCCTCACAAGAATAAACATATTCTGACACACACCAAAAAATGAACCAACTAAGCTATAAGCAAAGACTGTTTACATAATGCTTTGCAGACACCTTTACATTGTCTGAGCCTCATAGCCAGTTTTGTTTTGAGCTTATTTTTAACCCAAGGTTTAGAGAGAAGAAGAAAAAAACAAACTTTCAAATACCAGTACAGTGCTTGTCCACTTTGCTTTGCTTTTGTGCAAGCAAAAATAAATAAATAAATAGAATTGTCTTATACCCAAAATCTGCTGCTTCAACAACATCAGCACTGCCTGGCCATTACAGTTCAGTGCCTAAGTGAACCAAAGAAACTGCAGTCCACTGTCCCTTGCAAGCCAAGGCGCAGCACAGCCCACCTCCATTGGCTGTGCTGGCACTGACAGCGTGACAGAGCCCCAGGTCCAAGGGCTGGGAGCGATGGCCTGGTCCCCCCTGTGCCCCCCAAAGCACATCACTGCTCCCACACCACATACACTATTTGAAACTGATGCACCTGCAAGCTCTTGGCTGATGTGATTGTAGGCACATGTAACAACACAGTCTTGAAAATATCTAACAGGTTCCCCCCGTAGCTAATGAAGGGGAAAATGGAAGAAAAGCAGCAATAATTCTACTCATGACCTGCAAACACTAATGCCTAATCTTTTTCTCGGGGAGTTGGAGCAATAGCATGAAGAAGAAAAGACAGGCATTGGTGGAGATACCTTTACTCCACAGGCTGCTCCCAAGTAAAGCACCATGCCTTTGTGCCAGGCACTGCCTCAACACCACAACCCCAAACAAGACAAGACTTTTTAAAAAAATAAGATTAGTTATTGCTCTTTCAAGACATTCCTCAATACTGAACACACTGCTCCACTTCTGTGTTCCAGAGCTCTGCTAGCTGTAAAGAAGAGTTAGGACCAGTACTTTGCAATGCCAAGTTCAGATCTTTGGATGGAAGATAAAAAGGAAAGTAGTATTACAGAGTACAGCATGATATCTCTCACATAAATAACTTAAAAATCACCATTTAATGATAAATCTCGTCATCAGGAGCATCAAGCACAGCACGACTGTGCCGAGGGAGTGGGGAGTGGATGAAGGCAAGATATCGTCTCTTTCTTTAAACTTTTAATAAAAATGTAGCAATGAGACTGAGTTTATTTTTGTTAGGAAATATGAAGAATAAAATTATTTCTATTACTAATCCAGATGCTTTACACATGTATGAGTCTAGTTATTTGAGATTCTGCCCTTGAAGTTATAAAAGCATGTTCCTACTTCTTCTTCAAGAGAGGGCATGGCCAGCTTCCATTTAATATGGACAAATATGATTTCAGCATTATTCATCACTTCAATTTCAATAATGAAATGAAAATTATTTCTGAAGCTGAAAGTTTAGAAATCTAACTACCTCCCATTATTTTCTAGTCCTCTAGAAGCTGGCATCCTCCAAGAGATTTAATGGCCAATAAAAAACTCTCCACTCTCCATCTCAAAACACTCTTCCTGTAATGACCAGTTGTCTCCTTGGATAACACAGACAGCAAGATGCAAATGCAGCCACCAGTGCATACACTTTCTGGAAAAAGTACCTGCAAGAGCTCTTCAAGCTGAAAATTTTATCAATCACAAGCCTTCACTGCAGAGCCAATATATCTATATCAATCCATTTTGAGGTTACATCTTTTATACTTCAAACATTTTGAACAAAAATCTAGAGATCATCCAAAAAAGCTTTAAGTGATAGTATCACTGGAAAATCACTGAGAACATTACTGAAAGCCAACTGTCCAGTATCTACAAAGGAGAGGGGGAAAGAAAAAAAAAATTTTTTTTTTTTGAGACTTGACTTCATGGTGCCAAAGCTCTTCAGTAAAATGGGTCAGTACTAGCACTGATACATTTGAGAGTGCAACCATGTATTTTCAGATACTTTAACTTTTACTTCAATGCTTTCAAAACCCATAGCAAGTTCTTTATGAGAAGCAGAGAACTCTTGGACATCCAGACAGGGCTCACTGCTACCAAGGCTTTCACAAGTCCCCAGGTTTTCACAATAGTCTCTAGTGTAACAGCGTATTCATCTCCTGGAATCAAGGCAATAATTTGCTAAGCACATCTTTCTGCAACACTGAGGGCTTAAGCAGTGACAGTGCCTCAGTCCAGTCACCTCCCCAACTGCATCAATAGTTTTGTGCTGTTGATTGGATCAGGGAACCACTCCAAATTAAAAATAAATAAGAGGGAGAAAAAGAACACAATTCTCTTTGACCTAAAGCAGACTCCTGATTTATTACTCTGCTGCTAGTGACAAAACAGGTTTAGAGTAAGAAGGAGGAGATGGGCAGAGACTGGTGAAACCCAGATCATCAGTGCAAGAAAGGTTCTATCTACCATAGCAGCCCAATTACTGCACACTGTAAAACCTCTAAAAAAGTATTTCAAGGCAGTGTTTTGATTGATTTTCCTCTGCAAAACAATCTCCCACCTAGGGTCTATGGTTACATTTCAATAACATCAGAAAAAAATAATTCAAAAAACCATGTCCCTCTGCAGAAAACAACCTTTAAGGAAAACCCCAGCACTCTTCCATAACCAGAACAATACTCTTCCCTCATCAACAACACTGCCAGGAGGTTTAAAACCCTTTGCCAGCTTTTCAGAGGGAGAATCTTCTGGTAAGTGTTGGTTTTCAGCAAATCACTTTCTATTTCTCTCTCAGACCAGAATCACTGCCACATGTTCCCTTACCTTTTACAAGAAACTTAAAATAGAAACTGCAGTTTTCAGAATTTACAGCTCAGGTGGACCAAGTTCCTTCAAGTAGCACATGTGATAAAGATCTATTAATGAGGATAGCCCCTCTCTAAAAAGACAAACCTTTGAGGATTTCTCGCCTTTCTCAGCCATACCAAAGGCTGTGTCTGTGCCCTGTCCTTTGACCTGGGAATCACAATGGCAGTGTGGAGGCAAGACAAGACCTGTAGTTCCCTAACAACCAGGGAAAACCACAGAGAACAACCCACAGGGAGTGGATTATATTCTCAAAAGTTCTTAAAACATTTTCCCATTTATTCTGGGAAGTGGTTCAGAGTTCATCAGAAAACTCTGAAAAGAGCAACATGAGGTAGCACATGATTCACATCCAATCCTTAGATGTTGCTTTCTAGACAAGTGTTCAAGGCAACAAGGCTGCACCCTACTAAAAAGCTCATTTTTATAAAGCTTAATAGAATGTTAAAGTCACGATAATTAGGGCTCCTATCTCATTCTCAGAGCCTACAAATTGCTGGTCAACATTAAAAAAAAAGTATTTTTTAAACTAAATAACCTGGAGAATATTTTGTTTCCTTCTTCCTTTACCAAATGATTAAATAGAGAGATCAGAGGCTCAGGTTTCAGCAATAGATGCTTTATTTTAAAGTCTTAATTCTTCCTGGCAAAACTCTG
Organism: Pseudopodoces humilis; assembly: GCF_049639895.1. Classification (NCBI taxonomy): domain Eukaryota; kingdom Metazoa; phylum Chordata; class Aves; order Passeriformes; family Paridae; genus Pseudopodoces; species Pseudopodoces humilis. The sequence goes on along the minus strand of NC_142209.1, from coordinate 21,155,792 downwards.
ATATGTCACAAGATTGGCTTATTGATTAAAACATGAATATGTATCCCAGGTAACTTTTGCTTTGAAATAATGAGATTGTAATCTGACTTGCAACATAGTTGTTACTCCTGTATCACCAATGAGCACAGTCTTTTATTATCAGCTTCTGAAATCCTTTGCACAATCTGGTTCTTCAGCACTGTGTGGTTTGCACTCACAGTGGCACCGAAGTGTCTCCTCTTAAAATGCCATTCCCAGTTCAACACTGTTGCAATGTATTTAAAAACTACACAAGGAAAAGAAAACGTGCTGCACAGTACAGCTTTCTTGCACTCTGTAATTGACTTAATAATTTCCATAAACCCCAGTGAGAAGTTACCAGTTTGTCAATCTATACTCTTCCACATAGCAGATTTTGGGAAAATGCTTTGAAAAGGCTGATTTACTAATTCTGCCCTAGCTACCACTTCAGCAGCAGATGTCATCTAGCCCAAGAGAATCATCTCATTTAGAAGAGCAAAATGCAGCTAACAAAGCTACTCTAAATTTAGTTCCACCACCAAGGAAGGAACATTTATGAGGACATGGCAAGTTTGTGTTACCAGTACAGGTGCAACCCGAACACCTCATCTACACCAACATGAGTTGCTACTAGGTTTAAAATAAAATACTGAATTATGGATATACACAGAGCCTACTGTATCTTGGTACAATTGCTAGAAACTCCATTAAGGTCATAAACACAGAGATAGCTGACAAGAAGCTCAACAGAAGGATAGATGTTCTCCCAGTAGCAGAAAATGCTCTTAACAACTACCTGTGGGATTATGAAAATAGGCTACTTAAGTATCTGCTGCTATTAGTGATTCTGCCTGCCAGATCTACGAGAGTTTTCATTTTGATTGCATGCTTGGAATGTTTCTTCTTTTATCAAGGGAATATAAACACCAGTGTTTGGGGAGGACAAACAAAAAACATCTCCTCAGCAGGGACAGCAGCCACCCTCACAAGCCCAGGAAGAGTATCAGTGACCTGTGGTGTCAGCGTGTTACAGAGGACACAGTCACTAAATCACTACAGTGGTCACTTGTAAGTGCAAGTGGCACAGACAGGGGTGTCTGAACACAAAGACATCTCCAACCCAGGGACTTCACCAACCACACAAAGAAAAGGAGATTAAACATCCTGGGGAACAATGAAGGACTCCTGCCAACACCACAGCTTAAAGTGCTCTAAGAAAGAAAATTCTGCCTGATCATCACATGTGATCCTTTTCCCTAAAATTACACATTTTTCTTGTATTTGTACACTGATTTGACTTTTTTTCCTCCTTTACTTGTGCAGGAGCTACTATATTCAAGTGTTTACAGAACTTACCGTTTTTCTCACTCTTTCACCCCTGCCATGTCATTGTCATAAAACTCCCTCTTGATTCCAAAAATACTTTATACAACCCTGCTGCGTTCACATGAAGACTTTGAGGACCATCAATAAGATAAAGGAGCACAAGATGCATCCACTAAACCAAAATTATAGACTGCATCTTAGGTTTCTAGAAAACAAAGGTTTGAGTGATTAACATGTAATGATTTCTGAAATTAAATAATTGCAGAGAAACAGTGCTGCTTAAAGAAACCAAGAATTCCATGCTAACAAAAATTAGAGGTAATTATAATGTGTATGTAAAGGGCACAGCATTCTGAGTGTTAAATCACCTTTAATTATGTTTTCTGGATTTGTAACACTGACATTTGAATTCCTAACACTGCACTGATCCTCCATGTTAAATCAAACATGCCAACAGCTCTATTCTGAATCACCTTGAAGGCTTGCAAAACAGAGCTGTGTTTGAACACATTTATCTTTTTCCTTACACTCTTTCAGCTATTGAGTGAGACCACAATGTATACTTCTGGAGTCATAATTGGTCACCAAAGCAACAGCCTGGATGCCAAAAAGCAGGATTTCAACTCGACTGCACAGGGTGGTGGAAAGAGAAAGGTGATTACAATACCTCCATTGTAGCCTTGATCCTGTGACTCAGACCCTCGGTGAACTACAAGTCATTCATGCACTGAATCCAAAATGAGTAACAGAGAAAGCAACTGAAAACAAGACTTTGTTTTCTTTTAACTTCTGTTCCTGGTACTAATGGCCTTTAAAGGGTCTGGGCATTAATCCTGGATTGCAACAAGAGAGAGGAGAAAGATCCCTGCCCAGATTTTTCTCCTCTTTAATAAAATTCTCTAGAAGTTGTCAATTTTCTATTTATTACCAACCCTCAGAAAAGGAGGTCTGCATGCTCCATGGTTAGTGCACAGCACTGACAGTAGATCTGGAGTTCCTTCAGCACAAAGTAAAACCAGACATTTACACACCAGAGGCCTTTTCTCATGTCATCAGCAAACTGTGGCTGTATGGATCGTGAAAAAATACCCACTTCTCATACTGTTATTGCTTAACCCCTTATAAAGAGTTTAGGTTTCTTTCCAGCTCATATTCTGCTATACAAGGACTGAGATGGGATATTTGTTTTCTTTTCCCCTTTCTTAGTGATGGCCTTTTCCTCCCATATGCTAAGGCAGCTGTTTACCAAGTTTCACAATCCAGCTAAAAGAGGCTAAATTAAGAAATTTCCTTTGCTTGCCTCCTCTCTTTTAAAGGTGTTATATTACTCCCTTTGCAGTTTGTGGTTCAAGAACTGCAGCTGTTAGGAAAAAATGTATTTATGTACATAAACACATTATTGAAAATATTTACATTAATTAAACTGTGACACAGAACCCTGTCCAGCTAGATCCCTGGTCACTATGGCTCATCTGTTGCAGAGCTGGCAAGCCCAGGGATGAGGATGGGCAATGTTTCACCAGCACTTTTCCTGTGTGCCCACCCTGCCAAAGCACCAGCACACCTGGACCATCCACCCCAGTGCCTGAGCAGCAGCAAATACCCTTCTCCATCAAACCCATCCACGTGTTCTGCTGCTAGGGAGGAAGGAGAGATGAAGGGAGACAGCACCACCAGAGTCAAGTGTCCCTCCAGGCAGAGGTCAGCAGCTAACTGGGCAAGCAGAAAGACAAGAGCAGCAGGGCTGGGCAGGGAGCTCCAGGAGCAGCAAGGTCCTGCCAGCCCCAGTGCCCTGCTGCCCGTGTTCATCACTGCCCCGGGTGTAGTGAAAGCACTGCCTTCCTGCAGACCTCAGGCTGACAGCACAGCTTTGTGAAAGGTGTCTAGCACATAAGATTTGCACTTCCAAAACCTCCAAGCAACTCCCAGCTGCTCCTTTCAAACCTGCCATGTGCCATGTATTTCCTCTGTTTCCCAGGTAAGAAGAGGGCTGCAGACATCCAGCATCAAACACTGCAGCAACAAAAAGCATCTGCTGTAACAACTCAAAACAACAGAGTAAGAAAGGCAGGTTAGGCTGGCATTTCTCAGTTTTCACTTTGTGATGACCTAAAAAAGATCAGTTTTACCTATATAGATAAGACAACAGGCGACTACCTCACTCCTCTGAGTAATACTTAATAAAGATTTGATTTGACCTCATTTTAGCTGCATTGGAAAAAGGCATCTCAACATCAGTAATAACAAAACAGTTAACACCACCACTCACTGAAATGTTTCTGTATCTGCCAACCCTAAATACCTTACAGTCTGCAGATGGGATGGTTTTATTGTTTTTAAATATACTGAAATGCTTCTGTATCTGCCAGCCCTAAATACCTTACAGTCTGCAAATGGGATGGTTTTATTGTTTTTAAATACACATAGGCACGTACTTCTTAATTATACTTTAAACCAAGAACAAAGGTCAAACATATGCTCTTAGCAAGAGGCAGCTATGCAGTCACTATGTTCTGTAAACAACTCCCATCACTTCAACCATTACCAGTAGACCTTTAGACTTCTGCATTTCTTGGCCCTTTTCATATTGGAAAAACACCATTAAAACAGATTAAAAGTGCTATTCCAGTCAGACCACTTATCTAAAGCTTGAAGAAAATGTGTACCTGCAATGCTCTACTTCAAAACAAATGATAAAATCGACTGTTATTTCAGACTCTTAATCCTGGAAAAAAATATTCTCTCTAATCAGAGACTACTAAATCTACTCTCTCTTCTATTAAAACTACATATTTACATAATCATAGAACTGTTTCAAAGGTGCATTTTCAGGATGGATACACAGAGCCCTCACATATGTTCATATATGATGAATTAGATTAAATAACTTTAATAAGGAAAGAGTGTACATAAAGTACAGTTTTACAATTAACATATGCTTTATCTCTTTTTTCTAAGGTGACATTTAAGCTATATGCACGTATCAGAGCTCTTTATCTCACAATGCCATTTTCCCCCAGAGTATTCATGTCTCACTTCAATAAAATATCAGCACACACGGGCTTGAAACTGGCTTTACCTGCAGCAGAGACAATTCCCAGACTATCAATTTGTAAAAGCATTGGGAAAGCTGTAAGAACAATATTGATAGATGGGCTCTCCCACATTTTCCCTGCACAAGTATCTGCTCTGAAGCCACCTTCCCCACAAATTAGTCTTTGCAGAGTGAATAGACAACAAATCCATTTCGGTCTTGGAGACTTCAAAAGAGTGAGCATGGGGTATTTCAGGTTTTGGGATGGGTTTTGTTGTTCTTGTTGTTGTTGTTTTCCCCATCCTGCTTTCCCTAAAGTAAATTAAACTTTGAACCATGATTTCAGGAAAAGGTAAACTTAGCCATCAGCGCAATTCACTTCTCTGGAATTTCAGTAACATTCAGGGTTTTACTCAGTGTGTAAAATACCCAGACCTGTTTCCAGAACTCTGAAGATACAACCCATGGGCAATGCTCATCCACAACCAGCACCTTGGCTGTTTGCCAAGTCTGGGGACTGCACTATCACCAAGTATATACTTCTGGTTTAAATTACTTGCATCTCATTTGCTTTCCCTCTTTGTATCTGAAGGAACAGACATAGCTTTAGGTCTTCTTGCAAAAAGGTCCTGCCGTAACACTACAAAACTAAGGACAAAAGAATACCAACTCAGTTCAACAGGACAGCATCTGTCCTATTACAATTCTCAGGAGGAAGCCAGGGATGTACTTGGGGAATGGAGCTGTCCACTCCCACCTTATCTGTGGACTGTGGTTTTAACCTTGAGCCTATATTTAAACTGAGGGCTCATATTAAGCAGCAACGAGCACTCCCAAGCTCAGGACATCAGTGTCCTCGGCAGCAGAAGGTACAGCATGTCTGTTGTCATTACCAGGTGTGCTTTAATTACTGCTATTACCAGCAGCCAGGGAAGGGCTGCAAGGCAGCTACTCTTTAAAGAGAAAAGGCAGAGCAGGGCAGCAGAGATTACTCCAGCAACTGTAAATACTTTGCCATCTGCAGAGTCACTGGAATTAAATAACAATTTGGAAAATGCTCATTTATTCCCTATCCACACCATGCACACAGGCACCTATGCTGACCATAGTGCCATGGTATCATCAGCATCTCCAAAGCTGCCTGATCCATAGGCCACACAAAGTAAATACAAAGAAATATAAGCAGAGGCGCACTCATGGGTGGAGCAAAGGCTCACCTATACATAAAAACAAACAATATTTCAACCAACTGTTATTTTTATCCATATGTAAACAGAACCACAAAGAGAAAGTAAATCTTCTGCCTTGCTCTTGCTGTAAAACTATGGGAAGAGAATTATCTAGTGTGGCAAAGGAAGGTACGTTTCTTAAGAACAGAACTGAAAATCCAAGCCCTGCACAGAATGTGGAGTGTGAGACACTCAGCCACGGAAAGGGCTCCTGCAGATACAATGATCTCAAATCTATTAGGCCATTCTATAATGGATACAGCTGTCAGCATCTGCTCTGATGCCAGAAAGCAGTACAGGCTTTGGAATCAACACCAGATCTCTAGGCAGTGCTAGGGACTGCACTGAAAATGCACATGCACAAAATGCACAAAAAAAAAAAAAAAAAAAGGTACATGAATTTCTGAAAAATTCTACAATATGGTACCAGGATCAACAAATTCAGTGAGAAAAGGTCAGGGCAATTCAGCATTTTGGAAAAAATCCCACTTTAGTCTCTGTCCTGGCTGTGGACCAAAAGGCAGCAATGCCAAGTGCTGTCTGCCAGGCCAGGAGAGGCAAGGAGACCCTCCCCTACCCCCTGCCTGGGGGCAGCAGGGACCTGCAGCCAGCTGTGGCTGGGGAAGGAGGTGTGACAGCCAGGGCAGCTCCAGGGACATGCAGAGGGGTGAGAGCTCCTGGACCATTAAGGGAAGCCTTGCTTTTGCCACCAAAATTAGCATGTTAGAATAACTGAAATTCAGAGACTCTCTCCTGTTTCTGAGCAGGGATCAGGGGTTTTTCTCTTCACTAGAAATGACTTACTCTGATCTGATTCAGCTTTTGGAAGACAGTGAAAAGCCCTGACTTCCAAACAAGTAAGTTTAACAGATCTGTGCTTCAAAGTAGGTGGGTTAAACTACAAAGAATTATTCATTCTCCACAGTTACTGGCCACTGCCATTCCTTTAACACTGGGATACCCATCTAACACATACAGACATCAATATACATTAATTTAATCCACAGGTCCCTCTGCCCCCGGATAAAAGGCCAACTTTAACCCTATGCTGCTGCTGGAAGGACAAGAAAAGCTCTGCAGGAGCAATGGAAAGACCTTGTTTCTTCACCTGAAAGCACCCATAATTAGGAAGTGATGGATGTTGCTAGTAAAAGTGAGTGATGTTTTTCAGGAGGTCTCTCATCTGTAACTGCACTGTTTTCAGATAAAATAACCCTTTCTGTCAGGCAGTGTCAGGAATGTCTACAGCCTATCAGTCACTGCTATCCAACAAAAAATATGACATTTTTGTCATAGTATCTGTAGTGTACACTGTATCAGCCCTCCCTCATTGTGTGCCTCATCAGTCAGGGTCTCCACCCTGGCAATACCAATAATTGGTGCTCCTGAGACACACAGATAAAGTGAAATTTTAAAAAACCTCAATGCCATTGCATGTGTTACACAACTCCTTTCGAACAAAACACCTTTTATAAGCACGTAAAATCATATTTGCCATCTGGACTTAATGACTATCAAGCAAAACTCAGGAGGAAGACCCGCTACTGCTGCATGCTGGCCTACAAAGCGGAACCACCACAAGAAATAGCTTGGAAGGAACTCAACAAGATAAGCGGGATCATTTCCAACTCGGACACCATAAAATTTCACACTGTAACAACTTCATTTACAAGACTTTGACAAACATTAAACAAGGAGAGCAAATATCTAACACAATTAACTGAGATTACACATATGGCCTAAAGTCTCCGTGCCACTGTGCAAGTGCCAGGAGAGACTGTCCCAATAGGGAAAATGGGGCAGCTCTGTAACTAAGTGCCCCTACAGACTGTCACAGCATCACAGAAAATAAACCCTGCACCACCACAGCTCTGAACAAGGCAGCGTCGTCAGCTTTACAGCATGGCTTCAACAACAAAATAAAACCAAAATCCCCATCAACATGATTAAGGAAATGGGACAGATGAGCTAGACAGACCGTGAGCCTTTGGGAATTCTTTATGTGATCCCTGTCAAGCATCCTGGCTATGTTTTTAACTGATTAAATCAGACCTTGACAGAAAACTTAAGGGTCAATTTCTCAATATTCTAATATTTGCATGGAATTCTTGCTAAGGTTCTTGCAACAGATGACCACTCTGATGACAACACACTCCCTTTCTACAGGTCACCTTACAAAATTCAATGGAGCTTGAGAGTTGATGTTTCATTACCTAAAAAAAATTCTTGATCTTTAAACACAATGTATATTAATATTTAACCACTGCATGTTAGAGATTACATATCACTATTACAAGCTCATAGCTATTACTTTTGAAAAAATACTTTGCAAAAACACTAAGAAAAAAATAGATGCCGATGTCACTGATCACATGTTTTCTATTTATTGTGATGGGAAATAATCAGCTTCTCTGATTAGATACATGTTTATTATATTACAAGGCAACAATTTCCTTCAAGCACCCAATCCAATCCATATGCTTGGCACAAACGTTTCTTAAAGGCTAAAAATATAAACACCTGTGTCCTAGAAAATAAACTGGTGCTTCTAACAAACAAAATGTTGAAGCATAGAAGAAATTTAAACATTTGATTACACTGTTTCCTCTTGACACCTGACTGAGAAAACAAACATTTTTGTTTTATTAAGGGAGGCTAAGGGAAGCAATCCCAGTAGTATCTGGCCCTTCTGAACCACTGATTACCTGGAGAAGCACTGCCACTCACCTGAAACACACATAATACAAAAATTTAATCCTCTAAAGATGAGGAAGGAAGTAGCTTATTAAAACTCTGAATAAAGCAGGTGGGAAAGCACCTCAGCATGTCCAAATCCATGCACAAAGCAGGAGTAACTCTGAAGTCAGACCATGTTGTCCAGAGCCTTGCCCAGTTGATTTCTGAATGCCATCTAAAATAGGAGCACTGCAAGCTCTCTGGACTCTTGCTCAGTGCTCTTCACTCTGAAGCTGAGCTATAGAAACTTTCCTTGCTGCACTCCGTGCACTTTCCCTCTTTTCCTTTCCCCACACTCCCCATGGATAACCTGGACACTGCCATCACCCCACCCACCTGCCCAGAGTGGGTGACCATGCTCAGACCCTCCCTCCCCCATGGCTAGGTAAGCACTGCTCCCCTGGACCCCACTCACATGTCTCCTGCTCCAGTCCCAGCCACCCACAGTCTTCTGCCTGATTCATCTGGTTTTGGCACCTTGCTGGACTTGTGACCACCAGTGGGATTCAAGCTTCCCCATAAACTAGGACCACCTCTTGTCCATCCCTTGGCTGAGATGGCAACTGACCACTTGGTCTCTCCATCCACACGCTAGTCAGACCCAGCTCCAGCAATACCCACTTCCCATCCTAGCCCCCAGCCTACAGCCAGCCCACGTTCCCTGCTGCACCATCCTGGCCACAGCACCATGTCTGGAGCCTCAGCAGCACTGACAGCAGCACCATTACCTTTAATTACAGAACTGGGTACTCCAGACGCAGCTTGTCCTCTCTGCAACTGTCAGCTTGGGTACAGGTGGTGATCCAGCGCCTGTCCCAAAGCAGCCTTCCTGTGCTCTGCAGCCCTGCCACGTCCTCACCGTTTTGTATTTCCTCATTTCAACTCATTAAGTTGTAAGCTGCAGATTTCCACATGCCTTTTCAATCTACCATAGCCATTTAACTCTGAACTATGCTTCGCAGTGCTTAAGCACCTCTCAGTCTGGACTTACTTGCAGATTTAGTTAGCATTCCCTTGTCCACACCAGTAAAGAGAACAGCAAATAAAGCTCAGCCCAAGACAAACATGGGTGTATTCACACAATTCCTCGTGCCATCTCCCTTCTTCCCCTGATTTTCACAGTAACTACACTTCAAACATGGTCCTTAAACAATTCTTTGTTTACCATATTATTAAATACATATATTTCCTTACTCCACAGAAATGTCACGAGGTTTTATCAGAAATTACTGAAGTTACAAGGTAACATCACAGGTACTGCTATCCCCAAGTCCTTATTTTCTTATCCTCCAGATTCCTAGAAACTGATTAAAATTTTTATTCCAATTCTCTAAGCTAGACTAACTAGTAAGTGTGTAATTCCCTGGATCTCCCTTTTTCAAACTGAGGTAATACCATTGCCCTTTTCAGTCCTTCAGGATCTCTCCTGGCCTTCCCAATTTCTAAAAGATAATTGTAAATGGTTCAAAGGTTGCTTGGCTAGTTGCTGATGTACCCTAGGGCAAATTTCATCAGGCTCTGCCTATTTGAATACACCTATCTTATCTCCTTTTTCTGATCTATCCTTTTTCTACTCTGCACTTTACTCCTATCACCTTGTTTAAATTAATTTGAATTAATGTGAAGACACACTCAAGCAATACAATAGCTCAACAGCTACATTATATCCTTTTTTTTTTTTTTCCCCAGCTGTAACGTTAGCAAGAAACCAACTCCACATCATGCACGTACTATGACTATGGCCTTCTAGAGATACAGAAGAACACTTAAAAAGATTGGTCTGAGCTAGACTGAAGATTTCAAATGGTTTAGACCAATCTTCAACCTAGGGTGTCTGAAGGGGAAACACTAAGAAATGTCAATAAACTCCTTGCCTGTGCAGGAAGACTTAAAGAGAAATTCTAACTGCATTTTACAAGGGACTCTTTTTCAATTACTAAATCAACCTGGTTTAGTTTTTTAAGTTAAAAAAAAAGAAAAATAATCCAACACTTCCCCAGCAGATAAAACATCTGATAATCAAATGCACAATTTCCTGCTGATTGCTGAAGTTACTCAGCACTGATCACTGCCATGGGTACTGAATTAGAATGACCACTGGTCCAAACCAGCAAGTCCCGCTCTTCCATCAACACTGACAGGTATCCTGAAGCACATACGATTTTAATGCATCCACCTGTTCTAGCCAAAATTTACCTTTCATCAGCTGGAAATTATCATCCTCATGGCTGAGACGTAGCAAGACACTGCAGGATCACTGCTAGTCTGCTTCTATGCAAAGCAAAACAGACAGCTTTAGATCATCCTCTGTGATTTCTATTTTGTTTTTCAGCAAAATGAACTAGACATGGTTGTGTGCTGTTACCACGTTTCAGCTCAAGCACAGTAACTTCTTAAACTGCATCATTTCCATCCTCAAAGACACGTCAAGGCTCTGTTCTGTGATCCCCCAGGCAGAAGATGCAATGTTAATGGAGATTCTGGCTGTCACTTTTAAAAGCAGTTAATGATTTGAATGCCTCTATTTCTGGTGTACCCAACTTGAAGTTTTTTACAAGGTCCAATTTTCAAGAAATGATGAACACTCAAAAGCTGCTGGGTTGAGGTTCCCACCCCACTTGGTGTTTAAATCATTTTACCCAGTATTTCTACCCAGAAAATCCTTTTGCAAGACTTAAGCCCTAGTACTAGTCAAAAGAAGGGGAAAAATCATATTCTTTTGCTAGCTGTGATGAAAATGCAACAAATCCATGCATTCTTCCAGTTACACAAAATACAGCAGCCTACCCTTGAATATGAATCTGTGAGTATTTTCTTCCAGAGTGATACACTGAAAACCTTCTCTCACAAAATACTATAATCAGCTTTCAGTGAAACCTGCTTTACTGGACATAATATAAAGCTTGATTTCCAACACTGTCAGAACAGAAAACCCACCCCATATTTCCAATCCATATACTGCTAGTACTTGGCCCTACTGCAAATGCCACCATCAGTAATCCCTGTCTTGCTGCCTGCCTCCCCTGAAAAACGGATCATAATTAGCAGAATCCCTGGATCTCATCCTCGAGTTAATGATGAATAAAAACAAGGTATGAATAGAGAGAACAGCCAGAACAGTAAAATACTGCTAAGTCTCTGCTGCTGCTCCTTATTCCACTAGTGGAAAAATTCAGACTCTATTTTAGTCAGAGGAGTTTGGTGTCATGCAATTGTTCAGTCACAGCTCAACAAACCTCATTATTTCAGGCCTCTTTAGAAATCCTGAGTTTTGCCCGAGAGTACGATGGGATGCGGATCCGCTTGCCGTGCCTCTGTGCCCCAGGAATGGCACAGCTGGTGCTCGTGCCCAGCACAGCCCCGGGAGCTGGCACAGGCACCGGGAAGCCCAGCACAGCCACAACTCCGTGCGTTTTAATCCATCACCCCGCTGGGCTCTGCTTCAAACCCACAGTTTAACCAATACTGCCTGGTTTCAGCCAAGCCTGTGCTGATAGTAGAGAGAACGAAACCAAGTTAATTAGAGTTAAATGTAGCCTCAAAGGAGATCTCAGCACCAAAACTCCTTATGCACATTAACTTATATAACATGTATTTTTAATGAGTTCAGCACTTGTCTCGGGTTTAGGAAACACACACATGGGGTGGCAGCTATTCAAAGCCGTTGCGCCAGAGCATGAGCAAGTGCTGACTCTGCAAGATGACAAGGTTATGTTGCCAGTTATGGAGATTCTACTTTTATTGCACAACCCTCAGATACCTAAATTTAAATTAAACAGGTGAAGTGACAACACAAAAGCCACCTACCAATATACTCATCATAAAATACAAAAGGAAATGAAAAAGACCAGAGGGCTAAAGCTCATGTTCAATTTTGCAAATATGTTTAAATCTTGTAACATCTCCACCATCTCCTGAGCCTCTTTTTCATAAATAAACTTCTGAAAATATGTATCCCTGTAGACAGCTAAAGCAAACACCTTCAAAGCGGAAGGGAATTTTACAAGTGCAAATTTGGAGCTTTAAACCCCACCCTTCCATCTCCACGTGTATTCTCCAACACTCATCATGTCAAGCCAGGTAAATGGCCAGTAGTTGCCTTTGCCTTCTAGTATATTAAAGAAATCTACTTATTTGTGAGATAAAAGGACTTGCAAAGACTCTTAGGTCCAAAAAATATATAGTCATATATAAATAAGGCTGAACTATGCCAACAAATTCTGCCAATGCCCTTTTGAGCCTGTCATTTAAGTACAGCCAGAAAACTCTGTTCACTGGATTACAGTGAAAAGGGGTAACATAATTATAAGTATGTTCCAGCCAATATGGCATTAACACACAATTAAATCACTTTGACTCACAGAAGTCTTGTGCCAACATTTTTTAGAAATATGTAACCTCTATTACAGAAAACAACCCTTCAATTAGAATACGGTATCGTAATACATTTTCCAAAATGTAAATAAACTAAGGAATAAAAATGTTCAAAGTATTGTAAGAGGACAATGTGACCCAATGACAACAGTTTTACACTTTAAAGTCAGAATGAAAAAACCTAACTGTGTAGAAGTCTCAGTTTCAACTACAATTTCAATGGCAATGCTGCTTGTATAAAATCCCCCAAACCAGGATCGCATAGAAATATAGTATTTCCCTAGCAATAGCCAGTTCTAATGAAAAAATCTTAACTTTGTTTTTCTTTTAATCTTTTCAAGCAGTATTCACTTTGATAATTTTCTTAACTTCATGACTGTAACATTCAAATGGATAGGTATTTTTGTATATCCCTAAAAATGCAATCATACAACAATTTTTGTTCAAATGAATGACAAAAGACTGCTCCAGGACACAGTGTTGTCTCAAAACTCCTGAAAACTTAATCTGTATTCCGCTAATCTAGGTTACAGTTTATCTTCAGGGGTTCTCCTGTAACATCATTCCTTGATGCTTTAGATTCATCCTGATGTGATTGAAAAGGCTTCCTTTTCTTTTTTTCTCCCATTCATCCACTTTGTTCCTAGGCTCCCCTATCCCCTCCCCAAAAATAATTATTAAGGAAATTATTTTAAAAGAAAACCCTACAGATAAACCATGACCTAGAACAGGGTGATTCTACCCAATTTATGTTCCAGAAAGTTGATTTACTTTAAAAGATATTACTGCTTGCCACTCAAACTGTACTTTCAGCCACATATTTTATTGACTGAGTCCGTCATCTTTTCTCTCCTGAAACCTGAGTTTACTTTAAGAATGACAGAATACTTTCCCAGGGTCAGCTGAAAGCATTCATAACTGCACATACCAGAAAATAAGCGCTATAAAACTAAGAAGCCCTCAAGGACAGCTGTTTTGCTGAGGAGCTGAATGACCAAGCTGCTGCCTCAGCTCCCATGTAATGTCACTTCTCCTGGTTCAGTTCTGTCACCACGTAGTGCCCTACCAGGTACTCCCCATCTCCAAACCAAGACTGCTCTAGGATGCTTCCAGACACAATACAAAACAAAATGCAGATGATTAGTTAAGAAATGTGAACTTAGCATGACAGATGCTACCATAATTCAGATACTGTCGAGGTTTGTAGCTTGCCAAGTCTGCCTGTCACCGGGATGTACTCAGCCCTGCTGCCCACTGCAAGCCTGCCTTCATGCTGACAGCTCCATGGGACAGGTGAGCCTGGCAAGGAAGCTGGCGGGCAGCAGGGAATCTGACCTGTCTGTACCTCTGCATCCTCAGCACCTGCTCGTGCCCTGTCTCCTGAGCTAAGGGAGCAGGGGATCCAGTATTCAAACTCTGCTCTTCAGTGGGCACGGCAGCCCGGAGCCTTCCTGCTCACCCTCCTGCCTGCACTCAAGTGCAATCACGCCAACCCAGGCTCACCTCTGGGGAAAACCAAGCATGCCATACAGCACACCAACACATCCTGCCCTGCTGCTGCTGTGAAACAAGGTTTCTGAAAGCAGCCCTCCCATTGCGTTGTCTCCTCATAACCTCTCAGGCAGCACATCCCAAACCCTGAGCACCACCTCCAGCTGCACCTGCCACTGCCCAACCCACACCAGGTGCCGCCAGGATCTCCTCCACAAGGCTCTGAGCCCAGAAGCCCTGGAGCAGCTTTTCCCCGCCCCAGGACCACATCAGCAGTACTTTCAAACACACACACACACAGAGACATACCTACCATGTGTGCTTCTAGCTCCACTTAAGCAGCAACACCAGTTCTCATGTTAGAGAAATCTTGCTTGATTCAAGCATCAGCATCTTAGCTAATGAATTTCTGCTACTCTTCTACACTCAACAAATACCGGGCTGAGTAACATATAGCCTAATTGACTGTTAAGGTCACTGGCCAGCTCTTTAATCTTATTTAGTATACTCTGAGACTGTTCATGAGTCATTAGGGCCTTATTCCTGGGGACACAAGGACACGTAATACACACTAATAAAGAGCATAAATGTGATCTAGTACATGTATTTTACAGATTGTGAAATTAGAAAGATGACATTAAATATTTTTTGCAATGTTATATTTTTAATATTTTTTATGATTTTGCATACAATAAAAATATTTTTCAGAGCCTGCTGGTGTATTCCTAACTTACAACACTGCTAGAACTCTAAGAAAATTCTTTAAGTAGTAAAAGCCATACCTTAAATACCATCTTGAAGAGGAAAAAAGGGCTCAAGGGAGACTTAATTTAAAAATTTCTTACTTAAAAGTGGAAGAAAAAAAAAAGACATTTTTCAAGCTGTTATTCTTTATATTTGATTTTATGATGCAAATTGTAATTCAGTGCACACACGTGACAGAAACTTTGCAATACATTTGAAAGGGATCAGCATCACTAATCAGGTACTGAAATCCAATTTCTGGCAGAATCTGGGAGCTCAAAGCTGCACATTTTAGCTGGCTTGGAAAGATCTTTGAAAAATAAAGTTAAACAGTAATTATACATAAGTGTGCTTGAGAAACTTTACACCTGTCTTGACATGAATCAGACCTTTGCATGGATGATGAAATTCTTGGCATTGCTTTAGGTGATTGGGAAGGCATTAGCTTAGGCAGGGTAAGAATTCAACAGCCACAAGCCTAGACAGGTAGGATAAAGGAGTTACTGACTCAAAAAGGCAGGGCAGCTTATCTGTGGAAGTCTAAACATGCTAATAATTTGACATAAACAGATCTGCTGATATTTTTAGAAAGGAATCTCAACTCATAAGTAACAATGTTAAAAAAAGGACACCAGTATCCCTAATCATATTTTCCACAGGTCCTCCCAGCTCCTTGAAGATTACTGTCACTAAAACTCAGACCAGAGAAGGGAAAAGAAAAAACAAACAAAGAAGTAAAAAAGAGGAAGAAAGAAAAAAAGTCAGAGATAGGTAGCTGGGTATGGGATTAGGGCAATAATGAACTTGTTGGCAATCAGTGTTTGACTGCTGGCTATGTTACAAGACTCCTGCAACCTTTGTCTCCCTCTGCCTCAGATCCCAGTCTGTAAAACCAAGTGATAATATTTCCTTACCTCACAGGAACGTTCTCAGAATAAATCCATAAATGCCTGGAAGACACTGAGACACCACTGTGACAGAGGCCATAAAAATACCTAGGGGAAAAACAAACAACATAAGAATACTTAAGTGACCAAAACAGCAAAGACATTCACAGATTAAAGACACAGCAAAGATTAAAATGTTGCTTAATGACATGAATTCTCCACCCTGAGGAAGAAGCAGTTCAGTTCAGCACATATTCCCATACAGCACACCTACAACCAAGACAGCAAGGAACAATTTTCCCTTTTCTCCTTGCACATGACACAATCATGATAATCCACCACCAGATGCAAGCAGGAAAGATGTTTACAGATCCTTAGCTTAGCCCTCCACGACAGGTATCATATCCAAGACCCCCAATGACAGCAACAGAGCCCCACATACTGACAATGCTCTTCCTCAGCCTACACATCCAATCCTAACTACAGAGCTGAGCTCCTCCAGTAGTTAAAAAACTTTCAGCCTAACACTTATTCCTGAACAGCTTTTATCCATTTGTTTTCATGCCAACATTGATCCAGCAGCTTAAACAGCTTTTCCCTCTCCCTGAAGTTTATTTCCCTGACAATAAAAAATGAATTATACAACCTCCCTGTCAGGGCTCATTTGCCCACCCAAATCAAGCAAGTTCTTGGAGCTTGCTCACCAGTGACTCCCCATCTTTGCTACTACCTGTCTCCTGTATCACCCCACATCTGCCCAATCCCATCCTTGTGACTCGTTGTCACCTTGCAACTGCCCCAAGATGTGTTTCTCCAGCACTTTCAGCTGGTAACCCCCTCCATCCCAGCAGTGCAGAGCAGAAGCTTCTCTCCAAATGCCTTCTAAGGTTATGACCTGGCATGTCATCACCATGGAGATACATCCCACTTCGACTGCTCTGGCTGTCAAGCTCTTTCTGAAAGACACCCTGACCTTTCACAGCACTGACCGTGTCTCCTACCTGTCTGACCTCTGAGCCCTCAGGGCACTGCTCTGGGGTGCCAGGGACATCACAGGGAACATGCATGGTCTCCCTAAAAACATACCTTCTATCTTCAGTGCCAACTCAACCCACAGCTGATGGCTTCAACTACACCACTAATCATACTTTAACATGAGCCAAATGACTACAGCCCTCAGAAGGGTAAGCGATTCAAAATTATGCAAATGCACAGAATACATTATTTAGTCTTTATCATTTACAAAGCACACATTTTGTAAACAGTTTCAGTCCTTTTATGAAGAGTGTGACAGTGCCCTGAAATTAGGGTGTCTGACAGTTGCTGCATCATGTACTGACCGTCATATCCCTGGTGGGATAGGGTTTGCTCCCTTCTGAGGTGGGACATGAGGCTTGAACAGCCTGCCTGCCAGTGCCTCCTGTGCTCAGAGATACCTCCACCAACCCCCTCATGTACACATCCCTTGGAGATCCTCTCACCCCCTCACCAACTCAGCTGACCAGGACAACAAAAAGCCCCCAATTTTATCCATTTCTGAGGGGAGACAGCAGTTCCTTTCCTCCTGGCACTTTGTGTGGAACCAGCTCAGTGGCTGCTCGGACAAGCACTGGAGCTGGCAGGAGGGGAACAGCAACCTCCCCCCTCGTGCTGGCAGTCTGCCCCCAGATCAAACTGGGATGTACTGGAAACCTCTGCCTGGGGAACCAGAATACATTCACCTTTCCAAGGACTCGGATCCATTTAAAACTGTGCTCTAATAACCTTCACAAACAAATATATTATGCAATTTATGTTATGCAGCATTGACTTCAATGACTCTGTAGCAGTGCTTACGCTACTATATTTACTTCTGGCACACACCGGCAGCCTTCACTGTAATTATTCTGAGCGTGCTCCTGTTCTAAACCCGGAGGTCTTACCCTGCCAATATCTATGCACAATGCTCCTCCGTACGTTTTCCATAACTATGACCAAACTGTCCTTCTTTCTTCTATCCCTGCAAGCTCCATTGTCTAGAACACGGAACATAAAGTCTTACGCTTTTCCCCCTTTCACAGAGGGTCCTGATTTTATACCCCAGCACCTCTCTCTCAATATCAGATCACCAACTTCCACCTTCAGCTGTCCCACACTGTAGGTCTCCATCCCTCAGTAGACAATTTTAGACAAGCACCCCGGCACCTCCTGCCAGGCTCCCTGAAATTTGAAGACCACCCTCTTTTAGGCATACACACATCCACCTTGAGCCCCATGGCGCAGATCACTATACTAAATAAACAGAACAGAGATTATACAGATTTGTTTTCTCCCTTCCCCCAGACTAAGAGGATGACCATTTCAGTACTGGCTCTTTCCACTCTCTTCATCAGTCTTTGCTTCAGGAATGGCAGTTGCATCGAGTGGAATCCATCCAGCAGTAAGTGGTTTGTTAATTCCCAGGATACACTGCATACAGAGAAGGATACTTAAGCTACTTAAAAAGCAACCCTTTATTAAAGGCATAAAAATGCTTGAAATTTCTCTAAGCCAACACTTTAAATTAATGACTTCATTTAAATATATCAGTCTCTGCTGCTAATTGTTATACTGCTTTTTATGCATTCTTTCAAACCTATTCCTTGGAAACCCTATAGAATTTGCTATAATTCTAATGCGCAGTTGCAGTCATTCATGGTACACACTCCTGTATTTCACTAGAAACTTCTTTTTCCCAAAACCTTAAGTGGCTTTTTGCATTTGTGTAACAGGGGCAGTTCAAGTCAACTATTCTCAGCTACACCACAGTGACACTACTGCTACAAAAGGAAGAGGAAACATATCACTAAAAAAATAAAAACAAACACACACAAAAAAAACCACCCCAACAACAAAAACCAACAAAAAACCCAAAAACAAACCACCAAAAAAACCCCAAACCACCTCTTCTACATTGAAAATATTAAGATGAGGTTAGAAAATATTCTCAGTCATATTAAGCACTGTTTAATAAGAAACTGAAGATTCCTGGAAATCCCTACCGCAAGAGGACCTGTGCACACCAAAGTGATCACTTCTGCTCTGAATTTCTTTGCGTCTGTTCGTCTGACAGTTATATTTAAAATTTTACACTGATTCAGTTTTGGATGTCTTAACTGACTTTATAAAGGAGATGTTCTGCTTATCCAGGGAAAGGGCATATAAACATTAGGTATTTGCTGTTGAGGATTAAACATTAACAAAAAAAATTAATCAGCAGTGACGAAAGTGGTGATGGCAGTTCACTGAGATAACCTCCTCCGTGCAGCAAGCTGCAGTCTCCATCTGCTAATTTAGGCTGCTGGAGGCCTCGAGTGACGAAAGAGAGACCATACCAACAGAATTTTAGCACACTGCAGTACACACAGCTTCCCCCCTCCCACAAGTTAAACTCGAGGCCATCAAGAGCAGTGGGGAGGCTGCCAAGACTAAGTGCCATGCTGCACGTCCCCTGCAGCACCCTGAACAAGAACCCAACACCTCCAGCTGCACCTGGACATGTCTGCTGCTGAAAACATGAGCACAACCTCCATGGGTTTTGCCAATTTTCATATGCCAAGCTGGGAATATTTTCTGGAACTCTTCAAGGCTGAGTTTTCAATCTGTGGAGACAGTGTTTACTGAACAAACACCAGCAGCCATGAGCTTTCTATGCAGCATCAACAACGGCAAGAAATTCCTCATCTCTTGGTGAGCTCCCATGCTGGCTGATGCTGCAAGAAGCACTGCAAGGGGCCAAGAACAGCCACAACTTATCACAAGAAAATGGCAAATTGTGAAAAACCTGCATCACAAGGTTACCTGCCTAGGCACAACTCCATAAATACCTCAGTCTAACACAGACAGAGGTTAAAAACCTATTATCTTTCCCAAATGACAGTGTGAACACATGTTCAATGGAACACCCCGCCTCACCAAGCTACAAAGTAGATTCTGCTCTTTCAGTTCAACAAATACAAACCACAGGGAGCTTTTTAAATGAAAGCATTATGAAGATTACATTTAGGCAAGTTTGATCTACTGTAAAACACTCAAACACAACATTAAGAGGTAGAACAACCTTTAACACCTGCTTTCTCTTCAAACATAGCACTACCTCTGTGCAAGGTTTGGCACTTAATGGGATGAAATCTCAAGCTAATTTGTATGGCTTACTCCACCAGCAAAGAACACCTCAAATGTTTGGGATCTAGCATTCCACTAATACTGAACTGGATATATCTATAATACTGAAGATATATATATAATACTGAATATTCTTTTAGGAGTGTGTACTCCACAGCACTGCTCAGCCAGCTGCCACCCTGTGGGACAGATCCACACAGCAGAGGATATTTTCATGCTGGTGTGAAATGCTGTGACAAGAGGAGGTGCAGCAGCTGGGAAAGCATTGCATGATCCAAGCAGTGTTGAAAGTCATCATCATAAATATTCACAAGCAGACGGAATTGTTTTCTTACTAACAGCACATTGTTAGTCACAAATATTAATTAGTTTCTAAATATCACCTGTTACTCGGCCCTCCCTCTGCCATGTGACATGGGCTCCATAGCTGGCTTGCAGACTGTCCACACTGCTCAGAGATTTAATGATGTTTCAACTTCCAGAGCTCACTCAGCTACCAGGAGGAGAGGAAGGGAATAATTACTTACTTATGTCTTTCTCTGCTGACCTCTCTGGAGGATGAAACGAGCAGCTTTAACAGCCTCTGAAGGGAGGCTGGTCCAGTCCTCCTCAGATGGGAAGGATGACAACTGCACTAGTACAGGTCTTTGGCATGGAGAATGACTTTAAAGATCCAAACTTCAAAGATCTCAGTGAGGGGAGAGTTCAAACTCAAAACTTCTCCCCAATGGAGGGAACAAAGCTGCAAATGCAATCAGTCGTGTTTCCAGCGATCACTCTCACTTCAGACAAAGCTGAGGCACCAGGAATTGCCTGTCACATCCTACAGTATAAATAAACCACAGACTGCCAGGAGGAAAGCTGTTACAAACCTTGGCAATTTTCTCTGGATTTCTTTAGATCACTTCTTCAAAGGACCTCTCTGTAGTAAGAGGTACAGGTGCAGACAGACAGCCAATATGACAGCCAATTCCTCTTCCTCCCCACCAGCAACAACCTCCTCCTAATTAGGTGCATCACTGATAACATGGGAAAGTTGGGCAGAACACTTATGGAACTGGGCAGAGCACGGACAAAATGCACATGTTAGTAGTACACTTAAGACTGAAGTGACACAGATGAATGATACTGTCTTGTTCTCTACAAACCGTGGATGGAAGATCCCTCAGACCTTTCAAACAGATTCCTCCCGCTCAGTGTCCAGCAGACAGACAGGGAGGATGAGCTTATTTTGATGAATTCAAATTAAAACAAAAAAAAAGAATGGAACTATTTTGAGCCTGGGCTCACACTTCGCCTTCACTGGAAGAGATGAACCTGAAGCATTCTCCTCACAGATGCCAGCTGAAAGGCTCAAGCTCTGAAATGCAGCATTTGGCATTTCCATCATCTCAGGAAGCAGTGCTGCCTTTTCAGTGCAAATGTAGCACGAAGGTTGTTATCCTACAGCTGCCAGACTCAATACCAAGGCACAGACACAAGCTTGTAAGATTCCAAGGGAGGAGACACAATCTATTCAACATACCTTCCTGCAACATCAGATTTTTCTTACCAGCATGATGTCACTGGTACGTCCCAATCTGAATACTTTGTGAATGGTGCTTCTTTTAAGATCTTGTGCATCAGGCTATCAGATCCACAGAACAACTAGAGTAGAACAGCTAAAAAATTCCAGATTTTAGATGAAAAGTAAGAGCAGTTTTTGCTGGAAAACATAACTTCAGGACAATTTAACCTTGTCCTTGCTAAATATGGAATGGGGAATGCAGTCAGGGCTTTATATCCTCAAGCTCCTAATAGAAAAAAAAAATTCTGATGTAGTTCCTGCAGACAGCAATAATCCAGGACTATCAGGATTTTCTCAGAGTTTGGACAGCCTCACATTCAAGTCCCTAAGATTATAAAACTGGGAGGGCAAGGAGCACACACACACAAAGTCATTTTTCCAGTGACTGACAAACACGGTACTCAATTTCTTAGGGACTTGAAAGGCTGGAGCTGAAGTTAAGCTTCACTAGAGCTATATTTAGTTCTGCACAAATACAAATTAGGAAACACTTTCTTCCCAGTTACTAATGCAGTGTGACAGGAAACAATTATTTGCTCAGTGTCTAATGTTACCTTTGGTGAATATCTAGTTCACAGAAATAGTATATTGTATAATAAAGAACAAAGCTGATATTCTACAAATCAATGAGAAAACTTATTTAAGAAGATGAAGAAGCATTTGAACACATCTGAGCTACACTGGTCTTAGCTATGCAGACAGAGTTAGTGCTGAGGCATCTTCTGCTTTGATAATAAACAACCAAGTCAGTTTGTTTTCCAAATTCTACATTAATTTATTCAAGAACTCTGTGGATATCTAAAGAATATCATGGTTCCCCTAAAGTGTAACACAGAGTCGGGCACAAGGACAGAACAATTAAAATAAAAACAAAATCTATCCCTTATGATTTCAAGTGCCAGTTTCTCTCTATGAAAAATGCAATTCTGTGTCACAAGGGAGCTCTCAGCTCAGCAATTGCTTCAGTCTTCAATCTCTACAAAACACAAAAGACAACAAAATGCATGACTCACATGAAGGGCTAGTTAGACCTTGGAGAACCAAGGCATGATTGTAAACAGGAGTCCCACGTGCTTCAGAAGGGCTCAAAAGGCTGCACTCAAGAAATCCTAGGCATGTGGCTGAGAACAAACTGCTCCTGCCTACTACAGCAAGAATGCCAACTAACAGGCTTGGAGTTTCTAGGCCATCCAACACAGCATCCTTGCACACTAAGGAATTTAGGAAGAATACAAAACTACTGCACAAACATGTCCTTTCTTCTGGCACCACCGGGCAATCATGTGCCAAGCCCTTTGCTATAGTGAGTCACATGAGTATTTCTAGAGCTGAAGGAGCTGACATTTCACGTTTGGCTTAACTAAGACCCAGGATAACCAGAGAGATGCACTGAGTATCAGCGTTCTGATGACCTTTTTAGTTGCAGATCCCTTTGAGATGGAAGGCAGATGAGCCCTTGGCACCATCCAAAAAACCATCAACAGCCCAGGTTTTCTCTAGCCAAAGCTGGACTACTGAAATATATGCATGTCTTTGCCTAACCATCCACAGCTTTCTTCTGGGAGGGAAAAAAAAGGGGGCTGAAAAAACATGTGGTTTCTTGGTATTGTCTTTTAAAACATCAGTTATTTTGATAGTCGGTTCTTGAAGCAGGTCAGACATGGCAATTTGAGAGTTCTGGGCACAAAGCAAACAAACCTCTCAATGTAAGACAAAACATTTCTTGAGAATTCTGAACAATCTCTCTTACCTACAAGTGCCAGGTATGACTAAGTTTGATGAATAAGTTACAAGGATTTCTGGGGAGAAATGACACCACTACTCCCACTTGTAAAAATTTAGGAACATTGCTTATGTGCTCTATCCTTTTTGAGGAGCCTGTGGTAAAGGGGAAAATTCATGGCCCAACCTGGGCAACTCAAAATTTGACCAGGAATTTTACTTCAGATGCCCATAAGGTCCCTGCCTATGTTTTACTTGCTACATGTTTACTGTAACAAGGTAATTCCTACATTGATCAGCAAAACCTGTGCAGAGTCAAAGACTTAACTTGTCTATACTGACGGAGGGAGGGGGGCTAATTTTTTTCAGATATATCCAACTGACACAACTGATACTATTTTATCCAAGCACAGCTGTACATCTCATCACCATTTCTGACAGCATTCAAAGGAGCGGGAACAATCACGGATACGCATCACTTGGGTAGAGGTGCACATCAATATTCAGCCCACAGATCTTGCTAGTACCAAAGGGCAGCAGCTACGTCATTTTGTTCAGAAAGGTACCAGATTAAAGACTTTGCTCTATTTCAGCAGTACTGACACAGCCAGGCTTATAGACCAATACATGCACGAGCCTGATAAAACAAGCGGCTGGAGCTCTTCAGGGAGCTGATGCAAGGTAAGTGCATTTTCTCGCTACTTGTGTTATTCCTGTACACGTAGCACTACAGAGCAACACTCTCCATGACTAAACAGGAATAGTTGTTGTCAAGGTTTACTGAAGCAACCTGATTGGACTTCCAGCATCAAGCACACGTAGGCCATGTTCACCTTCTAGTTTCCTAGAATCTTTTAAGTTATTATATGACTCTACATTGCTCCTTGACTGTCCTCAAAAGAGAGGACGCAAAGCAAAACAAGGCTCTAGCTTGGAACAAGATGAACAATTACTCTGGAAGAGACTCATTTTCACTAGAAATCTCATTTCACACCTCTTCTCACTCCTCCAAAGAGTCATCCACTTGCCCTCTTCGTCACAGTGCTAAAATAATCAGGAGGAAAAGTAGGAACTTCCTTTCTGATATAGTTTCTGATATTGTACCTCCTCTCCTCAGAGTACTGAGCTTCTAGACAAATGTATAATATGAATGGAATCATAAAGAACTTCTTAACAGAGGTTTATGAAATGAGAAAACATGGATGACTGGCATACAAATTATTAGCTACTAAGTAATCAAAGGGATAAAGATACATGTTTCAAGAACTATGAGTAGCTAATTCTTAGTAATTAGGATTAGAGTTACTCTTTTTAAGAAATGTACTACTATACATCAGCTTACTGTATCTTTTCTTGTGTACAGAATAACCGGTACTGGAGAGGATGGACCTCTTTTCAACCAAAGTAATACATTCCCCAACCTGCCAATGGTAAAACAGAAGGAGTATTTCATTCCATACACAAGATCTCAAAATCTCAGCTCTCTACACTGTATAAGCCACAGTTATACTGCTGTCCCAGAAAAAAACTGTGCAAATTCCCAGCTAGCTTGGAAGAAAGAAAAACAGCAGAACGTGGATACTGCCACTTTGTCCAGTATGGGCTAGAAAGGAGCACTCTCCAAGCACTGTTCAGTGGTTCCCCACCTCTTCTTTTGCAAGGTTTTAATTCCACATCAAGCAGAGTCCTGCACAGACCTGATTTTAAGGGACTCTAAAGAACTTTGAAGGGTTTTAGAACAAGAGAAAAGTACATGGGTATCTTGTCAACACCAGACGAGTGGAACAGCTCTAGCACTGGGATGCAGAAATTAAGAGATCTGAACAACTTGACTACAAACAAACTCCTAAGAGTGACACCAACAGGACAGACAGCAGGAAGCCAGGACTAGGATTGTTCTTTTGAGGATTAATGGCTCTCAGCTTTCCTTGCTTGCCCAGAGGCATACTCCACAGGACAGCAAATTCTCGCTATGTTTCCCTGTGTTTCAAGAAATGGTATAAAATTAATGCAGTACAATGGAATGGCTTGATTGATTTTAATCAATCACAACTCACTGGATCAGACCAAGCTCACATTAGCGCTGCCAGAAGTGTGTCCTCCAGTGCACAGAAGAGATGATGTTTATCTGTCTCTCTACAAGGCTTTTGAAACAAAGCCTGAAGACCCAAAGAATTCATTAACATTGGAGAATCAGCAGCAATGTCCAAACCTGTAAACTGCTACCAGTAACCCCACTCTATGTGTAATCAATCTTTTAACACCTTTATGTAACATGCTAGGTTTTTCCTTTCCACCTCCTCTAAAAGGGTAACAAAAATCAGAAATGGCATCAGTCTGCACAAACCAAACGTGTTTTCCTTTCAGAGCAGCAATGCTGCCATTCCAGACAAGAGCTGGAATTCCAACAGTCATTGCACTGGAACATCCCATCCCTACCAAAAGTGAGATGCAGCTTAGAATTGAAATACAGGTGTCTAAAGTGAACACAGATTAATACATTTACTCTATCGCACATTCATTACTACAGAGCATCTATTATAGATGCATATATTAAATGTGGATGAATATACTCATGAAGTCTAGACAAGCATATTTACAATTAATAAACAGCCTTCCCCACTCCTAATAATAAACCAAAATTATCATAAATTATAATCCCCAATGAGTGATCTCCTATAACAGAAAGTATTAAAATAAAGAGCATTTTAAAAAGTTATTTACAATACAAACACTCTAGTTTATGCTTAGTAAAATAAGCCAAAAATCTCCCTCAGAAATGCTTGCATTTCAATTTTATATATGGGAATAAAGTACCAAAATTTGAACATACTGATAATAGCATAATAAATGCATCATGTATCTATTTTGCCCTACAATTTCACATCTATACCATCACACACTGAAATGCAAACACTACAACACGGATTCCCACACTACTTATAATGGCTTCATCACCACTGCATGCTCATATGGATGATTAACAGTACCAGCACAGTAACAATAGCCACCTTCGGATAATCAGTTCTTATTTCTTGTAATCACAAATAAAATAAATCCTAATTATTTTTGATCCTTATGCTTATCCACATGCTTATATAAGAGACACAGAATAAAAGAAACTCCCAGATACATGAATTTCTCTTTTCACGTGGTTAAGGATTTTTCCTTGAGAAGTAAAAAAAATGTTTACTTTAAACATATACTTAAATAATGTCCTGACACACTTAATAAAAATTAGGTTTATGTTTCTAAAGCATTACAATGTATTTTATGTATTGTAAATAGGCATAAAATTAAATTAATTTATGTATCAAAAGTATTCAAATTTAATATATGTTCAAAAAAACCTACATTTGCTTGCCATGTCTTCAAGAGAGGCAAATCAGCAGGTTAAACAACTGAAAGTAATACACTAAACTAACTTCTAATAATGACTGACCTTTTGACTGATGTAGAAATAGCTTTTTTCCTAATTTCAGTTCATCCAGTTAATTCAATTCAAATACTTGTTTTGCTCAAAAGAAATACATTAAGAATTAACATAGCATGAAGCTTTGTTTCCATTTTCCAATCTAGATAGAAACACTTAGAGCAAGAGGATGAAATCTGCCATTTAGAAAATTCTCTGGGGCCAAAACTATTTTCCAGTCACTATCTAGAATAAATACCATAACTATTTTAAAACTTGAAAGCCCTCTCTTACCAATTCAAAATGCAGAATGCACTGTTGCTTTTGATTTATGCACCAAATAAATTTAAGAAAAGCTTTAGTTAACTATTCAATATTGTTTCATGCATTTTAACTCAATTCAAATTTGAACATCAATACAACTATATATTCAGCCCTCAATATATGTTAAACAGTTATTTTACTACCAAAAATATGAAGTTGGATGCTTATTTGGCATAGCCAGACAATTATAACATATGCTAAGAAGGCTGACAAAAGGTGTTACCTTACTGTAAAAGCTGTACTTAGCAGTAAAAATCAAGGCAATCTAATAATTACCAAACTACTAATAATTAACCTCCCCTTTGAGAAATGTAACAAAGTAAGATCAAAGGAACCGATTTACTTCAAAGTTTCTGCTTGATTTACATCGTTATTTAAATCATGTTTCAGAGAATGACATATTTATTACAAAGTCGGGAGGAAAAAGTGGAAAGATTTAATGAACTCTGACAATGTTTTCTATTTTTAGCACCACACCAAAATCACCATATATTTGGCAGAAATACTCTTGAAGGTCCTTGAGCTATTCTATTGGTTTTGTAACTGATAGTCTTTAATTTCAGAATACTCAGATGGGATAAAACTCAAGAGTGAGTTATTTTACAATTACTTGGGAGCTGGGAATGCTGAGGCACTTGAATAGATTTCAGCATATCCCTAACCATGCTGGGATTGTGCTCCTGCTGGTAAACTGAAGCTTTCTAAGTATCTCCTCATCCTGCACCAACAAGGAACATCTGAATGATACTTTAGAGCCTGCAGTGGGATTAAGCAAAACATCCCAGAGTTCCAACACAATCTTTTACTAATGAGGGAGAGAAAGGAGGGAGGACAACTTCTTATCACTGTCATGGTATTTTTCCTTTATTACAAGAATTAAGGAGCTATGAGAAATGTACAATGTTAATGTAGACAAATGATTTTTTTTTTTTTTTTTATCTCACTAGTTTTTTAATTAAAACCTTTTGTCATGTCTGCTAAGCAAGTTCAAAGTATTGCAATGTAGCAATGGTAACGCAGAACTCTTGTTAAGCTTGGGGAAAAGAAATATTTTCAACTTTTACCAAATCAGCGACTGTAATTACTGGAGGAATAAATCAAATTTATAGCAGGCAAACACAGGACATAATAATTTTTTTTTTGTGCAGCCATAAATGAGTTTGTTTTTGTTGCAATGCGATAAAGTTTAACATTTTCTGCATGTCAGACAGACTATTTTGGTAATATTCTTTACATTTCCTCCTCATTAAAGAGATGAAAAATTTGCTATTAAGATATTCAAGTCATCACAATACATCTTGTTACTGGATAAGCTTCAACAAAACCTTAAAGTACTTTTTCCTAACCACATTAACACAATAAATGCATAGCCAGAATTCTTACTTCAGAATTAGACAATATTTTATTCTTGCAAAATATCAAGAGGTAGAATTCAGCAAATTATGGCAAATCAGTTGTTTGCTAGGGTTTTTTTGGTATTTTTTAAAATTCTGTTCAGAGTGCTGCAACATTGGAGACAAAAGCAGTTTTGTTTCACTGTATCCAAAGATCTTTTTTCCAATTTAACTGAACTCTAGACAAAAAAGTTTGCTTTTTTTTTTTTTAAATCATGCCATACACTATCTCTGTTATTAAAAAGTGTTTTCACATCTCCACTTTCACTACTAGCCTTTTGTGAAGACCAATTTCCGAGTACTAGGCTACTTTTGCTTTGCCTACTTCTATTAACAAAAAGAAGGAAGCATGTAAAATGGCATATTTGATAGACTTTAAAAGCTTGAATAGCTTACATATGTAAACTGATTATGGTTTGCAAAACCTGAAAGTAATATTATCAAAACATGGGCTTGCTTCGGCAAACAGTGGCACTGCTAACCACAGAAAAGCTCCAGCACTCAATGGCATCAAACCACAGTAGCACACCATGAACACAAGTGTTTTGTTCTTTGTTTGAATGTCAATTTTTGAAGAGTAAATATTGTACATGCACACACGCGCGTATGCATTTGAGCACATAGACAAAGGTTGCCCATAACCAAATAAACCTGTAGCTCCTACTTGAAAAAAGTGCTTTTATGAGACTGCCTAGCTCAAGCCAGCAAAATAGTTTGCACAAAGTTATCCAGAAGACCTTCATTTACAAATTTCAGTTGCTCCTTGATGTGGCCTGAAAAATTGCAATGGAAAGACAGAACATTAAATCCTGCAGGTAGAATGTCACCTCCGGTGAGAGATGGCTGAGCAATGCCCCCACAACAGGAAGGATGGCTGCGAAAACATTTCTGCAGGATCGCTGTGGAAAGACCTTTATCAGCTAGTGACTATAAATTTATTTTCTGCAAAGGAACCTTCTGGCATAATGTGCACAGAAAGGACATAAAAGGCAATCTGTCTGCCAATGAAACTTAAAAGTAAATGTGAAGGCAGGAGAGGCAGTGTATTTTGTTGAAATATGTAGATGTGCCACTTAGATCTCAATGCACACCACCTCCTGACACCAAAGGGTGAAATGTTCTGATCTCTGCTGACAATATTTATACTGAGAAAGCCTACAATATTTCATTCAAATTTCTTAAATGCCTATGATCCTTTCTCCAGAAGTAAGGCATTGGGGTGAGAGTCCTCTGCAAGTCTGGCAAACAGGCCACTGACCTGTGGACCACCTCACCAGCATCACTTGTTTCCATCTCAGCAGCACTCACCAGTCTGCTATCAGAAGACAACTAAGGACCACAGAAACCTAATTCACCTTGTTATCTACAGTAAAAAAATAGATAAAATCCCTCAGCAAGGACCACTGCAGCCTGCACCACTAGCTGGGCAGGAGACCAGTATCACCTGTACTGCTGGCCAAGGCACATGAAGGCCACAACTCTGCTTCTGCCTGCAGACCGCTTAAGCAATCAAATAATTCAGAAAGTTTTAGGTTTTCTCCTTTCTTCTCAATTCTGTCAGATGATTTATGTAACTTGTAATTTGAAATAAAAGAACAGCAACCATGTCCTTTAGGAAAAAAGACTTTTCTTTGAAAGAAACAAAATAACCATCACCAAAATAACCATCACCCTCTTATCCAATAAGGCCCTTAAACAAAACCAGTAACATTCCATCAAATGCACATACAGAACTCTAATCCAAGTTCATCAGATGCACACACAGAAAAAAAATCTTAGCACCTATACAAGACAAGCAAATTTTCTACAAGGCAATATAAAATATAATTATCTAATTATTTTAAAATATAAATACAAAGATTACATAATACTGAAAGAGGGCACGGGACCTATTGGGCAATGGATCTAAAGATACACTTTTAAATATTCAAGCCAGTTTTCCCCCTGAATTTCCATCATCTTATTAACATAAGTTTATACATTTTGTAGAATACGTTTGTGCATTACAATATCTTTTCAATTGTTTAATCTTCCTATTCCTATTTTTTAAACATCCAGCAATTGCTCAAGCCTTTGGGTGTATTTATTTTAATTAAATACAACAAAACCAAGTGAAAAGCTTTTGCATTTTCTGAAAGAGGAGACCACTCAGAATTTTCCTCCATGTGTCGCAATAGAGATCTGTCAGATACATCCCCAGAGTAACCCTGCAAAGACAATAGCTGTGCCAGCAGCAATTTGTCTGCATTGTGAATGCAAACATTTAACAAACAAAATAAAACAAAGAGTAATTTAATATTTGTATTGTGTTTGCACAAAGAAGTGCTGATCAGAACAAATACTGAATGCCCAGGGTAGCACCTTCCTCCCTGCATCCATACGAGGGCACACTCCCAGACCCCAGATGCAATGGGGGACAGACAAGGACTGGGACAGACTGGCACTCCAGCTATATACAGTTCAACTTTATCTCTTTTTGAGCAATCAAAAGCATCTGCTTTTATTCCACTAAGATGGATATTGTCATATTTTGACAGAAGGCCTGTCAAATCCCAAGTGAGACTGCACACCAGGTCGCCTCATCCATGTGCTGTCCAGTCCTCACTCGACCAGTGGGTTGGCAAAGCATCACTTCTTTCATCAACAACTCCCACTGGCACATCTGTTTATGAGTCTTAACACTGCATGCACCAGCCTCCTGGGGTTTCAGTTTTTGTAAAAAAAGTACACTCAAACATTTGGTGAAACTAAATTATATACACAGGGATCAGTCTACGTTCACCTGAGAGCAGGTGAAGCAAGCTCTGCCTCCTCTTTACCCACCACTGTTTACTCCCACTATCAGAACAGTGCAGTTCAAAACACTAAAGATAAATAGAAAGGCTTAAAAGGCTTCCTCCCAGTATCCAGCCAGAAAGCTATCTCCTCAATATTTATGCCTTTTCACAACCAATTTCTCCGATAACAAGAGGCTGCTTTTGAGGTAAACTCCTTGCACTGTACTAGGTAACGAACTCCAACAGCACTACAGATACTCCTAGAAAAGGTATTTTAAAATCCTGTATAGATATGCTGGAACTGCACATGTAAGGAAGAAAACTGGATTTCTGACTTTTACCCCACCAGGATGACAGTGTACAAATTTAATGCAGACAAAGGCAGACAACACTCAAAATGCGCTACTGCTTTGGAATGTTATTTCATAATATTAGTAATTAAAAAAACAGCACAGTGGTACTTGACGAAGATTTTTTTTTTTTTAATAAGCTTATACAGATGAGAAGATTTTCACTAAACTCACCATTTTATCAAAAAGGCAAATACAAATTCAAAATAAATTGCAAGGCAGCATTTTAGGTAGGCTACTTATGTTCACATTTGTGGATTTAGTTATTGAATACAAGCAAAGTTTAACAACAGGACTACCAAATGAACGATTTCACATCATAAAATTGCCCTGTACTTTTTGGAAATAGCCTAGAAGTCTGCTATACCAGATTCCAGACTACTTAGAAATTACTTGTCTTCAAAGTCTGAACAAAACTGAGGGACAAGCAGTACTCTTCTTCTCAAAAATAATTGTCCAAGTGGTGCTCCTGTAACTGACAAAGTATTCACCTTCCCCCTCTCCTTTACACAACTTTCAAGTTATATTTGCTTTAACTCCATTTCTTCTATGCTAACAGAAAACCTTTCTGGATATTAGGTTTCAGCCTCAATTTCACATCTTTATATGTTTCACCTAATTCTCAGTCTTCCCCTCACCAATTGCAGAGATCTGGAGAAGTAATTTCCCAGAGTGAATTACTTATTAAAAAGCAAACATAGCAATGAAAGAGCCCAAACTAGTCTCTGTGCTAGGCCAAAGCAATAATTTCAGCCCTCTGATCTCTCCCAGATAGCCAACAAAGGGGCAATTACAGAGTAACACCAAGGCACAGCTCACATTTTGGGAGGATTTCACCCAGAAACATGCTGCTAATATTCACATTTAAGATCTCCCAGGGCCCTATTACTTCTTTCTTTTTCAATAACATACTGGATTTCTCTAGCATTCAAAACAAAATCAAGTCTCACAAATTCAGATTTTCCCAAAATTTGCTTCCTTTTAATTGTGATACAATTAAATAATATAAAAATTCAAGCCGAACTATTCAGCTATCTACCTGGCCAATTTTATAGCTGTATTCACACCCTGGGTGAATCACATTTAGAAAATTATATATATAAACATGCTGCGACATTCTGTCAAGTTACCTTTAATTATGTCATTCCATCCTTTAAAAATACCTGAAGATAGCTTATACAGTCATTTAGAAATTTAATCCTGGGATAGATGGCTAAAACATGCCAGAGAAACAACACGATCATCTGAAAAGCTTCCAAGGGTGTTACAATTCCTCACTCCCCTAAACCTCAATATATCACATCTTTATTACCTTTGTTTTATGGCTACCCCTTATTATCCACCTTTCTTTCATCCATTCCCAAGCTTTCAGAAGAAAAGTATTTTAAAAAGGAAAACAAGTACTGAAAACTCCAGTAGGGTGGACAAAAATTGTGAAGTATTAACCCAATGAAGTACACCTGACAACAGTAGTGAACACCAAGGCCAGAGGACCGTCCTGCATTCAGGTATCACAAACTCCCACCCAAAGGCCCCTTTCTTTCTTAAAGCTTCCCATCAAGCTAAAAACCAAAAAAGTAAAGATCCACCATAGCTCAGTTTTCCCCTTGGATAAATGGCCAGTAGGCCAGTACACCTCTGTCTCAAATCCTCACCCCAAAACACTCCCATCCCTGCCACTAGGTATGACTGAAGCTCCACCACAGCCAGGAACCACCTGCAGGACTCACTGACCCAGTTCAGGTGTATTTGATAGCAATCCCACCTGCTCCCCCAGTATTAAAACTCAGCAACTGATCTCTAAACCAATCAGCCTGCTCAAAAGGACACACTTAGTGCTGCAAGAACAAACTGTGTTACAGCAGCACTGTCCATTTTACAGAACTTTAAATTAAATTTCCCATAAAAACTCTGCTTCAGATGTCCCTTAATCGGTTTCCTGTTTATGACTTTACACAACCCTACCCTACATACAAATTTGTCAAACACAGTAATTTCTTCTGTAACACTCAGTGCAGCAAGCGCACCCCTATGCAAGTCAAGTGATGACCCAACTCCTCCCACAGGAAAGCCAACAGAATGCTTTTAATACCTTTTTTTTTTCCAAGAGTTCAGTTAACCTTAACCCCATTTCTCTTCCATTTCCAGTTAGATGGCTTCCTCAGCTGAAAAATTTAATTCCCGATAAGACAACCTATCAACCAACAGAAAATGGACTTCTGAGTAAGGACAACCAGCTGCACCAGTGGAGGTTGTTCAATCCTATTTAGATTTTTTTTTTTCATTGTCCTCATAATCACCACAAGATCAGTGGACACAGAAATGAATTAAAGTGCAGAAAATCCTGATGTGTCTTGATTCCACAGGTGCTGGCAGCAGGCTCAGCCTGGCACCCCCTCTGCTCCCAGGGAAGAGGCACAGGCAGCTGCACAGAGAGGCTCCCACGCCAGGCAAATTCATTCAGAAGGTAACTTACCACCCTCTTAATGTGCCTTATAGACAGCTGTAAATTTGCAGCATTACAGCACTTTATGATGTTAAATAATGCACTGCATGTTGCACAGGTATTTTATTGTACATTTTTCCATTTTGAAGACTTTCAAGGATCCTATACAGATTGCACACAGCTGTCTGTTACTGGTAGTTGACAAGTTATTAAAAATTACATTATCTGATCATTTGAGAAACAGAATGCAATAGTGCCGCTGTTTACTACGCTCAAACGTGCATAAAACCGAATGTTGTGGTCCAATTTTTAAGTGCCTACCCTTACAAAGAAATTAGTTCTTTAAATAAAGCTCTACTGCTTTTACAGCATCTGAATGTAAACTACTACATATTCTGCATATAAAAAAAATCCCACTATGAAGAGCTGTACTACAGTGAAGAAACTGCCACTGAAAATATTGGAATTCTCTGGCTTTCCTGTAACTAAAATACCCAAATAAATATTGTATTAGCATACCTGTTTGTGCTTCATTTGCTGATAAGTGTTTGGTTAAGACTGGAAAAGCAGGTAAATTACAAAGCAAGAACTGTAAGTCAGGATACTCCGTTTCCAACTTGTTTGAACTTGACTGTATATTGCTAAGCTCAAGCAGAATGTAAACTGCTACCCTGTAACAGTTTAGATCACATGTTAAACAGCTTTCAAGCATAGTTATTTGTATTTAAATATTGCCTGAAGGTCCTAAACCAAGATCATACCCCATGATCCTGGATTTTCCACCGTACAGTTCCTGTCTTGAAGACGTTATGATCTGATATAGACAAGATGCAACAAAGAAATACAATGAGCAATCAAGGCAAGAGTGGGAAGTCCTCAAGTTAAAAACACAGTCAGTTAGGTCTCTAACTACTGAAAAATCCCTCTAGGCAGGGAGCAAATAAAGAGAAATAGCAGCTACCACAGGAGCTCCCTCCTTTAAGGAGCAAATACTTAAATAGTTCTGAGAAGCAGCTTTGAAATACAAACCCTAACTAGCATTATGTAGTAAGATTTATAATCTTCAACATTAGCAATTTGTGGCAGAGGAATAAAAAGCCATCTACCTTCTTACTATTTTCTAGACAACTGAAAAAGAATTGTTGCAAGTGATCAGTAGCAAGAAATCATACAACCCCTTCAAGTCCTCTTGGTTTGTTTAGCCATTCCAATATATATATATTGCCAAAACACAAAGGTCCCTCATTAAAGGCAGGTATGACACAGCTAGTCTAGGAAGAAGGAATTACAGCCACTCATTTTCACCACATTTTCAACACGAACTACATTCAGCAAGGTTTCTCCCTGCCTTAACTAAAGGCCTCTTTACCAAAGCCATCTAAGGAACCACAGATTTCTGTGAGCACCCTCGCTCACCCATCTTATTCCTCCTTCGCATATTTAAACGTCCAAATTACATCTACAGATTTTATTTGCAAGACTCATTTCTTACCACCACCATGAGTTTGGTAAGCCTAGTGAGATATTCTTCTGTACTAAGAGAACATTGTGAGAAGAGATCTTCCATTTTGGATACTACCTCAATAAAAATTAAGTAAAAATCCCTCAATCTCATATATCCAGTGCAGTATTACAGACACACAGCAATGTCACACTCAACATATGTAAGAAACAAAACTAGTTTGTCTTGAACCACAAATTCAAGTTGTTTTCCATGATCACATTTCTCTTCCCTTAAAGCACACTTCACTGTGACTGATCTGTTCCTCCAGTCTCAGACAGCTGTTTAAGGACTAGTAATGGAGTTTGTCACATGTTACAGTGGAGGATGGAGGGAACCATATCCTATAACTCCAAGCTGAAAGCTTGTCCAGGCCTGACACTGCAGTGTAGAACCTGTCTCCAAGATGAGTAAAGTCACCACCAAAAGAAAACCACCATCAGTGACAATAAAAATTGACATTGCAACATCACAGGTGGAGAGAAAAAAACCCCACAATTTACTAAATCATCACCAAGCTACGAGACCTGCAGCTAAAAAGACTATGCATACAATCTCTGTTCTGGAATCTTTTTATTAGTGAATGCTCATCCTCCAAAAAATATCATCTGTAATACACTGAATCTGAGGTTTGAGCAAAATATATATAATATGGCACTCAGCCAAGTACTACTGATTACACCACTGTCTCGAAAGTCTGCTGGCAAGGTATGCCTTGTTTCAAAATAAATCCTGGAGCCTCCATTCTTTATGAAAATAACATTTTATTTCTCACTTATCTTGAGTTACCAAATATTTACTTCCTTGGACAAGGAGAAAGACTTTCTTCGGGTCCTTTATTCCCACTGATTGGCCATGAAC
Organism: Pseudopodoces humilis; assembly: GCF_049639895.1. Classification (NCBI taxonomy): domain Eukaryota; kingdom Metazoa; phylum Chordata; class Aves; order Passeriformes; family Paridae; genus Pseudopodoces; species Pseudopodoces humilis. The sequence continues at coordinate 21,119,474 of NC_142209.1, read as the reverse complement.
ATGAATATGCATAGCAGTACAAAAGAATATAAAAATAGAAGGAAAGATAACAGGAAAAAAAAACCCCACTACTATCAATATTTGAATAATGAGGCAGCTTTATCTTCATCAGTATATCAAATTATTCACATGGGGTGACAAGAATATATTAAAGCTATTCTGAAGTTGGGCCATTAAATTGCTTAGACAACTTGTTAACCAGTGCTGCTATTAGGAATGCATTCTCACTGGAGGCCTTCTGCAGAGCCATGCTTCAAAGGTTCAATGTGCTGTACATCAGCTTACCAAGAAACACTCTGAGAACTGCTCCTCTGTCATGTAAGCTCAGTGCCTCCAACTAATTAAGCCTACAGTTCATATTCTGAAGATGTCAATGTCCTCCTGCCAGTTTAGCATCTGCACAACCATGGGAAAGGTAACTCAGACTTAAAAGGCAGCCAGGCTACACTAATGAATGCTAGGCTGGCTATAAACATCCTCTATCCCTAAATAAGTTTGCAGCACATTTGGACTGAAGTGTTTTTATCTCAGGCTCCTGCAGCATGCATGATTTTGCACAGATACTCAGGTATGCACATGTACATGCTTGCAAGACAAGTTTACTTGTTACTTTTCTATTAAGAGGAAACTTGGCATTTTTATAGCACAAAGCTGTAAAAGTTCTCCGGAATGCTGATCCTAATCACCAGTGAAAAACTTGAGAGAAGGGTTCCACACCTTGCTCGAAAATAGAGCTGTTCCACATAGACTGGGGGAACAAGCACAAAACTCAAATAGAAACGGAGACAAGTACTGATGGGCAAAGAACAAGCAGTCCAAGAACAAAACAGCAACTGCCAAATTTTCAGTTTCTTTTACATTAAGGGGATGGTTCATTCTCAAGCCCTATGAGCAAACTGGAAGAAAACTGTGTTGCTCAATGCATGGATGAATTATCCAAAACCACCTGGATGGCTTACATCAGCCTTCAGTGACTGCAACAGACATGAGAAAAGGGGAATGAAATCAGAATGCTGAAGGCACTCAGGGAATTACTGTAACTGGAGGGTAAGACCAGCTCTACCATCCTCAATGCACTGCAGCTCTGGGACCCAGAAAAAGCCTTTCAAACACTCACATGGGGTGTGATTACTGCAGGTCTGATAGCAAATACATCAAGCTAAACTGGTACCAGAGGATTATAGAACAGCAAATGCAAATGTCTGTTTTAAAAAAAAATGAAAAACTAATTTTGTTATCTAAATGTTGGCTGATTTGATCTCAGGAATAATGAAATGTTTTAAAACATTTCAAAAGACAGATAATTAGAGACCTACCAGAAAAGGAATAAAAAAAAAAAACAACAACAAAAAAACCCCCCAAAAAAAAAAAACCCAAAGAAAACCAGGATAAGACAACTTGGGTTAACCAGCAGGAATTCATGGCACATTTTCCCAGTATGTTTTGCAAATAAAACACAGTATTTTCTAAACATAATGCGGCAGGTCTCGTTTATCCGGCTATCAGAAAAAAACACTGATGTAATGCAGGAAATAACCAATTTAGTGGGAGAAAAAAAAAAATAAAAAAATAAGAATTCTAAGACAAATAAAGAAGGGGGCTACAGTTAAAAGGTCAAACTCACAAGAAAAAAGAGGTGGTGGTGGTTACTAATACATTTTTTCCCCCCCAAGGGTTTATCCTGAAACATGTATGTTATAATTTTATATAGATATATATACACACACACAAAAATAAAAGCAACTTAAAGACAAAAAGAAAACACTACTGAAGTTTACTAAATATCAGTTTAGAGAATAACATCTGTCACACAGCAAGAACATTGTAAATTTAAGGACAAAAAACAAATACTACACTTAGTACTACACACAAAACGATGCTCTTGAGAAGGAAACAAGAAGAATTTCTGGGACAGTCACATAGAAAATTATTAAGGAAGTAAAATTTGGTATATTAGATGGAGAACAGGTAAGTTACACAGTTCAGAGAAAAGCTCCAGAGAAGCACTTTTGCTTCTTGTAATACATAAGGCTCAACAGAGCTCTGGGCACTCACATACACAAATGACTTCAAAACAAGACCTTACAGATGAAGGATCCTTGAAAACATTTAGGCTAAAAATTGGGCCTTTTTTAATAATCTTGTACTTTTGTATTTTTTTAATTTATTATGAATCCTTTGCCCATTCAGCAAGCAACAGTGTACCAGACCATACAGTCACCCCAGGACAAACAGCCATCAAAAAGAATTTTTTTAAATGGTACTTGACTGGATGACAAGGAGGGCTCTGATGCAATTGCCTGCAAAAGCAGTGGACCAGATGGGACACATATTAGTAAAAGGGGAAAAAAATAGGGAAAATTCTGAAGTGGCATTGGCATTGCTTTTCTCTTTAAAAGTTTCTTCAGCACATACCTTGGTGAAAGAAAAACAGTGTTGGTAAACTGGGAAGGCCAACTACTGAAGGAACCAGATGGTATAGGAAGCAAATAAGTGAATACACTGTTCTCTGTATCCTCTTATCTTCCTAAAATATCAATGAAACTGCCGTTCAGACACCAATTCAATTTTAAAAGAAGGTTTGTGACAAGAAGAGACAGAGAAGGGTGATAGGAATAGCAAGGGATTTGTTTTACTTTGCAGGTCAAAAATAAAAAAAGAACTGTGGTGTCACCCAGTGCCTTCTGCAAAACCTGAAAGGTCAGAAGTATGTCTTAATTCCCTAATAAATTCTCCCAGAATGTTTTTCTTCAGTTACGTTCTAGCTCCTGACATTGACCTCAACATCATTTTTCAATCTGAGCTTCACTTCAATAACACGAAGATGAGGGCACAAGGAATGACGCATTTTACTTCATGGCTAAATTATTTTGTTTTTAATTTAGAAACAAATTTTCAAATCCAATGCAGAGACTTCCCTTAGATCAACCTAATGCCAGAGGCAATGCTCCAACAGATAACTGATTTGAGGGGTAACCATTACAGTCGCATTGCCTCACTCAGACTGCTGTAATAACTCCCAGATAATGCAACCAAATATCCTCCTTGCACAAGAAAACTCACATGTCAACAGCTGGGAACACCAGGGCAGCCTGGATGGCATATTCAGCACATGTGGACTCCTGACAATTCAGTGCTTTTTTCCTATTTTTTTTGCTGCTGAAAATAAGATAATAAACCTAAGAGCATCCCTCTAGTAAAACAAGAGCTATTTAGCCCCTACAAGCCTCCACAACTCCTGTGAGGAATTAAAATGGATTTGTAGAATTTGTAAAGGACTAAAATCTAGTTAGCACAGTCACACTTATGCAGGGGAGAGAAGGTGGCCTCCTACACGCGTGCAAGCCCTGCTGGAGCGGCCAAAGCCCCAGCAGGCAGGCTGCCGCCAGCAAGCCACTAAGTGCCCCTCACATGACACCAAGGAAAAGGCAATTAATGAGCAGGAAATATCAGAATGGGGTACAACGAGAACAACAGCTTCTGATCCCTCAAACAAGCAATCTTGTATTATAGCAAAATAAAAGCTGGTTAAGATTATTCTGTGTTGCAGATCTGTTACTGTTGGTAAATACATCGTTATATTTTGATCAGGTTGGCGTCTCTTGTGGTAGGAGGGAAATAAATTAAATCTTTCCTGCAGCAAATTCCAGAAATGATTACTATGTAAATATTTCCTTATTAATTCCACAGTATGTCTCTCAACACACTCTGTACAAATATATGATGTATATAAGAATTATTTCAACCTCTCTTTTCCTTATTTTAGCTAGTGTAAGTTCTTCTGCTATTCAGAAATAACCCTAATTGAAGTTCCACTGATGAAAAGGAAAAGCAAGCCCCTTAAAATGAGCTATTAATGCTTTTGTATCTCAACCTGAGAAGAGCAAAACATGCATATGATTATCTTCTGCACAAAAATTATGCATTTCCAGTACAAAGATAGTGAAGTCCTTCTACTGCATATAAACCAAAAGAAAAAAAAAAGAATAATCTACATTAATTGCCACTTATTGGACAACACATTTCCATGAACGTTTTTTTAAATCCAGAAGCCATCCCAGGCTGAGCCAGCCCGATAAAGAGCATAAGGGTGGAGTCAGGAGCCAGAAAATGAGGAAAAAAAACCCCACCACAACCTATGTTGATACAGACCATTCAAGGTAAGGTTGGCTTCCTATACAGACTTGCACGCATTCAATCCCTGAAGACTTTTAAACCCTGCAGACACCATGATGAAACACTTTTCATTTTGTAAACACACTTCTGCTTTCCAGGAGTTTTTCTTGTAACAAAAGCAAATATACTCTGCCCGAAATACTAAGTAAGAGTGGTCCTATAGGATCTGGCAAATTCCATCACAAACCGCAAGCAAAAGTGCTGCTGAATGGCAATAAAACATTCCAGCATTTGCAGTCCCTCTTCTGCACCCCATTATAGGAACAACAACACGTGTAATATCCTCCCTGTGCAACAGGAGCGAATGTGAACAACACGTGCATCTGAAGGAGCTGCTCTATGCCCAATACAGTGATTATCAAAAGCAACATTTCAACCATAAGGAGAAGCAAGGGAAAGAAGCCAGCACACCTAATGTCTAAAATACAGCATTAAATAGACAGCTATTGCCAGAACATCCAAACAGGTTTTGGACAGGCGGCTCAAACCCATTTTCATTTCTTCACACCAAGAAAATAGGTAAGCCTGGGAATGTGAATTCCTAATCTTGAACATACCATCTTTGTTTCTTCTCTCTGCAGCCTCTGAACATTTTACTTTAAACCTCATGAATGTGGCAGAAAAAAGGAATAATTTCAACAAGTTAGATGTTCATTATCTTGTCATAATGCTCAAGACTCACATGTTCTAAAAGGCTTCTATTCTTTCCTTTAAATATTTTTATTCAAATAACCTCAAGTGCTGTAGAACCTGAAGTTAAGACTACAATACCCAGAGGGGAACCCATATGTTCTCTTTTCCACCCTGAGAAGAAAATAGGTATTTATATATCTGCATGTCGCAGAAGTACAACCCACTGTGCTCTCCTGTAACGCTGCTGTATTAACCCAGTTGTTGCCAGCATAAGCTAGCCAGAATTATCTGGTGGTCACACCAGATCCAAAAGCACAGCTAAGCCCCCTGCTCTCAAAGCAGCCCACAGCAAGTGAACTGTAGAAACAGTAGCAGTATCAAAAAATCTCTCTGCATCAGTTTTAACAACTGTCAGTTATGGATTTTTCATGTTACAGGATCTAACAGGCACTAACCACCCTCCTTTAACTCCCTCTGCTTTAACATCTGACTGCTCTGAGATGAGTTTTCAAGTATTCCTGCCAGCACAATCAAACCCCTGTTTGAGAACCCCAGTGTCAGTGCACGAATCAGAGACAAGCTTCTTAGTCAGAAAATTACTAGAAATCAAATCATGTTTTTTCCTCCCCTTTTTGTCCATGTTTGTCTTAACTGCACACAGCTAATAGCTCACTGGTGACTGGTCAACAGAGGCTCTACCTGGAAGTCCTGCAATGCTAAGTGATTTTAGCAAGGGACCTTCTGGTAACCTTCCTGGAAAGCTACGGCTGCCGTGCCAGCTCATTCGCCTACACCCACATATTCACAGGCTCCTTCAAACAACTTTCCTCTCTGAGAGCTAATATTGACTCTTCCCCACGTTCTCATTAGGACTATTCTTTATTACAGTTTCTATCAATATGCCCTGTACATTTACTGTCTGCATCTCCTTGCGGTACTCATCAAGCTCTGAAGGAAAAAAGAAAAGACAAAAAAAGGAAAAAATTCCTGGCATCCCATTTAATCTTCTATTCTTCGTCATCAAGGCCAACTGAAGTAATAGGTTACACACCAGAGTCAGCAGCTCATCAAGTTCACATTCAAATGCTTTTAGAAATCTTGATTTAACACCATCTGGTCCTGATGATTTGTTACAGTTCCTTTCATGAATTAATTATAAATCCTATTCCACTGACACTTCAATTTGAGACAGTTCCTCAGAAAAGTCTTCTCTAAGAAAAAGGGTCTAAGGTATACAATCATTCTACAATCCTCTCACATGTGAAGAAACAGTTTAGTTTCAACATTTTCCTTCCTATCTTTTATTAAATTCTCCTTTTACACCTGGAAGCTAATCTATTTGGAAAAGGTTTCAATCATGATTTTTCCTTACATCCATTAATAAGCTGATCCTTCATCTTGGAAGCAGAATTTCCCATTTCATCCTCACATTCAACTTCCCAGAATTCATGCCCTTTCCAAGCTTCCTTGTTTTATGATGGCTTCCTCTTCCCGAGAGATGCCTTCTTTCTTTTAGTACGCATCTTTGGTTTGGCAATACTGGATCTTCCCTTCAAAAACCACTTTTTTATTTGAGGCAAGTATAGCCTCTTTACACACTGCCATTACACAGTCGCCATGCATCCTCCTGCAGCCACTTGAAGCTCTGTTAATGCTGTTTCCTTTATAAAGGAAAGGAGTGAAAGAATTCTCATCTTTAAAATCTTCATGTCACTCTCATTACAGAAGTTGCCTATGACAGTGATGGGGGATTTATTGTTTTAAAACCAAGTAGAAGACAGCTGCTGTCACAGTGGCTTTACTCTACCTCCACCACAAACCAACTGCACCAAGATGTGATTCTCAGGGACTCTCCACCGAGCTGCTCTACAGAATGGTCATTCACAACATTTCATGCAGAATCCCTGCCTAAAACTAGTCTTGACATGAAGGCAGCCCTCATAAGGGTGTAACATGCTGTGTCTTTAGTTCCTACAAGCTTTGTAATCTTTTCACTATATATAGTAATTGCTATATGTGCCAAAATAATTGTAGCAATTCAACTCAAAATGATCACTATTAGATATATCCAGACATATCCCCAGCAAGTATGAACAAAAAAATCAGTTTCCATCTGCTACATCCAGAGAGGTGGGATGCCCTACAATAATTATGCAAGTATCTTCTATTGATTACCTTTGCTATCACCCAAAACACTTTCATGGAGGAAGGCTGAACAATTGGCCCACAGTGACAAGATTAGTAGTACAGAAACATCATCAAAACCTCCAGCTGAGACTGGAGCTGACAGTAAAAAGAAAATACTTCACAAACAGACAAGAATATTACCCACTTCATACATTTCAGCTTCAAAAACCCTACAAATAATAGTGAGATTTGTAGCTACATTGTCCCAAAGACAGGTTGCATGAGAATTACATCATCAGCACTCTTTTCTTTCACTTATTTTTGCCTAAGAGCAAACCATAAAGCTATAGTAATAAAAAATGAAAAATTACTTCTTCCAGAAACTTATGGGCTTTGGTGACTTTATTTGAATTTTTTTGTTTGAGCTGGAAGATTAAAAAAATCGCAAAAGCTAAAAGCAGAAGAAACATATAAGGTTACCCTGTCCCAGATTGCTCCCACCACTTCCTTCCTAATGCAATCACTTACTCCCAAGTTACAAAGCCCTGTAAAAAAAGTCAGGCTAGAAATCAAACAAGCAGAGTTTCTGTAAAATGCTTCTTCAATTCATTAGAAATCTTTGCAAGTTTTACCAAAACAGACAGGAAAAACCAAACCAGTCAGTAATTTTAGTGGAATAGCACAAGGAAATTAATGAATTTATGATAAGGCAACCTCACCAGGGACAGCAGGAAGGTATGAGATAAAAAAAACTTCCACTGTGGAGCGGAATATGATTATAAAATGAGAAAGCAAAGCTGGATCAGTTTTGAAGCTTAATTCTTAGAAGGCTGCTACTGAAAAGCAGGATTCATCAATATGCCTTGCTGTAAAATTATGGCAAAGCAGGCAAATAGCAACCTAGCAAAATCACTAATGTGATTTGTATGGTCAGTAGAGATTGCTTTAAATATCATACCGTGTCAGTAGAAGCTGTTTTTCAATTCTGCATTTAAAGAACAACTTTTGAACATGGCTAATACTCGCTGTCAAATTAGGGTTCAGGTTTCCCCTCCAAACTACTCACACAAAGATCTCTATTTAAGAAGTATGCCAAAAGCTGAATAAGTAATGAACATAATTGTGCAGGGACGTCAGGTAAAACAACAGCAAGAGAAGAAGAAATCATGTGAATCACGTGAGGTCCAAAGGTCTGAACTAGTCACTAAATCTGATGAGAGGTATCCCATTGCCAGAAGCAAGATATGGGTCTTGGAAGAAAGCAGGACCTCTCCTGTGGGAAGGCTAAAGACTGGGCACAAAGGTTTTTCTTCACTTCAGTAGGCAAAAAGCACGAGAGGGAAGGAGGAAGAGACAAAGACCCCAGCAAAAGAAGCAAGAGAAGATCTGAATACCCATCTTGCCCAGAGCAGACGACTTGTCACACCAGTGAGGCACAGGAGCAGCAGCAAAGCAACACTTTGAACAGCCCTTGCCCATCTAAAAGGCAATCAAAGCTGGAGAGAAGTCTAGTTTACAGTTGGAGCCCCCGTCCTGTTTCTGTTTAATCTATTCCTTGTTTGAAAGGTTTTGAAAATACTAGAGGAAATTATTTACAGCACCACTGCTATGTCAGCCAACTGCTTATGCACTTCCATTGACAGTCTTCCAGCAGACACATTGCGAACTGTCCAGAGTCACTGCTACAAGTACAATACATCAAAATTAATCTGGCACCTGCGTAAAATTTGGCAGTCATACTCAATAAACCGTTTCAACCATGATGCAGCAGTGACTGACAACTCAAACGGAATGAGCTGGGTACAAAGCTCCTCTCCACGCCTCATTACAGTGCCTCGCCAGTCAATATAAGCAGCACTACAACTATTGCTATGAGGGCCATTACTCATTACAGTAGCCTACAAAGACACCAAATGCCCTCTGGAATCTCAAAGAGCGCAATTTGCCTGTAAAGTAACGGCAGTAAACATCATATTAAGAGGAGAGTCCCTAGAAGAAAACAGGAGAAGGGATGCTGACATCACCCATGGGTTGCACCTTACCCAAAAATGGGTGACTGAACATAGAGGAGAGCAACTCAATTTAAATTCAGAGAACAAGCACATCTGTAACCAAAGCACCGTCATGTAACCATGAAATATCACACAGACATTCCATCACCCTTTTACACTCTTGACATCTTTGCGTTTTTCAGTGCGTTGCCTTGCCAGCAGTGCTTATCAAAAACCTGAGCACTAGTGGAGAACAAGTCCTGTACCTCATGCCTGTCCATGGGCATTCTGCAGCCACAAAAATATGTCTTATCTGGGTAACTCATTGTTCTTGTTTTGTACAGTACAGCATTTAACAAGGTTGTGCATAATCATTTGAAGGCATGCAAATCATTTTTATTTTGTGTATTACCTAGGAAATTAAGTGCTACCTTCTTCTTTTATCTTGTTAGTACAAGTCATTACATCTTTTTCATGTGCCAAGATAAATTTAACGCATATTCATTGGTTTCTAAGGAAAAAGAAACTGTAGGCATCAAATTACACCTAAAATGCATTTAATTTCCTCTGCTCTTTTAATTGTATGTAAAGAGCCTGATCCTTATCCTTCAGCTTCCCAAAGCTTACTATTAAAATGTTATTTTCCTGTCAATACCACCTGTTTCCCATTTTATTTTTTGGAAAAGCTAACTATCTTTAAAAGATGCCACCTTTTTTATTGACATACTATTTCCAAATTATAGCTCTATCTTTGTTACTAAAACCTTATGCAACCACTGAATACAAAATGGGTTTCCTGGCCTAAACCACCTTTTCCTTTCTGACACAGTGAGGTCTCTCTTGCTTTAATTTTAATGAAGCTCCTGCTCCAGTGTTCATACTTTGTGGGCACACATCCATCATTGCTCCCCATGGGAGCAAAGCACTAATCCATGCCGCTGAGCCAGCAGAGGGAGCACAGAACGTATTTAGACCAAGACTCATAATTGATTCTTAAAAAAAAAAAGAAAAAAGAAAGGAAAAAAAAAATCAAATTGGTCAGAGTCACTGAAACTGCTTGGATTTAAGCAACATCTTCAGAGTGCAGAAGAGTGGGGTGTTAAATATGGGGTTAAAGCCCAGTAACAACACCTCTTCTAGCACCACGAAGTACCAACAAAGCCTTACATAATAATGTATTTTAAATTCTTAAATGAGCAAAATACGTTTTTCTTTTGGAACCACGTTGAACAGTCACAAGGATATTCTCTTTAGGCACTCAGCAGAGTAATGAATTGATCAGCTGCAAAGGCTGACAGAGGGACAGCGGCTGCCTGCAAGCACCACCTCTTCCAAGTGCTCCACTATCTGTCAAGGTCTCGACTTCTGCTAAGAGTCCAGTGGACATCCGTGCCAAAAATAGATCCTGGCAAACTCATCTAAAATAGGCTACGCAAGCCTCCACCAGAATAGGAACAAAGTCACATCTTGCTTTGAGTTTTATTTAAGGAAAGCATGGTATAAGAAGGACAGCAAGCCCCAGTCTTACTTTCCAATGAAAGTTTAGAAATTAGTAAAAAGAGAAAGCAATTAATTTCTTCACCATCTAAAGTCTGGGTACTCATTAGTGCGCATAACTGATGTATTTTGTGATGACCATTTTTGTATCAAGCTTAGTTAATTTGTTTTTCAATAACAAAGTACTTCTTTTCACATAAATGGACATGGTGAGAAAAAACACATATATAACATGCAAATTAGGAAATTCAGAGATGTGAAAGTATGCTGTGGGCATCGTACAAAGAAAGAAGCTTCAATTTACTTGTCTTAGTCTAAAACATTCAAATATTTTTCCTATTAACTCCATCATCAACACTTTCCTAAATAAGTGTGCCCAGAGCAGAAAGGGTAATCCAAGAGGAAAAGGAACCAACCACCAGATATCCAGGAATATTTTGGTGTACAAGAGTATATAATAATATATATAACACCCAAATGATAGGAACAAAGGTTAAGACCCTCCCATCAGAGAGATGCCTCTACCAGGAGTTGCAAGAGCCACAGAGGATTCAGAGAGCATCAGAGCTAATGTAGATGAATCAGTAATTAAGGTTCACATGGTCACTTTCGCTTCAAGCATCCTTCCCCTTCTTTCCTCATTACAACTTCATGCTCTGGATGGAAGGGCAGATTCTGACACATCCCTGCCTCTCACATTCCCATGGCAGAGGTGGATGCTGCCCAAGACCCAGAGCTGCACTCGCCCAGCTTGCAGCAGCCAGCATCCACACATGAGTTCCTCCACCCTCCACTGCTCCCAGCAGGTCAACAGGGGCGTGTCCCATACCTGAGGTTGGTTTTGTTATGGCTTTTTTCTCCTTTTACTTGAAGAAGCAGTGGTGGCCAAGAAGGGTAGATCTTCTCAAAGCTCACAGCACAGCATGCTCCATGCAATTTACAAAAAGGGAAAAAAAGGTAGTATTTTTGAGTGTGAATGAAGCTGTTCCAAAAACGATATAAAAAGTCATGAATCCTTTGCAGGAGACACTAGGGTTGAACTCAAGTTTTATATTTCTTTTTCAACTATGTTTTATATACACTTTTGAACGGGCAGTTTAGTAACTGATGCAGGAGACTTATTTTCCCAATCCAGGATCACGGAGAAAAACAAGTTTTCATCCCTGTTTTCACCTCCTTACAGATACAATGATTTAAAAGCTTTTCACTCTTTGCTGGCTAGAGACTGGACAACTGCATTTTTCAGGAGAAAAAAGTCCTCACTCTTCTGGTCACATATCTGGAGGGAACAAGGCATCTCCCTGGCTTGCCCAGTGCTCCTCAGCACGTGCCAAGAGGGGCTACAGCTGCAGGGCTGCTACCCTTAAGTATTTCTAAGCTGCAAAGCAAAGCTAGGATCCTCCACACAATTTGCATTTTATTCTTTTCTTTCTTCTACAACCAACAGCTGCCAAAACTAACACGTATTGGTGACTCCACAGTCCCGTGCATGGCTCAGCTGCCTCCCCCAGCATGACACTGGGGACATCCTCTCTCAACAGAGCATCATCCTCAATGCCACTCTGCTCAAAACCATCACTCTGTCACAGCTATCCCTAAGGCATTTTCCTTTTGTATTCACCTGAAATAACAACCAGCAGCAACTTTTCTCCTTAAATAGCTCATTCTATTGGCACAGTGTTAAGACACCTTTTCTAACACCAGCTAAATGTCTATGTTTTCTGTATCTATCAATAGTTCTCCAGCGTACAGGCACAGCAAACCATTTTGTATAATCCATTCCCCACAGTTACGGCTTTTAGTGATGCATTTTACCTAATGGCTATTGCCAGAGGCTTTAAAACACCGGGAAGTGGTGGACAGCATTGCCTGGGGTCTCTAAACAGTGTGAAAGCTGTGTGAGTATGTAAATTACAGATTTCAGGTGTCACTGCTTTAAAAAGGAACGGTGACTCTAATCAAATTAGGGCTGATCCCAGACACCCCAGAGACCAGAACAAGGAGCACTATTTCAACTTCACATCTACAGCCTTTGCAGCATCTGTCAACACCAGAGCAAACAATGAAATAAATCTGTGACGTTCCACACTTAAGGAAAACGTGCCTTTGCACTTCTGGCTGTTGCAAACATAGCTTAGATGTGTCTGTCTCTCAGAGTAGACTTAAATTTCAAAATTAATAAACTATAGGCTGTTTTCCACACAAGACCAGATCTATATCCTCTCAAAACACAGCAGAAACAAGCCAACTGTAAAACTGGGGATTTCTCCCCCTCTGCCTGCACGCACACTGTGTACATGTTTCAGGCACTTGCTGAAGGTGCGATTCCTTCATGCACTGAACAGCTCCTGTGATCTGCTTTGCTGTGAAAAATTCTAAACCATGCTCATCTCTTTCATACAACAGAAAACTGTTAAATAGAGTTGCCACCACAGGGCACTTGAGGGGTTTCTGTATCTCCACAGTGCTCAGTTACACAGAGAAAAGTGAAACCAGACATATGGAAACTCAAGCATACTGAGACACAGATTTCTGCTGGAGCCTTCCATTTCTCTACATTGCCTCCACCACATCTGCAAGCCAGCCTGCAGATGCTGAAGCTCAGATTCTCCCTGTCACCCCAAAAAAATCCTGTCTGAATGCTCCAGTGCTTCTTACCATCACTCTAAGTTTGCAAAAAGTTCAAATGAAAATAACTTTACATCAAAAGTATGAATCATTTTCCCAGTAAATACTTTAGTATTTCTTCACTTTTCTGCATTAAGTTCAAATCAAAAGCCCCCTGAAATCTCACAGCCACCCAGTAAGAGTAAATTATTAATTACTGTTGTGAACAGTGACAGAAACACAAACCTCCCAAAATGCAACTTCATGGACAGCCCAGCATGCTATCAGACCTCAGTGGTCAAGGCAACAGAATTTTAAAAATACTCAAAAGACTTTCTCCAGTGAAGACATCATACATTTAAAATTTTATAAGTGTGCTACTAGGCTCATCATCACAGTCAGAGGTATTTGGACTAATATAAGAGCTGCATAATTAACTTGCTCTATCAATTTTGTTCTGCAATGATCTCACACCTAATGATGTAAGCACTGTCTTTTTTGACTGATGGTCTATGAGCTGGATGATGCATTGTCACCTGCTGTCCTACAATTCGGCCACGCAGCACATGTTTTCCATCTAGATAGAAAAGAGATTCCCTTTAACAGCAAGAGGTCTGAACTCAGAAACCAGACAGAGTAACCAAGATTATCTTTAAATAAATCCATACCATCCATTAACTTCCAACCCCTCTGTGCATCCTTCTTTGAAGGAAGGCTCTGTTGTGCACATCTGCACATACAAACTGATGCAAGAAATCACATCTCTGTAACTCTGATTTTATGGGGGGAGGAGGGGGAAAAGAGTTTGGTTATGTTCAAACACTGCAGTCAATAGAACCCCTGTGCAGGGGGCAGTTCTCCCTTCCTGGCACTGACAAGTTTTTCATTTCCTATACCTCTGTGTATAGGAACTGCTAATAAATCTCCTGAGTGAGCCTTGTGGAGCTCCAAGCTGCTCCCAAACAGCCTCAAATCCTCCTCCTCCTCCCCCTGCCCAGATGCTCCTCACCTAAGCCAAATATATAGTATCAAGAGGGTTGGCCACGATTTCCACCAAGCTTGCCTTTAGGAAAAACACAACATTGTTCCCTGTAATTATGGAGAAAAGAGAGGATGAGGTCACGATACTGGGCAGAGAATCAGTACCCAGCAAGGCTCATGGAGATAAAGGAAGAGTTGATTCTGCAGGAGATAGATGCTTCATTGGCATTCATACACTGTGTTATCTCCCCACTACAGAAAAGGGCAAAGCTCTCCTCAGAGACCACTTTTCCTCCTATTGCCCTCTTCTCCACAGGGAAAGGCTGTGTCAGAGCCACCTTCTCCTGAGGTGTCACACAAGCTGACCCAAACACACCAGGACAGAATTGGGCTACCCAGCCGCACTTCTCTTGACAGTCCTAGGCGTGTCATACCAGCACAGCATAGCATATCCTTTGGGATAAGGAGCTACAGATCTTTCCATTATTGATTTGACTTTTAGGGCTAATAGCAAATGCAGGTTTAGAGCTCCGCATACTGAGTTTTATGAGGCTTAATGTTACAGCAAGCAGCGAATTAACCAGGGGGCTGGGTCAGCTTGAGGAGAACTAAAAAGAAATTACACTTCTACAAACTGAATTTCTTCAAAGCTAAGAGAAGTCAAAAGGTTGTGTGAGGATGAGAAATCAGTATTTGAGCTGTCAAGCTGGCAGCACAAAAGAGACTAGACCAGATCCCTCCCCACAAAGCACACAGAAATTTCAGCTCAAATTTAACCCAAGACAATGAATTCCAGCACACACTCTTCCATGCAAATCTCTTTCCTTCCCAACCATAAGCCTCAAAAGCCATCCCCAGTGCCATCCTGTTCTATATAATGTACACCTGTTCTACAAGCAAATGGAGGATTATCTTTGCTATCTCAACTCTGCACTGAATTTTATTGAGCAATGTTTCTAAAAGTTCCTGCTAGAGGGCTGATGTTCATCCAAACAGTGTAAACTGCATCTGACATGTTAGCATTGGTGAGCAAAGCAACTCAAGCGAAAATCCACCACAGCCCTGAGCTGTATTACATGGAGGCTGGGGTCTCATACATCTTCGTAACTGTACAGGTGACAACAAGATAGGATTTGCTGGGCACAGCAGAGGTAGGCTGGAGACACTACTGGCTGGGGATAATTCCCCCAGCTTCCTCATGCACAAAGCTCCAGTAAAGATAAAAAAAAAAAGTTAATGTATTATTTTTCATTTTGGAAACAGCAGCACATCTCATACCCTTTAGCAGCAGCACTAGAACTTTAGCAGAAGCAGCTCTTTCTACCATCAGTAACCATTAATTCAATATGGTAATTGAAACTGTGCCTGTGTAAACTTCATTATTCTACTCTATGGCTGAGGTTCCTTCTTAAATACGTATTAACATTTAATAAATAAGCATTTTTGACTCAACTCTTTACCCACTGTTTTCCTTACTATCAGACAACACCTACATGCAAAATACATGGGGGAAAAAAAGTCACAGGAAGAGTGCAGACAAATATTTGATGTGAACTGATTGGCCCCACTTTGCTCAGCTTACAATATACCTAGCAAACATACAGAACAAAAGAATAATTATTCCCCAAATACCAGATGAACAAAACACTTCCTTCGTATCGTCACATTTATTTTAGCACCTGACAAGTTCACATCTAAATTTGTCTTTTTCACATCAAATTATTTGTAGATACGACCTAAAACACTGCCTACAGAAACAAAGTACTACTTGGACAACCCCAGGAAGACTGATGCCATGACTGATGCATTTCCTTAGCTTCACTTGCAGAGAACAGTTTGGACATACAAGGTATTATCAGTGGTTCTTGAAACACCTGCATACTCTCTGGATAAAAAAACTTTATCAAGTATGTGCTACAGCACTGAGGCACATCCTTCGTGGTTAAGAAAGTTAAAACTGTTTTTGCTTTACCCTGTACATCACAGTGCCATTGCTGAAGAGGAAAGTTTGGGTCAATTAACTTATTCATCAACCCCTGTCCTGTCACACCTCACCATCCGTTGAGGGATGATGTATTTGCACAGCTTCACCACAGATAAAGGGTTATCGAAGTCTGATGAGTTAAGGTATGCTGCAGGCTCAGCCAACATATGCAAGCAATCAATATATGAAATATCACAGGAAGGCTCTAATTACATTTCATGCACTGCTAGCAAAGACTTTTACCTCCAAATCAGCAAGCTCCAGTATTAGCAGGTGACCATAAGTTAGAAATCCAAGTATCTGCTGTCCCCAAGAAGCTATCTGGAAAGTGCTGATGGACAAAATCCAAAATACCACAGGGGGAGTTTCTTGCATAGCAGCTGCTGGAGTGAGCTACCAAGTAAATCCCAGCTCTTGACAATTTTCAGCAGCAGAAATATACCATCCTACTGGGAGCAGTGGAGATCTCCTCAATAAACACTGCTAACTCTCATCTTAATTTCAGTATAGAAGATAGAGTACCAGGGCACTACAGGTATAATTAGCCAGCAACCCAGTTGTTTCAACTAAAGAAAGAAATGAAATTAAGGCTGTGAGTGGAATTACATTAAGAAAACAAAACCAGCTTCACAGCCTTCATAGCCACCTTTCACACAATGGCCTTTTGAATTAAGAAATGTCCTTTAAATATGCTAAAAGTAAGTTTCTTCATATGGAAGTAGATGAACACATCCACATGCTGTGACTTTATCAAAATGTCACCACTACGAACCTCAGCAATGACTAAAACCTAAGTGTAATTCAAAAAACAATAACTACTAAATTTGCATTTACACATAGGCTCCATGCAGCTGAGACAGATAATGGCTAGCAAAAGAAGCTGGCAACAGGGCTTTTTTACCCCTTTCTTCAAACTGTGGGAAGTAGTTTTACAATATAAGGCATAGCTCATTACTTGTGTGTGTCAAAAAAGGACAGAGAAAGAAACACTCAACTGAAGGTGTAACAGTGAAGACAGGAGACCAGGTGTTCTTAGCTCTCTCCCAAAATATCCCAATATAAATCCTTTCTCAGGGTTAGTTTTTCATTTAGACAAAGGACACGCTCTCCAGACACCACCACCAGCTCCATCCTTCTGACTGCACAAATAGTTCCCCTTCGAAAATAATGAGTATCAAATGCATTTTCTTCAATCTGGTAATTTGTTCCACTAAGACATTTTCAGGATCAGCTTCCTCTAAACACCAAAAAAAAGAAAAAAATACAAAAAAAGAGGCCTTCTCAATCAACGAACTATAATAAATTGCTTGCTAGAAAACATGCCCTCTTAAATTTATCTTACGCATCATTTAATACACTATTTTGAAGGAACAAAGCTTCAAGTTAGAAACAGCATTTAACTTGATTAACTAGAAGTTGACAAATTCTAGTACCTGGGTATCATTTCTTATATTCAGTATTAACGCTGTGTCTTGACTGAAGGGCAGAACAAGGAAGACATCTTCAGCAAACACTCTGATATTTTAACATTAATATCTAATTAGAAAGTTTACGTCCATAAATAACCATATATATATATATACAGCACATTATCTAATACATGTGTTTTGAAATATATCAAGGCTAAACCATTGTTCAAGATAATGATGTAAAGTGTTGACTTAAAGCGTGCATTATTTACAAGAACAAACACCAGCTTCAGAATTTTGAGCTCAATTTTCACTAGATACAATCTAAATTGCATTAAAAGCACATATATTGTGCTAACCAATAAAACAATTTTTCAGGAACATTCTTTTTAACCTGCCTTTTTTATATATCTATAAAATACATTCGTGTAAAAAAAGTATATTCTGCTGATGAGATAGTAAAAATAAGCAAATCCAGACTGCATTTGAATGAATTTTCAATATGAAGTATATAAAATTATGCTTCCTCTATAGCTTAGAGGAAGAAGGAAAAAAAACCATAACACCACTGAATTAGGTTTTTCACAGACTTTATTTTTTCCTAAACAGAAGTAGATTTCACAATAAAACATAATTCTGCACTGCTGTCTGGCAATGCTGATAGGGAATGAAGTTTGCAAAAACAGGCCAGCTCTTCTTTTAAAATGCTTTACAGGAAGGAATCCTGTTAAACCACTAGTCATCCTTTTAGCAGATGATACATTATTAACCAAAAAGTGCAAATAGCATCATCATGTTCAAACCTCTAGATCACATGAACTCATCATCCCTTCACCCGCTTTAAATCAAACTGTAATCCAAACTAATTAAAAACTAAACCCAGGGCTGAGAAGAGAGCTTTTGTTTTGAAGAGAGCTGAGAATCTTCATTAACCTCTTCTCTTCTACCAGCTTTCCACAACACAAAATCACTCCTATGCAGTGAAAGCCCCTTGCACCCACCCAGAGCCAGGGACTACAGCCTTAACAAGAAAGTGATTTTTTGGCAGGAGGAGGATGCAGGTACACTTTATACCATTACCCTCATCTGCATAAGTCATGGGCCAACAGGCACCCAAGCTGTGATCCTAAACTCTAGCAACCTGTATTTTCAAATGAAATGCAAAAATACACAGAGCAGATGTTTTTGTCTCTTTCAGGAAGTATTCCACATGAATCAGTCTCACGGAAAGGCATCTCGTGATGCCCAGAGCATCAGTACACCCTGAGCTCCAGAACAGGCACCACAGCAGCAGGCTGGAGCACCTGGGAGCACTGGGCTCCCGAGCAGTACCCATCTGCCTTGGAGAAGCAATAAAACCACACACATACTTATCATCCTGACACCTCCCCCACCTCTTACCATGTGTCCATCAACCTCCAGCTCACAGAAATCATACCACTTCAGAGACTCATTTATTAAAGTCAACACAGTCCTCTTCTACAGGTATGCACAAAATTTCTTTAAAATTGCTAAAATGAATTTAAAACATTGCCATTACTATAATGCCACAGGTATCACAGCAGTATGTGTAGGGCTTTACAAGAAACAGCAAGAATGAAAGCTAAGCTTTTAAGAAAATATTCCCAAACACAAGGTACTTCTACAATCAGAAGT
Source organism: Pseudopodoces humilis (assembly GCF_049639895.1). Taxonomy (NCBI): domain Eukaryota; kingdom Metazoa; phylum Chordata; class Aves; order Passeriformes; family Paridae; genus Pseudopodoces; species Pseudopodoces humilis. The sequence goes on along the minus strand of NC_142209.1, from coordinate 21,100,413 downwards.
TAATTTTCCTCTTCTAAAGAACAATTACACAGATACAACAAGCCATCTCAAATACAGGGCATGGTTCCTGTAGAGTAAATCTGTATTCTGGTCTCACAGTGAGTAAATTCAAACAGCCAGGTTAGCAATAGCGTGAATGTGAAAATGAACTGTTTTCTTTTTTTTTCTGTTGAATTTTATAGTTTTAATGTCAATAAATCTGGATTCATTCAGAGCCAACAAACCACTAAGACTGGTTGGGAACAAGTTTTTCCTCTTGTGTTAAATTAAGTAAGTTTGGAGGTTTTCCCCATCCTGGGAAAAAACAGAAACCTGTGTTTTAGAATTTTAGGTATTAAATAATTCTCCATTACCGGATGTTTCAAAAGATTTTGAGATGAGAATCAACTAAGCTAATGGTCTCCTGCAATGCTCACATTTCAGCTAAGAATTACCCATCTCCATTGGCCATTGCTATCATGGCTCAATAGCCAATCCCAAGCTTCTACAGAGCTATTCATTTGGAGAACCTAGACACTAATGGGATGGAATTCAGTATTTTATTTAAGATACACATGTAAGGCCCACATAAAGTGAAAGCACCAAGTGCAGAGATTGACTAGCTCAGCAAGCACAGCCAGACCTATAGCAACAGCTCTCCTCTCCTTTCACCAACTCCTTAGACTTCCTTACTCTGTAGGATCAGTTAGTTCCAGCACCCAGGGAAACAGTATCTTAACCAGAGCACCACAATTCCTTGACAGTTAATCTAGAATAGCCACACCGGAGATTTAAATTCTTCATCCCAAAAGGACAATTTATCAGTAAGTGACCAGCAGGACCCCGAAAGTTTATGGATTTAAGACCATGAAATTCATAGTTTCTCTGAAAAAGAGATGATAAAACACAGACTAGGTCTGCAAGCAAAAAAAAACTTAACATCTTCTCCTCTTCAGCAGTGCTCAGCCTGAAAAAAAACAGTTAAGAATAAGATACCACAAGGGTGTAATCCTCCATCTCCCATATCACATGTCTGTGAAGCAGTAGGAGTTGCCCACCCTCTCCCTAGATGACTAACTCTGCAAATATTTCACTGGGATATTTGGAAAGCAAAGTGCATAACAACAGTCTTAAATTTATCCATTTCACAGCATCTGCTGAAAACACAGAATTAATCCACTGGCTGGGAAGCACAACCGTCTGGACCACTTCTTCAACCAGTGACCTCCCCGCCTCTGGCAGGCTGCTCCAAGCCTCTGGAAATGCAGGTACACAAACAACTGCAATAAACCCATGCAACACTGCCACTGAAGAGCACTGTCCCAGCTCTCACTTCTCATTGCACTGGTCCCTCCTTTACCTCAGCACGCACAGCACTTGGGTTTAGCCCGCGCAAAGAGCTAAAAGCTCCTCTAATTGTTGTTGCTAATAAAGCACTGGGATGGACTCCCCACCACCACACCAAGCACAAGCTGACACTGGGACTGCACAAGAGGAGCAGGGGCTGGCAGCAAGAACAAGACCTCCCCCAGCATCAACAGCTTTTATGTTCCCTTGGCTGTCAGACGGAAAAACAACAGATAAAAGCAACAATGTGGGACAGAAATCCTGAAGCACCACTGGAAGGACACTGGGGAAAGGGAGGGGAATATTTTATTAAACTTTTCAACTTCAGGAAGTCCAAAACATCTTGTGATAAAATTGGTAACTACAATTTTTTAGGTGAAAAACTGCTAAAACCACCGCATCTTTGATCTACTAAGTCCCTTAAAAAATTGCATCAACTGCTAATTACCTCCTGTAAACATGTTTTCTATGTTCTCTGCAAATTGTCTCTCTTCAACTATCAATTTGGCTTTTCCTGTAGCTTTCTTCTTTCCTTTTCTTCTAAATTGATCTCTTTCTCTTACTTAAGTATTTCTAAGCAACAGCAATGTCACCTTTTCTCCTTCTCTTCAATGAACAGTTTGAGCTTTAAATCACTCACTAAAATGCTTCCCAAACTTGAATCATTCTTGAAGATTTTACTGAAAACACTCAAAACTGAATGCTTTTAGAAACTTGGACATTAACACAGGACATGTCTATTCCTACAGCAAACACATCATTACCAGATGCTAAGACAGCATCACCTTAGTATGTTCAGAAAATATTTTTCCCAGCTTTAAAACTCAAGAACTTTTTAGGCCTTTCAACTACAAAATAAGTGTCAAATGCCTTAAAAATCAAATAATCAGATACAGTAGGTAGTACCTTTTTCGACCACCAGTAAATACAACTCAATGTAGTGTAGAAGCAGCAGAAAAAGAAAGGTGACACATAAAACAGTATGAAAAACTTTGGATTCATATGTCTGAGGGTAAGTCACAATTAGGCAAAGATCTTCACAAAAAATTTCCAACTCTCCACATTTACTTTTATCACCCTATCACTCTACTCTAATCAGCCTTTTGCTCTTCCTTATACTCAAAATAAACCAAAAGAAAACTCAAAGTAATAACATCAGATAAAACATATGAGATTTTTTTGCTGCCTTCACTGCAAGTAAACAACAGAGATGCCATTTATGAAAGTATAAAGCAACCCAAGGATGGTAAAGGAAAAATATAAAATATGCATTTACACATAAATATTTTACATGGGTGAGATAAGGCCTTTATAGTCAAACTGGGGGTGTTTTCGGACACAATTTATTACATTTCATGCAACCTGCAGAATGTTTTCTATTTCATATAAATCCCTGAAGCACCATCTTTATGAATGCAAGCGAAACACATCCCTTCACGTCAATTTTATTTGCCTTAAATTCTGGATTTGGACACTTTCAAGTCAAAATCAATGTTATACTTAATATAGTCTGCAAAAAACAAGCATCTTTCTTCATGACTGCTAATAGTAACTTTTATAAACTTTAACATATGAAGTTGGGCTTAATGAAGTCCTAATGATTGATTTTCGTAATTGAAGCTGACACTGCTCAAGGATGATTCCACTTCAGAAGAGATCCTCGCCTGTCTGCTGAGCAGGGCAGTACAAGCCTTCTCCACAAATTCCACAAAATGGGAATTGCTGTGTTTCCTGGAAGTTCTTTCTCCAAGAGGACCACCACTGCAGCACCAGCCATTATTTCCCTTTCGACAGCGTTCTGGGAGATTTGCAGAAAGCTTCTCTTTAGATCATGGGTCCACAGAGAATCGGTGACTAAGCAGAACTAAGCTAACTAAGCAGGCTGTTCCACCACCCTAAAACCCCTTTCCTCTCCCACTCTTCTTTGCCTGAAGCTGAGCAGTTCAGCCTCCCACTGCCAAGCTCTGCGCACGCTGCCTGCCAGTAACAATGCAACAAGGATGACAGGCACCTGTCCTGTGCTGGTGGCAGCAAACATCCTCCCAGCAGCAAAGAAAAGCATGCCCTGCATTGCAAATTTGTACTATGAACGTTTACAAATCTGCCAGAGGAACAGGATACTGGGTCACAAAGCAGGTCACCTGAAAACTCAGCGTTATGCAAAACATGAGCTGTATGGCTTCAAAAGTCATCCAAATTACTTTACTTTTACATAGGAACAATTCTCCTGGGGAGGAAAAAAAAATCACCTTGTTAAAATAATGCAGGCTGCTTAAAAATATTTTAATCTGTTTCAGTTCCACTGAAGTAACTACAGCCTTCCTTTCAATACAACATCTCTGTGGGCCAGAAGCACCGCAGTGCAGGAAAATCTGTATTTATAGCATCCAGAGGACAAATATCCAACTATAACATACTGAGCATCCCACCTGGAAGTGTCAGTTGTCTCTGACACCTCCCATATTTTATAAGCTTTGTTTTACAGCACAGGTTGAGCCAAGAAGGGCTCACCAAGCTGCAGCAGTGCTGGCAGGCATGTGCTTTGTATCTGCCTGCAGACACAAGAAGTATCTGCAGTTACTGGCCACGTAGGCAGGACTCAGATATTTATACAGCTGCATCATGGAAGAGTTAGAGCTGAGACAGGCGAAGTGAAGACAAGAACGCTTGAGTTGTGTCAACACGCCCATTCACAGCATGGCAAACACCACCCTGCACAGTGGAGAGGGCTGCTGGGTGCTCACCAGCACAGTCAGCAGCAGCCATGAACACTCCATCCAGTGACTCCAGAACCAGCATCCTGGAACTGGCACCAGCACCACCTGACTGGATGGTGAGGGGTTGGTTTGTTTGATTAACAGAGAACAGGTTGCCAGTCTTTTGCTAAAGCCTCCATCATTCACTCTGTGCAGGGCAAGGTTAATGATGATGAATAAGATCCTTTCTAAACTGTGCACCAGGCACAAAGTAAGGAAACATCAGCAGAGCAGGAAAACATGACTTAGCTAAGCCACCAGCAGGATCTTACCGAAAGCTCTTCCCCACGTGCCCACATCTGCAACTGTGGGAAGGCTTTGGTAGAACACCACTGTTTTCCTGAGGACTGCAGGCAGAGTGCACAGAGGCGTTCAGGACCTCCTTTGCTCCTCCTGACCCTGCTACAGAGTGCAGGGTAGACCTGTGATGGGCGTGCTCCTTCCACAACCCAGCTGAGCCCAACAGCAACAGCACAGAATCCTCAGGAGGACACACTGGAAAGCCACATTGAATGACTTCTGACAATGCTGACACACTTCCTTACGCATTTTAAAATACATAAAGCATAAACACTTAATTCAGTCTTAATTCAAGTATTCTTTAGTAGTGCTGTTCCACACCAGCTGAGAAAGCTTCTTGCACTGTACTGAAGACATGCTCTATCTCCTATTATTTATACACCTGATGTCTATACAGTGTTTTTGCAATTCATTATATAAAGATAGCTACTAATTTGTCAGCAGTACAGATATTTTAAGATATCGACAAGAAAGGCTTCCTTTGCAAGCAAGGACAGTTTATTTTAGCAAGTATCGATACTGTTTCAAGCTCCACTGTAAAAATCAAAACTGACCCAAAAATGTGCACCCTAACCCAACTCACTCAATTCCATGGAACATACTGAAATCCACAGCTGTTTATATCTGCAGCATTATGCATTTGACAGTTTTATTTGTGTAAGAGTTTATGCTTTCATTATGTTCTGTCACTTGCTACATGGAATTTGTGTTTAAGAGGATTCCACTGTATCATATCTAAGAGGTTTACAACAAAATCCAAATAGCTGAACTCATGGATAGACCACGCCACTAGATTTAAGGGTTCACAGTAACTCCTTCTACATTAGCCATCATTTTTTGAGTAGACTCATCTACAAACAATACACAATGCTACAGAAAAGTTACCTTCAAGACTGATTAAATGAAAAAATCAATACACAGTATTATTACACCTGCCTTCCCATCCTTCTGTCATATATAAAAACCGTAAGAAAATCAGTTTTCACATATTTATTCTCAGGTCTTAAAAAAGAACACAAAAGCACATTTCCTTCCAAGCCCACCAGTTAATTAAGAGTGCCAGGAGCTGAACAAGCGGCAGAACTGCAGTTGCCAGTAAAACCATGTAAACAACTAGTGACTGAGGAGCCAAGAACTAGAGTAAACAAGACTCACAATACAGACAGGATCTCCTGCGCACACCACCATGCGTGCTATTTAAGTTTTATAAAAAGGGAAGGGGGCAGAAAGTAGGCTAAATATGGAACATGTCAAGAGCAGCAAGGCTTACAGGCTATGGCAAACCAAACTACAAGGCTGCATCTAGCAAATCTACTCCCTGTGGCTAGGGAGTCTTTTTTACCATTACAAACAAATCTTCCTCATGAGGCTTCTACTTCCAACGCAGCAGCTGGAGAAAGACACCATCTTTAGAAGTACATAGAGTGATTATGTTCAGTCCCCCCAACTGCAAGTATCTCTTCCTTGGGAAAGGGTATTTACAGCCTTTAACTTTTTTTTGCAATCCAACTGACCTTATCATTCATTCTGCTGCTAAATTAAACAGCTCTCCACCAGAAATTCCCCACTCCTGCAGATACTTGCACGCTGGTGGTTAAGTTATTTATCTCTGAACCTTCTTGGAAATAAGACATCAAGAGTGAGTACAGAAGCTCAGGCAAGACAGGCTCTATAGACTTCAATGCCATACTAGCACTACTTTAAAACCCTTTCAGATTTTTTAACACATTTTCCCAGAATAAGTACAGTAACTCCACAGCATTAAAAGAACACACTCTTAAAACAGTCCCCTTTCAGGTAACAGCACCACCTCTTTTCACCTGCATCTACCTCAAGTGCTCACAGGAGGTAGTCAGGGCTGTCAAGGCGCTGATGCAGGCTCAGCTGACAGTTCACCACACGTCCTGCTCCAATGGAGAAAGTGCTGTGCTTTACACCACTCCCCAGGCTGTAATTGTGCTCCACTCTCTGCAAAGCTACTTGACAGAAAGCTTCTCTTAAACTACAGATGATTTCAGTAACGAGTTACTTCATTCATGTAACTGTGATCTGTGGTGGAAAAGTCAAGCCAAGCTTATGTCACAGCTTGTGCTAATTTCCACTAATGAGAATCCCAACAGTTGCAATAAATGGATCCATCCATAAACTGGGAAATAAAATATTGGAATTACTTTCATGAAAACAATCTTCAAAGCATTAGAGAAAGAAAGTCTGCAATCCACAAAGGCTGTCCTCCAGCAGACATAAGTTTCACACAAGAACATGGATACACATCAGTACAATGGACATCAAAATCTTAAAGGAAGCAGTGGAAACTGAAGTTTCAAATGAGTCACCTTGTGCACTGCAGAGACGCTTGGAGAGGTCTAAAAATCTTTTCTATTTAACTAGGAAGGACCAGTCAGTCTCTACCATGAGGGAGATCCTACCATAAAGCATAAAATAGATGCTGGTCATTATGTTCTGTGCTTAACAAGCATGAAATCTCCAGGGATCTATCTAAGGGAAGGAGAAGTAGCAACTTGGGTCTCCAGCCACTAAGTCTTTTATTTGACCTCCACCTATGCAGCTCCTCACTGGCTTCAGCCAGGACACACAGCTGACACACGTGGCTGCCATGGAGTTCTCTGTCAAAGTCAGAGCCCTGGATCACAAGTTGCATGATGGCCACCCCCACAAGAGTACCCATCTATTTCACCTCTTCACCTTCTCCACTGTCTCACCACATAGAAGGAGCAGCTGATCTCGGAGTCTACACCAAGAACCCACAGCAGGTTACAAAACATGACAGCACTCTCCGGTCCAGCTGCGAGGTGCAACACTGAGGAAAGATGATGCTAATGAGAACCTAGAGGAACCAAAGCTCACCATGATTTGTTGCCTCCTCAAGTGTGACCATAAAATGAAATCCTCACACATCAAAAGACTGACCTCATTGTGCACTGTGTTAGACTAAATGAGGTTCAAGATAATGTAAGAAAAACCTGTTCCACAGAGGTGGGAGATGTAGGCTAAATACAGACAGAGGAAATGTTGGTTTTTTACTGCACCTCTGTGCAACGAGTAAATAGTCTCAGTATGCTAGCTAGCACTCACGATCTTCACTAGTGAACTTTTACCCACTTCAGCTGACAGGAGTTGCATTACAAAACAAAGTACTCCTAGAAAAGGTGTGGATCTGTAAAAGTCAACCACTTCAGTGTTATTAAATATTCATAAGGCAAGATTCAGTGGATGAGACTATTCACATACTCTGAATGTGCAGTATGTGTGGCAATTGGGATTCGGCACACTAAATGCAAGGCTCCAGCAAATTTTTGCAATTTTTGCAAATTCCATCCTCAGAAACTGTGCATAAAGTTTAAGACACAGAAAGAATAATAAAGCTAGTAACTGAATTTGCAGAGCAGTATACCTAATCTAACCCTCATGCCATAGGCACAGGCTTTCCAAAACACATTCTCTTCAGGATGAAGCTTCCCAGTATTACTTTTATGCCTTTAATTTGCACTATTTTGTTAAATTTAAGCAAAGTCAAGATCTGATGATTTAGAAAAAAAAGCTCAGAGTGAAGCCTGAAAAACTTTTTAATAATTTTGTCCTGGTTCTTTCTTCATATGTGGGTAGGGATCTTGGTGACAAGCTTACCTGCATTACCAACGCTTGATTTAGCTGTCAGAAGCCTGCTATTTCTTCCTCCTGCATTCTTCTTGTAGCATAACCATCTAAAAAGCCTTTTAAATATTCACCTATTGATCTGCTCCACTCATATATTTCATTAACAACATACTTCTAAAAGTTTTTCACTTTTACAAGTAAACAGGCATCTGGCATTTTAAAGCACCAGTACCAAATTTCCTAGAGGATGCAGCCTAATTCAGGAGTTTTGCTGAATCCTTTTAGAGTGTTTTTTTTGCATTCAAGAATTACAGGCTCCTTGTATCAATCCCAAAACTGGGTCACCTAAAAGCACTTATGAAGCATTTAGCAAGCACTACCAAGCAGAATTACATCCAGCCCATGCTGTTTCATGAGTAATTGAAACAGCTAGGTAGCCTAAACATGTAACATTTCATCAGACTGTTGTTGAAAAGACATTAATACTTATTTTTCCCTCAGTGGTCATGTCATTTCTTCCCCTTTACTTCATCTTCATAAATCCACTGAAGTCTAAATGCAGAAAAGTTGATTTAATCAGATAGCCAGCGATGCACAATTAACTTTTCTCTGTGTCACTTCATGATTTAGTGACATGATGCTGTGAGTGGCAGAAGTGAAAAAGAGAGAGAATGTAGAAGCAGGGGGGAGTTATTTTGTTTTAAATAAAGACAAAAAATTTCTCACCTCAGCAATAAATACAGCAGCTGAGGCTCCAGCTTCTAAAACTGTTTTCACAACAATTCTTTCTGTAATACAAATCACTACCAAGGTGTTAGCTAGACTTGTTTATGGGGCTTCTAAATGCTGATACAAATGAATATGAGAAATGATTCAATAACCCCTTCTGTCAAGGTTACACTGCAGAACAGATAATTTCTTCATGCTCCTCAATGAAATATTGGCATGAAACATCAGTCCAAGTTGGGAATCTTCTCCAGTTACACCAAGAATTCTCCAGCTTATCTTCCTCTTCCAAACACTTCAAATTGGTTTCAACAAAGATTTTGTTCAAATTTTAGGTGGATTTATAGAGTCTCAGTTAAAAAACAAGTGTGTGCAGAGCATACACTTGAAAGATTTAGGAAAGGTGACATTTGCCTCTCGCAAAATTTTCTTTCATACAACATGATGGCAGCTACTGCCGTCAACAGAAATCTGGGAGTTGTCATGCACCTTTTCTTGACATTTGAGAGTCACCTGGTGGCTGACAAAAAAATGCTGATTTATGATCTGTAGACTTATATTTATTGGAGGGCAAAACTCCCCTTAGGCAGACATTGAGACAGCATAGCATACTTGTATTCTCCTGTAGTCTCTTGAGAAAGCATATTCTAGAAGTTGCAAAGGCAAATCTGTGTAGGCTTGGCACTCTCATATGCAATTTTCATTTAAGCTAAGATTATAAAAGATAATAAAATGCCATTTTAAAAGCTTGGTGTTTTCCCTAACAAAATGGAAGCCACTTTATTACAGAAACTACAGCTTTTCTGTGGTTTTAAGAAGAAAATTAAGCACAAATGCCTGCTGAGTCTCTCACCACTTCAGTGCCCTTCTAAGAAAACTGAGTTATTAATACAACAGATGTGCTGGTTTTGGCTTGTAGAGACTCACTTTTCTTCACAGTAGCTAGAATGGGGCAGTGTTTTAGATTTGTGCCATCTTAACAGTTTGGGAGTGTTTCAGTTATTGCTGAGCAGGGCAATGACCAGCGTCATAACCTTTTCTGCTTCCCACATCACCTCACCAGTGAGGGGGCTGGGGGTACGCAAGAGCTGCGAGGGGACACAGCCAGGACAGCTGACCCCCACTGACCATGGATATTCCAATGCTATGCTCAGCCTATAAAGCTGAGGGAAAAAGGATGTTTGGACTGACATTATGTTTGTATTCACAAGTCACAGTTATGCATGATAGAGCCCTGCTGACCACCAGCCTGCCCCAAAGGAATAGGCAAAAGAATTCTCTATTTTGTTCTGTTTGCATGTGCAGCTTCTGCATCACCTATTAAACTATCTCAACCCATGAATTTTCTCACTTTAACCCTTCCAATTCTCCTCCCATCCCTCCACAAGGGAGTGAGCAAGCAGCTCTGTGGGACTGAGTTGCCAGCTGGAGTTAAACCACAACAGCAGCACTGACAGCCGGATTTGCACCACTGGAAAATTTTACTGTGCTTCTGAGCAAAGAAATGTCTTCTCATTGTAATAAAAAGCTTTGAGGTGTAAATGTTTAAAAGGATGGTGTGAAACAAGTTGTATAATTGTTAAGTATTTCCAGGGAAAAAAATCCACCTCAAAATATTAAATTCTGTCTCTGGAAACTGAATATACAATCTAAGTTAAATTCTCCATGGTAGTGATTTTACAATTTTGTAATAAGGATCATCTAAATCTATAGAAATATCCTTTTCTGGAAGAAGAACAGTCTGCTACATGTAAAAATTATTGACTCGATGCAACCTACCTAAATTACGCAATTAAAGTCAAATGCCTCTTAAACAGAGATAAAATAATGTGAGTGGCCTTTTCCAACTTTAAACCAACTTAGATGGCAAGGCTCAGTTGAATTCTTCAGAACTGCAGTTTCTTAGGTCAGTGCTGTGACCAGACTGAGTTCTGCTTTCCATGCCATGCCATGCTTGTTACTACATCCCACAAGCCCATTACTCCGTGTCTCCCACTGACACACCCACCTGACCCAGATAAACTGAACTGCCCTGTGATCTAGCAGAGCCTTTCACCATTTCCTCTACTACCTCTCAAAAACCTCAGTGGACACCAGGAATGAAGATAACTCTCTCCCCTTGTTATTTCTGTCCCCCAGATCTTCAGCGTCAAGTGCACTCAGGAAGGAGGTACAGGAGAAGGTGACCTGAGCTGAACACAGGTTGGAGGGATGATGATGCGGACAGACAAGAACGGAAGACGAAAAGAACTGAAAGAGGTAGTGAGAGCCACTAAAAACAAATTCAACATTGATCAATCTCATTACCCCTGAGCTGCTCAGCAAACAACTGAGAACCACACTGACCCAACTGGAACATGATTTATCATCACTTGATATTATGACTGGAAAGTAAACATTACAAAATGTAATGTTTAGGAGAGAGCATGTTACCTACATTACAAGCTCTCAAAAACCTTAAAAAAGCAGCTGTAGACCAGAAGAGCAATGCTTCTTTATCAAAAAGTCAGCAAAGATGACTTGGTTACAGTATCCAAGCAGCAAGAGGTTCAAGTTGACCACATACAGGAGCAAACTTCAAGTAGAAACCACGACTAGATGCTGAAGCTAGTCCAGATGAAAACATAATGAACAAGTTTTGCCTAATACTCTCAGTGGTAGATTAACTAACTGAACAGGATTTTCCTCCTCCCTACAACTTCACCTTGAGCTACATATCTTTTAGGAAATTTTGTCTTAACAAAATGAGTGTTAACAACCCAGAGCAGCTGAAATATATTGGTTTGCAATAGACAGAAAAATCAGATAAGGCATCTAACAACACCATCCCACCTTAAAGTCCATGGTTGAAGGACAGGAATCCACTAATGCTATTAGTTACTCTTTGTTCACCATGAACGGCTCAACCCCGATGACAACCTGCACAGGATTTAGTGTATTTACCTGTAGAAGAACTACTGCTTTTCCTCCAAACCTACTTTCTCTGTAAATCAAGAATTACAAAGCATTATTCTTTATATTACATGCAAAAGATATTTAAAACAGAAAAAATTCAAAGGCAAACAAGAAAAAAATACACATTCTGTAATTAGGATAGTCCAGCTTTTTCCAGATACGTTTCCTGACCTAAATGCACTTCTAGGCACAATTTCTTTCACAAAATCATACTACAGTCAGTTAATAAAACAGATGAAACTTGTGCTTAAGTTCTTAGTGCTTGAACTGAATACTTGAATTTTCAACCCCAATGTTCTGTTAACATAGTTGGTTTACAAAATTTGCACAGTGGTATTATATCCTCTGGGGAAGAAGAAAGGCAAAGCACAAAGATACAATTCTCTAAACTAACTAGAAGCCTGAAATCAATAATAAATCTGTTACTTGACAAAGGTGATTAAATGATGCTCTGCAAATTAGGAGTAGCATTCCTCTTCCAAATGCAATCTGGTGGTAGTAGCATGATATGACAACACTGCTGGATGTCAAATGCTCTTTGTTAAAAAACTCTGCATTTCACAGCTTAAGCTTCACATAGGATGAAGAATTTAATCTTAAACCTGACAGTGATCTCTCCTTACGTGAGGAAGAGAAAATACATGTCTCCACTATTTACCCTATATCTTTTAGGACTTAGTCAAGTTTAACATGATCTCCCTTGCCTCCAGGTTCTCCTGCAGAAGGTCTGGGAAGACAGCTGGTCATCCTTGCTGCATTTCTCTGAAATTTTCTTTCCCTCCATGGAGGACTAAAAACTAACCATCATTCAGAGCACAAGACTCACCACAGACTAGGACAAAAACGTAATTATACCTTTGTTTTCTCATAGTAATTAATAAAATTGTTTTCTTTTTTGATCACTGCTGACCACACAGCAAAGACACTGAATACTTATCACTTTCATCATATAAAACCAAGTCTGGGAAAACAGAAAGGAATCCACTTGAGCAAGTATTTTAAAAGGGACTCCTTGATTAATACAGTTTTGCTGTCAATAGATACAATCTTGGTGAGATAATTAAGTCTAAATTACACTTAAAAGGTAACTTAAATTCTACTGGACAAGAGTTCTTGGCAGACTGAATAGAGAGCAATGCAAAAACATATTTGAAGGTAGCTGGTGCTACTAAATATCAAACATAAAAGTGGAATGCTGTGAGGTAAATGCTTTGAGGCAATGTAATGAGGAGTCTAATCCTTGTTGGGCTTTGAGGATGAAGCAATGCTAAATGCTGCCTAGGCAAGGGCTGTCTCCTTGATGAACAGAGGTACATTTCTGCCCAAACTAGTAGCACCAGATGCAGAACACATGATGAAAAGAAAGCTCCATCCAAATTTTGAAAATTTATTTTGAAAAAAGTTAGTGCTGACTCCTTGCCACACACCTTCAAATTTCTACAGAGTGAAGTCTGAGTGTGTTTATTTTTTTTCCACAGTTCAACTCTCAGTTTTCCTACCTTTAAAAAAAAAAATAAATAAAAATATGAAGTCTTGCTTACAAATGTATTTCATCTTTTTCCACACGTGAATGGTTTTGGAAAGAAAAGTCCAGGGAGACTAAAGTATCCTCCAGCACAGAGCTCAGTGAAGCAGCTGCGACGCTATTACTCACTGTCCTGCCTGTGGTGAAAACAATGCCACAGCTATGCCTCAGTGGGCAACAAAGGAGTTCATTCTTCAGGGGTTATTCAATTCTTTGTCCCTTGGCTGAGTCTGCAAACTCAGAAAGCAGGAGACAAGTTAATGCTCACCAGGACAGCTGAGACGTAACATCGATAGGTGTCCTGTTTAAGAACTGGACCAAGTGCTACTTAGATTTGTCCCTCAATCCACTGTATGGTCATTTAAAGAGAGAAAGCAAAGAGCGGAGCAGGAGCTGAGCAAGGAGTGCTTCTCCAAGTGCCAGAAATTTCTGACTCACCAATCACTCCACAGAGATCTAAGGATTTTTCTTCTCTAGACATCCTGTCGTTATAAACAGATCTTTCTTCATTAAAAAATAAGCCAGGTTCAGACATTTCACTGCTCCAGTTCAAAACCCTAACCCAAGTAACATTCTGAGCTCCTAATCTCGCCTCACTAGTTTTCCTTTCATTGTCCACCCATCACTGCATTTCTCAGAAACTCTAGACTTCCTGTTTAATATCTCATTTACAATGACAATTGAAGAAATAATTTATTTCTATTCCCTATTTATAAACTGCCCAGAAGCAAGGTCAAATCAACTCCCCAGACATCTGCTCACACTGAAAGCAGTAAAAACACAGCAGCTACACTGCCTGAGAAACCACAGAACTTGTCTTCTAATGTTCCCTCGCTCCAGTCATTCCATACCCGGAAGAACAGAAGAGGTCTCGAAATAGATTTCCTTACTTACACACCAGTACCAATATATATGGATTTCATATGATTTACTGCGGAACACACCCTGAAATTAGAAGGCAGATAGAAAAAAGTCAAGACAGCAAACATGAGACAGAGAGCTCTCTGACATCCCCTTCTCACTTGGAAAAGCGGAGCGAAGTTGCTACTTCCCCATGAAGGGCCAAGATCTACCAAACCATTTAAACCTGTGGCTCAGAAATCATCATGGAGGCATCCAGGGGGTGAATGAAAATTAGTTATTGTCCCACCTAAAAGCCACAACTGATGAGCAAGCTTAATTCTTCCCTAAGCTATGAAGAGGCAATAGGAGAATTACTTTTACACAGGAGGATGACAATGAGTCAATGTAGGGTCCACCCTGTGCTCACCACAGATACAAGAGCCATGCTGGAGCAGTTTTTTCAGCCCCCTACACCCTACAGGTAACCCTGCATAATCCCTCCTGGTCAGCTATGCTTACTCTCAGATGCCGAAACACAACCCAGCACAGTTCTCATTTCTTGTCCTCTTCTCAAGCTTTTGGGAGGTCAGTGGATGAAAGGTCAGATTGCTCAAGTAGCTACATCTAAGACGACACCTCCTAGAATACCTGTGAGTTCCCATCTTGTCTGTAATCAGGATAGGATGGGAGAAGGGAGAGAGGTGGTTCTCAATTTCACTCTTCCAGACAGTTCAAGGAGAGGAAAGTGCTACTCCCAACTGCACAGACACTGACATTTACCCAAGAACAGTAAAGGTGCTTGGGTTTTTAGTACCACAGCAAATACCACAGCTACATACCAGATCACACAGCAGTATGACCAGATTAATTTCAGGTTCTAAATACCCAATTCTCTTTTTTTTTCTCAGTCAGATACACAGGGTTATTGCTTCTCCCACATGTCCCCTACTTTCAGCCTTTTCAGTAAGCAAAGACTGAGGAAGAGCAAAAACACTGTGTTGAAGATGACGATATAAAAAGGCAAAGCTCACTGCAAATCACCAGTTAAGAAAAACTGAGATACGAGTGCCTAGACTTATCATTTCTCTTTGCTGTCTACTTAGTAGGTACAGTCTAATTTATCAGCAGTCTGTTTAGACTGTCTTGTGCATACCAGTCTTCATCTAATAAGTAGCCATCCAAGCCACATTCTGCCAATTTTCACAATTTGCTTATGTCGCCCACTCTTCTTGCACAGGCAGCTGCTAAATCCTCAGCATCAACTCAGCTGAAAATTACAAACTCCTTCTGGATAGCACTGTAGGTCACTTAGCATTATTCTTTGACTCTAAGAACAGTCTTATAAAGAAGGAATTGAAAATAATTCAGCGTTTTGTCATTCGAGTTTATTCTCACATTTCTGTGGTAACCCTTCTTGAATTTAGTTTAAATATACGGTAATTTTTAACTACAGGTTTGGACAACAAAAAAGCAGGATGAATCATTCTGGGTATTTAAAGCCTACAATCAGACAGCTTGAGTCTCCCTTGTATTTTGCCACAGTTCTTAAGCCAAAGTTTTATTTCCTACTTACCAGCAGGAACACTTCCACAGGGAGCATTAATTCATTAGAACATGCAAAACACTTGAAGATTTGGGAATTTTTCATATACTAAAAAGCTTTAAAGGTCCATGTTCTTCCCTCTGAATTGATTTTTGCTTTCTTTATAACTGCATACTCAGAATTAGAGGGCATTAGAGCTAAACTGGGAAGATAGCACATGTATATAAATATATCATGCAAAAATAAAACTGGGCAGATGCATAGAAAACACCCCGCAGCATGTATTACCCTTGTTTTCCTCGTCACTGCATGGGCAACACATGTTACTGGTACAGTACTTCAGAAGCCAGGTCCGCTCTCAGGGATAAACACAGGCCATAATGCTGGAGAGAAGATGCTGTGGGCAAGTGAGTCCTTTCACTGCAGCTGCTCTCCAGTAAGCCACCAGCAGTCGTATGTTGGAGCAATGCAGAAAGTAGCTTTTAATTTGTATTGCCTATAACTCACAATATGACACAGTTACAAAATACTCATTTTGTATAAACAGCCTTAGATCAAGCAAAGCTTGCTGGAGAGTTGTCTCAGGTTGGATAAATCCATGATAGCAATACATGTTTCCTGCTGTTTGTTGTTTTCTTTTTTTCAGCACAGCTTTGAAAAATACTACAGTAGCAGCAACTTACACACACATGTAACACTCCAGATTTCTGTTAACACTCAAGTTGTCATTTTATTATGCTCCACAAAATGAGCTTCTCAAAGAAATCAAGACATTACTTACTATACACACAGAAAGAACAGCAACCAGGTAACAGTTACATAAGATCAGAATTCCACCATGTCATCCAGTGGTTCAGTCTATAGCTATGTATCTTACAAAAGCCAAGTCTACAACTCCCACTGCCCATGAGAACAAATCATGTTGATCTAGCACAGTAATGTCAACTAGACAGCAACACTGAACAGCCTCCATTGATTCAAATGATGTAACACTGAACATCTCCACTTTGTCAGTTCTACATCAAAATCCATCTCAAATATTACATTCTAAACGCAAATATTAATGACACATCCCAAATGAATCCTTGCTCCTGAACTTCACAACCATGTTAGTGGATTCCCCTTTATTCCTCCCCTACTGAACAGCTGCAACTTCACTTGTCTTCCTCTTCTACAGCCAGCACAGAACAGCTGGTGATAACCTCCTCTGAATGCAGTATTTAACACCTACCTGCCAGGTGACAGGTCCTACAATACAACAAGATTAGTACAGTGAGGTGCCTTTACAGGGACGAGAAGTCACCATCAGCCAAGCAGAGCATCAAGAGCTGTGCCCAGGCTTACCAAAGCCCTTACCACCCATGTGTCCATCTGTACCTTTCACTCAATGCATAAACCTTTAGGTTAAGGGCTTCTGGGGGATATATCGATCTTCCTATAGAGGCAACAGATGCATGCCTGGGCAAAGAGGCTGCCATAGGATGATCCACCTCCTGGGCAGCCTGACATTCTCAGGTAAGGATGCTGAATTGAATGAATGAAACAGCAGCATCACATGAACCTTTTCAAGCCCTGCTGCTTTCACTACAGCAAATACATGCCTGAGAGATATTTAAGAGTCTTTTGGGAGAACCAAGGGCATAGAAAAACCCAATCTGGGATAACAAGTCATGAAGTAGGAAATAAGAACCAAGATTATACAAAGCATCAACCAAACAGCAGGTACCTGAATCTGCCAGGCAAAGATCAGCACAAATCAACACTGCACCTAAAGACTGAAATACTGAAGAATTTTCCCTCACCTTCAATCCAACACAGAATAATTCTTACCTGAAGTTACTTATCGCCCTGACACAGACTGACTCATGGCCCCAAGGAGTCTCTAGAGGTACTATAGAACAAAGAAGGATGCAAAGAGCAATGGAGAAGAATAGGATCAATTTTCTTTCTCTTCCACTTCAACATCTTGAACATTAACAAGTAAAAGTCAGCTAAGCCTGCTTGTTATTCAGCTCAGCAGTCATTATCTGATTCTCTGTTATCGGTCACTACACTACACGTACACTTCTTGCCACACTCGAGTTATCTTCTCAAATCTCATCTTCCAGCAACTGTAACACATGGGATGTACCCCTTTGGCTGAGCAAGGCTTTCCTCTGAAAGAGTCAAACACAGGATGAAAGGCAAGGAGAGACTTCTTTCACTAAAACTTGGCAGATGAAGACAGCAAAACTCATCCTCTGAAGTTAAATATGGCTATGACCTTACTGTTTTCTAAACCACTGCTGACAAAGTACCTGTTGAAACAAGGACACTCATCTAAAGTGAAAAAAAAACCCAAAAAACAAACAACAACCCAAGAGTCCGTGACTTCAACGTTTTCGATCCAGACTGCCCTTTTCTATCACTCTGTGTAGGCTTCTTCACTTCTGTGTCACAGGACCCCAGAGTCCATGATGTTTTATGCTTTGCTGGTCATGCATACCCCTGATTATCATCCCCTATTGGCCAAATGAAAACTGAAGAACCTGCACTGTGAAAAACAACATCACCAGAGCACCTGCTGGATCTCAACTCTCCAAAAATTACTTCTTTACACTAGTCTCCTGTGTACCTGAGGCCTTCCATGAATACCAAGTTACTGTATGCGCTGCCTAACCATCTAGACTTCCAGCTTCTCCCAGTATCAAACTCATTTCTCCACACTCCTTAAAATGTAATGTCAGCATGGCACAGGACAAGCTGTACTCTATTAGGATGGAAACTTATGCTTTCAATTGCACTACCACAGTGAAAATATGTGATTAGCAACACATCCAGTAGATACTGTTAAGACTTGTGGTAGTGAAAAGAATATTCAATTTGAGAGAGTAGCCCAGAGCAATGAAGACTGCAGGAAAAACATTGTACCTCCTCCTCAGCAACCTATAAAGTCACTGGACAAGCTTATGCCGTAAGCAGCGGTGGAAAAAACTGTGTCTACTGCTCCAGTGGACACACTATTCCACAGTGACAGTTGGTCTTACCAGCTCTGCTCTGCAAGCATACTGATTATCCCACGTGAAGTACACTTACCACAGGGATATACCAGACAACTTCAGCCCCAAAACCGGAATGGAAACCCAGGAACCTAACCTGCCTGAGGAGCAGGGGGAGCTCATTCCTTATATAAAAAAGGTTTCCTGTAACACATGTAAAATTCTCAGCTGTATTCAGGAATCACATGAAACACAATGTTGAAAGCTCTCAAAATGTAACTTCATTCCACACCTGAGACACGAAAACTCGGAGATATTCCAGAGACACCAGCATCACACCAAGCACTGCCCAGGTTCCTTTCAAGCAGAACATCCACCAAGCAAAAGCCATTTCCATTAGCACATAAGCTGCCACTGATCCTGGTGCATAGACATCATTGGAAATATTTCTGCAGGATTTTGTAAGGACAAAGAGCTATGTAGTATTTCCTAGCTGTAATCTTTTACATTATACAAGGACTCCTCAAACTGGCCTTTTTTCCTGTATTATAAGGGTTGCTGTCATGAGCTGCTTAAGTGATCAAACAAGCACTAAAGACTACAAGCAAACAGACCACAGCATGAACAAGTAATGCCCACTTCAGAACACAGAAGCAAGGCACTCATTTATCCCTGATGAATTATGAATTGCTTTACACTTACAAAATCTTTCCTGAAAATTTTTATCATTAACATACAATATATCAGTTTTATTCTCCCCATTATAGAGACAGTCAGAGACTGAAGTAAAACATTTCAGGTCAATCAATTCCTGTGGCAATGGACACCACTAAAATTTAGGACCACCATGTCCAACCCACGGTAACTGACATTCAAATGCTGCCTCTTATGTTGCTCATGACATGGGCAGAAGGGCTGCTTCTGCCTGGCACAAGCAGCATAATGCCACACTGTAATTCTAAATACCAAAGAAGCCAAACCTGCAAATGCAAGAGGTGACAAGCCAGCAGGACCCATGCTTGTTTAAATTCTTGCTTTGCTCTAGGAAACATCAGCCACCCAAGCAAAAGAAGGGTGGGATCCTGTGGAATCACTCAACTTTTTTTTTTCCCTAGTCCCCTCAGTTCCACAAGTCTTACAGCTATTTCACCAGAGACAGATTTGACCTGTCACCCACAGGGTTCAGGAAACAAGGGAAGCAGTAATTGATAAAGTACTAATCTCAAAGTGTTTTATCTGCCTAGCTTTGGATATCCAAATAGCTCCTTGCTCTACCTTTTTTTTTTCATTTTCATTTTCATTTTCTTTCTGCTGCCATAGGGATGGTCTCGGGTTGCATCCCAGCAGTAGTTGTGTGTTACACCTCACTATTTCAGACCAACCCAGGACACTACTGTGAGAGGCTCTTTTAATTTATGTGTTAATGGAGGTTCTTGTGAATGTCCCTCATGTCAGACTGACACCACATTCAAATTAGCAGACCTGCCAGCAAAACTTAATGCAAGAAAATACTGAAAGGAGAGCAGGAAGTTTTGGGTTAGGCCATTTTTGTTTGACATTTGGCATTTAATACACCTCATCAACCAACCATGCACAGAGGATGTTCTCCTGCTTCATGTAGTGGCTGCAGACACATTTAGGAAAAGACTTTCATGTGCTCATTCAAACCACCCAATTTTCTGCAGATCAACCAGGCCTCTCCCATTTTAGATCAGATCTTTTCCAAATAAGGCAAAAAAACCCTCCAAAATGTATGTATCTACACCAGCAATCTGTATTACGTTAATTAGAACGAGGTATAATACCTAGTACCACACAGTGACGTAAAATACCTTGGTTTTATTCTCAGCTCAGCTGAAAACTCAGTGTCAAGTTATTTAATCCACCAGATTTCCTGTTTCTGTGTATAAGAAGTGGGGCTTTTACGATCCTATTGCCACAGGAATTTATTAAGGATAAAAATCCATCAATAACTACACATCTCTTACAACAGCCTGTACTTCTACTGGATCTAAATACCTCCAGGGATATCTGGACAGACAAGGACCTGTGCAACATCTTCATGGGAAAGCGACAATCGCACATCTTTTAATGCATCAGAAGGAGCTATTTCAGGGCTGTGAAATTCCACTCAGAAGTAAGACACTGGCTGCACTGAACAAATAAGACGAGGAAAATAACTTCCTAAAAAACAGCAACATTAACTCAAATTTCACATGATCTCACAAGCCCAGGACAATACTGAGCGACAGAAAACAGCTGGGAAGTCTCCTCAATTTTCAGAAAATGGATTATGTGTAGAGCTGCAGTACGGTTTTCTCCCTTGCAGCACTTGATGTCATCCCACACAAAATGGAGTCCTTAGATTTTGTTAAGGCCTTGCTCATACAATAGCAGTGGGGCACCACACCTCCCAGGCCTGGGACACATCACCTGACAAATGCTGAGAATAACTGCTAAGCCTCCATTCCAGTGACTTGTGGCCACTGATCCCCTGAGACCACTTGTTGGACCAGCCAGTCCAGCAGACAGGTCAAAGGACCAAGAGCAAGAAACCTCACATTCTCCTTCCCCAGCTTCAGGAACCAGGACCTCCTCGCTCAGACAACAGCTCTTTATTAAAGCCACGAGTGGGCAGTTTTCTGTAATGGGTGCCATTTCAAAGAGGATATGCTAACCAGAAACAAGACACTCTTGTTTCAAAGAAAGAATTTCTGCACATTTAATTAATCAGAAATTATTACTGTGCTTACATCCTACTTTAATCTGCATTCACTTCAAGCATAAACAAGACCCAGCTTTCCAAATTAGCACAGGCAAGCATGGCAACCATCTCTGGACATCAGCTTCTTGAAAATACTTGCCCAGCTCACCACAAGGATATTATGAGTCTAAACTAGTCTCTAATATGCACCTAGATCTTCTGATAAAAGCTGCTTCAGAAGTTATATTAAAAATATTAACCAGCAACTTTAATAATCATCCAGACCAACTCAGATCTTCCTAAAGGATCTTTCTTTCCACTGTGAATTTTAACTATGTATATTTCTTGCTTATTCTTTTACTTAGTAATTTTCAAAGCCAAAGAAATTAGAGACTACCATGATGTTCTTACTTTTTACATATACAGCACCGCACACAGCATGTACCATAGCATGCTAAAATGCATTAACAACATCTCTGACACCCACCCATAATAAATGACCAAGACCTTAAGTTCCGTAACAGCAAGGAGTACCAACAAGACGAATTATAGCAATCATGGCTACAGGTTTTTTTGGTTTGTATTTCAAATTACTTTGATTTATATACACACACTTATCTTAATTTTATTTAAAAAGGAAAGAAAAAAAGTCAAAGAAAATAATGCCATGTTTGTGCAAGATTTCTATTTCCTTGCCAGCACAATTTCTATTCTTATCAGTTGTCAAGTGGATTAACAGTTACTATATACTCACTTTTCTTACCACTGCTGTCTGAGGGCCATGCCTGCTGTAAATAACCACCAGCAAGAGTCCTTGTATTTTATCTTTAATCATGCATATTACCATTTTTATAAAATATTATTTGCGTAAACACAGAAGTATTTCAAGTTGGTTCCCTTCTGTGAAAAGGCAAATTAAGTGAACGCTTGGTGGAGGAAAGGGACCTTTAATAAACATCTGATTTGCTGCTGGATGGCGTTTCAGATTATATTTAAAACACATCATGTTTTGTTGACACCTCCCTGCACACTTGCTGGTATAAAGCCCAGCAAGAATGTGACTATGGCAACCACAATAGGATATATATATATCCATGCATATGCGTGCAAGTGTGTGCTCACGTAAATACACACTCACACACACAAAACCAAACTAATTCAACTGACCATCAGCAAGATTTTCTCAGCTCTCATGTTCACAGGATCTATGTCTAACCATGACAGGAACCATGTCTAAACAAACAGGCTGAGGAGCCAGCATTAACTTTTATATGGTGAAAATCTTGCAAGAGAAAAGCCTGTAAACCTACCAACATTTACAGAGTGTACACAAACACATATTCACTTCAGAATGCTTTAGCTATAAGCAAAAAGAAATTAAAACGTCTGCAGGCACAAATTCAGTGACACCATCAAAATAAAAGGCATGTTGTATGAGGCAGGCATTAACAAAATTTCACTTGCAGGATTTTTTTTTTTTTTAAACAGGGCTTTTTACCCACAAAACTAGGTTCTCACTGGAGTATGCATGTAATTTTACAAGAGATCCAGACCCTGCTCTTCCTTCACCAACAATCCCATTCCTTCTCTTTGAATACAGAACATGCAAAAGTTTCTTTAGTCTGCAAATTAAATAGCTACACACTGAGCTCAAATTGTTATTTCTGGTATTAATTTCTGTCTCCTGACAGATCCTGATAGGTGATGCAGGAAATTCGATGTAACAAAGGCTTCTGTTTGCAGCAATAGAGGACTCTCAGCTAGGGGGAATAAAGGGATCAGAATAAAAGGCGAATATATGGAGCCTACATACACTACAAAATATCTGTGTTGAGTCCAGCAAGCAAAAAGTCTAGCAGATTCAAAGCAGCATTAAGAAGTGTTAATCCTTTTACCTCTGAGCTATTCATGAGCAATATGCAAAGCTGCTCTTATGGCGTCGCGTTTGCAATGCTCCAGTTATGCTTGCATCAGCATTTCCATTGTGAACCCTGCTTTCAGAGATCTTTTACTTTGCCAAGTTTTAGTCTGGAACAATTTTACTACAAGCCTGTGAGATTTTAGACCAGGATTAGGATTTAAGTCTGGTGAAGAAACGTTTGGACAAAATCTGCTTGGCTGTTTTATTTATTAGAGTGCAAAGTTAATCCTTCCAAGTTATTAGACCGGAAAAAACCCTCAAAACTGTAATTTTTTTTCCAGCTTAGAAAAAGAAAAGAGAAGATTTACTCTCCCCAAGAATTCCTTGTCCCCAAATCTCTACAACCACAGAAGAGATGAAGGTAACAGACGACGAAACTAAAGTGCAACTGAAACATGTCTTCCTTGGTCAGGTGTTTTCTCTCCTTCACTGATGCAATGCGGTGGCCAGGAATATGAGGAAGAAACATCTCACTGTGGGCTGCAGGTGGAAGAGGGACACAAACCACAAGCTGCACATTAACAAGTGTAACATATAACATTTCAAACTCCAGAAATCATCCCACTTTCCTAAACAATAAAAATCACAAACTTTAAGTATCACCACATAACTTGCCAGGTAGATGATGCTCATTCATGGTGCTAGTGCGCCCATGGACACAGGCAACTGGCTATGCTACAAAAATTCACACAGAAATGAACATAGCATGTACTTTAAGAGAGATGAACCATCTAGACTAGACAATGTTTGCAGCATCCTTACCAGTTTCCTAAAGCTCAGTTCTCAAACCCTGGGACTTGCTGACATGGCTCAGAGTCACCCATTTTTCAAGCGCCATGTTCCATAACAGGTGTGTGGGCCACACGCCAGCGTGTGCAACCCCAGAACACACAAGCACCACCTTTTTGCAGGCCCTCAGCAGTGGGCAAGGCTGGGGTCTGTGGCCACACTGCCCCCATTGCCTCCCACGCTGTGCTTCAGCCACGCTTCAGCATCTGCTCCACCAGCACAACCACACTGAAGCTCCCGTTCCTGCAAAACTTGACAACACGGACTGATGACTGCAGAAAAGCCCTTCTCAATGCAGCTAAACAACAGCTGTAGTCCAAGGGAAAGCCCTGGTTAATTAAAACCAAGGCAACATTTCCAAATACTGTCCTTTTGTGAACTTTTCCAGATAGCACCCACCCCCCAACCCCCCAGTAAACATAATGGAATCAACACTTGCAGCTTCTCTCTGAAAAGCCTACATGGTATTGTCCTGCATACATTATGTACATCTTCATTCAAGCAGAGAGTTAAGTGTTTGCGGGCAATGTAGCTTGCTTCTGCATCAAAATCTCCCTTACAAACCAGGCTTCACAGCAAGACTTTCTGCCATGCCTAAACCACAGCTCCCACCTGGGCTGTATGACTATGTGAACTGCCTATTGTAAACTGGATAAATCCTTTCAAGACAGAAATCCTTACCATGACTGCTGAAATGCACAGATTATCTAAAAGCAAAGGACAGCAAACACATTTATGAATAAGACATGAAACATAATCCTAATTTAAGGTCTCTCACCTGATCTATTCTTCACCTTTTGACCAGACTTTGTATACCAAACACCTACTAACAATTTATCACTCAGTATCTAATATCATTCACTTTAATGATGTATATAATGATGTATATATATATATATATATATATATATATATGTGTCTGGATTTTTGAAAAAGTAACAGAATTCATTTCCTTCCCACAATTTACAGAAGCAGTTTGTAATTGTGTATGCTTTTGTGTTTTTCAGCTATTTTCTTGAGAAACGCTGCTTCTTACTGATCACTTGATACCAGTGCACATTAACTTGCTTCTAAAACTATGTTCCAGACTTCAAAAAAGTAGTTATATGGTAAAGCATCCACATAAATTGTATTGCCTGTTTGAGTGTGTGTACATGTACGTGTGTATGCACACGCACTTCTCAATTTTAATTCTACATCTGACACCAAGCATTATTTCCCTCTCTTCCTTACTGATCATTTTTCTTTTGACTTGTTCCAGTTGAATTTGGATGGAAACTGAGCTCAAAAGTGTGCAACAGTGACTCTTGAAAGATTTACATGTTTCAAAGGGTTCACATGAAATGGACCGGGTTTATCTGTACGTATTTTTCTGTAGTTGAAACCTGATGGATTTAGCATAGATCTATCTACCACACATCAAAACGGTCTCATCATCTTTCAAGAATATGCTATTCTTATACAATAAAAAATGAACTTTCCATCTTGAACAAGAAGAAAATAAATCTTTCCTGGCTTAACTGTGTACGAATAAGGCCACAAATGAAGTTCACTATGCAAACTAGGGCAATGTTATGTCTGGAGATGTAGAATGAGCTACAGGTGATTTAACTTTTCTACTAACTTCAGATCCAGGTGGTACACAAATACCTTCCTAAGCTCAGCCATTTAGTTGTTGGTTTGTTTTTAAAGTACTGGAAGCAAAAATACAGTGCTGGGAAAAAATAATTTGTGTTTACAGGCCTTAATGCAAGGCACAATTTTCCACACAAAATTAATCTGAGGTCCATTGCATTTAACTGTAAATTTCCTTTTTTCTCAATTATTGAACAAAAATTGCAATTTTGATTTCTTAAAAGAGGGAAGTTTAGGTTCCAAGCTTCCCCTGGGCACAGCAGGTCAGTGCCACTACAGTTTGTGCATCCTCAGGTAGCAGAAGCGATACAGTCTTCTCCTATTTATCACAACCCTTTCTTTTGTCACTTCTCTATTTTCATGACTCTGTAGTGCTTTTTCTTAAAAGGAAAACCAACAACCAAAAGAGGTTAACTAGGAACAGCAGAACGCTCCTGGTCATTTTTAATGCATAAGGTCAGCCAGAAAATGCCTGGGGGCTGCATGTTGGCCCAAAGAAACCAGAAGTTTTTAACTCTAGATTACCAAGCTCAGGTAGATAGGCTACACATACACAAAAACACCACAAAGCAAGAATATTTTGAACCTGTGCGTTCATTGTCATGTAGTAGTGGGTATCACCATATAAATTACTCTTTAAAATAGGTAGGGACAAAGGGAGAGAATCACCTCCCAAAAACATAGTTCCAGAGTGGCATGACTGTAACTACCAAGCCCATGATGTGGTTTGAAGAATGGCTGAAGGACTGAAATAGTTAGCTATGCTACACGCCGACAAATATGCTCAGTACATTGCCACAGGGATTAGAATTTTGTCTGGCTGTATTAAGTATCTTATTTAATATAAAGATGGGAATAAACCTTGCAATTACATTTTCTGGGAGAGTCTACAAAACAGAAAGCTACCATCAGAGACTATGAGACTATATATTATGGCAGGAAAGAAAAAAAAAATCAGTTTAAACCATAAAAACAAGCAGAAAAAAAATAAGCCAACACATGTATCCAATAAAAGGTAGTAACCCAGAAAGCAGCAAAACTGAGTTGATACAAACGAGAATTGCAATGAAATATATTATGACTAAGCAAGACTACAGCAGTTAGCTATCAAAAGAAATCAGAGCTACAAAAGACAAGGTGAAGCAGATCTACCCAACTACAAAGGAATAAAAACTGTAGACACAGAAGAAGGTTGGTTTAAGGAAACAATGTGAGAGAGAAACCAAGGCATGAAACAGTAGGGAGAAAAAAGGAGCAGGAGTAACAATATTCATAACAGGCTTATGGCCTGGGTGATGGGAGATGACAAAATATTCCTGGCCCAAACAACAGAACACCCACAGCACAAGCACTCACCCAGAAGGGCTTCCATTGGATTGCCTTCTTGTTGCTTCATGTACACACACACACACAAATTAGGCAGCAATAGCCCAGACAAAGCACAGCAAACAGACCTAAGAGAGCTCCTAAGGGAAACTGTCCTGAACCAGCCCCTCTGCCAATAACATCAAGTCAGGGTGATGAAAGAAAATTAAAGTTTAGTGGTAAATAATTATGCAGATTTGGCACACAGGTGAACTGGGAACTACTATTTAAGGTGTCCATCAGAGTCCTAGAGTTTAATTTGAGGAAGAAAAGCCATGTGGCATTAAAACCAAAATAAGGTCTGGCTGAAGAAAGGATTAAGAGTGTGGAGGTAGAAGAAAGAATTTAGAAACCACATTCTGAATTCTGATACATCCTAATACAACCTCATGGTATCTACAAAACAACATGGAAGTACAGGAAATCCAGTCTTTCTCAAAGGCAGGGATACAAGAACCAAGATGCGATCAGTGTGGTTCCATCTCACAGGTAGGGAGACTACTGGATTTGTGTCTCAGTAAGAGAGGGGAAGGACACCCTAACAAGAATTAGAAAGGCAGTTACCGCCTGCAGGGAAAGATAAGCACAGCATAAAAGCCAAAACGACCTAATGCTTTGTGGCCATTACAAGGATACTCTGGGTCATTAATAAATGATAAAGGAGGAGGTATTAAAACCCAAGTAGCTGGCCACACTGACCACCTTTTAAAATCTAAAAGGGAAAATAAAGGAAAGGCTAAACAATTAGAATGTAATTATGAACTTATAAAACATTTTTATATATATAGCCACACACAGATACTTAGCTGTGACAAATATAAACAGTAACACAGACTCAAAATTTTAGACACCTTCAGCGAGAAACATACAAAAAAACCCAGAGAAATCGAAATTATGACAGACAGCTCTTCTCAGCAAGCACCCCTGGCAATACTCACTACTGCAGCTTTTATCTGTATTACCTCAGTAAAGTACCAATTGATAGCCATTACAAATGGGCATTAATAATTACAAATAAATGCCTTAGGAAATGTAGACATACATATCAAAGCCACTCCTTGGAATAAGTGATACTATGGAGTTGAGCCATTGAAGACAAATTAGCAAAGAAGCTTAGCAGATATAACCATTAATTCCTTTATGGAACATCTATAGATGAAAAACATATTTAGACTTCAACTTCACAGAAGAAAAACAGAAGGAAATTATCATATAAGGAAGCAAAGTCTACTTCTCCAAAAATAATAGTTTTATTAAGATAGGAAAAACCAAGCCCCTGAGACTCCTCAAAGATTATTTTCTCTCAACCAAAATGAGAAATGGGGCTTATAGAATATGTGCAGAACCTGACGCAGCCCATCACTTTCATAGAGAATTGTAGTTCATAGCAAGCACAGAGCGGAAAAAAATATGCTTGGATGTCAGCAAACCACTTGACTGTATCATATTATACAGTTTCAAAATTATTTAAGAAACCAGTTTTGATGTGGACAGAACATTGTACAAAAAAACAAACTTCAAAAGAAAATGAAAATCATACACCAAAACTTTGAAAGCATCTCTCAAGGATGCAAGGAATTTTCTTACACATTCTCTTAAAAATCTTAGTTAATCATGCAGAAACAGGAGTATAACGTGTGTTCTTGAAATCTGTGGATGATACTAAATTTAGGAGCTGCAAGCCCCAGCGAGGACAGAGAAAGTTGAGAAACAGGCAATTAAAAATAAGGTTCTCCTTGGGAAAGTGCAGCGAAGACATCCAACAGGAAAATAATCTGAAAGAAATATTCAGTGGGAGTGACAAACTAAGGAGCCAAGAAATTCTTACAAGGTTTGCAGTGTGATCTGGTAGCAAGAAAGATTAATGAAACCTTGGCTGCACATGCAAAAAAAAAAAAAAAAAAAAAACAAAAACCACATCAAGCAAGAGGGATGAAACAGCTAAATATGCCCACTTTGGGTAGCAAGCAATATAATCAGACAAGTCTGCAGTAATAAAATGAATGCAAATACCACTGGGATAAGACAAGCCTTATTTAGACTAGTATGTGGTAGTACAAGGACATGTTTGAAAAGGAAAACAGGGGTTAGTGTCTGAAAGCTTTCCTCTAACAGCTTTTCTAAAGCCCCAATACTACAAGCAGACTCACTAGAGAGACTTAAACGACCACTTAAGGAAAGTTCACTCCCACAAATGAGATTAGTAGCAGAAAGCTGAAGATGTGCTTAAGGGTCTCCCACAGAAAATACCATGGGCTTGTTCTGCAAATACCTCTGCACAGACCTGGAGATGTTAGAATATGTAAGTAGTGCAAAGCAACTTAATACTGGGCCAGACAATGAGTCCAGGTAGCTCTCAAGTTGGCTGAAGGTCGTTAATTTCTCAACATATGATTAAGTAAACATTTGTTTTCTTCTAAGCACAACCTTCATAACATAACAATATCGAGGAAGAGGAAGGTAAATCTCCTTTTGTTTGCAGAAGACATGAGCAACAAACACATACACAGTATAAAATTTGATTTTTTTTTCTTTTTTTCATTTTACATCAACTGCTTTATCTTAATACAGCAGGTATTTCTAGCTTTCTTTAAATAAAGCAAAGCAACAGGAGCATAGTGGCACTGTACATCCCTCACCACTGGGACAGAGGCTGAAAAAACACCAGGCACAAAACTATCCTCCTACAGTGTCAAGGATCAGCCCTCTCCATGTAAAAGCCACACACTTTCCTTCAATACTGGTATATATCAATAAACATGAAAGCCAAACGACTGGCCAAAACAGGAATACCACCCTAGCATTTAGTACAGGTATGTCACAAGACTTTGACTACCTATTATAAACCTCATAGGACAAAAGCTCTGGTTTTCTTTCACTGCTGCAGCATACAAACTTCAGTCAAGCGTTTTAAAGGAAAAATGCAATGGAACTAAAAGCTAAGTTGCATCATCTGCTTTGTTTTCCCATTCCTTTCCCCAGTGCTTGATGAGCCCAGCCATGTACAGCCAGCCCGTCTCTCCACAGCACGGATCACTTCATAGCCATGCATTATTCAGAGAACACTGCAAGTGCATTTAACACTGAGATCTTAGAACTCACCAACACTACAACTTCTGAACACCTTTGCCAAGTGATGTTTATTGAACACTCCTACTGCAACACAACAGAGGTTGTGCCATGGGTTTGGCACAGACAGTGCTGCAGGCCTATGATCCCATGGCTGGTGCTTTTCTCAAATACAAGATTGTTTTCAGGTTACTTCTGCACAGAGAAGAGGAATGAACATAAGGGTGGCAACAGTGCCAGAAATATTCCAATTTCCACTGAGAATTTTTTGGATGCTAGTTCTAAATATATTATTTTGAACTCTGGATTAGACAAAATATTTTAAAGAAATACATATTCTCCCCAGCAATGTACTCATTTAAAGACCAATTTGCTGCTCTGCAATCACAAAAATGACAATTTTTTTTATCAAACTTTCCGATAGCTGCAGCTAAGTTAAATCTGTACAAATCCATTTTGTGACTCGAGGAAAAAGACACTAATGATCTGACACAGATTTTCAACATGGATGTAACAATGCATCAACCACATGGATTTCAAGTCCCGTGTTTTCTCCTGCCCTTTCTATTCAATCACCTCTTGTTCCAACAGTTTCTATCAGGGTAACTGCAACCTCAGATCTGCCTGCCACAGAGCTTTTGCCATCACATTTCCCAAGGTTAAACTTCAATGTTTAGAAACAGTTTTTTCCTCTGAGATGACCTTCAGCAATCGCCCCAGTTCTGAGAAATGAATGAAGTGTTCCCAAAACAAAGTGAATTTTAGTAGTAACCTGTAGCTAAAAAGAACACACAGGTAACATGACCTGCTTTAGGGACAGAGACTGCTAAAAATATTCCTGTCTGGGCAAGACTTTTGGGCAGACTTTTGGGATCATGGTAATTGGGTAATTCCTTCTGGATTAACTATATACAAGATTGATGCTTACCATTTTACATATTTTGGCTCAGTGGTATGAAGCCATAAAATAAGGTAACACAGGATATAGGATCTGTTTTAAGGGATCTGACCAATGTCCACAGAAGTCAATGGTAATCTCTGCACCAACTCAGTAGAAATCACACCAGATACCAGTATTAATCTAAATATTAAAATTCATTACAGTTATACCTACTGATGAAAAGCCAATCAAATACTCGACACAATCTGTCAGTTTCCCAGGGGAAGGTTATGTCCTCCAACTGATTTCTACTTACATAGCAGTCCACAAAGTGCACTTTGCTGATCTCACGGAGGTGCACAAGATATCCAGCCTCAACGGATGCTACAAGCAAGGCAGGATAAACCTCAAAGCCCATCCAGCCACGACCAGCCTGTTGCTGATGCACTACAGGGCTTGGGGGAAGACGCAGAAACCTCCAACAGAGGTTCAGTTCAGTTTAAGCTTCATCCCAGTGCTTTAACAGGGACTGCTCAAACAAAAGCAAGTCAAGTATAGCCTTTAAATGTTACTGCAAATCCCAGCACCTGTACAAATATCTAACCTTCTGAACTTCAAAAACTGACTTCCCATATAAGGGCCTGCTACAGCCTTTCTGAACACATCGCAAGGATTTTCATCTCACCCATCTTGAACTGACCAATCTCAGTGTTTCAGATTTCCTTTTCATCTGACAACCCAGGAACAGTCTGTTGACCTAGATTCCCTAAATAATTTATTACATTCTAGACTTTTTATGCCCCTTCTGATTTGTCTTTTTTTGATCCAGCTTCTCTTCATGTGAAATCTTCCCAAACACAGATGATCATTGGCCACCTTTCCAGCAACTCTTTTAACTCCCTTGGCAAAGTTCCTACATAAAATTCAAATAGTGCTCAATTACTTTCAGTATTTTACTGGAGTTTGAGATCTGAAGAACTTCTGTTTCAACTGAAGCATTCTGTCAAATTAAAAGGTATATCAAATAATGTTTTTATTATTTTGAAAATCAGTAACATTGATCAAACTACACAAGTCAGTCTTCTGTATTGATAAAATCAAAAACTTATATTGGAAGCAGTTTCATATAGATTGAAATGCTTCACGTGACTTAAGACTGTGCTTATATTGTTGTCTGCAACACATATTTACAAGCATTTGAAGCACTATAAATACCTTCGCAACATGTTATGAATAACTCAGATGCTGTTTTCCAAGCTAAAATAAAGAAACATACAACTGGGTAGTTTCACTTTTTACAGCACTCTTTGTAGCAAATCATTGGCAGCTACAAACAGTCAGGACTGAGCAACACAGGTGGAAAGTGGCAGCTGTGAAATCCTGTGTCAAGCACTGCAGCTGCAACTCCCTGGAGCAGGGAAAAGAGCAAACCTGGAGAAGAACCAGTGAGTGAGAATGGAACTGTCAACCCAAGAGCTCTGTGCACCAGGACAGCCAGCCTTGAGGTTCACCCACAGCAGCTGCTTGCCTGGCCAAGCAGAGCCCTCCTGAGACCTCAGACAGCTCCTGCTCTGAAGCACAAGGTGCACAAACAAAATCAGGTTGATTACCCTGTTCCAACAAAAGTCAGGCCTGGCCTCAAGAGGAGAGAGCTTGGGACAACTTATCTGCAAAAGACTGCCTCTCCCGTAGGTGCAGACCTCCCCCAGGCTCACAGCTAAGGAGCTGCTGCCTGAGCCCAAAATCTCCATGGGGTGATCCAGAGACACTTCAGAGACACAGGATGATGAAAGTCACGTCCCACCAGCATGAACAGGAGAGTGCCCTTAACCATATCCAGTGGGAACCGAGGACAATGGAGAGACCACAGACCCACACCAGATTCCTGGCAGGCTGATAACCACCGCCAGGCAAACTGTCACCAAGCTCAAGGAAACAGCAGTTTCTTCCTTGCACCCAGGAAAAACGGGACTGAAGACCGTTAAACGTGTTTGGAGAACATCCAGAAAACCACAATGATCCTATAAGAACCAAGATCTCATCAGATCTCTGTTCAAATCTGCCCTCAATAAAATGCTGTTAAAGGCTTGAATTTAATTGTTATTTCTGGCAGTGCACCAAGGAGTAAAATAAAGAGGTCTATCAGGCAATGTGGAAGAAGTTCCTGTATTGCAAATCACTCAACACACACCAGCTCCCCAAATGATGAAACAATCCAGTATAAATCTCAGGCTAAAATCAAGATGAAGACCCAGAACTGGTGACTAAGCACACCATGACTTCAGGCCATATCCCCTGCAAAAAAGTGGCTGTGGGGAAAATTTAGGGAGCAATTTTCCCTCAAAATAAATGGCTGTCAGTCACAGAACAACCCCCTCCCATCACTAAACAGTTTAAATTCTGAAAGCTTTTGTGACTATGATCAAAATAATTCAAAAAAGATGTGCATAGAGATGTTTTTATTTTCCACCACTCTAAACGCCTTTCCATTTATGTAGCCTGTTTTACCTACCTTAATATCCGCAATCCTAACACATACACTCCAAGAGCTAAACAAAATGGGCTACTTTTCTATAGATATTATCTACCACCACTCCTGCCTATATTCATACTGATGCTTTTACAATCCATCATAAAAGTTATAGTGTTTCTCCCATAATAGAGCATTTCCTTCCATGAACCATGCACTAATGAAATTAATCTTTAAAGAAGAAATTAGATTAAGATTTCAAGCAACATTTCAGCAACATCTTAAAAAAAGCAAGATTTTAAAAGCTAGGCCACCGGAAAAAAAAAAAAAAAAAAAAAAAAAAAAGTTGAGGAAAATAAGTGAATTATTTAATAGCATCACCCCAGAAGGAACTTTACTGCACAACTGTAGTGAACAGAGAAGCTATTAATGATCTTCAGCTAGTTAGACACAATGAATTAGCACTTCTTTAAAAATCAATTGTGGAGCTTTCTAAAAAAAAAAATCTAAGTTTGTGAGAATCTAAAACACTACAGAAGTGTTGAAAAGTAGGCCACAGACATGCCTATTTACACAGCCCTGCAAAAGCAGGGAAATTTTCTGTCCTGTATAAAGTGCTGCTGACCTGCCTGTACTGAAATGATAATGGAAAAAAAAGTCTACATGACATTTTGCTGGCCTGTCCACGAAAGAAAAATTATTTTGACATGTAGCATTAGATAGAAGCAGTAGAGCAAATCTCTTTTGGAATAAGTAATGTAGAACAATCTAACTAGAAAGATGAAGATATTTGCAGAATAGTGGGAAGTTATTAATATTGTAATATATTTTTAAAAAGTAAATACATTTTTTCGATCAGTCTCAACTGTTAGTTCTCCTAGAAGAATTCAAACACAAATCTTTATCCTACACCGAGATACTGCTCATAGGTGTCTGTGACATTGACAAGGTAACTCCCTTCAACTAAAAGGGGATCTCTTTCATTTGGAATAGCAGCCTTTTTTTGTTACTTACCCAATGAAATAAAAGGTCCTGAAGATCACAGCCTTTTGGGGGCAGTTTCTGATGTCAAAAGGAGGAGGCATAATACATGATCAATCTGTTTTTAAGACAAGTGGACACACTTGCAAACACTGCTCTTTTTCACGCATTAATAATGTGTTGATCAGAATTTTGTATACACAAGCATTCAATCCAACAGAACAGAAAGCAATCCACTTTCACAGAAGCAGAAAAACTAGCTTTGTGCTATTCCCTGGGCAAACAACATCTCCACTCTGTCACTTACAGACACTACAGAAGAAGCTCTGCTCCAGATCTAATTCCCACCACCATTCCTTTTTCAAGCTGCTTTTGGGAAACTTCTCCAGTGCCAAAGTCAGTAAATAACTTCTGCCCACCTGCACACTTTGGTAGGCTCTCTTCTCTCCAGAGGACCCCGAGGTTCCAGGGACAGGTAAGGACCTTTTTTACATGATCTGGAGAGGAAAAAGTGTTGCAGTCTCCACCACACTGTGGGAGGCAGATCCACCCTTCCATCAGCAGCAGTCTGGTTCTGCAAGGGAGGTTACGACCACTGCAGCAAGGACTGCTCATGCCTGTTTGGGCACTGCTGCTGTCTACCCATACTGGCATGGAGCCCTACTCAAGCACCATTTGTGATCTACTTATGCTTGCTGAGAACTTGAAAGGCTGCAACAGAATTTGGTAGTTTTCTTTCGTGTTACTGAGATGTAGCCCTCCACAAGTTAGCTGAACAAATCACCAAAGTCAGCATAATCACGGGAGGACTGTGCATCTGGGAGATGGGTGGGCTGTGCCACATCCAAATTATCTCATGGCTTACTAATGGTAAAAAGGAAAATATCTTGCTGCCTTCTCTGGGGCTGTGCAGTCCCACCCCTTTCAGCATTTGCTGTACCTCTGAACTGCTTTAATCCACTAACCAGCAGAAAGCTATTAAGCTCTTCCCTTTCCTCCTGAAGTTAATTTTTTGCTGCTTCAGTGAAATGGCACCGACACCAAAATAGCATAAAGTAAGCCACAGCAACTGGGAGCGCAAATGGGAAAGTAGCAACTCCCCCTTCTTGCGTTCAGCTTTTGCCAGCTGCAGCTTAACTATTCATTGCTATTGCTCAAGAAAATAAGTTCCACAGAAAAGGCTTTACTGCAGAGGGCTTGCCCTGCACTAAGCAAACTGAGGACAAAGCAAACTGAGGACACAAAGTTCGTGGAGTTCATGGCAAAGCACAGGACACAAAGACATGCTGGGTCACACCAAAGGCCCTGTTAGCCCAGTACCCTGTCTCCACCACAGCCTCTAAGCACAGTGCTGGAGAAGAGCAAGAACAGGCTGAGCACATCTGCACTTCCCCCCAAGCACATGTGTGGCCTTCAATACTTTCACTGGAAGAGATTTTCTTAGACTTGCATTTGTCCACCAAATAGTCCCCAGAAGACCTTTTCCAGGAGTTCGCTTACCTGCCTGAAGAACGTGCAGAATGTTCTAGATGCATGAAGAATGACTTCCCCCTGCCTTCAAAGTTTGTCTAACTTTTTCTTGGCTCTTTCACACTGGCAGATGAACTAGCCAAACTCTCTTCAAGCCAGTCACAATTTCATGGACCACTGTGACATCATTCCTCAACCACACCTTTCCCAGTCACATGAAACATCTGTCACATGGAAGCCATTCCAGGTCTCTAATAACTCATGTCACTTTTCCCCACAGTTCCTCTAGCTGCACTGTATCTTGATAGGAAAGGGAGATGAAATAATATCTAATGCATGGACAAGCAATAGATTTATACAAGGCATAATAGTGTTCTGTATCTTATTCTTTACTTTTGTCATTTCGTAGGACTTGATATGCTCTCTTTAATCACTCCTAAGCACAGAGCTGATGACTTGACAGAAGTATCATGGGTCTCAAGATGCCATGAGCAGTGACAGTTAACCTGAAGTCCCTAACTTTGTATAGAAAGTTCAGACAGTTTCCTGCTAGCAGAGCAAATAATTTCACATTCATCTACATAAAATGCAGCTATCTCGTACTTTTAAGCAATATCAGGAACCTAGAAAACTTGTCATAAAATCTTTGAGTTAAAATCTCCAAGTTATATGAACCACTGAAAACAAGACAGCAATAATAAGAAATCTACTTGGGACAAAAAACTGCTGAAGCACTCAACTGCAGTGAGCATGCAGGACAGAGAAGTCCTACAAATGGGACTGCACATGTAACAAGGAGTTCCTTTAGGCTTTGATCTGCTAGTTATTTGAAACCACACAATGGCTGACTGAAAAAGGTACAAGATCCCAAAGGAATCAGATTCCCTGCTTCTTGCAGCAAGCTTCTAAAGTTCCCTTTTTATAACCACCTTCACCAAAACAAATAAATCACTTCTAAGTTAAAAAAAAAGTAAAACAAGGCATTTCCATGCAATTCCTTTCATGTCTTTCCACTGCCTCATCTAGAGTCACATGCTCAGTCCTGACCTTTCCAGATTCTCCTCTCTGCCTCACCACACTTATTCAGACTATCAAATTCATTTAGTGAAACCATCCTATCCTTTCACACTCGACTCTTTTCACAGACAAGCAGTTCATTTTCATGCAGACCCACTTTTAACTTCAAAAGGTTGCTTTGTATCTCAGCTTCTGATGTCCCTTGATTAAAACACTTTCAAAAAAGGATCTGAAAAGCGTTGTAGCTGGGAACTTTCAGCTTCGTCTCTGTCCCTCCTCAAAAAAAAAAAAAATCCACTGTTAAACAAAGTGAGAGGCCATGCATCCACTCAGGATTTCTGTAACTTGTCAGTAGTTGTCACAGTTCACCCATGCACATCCAAGGTCATGACCAGAGCCCAGAAAACTGAGCCCACAGCTGTGGTGGGCCTGGATCAGTCTCCTGGAGTTACCTTCACAGTGACACTTGCTTTACCTTAGGCCTCCTGTGAAGCCATTCATCTCCACTTATCCGTAGGTGGTTGGAAGGAGCCAGCCCCTCTGAGCAGGGTCAGAAGGCAGTGACAACCTGACAGACACCTGGTGACGTCCCCTCTGACCAAGGCAAGAGCACAAACCCATATCACACCATTAGCAGAGAAAGCCACCCTGCAAACACATTTGTTCCTCATGCCAGTGCACACAAAAAACAGCACTGCAAAACTGAGCTGTGTGAGTTACATCACACCACGCCAAATGATTTTGCTTTCCTTTCCGACCGCTCGGACAACTGCACTGCCCCAGGCGGGCACTGGCCCCCTCCTCTAACAGCAGCACCCAACACCTTCCACACAGCTGATACCCCACCATGAACCACAAAGAGCACTTTTTACCCATTCTGAGATGCTTCAGCAATCATGCGAAGACAATTTAATTAACAAGATTATATGCAAACTCATAAAGCAATTAGGTGAAAAGACAGGGCAGAAACTTTGCCAAACTTACATCTTTTAAGCACACCTAGAAACTACATTTGTGTCACAGCAAACTACCATAAAAATTCATGTAGTGGTTCTATTAATCAAAGCATTTTTCACTTTGAGACCAAAAATACAGGAGAATACTTGTTCATAGCTCATTTTAGAACCATTTTCCATTTAAAGTATTTATAACTCAGTAATTTCAGGTGAGAAAACCATACTGAAAAGAGTAGTATATTACACTACATTTCTCATTAATTTCCCTGTGAAACATCTGAATCTCAAAAAAAATCTGACTTTTAACTTAATTATGCACAATTTGGACACTCCAGAGTCAGGAATTCAGAGCTGAATCCCATCTAGTCACTCACAAAACCTTCATAATGAAAACACATTATAATCATACTCTTTTCTTGCTAGAACAGACAAAAAGGCACTACTGTAATTTTTAAAACCACATTTGAATCCCAAGGGGGTTTGTTTGGGTTTTTTTGTACTAGGTTTTTCTCCCATAAAACTTACTAGACACATTTCTATCAGAACACCTTCAGCAATGCATCCAGAAATGCAATGAATTAAAATGCAGCAGCTATTTCCTACTTACTTTCCTCAGATTTTAAGTACAGGAATTTTACCTAGCTCTAAATACAGAGAGCTACCACAGATCTTTAGAAGAAGGGGAATACAGTTCTTCAGCGTAAGCCTCTGCTCCCACCCCCTTGAATCTAAATGGAAACACAACAATTAAATGTGTCACTGATTTTAAATAAATTTTACTTTCTTACATTAGACACTGTATCAAAACCACAGCAGTTAAAAAGTCAAACAATTTTCCAGCTGGCTGCTACATACATTGAAAAACATGACCAGTTCAAGATAATAACATGTCCTTTGTATTAAAATACCGGTCAAGCTGCTGACAAGGAGACAAATTAGTTTTTAAACCATTAGTATACACTCACATAAAATTAAAAACAGTTCCATGGAAGGAAATTTGGATAACCATGATACGCCTCTTCCAGCACAATACTTCCCTTTGATTTTTTGAGAAGTTATTAAAATTGGACTATCTCAACTTGCTGGAAATTCATTTATCCATTATTACAATACACAGTTAATGCAGGAGATTAGATTAGGTTTTGACAAGTCTTTTACACTTCTCAGGGCAGCACTGCTATTTCTGCCTAGGTTGGTAACTTAATCTACCAGCTAACCTTTCTGGTGTTGACAATGTGCAATTAACAATTTTTTTCCCTTGCCCCCGATTCCCATCCCAATGCAGAGGATGCTGTTGCAGTGACACACATCCCAGCTCCTCCTGGCAGCCTGGTCCAGCACCAGCCCCAAAGCACTTGCTGTGCCCCCACACATGGCTCCCTTAAAGCATCTCACAAGACTTGGCAACAGCAGCAAAACAGAGCAGCCTCGAAATGGAGGAGGCCATCACCTAATGAAACATGACTAACAGGACTGCTGACTGTCCAAATATTTAACTGCTCTCCAATGCTGCGGGTCAGATGGGTTAATCAAATAAACTTACATATCCGGAGGGACTGCCCATTATTTGTGTTTTCTTTAAGTCCTTATCTGACTTTAGACTCTGAAAAACTACCAGGCTGTGAGCAACTGTGAATATCTGCACATAAAACCTAACAAAGAGACACACCAGAGCTCTCCCTCATGAGCCGAAAACATGTTCTTTTAAAAAAAAAAAAAAAAAGTCGTTTTGCTGAATAATGTGACAACTCTCTTCAGCACACAAAAGCAGCACATGCTGATGGGAACTGACAACACCTACGCCAGGTACCTGGAAATATAACCCATGTCACAGCACACAGTTGCAAGTGGGACTCTAACACACACCTCTCCCAGACTTAACCATTAAAACTCATCAGAACAAAAAAATGCCAATACACATGGACAAAGTAGATGCAAAGTGTTTTCAGTGTATCACAATGGAAATGAAAATAAAGCTAGGATTAAAATATAGCTTAGTTTCACTGATTTCTAAGAGCATTTGTCTCCATTCAACAGGAATTTATGCACCATTTCAACCTGATAAGAATTTAATTTTAGGTAATAAAGCTTTACAAATTGAATTCAAAGGGGAAAAAAAACGCCAGCATTTCCCAATTATTTCCAGAGCTCCACAACTATAGACTTCAACTAAAGGAAAAGGGAAAGCTGTCACTATAAAAGCAGAGCTAATGTGACCTCTGGATACAGTGGCACTAGCAAGCAGCTATAATAAAAATCAGTATTAATTCCACACATTTCTGTTTTGAAAATAAAGCAATGAAATTCCCTCACACCCACCTGCCACAGGGACACAACTCAGACCAACTTCGTCAAAGAGGATTTTTAAAGTCTTTCTATGGGCATGTAATGGATTCCAAGACTGAACGTGCACTGAATGTTCAGTGAACCAAATAATTTTTAATAGATTCCTCAGGGGAGTTTTTTTTATATTTTTAAATCACTCTAAGACCTTGGAATGACAACCTGATTCAGAGGCAAAGAAAGGCTGTTCATGAGGTGGGGTATTGTGCTTCTTCTGGGTTCTTCCCGAAAGAATAACAGTCATGTCTGTTATGTGGACTTTAATACGTACTTCAGAAATGTCTTCATTTCTACAAGACTTAAACTTTTTAAATTGCTTTTCAAAGCATATACAGAGGAATTCTGAAATTCCTCCCTGCAGAAATACTACACAGCAAGTATAGAAAGTTGATCTAACAGAAAGGTGGGAGGAACTAAAAGCTGCAATGAGGCAGCTCACCTACTTCAGCCACAGCTGCTAAGAGGTACGTGATAGACAGCATTAGCAAAACCATCAGGCCCTTATATAAAATACCCTAATGTAGCACAAATTAGATCAATTTTCACATTTCAGATTAATGAAATCTCTCCCCTCCCCAGGCCCC
Source organism: Pseudopodoces humilis (assembly GCF_049639895.1). NCBI lineage: Eukaryota > Metazoa > Chordata > Aves > Passeriformes > Paridae > Pseudopodoces > Pseudopodoces humilis. The sequence goes on along the minus strand of NC_142209.1, from coordinate 21,059,659 downwards.
TCAAATTCATGCCCACCTTAATAGCAAGGCCCTATGACATGATGGCAGATATAGCACGAGAAGAAACCACCCCTTGAAAGAGGGAATTTTTCCAGCTGTATGATTAAGTACGTAGGAAAACAAGACGAGGAGCCTCGAGCACTGCCGTTGTTAGTGTGATTTCAGCAGGATTAGGCAGAGCACGATGGAGGAAAAGCCTCAGACAATGAGTCCTTTCATACACCAGAAACAAAAACTACTGTTAATCACACCCGCGATTCAGTTTCTTCCACTAATTCCTAATCAAACATCAACAAATAAAGCAAAACACTTATTCTTGCTTGAATTCTATGAAATAAAAACAAATGAAAGGAAGTGATCAGCCCGTGCTGTAAAACTGTCGTTGCCTCTCCACCTCCTGATGGACAGGGAGCTGAGACAGGCATGAATAGTTGGGAAAGGAGCTTTTCCATAAAGCCCGTCCATAGAGAAGTCCAGAGTAGAAGAGTGCTGCATTAACAAAGAGGAGAAACTTCAAAAACCAAGAGACAAATTCAGTCAAAACCCTCCTCTGTACAAGAAGAGACCCTGCACCACAGTCATTAGAAAAAAACATCTGGTACACCACTTTGATTTTCTACATTAGTCACTGGACAGAAACAAAGCATCTTTTTTTTCCAAAAGCAGTAAATAATTGTAAATCCACTTTTATACATAACCTATCATTTATCACCTCATCAGCGACTGCTTGAGGCTGACAGAATTAAACACTCAAATCAGGCATTTCTGTTAGAAGTAATAATTACATTGTTACTACAATATACAGTAAAAATATAAACAAATCTGTCTGGCAATATTTTTATGCACTCTCACTGAAGTATCACTAGACTCTAAACAGGCAAAATTATAATAGTCACCAAAAAAAAAAAAGAGAAAAACACACCACACCACCAACCACCAAAAAAATCCACTTCCAACGAAGTATAGCTAATTTCAATTTAAAAATTTACCTACAGGCAAAAATACATAAATGATTAGCATTATAGTGTTTATTTTAATTACACTGTGTAACAAAAATCCAAGAGCCTGATAACTCCCTTCAGATACTAAGAAAGCCAATATTCCAGAGCTTATATTCCACTCATAACCTACACAGTAATGTCAGGCCATCCTATCACTCAAATGCCAAAGCCAGCACTTCTTGTTGCATCTAAAACCAACTCGCAAGTCTCAGCTCAAAGAAAAAATGGGGGAAAACAAAAAAAAAAGGCAAAAAGGAGGTCAGGAGGATCCTTCACCTGCTCCTTCTAGACAACACTTAAGAGCATCAAAAATTCACTGGTCTTCAAAGCACAACTCTTCAAAGATTAATAGGGGAAAAAATACATCTCTTTAATTCAAGCTTACATTTACAAATGCTTTCCAGCAATGTAACTGCTGCGTAATGTATTCTTAAACACCGTACAACTCATGGTGCCTACCCTGAACGCTCAATGATCTAAACAAACAAAACACAATTCACGATTTCTAGCGTGCTAAAGATGTTTTTTGTCATTGCAGTCAAGTTGCTGATCCCAGCAACTCTGCAAGTCATTTTAAAACAAATGTCTGCCCATCTACCTTGATGGTTCTGGCCAATGAAGAAGCCTTTGATCACTCTTCAGCAAAACACTCTGTGTCCTAAAGGATGCCCAGCTTTCTGACAGCAGGCTGGGGGATCACTAGAAGAGCATGACAGCTGGCTGCCATGCAACACTTCAGAACTCTTCCTTTTTGTAATTAATTATGCTCCTTATTTTTTCCACACACATAAGAGACTGGCATGGAGGTAAGTTGTAGCAACACGCTTTATTATTATCTTGTTTACAAAGAAGCTGCTTCAGGTAAGAGCCCTGGTAGGAGCCAAGCACAGTTCCCAGCAGTACCAGCCTGCTCCCAGAGAGCTGCTGGGGCTTTATCGTGGAGGTGCACACGCTGCACCTTCTGTGGACTTCTCCTGGGCACAGCCCAGAGGTGCCCCTGGCCACCACAGCCTTGGCCAAACGCCCAGCCAGCCAGGGAAATCAGCAGCAAAGGCTGCAAAGCAAAGCGAGATGTTCACTGCCAGGAGGAGCCAACGCCTCTGTGCTAAGGACAAGCCCCAGTTTGGGGCAAGGAGAGTCCACACTCACTTCATCCAAAATCCAGCTGCGAGTAACAGAGACACTTTGCACCCACCCAAAACCAGCTGCTGAAATCACAGCCATGCTACAAGGCTTCTGCAAGCTCTCCCCGTCTTGGCCTGGCTGAGGGAAGTAGGATCCAGCATTTACTGATCTGTGTTAAAATGAGCCCTCTGCAATGGGACAGACCCCAGGAAATTAGGCTAATTGACAGCCTACTCTAAAATGGTTTTTTGGGTTTTTTTTCCCCAAGCCAAAAGGCCTCAAATGAGTACATTACCTTAACCAAAAGCATAAAGTTTAGTTTTACAGGATCCAAAGACATAGCAGAATCCAGAAAAAACACAAACCAACAAGAGGTGTTAGCCAGACAGACTTCCATCTCACAAGTATACTAAAGGAGAAAAAACTTTCCTGCGAAAGTTTATAATCCTACCTGTGTCAAGAGGCAGAATTGAAGCCGTAACACCATAAAATCTGCTGAAATACTTGTGTCCCCAAGCGTAATTCTTTAAATCTGTATTTTATTAATGAGAAGCTACTCACGAACAAGGCTACAGCAAGGAGACATTCAGTATCTAAAATTCTTGTTCAAAAATACATGCTTCATCCTGAGGTTAACTACAAGTTTACAAGTACTTTTTTTTAACCACATAACACAGGCGTTAGCATACACAGACTGTAAAGGAATTTTGGTGGTGCCAAAGTAGTCTCAACAAAACCACTGAGAATATATATTACAAAATTATTTCTACGCCTTCTAGTTCATAGGTTTAAGAGGCCAATTTTCTTTGTTTATGGTAATTATGTTTCATATTTCACTGAACTTTGACATGATAAATGTATTATTGGATTTTGTGTGCATCTTCTAGACAATTTGTGTAATCTTGCAAATTTTGTAGTACAAGTAGTTAAAATACAATGGACAGTACATTCATAAATTACAGATTTTTCCTTAAGGTAAAAGAATTACTATTGATTCTGCAACAACTAAACCTTTGATCAAATTTGGTGAAACAAATGTTACTTAATATTATATAAACAAACATAGCTCCTTTGCATTTGAAGAAAACAGTAGTTTGTAAAAAGGAAACAACTCCATCTAAAAACAAGGTCACTTTTTTCTCATTTGCCCCATCTCACATTTCTGAAGTATGTAACACCTCAACACAGTCTTAACTCACTGTGTCCAAAAGGCTCCCTTGCCATTTCTATGGTTATTCTTCAAGACAAAAGATCAGAAGCACAGTACTTGCCAAGTAAAATACTTATCTTTTTTAAATATCCAGCCTAAAATCCAAATACTAGACTAGCCTTTTTCATACTTCTCAGATCTAATTTATCTTCCTGATTAACTATTCTATCAAAATACATCTAGGGAGAAGAAAATTTAATACATTGATATAACAATTACCGAAACTCCTCCAGAAAAACAGACGCTGATCATCCCACTTCTTTACCTACTCAGAAAACTCTCTAGAAAAATGATGACTTTTTCAAAACACTGTAAGGTCTAATTTTGTGAGGAAATCTAACAGAAGAATCAAGTACCATCCCATGAATAACTTCCTGCTCCTGCAGAGAGAAAAGATATTACAAAGCTCAAGTGCCTGACTGCCTTCAGCAGCAAGGATGACACATGAGAGAAGAATCCATACACAGGAGGGACAGAAAAGCAACCCTGCTCTGTGGATCTCATAAAACAGAACAGATGTTATTCTTTGCATACACACATGCAATCCAGTGTTAAACACAGCACTTGCAGGAGGAGAAGAAAAAAAAAAAATGGAAGACAGGCCTATGAAGGTAACAGATAATTCCTCTCCATGGTCAAGCACTTGTATGCTTTGTTTGGTTTCGAGTGATGACTGGATTTCCAGCACTGCTTTTGAAAGAACAATGCCACATGCCTGGCCTTCATGCTTTTTCTCCATTCAATTTCATGTGACAACTCCAAACTATAAACTTCTTGTGCCAACCTAAATAATTCCTCTTTCTCAGTAACACTGGAAGAAAGTACTTACCCACTTGCCAGCTGCAGCTGAGATTTTGTGCCAAGAAATAAATGTCTTTTGGACAGGTTGTAAACTGGAAGCTTCTACGCCTGCTAAAGGACATAAGAATGGGAGCATCCTATTCCTTCCCAGATTAATGGTATTGCTCTATTTTAGCTACACAGTGGATTGCACTTGATTCAAGCACCCAAACAGCTTCCTCTGAGTACAGTGCCCAGATATTAGGAGATACTTTGGTCAATTTTGATCTCAACCAGGCTTTTTATAAGCATTGCTTCCATCCTCTGCTCCAAAAACCCTAACTTATCTCTGTATTTGTGATCTTTAGAATAAAGTTCTCAGATAATAGAGTCTTTGAAGGAGCAAGACCTGTTTTGCCCTTTTTTTTCTGCTAAGGCACAGGTGTATAAACACTGTGCGCACACTGACATTAAATAGCCAAGTGCTCCAGCTTCCCCTACTTGGCCTCCTTTCACAGTCCCAGGAGACTTGAACCTTTCTACAGACAGCAAACACTTGCAGGCACTGGTCACTAAGCTCTCATGATCAACATAAGGCGAAGACCAAGGCATCTTTCCCACCGCCCAGAAAGATGATGATTAAGAGAGAGCAGAAGGGATAGGCTTTGTGGCAGAATGGCTAAATTAGAAATTAAAAGAAGTTGAGAACAGCTTAAAGTCTTCTATCTAGGGCCAAGGCCATACTGGATTTCTCTTCCTCCTAGTGTTGAGTGGCTCCTGGGTTCCTTAGCTTTGCAGGCTGGGATTCCCCACAGGTTTCATCAAGCGCCCCAGCATCCAAAGGTAATACACCTACATACATGTGTGACACACAGTGTAGCAGCACATACCTACACTCCACTTTTCCTTCTCCTCCCAGCTTACACAGGCTTCCCAAGGGCAAGATGTTACTGCCTGTTACCATGTTCTGTTTTTTTAGGGGGGCTCTCCAAAGCTCTGTGAAGCTTCTCATAATGACAGTGTCAAAGGCATGAATAAAACCTGTGTTGTTGCAGTGAAAAGTGGCCTTTTCCTCTTTAACCGACAATCGTGAACCCCTTTCCCATGCTGACCATTATAACATTTTCATTTTGGCAGTGAACTGAATTTTATGTTCACAAAAGTACTGCCAAAATGCCAGTTAAAAAAATTCAACTAATATGAATATGTAAAGATGAACATGTATACTGCTAAAAAGCCAAGTACTCTCTCCCATAGAAAACAAAAATTGAACCAACATTAGTAAACACACATGAACAAATGATGATGAGGTACATTAAAAGAAATATACATCTCAAAATAAGCATCAGTACCATGAACTTCATTTTAATGTAAGAGTAGTTACATCTATCACCTTCACAAATAGAGCCAAGCAATGCTTGTTCCCCTTCCTCATTAAAGCTCTACAACTGGTACCTCCTGTATGCCCACATGCACCATTTCATTAAGCTCACTTGACATTAGATGAAAAAAGAGTACAAGAAAATTGCATATTCCCTGCCTAAAGTAAACTTGTCATTTAAGCCTTGTGTATAGATAGAATTTGATATAGCACTGGCGCAGTGAGTCATTCGTCAGTTTTAGAGTTTGTACGACAGTATTCTTACATATGTTTTGCAATACTTTCCAGTTCGCTAGCACCCCATGTAATTACAAGTTTTTACTGGAAAGGAAGCATATATTTTGGGTTTGAACACTGCACTAAGATCTGTAGAAACAACGCTTACTTTTATGGTCAGATTCTGAGCAGAAGTAAACCCACAGAAGGAACCCTCAATACTGTATGAAAAATTAAAGTTGAATCATTACTTTTAAAGGAGAGCAAGCAATGATGGAGAGCATCACAAATATTTCTCAGTTAATTACTCCGAACATAAACATAAGCAAGTCTCCTGTCAGTTTCCTTCAAAAGCTGTTTCTTAGCTATGTAAGTTAAAACTGCATTCATTCAGAACACTATATAAAACAGCCAGTAGCTACTACAAGTGCTTTACTTGAAAATAATAGATGATTTCACATCCTTCTGTACTGGGGCAAGATATCACATGAAAAATTTTCCCTACTGTCTTTGCTCCACCTTTTAAGTTGCAAAACAGACATGAGTAATTTAACTCTCAACTGTGGTTTCTAAGAAGCACTAAAAAACACTGAAACAGAAAGATTTGTCCTGATTAATACTACTAACAAGATCAGCTCAGACTCAGGCTATCATGGGGTGGCATCCAGCTCACTCGAACACTTCACAGGAAAGCTTGCAATTCTTCAACAGGCACAAATCCCAGTTTTAACTTGCACACAGCCACAGGTTTACTGTTTAGGAAAACTTCTTCAGTCTCTTAAAGCTGGTTATTATTAGTATTCCTTCCCACTATCTAAACTCACATCAAATGGATCTACTGAATTGTACATCTCCTGCTATCTGATAAAAAGCTGGAGAGAAAAAGCACCCTTTGCCCAATTAGAGTCACCTGGTTAAGATTCAAGAATGGGCAGCAACAACTCAGTGGTTTTTTCCTCCCAAATGCATATACTATGACCTACAAGAAACATTTTCTGCTTAAAAGTAATGCTTAAATGGAGATCTATGGCCGAACATTATCACAAGGATTGCACTTACTTGACAGTCTGCTATTAGCCAACTCCATTATCGCTATTTGCAGTTTTTAAATGTACAGATTCAGAAGTAACTGTACAAAGCCTCCATTACAAGTGGATTTATGGAAAGCCACAGCAATAATCATCTTCATTAGGCATATCTGCCCACAGCCCTGCATTATGTGGACACAAAGAGGAAAACATTTCTTCTCTGTTACCCACAAGCTTAGATCTTCTTCTTTATAACCACAAGCTTTGACTGTCTTCTCTGGTTTTGCCAATGACAATTATCTCACGTTCCCAAAAGCAGGACTTAGTTTAAAAAAACAAAATTAAAAATACCTGCATACCTCCCAACCCACAACCAATATACAATGTAGGACAGCTTCTACTTCGATTTTCCAGGAATTGACACTTTCATGGGCAACGTGAATGAGAAGAAAATGTTATCTGTGAGTTCTACTATTTTGCTAATGGCCCCAACCAGTATGCAGACAGGACACATTCATGGACACATAAACGCAAAGAAAAGGGCTGACGGCAATGTTTGTAACTAAACTGAATATAAAAGTCTCTTAATCTGAAGTTATGTGTTAACTTTTTGGCCATAAGCTGTTTTAACCCTTTCACGTATGTGGTCATGTTGCATCTTATTTCAAAACCTAGACATAGGCTAAGAAACTTGCACATTATGATGGTTGGTTAAAGGCAGAAGCTGAGAACTTAAATAATTCAACACTGTCACCCACCACACACTCAGATCACAAACTGGCTGCTTTGCCACCAGATTTTACTCTTTGCTTTCGAAGTTCAGATTGCTGATCATGCGCTTCACAGTACGGATATCTATTACTCCTACGTCCTCAGTATCACAGCAAACCACCACAGAAGAAATAATAAAATCAGGATTAAAGTACACTTGTTCCTTCCATAAAACCAACCTCGTGAGCCATGCATTTCCTGCATTATCATAATGAATGCAATGGACTTCATTTAAAAATCTGTTTTCAAAGCCTAACTGGCAGTCTTGGAACAATCACCCAGCAACCAGACACAGAGGTAAGTCATTTGCAACACAGGACCTTAGTAATCTTAAATTAACTTTGTCATTTCCTTAGCATTTACCTTGAAAAATGAACAAAGGTGGTTACAGAAGCAGCATAAGGAAACTCTATTTGCTCACTGTCCCTGCACAAGTTAGCTGCCTTCAGAGATCTCTAAACCAACAAATATTCAACTGAAGCTTTGATTATCCAGTTATCGTCAGCCCAAATCACTTTTTACAGTTCAGTCCTAAACTTGACAAGAGAATATTGCATTTGATACTGACAATACGGCTTTATTCGGTTACATGTGAAATAAACACGGAACTCCAAAACGCTTCAGAACAGCTGCCCCAGTCAGTCTCCTGGAAACAGACCACATCTTTCCCACACAAGAGGTTCGCGGGAACAGACCTTTAACAGCGCGGAAATACTTTCTTTCGTCGAATTTAATTTACGCCAGCTATCTGAACTGCTTGAAGTTAGGTCTGAACAGTTTGTGGGTGCAGAAGCCACCGCGAAGGCAAACGCACCCGCCCACCGCCTTCGCCTCCCGCTCGCCCCGGGCTGCCTGCGCCCACCCCGCGCCGCTCCACGCGAGCCCGCCCGCCCCCCCGGGTGTCCCGCGGGGGAACGCTGCCCGCCCCGCCGGCACCCCCGACCAGGCAGGCGGCACAACAGGTTGCGGAGGCGGCTCGGGGCAGGAGCCGGCCCCGCGGAGGCTGCAGCCGCGCTCCCTACGGAGGGCGGACGAGGGGAGACCGGGATGAACACCCCCATCCACAGCCCGGTCTGGGGGAGCCGGCACCCCGGGAGCAGCGGCGGAGCTCCTGCCCGCTCCCGCCGGGGGCCCTTTGTTCTCACCACCCAAGACGCCGCCGCCCGGCAGCCCCGCGCTCTCCCAGGCGGCGGCTCGCCCCACCCGGGGGGAAAGGCGCGGTCTGCCGCCCCCCGCTGCAGCGCCCTCCCTCGCTCCCTCCTCCCGCCGCAGAAACGGCCGGCGCCAGCCGCGGGAAACGCTTCGGGCCGCTACCGATCGCCCCGCGCCTCGCACACGGCACAGGCACCCCCGCCCGGGACGCCCCACGGCGCTCAGCGCTGCGCCCCGCGGGGCGCGACCCCCCTCCCCCGAGCCCCCCCCCAGAAGTGCGCCCGCCGGGGCTGCCCCGAGCGCCGCAGCCCGCCCGGGAAGGTCACGCCGCGGCGGCAACCCCCGCGCCCCCGGCACCGCGGCGCCGGCAGGTGCCTGGCTGCCCCCAGCCGACCCAGGGAGGCCCCGCCGGGCGCAGCCGGTGGCCGCCGGAAAACCGCGTGGCGGCCCCAGCGGATGGTAGAGGGGCTCCGGTCCCGCACGACGGCCCCCACGGGGCATCCGGGGCGGCGGCGGGGCCGAAGCGGGCGGCGGGGCCGTCGCTCGGGGGCCGCGATCCGCGGGGGTCAACAGGCGGCGGAGTTTGGCGGGTCCCCGAGGGACGATTCCACCGTGTCGGTAGCCGGACGCGGGGCTGAGGAGGGAGAGGCGACGCAGCCGAACCACTTACCGGGGCTCCGGGGCTCCGCCGTCCGCATGCTGCCTCCGGGCGCCGCGCGAGAACCCGCTCCGCTCCCCGCCGGCAGCTCCGCTCCGCTCGCTCCTTCAGCCGCCGCCGCGCGGGACCGCGCTCCCCGCGCGCCGCCGCCAGCCCGCCCACGCCGGGGCCGCGCGCCGCTCCCGCCCCGCCGCCAGCCCAGCCCAGCCCTGCCCGCCCCGCCGCCGCCACCTGCCGCCCGCGGGCTCACCTGGGCTGCGCTGCGCTGGGCCCCCGCTGCCGTGCTGGGCCCCGCGGCAAGGCGAGGCGCTGCTGCCGGCCGAGTCCTGCTTCGCTCTACCGCGGCCTGCGCCGCGCTGCCGCCCGCCTCGCCTGCCGAGTCGGCCCGGAGCCGGCGGGCAGGGCCCGCCCCGGCCAGGTGTGGGCGGGGGAGGGCGGGGGGCGGCCCGGTGGGGAGAGCGAGGGCGCGGCCGCGGCCCGGGGCGGGCGCTCTGGAGGCGCCGCCGGAAGGAGCTGGGCTGGCAGCTGGGGCGCCCCGCCGCTCTGCTCAGCCGGCGGCCGGGAGAAGGGGCTACAGCCCAACCGAGACTCGGAACGGGCCCCTCTGCCCGCGCCCGGTACCTCCGCTCTTAAGGCCGGGTCGCAGAGCGGGTCAGACCCGAGATGGCGGGGGTCATCCCCGTAGGTGTGAGGAGCGGCGGACGGGCTGCAGAATGGAGCCGTCCCCGCGGGTCTCCTCGGCGGCCCCGGCTGAGCGCCGCGCTGGGACCTGTTGCGGGCTGTGATGGTCTGGCCGTGGCGTGGCTGCCCGCGGTGTTTCAGCCCGTGCGCTCGCCCAGCGCTCTTCTGCTCGTTTACTCCGTCCAGCCCCTCCTGCTTCTCCGTCCAGAGCCCTGAACTGAGAAATGAAACTGAGACGTATTTTCTGCGGGCTTTTGAGACGGTGGAAGGGTTAAGTCAGGCAGGCCCTTGCACCGGGTGTGTTGGTGCTCTTTGGCTCCTTGCCCAACCCTTCCTAAGAGCCGGGGTTGCGTCAGCGCGGGCAACACCGCGGTGTTGGGCAGTTTCGACCTGCTGCCGTTCTCTGCGCACCGTGCTGGGGTCACTGAGGCATTTCCCACGGCATTATGATTTTTTTTTCCCTTCTGCCGTCTCCAGGATTTCTCCTCGTGTGTGGTAATAGTATTCCTTTGTGGATCTTTGGCCGTTATCATCTCATCTCCTCCAGCCAGGGTGCTGGTAGGAGCCAAATAGTTTGTAGAGGTTCTTCCTCTGTCCTGGCAGTGTTGCCTCAAGCACTCTTAGGAGCACTGGACTTCACACTATTGAATGTGATGCCTGGCCCCTCATGCGTCACTTGCCTTGGCTCTAAACCGAGTACCTAAAGCCAGTTTTGCACCCCTGCCACACCACAGGAAGCTCTGGCACCTAAAGCCTTTGGTTCTGGGGATATTTTCCTTCCTACACAGTATCCAAATATTGCTGCAAAACAGCCCTTCTGTGCATTACACAGTGAGGCCACGGAGCTTAGAGTAAGTGGTGCTGGCTGAATGCCACACAGCACTGCCAAAGTGCCCATGGGCTCCACTCTCTCTGTTAAAATTTGGATCTGCTTCAGGATGCTCTGGAGCGCAAGACCATGGGGAAGGGAAGGCGGGAGATCCCTACTCCAGAGAAGGGATTCACAAAGCTGCCAGAGCCCCAGCTTACGTAGCAGCCATGTTGGCAAGTTTAAGTGGGGTCATGTATAATCAACCCTCATTCATTTTATGTATGAGCAACAGGTTGTTGAAGTTTGCTTGAAAAATTGAAGATATGTGACTTGTTCCTTTACTAATCTTGTCAGATGTTTAAGAGTTTTTGAGTAGTGACACTGAAATGTCTGGCCAATCTACTAGATAAATTTTTAAGATCTTTTTAGACACCTAAAGATGCAGTTTTCTAAACACCTTCACCAGTGTGAATTCATGTGACTGACACAGAGCTGACTCATAAACTTTTGATGCCCTTAAGCTTCTAGCCAAGACTTGCAGGTAAATGATTGTCCCATGGGTGTAAGCCATTAATCATCTGAATCATGTAACAAAGAGTTTTCTTATACACTACCACCCTAAACTCTTTGTTATTCCCCCATGCACTCTATGCCTGCACGATACAAAAACCTGGAAAGCTATGGATAGTGTAAGCCCACTAGACACTGGTGATTTGCTTCCACTTGATATGGGGCAGCCAGTTTGTCACCCCTTTACCTCTCTGAAGACTTCACAGTTACAGGGCAGTGTTCCTCAAAGCAAAGGCATCTTCTTCAGGGACTTGTATAATACAGGACACAGTGGCATGTTGTCACCAAAGCTGTGTTCTGGAAGGAGCTGTACGGGAGTCCTAAAGCCCTGAGGATGACCCACCAGTTCACACATAGCACCCAAGTGTTTCCTCTCAGTAGCTCTCATGGCTCCCGCCTGCTCAGCCGTTTCAGTGGTAAGCTTTTTGGAAAGCAAAGTCTTAGTGTGTATTTGCAGTATTCAATTTGGAGGTCACTGGTCTTGGTCGCCCTTCCCTTTGATCCAGCTCTTCTGAGTACCACACCCATACCCTTGTCCTGTGTGCCACTTGATAGCCAGCTAGTCTGTAGATACAGTGGAGTTTGCCTTTAACATAATAAACTAGTATAAAATCAAAAGACCAGAATGCTGATTTTTTTAAGACTTGTCAGAACAACTTCCCTTCTTGTTTCAGATGTTGCAAAACTTGCTAAATGTTTTGGATTGAATCTGTAAGCTGCAGAGCTTGTCAGAAGCTTGTCCTCTCTCCAACTGTTGGGGTTTTTTTAAGGGAGTATTCTTGCTGCTGACTGTTCCTCACCTGATTTTATAGTAATTGTCAGTTGTATTGTCAGGTCTACTGGTCTGATTCACAAGTGCCTGGTGCAATGCTCAACTTGGTGCTCATGTAAGATAATACATCTCCATCTGTAGATCTGCTTGACAGCACAGCTTGAGGACCATATGGCCATGACTCTGACTGCCCACCATTTTTTCAATATTACCCCCAAGACTCTTTCATTTCCTTTGTAAGACAGGATTATTAGAATACTGTTTTGCTCCAAATAATAATAATAAAAAAACAATCTATGTTGCCCATTTCTGTTATTCTCCAGTTGAAGGAACTGAAGCCTTAGAGAGACAGCCCTGATGTTTCTTCATCCATAGCACTTAATTGTCTGGGTTGAGAAATCTTTAAGAGGAGATTAACAACTTCCCCTTGATTTTGCCTAATTATACCTTTTACTTTTGAAGAAATGAAAGTCAATGTTGTAATAATAGTACAATCACAATGCTGAAGTGGTATTTGCTTATGTTTCCTGGCCAAGGCTCATAAGCTCCTCATGTACCTTTCTGGAAAGTATGTTCAAGTGTCTTTCCCTTTCTGCATTGTTTGTCTCAGCTCACTGACCACTTCTGGTCAGGATATGTGTTCTCTCTTGCTGGAGCATCGCATGGAGCTTAGCACAGTGGAGCTCCCCAGCTGCCTGATGCCTTAGAGGTCCTACAAAGCACATAAGCATAAGTAACAATCCTCATAGTTTGTTTTCTTCCTGCTCTCACACCAAAGCAGAAAGCTAAGATTACTGGGGAAAAGAACAAGCAAATGAAAGTCAAGCACCACTAAAAATTTTGGTCCTGGTGTGTAGATATATTTTGGGCATTACTGAATGGGAAAAGTTTTCTACTCCTGACTGAATAAAATGTGCTAGAAGAAGACCCTGGGGATGCTGGTCACCAAGACAAAAATTGAAATGACCTCCTGCTAAGGGCTGAATTCCAGAGTACTAATGGCAGTTGGCTTATAGAAGACTCTTCTAAAATGTAACCACTTATTCAGAAAAGCACTGCTGCAGATGAGTATTTGCAGTATGGTCTGCATGTGTTCACACCCAAGGAATATCAGCTTGGTGTTCTTTTCTAACCCTAAATGAATGACAATGGAAAGACTAAAATACATTGTGTACATGTGAGTTAGAGCAAACAATACAAAAAATACAGGGAGTTTGCTGCTGGAATGGTCTCTGCTCCCTTCTGTGTTTACTGCCAAAGTTTGCTTCTCCTCCATTTTTTTCCATTCTTGTCAGTTCCCTGAGAAGCTGTGTTTTTCTGGCTTTCATTGTGAAGACATCTGTGCTCAGCGAGTCCAAGAGTTGATCTGGTGGTCTTCAGCTCCAATCCTTCATAGTTTGGCAGACCACAGGCTTCCAGGCTACAGAATACAGCCTGCCAGAGAGATGGAGAGGAGCACTGATCACACCGGTATTTGAACACTTCCTAAGCTAATGTATTTATCTTCACAGGATTTCTGTGAGATAGGAAATTACTACTGTCCCCCTTTTAGAGGCGAAAAACAGATGCCAGCAGAAGCTAATTGACTTAGCTAATGTTGCACAGGAGCTAGTGGCACAGCAGAGAAATGAGATCAGCTGCCAGCCCCATTGCCACGTGCCAGAGGACAGGTTGACTCAGTTTTGAAAGCCCTGTCAGTGCCCACAGGCTTTTACAGCCCTGTGCAAAGGCAAAGCATGAGCTTTCAGAGCACGGCAGCCCACAGCAGAAAACTGAAAGCACAAGCTTTCAGATCAAGGCAACCTAGGAAGGAAGAGACAGATTTGTACCGAGATCCAAGGCAGGTGGCTGCAGAAAGACCAGCCTGGCCCAGGTTTGCAGAGTGACTGGGCTTTTAGACTTGTTTTTTGTTTTTCCCTAGCTACTGTTGAGCAGTGATTCCTGGTATTGGATCAAAGCTCTCTGTCTGATTTCAGCCTTGCCAGATAATCTGTCTGGGGGCTGAGAACGCCCTTCCTCACTTTCACACCGGTGAAAGCAGGAGCTTCTGGAAATGTAATTTCAACCCAATCCTTTTTTTTTTCTTCTTTTTTTTTCCTCCTATTAATATTTAGTCCTGCCTACTTTTATATTCAGTTCTCAGACATGTTGAAAGCATTTTAAAAGGAGCCATGAAGCAGTTAAGAAAATACTGGAGACTGTGTTCAGAGACCTTAAAAAAACAATTCTCTTTTGGAAGTTCATGTTGGGTTGTAAGTATGAGACAAATAATGGCACTAATATAGCTCACGTGTACAGGAGTGGGTTTTGATTAAAGCATTGAGACAGGGAGTGGCATTGTCTTATCCTTGCAGCAGACTTATAGACCTTATTAGCAAGGTTAAACTTTTGTGCTGACTAAACTTTTTCACACTCTCTTTCTGCCGTAAAAATCCACCTCAAATTTTCATCTCGCAGCCAAGTTGCAGCTGAAGTCATGCCGAATGTTCACATTAAAGCAAGTATCCCAAAATACTGTTCCCCAGTGCCAGAAATTATTCTGCCCAAATGGCTTCTGCTTCCTCAGAGAACTCCACCTCTTATCAATTTCTAGTTTTTTATAGGAGTGCACAGCTGGTGCTTTTCTTTGACCATACCATCGACTTCAGGTCTGACTGCAGGGTGGATTCTGCTCTTGGTTCTGCATTCAGCAGCATCCACTGACAGCAGTCACCTAAGATAAAAAAGGTAATTCAGAGAGCAGATACAGCAGAAGTAACTGGGAGAAGGATCACCCTGACGACAACTCTGCTGCAACAAATGACAGGCAAACAGGACAAAGATATTGGATTGATATTTATATTCCAAAAGGAGCTGACACAATTGCTGTCTACTGAATTTTCTTTTTAACTTGAAAGATCAGACCTGAAATTTTCCTGGTGCACTAAATGAGGAATTCCATATTCTTACCTCAGTGTTTGAGAAACGTAGTCCTGAAAAAATGATAAGAATAAAGTATTGTCCACACATCAGGTATTCTCAGCCTTTTGTGTGTGAATGGCAAGAGGGTGTCAGGAGCCCTTTGACACAGGATGGTTACCATAGCTCTGCTCCACAGCTGAGGTCTGTGAAGAAAGCAAGGAGAAGCATTTGGGTGCTCCAGTCCGTGAAGTAAAGGCACAGAGGAGGGGTTTGGGTCCTGCCCAGCTGCATATGTGAAAGCTGGAATCTCCTAGCTGAAATATTACAGGCGCCAGATCTGGCTTGGAGTGTGACAGGCAGCCGTGAACTTGGCAGAGTAGAATTTCACAGCTGACTTGTACTTCCTCCTCTCGCAGCCAGCAGTGAGTTCTCTCAGTGCCGAGCTCCACATGCAAGCTCTGGGCAGTGACCGGCCTGCAGCAGCCGGTCGGTGTGAACAGCATGAGAATGTCACGGAGCCAGGGAAGGTGACAGTGCTGCAAGGTGTGACTGTGGTGTGACAAACACCAGCACTGGTAGGTACAAGGATCAGTCCTCCACTGGTTTGCGGGACTAATCCTCACAGTGCTCACAGGGCAGGATTCACACCCGGTAAGAGGTCGGAATGAGGGCTATATGATGCTTAATCTCATAAGCTTGAGCAGGACTTAAATGCTTCCCAGAATTTTGCTCCCTGTTGCAGAACAGTCATGAATTATAGAAGTAAACTGAAATGATCCCCTAATGATTTTTTCTTCAATTATTTCCTTCTGCTACCCCAAAGAAAAAAAACCAAAACTGCAGGGACCAGCTGTCTTGACAGGTCATTTAACACTGTTTTTGTAAAAATAGATTTGTATTTTATAGCTTAATACTTTACAGGCTGGTGACTGGTTAAACTTCTTTCAGCACCAGCACCTCTTGCTTTGGGCTTCAGCCTTCAAGTAAGTCACCGGTTGTCATGATTTACTGTGTATACTACGGGACAAGTGCAAGATTTTGACAAGAAAAGATATTTGGGTGTTATTTGAGGAGACATGGGGAAAGTCACTCAACTCAGTGTTTATATAGAATGGCTTTCTTGTTCAGAGGTCACCTCTGTTGGAATAACAGGTGCAGGCTTCAGACATCAGCTGCAAGGGCTGTTTTGCACATCAGGGTGGTTATAGCTTTTCCTATTAAATATAGGAATTTATTTAAATTAAATTAAAGTTGGTTGGAATTTCAGGGAATATATTTTGTTTGAATTTAACTAACCTTTCCATCATGGTTCTAGGAGAAAAGTGCAGCCTGTTAGCATACAATTACTTCAGTGGTGATAATACCAGTGTCATTTCTCAGCACTGTTCCCATTAATGATGTTCAGAGTAACGGATGTGGAAAATGTGTCCCAACTTTGAAAATGTCTCTCTGCAAGTTTAAATAAGAGCAATAAACTGGGTGAGGAACAGGCTATAAACAGCATAGAGACTTTGTTAAAATTTAGGAATAAAGGATCTGCAAAAATCCTTTGAAATGCTGTTCTGTGGAACTATGCTGTCAAAGTGGGGAAGAGTTGGCTCCCATAGTGACTCTGCATAGTGACTCTGTGTTTGTGTTTGCTTTTAAAAGCCCCTTGAGATGGCATTTCTCCAAAACTGAGGGGTTTGTGTTCAACAAATGGGCTGCCTGGGCATTCCTGACCATCTCTTGCCTGAATCCTGAAAAAAAGCAGAAAGCTGCAAGGCTTCCTCCTCATACTGCCTCTAAACCGAACTTCACCTGCCTGTTCCCATCTGCTGACATCATTCTAGCTGCTCTCTGGGCCTGCCTATGTTTTTCTTCTCTTTCCAGCTCTGTTCCCTCTTGCACGCACACACACAGATACACAAATACACACACACACAGATACACAAATACACACACACACATAGACACACTGAGCCCTCAAAGCACTCCCTGCTGAGCACTGGCAGAGCTGAGTGACTGCCCCGGGGCCTGGCCATCTCCATACCTCCAAGCTCTCCTTGCTCAGACCGCCTCCACATCAAACTCCAAAACAGAGGTGCTGAGCTCACTCACACTTTTACTTCTCTACCCCACATTTTTCCTCTCTCCATGTCTTTTTAACAGTTTTACCATGTCACTTGCCTTACTTTTTAAAATAGGCTCTTGGCCAGGGCTCATGGCTGTAGTATCTGAGCACCTTTCAGTCATGCATGAACTGATGTGACTCATGTCAGGCTTGGGTGATTTGTTCTCTCTCCCCATTCTCTCCCGAGAAGGAGGGCTGCACATGCTGTGCTGGAGTCTTTGTTTGGTTTGGATAAAGTTTCAGTTTGTGAGATTTTCCTGTGAGTGAAAGGCAGGGGGTGTCACCCTCAATCTTCATTCTTTCATCCCTTCAGTGTATTCTGCTGGTATGTTGAAGATTTTCACAATTTTTACGTTATCTCTGTGCTACATTCCTCTGATACCAAGAATATTTGGCATTGTATTTAATGGCTGAAACCATCCTGAAGTATTCTGTCTTCTGTTTTTGTGCAAGTCAATCTTTAACTATTAGAGGTCAATCAGAACATGCTGAGAACAAGGCAGTCCACCCATGTCCTGTCAGTTTTTACACCCTTCCCTGCATTAACCACTGCTGGTCATAGCAGGACACAGGGCTACATGGATGTCTGGGCTGGACTGGTCTGAACAGTTCTGCATGTGCTGTTTCCCAAAAATCTTTTTTTTTTGATGCTTTTCAAGGTACACCCCCAAAATCCACAAACCCAGGAAAATTGTAGTCTTATTTTTTTTTTTTTCTACTTTTCATTCCATGGGCTATTAGCAGAAAGATAACTTCTAGAAGGTGGGTTTAGTTACAGTAAGAACTCCATTTTGGAAAAGATATTGCAAGAAAATAGTGTGGTCATCAGATTCATATTTGGTTTAGGTAATGGACTCAGTTTTTGCTCTTCCTATCCTCCAGCCATGTCTGAGTGAAACAGAAAGTGAGCAACTGAGTTCAGGAGGAGAGGTGTAATGAACCAGGTGATTTTTTAAAAGTAGGTAAAGAACCCTAAATTCTCAAACAATTCATCTTGGTGATCATTAAATAAAACTGCCACTCAAAATCTCACATAAGATACAAAATGATCTGTAAAAATGGTTGTACAAATAAGTTCCCTTGGGCATTCCTGTGGCTCACTGTACCATCATATACTGTCTTAGGGATTGATTTAGAGCAATCGAAACTAATAAAAATGAAACTGCAAAGAAGAGGAGACAAGCCAGCTTCAGCTACTCTGGTTGGGTGTAGATTTGCTTCAGGCAGCTGCAAAGAAGATGAGTCCATTCTCTTCCATGTCTTCTTCCCACCCACTGCTGCCATCCCCAGCATCAGGGACAAAGCAAAGCTACCACTGAGATGAGCCCTTCCCCATTTTCCTGATGAGGGGCATCTCTGTGCATGGCCAGGGACACTCAGTATTTTAAGAGCTGATCTTCACATACAGCTGAATCCAGAAAAAGCTGGTGCTGCCACCAAGAGAAGTATCCATGTCATTCTCACTTGATACCACATTTTCCATTACATTAGCAGAAGTGACTGCAGTATTAATCAAATCAGGGGACAATTCTGGATTAAAACTAATCTGGGGGGAAAAAAAATAAAGGAAAAAAAAGCAAGTTTTATTGATGTGTTTTCCCTTGCAGCCTTGCTTATGCTGGCAGCAGCAGAAGTTGAAGGGCTGGGCTGAGGATTGTTGCAGGGGGAAGGCAGGGATGCTTTCCACAACAGGACTCCTTTATGCATTTGTTCTTAGACAACTGACACTTCCTTCTGCAGTGTAAATTATATATAAAATTATACCCTAATGTAAAGGGTATTGCTTTGTTCCTACTTTGATATTAAAAGGTTTCCCTAGGTTAAAGTATCCATCAGTGCTTCCTTTTGTAAGACCAAAGGCCCTGCGTTCTTTGGGTGCTGTGTTCTGTGCTGGGTCTGTAGAGCAGCTACAAATTCGGGAGGCTGCTTTGCATTACCATTGGAGCACAATGCAGCCCACACTGGGGTAAATCAGGGATGTACTCCATCTTTTTATGTGTTGCATTGGAGAGCCAAAAGGAGAGTGAACCTCCGTGCCAGAGAGTGAATCACCTCCACGCTCTGGTTTTGCCAGCTCTGAGCAGGGAGGAAGCCCCTCAGAGTAGCAACAATTGCAATCCCCCCAGCCCGACCCTGGCAACAAACACCCGCTTCTCCTTCTGTTTCCTATCTGAGTCTCTACCCCAAATTCCCATCAGGATGCCGAGCCTGAGGCTTCCCTTCCGAAGCTGGAGGCATTGACATGCTGGAGGAGAACAGGTAGAAGAGGGATCTGCTTGAAGATAAGCATGGAGACTGTAGGGGAAAAGGGACAGCTACAGAATTTGGGAGAGGCTGGGCTGTAGGATGTGAGCTGAGGATGGAGCAAGAAATAGGAGGTGGTCACAGGGATACAGAAGTTGTCAGCTCTGTCCCCAGAAACCTCCCTCCAGATGGTTGCATTACACCTCCAGCCTGCTGCTCATAGCGCCCTCCACAATCCCATGTCCCTCTCCAGCCTCCTGCTCCATCCCAAAGCTTCCTGAAGCCTGGCTGCTCACTCCAAGCCACCCTTCCTTCCACCTGTGATTCCGACTGCTGGCACTGCTGCCACGCCTTCGATGAGCTCCAGCTTCAGGCATCCTATTACATCCCTTTGGAAGCTGTTTAACTCTATTGTGGTTAAAAAAGTGTATCTTAATTTCTAGGTTGAATTTGTCCAGTTTCATCTTTATTAGCTTTTATTATCCTGCTCTTATCTGCTATAGAGCCCTTTAATATTGAAAGGCTGCAGACAGCCAGAATCCTCATAAGAGCTGGGCTCTTGCGCCAGGAACTGCAGCATATGCTCCTTGTGGAAAAAACATTTCTCTGGTCTTCCTCTTCCTCTTATACAAACATCCAAATGAAAGTTTATATCTGAGCACCCGTTTTTTTAATCTTCTTTTTGGGGGGCAGTTGTGCTGCTGAAACTTGGGTGTCTCAATGAACTTCTTCCAGGTGCAGGTATTTTAGCAGAGGTTTCCAAATTGTCAAAACTTGGTAAACAGGGGTTGGAGCTCGAACCTCACCTCTGAAGACAGGATCTGGATGTCCAGGCTGGGAGTAGAAACATTGCTTTTGGGTGGGGAGTTCAGACAATACTGCAGCATGTGGGCACTGGTGTGTGCATGTCCCCCTGCTGTGCCTTCCCACAGGACCCTGGCAGGTGAGGAAGACTTTCAGGAAAGACATTCCATGAAGGTGATGTCCCTCAGAGTCTTTTTGGGGTGTTTCCTCATGTGACTCATCATTCACATCTTATTTGTACTTCCCTAGTGCATGACCAGACATACTGTGAGACGCTGTATGAAAATGCTATAAAGCACAGAAGAGCTTTTATTGCATTGGCTTAAAGACTGCATCAGTCTTTCAAATGGCATTTAGCATTGCCACATTGACTCCATAGATACAGCTCTGTCACGCTGCCATCATAAACTTCAACTTACAGCTTTGACCACGAGGCTGCACTTGGCACTGACAGCCCAGCCAAGGAGGACGGAATCCTTTCCCAAGCTGAAGATACATAATCCCTTGGAAGATAATTTGTCTCTGAAAAAAACACACATTAGTGGGATTTGTTGTTTGTATAACCCAAGAATGGTTTTAATTAAACAATAAATCTAAGAAGCAATTAGGCAAAAAGGAGTTGAGGCAAAATTGGTATTTTGAGAGAAAGCTGAGATATTGCACTTTAAAAATCAGATGGGCTGCATGTTCAGCAAGTATCTGCTACAGCACCTGTGGAAGAGCCACAGTGTGGTGTTGCATAAATAGATGCCTATCAGGCGAGAAGCTCCATGAGTAGATATGTAATTATACAACTTAAAAAAAAAAAAAGGCATAATATTTATACTGCAGCCTGGATTGGCTTCAATCATGTGCATAATACATTTATTTGAAAACATCCTAATTATGTGTTTACCTGACAGAAGGAGCCATTACAATCACCCTGGCACGTAAACCCATTTTATAAATCTGCCTGCTTTTGCCTTTTCCCAAGAGACATACACCAACTGCACATTTATGATTATTTATTTTAATCTGTGAAATATATAAATAGTGGTATTCTTAAAGGATATCATTAAAACATTCTGGATTTCTTTTTTTCTTCTTTCTCTATTGCTGGGCTTTTTTCTTAGAGCTTTTCTGAGCAGGGATGTTGCATTTCATATGCAGGGAAAAAATGCATTCTTAACACTCTAGAAATAATAATAAACCCCTTGAAAGATTTAAATTAGTTTGTTCCCTGAATTAAATGTCCCATCTGCTTCCCTTCCCTCCCCAAACCTCTTCTCGCCACCCCCTGGTGCGCGTGCACATGCGTTTGTGGTTTGTTTTTTTCTGGCGTTGCTTCTGAATTCCATCAAATGCACAGCTATTGCAGCCTGCTGGGGCTGTGCCTTGAAAACTCCAGGTTTGGAATTTGTGCTGGGTGTTGAGTGCAGGCATTGAACCCCCTGCTCAGGGGCTGCACGGTCTGGGGTGGGAATGGGTGTGCTGGTGGCTGCTGGAGTGAGAGAAACATCAGGGCTTGGCTTGTGTGTTTGGTTTCAACCAAGAGCATTTGAGCATTTTGTAGGGAGGAAGGTGAATAATAAGAATCCTACCAAGTTTGCAAACAGTCGTAAGGGGGAAGGGCAGTGAGCAGCTCAGCAACCTTGACAATATCTTTCTGAATAATGCTGGTTGTCTAATGTACTCGCAAGCTAAAGGAAATTCTAATTTGAGACTGACTCCATTCTATACTCACAGGGCTCTCTCAGTCTCTTTCTCTCTTCCCCACCCTCTCTCTCTTATTTCCCTCTTAGTAGAGAGAATACTTCAGTCATATTAGAGAATGGCCTGGCAGCCTTAACTGCACATCATCTCCCTCATTAGAGACGAAATAGAACATGTAAATATTTTCAAACATGATGTTTTGTTGAATTTTTTCTTGTAACTCATGCTGATCATTAGCTTGTATTTAAGGCATTTATAATGAAAATGCATTCATTTAAATTTATCCATACTTTTGGGAAATATCTGACTTTAAATTTAAGAAAAACAGCAGTAGACATGGTTCTTCTTGCTAGCTGCATGTCCTGCCAGTCTGATTACACAATCTGTTATAATTACGCTGAGCTCTGCAGACCTTCAGGGAGCCAAGTTGTACAGTAGAATGACTGCTAATTGCTGGGGGTAAAACCTTGGGCCCATTGAAGTCAATAGCAAAATTTCTACTAATTTCATAGAGAGTATTTTGAAGACCATCTTCAGAATGATAAACATCAATATTATTTAATATACTAACTTAAATGAAAGGAAACCCAAATCTATCATTAATATTATATGGAGACTAATAAACTCAATTTCTTGAACACTTAAGTTACATGAAATATAAAAATCTTTAGGTCATCATCATTGAGGAAAACAGAGTTTCTTAATTTAAACTGACCAAGATAATTCCTTCTAATACAATTGTTATGCCTCTGCAAAATTTATGATGGAAAGCTCTATGTCTATGTGGGTTTTATGCATGGGAAAAATGCAAAATGGCAGGATGGATTCGATGAAAGACCTAAAAATGCAATCTGAGCCAGGATTCAACATCCAACAGAGTTTGGTTAAAGGCAATTTCAAACTCTTGAAAGAGGTGAATGAGGTGTAAAATTCAGTGTTGTTCAGTGACAACAGCTGTGTTCCCTTTGCCACAGTGTGAGGGGTGGCACTGTACTTTTGGCATACTTGGGATGTGTGGCTGATGCCCAGCTCCCACCTCCTCAGAGACCCACAGTTGAATTCCACCTCTTGCAGCATCTCCTGGCCATGGCCATCTGCCTGCACCCCATTGCTGAGCTCCTGTGTGGATGCATTTCCACTGTGTGCCGTATCCCTTCTGCATGGCCTCCCTGTGACTAGATTCACCCTTCCCCAAACTAATTTACAGAGCTAACTGATGAATTTATTAAACTTCATGTATAGTCTCTAATCAGGTAGGGAGAATTTGACAGAGGAACTGAAAATTAAAGCCATGCTCAAAAGTGGGGGAAGCTCTCACCACTGCCGACCCTTTTGCATTCTTTCTTCCAATTCATATTTATTTCAAATTATCATGTAAGTTTGCATTGAGCAGTATTTTTTGTTGCTGGTACATAATATTAAGCCAAACAAATTTAGGAATCATCATAGAAGATTTCATGTATATAGAAAAACATGAAATCCTGACTAATCATCATTTTTTAAAAAGAGAATCAGTCAGAATGAAACTATAAAGCTGTGCCTAAGATAATTAATTTTTAAAACCTTTTTTTTTTGGTAAGTGTATTTGGAATGAAAACAATCCTAATGGTAATATTGGTCTATTACTAGAAATGATGAAATTGTAAAAGCACAATTTTTTATAAAACATCATCCTCTGTCTTCAGAGGAAAAGATAAATCACAGTGTCATGTTAAATGATGGTGGGACATAATTAACTGTCATTGATCATGGAAGGCAATGCACAGCACCATTTTTAAACTAGTAGCATAGATAATTTGCATCAAGGATCTTTTTTGGGAGCCAGTCAGGAAGCTGTCTGGATGATTACCATTAGTTTTCAAGAGGTTTTGGAACTTAGGAAAGTTAAAAATGTTAAAAAACTAACATTGTTTGAGTATTTAGGAAAATACAGAGTAGTAGGCCCTTCATCTTGAAAGCTAACCACAGCAAAAGAATCAAATACATCACTCTGGTGAAGAATAAAATCTGGCAAATATAACTCACCCCCACTGAATTTATGGAAAATACCAAGCTAATTTGATATACTTTTGAATAGCTGGCAAATTCAATTTTAAAAAGCAATAGTCTATTAATACCATCTACAGCTAGACTTCTAATTGCCTAATACCAAACATTCCCCTTAATAAATTAGAAACATGCAAGCAAACATGCTAAAGATTAAATGAGTCTGAGGGTGGCTCTTCAACAGTTCTGGCACATGTTTGGCACTGTAATGGCAAATGAGGAACGCTCACAGGAGATGTGACTAAAGAGTCCAAAGCAATCAGTTCCTGGCCATGCATATTTCGAACATTTCAGCAATGAAGAAAACAGAAAATATAAATTCTTAATCATTAGTTTGTCAATGGCACAAAAATCTTGGAATTATTGAAAGGCAGAAAGCCGTGATAGAAGATGAAAGAAGACAGTCTGCACCAAAGGCTTATCTTGGCAACATGCCTTCTTCACAGTATGCCCTAAAATAGTATTTTCATTCTCCATCAAGGGCTAAGAATATACCAGAAACCATAAGCTTACACTTAATATTTTTTATAATATGTATGCAGAATGTTACAGAGTTTATAAAAACCTAAGAACATGTATTCAGCCACTCAGGTCAGAGAGGAATTATCTAGAGCTGTAGCACATCATCACTTTTCAGTTTCTAAAAGGAAATTTGCAACCACAGGATTGTGTTTCGTAGCCACAAATGTACCTATCCTTCATGAATTTGTCTAATCCCATTCTAAATCCATTTCTACTCTGCAGTATCTCGTGACAATGAATTCCACAAATTTATATATATATATATCTTGTGTGGAAAAGTGCTTCCTTTTGTTGGTTTTACACCTGTGACCCATTTCAGCTGTGAGCTTGCCAGTTCCTGTGTAGTGAGAAAGAATGAGTACTTTATTTTGGATCACTTTCTCCACATCATTTTTGATTTTACAGACTTCTATGGCATCTCCTCAGCTCTGTTTTTACAGGGTGCATGATCCTAATTGTTCCTTGCACAGGCATTGTTCCATGACTTGCTGCCCTCAGAGGCCTCAATAAAGTTATGGGGAATCAAACCAGAAGTTTAATGGAGACCAAGCAGGGGATGACAGCCATATGTACCTTCCTAGTCTATTCTCCCTCATCCCACTGTTCACAACTCAGGCTTTTCCTGCTCCAGAAAAGATGATAAGCATTATTCTGGTCAGTTGCTTCTTAAATGCTGTGACGCTTCATCATGCTCAGCATGCTCTGGCAGCAGAGTTCCCCACCTCTCTGCTTGGTTTTGAACCTCTGGCTGGCTGCTTGGCTCATGCCCCAACCTCTGGTATTGAAAAAGCCATTGGAGGGTAAATTCCAATTCATCTTTGCTGGCCTGTTAAGGACCTTGTAAACATTCAGCATGGTTTGTGTCAGTTCAGATCAGGAGTCCCCATAAGTTCAGTCATTCCTGTATCCCTGTGTACTCGGGGTTCTGAACTCCCCTTGGTACTCTAATCCCATCTTTTCCAGCTCTGCTCTCTGCTTTTCCCAATGTGAAACCAGAGCTGCACCTAGAATCCACAGTGCTGCTGACCTGCTGATGTTTGGTGGTTTGGTCTGTATTCCTTTTTCAGTTATTCTGTTGCTTTTCTGATCTCTGCTGAACACTGCAATGACATTTCCAGGCATTTTTCTGCGATAACCTCAAAATCTTTTCTCTGTGTGGTAACAGTCAACTCATAGACCAACACATGTACTTGAAATTAGATTTGTATATTCTCATTACAGCACTTTGCAGATATCTACATTGGTTTTAGTGACATTTTATTGTCCAGTCATTTTGAATTGTAAGATCCTTCTAATATCTTCCTGGTAAATTCTTGTCCTTTAACCTTGAATAACTTCTGTCAACAATTTTTTTCACTGTTCAACCTTTCTTTTCCAAATGTCTGGTGACTCTGCTGATAGCACAGGCTTTTGTACCTCCCCTGTGACCTTGAAGTGGGGAGGGAGGGAAGGAAGAAGAAGAAGGAGAAATAAAAAGGCAGAATCAGTTCTGGTTGCAGTGTTCAAAACATGGCCATAAGGTGGATTTGTCTGTAAGGTAGACTTAGAGAATGACAGTGATTTCCTCTGCTTTGTTCTCTAAATAATTAATAAACTCAGATTTACTTTTTAGAGTGGTGCTGAGCAGTGAGGTATTGTTTTTGTGGGGCCATCTGCAGTGACTCCACAGTCCCTTTCATAGTACAAACAGCTCATTCAGGGCCCATGATTTTATATGTTGAGTTAAGGCTGCTTTTTCACTGTGTATTATTTTGCAACTACAAACACTGAATTTAATTTTTAAACTCACTGACTCAATATTATGAGATCACTCCCCACTTTTTGCAATCAGCTTTGGCTGTGTTTAGCTTCATTTCAGTAACCTGAATAATCTTGTATCATCTTCAGACTGTGTCACCTCACTACTCACCCTCGGCTTCCAGACTCCTTCGAAGATGTCTCGAGAAACCCGTGTGCCTGCAGCAAAGTGAGGGAACCCAGCAAATGGTGTTTGCCAGCCTGCCAGGGGTAAGTGGGTGGTGAAGGAGGAAAGCGAGCACTCGTGTTGCCAGTTTGCTGCTTTGGGAAGGAAGGTCCCTCCAACTGGCATGAACTGCTGTGCTGGCTGCCAGGAGCGGCGGCTGCTACGCCACAGCTACTCTTCCAGGCGTCAGAGGTGATGAACAGCAAAGAAACATTTACTGAGCAAGCCAGAATGCAGTGTATAACACAGGAGCAGGCAAACAATATCTGTTTCAGTATAAGCAATTATTTATCTAAAAACAAAGAAGGATGCCTACAAATAAGGAATGAGGACTTTGGAAGTGGTGGCTCTGAGAAGGACTCATGGGTCTTGGTGGGGAATCACTTGCAGATGAGCTGCCAGTGTGGTTTGGGGCCAAAAGAGCAGGGGAAACTCAGGTATGTAGAAATAGAGCAAGCAAGTGCTGGCCAGGAGTTCCCATTGTCTCTGTGCTTGGCTGTGGTGTGGCCTCTTTATTGCTAAATATAATAATATCTACATTGCTTTATTCTATAATGCTTACATTATTAATACATATTACATAAAACTTTATTCTTTTCCCTGATGTTATTAATCCTTTTGGTCAAATTTCATAGCCCCTGGATGATGTGCTCAACTAAATCTCAGCTATTGTCATACCTCAGAAGTTAATTGAGACTGGTGGAATGGGGGAAGTGGGACGCCAGCGGGGTGAATGATGAGCAACAGTAAAGTACGGCCTGCAGATTACATGGACCTTCCAGCAGGCTGCCACAGGCTTAGTACTTAGGCAAAGTATTAATTAACTTCTATAGTAATGATCTGCAATGGAGTATTAATAGCACACTGTGTGCATGCAGATCATCCCAAAGCTGGGAGTGTTGTACACACCAGTGAAAAAACATAAATAATATGAAAGGATTGTGAACCTTTGCAGTACAGACAGGAGCTACCACAATGATCTGTGCCTTGGAAAGACAGGGGCAAGTCGTTCAGGCCATGGGGAAATGGGTTCCTGTTCTTGATCCATCCCTTTTCAATGTTTCAAAGCTGAATAGAATCTTCCTGGTCAAGAGATCCTGTTTTAAAGGTAAATCTTTGCAGGGTCAGTGTTCCTATTGGTGGGCTCTGAACCTTGCAAGGAGCTGTGTGTTGGGCACCTGGATATCTTGGGAGTTTTCCTTGGCTCCTTTCTGCATATTTGAGTACCAATATTTAAAAACTCACTTTATGAACCTGCTGTGTTGGTACAGTATCACTTTTCAGGGTCACTGCCAAAGCAGGACAGACAGTTAAGCTATGAATCTGTGGAGCCCAGCATGGGAGGCTGTTTAGTTTGGATGGTGTGACGATATAAACAGGAATTCTGGGTTGAAATCAAATGGGAAAAAATTTATAATAATATGGTGATAAATCTACAATGAAGATCACCCAATACCAATGGTGGAAAGGAAGGCATGCCTCTGGGAGCACCTTGTGGGGAATCATATCTACAGGGGAAGAGTTGAGTTGGTCACCAAAGAGCTTTAAATTTGGCCTGTGCCTGCAAGTTCTTCTCAGCACCTGCCCAGATGTCCCCTGAGCCCAACCTGGAGTTGTCTCAGGCTCCAACCAAAACTCCTCCATGGGGTGGTTTTGCAGATGTTACTTTCTGAAATGCCTCTTCACCACTGTGTGGCAGCACTGGATACCAGATTTCTCCTCACCTACCTCCTAGCCAGAGTACGCCATGGATATATGGAAGCAGTCATGGGACTCAACCCTCCAAGCAGCTGCTCTGACACAGTCATGGGGATGGATGGAAATGCTCGCAGGTCCTGCTGGAGCCTCTGTCCTGCCTTCTGCCCCAGCTGGAGTGGGAAGGTGCCCTGTGTGGTCAGCACCCACCCTGGCAGCTCCTCGAGGAGTGGCTGCTCCACAAATGAGACCCTGACCTAACTCGCATGGCCCAGTGGGACCCTGGAACCCTGAGCCAACCTCGGCGTGGGGCAGGAGAGAGAGCCCCCTCCAGGGCCTCCAGCAGAGCTTCTTGCTACGGCAAACACACAAACACTCCAACTCACATTGTGTCTCTGCTCTGCCAGGAATTATTTTGTTGGTGAGCCAGAGCTTCAAGCTTCTTTCTCACTTTTATGAGGCAGCCATTAGCAGTGGATGAGGAGCAGGCACATGGGCTGCTCCCTGCCATCATCCCGCTGCTGCATCACTCCAGCCTCGTGTGCCATGGGGAGCTGAGTGCCCTGCCTGGGAATGTTCACTGCTGAGAAAATCTTACATCCAGCCTCAGCTTCTCCTTTTTAACTTCAGGCTCCTTGTCCTACCATCTTCTGAGACTCTAACTAATTCCCTTCCTTCATTTATATTGTTACCTTGAAGGTATTTATAGAGCAAGACTGCATCCCCTCTGACTCTTCACACTGCTAATTTATAAAACCTTGGTTCTTTTAGTCTTTCATAACCATGTGCCTTAATCCTGGCATCATTCCTACTACTTCTATTTCTCAGAGTGGAGGGACGTTTTTATATTTTAAACTTGGAACCTGCAATTCAGGCGAGTGGACATGCACTGTGACAGGCTGCCCACCCCTTGGCCACTTGGGTTCTTCTCCCCATGGGGAGGCAGGCAAGAAGAGCCCAGTGCAAAGGGATCCATCCCCAGGTGTGATGCACAGCTGGCAAGCATTTAAATGTGGCTGGCATAAGGGATTGTGGTGAGGGACACACTGGCAGCGCTGCTGAGCTGCAGCAATGGAGCAGGCACTGGCATGGCAGGTACCATACAGCAATCTTCCCAAACCTCCATCCTGAGCTGGCATCAGCTCTGTTCAGGGCTGTTAAACTGCAGAATTATACAGTGTTAGCCTGGATCTCACCCATTAGCCTTGATCTCACTGCTTTCCAGTACCTGAGCCATTCCTTGTGCTGGGTTTACATGGCAAGGGTTGGGTAGTGGGGGTGGCTACAGGAGTGACTTCTGTGAGAAGCTCCTGGACGCTTCCTCCATGTGTGACAGAGCCAAGATTGACCTGCCACTGGCCAAGGCTGAGCTTATCAGGGACAGTGGTAGCCCCTCTGGGATATCAAATTTAAGAAGGGGAAAAAAGCCCTGGCAGCAGCAGCCAAAGAGAAGAATGAGAGTATGTGAGAGGAACTGCTGTGCAGACACCAAGGCCAGTGAAGAAGGAGGGGAGGAGGTGCTCCAGGTGCCAGAACAGAGACTCCCCTGTGGCCCCTGGTGCTGCCCATGGTGAGGCAGCTGTTCCCCTGCAGCTTTGGAGGTCCACAAGGGAGCAGAGATCCACCTGCAACTCATGAGTGACCCAGTGCCAGAGCAGGGGGTGTCTGAAGGAGGCTGTGACCTCATGGGAATACTGGGCTGGAGAAGGCTCCTGGCAGGGCCTGTGAACCTGTGAAGAGGGACCTCACCCTGGAGCAGCTTTGCTGGCAGGACTTGTGACCATGGGGAGTCCACACTAGAGCAGGGAAGAGTGTGAGGAGTCTACTCTCTGCAGAGGAAGGAGGAACAGAGACAATATGTGATGAATTGACTACAGCCCCCTTTCCCTGTCTCCCTGTGCCACTGCAGGGGAGGAGGAAGAGGAAATCAGGAGTAAAGTTGAGCTGGGGAAGCAGGAATGGGTGGAGGAAAAGTGTATTAAGATTTAGCTGTATTTCTCATTATCCAATTCTGATTTAATTATTAGCAAATTAAGCTAATTTCCCCAAGTCAAGCCTGTTTTGCTGAGATGGTAACTGGTGAATGATCTCTCCCTGTCATTACCTCAACCAATGAGGCTTTTGTTTTGTTTTATCTCCTCTGTCCAGCCGAGGAAGGGAGTGATGGAGCAAATGTTTCGGGTTCCTGGTGTCCAAACAGGGTCAACCCATCATATTCCTCTCTCTGTGAGACTCCAGATTGCTGTGAATTAGTGTTGGGTCTTGTCTTGTTGCATCCACCCCTTGGATGTAATGTTCCCAGACAGATTTGGATGCATCCCAGGCTGTACTGGGTGCCCACTGGTGTTGCTGAAATTAATGGTGCTACCTCACTCTCTGTTTAATGAAACTTTAAAATGCACATACCGGTGCTGTCTCTGGTGGTAACGTCACTAAAATTGTTCCCAATTTTGAAGTTTCATTTTTATGGTTACTATCTGAGTCTGTGACTCATCAACCAATTTCTAGCCCACACCAAATTCTTTACTGAGTTTTCATTCAGTCTTTAAGAAAACTCAGTTATAGCACTACAAGAGCAACTCTGAGAGGACTGGCCACAGAGGGAATAGAGGAGCAGGTTGCTAATGAGGGCAATCAGTTCACATAGAGGAGGAAATGAGTTGTAAGCTGGGGTTGGAGGCAGTGCAGTCCCACCTCGGGATGTCCCTGTGGGTTGAAGGGAGCATGTGGCTGGGTCCCGGGCAGTAAGTGATGGCAAAGCAGCTTCAGTCACTGCAGAACTCCCGAACCCACAGGCTGCTTGAAGGGCTCGAGTGCATCCCACCTCACCTTCCTCATTACCACAGTTAAGCGCACTCGGTTGGAGAGCTTTGTGATTCATCCGTGGTGTGAGCTGTGTGCCGGGAGGAGGTGGGTGAAGGGCAGATTCCCCAGCCTCAAGAAACTTCATACCACTCTCATACCAGCTCTCTCACATCTCAGTCCTTTCCCAAAACGTGAAAGAGCTGGGAAGGAGAGCAAAACATCTGCTTTCTGGTGAGGGAGAGATGTGTGGCTGCTCAGCAGGTTATCTGAGAATAGAGGTTATTGAAATTCTTATTTTCCAGGGACTGCACTTAAAAAGGCTGTTGGTTATGTGAGCTGCTGGACTTTGAAAATAAGATATAGAGTTAGCTTTTCCTCCCCACTGACATTCAGTTCCCTTTGGATTTTGGAAAAAAAAATGTCTCCGTGTGCAAAAAAAGCAAAGGCAGAGTGCAAACATTCCCCTCCTGCCACATGGGAAGGACTGAAACAAGGAAGGCTGTGTACACAGGCAAGAGGTGAGCCCTGCAGGCAGGCTGCCTCACCTCCAAGCTCCCAGCTGTGCTGTGGAGCCCTGGGCAGAGGCTGAAGATTAGGTAAAGCAGTAACAAGGAGAAGCAGGAAAGAAGATGGAGGGATGAAACCCAGTTTGAAATTCTCCTGCCAGAGAGCTGCAGATTCTAATCCTGTCTTCTCAACTTTTTTTTGTAATGGGATGCACATTGTTCTCTCCCAGGGCCCAGATAACCCCATTGATGAAGGGAAGATTATTTTTCAAGATTGTCTTCAGAGATTTCTTTTAAAATTCTCAGGTGCACTGTGTCTGGACCTGCAGATTCACAATACGTAGGCTGAGTATTGTTAGATACTCTTTTACCATCTCTGTGTTTATCCTTTGCTCTTGGCCTCTCCAGCTGCTCTCTCATAAATTCTCTGCTTCCTGAAGAAGAATCCCAAATTTCTTCATTATCATTACTGAAGGTAGGAGAGCATGGTTTTCTCCACCCCAAACCACTCTGGAGTCAGCCCAACTCAGCCCTCAGTTGCTGAAAGACTCGGATTTATTCCCTAATTCCTCTGTCCTTCTGTTCTTGTTTTTGAATTAAAAACATTAATATACAAACACCACAGTGTGACTAGAGTGAAGCTGTCCACACGGAGGATATTTAAAATGCACAGCTCAAGCACATGCTGCTACAGGCATACATTGTTTTGGCACTTGCTCACCTTCACGTGGACTTGGTGTGTTCATGCATTTGATAGATTAAATGAGCAGGTCACAGCTCTGCCCATGTGTATAGGCTGTTTTCTTATTTCTTGTTTCCTAACCATCGTCTGTAATTTTGTTGCTGTTTTCTATGCTTCCCTAGCTAGGCATTTCTTGTCTGACATTTTATACCTGTGGATTATCTTTGAATTGCTCCTCTCACCACCCAGCCACTCAGACTGCAATTCTCCCTGCAGAACTGCTCACTGCAATTTTTCCTGCTCCTGGCTGTCATTGCCCATGGGTGGCAGAGCCATCCGTCAGCCACTTACAGCTACACAGGGACAGGACAAAGGCCCTGGCACCAACCCAGTGGCTCTGTCCAGTGCGTGGACTGATGGAGGTGCAGCAGCATGTCTAGGGATGGCCTGGAAACTGGGTAAGTCATTCCTGAGCACCCATGCTGCCCCTCTGCCTTTGGGATGTGCTCCCACTCATCATCAAAGTGATGGTGAAAACCCTGGATGGCTTCAATCTGCTACAGACCAAAGGGACTGCAGGACACGAAGAAAGGATATTCAACCTGGTGCTTCATGTTAGTAGCCATTTCCTTTTGATCAACATGGGCATGATTCTGTAAGATGCTGAGCACTGGAACGTGAATGCAGCAGGGCACCTGACACATCCACACACCCAAATTATGTGTGTCAGGACTCCAGAGCTGTTTAAGACACTTGCCTGTTGTGTTTTGCTTGGTGCTTAGCATTTCCCAAGGCTGAGCATTTCAAGTGAACCCCCATGTGTGACATGCTTCCTTATGGCACTTGGTAGCCCAAATTTAGACGCTAACAGCAGCAGTTGTATATTAGTGTGGTTATAGAGACTGAAGGGAACAGACCAGTCTGAGCATCCCACATTCCCACAGAACCAGAGCAAGGCTCTTCCCCCAGGACCCTTGGCTGCTCCTCTCAGATTTAAGCAATTGCAGCCTTTGCTAAGGAAGGAATAGTCTGCAGCCTATTTAAATCCTTTTTGCTGCGGTGGAGCTGGCAGGACATGGCTCTGCAAAGCCTCTTCCTGCTGTTCCAGACCCTGGGTGGGTTTGTGTTTAGCCGTGCTCAAGTGCACCTAGTGCAGGCTGACATCCTGGGGAGCCCAGGTTTGGGGGGGGTGGGGGGAGGCAGGAGCCTGCTGCAGAGCCTGCAGCTCTCCTTTGGCAGGAGATGCAGTGCATGCCCCACCTGTGCAGCGGGCAGGAGGGAGAGACCCCACAGGGGCTCCAGCGATGACAGTCCCTGTCCAAAGGCCTGGCTGTCACAGGGCGAGCCCAGGAGCCGCTCCCGGGGCCCTGCCCGCTGCCTTCAGGCGAGCAGCAAAGGGCAGGCAGGACCCCGAGGCACGGGAAAGGCTCTCCATCACCACAGCTTTAGCCTTCCCAGTGCTCACTTCCCTGCCTGCCCAACGCCAGGCAATTTCAGACTGCAGCACTTCTCTCCTGAGGAAATACTGGCCATAGATTTAGGAATAGATATTGCCAAATAGTATATTGTTTTCATAAATCTCTGTAGATCCGCTTTATATCCTAGAGGCTAGACATTCTAATTATTGCTTCTATTTTATCTAAATTGGCAACAAAGCCATCATAGCTCAGCTCAGAGACAGTGCAGGTAATTCTGCTAGACCAAATTTTGACCTTTTAAAGTTCATTCTGAAGCGTCTTCTCCGCTCTCTCCGGTTCTTGCCTGGCTCTTCGGTTCTGCTTTTTTAGAACCATCACCCAATTTAAAATAGCAATCACCATTGCTTCAATACATTGTACCTTAAAGATGTAGGCAATTACCGTGTGAAATATCTCAGAAGCAGGACTAATATCAAAGGGCATTCTCATACCCTTACAACATCCAAATAGCATATTAAAGATCTTGTTGAAGTTAGATTTAAGCTTGTCTCTTCACAGTTTATTTGCTGAAGCAAATGCCCTTCATTTCACAGTGATTTTTTCCCCTTTTGCTGGGAACCTGCCTGTGGTTTCACAGAACTGTGTTCATGTGTTGCAGCTGCATTTAAATAATGTAAACCAAAGCATCTCCCTCCTTAAGCTGCCTCGGCAGTGACAGATACAGAATTAGCTCCATCTGAAATTTTTTCTTCTTTCAACAGCTCCCAGATTTTCTATATGGTGTTGCATTTTTGCTTTACCCTTTAAGAGTGGGGGGGGGGGGGGTTGTTTGTTTTTGGTTTTTTTTTTGGTTTAGAAAGATCATTGAAATAACCGACCTTTGGAGTTTAATGTGGTATTCCCTTTCCAGACAGCCTCAGTCCAACCAGATATCTGAGAATCCTCCCGGGCTAAGCCTATTATAGCAAATGTTTCTCCTTCTTTGCAGATGATTTTTTTTTTAAATGTAAATGACATTCTGTGCACCAGCTTTTAAACTAAAGTGGGACTCAACTGTCACAAAGAGTGTGGAGTGGCACAGGGTGAATATCTCCCTATATGTCATCCTGTGGCATTTACAATAAAAATATTTCTAAGATCACTATTAGGAGAGGTTCTCAAGTGGTGCCTCTGGATAGAATTGTTGGAAATGCATTATCTGCTGCTTGTTTAAAGACAACAGTGTTGTGTGTTATTGTTCTTTTTTATATTCTAAATGCAAAGCAGTCTTTGTTATGGGCTCTTGATTAATTCCCATAACTGCAGCACCCTGTACTGCTTTCAGACAGTGATTTCCAACGTGGCTTGTGCCTTTCCCCAGCCCCCAGAATGGTGCCTGCTGCCTCCCCTTCAGGAGGCTCTCAGCCCATCACCCCATGCCCATCAGCCACTGCCCTCACCTGTGCCTCAGGGCAGGGCTGGCTCAGCACAGCACTGCCCCGGGCTCCAGTTTCAAGGGTAATTCCATAAACCCATCTATCCCTCAGTTTGCACAATTTATTTTATCTTATAGGAGAGGGAAATAAGTTAATATCCCACAAAGCTTCAGAGAAGGGCATTAAAACCTGATGCAGCTGCCTTCTCAGAAGCCGGACAGACAAATAATGCCAAATATGTGATATTTTCGGTGGATGGAGACAAGGGTTTCAGTGCTTGGCAACATTGCCAACTTCTGGTGGCTGCACGCCCATTTCTCATTCTTTTCACTTTAAAGTTTGACCACTCACTTGACCATATTTGCCCCTGTACAAGGGTTTGCTCTGCTGACATTCACTGCATGTGCAATCTTGTCTCTACCCTCTGTGCCAGAAAGCACCCTGGAACAACTCTGGCACTACCGCAGAGAATTATTTTCTGCATCATTTGTGACATATTTGACTAAACATGATATGATTTTCGCCTTGTGTTTCCAACAAAACTTAGCAAACAGGGACTCCCACCTGTCAGAAAATGTCTTATTCCTCCTTTCTTTTCTTCACTTTTAGCCTTTTGTTTTGGAAACGATGCAGCATAAATAGCTGCTTATTCTGCAGAGAGGGATTTAGAGCCCTGCTGGTGCCTGCCAGGCTTTTCCCCCCATCTCTAGGCAAGAGCAGTGCACAGCCCAGCAGCCAACCTGCTGCCCATGCTGAATTTCACCCCAAAAGCCTCTGGCTGAGGTTCAGGTTATTGCAGTTTCTCACAGCCTTCTGTAACTCATTTACTTAATGATCCTCTCCATACAAGTCTGTCTGTTATTAATGAGTCACTAAGTTTTCAACAATCCTGTGTTTGAGCTTTAAGGTTTAAGCCCATCACATGTGCATCCAGTAATCTGCATTGCAATTAATTATGAATAAAAATGAGCTTTTCTTCTAAACAACATCAGAGCCTCCCATGTGCCCTGTGATCAGCACCAAGGCTCCATCCTGGTGTAAAAGGGCTCCATGGCTGCAATGGTGGCAGCTGCCTTTGCTGTCTTCCCCAGGATTCTTCTAATTTCCCCTCTCAGGCAAGCCTGCTCAGGGGGGTTGGTGGGCCAGTGCTACTCCCTGTGGTTCCTCTGCACAGTGTCCCGGCGGTATTTCAGTCACATACCCTCCCCCCAGACCTCTGCAATGCCAGCCAAATCACAACTGACTTCATGCATGAGAACTTCTCATTCCTCCTGCCTATTCCCTTGGTTTCCAGCCTCAATGCAGAGACAGCTCTGACATATTTTGCTTATTCCCTCTCTAATTCTCCCTCGAAGTTTCCAAATCTCATCACAGACACATTTGCTTGGCTTTGCAGACTCGGAAACCCTCACACAGACATGGGGGGAGACACTTTGGGCCCCTCAGACCTCCTTGCTTAGGGCTGCCTGGTGCAGGGGCTCTCCAGGAGATGTTCCTAGCAAAGGACATGAGCTCATTTCCTGAAGGGATGCAGCTGTGCCCCTGACAAGGCTCTAGCTGTTGCCCAAAGAGAGAAAAATGGAAAAGCAACTTAATGAAAAATCTTATTTCTGTTTTGCTTGATTCCAATGAAATCTTTCCCTTAATTTGTTTCTGTTTTCAAAATCTGACACCTCTGTGCACCCTCCTTCATTTGTGTCACTTTCTCTCCACCTGTGGGTTTACATATTTCACTTTACCCGCTCTCATTTTCCTCTTTTGGTAAAAAACCCAACCCACCCCAAACCCGTTTTTCTTATTCTGCCATTTCAGATCACCAGAATTAGTGCTTCTTTTTTTTGTTTCTCTTTTGTCACTTTTCCAAAGTTGAAGAAGTTTGGTCCTGTTCCAGCTAGAAAGGGAAAAGTCATAAGGCAGTCCCCACCCACTATCCTTCTGCTCCACTCCAGAGCAGGAACAACTAACGGGTAAGAGATGGGAGAAGAGGCAAGGGAAATAAAATAACACACCAAACTTCCAAACTTTTTATTTCAAAGAAATAGATATAGTTTCATAATTTAAAAAAAAAAAAAAAATCCAACCCAAAATCACTAAGGAAGAGATATTGCTTTATATCCACAGCAATTTTTTCCC
Source organism: Pseudopodoces humilis (assembly GCF_049639895.1). Classification (NCBI taxonomy): domain Eukaryota; kingdom Metazoa; phylum Chordata; class Aves; order Passeriformes; family Paridae; genus Pseudopodoces; species Pseudopodoces humilis. The sequence continues at coordinate 21,022,564 of NC_142209.1, read as the reverse complement.
CAAATGAGACACTTCAGAGAGGAGCAGGATCCTCGCAGATGTGCTTGGCTAGGGGCACTCACAAAGTGTGCTGCTCTGGGCTCAAGGCTCAGCTTAGCACAGGGTGATGCCTCCACAGGGCGTCCAACCCCCGTTCCTGAGAGCTGCCCAGCCCTGCTGAGCTGGACTCAACATCCTGAGAAAGAAGAGAGAGAGGGAAACAAAATCAGTCCTGAGCCACCTCCTGCCCCTGTGGCATGCAGGCCAGCACAGGAGGTCCTGGTGTCCCTGGGACAGCTGAAGCACCCCTGGGTACAGAAGGGCTTGTGCACAAGGCTGTGGAGCCTCCCCAGAATCTGGATTTACCTGTCTCACATACAGGAATTCGTTGTAAAATAGGTAAAACTGCTGCCTTCTGGGTAGCTGATCCAACATCTCCTGCCCTCCTGCTAGCATCTTGTTTTTCCTTCCCAGAATGAATTTTTCTAACTGATGCTTCAGCCTTCAGATCTTGCTGCTCCTCTCTGAGATGGAGACTGCTGAACTGTCAGGAACATTTCTCGCTGAGGCTGGAGCACCCCTCAATCTTCTTTCCAGCAAATTGAGCAGTTTATACCATTCCACTCTTGTACCACAGCTTGTTTTCTGATGCCTGGATAGTGTGTATGGCTTTCCTTTCCTGAACTTTGGTGACCTTTTTAATTCTAGACACCCAAGTTGCCAATAACATCCATAGTAATCATTTCAACAGTAATGTGAAGAGTCGAGATGCTCCCCTGCCTTTGTTTGATATTCTCTTGTTATATGTTCAAGGAAGATGTTGGATGCTTTCAGCATGCTGTTGAATGAGAGCTCATGTGGAGTCAGTTACCTGAAATCATTCCTGAGCTGCCTTCTGTCACAGCTTTCCAAGCCCATCCTGGAGATAAAGGCTGTAATCTTTGTTCCCAGTTGCCTTCGCTTGCATGCACCTGTATTAAAATGCATTTAGTTAGATTATGGCCATTTTACCAGGCAGTTTAGAAGATACTAGAGCAGCAACATGGCCTGCTTGTTATTAACCTCCCTACCAGGTTAGGTTAGGTAGGTTAACTGCATCACCTGCAGACTTCACCATCACAGCTTTTTTATGGTCTGGCTGACCATTGGATAAAAACATATGCATTGTTGCAACAAGAAACAGATTCCCTCAAGAGACCTCACTGAGGACACCTCCATCCTCCCATGTCCCCCCAGCAGCCACCACATGGTGAGATCTGAGGCAGATTTTAGTCCACTTAGTTCGTGCTCTGATCATTCTTTCTGTAGCGTGGGTTTTTGCGTTCCAAATGTCATGTAGTAATAGGCAAAATGCTTTGAGGAAGTCCAGTTTGCTATAAAGGTGCACTTGTCTTTATCAATCATACCTATAAGGCTGCTCAAAAAAAGACCCCACAAAAAGACATGAACTAACTAGTTCATGTGCAGGTCTCTGCTCTGTGCCTTTAAATTTTTCTACACTGGAACTACACTGATGTTTCTCTAGTCTTTTGGAATTTGACCATTTTTCTAAGATCTGTTAAGCTGTGGCACTGACTTGAGCTAGTTCCTTCTAGACTCTTGAGCATCAGCTGCCTGGATGATCTGCAAATGCTGAATTCGAGGAGATCATGCCTCACATCCCCCATTGTTACAGATGGCAGGATTTATATTCCATCCACAGTATCATCTGGAGATGAATATATCCTCCTGCTTCATTCCAAATACAGAACAGAAATATCTACTAAACATTTCTGCCTTTCTGCACCAGCCACCATCTGGCACGAAGAACCAGAGCAGGGAAGAAGCGACGCTCGGAGCCAAGCTCCAGCGGTCCCGCCAGGAGGCCCGTGCCATCAACACGCCCCACACACCCCGGAGAGCCTTGGGGCTCCCCACAGCCCACGGCCAGGGCTCTCCCCGTGCCTTCCCCTGCATTCACCAGCCTGGTTCCCTGCTGACCCTTGCTGCGGGCAGGGTGCTGGGGCAGACCCCCGGCCCTTGCCCTCTGCCTCAAGGCCAAGCCGGCAGTCTGGCTCCAGTGAAATTCCCCATCTGACCCTGGGCTGAAGAGGCCATTACCATGTAAATCACTGAGCCTGGAAGGCAAAGAATGTGAAGCAGCCTTGATGGAGAGGGATGAGATAAGGGGGCTTTTATTGAAATTCAGAAATCTTTTATTCTTTTCCCACCAGCCACTCAAATAGCAGCTGAAAGCCAAACTGGGGCTTGTATGAGACTTGTTAGAGGAAAATAAACATGCCAAGAGTGCTTTGGATGTGTGTCTTAGAGTGGAAGTCACCTCTTGTGCCTCTTCAAGTCACCCCTCTCCTCTAGCTCCCATCTGGCCTGGAGTGGCATCCCCATGCTGTCACACCAGCTGGGCTTGATGATGCTTTCCTGGCTCTCTCTGGTTCCTTCTGGCTGCAGTATCAAGGGCTTAGAGCAGGCAGTCCCTCAGCCCTGTAAACCACACGTTCAGGGAACACCACAGCCCCGGGGCTGGTGTGAGTGAGATCGCAGGGAAAGGATTCCCTTGATCTTTTCTTTTTTGTTTTGTTTTTTTTTTTTTTCTTTTCATGAGTGTTCTTTATTTACTCCTTATTGCATATGGCAAAGCCAGGAGGAGAGAAGAAGAGAAAAAAGGCACAAGTCTGCAGGGGAGAAAAGAGAGGCGTTATTGTGAACGTGTGTTGTCCCTGGCTGGTGGCACAGCAATTCTGTGGGATGTGGGATTCCCTGCTCCAAGGGCTGCCTTGCTGCTATGTCACAGTCAGTGGGGGCTGCTGCAGGAAAGGCTGTGCTTGGGTTGGAGGATGACTTCTGGCAGCGGTCGCTGCGTGGAGCGGGGGTGCCGGGCTGGGCTGGCTGAGTCCCCCTGAGCAGCAGCACAGACTCCTCGGTTAATAATTAACCAGGTGAGGAGACAGGCGTCCGGTGTGTAATGGCATCGCAGACATCTGACACTCCCAGTGGCCTCCTCACTCTGCCTCCCACAGCAGGGCTGCCAGCTGATCCTGCCAGGGCTCCTGAAGGTCATCCCTGCGGTGCCATCCCCTCCCGAGGGCTGTGCCAGAGCCCTGCTGCCTGCAAGCCTCACCCCATGTCCTGCCTCCAGGCGCTGTGCAGGGTCACAGCTTCACCCCTGGGATGGCTCTTGAGGAGCCACGTTCTCTGTGGCCCCCGGTGCCTTGGTCAAGGCCAAACCAGGCTGGGCTCCACCAACCAACCTTTCTGCTGGGGTTTTTGGCAAGGAGCCACCCTATATTTCATCCAAATTTGTTTCCAGCTGGGAGAAGCCCTCTGGCACGGGCCAGCAGTCCATGTGCTGGGGCTATGATGTGCTGGATCAGCACCAATGCACTGGCTTTGCAGAGCCACATGTGGGGGATGCATCCATGAGTGTGGCTCCTTGAGTGCTCTCCAGCTGCCAGAACATGTCTGGGGTTGGGTGTAACACGGAGCACAGCAGGTCATGGGGAGGCAGAAAACAAGTCCGTGGGGAGGGAAAACCTCTGGCCGCAGCTCAAGCATCGCTGCAGACGCTGGGGCTGTGCTGGGACTTGGGCACACAGCCCTGTCCCCCATGCCAGAGAGAAACATTTGCAATGGTGTCAATACCGGCTATGGCCCTAACAAAAATGATTGCTGGAGGCACCAGACTTCAGGGGGTCCCTCTGAAGAGACCACCCTGCTGTGATAAGGCACCAAAGTCCCTGGAAAATGAAGGTAAAGGTTCAGGTAGGGGATTAGCAGGTGGGATTAAAGGCTCAGCAGCTCTTGAAGTGGATCTGAATCACATTCTAAAGCAGCCCACCGCAGCTCTGCAGTGAGAAATTGCTCCTTGTCTGGCTTAATTACATCTCATAGCAATTCTTTCCTTGCTGTCTGTGCTCACCGTTCCCAGGGGTCACAGTGAGGGTACTCTGTGCATCCCTGAAGGCAGCTTGGCCAGCACCATGTTTGAGGCTGACACATGGTGAGGGTAAGGAGGCCAGTGGCAGAGCTGCCTCCTTAAAATCACTTGGAAATGTGGAGAAATGCCTTTCATCCATCAAATTTCAGTCACCACCAAAGAGATTTAATTTTAAGCACCATTTGATTTTAAAGAAACAGAATCCATGGCCACCAGTGACTCCCACTTTTTCCAATGGCCAGCCTGAGAGCTGGTGGTGCCACTGGGCTGTCCCCCTGCACCTGAGCACCCAGACCCCTCCAGCATCAGTGCTGGCAGATGAAAAATTCATGTCTGATGTGGTCAGCAATGTTTGTCACTTAATTCTTTGACACCCTGTGAATGTTCCCAAATGCCAGTGGTGGGTGCTGTGGGGATGCTTGTGCCTCCCCAGAACCCCCATACACTGGCAGAGTGGGCCAGGGGAGATTTTCCAGTGTCATTTCACAGTCAGGAACTCTCACCTTTCCAAAGACAAGTGGGGGAATGGAAGAGGCTCTGCCCCACAGTGCCCGTATCACATAGGTAGCCCTGGGAAAAAGGCTGACCTGTAACTGGGTCCAGGGTATGTGGAAGAGTGTGGAAGGGAAAACAGCCAAATGGGGTTGGGTGAAGCCAGTGAGCACTGCCAGTGCTGCCACACACAGAAAAAGGGCCAACACAGGGGAGGTGGGGACTGATCCCCTTCTGCACCCGCCAGACCCATGAGTCTGCTGTTTAAATCTGTGTCAGGAGAAAGTATCTCCTCAATTTTAATAATGCCAAGCCAACTACTTTGGGGAGTCTCCTTGTTCTGAGAGACACGGTGGATATTGAGGACTTCCAGGCTACTGAATTTCTTCTCAACCAAACCTCACAGCTTGTCACTCCACCTGGATGGTGCTCAGTCCCTGACTGAGCCAGGGTAGCCAACAGCTGCACTGCTCATCCCATGGCTCTGCTGCACCCCTTTCTGAAGTGGTTTCTGTTCTCTTTCCAGTATCCATCCATCTCTCTCCTCGTAGGTTTTTGTGAGCATCACTGGCACTGCAGAGAGGAGCCCACAGGGACATCGGGGTCTCCCACCCAAAAGGCAATTGAAAGCCCTGCATTGTCTGAGAATGCTGGGAAGATTTTTCCACTGTCTGCAGCATTTTGTTTCATCTGACTGTATTTCACCCCCTCAACTGTGAGTTCCGTGGCCCAGGTGTGGCCCCAGGGACCAGGCTGGCTGGGGACACTGCAGGGCTCCGGGGTGTGGCCAGGTGCGGAGGGGACCGGGAGGGGATGCAGAGGTGAGCAGGACGGGCTCTCTCCCGTGCAGGGTTGCCATATCAACAGGTTCTCTGGGAGTCTCTCACTGCAGATGCAGCATTCTGGGATGCTGTGATGTGAGCTCGAGCAGTCCTGGCTTCTGTGGCCCCGCATCCCTTCAAGTGCCCTCTCCTCTCTGCTTCCCGGGGGCTCTGCCACGCCTGTCCCCGGGTGCATTTTGCTTCTCCCAGTGCTGCCGGTTTGCAGCCTGCTGCCGTCGTCCCTGCCTGCATCTGCCCATGCCGAGCACCGGCCCCTGCTCACGATCACAAGGCAGCAGCCTGAGCAGCTGCAGCTGATGCTGAGGGGGACAGGAGGGACACCGAGCCCACAGACAGGTGAGAAAGGAAGCACTGGCCACCAGTGGCTCATCCCAACACCCTGCAGCATCCCCCAGGGTCAAAACAGGGCTGCTCCAGCTCACAAAATGCAGGAAGGGAGCAAACAGCAGCTGCATTTACTGATTTCAGAAGGGAGGAGGAGGAGAGTTTTATTGTCTAATATAAGCAGCCAAAGCACCAGGCAGCGACACTGAGTGCCCCATACTGGGGTGCCCTGAAACACCCCAAGACTCTTCCAAGGCATCTGTTTCCTCAGCCATGGTTGTTCCCCAGCTGCCAAAATTGGTGAGAAGTGCTGAAATCAGTGAGAAATGCTCTTTGACTGCTGGCAGGGTCGCATGGCAGAGATATTTCATCTGGCAAAACCGGTCTGAGCAGGAGGCTGAGGCCGCCAGAGCAGGGGGGGACCACCACCACTCTTCATCCTCCCAGAGAGATGGGGTGACGGTGTGGGGTGGTCCAGAAAGCTCCCAAGGAGCCAGGGAAGTGTCAGATAGAGGTGAAAGGGAAAAACACGTGTGTGGAGTGAACGAAAATGGGGAGCTGCAGGACAGCAATAGGGGGACTTGTCCCTGCAGATCTTGAGGCCCCCACAGTTGATGCAGGAGGCAGAGCGGGAGGAATTTGCTCTGGAGGCATTTGCTACTTCAGATAGCTGGGATGCCCGAGCTGGGAGGGTGTTTACATTCCCTCCCTTATCTGCACATAGGCACTGTGGGGCCCCTTTCCTGCTGAAACAGGTTCTCCTCGGCGGGGGAGAAGCTGCAGCTCGGCGCCAGTGCTTACCCTGCACGGTCTTTGGTTGCCAGGGCTGCCTGCGGGAACGGGAGGTGGGAGGGGGCAGCCCTGTGCCCAAGCCCTATTGAACTTCTGTCTGCATGGGGTGGGAGGGCTAGGCACCCCCCAGAGCACACCTGACCTCTCCCCCTGTGTATACACCTCTTTGGACACCTCATCTGGGGGTGTATGTGACTCAGTCACCCATCATGTTCTTGCCTGTGTGGCTTGGCTTTGCCTGTCAGGGTGTAAATCTCCCTTTGCTCCTCTTACCTGGGAGCCACACGTGCAAAAGGGTCCTGTAGAGGAGCTGGGGCTCATCCCTAGGTGTGTCCCCTTCACAGACAGAGGTGTGCCCTGAGCCTGGGGGCTCTGATCCAGAGGCAGCAGCTCTGGGTGCCGAGCCTCTCCCTGCTGGACACTGACAGGGCAGAGGGTGATTCCAGGGACAAGACATGGCTCTGCCAGCCTGCCTGCTCGTTAAACTGACCCTTGACCTTGTCCTCAGGAAATTACCAGGCCTGGGAGTGTGTCCTGTCAGCAGCCCAGGAGCTGGATGGCTGTGCCCCAAGCACCAGCACGGCTGGGCAGGGAGGGCAGCAAGGGCTGCAGCTCGGCCCAGCAGTGCTGCTGTGACCTGCCTGCCCACACCGCACCTCCCACGTGCAACAGCCTCAAACCCTCCTAGAGCTTCCCCATCGTGTCTCTCCAAGTGCTGCTTCTTCTCCCCAGACACCCCACAGATATGTTAAGTGACACAGGACCATGGCAGAGCCTGCAAGCCCCCGCGGCTGCCCGGTGCTGGGATGACAACTGCCCGTTTATTCCTCCTCTGTTTTCTCTCTCTTGGTGAGCCTTTGATCCATGGCAATATTTTGCCTCTCGCTCCACGACAACTTAATTTCTATAGTAACCTCCTGTGCTGGATCTTGTCAAAAGGCTTTTTGAAAATCTGAATAAACTGTTGAGTGGTTTTCCCTCTACTCACTCTTTACTGAAGTATTAGAAGAACTCTAATACAAGAAATGAGGCTGGATAGTCCTGGCTCAAGCCAAACACATTGCAATTATCCAGCCATTCAAGTTTTGATAATTGTCTCTTCCAATTTGCCAAACACATAGGATTTTTCCTTGCAATGCTCCCATGGCACCAGCAAGGCCACCCCTGCCATGGTGGTCCCTGGGGACAATCTGGGGAAATGAGAGTCCCAACCCTGCCCTAGGCCAGTCATGACGGGGATTGCCACAGACCACTTCAGCTTGTTACAAAATTTTAATTAATCTATGAAAATTTTCAGTCTGCAAATAATTCAGACCTTATGAAATTCCAATAAAACCATTTATCACAGCTGGCAATTTGAAGCTGGCAGCGGAGCTCTTGGATGCTTGGGGAGTAATTGATAGCCTAATATAATTTTAAATTAGGGTTTGTGTTATTAATTTCAGCCTTCTGAAAACACCTCTTTGTTTGGACTAAACCCCACTTCTCCTGTGGCACTGCAGGCAGTGGGCACACACCCTGCCTGTTCCTGCTGCCCTGCCTGCCACGGGCCAGGAACACCCAGCACCCCGTGCGGGCTGTGACACCAGGAGCAGGGCTGGCTGGTGACAAGCTGCGCATCCCTTGGGAGCAGAGGTGGCTCCCGAGGCAGGAGGGCTGGGGAGGAGCAGCAGAGCTGAGAGCAGCATGTACCCACAGTGGGGGCTGAGCACGACCCCCATGCCCCAGCTCACCACTTTTGCAGTTAAATACTCGATCGAGTAATTTACACTTACGCATCGCATCCATCACCTTTCAGGGACGTGGGATCCTTCTCCCTCTGCTGAGTAACATCCCTGCATGTTGCTAAACAGCTATTACACCCTGTTGCAGGGTGACTGAGTTTTGGAGGTGGGAGAAGGAAAATGATCCCTGTACTTACGTGGTCTCAATTCTGTAACACGCTCAAAAGCTTGAAAAAGATACTGAGTAACGAATATGTAATGTCAGCCGAGATGTGACAGTCTCACCATCCCTCCACTACCGCGCCCACCAGGAATCCCAGTGACAACGGGAGCAGCAAGGGACAGGACAGGGGGTGTCTTGGGAAGCTTGTGAGCACCCCAGTGCTGCACTGGGGCTGTCTGTCCAGGCCAGGTCTCCCACCACAGAGCCCCAAGCTGGGAAGGGGTTGTTGGTGACATGCCAGGGGACCTTTGGGGATAGCAGGGACAGCAAGACCAGGAGAGATGTGAGGCAAGAGTTCATTTGATGTCATTCATTAATTAATGGGCACACCAGCCTTGAAAGTGCAAAGTATTAAAGAGGTGCAAAGGATTTAATGTTTTTAATTATTTATCCATTTTTTTCTCTCTTTTTTATAACTAGACACTGTGAGGAGCAGCCTGCCTGTGGCTGACTGGGAGCAGCGTGGCCATGCCTGAGGCTGGTGGGAGAGAAACTAATGCAGAACTGGGCTTCATTTGCTGCTGCCCAGCCCTGGGATTAGCACCAGGAGCCAAATGCACGAGGCAGGGGCCACATGTGAGGCAGCATAGGCAGCATTGCCCAGCCAGGAATCACTGGGGACCCTGTGGGGCTACTGCCACCAAAGGGCAGCTCTGGGGACCCTGGGGTATCATGATGGGGTTCCCATAAACAGCCCCTGTCTTCCCCATCACTGCCCCCTGAGCACAGCAGAGAGCAGCTGCTTAACCCTTTCTTGGGGACCATCAGGACACCGAGCCAGAGGCATAATTGAGCAGGGCAGCGATTATCACGTTAAAAATCTGGACACAACCCGTAACAAGATTTGCAATTTGTACCAGGCAGGCAGGCAGGCTGCAGGGTACTTTCCCTATTAGGGGCCACATGCTGTTAGCAATCACATTAGTGGGGCTGGGATTTAGCATCAGGAAACCAAAGTGGTCCCTGCAGACCCCTGCCTATTGCCAAATGCTCCGGGCAGCCAAGGGGCAGGGAGGGGCTGCTCATCCCCTGCGATGAGCTCCCTGCTCACAGCTGGATCAAGCTATGCTGGGGTCATCATTGCTCCTGCCAGCACTGGGAGCCACAGGGTCCTCCCACTTGGTGACCTGGTAGCTGACCCCCCTTGGATGTCAGAACACAGTTTGCTCTTCTACCAGCTGTGCTGAAGCCCCAGTGGAGTCCCAGCCCTTGCAGCCACACTGCTCTCGTTTACTATTTTATTCTTTGGATCTATTGGTTAAACAGATTTTAATCCACACAGTCTGGAGCTATTGATACCATGCCGTGCTAATTTGTTAGCTGGCTGTCAAGTAAATGAAGTGAAATGCCAAATATTAAATGAAATGTATTGTGTGAAACGGGCCAGTGCTGAGTTCTCCATTTCCCATGTGGCATTCTGCTCCCACGCAGGGCTCAGGGAGATTTACAGGTCTCATGGGCCTGGACTCTGGGCAATGGGTGCTTTTGGGGTGTACTTTGGCATGTGGGATACCTGCAGGGCTCCCCTGGCCCCGTGGCTTTGGAGCATCCAGGATCTATGCTGATCTGCACCAGAGCTGGGACATGTGGCTGTCTACAGGCAGTCCTTGGTGTCTCACCCCTCTGCCCTCAGTGGGGAGGATTGCACTTCAGCATCCCAGCACCCATGACACCCCTCAGCTCACTGGACGCCCTCTCTGCCCCTCAGTGTGTGCCCTGAGGGGTCCTGCCAGCCCCCAAGGGATGGTGGAGGATGCTCTGCGCTGGGCCAGCTGCCTGAGTGCAAGGGGGCACCTGCTCCCTGACTGCCGTGCCTGGGAGATTATTTATTTGGTGAGTTATGACTTTGTTTTCCCCTGTGTAAATATCTGGGAAGCACAGCTAATGTTCTGTGCACAGCTGAGGTAATTACAGCCCTCAGCACAGCTCTGCACCCCTGGCCCCTCACAGAGATCAGCCCAGCCATGCCCCTGCCCCATAAAAAGGGTGAAATTCCCATTAAACCACCACAGTGAAACATGGCCAGCTCTCCACACAGCCCTCAGCAGCCCCAGTCTGGGCTCTTGAGACTGGATGTGCTCTTGGGGCAGCCCCACAAGAGCCATATGTGCTGAGATTACCCTTCCAGCTGTACCCTGGGTGGTCTTTACAGCTGTTCCAGGGGCTGAAGATGTGCAGAGGTAGTTTTTCAGCTGTGCCTGGGGTGCCTCTCCAGCTGAGCAGCACTGGCTTTTCCAGCTGCTGCAAGGAGATTTCAAGCTGCCCTCAAAAATGCTGGAGAAGAGCCCCCCAGCCTCCCCCACAGACCAGGTACAGCCCCAGATGAGTCTCCTGCAGACAGGAGCAGGGCTGATGCTCTGGTCCCGAGGGCTGCTCATTTCACTAAGGAGGGCAGGTGCCTGGGCCATGGAGCCTGGGCAGCAGCTGTGTCTCCCAGGTCCTGGCCCCTCGACGACAGGCAGCCCCCGAATCAGCTTCATTAAGAACCATTGATCTGTTTCCTGCTTAATATATTTTTCATTTCCAAATGTTTTTTTCCAGGCTCCACAGCGTTTGCAGCTTGTACCAATTAAGGCAGCACAGAATGAGTGCTGCAGCCCATTAATTAAACTTACAGGGGGAGATTAAGTGCCCACTCCATTCTCCCTGGCAGGTCTCTCTGAGCAACAGGCATGCTGGGGATGGGAGCAAGGCTGAGCACTCACGTGCTGGTCACCTGCCCTCTGTCCCTCCTTACCTGTCCTGTTCCCAGCTGGCCATGAAGCCCCTGCCACGCTCAGCTCCAGCCCATGGATGGGCCCTGGATGCTCACCCTGGGCACAGTGTGGGCTGCAGAATCGCAGAGCAGAGGGAGTGGGAGCTGCCCCATGGACCAGGGCTTAGAGCTGGCTCCTCCTGGCTCTGCTTGGAGCAGGGTGCTGTGCTGTGTCTCCACTTGGGAAAGGGTGCAGGGCACACGGGGGTGCTGCCTCGGCCTGTGCCTGCCAGGGACAGGAGCTCATGCTGGGGCAGAGCTGTGGCACCCACTTTGTTGTCGTACTCTCGAGTGGCTTCTGCCCTCACTGCAGAGCAAGGCCCTGGGGAAGGGGATCCCTGGCTTCCACGTGCCCCCTCTGAGCCAGCTGTGGGCACAGCTCTGCCCCACATTTACAGAGGTGGTCAGGGACCAGCCGTGGGTTTACTCAGGTGGGTCTGAGGTTCACGGCAGCCCTTTGCACCCCACCATCAGCAGAAGGTGGCCGTGCTGTGCTGCTCCCTCCAGGAGAGCGCACTGCCGGGCCACCCGAGCTCCAGGCGCCGGCACTGAGGAGCAGCGAACGGTGCTTGTGCTGTCATACACCGTTGCCATGGAAATTATCACACTGTCACATGCTGACATCCTTCCACCCAGGGTACCTGTGCAGCCCCTCTGGCACTCACTTTGCTGCTGATTATGCCAATGGGCAGGTGACCCACAGCCCTTCAGCAGGAGGGAATGTGGCAGGAACTGCAGATGACTGCAGGTGCAGCAGGGGCAGGTCTGTGGGTGCAGGTAGATCACTCCATTGCAGAGGGGTCTTGCTGATGAGTCCTCCAGACATTAAATTAGAGAAAAGAAGGGAAAATAGAGCCATGCCCAAAACATGGAATACAGCCCAAAGCCCGTGCTGGAGGCAGAGCTGCTTTCCCCTGGACAAGGATGGCAAAGAAAAAGGGATGGTGCAAAAAGCAAAGACCAAGTGGAGAGATGTTGAACTCAGTGAGACAGTAGAGGGTTCAGCTGGGGTCATGTCAAAGAGCCAGGAGGGAACCCACTATATGTCCCCGTCAGCTTTGTAAAACAGACCCACTCCCTCTGGGCAGGAGTAGAGCATGGCAGGCACAGACAGCTCCACCAGCAGAGCACCACGGATTTCTCTTCAGCATTTCACTTATTGCCATGCGACATTTTGATTAAAAACTTGTTTTATGAGGACTTAAGAGGACACAGTAGATGGATTAAAAACCTGCCCATGGACAGATTCCCCACCTGGTCTTGTTAATGGGGAAACATCAGAGAAAGGCTATGCCAAGGAGAAGCCCTGGGGACTAAAACAATTTACTGTTTGCAGCAACAGGTAATGTGAGATTGCAAAAACTTCCCTAGTGTGCTGAAGATTTGAGAATTGATAGTGAGGAAGAAGATGGTTTGCTGCAGCATCACAGGCTGAGGTGCCAGGAAAAGCATAGCAGAGCAAGCTGCAACATGAGGTGATGTGCTTAGGTATCAGTTTAAGAAGAAATGGGGTGTCTTCCATCCCAAAACACATTTCAACACAACTTTGTGGGCAGGGCACATTAACCTCTGAGTTTTCTATTTGTTTAGGACTTTTTGCCTTCCTGTGAGCAGTTGATTGTGGGAAAACCAGCCCTCATCCCTGCTTTGGGACACCCAGTCTGGCCATGGGCTCTCCATTCACCTGACACCACAGTGAACACAGGGCAAGGACAAGATGCACAGGCCTGCTGGGGGCTAGTGGGGCTGAGGAAACCTGCAGCAGGTGCTGGGCCTGGAGGAGGTGACAAGAAATAAATCCAGCCTTGCAGGGGGATGAGCCCCTCCTGCCCATGGGCTGCAGGGAGCTGCATTGTGTGAAGCAGAGGGAGGGCAGGATGCTGCCTGCTGGCCCCCGTGGGCTCAGCCCCATCCAGCTTGGGGCACCCACCAATTCTGTCCCCAGCAGGGAGGCTGGAAATGCCACAGGAGGCTGTGGGGTGTGGTTGGGGTGTGCCAGGGCAGGACCAGCATCCGCTGCCTACACTGACACCAGCACTGGCATGGTGGCACCTGCAGCATCACTTGGTGTTTCCCTGCCTCATTGCTTTCGATTTAGCAGTTGCTAGAGAAACTAAAAGTTGCAGTTTGGGGAGCATCTGTATTTTAATTAGTAATTACCAACAGTGCTGCTCTGGCCCAGCTGTTGCCTGCAAGGTCCCTACTGCCACTTGGGGCTGCCCTGCCCAGCTGGAGATGCCCTCAGCCTGCCCTGCCCTCATGCCTGTGCCAGCAGGAGAGCAGAGGGTTTGGCATTGGTGGTCCTCAGCCAGGGAGGAGGACTTGCTGAGCAGTGCTCTGTGCAAATGCCTGGGGGTACCAGTGCCCCAGCTGCAGCCCTGCAGGAGGAGAGCATCACTGTGGCACCTGCGGCCACATCTGTCTTGGTTTGTGCTGCAGCGGCTCCCTCTGCTAATGCCTGCACTGTCCCTATTCCTCCACCTGATTAATTCCTCGTGTGGCTCCATAAATGCTTGCTGTGATGCCCAGAGCAGGGAGATCTGCATATCCCCTCTGCCTGAGAAGAGCAGTTTGTCCAGGAGAGAGCCTGAGGGAGTGTCCCCAGGCACTGTAATCACCTTCCTTGCTCCCCTCCGACATGATGCCTGCCATCCCCATGCCAACCCTCCACCCCACACCAGGTCCTCTCCTGCAATTTCTCACCTGTGGCTCCAGGACCTGTGAGGTGGGTGCAGAGGCCAAGGGCAGGATCCCCCTGCAGAGCTCTGCTCCTGGTTGCTTCCATCTCCTCCCCGGCTCACTGGGCCAGTGGTTCATTTTAACAAGGCTTTTAGGCTTAAGTGCTGCTTGACATGACTGGGAGAAATTGATATTTTGAGAATGAGCTTGTGAGGGGCCATGAATAATTCACGCTGGGGCGGTTCTGTTCCCATAAACAGGCTGCTAAAAAAGCCAAACCCAGCTCTTAACAGGGAAACAAATTCCCATCCTCCAAAGCCCCAGACCCCAGCTCAGCCCCTGCTGAATCTTTCATCTCCAGAAAGGGGTTCCTACGTGGCAATGGCAGGGAGGGAAGCTGGCCCCTGTGCCTTTTCTGGAGCATCCTGTGATGATACCTGCTCCTCACGCCTGGACGAGCAGCACAGCCCTGGGGAACCCTGCTGCAGTCACTGGTGGCAGTGGCACTGAGGCCATGTGAGCCAGCAGTCAGCAGCATGTCACCAGTCCCATGGGCCTGGTTTGACCCCATTGTTTCATTTGGTCTCTATTTAAAGGCCCCTTTTGGGGCTGGGGGCAGTGAACCCCCAAGGCAATGAGCACAAGTGGTGAAGCCTGTCACACCAGGGGTGGCTCTGGGAACAGGGTACACCTCAAACAGCCAGGGCAGGCAGCAGGGCACAACGTCAGGACACAGGACAAGGAGATGTGGAAGGGAACTAGGCACTAGGGGAACCTCTGCAAGCATCCAGCTGCCCACCTGAGGGTGTCCCCATGGAGACCTCCAGGACTTGGAGGGCATAGGTTCTCTCTCTCTGAGCACATGAGGATGAGCATGCAGGAGGGCACAGCACTGCCAGGCTGCAGCACAGCACAGACATAGGAATGATGGGTTTGAACTGGCCAGGGAAGAATTTGAGCTGGGAATTAGAAGCAGTGTCAACACCGCCAGAGCAACCAGCCCCAGTGTGACCCCAAGATGGACAGTCCAGGACAGGAGCTCAAGCCAGGATGGAGAAAGAGAGCCAAGTTTAGAATAAAGGGAGGGAGGAGTGGATGGATGGATGGATGGATGGATGGATGGATGGATGGATGGATGGATGGATGGATTCCATCAAGATTGCAGCAGCCAGGCATGGAGCCATTCCCAATTCCACATGCCCTTCCTTCAGGATGTGCCCACCCCATGCCATCAAGGCTTTGGCATCCAGATGCCAAGAACTTTATCCTCTGCACCATGGCTGGGGGACCTCTGTGCAACTCAGGAGCATCCCCCACCTGTGTCAGTGCTGCAGTAGGGAGGCTGGGACCCCATTCCCCACCCAGAGGGGACAGGACAGGACCACTTGCTGCTCCCATCCCATGCACGGGTCTTTTGGGAAGTGCCTTCACAGCCCCTGTCCCAGCATGGAGCTTGTAGCCTTGGTGTGCCAGAGGCACTGCATGGTGACAGCAGAATCTGCTTGCTGCCACTGAGGATCCCTCTCTCTCTGGCTGCTCATTACTGGACACCTTCCAAGTGACAGGCCTGGATGACACTAATTGGCTGGCTCCACAGCAAGAGCCCATGTGGCTGCCCCACAGTAGCTCCAGCAGGGACCTGGAGGCTGCTCAGGTTTTCACAGGGATCCTGGAGCAGCCCAGGGAGGAGGCAACCAGAGAGGTGAACTTGGGGCCAGAGCCAAGCTGTCATGACAGTGACCAGGAGCACTGAGGGTTACCTGGAATGAGCTCAGGAAGAGTTTCCCCCCCACCCCACTTCAGACTGCAGGAAATGTAAACACCATACAGCCCAGTTGTCCCCCATCCCTGGGCTACACATCAGCTGTACAGGATTCCTTGGCAGTGCTGTCATTCTCACAGATGCTGGTCCTGTCTCCTGTCCAGCTGACACCCTCAATGACCAGGATGCTGATGGCTTGAGGGGAGCAATGGTACACGATGAAGGAAATGCAACCATCACCGGGGCCTGGGAATGCTCAGCGAGAGGTGAGGGGGGACCGCGTGAGCATCTATCCCCTCCACAGGCTCCCGTGGCCGTGCCGGCACCAGAGCTTTGCGGTTCCTCCACCATTCCATCCCGGCGGGCAGGAGCTTGGCACGGACTCAACCTCCCTCAGGCTGGATACGTGGTGAGGGGAAGAGAAAACGCCCAGCCCTCCAGCAATACCCCGCGCCCTGTGGCCAAAGGCACGGCGGGCCGGAGCGGGAGCAGGGGGGTGGCACAGCACCCTGTCCCCCGGGAGCGCGGGGGGACCTCCCGCCGGCGCCGCGCACGGAGCCGGGCAGCGATTAGCGAGGAAGAGCCCTGCAGCCCTGCCGCTGCGCGGGGAGAATTAGCAGTAATAAGTCATGATCATCCCCTGATGACGAGCACTTAATGTGTGCCGGTTCTGCTATCAAAGTGCCTCTTAAACCCCAATCGCCCTGTCGATAGCGATGGCAGTGGCTGATGGATCCCCAGTCGCCCGGCCGCCCGGCCAGGTCGCTCCCGGCATGCCACAGGCAGGAGCATCGATTTCCTACAACTGCAAAGAGGCAAATATTTGAAAAGTGATAAATAAGGGGAGCTGCCGTTTCTGCTGCGCATGTCAGCGCCCGGGATTAAGGCAACGAGGTGAGACTGCCCAATTAAATCCCAATGAAAATGGCCGCAAATTCAATTTTTCCCTTTGCCCGTATCCATCCCAAGGGCCGGGGTGGTGTGGGGGGGTGGCGGGGGCTGATAACACGGGGTTCATCGATTGGCACTACTGGGAAGAAATTTCTCTGAATTCAATTAGTTGGGAAAACACAAGGGGCACCACAGGGAGCAGGGCCGTGACTGTGTCTTTGTCATACCCCAGGGAACAGAACACCAAGCACCTGCTGCGAATCACTAGAAAACCCCTGGACATAGTGGTGACAGCACTCATGGGTAGCCCACACTTGATTTGAAACCCTTGAGGGTCACCCCAGCTCTGCTGCCCTACCAGCACCTGCGGGACACGGTGGCAGCTGTGTGGGGGAATCAAACATCCTGCCCCCTCCCTGCCACTGATGGCGACTGACAGGGAACAGCTTGTGTGAAGAAACTGTGCCCCTAAGCAGCGCCTGGCCAGTGCTGACCTGCATGGAGCAGAGCTGGCCCGGCAGGGACAAGGTTGTGGGTGATCAGCACGTCCCAGTAGAGTGGGGAGCTGGAATGCCAGGGCTGGGGGCTGCAACTGATCCCCAGCTCCTTCTTCCAGAGCTCCAGTGCAGAGGGATGACCCTGCCGGGATGAACAGCCATTATGTCTCATCGCCTTGGAAACCAAGAGGCAGCTCTGAGGAGCCTCTCAATCTCCCCCTTCTTCTCTTTCTAGCTGACCCCCATGGTAAGAGGCCAGAGGGATCTGGGGATGTGGGGCTGGGGACAAGCCCAGGATGTGCTGCTGGGTGCAGGCATAGGGGCTGCCTGTCCCTGCCAGCCACTGGGCACTCTGCTACCTGCTGCCTTGCTTGGTTTCTCCTCCCTGTGTGTGAGAGGTCCTCCAGTAAGGCACATGGTGCTCAAACTAGCCTGAGTAATGGGGGAGTCTTGCTTCATCCCCACATTGGAGGCACGGGGGGGGGGGGGGGGGGGGGGGGGGGGGGGGGGGGGGGGGAGGGGGGGGGGGGGGGGGGGGGGGGGGGGGGGGGGGGGGGGGGAAATGTGTATTCCAACCAGTCCCTGCCACTGTGGAAAAGAGACTCGTGGTGGGGGGTGAAGAAAAGGCTCCCCAGCCTCAGAGCCTCAGCCTGGCTGGGCTGTGGAGATGGACTTGCTGGGGCTGTGGGCAGCAGGCACTAGGGTCCTTCCAGGGATGGCAGTGTCCTTACAGCCCCATTCCTCTGCAACTTTCCCTGGGTGGCACCAGTGGGGACAGGAGACCAGAGGCTGCAGTGGGGGGCTGGGGTGACAGAATGAAAGCCTTTGGGACAGAAGGTGTCCCCAGCCAGCACACCTCTCCTCTGTGGCACAAGAAAGGGCCTGCACGGAGCACGGCCCGCAGGCCTCATGCGGGCCGGGCAGGGCCCGCTCCTGCGCTCCGTGAGTCCGGGGCCCTTGTGAGGGCTGGGATGAGCCGCTTGCCCAGACAGGGATGGCAGGACCGGCCTGGGAGGCGCTGGTGCAATGTGGGCTGCTCTGCCTCGGGAAAGGTGCTTTTTCCAGCTGCAAGCACATCTGGGACCGGCTTCGGGGCTGCCCAGGCCGGGACAGGCCGAGCGCTGCGGCGGGAGGCGGTGGTGCTTTCTGTTTCCCTGCTCCGGCCTTTCCCTGCGTGACTTGGAGCGCTGTGGGGAGCAGGAGCACAGCCTGCTGGCTGCCGGCTGCACGGCCCGGCCCCCGACTGCTGCCTGCCTTCCGCGGGAGCGAGACCCATGCGGCCATCCCCTATAGTCCCAAACAGAACGCTCCGTGGCCCCATGCAGGAAATCGCCACAGCCCTGCCTACTGCAGCCCTGACAGAGCACCTGTCATGTGCTGATTGCTCCCAAAGCATCCCAGGACATGTCAAACCCCCAACTCAATGATGAGTGAGGGTCTGGAGGGCCCAGCTGGCACAGAGGACAGGGTCCCCTTGTCGCAAGGGTGACAGTGGCTCCACCCTGAGATTGCAGCAGGACCAGTGCCACACAGCTGGGGCTTGCTAAAAGCAGTGGCACTGTGTGTGGGCAGGGGGCCAGCATTGCCTCAGCAGCGAGGAGCAGGGTCAGGACACATCTCTGCCTCCTGCTGCCATTTGCCTCCAGCCCTGTAGCACCACGGTGCCTGGTAGCCTTCCTCCTCCTCTGCCTTCTCCTCCCTGCAGCCCAGTGACCAGCGTGTGAGTCTGAACAGGAGTGGAAGTGGAAGGACAGTGTTGCTGGGGACAGGCTTACCCGGCAGAGGGGTTAGGAGTCATGATGTAGTGTGGAGCTGCGGAGCCTCTCCTGGAGAACTGGGGGATGGGTAGAAGGAGTCCATGCAGGATCCATGACACAGGCAGGTGGTGGCTGACGTATGTCCCTGCTGCCTGTGCCCTCACACACACTTTTGCTGAGCCCACAGGAGCAGGTAGAGCCCCTCTAGCTGGGCTTCCCCCTCCTGCCTGAAGCATCCTGGAGTGCCTCTGCACCCCAAAGCTCCTGGGCCCTGGTTTGAGACTTGATATTCTGCCCACTCCCTTACACACACTGGCAATTAGCGCATAATTGTAATATTTGCATATTCATAACAGCTGAAATTAATCGCATTTGCATAATGGTAATGAAAGGGACTTCATTAATTACCACTTTTTTCTGGGGATTTTGCATGTAAGTGGATTCCATTAGGCAGGTTGAGCTGTGGTGGGTGCAATGATGGGATGGGAGCCGAGTCACTGAACTGGGGATGGAGCTGTAAGGAATGATGGTATCACTGCCACTCTGCCTGCCCCATTCACTGTGCCCCACTGCCAGGCTCAGCTGTGCTGTGGGGACTCGGGCAGCAACTTCCTACCTGAGCCCAAACCCAGTCACTTCCCCTTGTCCTGCTGACACCACACTTGCCTCAGGCACCCTGCTACAAAGGATTGCAGGTGGGCACAGGGATAGGCACCATGGGCTATGGAGACAGAATCTCTCCTGCTCCGTGTGCTCAGCTGGGGTGACTGCTGCTACCAGCCCCTGTGCCTGGGTCCCCTGTGTATGGAGAGAGCTGGGCAGCTGCTCACAGTAGTCAGCAGACCCCTCTCCTGCCCCAGAGTGATGCCCAGGGAGAGCTGGGCAGTGGGGCCAGCCAGAGTGAGCAGATGACTCCCACTGCATCGCCTGACACTGCAGGGCCCTTCCCAAGGGATGCACCAGCTTGGAGCCCCAAAGCACAGCCCCGCTTGCCCTGCACAGCTCCCTCCTGACAGGGATGGAGGGGTGGGCAGAGGAGCAGGAAGGGGGAGCAGGGCTCTCTTTACTGGCACAGCCATGCCAGAGCCAGGCAGGAGCGATAACCCGGCCCAGAGAGCTCTGGCGACCACACGCTGTGGTCCCCTGGTGATTGTCCATCCCTGAAGAGCGACCACCTTCCTGTGCTTCTCAGCCCTGTGTGCTGGTGCCAGGTGCCTGATATAATCAACTCGCATCGGGTTTGGGGGAAACGGCTCCACAATGGCTCTGGGAAGTGACAGGTTTCGGTTCTGCCCCGGCCGTGTGCTGCGTGTGGACAGCCCTGCTCTGCTCTGGTCCAGCCGCAGGGCACCTCTGCTCAGCTCCGGATGGGAAGAGGCTTTCCCGGGAGACGGAGCTCGTTGACTCCTTATTGATGACTCTTCCTCCTGCACGTCTGGGGAAGAGACCTGCGGAATAAATCAGTGCAAGAGACAGATTATGGCAGCTAAAGACTCCAAATGAGATGATAATTGCTGTAGTAATGACAATGAAGACCTGATGCTGCCGATAAGGAAACATCTCTTCTGCTCTTGCCTGGTGCCCGGACAGGGGTTTGGCACAGGCGCACATGAGGCTGTCCCCAAAGATTGCAGGGCCAGGCAGCGCTGCCCCCCCTGTTCCAGGGCAGGGGCTGGGTGCCCACGGCGAGGGTGGTCAGCGCTGGTCCCCACAGAGGCAGGGATGGGGGTGTTGGGGCCAGGCGAGGGGCCCGAGGTGGGCAGCCCTGGCGGGACTGTTTGTCTGGTTCGCCTGCCGGCTGCGTGTCAGCTCTAATTAGGCAAACTTCTGTATTCATTGCGAGCCTAGCCAGCGGAGAATTCCACAATTGAATTTTAATGCCCTAAAAACACATTACAATCAGCCTGATTAATTAAGAGATGGCTTAACATGGTGACCGGGCTGCAGCGGGCTGTGCTGGGGAGGGGGGCCACAAGGACCGGCTCCTGCGCCCCACGGCGTCGGGGACGGGGCTGAGTGTGCTGGGGCCGGCGTTGATGGGGCTGATCACTGAGCCCCTGTGGGAGGGGGTGAGAGCCAGGGGCTGGCTGTGCCCTGGAGGTGCCGGGCCATATAGGATCCCTGCACCTCCAGGCATGGAAGGGCTGAACTCAGACCCTGGTCAACCTTGGCTCAGCCAGGCACGCAGCGAGAGCATCCCCTTCCTTTCCTGAGCGCTGCTTTCCCTTGTCAGCTTATCACTGGAGCCCTGCTGAGTGCCTGTTTACTGTGTCCCCACTGTGTCCTCACTCTGGGCATGAGGACTGACACTGTGCCATGCCAATGCTAGGGGACTCCTGGGGGAACCCGCTTGCTTTTGTTTGTGAATGAACTACTGGCAAGCTGACAGGCTCCTATTAATAGCTAATAGCTATTAACTATTACATACTATTAATAACTAATGATGAGCTGGGAGGTTCCGATTAATTTGTATCCGCAGTGATTCCCTGAGGTGCCAGCAATGCTGGCTAATGGGCTGCTACCTCCCTCAAGGCAGCTCTACCCTGCACCCAAGCCACAGCTTGATGTCACCATGCCCAGCCCAACCCAGCCTGTGTCCCTGTATATGTCATTGCTTGGGGCGGCCTCACGAGCCCACCTGGACACTGTCGGGTGAAGCACCCCCAGGGGAGCCCTTCCCCTGCATCCCACCATGGGTGCTGGGTAGTGGGAATGATCCCTGCAGGCCCTTTCTGCGTTGAATTCCACAGGGTGCCCCTGGTCAGGGAGATGGTTTGGCCTCCTGCTATGTAATGAATGGAAAAGGGAAGAATGCATAATCATGATGTAAAGGAGAGGGTGCAACCAGCAGGACATCAATCAGAGGAAAAGTGATAAAGAGAGCCTCTTGACAGGAGGGGCCAGCAGTGGAGGGAGGGATGGTGGCAGCATCATGAGGAAAAAAGAAATTTTGGCACAGCGATAAATCCTGGTGTGGCTGAAGCCACTCAAGCACTAATGATGAGGCGAAAATACCAGCCACGTTTAACAAATATTTCTGCTCTGTATTTGTAGAGAAGCAGGACGACATGCTTGAATTGTACAAGAGTGATGAAACCATCTATTAATTACTGCCGGGAATGTTAAACAACATCTGCCAGCTCAGCAGGCCCAGGCACCGCCCGCCCTGGCCTCTTCCAAGAGCTGGAGGAGAATTTGGCCTCCTCATTAATTTCCTATGAAATCTTGGAATAACAAGAAAATCCTGGCCAGCTGATGGAGAGCCCACTCTTACTGGGAGCTGCAGGGATGCTGGGGTGCTCAGACCTTAACTTGGCTCTGCTGGGATTTATATCATGTTTGCACCCAGTTCAATCCTTCTTGATGAAGAATAGACATAAGCTGGAAAAGGTTAGGGTTTTGTTTCCCATAACTTGGTATATAGGTTTTCCTATATCCATGTGCTTTTGGAGGCTGCAAGAAAATGAAGCCTGAACTGGACAACATGCTCATTAAGGCATCCTGCAGGAATCTTTGTCACAGCTTTGGGAGAGACTGCCATCTTTGCCTGCATCTCCCATGTGCTGTGCAGTGCCTGTAACCAGAAAAATGGAGGGGACAGAAGGACAGGGGGGATATGGGGACAGGGGAATGGAGGAGATGAAATATGGAGGGGGTGGAGGGATGGAGGGTAAGGAGCAGAGGAGGAAGAAGAAATAGAAAGCGGCAAAGATGAAGAAGAGGAAGAGGCGGAGGAGAAAGGGGGTCCAGGAGGGGAGGACTCCACAGGACCAGGGCAGGTCCCAGCTGTGGCACAGTCCTGCTGCACTCCATCATTAGCAGCAGAAGGTGGCTTATTCATTTTAAGAGGTGGAAGTGGACTGAGCAGCAAAGGGGGCTGAAGGGCACAGCAGACTTCAATGGCAGAAAACAGGTGGCTCAGCAGCAGAAAGATGCTAATTAATGAATTAACTCTGTACAGTATGCACTGACCAGGGTAAACAGAGGAGGACCTGACAGAGTGACAATCCCACCAAGGAGTCCCCAGCGGGCACTGGGGCTGCCACCTCTCTTTGGTGCCATGTCCTTGAGTCAAACCACCACTGGTGCCTATGGCCACGGAAACAAGGAGGTCCAAGAAATTCAGGTGGGATTCTGGGTAAGGAGAAGAGCTGGGGGTGCACATGCAGCCAGCCAGGTCACATCACTCAGCAAAGCCTGCCCCAACACTGGGGAGCTGGCAGGGACACCCCAGCAGGGCTGATGGGGCTCAGGGCATCGCTGTCATGGGGATACGCTGGTCTTGGGAACACAGGTGGGGAGGTGGGGCTGGGTTGGTGCTGGATCCTGTGGAGAGGCTTTTCATCTCTTGTCCCTTTTGCATCCTGAGGGCGTAGGTTTAAGGAAGACTGTCTTTGGTGGAAAATCATGATATTTAATACAAGCAAAACTCCTGCAGCTGCCTCCGCAAGATGCTGGGTCATATGTGGATTATTTTTCCCAGCCCTTTTCTACACATAAAGAGGCTAGAATTTAGTCACTATAAAAGCCAAATTCCAAACATGGCTGAAAATATTGGGGTGTTTTAGAGAAGAGAAGAAAGCTTTGGGGCAGAAGAGATGCCTGGGATGCCTCCTCCCAGCCTGAGCCCTGGATTCTTTCATAGTCACAGGATGCAGGGGGGGAATGGGGCAGATCTGGGGGTGTCCAGAGGGGGTAGGGTAACAAGTGTCAGTGGGATGGTGCCATCCAGCCATCTCAGCCCACAGCACTTCATCCCCCATGGCCCCCGGGGTGCCAGCTGAGCCACCTGGGAGCCTGGGACAAGCAGTTAAAATACAGAAATGTCAATTTAAATTAAAACATGTTTCATAAAGCAGAAAGATAAAACCTTCCCTGCAGAAAAATGAGATGAGAGATTTATGGGATACTGGGAGGACTGGTGTCCCCACTTCAGTGGGCTCAGGGTGGGGGCCTGGCTTGTCTTGTACTGTTGGCACTGTTGGGCACCCCAAGGCACTGCCACCTCCCCGTCCCAGCCATCACAGAGGCCAGAGCTGGGTCCACGACAAAATGTCAGCTCGACAATAAAATGTGCAGGAGCTACGTTTTCTTCAGGCTAATAAACCTCCTGGGCAGCAGCAGAGACACCTGGTTCAGAGCTACCCTCCCTCTCCAGCGCCCCACTTGGCCCCTCCTCATCTTCCTTGGGGATACAGGGCCCATCTGACCCCATGCTCATTGTGTCGGCTCCTCACACAGAGGCTGCCGAGCACAGGCCCCAGCACCAGCGTGAGACACGGCTCCAGAGCTGTGTGCCACGGCAGGGAGTAAATCCTCTGCGTCCTGTCAAGTTAAAGTGACAAAACACTGGCCTGCAATGCAGGAACCGCAGTTATACCATGAGAAAATCAATGCAATACATTACCAGAGACATAAAGATGCTATTAATGCTTCAGCACAGAGCCCTCAGTTTTGCCTGCCATCGCAGGGCAGGTTTACATGAGGGCTCTGTGATTCTCATCTGGTGGCTCAGGTCACCCACATGCTTGGGCTCATTTCTGTGTTTATTCACTGACACCCCCACCCAGCAAAGCTTTCCTGCTCCCACACACTGACTCCTGGGCTTTGACCCTGCCAGGGGCCTGGGCTCCAGCTGGAGATGCAACCAGGACTTCTGGGGTGATGCATGGCCTCAGTGAATGCCTTTCTGAGGTGCAAGAACCCAGTGAGGCTGCAGGCCCAGGCCAGGCAGGTGCCAGCTCTCCTTCTAGGAATTCCAATGACTGTGTAGCTCTGCCATGCACCCACCTGCTCTCAGATGCCTCCTGGAAAAGACTGAAGAGGATGACAAGCCCTGTGCACCACAGAGGTTCATGTCCTGTGAGGCCACAGGATGTGTATAAGGTGCAGCACTCCCCTGGCACGGCAGCTGCAGGCAGAGAGCAGTCCGTGTCCTGGGGACATGGGTGCTGGGTAAGGAGAAGAGCTGGGGGTGCACATGCAGCCAGCCAGGTCACATCACTCAGCAAAGCCTGAGGGGAGCTGCCAGGGGAGCTGGCAGGGACACCCCAGCAGGGCTGATGGGGCTCAGGGCATCACTGTCATGGGGATACGCTGGTCTTGGGAACACAGGTGGGGAGGCGGGGCTGGGTTGGTGCTGGATGCTGTGGGGAGGCTTTTCATCTCTTGGCCCTTTGCATCCCGAGAACATGGATGCCACTCCCTGCGATTGACAGTTTGGATTATTACTGGGAAATTGAGTCAAGCCTCTTCTAATTGATTAATCAATAGCTTTAATTGAGTTGAGACTCCATAGTGGGTAGCTTCACTGCCCTCACCCCCCACCAAAAACCTGCTGGTCTCTGCCCAGGCTGGGCTCCCAAAGCACAGCGAATTCCTGGGGCTCGCAGTTGCCTGGGGCTGAAGGCTGCTGCAGCAGTGACAGAGGAGTCGGACCATGCAGGACTCCCCCGGCACGGAGTAGGAGCCGCCAGGAACAAACTGAACACAAGGGACTGCAAAATGTCCACGGCTCACGGTACCCGTTCTGTCAGCCACGGCACAGCCCCCAGCCATGGGCAGGACAGGACAGGCACCCCACCCGTGCAGCCTGCGAGTGCCCCTGGGGACACAGAGCGCGGGGAATGGGGAGCGGGAGCGCGGGGCTGCCCGCGGCCACCGCCGGGGTCACACTCCTGCACGCCCGAGCCACGGCTCTGCAGGAGTGGAGATGAACATATGCTAAGATATGCAGAGCATGGGACAAAAGGAGAGAGCGTTTCTCGCATAATGAGACGCTGTCAGATACAAGCTCCCCAGGAAACCAATTAAGAGGGCGCTTTGCGTGTGTCAGGCCAACACCTGGCAAAACCCCGTTTCCCAGAGCGGATTCCGGCCACGCGCCCCCAGCACGGCCCTGTCCCGCAGAGCCTCTGGCGCAGCCGGAAGCCCCGCGCGTGTCACGGGGCCGCTCACCCACGGCCGCGGGCACGTCCCGGAGCCGTCCGCACGCCCGCAGGGCTGAGCCCAGCACCGGCCCAGCCGCTGGGGGCTCGCTGCGCTCCGCGGGAGGGCCGGGGCGGGCGGCGGTGCCCGGAGTGGCCGCGGGAGCACCGCCCAGGCCCGCCCCGCCCCGCCCGCCATGGCGCTGCGCTTCTCCGCCAACCTCTCGTGGCTCTTCCCGGAGCCCCCGGCGCTGCCGGCGCGGCTGGAAGCGGCGGCCGCCGCCGGGTTCGGAGCGGTGGAGGCGGCTTGGCCGGCGGGCTGTCCGGCCCAGGAGCTGCGGGCCGCGGCGGAGCGGGCGCGGGTGAGGATCGCGCTCCTCAACACCCCACCCGGTACGGCCGCGTCCCGCTGCTCCCCCATGTACGTGGGGTAGCGAGCACCCTCCGCCGACCCTGCCGCTCTCTCCCAGGGGACCAGGAGGCGGGCGAGCTGGGGCTGGCGGCCGTGCCCGGGCGGCAGGCAGCTTTCCGGCAGGGCCTGGGGGCGGCCGTGCACTACGCCAGGGCTGTGGGCTGCCCCAGGTAGGTGCGAGGCGGGACCCCCGCTCCGGCCCCGGCCCCGCGGCTGCCGGGGGCGCTTCCCATGCTCCCCTCCTGCCCCAGCGCTGCCCCCGAGCGGAGCCTGCCCTTTGTCCTGCGGTGCCTCCCGCCGCCGTCACGGAGCCTCTCCCGGGCAGCACCTCCTGCTCGGCTGCGTTGGGCCGGAGCCAGCTCCGGGCAGACCTCGCTGAGCGGGGCCGTGCCCTCGGCCTGTTCGCTGGGGGCGGACCCAGAGCTGCCGGGCACGAGCTTGACCCTGCCCTTCGCAGTAGAGGCTCTTGTTCCCACCCCCACACAACAGTCCCCCAGGATAATCCTCCCTTTTTCCTCCCCAACTGCACCAGTCGTTTCCACCAGGACACCACAACAGTTGCTTTATTGAGGGCCATGCTGACTCCAGCACAGCAGAGACACCGTAAAAGATGCAATTAGCCTGGCACAGCTCCCTTCAGAAAACCAACAGGGCCCTTTTATTCCACTTTCTTTGCACCATTCTTTCCTGTTGCAACTCAGTCCAAAGCCCTGTGGAGGGCATGGGCTAGGCAGGCCAAAGGCTGCGCAGCACCATCTGCACACTGGTACAGGCACATTGAAAAGGTTTCTGTTTCTACCATTCACCTTCCCCCAATGGTGGCTGAAGGTGGCCTGGCGCTTGAGCTCTTCATGGCAGGGCAGTCTAGTATGGGGCACTGTCCCCTCCCTGCTCACAGCCAGCAAGCAGTGACACCATGCATGGCAGGCCCCTGGAAGAAGCAGCACTCCAGTTGCCCACATGCTGGATTGGGGTCTCCCAACAAGAGCGAGCCCAAGAAAGCTCTAGCGTCAGGGTGAAAGAGCTGAAAGCAGTTCACAAGAGGGAAGAAGCAAGGTCTGTGATTTGTCAGGCAAAGGTTCAAAGTCATCCCTTTGTGTATTCAGGTGGGATGGTGCATATTTGTGTCCTGGTTGGCAGCTTGCTGGCTGCTGTTGTGCCTCCTGCAGGAGATGGCTCTTCTTGCCCCCTTCTGTGTCTGCTCCCCTGGCCTGGCCCCCTTTTCCATCAGCAGAGGAAGGTGTATTAGATCAGGCCAGCAGCTTGCAGGTGGTGCCTGTGATTACCTCTCTGTGCCTGTAGGATTCATGTGATGGCTGGGCGGGTTCCCCTGGGCACAGACCGGGCTGCAGTGGCAGGTGAGATGGAAACCACCTTCATTGAGAATCTCAGATACACTGCTGACCTCCTGTCCCAGGTAGGTGGGGAATGGGTCTTGCTTTGTGGGTGAAGCTCTTAGGATACCCAAGATGGGGAATACCCCACCAGCATGGCATGGGGAAGTTATGCTTCCTGCTGCAGAGATGTCAGGATGCTCCGCAGGGTGACAGTGCTGTGTTACAGGAAAACATGATTGGACTGTTGGAGCCTATTAACAACCGCATCACTGACCCTCGCTACTATCTGAACACGCCACACCAAGGTAAGGCAGACACCAAGAGTCTCCGTCTGAGGAGGAGAAGGATCGCCGAAGTCTGAAAGGCAGGAGGTTGCCTCACCAGGACGGAGATGCTGAGGGAGCACAGTTCATAAAGGGGGTCCTGGGGCTTCTCTGCAAACCCTTCCACACTGGGGGCAATGGTTTCTCATTTCTTGCCCCCTTAGCTGCTGCCATCCTGGAGAAAGTGGGACGGCCCAACCTGAAGCTGCAGCTGGTGAGTCAGCATTGAAGCTCTCTGTGAGGGAAACTCTCACAGGTCCACAAAACTGTTCTGGTGGCCATGGGCTTAATATGCCTTCTCGGGGACATTGGACAGGGACCATAGCACAGCTGTCCTTAACTGCTCACTGCTGAACAGCTGCACCCTCCATTTTCCTCTCTTGCCCCCAGGACCTTTTTCACTGCCAGATCATGGATGGCAATTTGTCACGCAATCTGGAGACGTACTTCCCACTCATCGGTAACACCCTGTGCCCACCCAGACCAATTCCACTGCAGCCACTGGGCAGGAGTGGCTTTGAGAGGGGGCCCTCCTGCTCCAGGCTCTGCTGCAGCTGGCTGGGGGTGTGGGTCTGCTCTTGGGTCTTGTCTCATAGCTAAAGAAGGCTGTAGGCAGAGCTGCCTTGGGCATGGCCTCTCCCCTTCCCTCCCTAGGTCATATCCAGATTGCACAGGTACCAGGGCGGCACGAGCCCGATAGCCCTGGGGAGCTGAACTTCCCCTACATCTTCGAGCTCCTGGAGTCCCTTGGCTACACTGGCTATGTAGGGTGTGAATATGCTCCGAAGGGTGAGTAGGCCTGTAGGTGTGAGCCTCATGGGCAGGTCCAAGCACAGAGCAGCTGGCTGGGTACTGTGGAAACAGGTCCTGGGGGGTGCAGGGAGTGGGCGTCATCCCGACCTGGGAATGAGGGCTATGTCCTTAACAGAAGCTGCTCCAGCTTCTCCAGCTGCAGCAGGAAGCCTTGTCTGTCACTGCAGGAGACACCCTGGAAGGTTTGGGCTGGCTGCGATCCTACTGGGAAAGCCGAGGGCTGCAGCATGGTGGGACCAGCAAGGCAGCCAAGTAAAACTAGAAAACCATGAGAATAAAAGACAAAGCAATGGCTTAACAGAGCATGTGTCTTCTCCAGGACTAGGGGAGTGTGGTGGGTGGGACGATTTCCTAGAATGAAGTTTATGAAATCTATGTCATTCCCTTTCCCCAGGCTCTACTGGGCCAGCCCAAACTGTTGGACCCTCACCTACACAAGTACCACCTGCAGCATGTTCGATTTAGTGATGGCTCAGGCACCACTGTAGGTAACTTCAGGTACACAGAAAACTTTCACTTCCAGGCTGCAGGGGTGTCCAGGGAGAGGTTTCCAGTCTCCCCACTAAGGGGAGCGTTCCAGCCGGTACCTGAAGTTGTGGAAAGAACACTCTTGACTTCTAGGTACTGAAATTCTCAAGGCTGTTGCCAGTACCCAGCACTGACTCTGAAGCAGGGCTGCAAGTGAAGCAAGCAGTCCCCTCCCATGCTGTCCATTCCAAGGTAACAGGCTGGGACCTGCCTGTGAATGGATACTCAAGGCTGACTGTCTTGCTGCTCCTGCTCTGGAGCAAGTGTAAGATTCCAAAGCAGCCAGGGCTGCTCTGGATCCTCTGCAGGCAGCTTTCCACAGCCTACAGCAACTGAGCAGGGATCTGGTTCAGTTTATTTCACAGATAGAACAATGGCTCAAATGTACACCTCTATAATACCTTCCTGTGATCCAGTTCACCTTTCCTATCCCATTCATGCTCTCCCAAGGAAAACAAAAGAAACAGTTATCCTCACTGCCAGTCAGGTAGCCCTCCAGTCAGGAGTCTTTCCTCCTAAAGCAGAGCACTGTGCAGTGCTACCCTGGGCAGAAGATGGTGCTGTGCATGCTCCTCAGTGCCTTCCCAGCAGGCAGAACTCACCTGTGGATGCCAAAGCCACGTCCCTGAGAGTTGTTCTGCTTCAGCCAGGCTGCAGCAGCCAAGTTCCTGCCCTTGCTGTTTGCTTCAGGGCCATTCAGTATCAAACCCACTGAAAACAGCACACAAGGGCTGTACCAGCCAGCCAGCGATGAGGTGCACATCCCCAGGCTCCTTGGGTCAGTAGCCATGTGTGCCACTGGCAGTGCTGCCTGCAGTGCCCACGCACAGGTGCCCCCAGAGACCTGTTCCTCCCCATGGTCACCAATAGCACGGCCGTGCCGAGTCGGAATACGCGTTGTTCCAGGACGTGGGTGCCAGTGCTAGAGCAGGCCCGTCCACAGATTGAAGCAGGCAGTGTTGATGACTGACTCCAGGTGATGGTACGTGGACACAAGCTGTGGCAGAGGACTCTCGCTGTTCTGGGGCTGCACTGGGAATGGCTCCCGGAAAACCACGGTGAGGCTCTGCCAAGAGGGAGGAGAGGGTCAGGGGACAGGATGCAGACAAGCGCTGTGCAGTCCCTAGCCCAGGTGTGTGGACACTTTTTTGGCAGTGTTAGGCAAATACTGGGAGTAGTCCCAAAATGCCCATGGCATTAAACTGGCTCTTCCTGTGACAGCATGTTTGAGCCTCCTCCCAATTTTTCTGCTGGAAATTCAGTGTGAGGACTTGCCCACTCTGTTCCAGCTTTTATGCATCTGCAGTTATGCCAATCCTGGCAGCAACCACAGGAGAGGAGGGGATCCTACTGCCTCCACAGTACCAGGAGCTTCTAGGGAAATTAGAGGGAAAATTCTTCTTCTAAGGGAAAGAGTAGGAGTGCAACAAATGGGGAAGGGGAGGAGATTAAATGTAATAACCGCAACCCTAAAAATAAATGCTGCCTGCTCCGCTCGGACTAGCGACTGTATTGAAAAGGCAGAGCAAAGGCAGAGGGGAGACGGGAGTAGGCAGAGGTTGCAGAAGCTGAAGCAGAATGAAAATGTGACTCAGTGCACTCAGATCAGCATTATGGAGGCAAGACACAGGGACAGGAGTTCTCCAGAATTGAAATACAGCACAACCAGTAGCCAGGGTCCCTTACAAACTGGTAAAGCCATGAGAAGAGTTGTGTGAGTAGAAAACAGTGAATGTACCACCATCATTTAAGAGGGGAAAGGAAATGATTTGTGAGCCCAACTCCA
The DNA here is from genome assembly GCF_049639895.1 of Pseudopodoces humilis. NCBI lineage: Eukaryota > Metazoa > Chordata > Aves > Passeriformes > Paridae > Pseudopodoces > Pseudopodoces humilis. The sequence goes on along the minus strand of NC_142209.1, from coordinate 20,991,788 downwards.
GCAGCATGCAAGGCTTCAGAGCAGACTGGGGGAGACAGAACCATGAGGGAAACGCAGCTCAGTGGTACCAAAATGATGTGCTAATGCTAAAATTCTCTTTGATAAAGTAGTATTTCTAGACAATGGAATCATGGTACATCTTATCTGAGATTCAGGAAGGATTTGATGTAGTGTCACAGGGGAAATTTAGGTAAGCTGAAAAGATAAGAATTAACTCAAAAATTATAAAGGGAGAACATGGCAGCGCTGAAAAGGGAAATGGAGAGAGGTTACAGATAGAGCTCCTTCAGGACAGGCTTTGGGGCTCACATTCCCTAGTACTTTAACAATTGTCTGGTACAAAGACGAGGAGTATGCTGATAAAATTTGAGACACTAATACAAAAGAGGATTGGGATAATGCAAAAAAACCAAAACCAAACCAAACCAAACCAAACAAACAAAACAACCCTGAGAGAGTTTTGAGAGGCCACAAGAATGGGATGAACACTAAGCACAAAATAAAATGTTATGAAAACAAAGGGTTTCTATTAAAAAATGAGAGTCACTGGGAGAAGGAATGGAGGGTCTGGGTTTATTGGGTTTATCATATCAATGACCACAAGGTGACACTATGACCATCAGGCGGCAGGAAGCACTGAGCACCGCCTCTTCTGTCTCCCCTACCTGCTTTTCAGATGGAGCATGATTTATTTTATACAACATCAGTTACTCTGCAGTCTCTGCAGAAGACTTGTGGACTGAATCCTCCTGTAGATCCCCTGCTCTCACATGGAGCTGCATTCCCTGTGACCCATCCTGTACCCTCGTTCAGTGAAGGCAAAGGCCCTTGCAGGCTTGCTGGGACCCTGACAGTGCAGGTCCCCTTCCTTTCTGCCCAGGCAGGAGCAGCCCACAGCACCGGTGACCCTTCCCAGCCGGACCCAGTGTGATCTGACTTTGGACTGAATACAGAAGGACTGCTTAGCCTGGATAGAGAGACAGCTAAGAAAATGATCCAAAAGCAATCCTGTGAAGGAAAAGAGGATCAAGTGCTCACTGTTTTCTAATACAAGAACAAAGGGGCATCACATAGAAAGAACAGCAAAAACTTCAAAAATAAGCCAAGGAACTTCTTCACCTAGACTGCAACTGCCTCATGGAGCTGCAAGTCAGTGGAAATCATGGATGCCAGAAATTAACGAAAGGAAATAAAGCTGTGGAAGGGCTATTAAATAAATGCAAAGGCCACTTCTAGCTGAGGATGGGCCTAATCTACAGGTTTTCAGATGCTGGGACAGTATTTTGGAGAAGCATTACAGGCTTCTTGACCTGGTCATGTTCTCATGCACACCTGCCCTTGGCCACCACTGGATCAATCTAGACAGATTCCTGGCCTGAGCCAACATAGCTGTTGTTCTGTTGCCAAGGACTCACCGTTTTTCCTGAATGAGAATCAAGAAACACAAGAACAAAGCAATCTGTGAACTTCTGGTTGAGCACAACCTGTCAGGAGAGTCATAGAGCATGTTAGAAAGGAGCCAGTACAGAACCCAGGACAGGGACACAGGGACAGAGGCTGCAGGTGGACAATTGGCTGTGTCTTACCAGATACTGGGTGCCAGTTTCAGCATTGTGGAAGTGCCGACAGCTCTGGGGAAAGCGGCTCAACAGCACCTTGATGAGGCTCTGGTACCAGGAGACTGTCATGGTGAGGAAGCATTCCTGAAGACATAGAAAAGGCCTGATCTTCAGCCTCCCTCTAGCCATGGCACCAGCAGCCATAATGCTACAGCAGCCTTCAGACCCCAAATCAGATGCAACCCTCCCAGCCCACTGAGGATGCTGACTGAGGGCTGTTCACTCTCTATAGACAGATCAATGCAGTCTTCCCCTTCCCGTGCCAGCTAGGAGCTGTGTTCCTGCCTCTACCTTCCCAGCAAGCACAAAGAGATGGGCATTGCAGGCTCCTTCACCTGGCACCTCACTCCACCCCCAGAGCAGAATAGCAGCTGCTGTGCACTGTGCCCCCATTCCTGCTGCTCACCAGCTGGGGGTCGACATCTGCGATGGATTTCCCATGCACGGCATCGAGCAGCTCCTCCAGCTCCACCAGCGAGAGCTTGCCCAGCTTCAGCTTGTCAGAAGCCAGAGGCTCCAGAAGGAAGAGGCGCTTCCAGAGGTTGTCCCTGCGGCAGTGGCACTTGGCCAGCTGCACCATGCTGCTGAGCTGCTTCTGGGCTGAGGCCACCTCAGAGGCCAGCAAGGGGAAGAGTGGAGAGGTGTAGAAGAGCCCTGGCCCCAGTTTAACCTGCGTGCCCCCCGCGTAGAACTCGCTGCTGTCCTCCACGTCCTGCCACAGCTCCCGCTCTGCCGACGGCTGCCGGTCCAGGCTCGGCTCCGGCTCCACTGCCTCCCAGGCTGCCCGGCCTACCACAGGCTCCAGCACTTCCCGCTGCAAGCGCGGCAGCTTCTTGAAGCGTCGCATGTCGGCCGTGAGCCGTGGAAAGAGCTCCCGCTGGCTTGTCATGATGACGTAGAAACGCAACCTGGGAGCAAGGAGACACTGTTGACCTGGGAAGGGCTGCTCCCCTCTCAGCTGCACTGCAAATGAACCACAGGCCCCTCTATCCCTGCCAGAAAGGGTGCTTCTCTGCCCAGGTTCTCACAGTGATCTTCCCCAGACACCAACAACTCTGCCTATGCTATTCCAGACAGAACCATCTCTCCCAGAGCCCTCCTCCCCAGCCAGGAAGCTTTGCTGTCACTGGTGCCCAATGCTCACCGGAGCATGCGTCTCTCTGCCTCACTCTGCTCCTCAAATGGTGCCGCACTGTGACAAACCAGGAGGGACACATCAAAGTCATCATGATGACGCAGACCTTCAGAGTCCTTGTAGGAGCCCGAGCTGGGATAAAAAAGCACATCAGTATGAAGGAAGCCTCACTTTGTTCTCCCAGGGCTCTTGATCACAACAGAACAGTTGGACATGGGGAATTCCACACAGCAGGACTCCTCAGAAGTGCCACGGGAAATGTCAAATGCACCTGCACACATACACCCTGTTGACCATCTCAGAAGGACTGGCCTTTGACTGGTGAGAACAGTCAGCTTTGCCGGCTGGGGTAATGTCCCCAGGACTGGCAGGTTGCCACCAACCTCCAGCAGCTCCAAGAACTTGCAGCAGATGCACTCACCTGTTCCAAATAGAGACCAGTGCATATTCGTTCTGCTCTGTGCCTGGTGTTCCCTTCTTGCTGTCGTTGCCCGTGGCTGGCCGCGCCATGCGCAGGGGTTTCATGTGGTAGGTGTTGGCATGGTCAGCAATGTAGTTGTACAGCTGGTGTGCAGTGATCATATTGGTGGGCAGGGCCAGCGTGCCTAGTGGAAAAATACACTGCTATCAAAGGTGACACTCTGTGCCTCTTACCTGGGCCCAGCAGTGTCTTCCCATCTACTCCAGAACACAGAGCAACCAACCTGCCCCTTCTACAACAGGGCAACAAGGACTTTCCTTGGAGCTCAGCCCCTCCCATCACCCTCACCCTGTCATATCCCTGAATACTCCAAAGGTTTATTTGTAAAGGACTTTTGCCAAGTTATGTGCTGGTGATCAATCCCAGACTGATCATATATCGACCTACATACCTTGGAAAACATGATTACGACCAAATTTGGGGATGTCAGGGTGATGGGCAATGAAATCCTCCAGGAAGCTGGTGAGATGGTAGCCTTGGCGGAGAGTCATGTGGGAGCCCAGCAGATACTGGTGAACTATGCGCAAGTGGAAGTCGTAGCTGAACGAATGCACGTGCATGAGGTCCCGCACCTTGTCACACTCCTCCGTGAAGAGCATAGACAACTGTGGAGGGACAGGGAGTCAAGGCAGGAGTCTTACCAGGCACCTCACACCCTCCTGCAAAGCCCTGCTGACAAGGCATGGCACAGCCAGTGCAGCTGTCCCAGCATCAGAGCAGGATGCAGCCTCATATCACTGCCCTGTGCATGTGCAAGCTTTCCAGGAACGGCTCAGTAAATCTGCAGACAAAGTCCTGGAAAGCTCTAAGCTTAGCAGAGACACCCCTGGCATATCTAAGATGCAGCCTTGCTACAGAGCTCCCTTGGAAAGGACAGTATGGTCATGCATGCATCCTGTCTCAGACAGCCTGGGGCTGGCTAGCCTCTGCACAGACACCCAGTGCCCTTGGGAACCGGCAGGAGACACCCTGACCCTACAAAGGAGAAGGGAGCAGGCAGCCTCACAGTGCTGTAGAGTGCAGCACAGAGGTATAAAGGAACCTTTCTGGTGCAGAAAATAACTTCTCCTCTAGCAAAGGGCAGGAATTATGTTCACAGATCCCTGTTCCCATTCCGCTTCCTTCTTCATTCCAAGGGAAGCAGAGAGCCATGCACTGACTCTCCTTGGAGCAAGGATCTTTGCCAGAATTGCTCCTATTCCTCTCCAGTCTGCTCTGTCTTGATCTCCAAGCTAGGACAAGAGTCATCCTCTTGTCAAGCCTTGCACCCCCTTTTGCTGCAATCCAGCTCTGCTCAAGCAGCGCCATGGAGGGCACGTGGCTGCAGAAGGCTCTGCGAGGCTCTGCTTTTCCACGAGGAAGGAGCAGAGCTCTCTAGAACTTGCTGTGCCCGAAATGCCCACTATGTTCCACAGATCACTCCTCCCCACGAAGCATCCCCTGACCCTGAGGAGCACCAGCTGTACCTGCAAAGCCATTACCTGAGAGTTCACGGACTGGCCCATGGGGATGCGCGAGCATTCCAGCGCGTATTGCTTCACACAGAAATAGCAGCCCTGAAAGAGAGAGAAGAGAGCATGTGAACAGAGCAGAACACAGCCTTGGGGGTCTCCAGGGAAGGAGCACAGCCCTCACACTTCATGCTTGGGCTGGGGCCCAGACACTCTCACCCCACATTCTGTCTCACCTTGTCTGAAACAAGCCAGACCAGCCAACATGTGGCTGAGCACAGAGCACCCTAACTGGTGCTGAGCTCTTCATTATCCTTCCCCAGGCAACTCTTACTTCTCTGAGACCTGCACAATCCTTTCTAGCTGATCCCAGTCTTTCAGGACCATGGAAGAAACAGGACAGACGAATGAAAAATCACATGTCCCTGCTGCACTCCTCATCACTCCCTTTGTCACCTCTGAAGACTGTACCTGAAGATCCCTGAGAGATATGCTCTGTTTCTTGTTCTTTCTTACCTGGAAGGCCAACTCCATGAGCACAATCCCACCTGGAAGGGCTCTCTGTAGGTGGTACGTGGCAACAGCAGGGCTTGTGCTCTGTGAAGAGAAGGACAAAGCTGAAGAGGCTCTCTGGCACACAAAAGGTGCAAAGCTGCCACAAGACTCTGTAGCAGAGGCAGAAATAGAGGGGCCTCATCAAGTGAGCAATCTCACAGGAGAGAAGAGAGAAGATATGGCAGAGCTGACAGTGGGAAGAATCCTAACAAACCTAACAAACAGCCTTTGAGAGAATACACCAGACACATTGATCCCTTCACCTCCTCCTTGCTCAGGACAGGGTGTCTCTTAGAGTGTGGGACGCTGTGAGCCAAGGAACAACAGTGTCCATGGAACCTCACTCCCTGCTGTGGTGTCCTCAGACCATTGTACCTGCCTGATACAGCAGCTATCAGAGACATCCTGTCTCAATTCAGAATTTAGCTGACAGCAAATTCATTTGCTCCCTCTTAACTTGCTCAGCAGATTGCTCTCTTCTCATTTTATCTGCAAGGTGTTGTCTTATCCAGTCCTGCAGTAACATCAGCCAAAGGCAGGTGCCAATTAAGTGTCAGAAAAGAGTGAGTAAATGCTACATGCTCCCATCATCCCTGGGTGATTCCACAAGCCATGGGTAGTTAGATAGAGACTCCAACAGATTCCTCTTCAAGGTACGTACTTATTCGGTCTTGTAAGCTCATATTCACAAGACTCATGTGTTCGTAAAACCTGCTTCTCAAAGAAACACTCTCCTTAGTTTCAAACTGGCTCCAAATACTTTCATTTGATGGTCTCTAGGTGTTGTATTGAATAAAACAGGAAAGGGTCAATCCCTTTCCAGGTTAGCTGCAATATTATAGAGCTCCAACTTGTTCCTCCCTAGCTGCCACTTCTTTATACATGAGGAACCTCAGCCTGCTCTCACAGTAGAGTCATTCCAGGCTTATATTTTCTAACCTCTTTAACTTCCATATTCATCTCACTATAACTAAAGATCCTTCTGCCCTAGAGTTGCCCTTAAGCATGAATGCTGGAGGTTCTCTGACAAGTAATCCTTCAGAATCTCACCCCAAAGCAGCTATCCTTGCCCTAGGTCATCTTGTTCCTCTTCTGAGCCCTTCCAAGTCGTTACCAGTCTTAATATTTGCCCTGATTCCACCAAATGTCAGGAAAGGGCTCTGAGGCCCTTGTAGGAAGACATGCAGGAGGGCAAAGACATCTCATACCTAAACTCTCTAAGATGGTGCTGGTCTAGACAGGCTGGCTTTGATGCTTTCTCTGCCCTCCCACATCCTTTCTGCCTGAAACAGTTTTAAAAGCTAGCCAGAACTGGCATACTCCACAGCCTGACTTCCATCCCAGTTCCACCCTTGTAACAGAAATGCACTCACCTTTGGACTTCCCTCTGGTTTTGGCTTTGTGTAGGAGAAGGACCCTCTACCCTCCACTCCCATTGCTGCTAGAGCTCGGATGCGGCTTGCGCTGCTGGAAATGAGAGCAGAGACAGCCTTGAGCAGGGAGCCAAGACCTACTGTGTCAAAGCAGGGCCCAGCTCAGTGTGCTGGCTCTTCTCCAACACCAGGATTCCCAACACATCACTGACCTGCGAGTGGTAGGTGAGGGTGGCCGCACCTGGACCAGAATGAAGCCCATGCTCTGCAGGTACTGGATGTACTGCTGCAGGAAGGCATTGCACATCTCCTGCAGCCATGGCTCCTCCTTCACCTTGCAGGGCAGTGCTTCTGCCGAGTCACAGCTGTGGCTGCGGTCCCTCCCCGAAGCTGTGGAGTCATTGGAGCGGTGGCGCTTCTGCAAGAGAAAGTTGCTAAGAAGAACTGCTGGGACTAGCCCCAGCAGAGGACACCAGGTGCCCTGGTTGAGCAAAAGGTAGATCTCTTCCTGCCAGAGAGCGTCTAACATCTGGTTGTCCAAGCACTGTCCTAGTGCATATGTCAAAAAGCAAGATCCAAGATCTACCCAGCCATGAACTGACCTAACAGCGCTGCAATAACCTGCAGGAACCTGCTGCCTGTGCCAGCATTCACATCTGACTTCCCCAGAACGCTTCCACAAAGTGTTAGTGGCTCACAACTGGTTCATACAAAGCTCAGAGCTTCAGCTCTTAATGCCACAGTAAGAGCCCAATCCCCTTATGAATGCTGCTGACTTCTCAGGATTTTCTGGCAGTTCAGTAGCACTGAAAAGAAACAGTGTTTCCTTCTAAACACTTTCAGTTCTCCTTTTGATGTCCTGAATACTCCTTTTCTTCATGCTGAGAGAGACTAAGGTTTCTTTTTTGATCTCTCTACTTTAAGCCCACAGCTCTGTTACATGTTTCCATCTGGCTTTCTGCCTATCTGCTCCACCAAGTGCAAGAGATGTCTCTTTACCTGGCATCTCTCCAGCTCCTCTCTGACCTTCTCCAAGTCTTTCCAGTTCAGTGCCTTTGCCACAAGATGTTTGGTCTCACACTTACTGCCCAGATGAAGACATTAATACACTAGTATTTTAGGAATTTATTAGAATATTACCCATTATACTAACACCCTTTTCTGATGTACTCTAACCAGTGTCTGCTGTACCCAACTGCTCACAAATTGAGCACTGAGATGTGTGCTGTGCACAGGCTCTGCAGTGAGTGTACAATACAAGAGGGTTCAAATTTCTCTCCACATTGTGCTGTTTTATTGGGAACCAGGTCCCAGCTCCCACAAAAGCTCTCATTTCACAGGTGCCTCTTGAGTTCCTTGCATTCTTTTTCTGTTCTGACCAATTTGAACAGCCCTCCAGCACTGCAAAGCCTGCCATCTCATACATCCCCATAAAAGACCTGGAGATACAGAACCTAATACACCACCCTGAAACCCCTGCTGCAAGGCCCTTCAAGTCCAATAACCAATTTCCATTTTGCTCTGTTCCAAAAACTAAGTTAAGTTTTCATTTTGTGATGATATTTTCCCTTTCATCTGTAAGTGTTCAATTTCTGTAGCAACCTCTGTTTAAAGACTGTCAAAATCCTTTTGACATTCTGATAAATTACAACAGCCTGTTCTTCCCTTCTGACACACATGCAGACTGTGAACAGCCGGTATGGGATCTGCACTGGTTTGTCTGTCAGGCTGCAACCTGCTCAGGATTCAGCTGGTTTGCTTTCAATTGTTTTGGCTACTTGTTTGGTCCAGGAAAGGTTTACCAGGTCTGGCTGCTGAATGCATAAGGGAAGTTCTGCCTCCTTTACAGATCAGTACCAGACAGCACCCTTGATGGCTTCTCCAGACTCATCCCTGAATTCCCTGGGTAGACAAGGAAATCGGTCTTCTCTAGGGTTAGTGTGGCTGCAGGAGAAAAGCTTTGAGGACCCAAGGATTTTCTCAGTCTACACCTTACAGCATTCAAATTCATCCTGTATTTTAGGAGTGAGGCCCAAGCAGCCCTGTCTTGGGAAAAGACCGTTCCTTTGTCCCTGTGCACAAAGCCCAACCCCACTGGTGCTTGCTGACACTCACCTTCCCCTCTACCTTGCCCAGCTGGTCAGTCTGGATTTGCTGCCGGAAGGCCGGGTCAAAGAGCAAGGGGGTGGCACAGTAGTGAACCAGGCGTGAGGACTGCTTCAAAGTCTCCAGGTCTGCCAGCTGCACAACACGAGAGGAGCATGGTTACAGCACACACCCCTCACTGAGGCTGGGAACAAGTTTGTCCATGACACCACAATACTGCTCAAATGGAGATTTACTGGGGGAATCCCCTGCTTTACAGCCTTTCCAGTGCTGGGCAGTGAGGCCTCATGCCCAAGCATGGTTCAGAGTCCTGCAACCCCAAAAGTTCAGGCAGAGACCACTGCTCCGCTGCCTAGCACCAGCCCCACTATGCATCCTGCTCAGAGCTGCAGTGCTTCCCTTTGCTGGTGCTCCCAGCGTGCTGTAAGAAGGCCCAGCCCACCACCTGCCCAGGCTGCACTCACACTGATAGGCATGTTGGACTGAGCTGATCTCTGCTGCCAGGTGACAAAGAGGTTTTCAATCTTCATCTGTTTCTCCAGTTCTGAAGGAAAGACAACAGTCACAAGAGCATCAAGCCACAGCCCCAGGTATTGCTACTCTCCTTCACTCCCACCCTGAACAGGCCATAACCCATTCCCACAGAGAACTATCGCCTGACAAAACTCTTGTTCCGCTCTGATTTCCTTTTCCAGAAGTGAGATTATTAGGCAGGCTCTCATGATATCAGCCCCCTTGCTTTACCTTTCCTCTCCATGCTCTTGATTTCCAGGAACTGGGCCCCATGCTGAGCCACAGGATCAAAATATCCCAAGTCAGGCCCATGGGGTATGCGCCTGATGGTGGTAACATCCCGCAGAGCTTCGTCAAAGGGCACCACGTCAGGATGGAAGTGCAGGGGCGGGAGGCTGCGGGCAGAGCTGCTCAGCCTGCCTTGCTCCTTGCTGGGCGGGGGACAGGGGCTCCGGATCAGCGCATCCACTTCCAAAGTGGAGTTCAGGAAAGGATTTGGCTCCTAAGCAAACAGACACAGCAATGAAAGCCTCCTTACTGCCAACCCTGGAGCAAGAACCCACAGAGTACATCCAATTCTGGCCCTCTGCTGAGATCTCTGTTAGCCTTTTCCACTGCCACTTCCAAGAAGAGAGCATCTGGGCCCACCATGACTCTAATGTGAAGTGAGAAGCCCATTCCTCAGCCTCAACCTAAGTAATTCAGTCATCAATAACTGCTGCCAGTTAGCAGAAGGACCTGGCTTCTCTTTCCACCTGTCTCCAAGAGCAGGGCAACAGTCTGGCTGGAAATGGTCAAGTTGAACATGTGAATGTCTGGGGATGCCCTACCAATCAGCACACAAAAGTTGCTTGCAAACTTTCTCAGACCCCCAGATTGCCAAGGCCCTTCCTGAAGAAGAAAGGACTGCCCTGCCTGGCATGGTGCCCTACCTGCTTGCTGTCCTCATGCCATGGTGTGTCCATGAAGCAGTGGTGGTGGAAGAGTCCCAGCTTTTGGCTGATCAGGCAGTGCACGATGTGGGACCGGGCATTCTGCCACTGCAGCAGGCGTGTCAGGGAGCAGTTCAAGTTGGCCCCCAGGTCTGGGGACCAGTTGTAAGTGTAGAGAGTCAGCTGGAGAGAGAGGAATGGGAGGAAGACTTAAGGACATGGTGGCACAGGCTGCCACGGGTGTGCCAGTGGTACTTGCTGCAGCTGCAGCCAGTTTCAGATGACAAGGCTGGAACAGGGAACATGGCAACACCTCAATTACAGTCCCCTGTTAACAGCCACAGCCATTACTACCTTTTTGTCAATGATCTCCATGAAAAGGAACCTTTGCCGGGGCACCAGATCTCGACCAACAAGGCTGGGATCAGAGCCTCTCTCTGCTGAGCTGAATTCCATGGCCTCAAAGCGCTGGAGCCCTTTGTGAGCTGGAAGAAGCCAGAGTTATGACCCTCAGTACTGGTTCATCCCACTTTTATGTCCTGCCATGCCATCAAGGTGGCATGACAGGATGTTTTGCCACAGTACTGCTCAGCTTGTCTTGAAATAAGCTGTTACAAGCACATTCAAAAGTAAGGTCTCAGAAGGTAAAACCACACAACCCACTGCCCACCTCTGGGCACAAGCAGTCTGTCCCAGTAAAGAGGGGATCCTGTTCATTGATGTCCCCCTACAAAAGACTCCAGCACAGTCCCAGGGACCATGGCCAGGCACTCACCCTGCTCTGTGCTGCAGCGCCACTGCTGGAAGTTGCGTCCCAGCAGGATGAAGTGTCTGATGACTCCAGGGCAAGGGCTGGCATTCTGACCAGACTTATAGGGCAGGAAGGCGGTGCCCCGATGGTAGCTGCAAAGAAAAGCCCCAGAGGTGGCTACCAAGTAGAGCTGTGGCAGTAGAAGTATAGCTGATCAGCAGCCACCTGTGAATCTCATAACTCACCAGATCTGCTCAAACACTTTGACAGTGGTGTCACTCGCCAGGGCAGTGACCAGGTTCACCACTTCCACTAGGATGGAGGACAGGAGGAAACGAGAAACCATCTCCAAGGAGCACTGCTGCACCGACGGGCACCCTGCATGGAAGATGTACTGTAAGACAAGGTGCCAAGCTGCCCCAGAACCACATCCTGCCCACATTAGCAGTGGAGAGAGCTAAGGGCCTGAGGTAGGGCAGAGCTGGAGAACAAGAACCTTACATGGACAAGAAGATGAATCCTGAAATAACCCCTGGCTTCAGGTCCTGGCTCAAAGTGAGACCTGGACCAAACACCCTGTATGCTCTGAGCACAGCACTTCCATTTATTCCTTCCTCCCTGACTTACTCCTCATCAGAGGAAGATGAGAGCTCCACTTTGCCAACAGGAGTGTGAGAGGATGTACAAACATCAAAGTGAAAGGTAACCAGAAAGTAGCAACATGGCATCCATACAACCTCAAATCCCTGCATATGAAGGGTACTCCTCCTCTCCCTCCCTCCCTGCAAGAGGGTCTCCCATGCAACTTCACAGTCCTCAAGCATGTTGCAGAGGCACAGTTCCTCCATCCCTGCTACATCTGGGAGCTAAAGCACTATCACAGCTGGTTGTTGGAGTCCAGGTCTCTCCAAAGCAGCTGCAGGCAAGTTCAGCAAGCCCTGGACTTGGAGCATGGCAGACCAAACCACAAGCCTTAGAAGGTTTGTTCTGATGCACAGGCACATGGCAGTCCTCCTGCCACAGCTTTCTAATGCTGGTGCTAGCCCTGACCAATGTGTCTCTGGGGAGGTTTGGGGAGAGACAGGGTATGTAACTAGGACCAGTAAGGAATGAACATGGATGGTGCTGTAAGAGGACTTGTCCTGAGAGCTCTGGGTAGAAAGGCCCACTTCCAGCCTGTCTGGAGGAGCTGGGACCTGAAGCACATACCCAGGTGGTTCATGAATGCCATCCACTGCTGGCAGGTTTGATTGAAGAGTGGGTGCATGGTACCTGCATCTCCTTCTTCCAACTGGCAGGCTCGGCGCCTGAGGAGAGGGAAGGGAAGCACAGTTACACTAGATGAGTCATCTGTAGTGAAGGTAGAGAAGTGCAACAGTCCCCTCCCAGCTCCAGAGCAGAGCCCTGGGAGCCTCCTTTTTGGGTTGATATATTCCTTGAGCTGTGTCACTCTTGGTCAGTAGCCATATGAGTGTCAGGTGTTGCACAGGGCCCCACAGTGCAGAGAAGGGATCTGTCAGGGAGAAACAGCTGTGCTCCCAGCAACACCCCAGCAATAAGGGCTTTGTGTGTAGAAGGCAGATTTCCTAAACTGCCTGTGTAAGGGAGAAACTACAAGGAAAGAAAATGTGGTCCAGAGGCCATCAGGATGCAGAGCAATGTACAACAGATTAGGGGAACAACATCCTGACTGTCCCGCCTGCAGGCTGTGCTTGCCTCTGTGCCTGCTCCAGTTCAGCTGTGGCTGTGGGCCGATCCTGGCTCAGGTGCTGCTTGACATTCTCTGTCTTGTGCCGCCGTCTCGTGCGAGCCTCTTCTGGCCTCTCCAGCACAATGTCATCAGTAGTTTTGGGGCTGCCCAGCTCTGAGGACTCTGCCTTGCTCTAGGGGAGAAACAGGTAAGTTAATGCTGTGCACATATACAGCCCAGTCAGTGCCCTGATCTCAAAATCCCTGCTGCAAGCCTGATTTCCCACCCCCAGCTAGATCCCTACTGTCCATTCCTCATGGCCTGACACAGCACGAGGACTTTACAGGCCCTGTTCCTGCAGTAACATTACCAGCATGTCCCAGAAGCTGCGGCGTCCCAGCTTGTTTGTGGGTGTCACTGGCTCTCCAGAGCTTGGTGAAGGTGCAGTGGTGAAGTGCAGGGGTGGAGGACAGCTCCTGCCAGGCCCCCCACTGGTCAGGGCCAGGCCCTTGGTCTCTGACATGGTCCTCCTTAGGCCTCCTGGGGAGACAAAGCAAATCAGACTCTGCAGAGCCTCTCCCTGCAAAGCTGCTGGGTACCTCATTGTGTCTGGCCAGAACCTGGCTGGAGAGAAGGGAAAGAACCATCAGTAACATCCAGCAAAGTGGATTCAGTCTTGGGGAACAGATAGACTCTTAAATATTTCTTCCAACACCAATGTCTATGATGCTTCTTCCCCAAGACACCACATCACACATACTGCAAAGGGGAGAGCAGCTTCCTCCCTCCTTGCCCACCCAACCATATTCCCCCCAGCACAGCCAAGCTCCTGCAGGCCAGGCAGGAGGAGCAAGGCTGGGTGGAGGCTCAAGGTGGCCATCCTGGCCAGGCTCTCACCCGTAGAGCTCAGGTCCTCCAGCTCTGCAGCGCTCAGGGGGCAGGCGGCTTCCACACACAGTGGGGCTGGCAGCACAAGGAACTCCATGACGGCGTCGCAGAGCGCGTGGCGCAGGGCCCCGCGCAGCTTCTCCGACAGCTGCAGCAGGCTGATGTTGCCTTTCTCCCAGATATCCAGGCGCACTAGCATGCAAGGCCCTGTGAGGAAAGGGTAGTTCTGCATGGTTCTTCAACCCTGCCTTCACCAGCCCTCCGAGGTGCCCCAGGGGATGTGGAGGCTGCAGGCAATTGGCAGCTGCTGGCCAACTCCCCACCTGAAGGCAGGGGATCAGCCCCTGGCTGGTGCCTGCTGACGGCTGTGAGGCTTTCAAAGTCGCTGTTCTGCAGCAGGCCCACGATGGGTGAGGGGGAAGGCAGCTTCAGAGGGTCAGGCCTCTCCCCGTGGGGCAGCAAGGTGGGGCTGCCGTGCTCATCCACGAATGTCAGCGCAATGCATGCGATTCCTGCGGGGCAGAATCCGAGAGAGCCTCCATCAACACAGCACCAAGTTCACCCCTGCAGTGCCTGCCTACACCTTGCCATCTGGCAGCAGGGACCATCATGTCAACACTTGAGTTGCACAGTGTCACGTGGCAGGCAGGGCCCACAGGAGGGGAGGCAGCCAGGGGAGCAGAGGCTAGCTGTGCCCGTGGGGAGCCAGGGTAAGAAGCATGGGGTTTGGCACAGGGTGTCCCCATCATTCCAAGAATCTCTCTCCTGTAGAGTCACAGCATATTTCACCTTGCCCCTGCAGGAGCTTCCTGGGTTGTTCAGCATCACATGCAAGAGGAAAGTATCTCCGTTTGCACCAGGCAAGCCGTTATGCAGATTGATCCAGGATGGGGCTCACCATTCCTGTCCTCTTAAGGGACAGAGTACAGGGCCCAGACACTCTTCAGTAGCCCCCTCCAGGCTGTGAAGAATGTAGAGTCCCTGCAGATATGACACCTTGTTGCAAATGACACTCACAGCCCCCTCCTCACTGTACACCTCAACAGGATTAGGTGCCTTCCCCATGCACTCCAGCCAGGCAGGACTGGGGACAAGGCAGGCTCACACCCAGGACTAGCCTAGAGTCACTGCAGAGAAAAATTCAGAGCCTGCCTGTTGGCTGTCTATACTGAGCCCTACACACACACAACAGGACAGTTCAGAGCTGCAGAGCAGCTGTGTGGGTCCTGCCCCACAGCCCATGTGCTGTGAGCCCTGCTATGGACCAGAGCAGAAACAAGACCTGACTCCTCATGGCCCAGCTCAATGGCCAGGGCACCAGGGAAGCATCTGTAAGGTCCAAAGCTCACATTGTAACCCTAGATGTTCCCACTCCCTTTGAAAGCTCCCTGACTAAAGCAGCACTCAAGGTGGCTGGATGGCAAAGCTGCCCCAACACTGCCTAAAGGTGATGTGCCCAGATACAAATAACCTCAGCCCTACATTGCTGAGCCCATACTCTTTCCTCCATCCCAGCAAGGATGGCACTAACACCAGGCTCCACTACTACAGAGAAACCAGTGTCCCTGACCAACCCCCAGCTCTGCACTGAGGACTGGTGCCCTCTCTGCATGGAGACAAACCCAGCCCAAGCAGGCTGTGCCCAGCCTAATCAGCAGCAGCACAACCACCCAGTCTCCATCATTCCTTGTGAAGCATAAGCTCTACAGCAACCTTTCCTCCAAGACATAGCAGGGAGAGTGCACTGGGATGGAGAGAGATACTCACAAAGGAGAGAGGTAGGCATTCAAATCAGAGGGCAGCTCATGTGCACCCACACTGAGGAAAGGACACTACACCTATGAGCAACCCCCACAGAGCCTCCTGCTGCAGCAGGGCAGCTCTCCAGTACATGGGTGTCAATAGAGTCACCAAGAGCAGGAAGTCTGCCCCACATGACAGGGATTATGAGCTCTACCAACCAGACTTTCTTTCTTAAACAGTAAAGGGCACAAACTCCTCAGCAGTCTGGCTTGGCAATTGGCCCCAGGCCCACCAAAATGATCACATGGTAATTATAGACCATTCCCCCTTTCTTCTCCTGGATAAATTCCCACACTCAGCCCCTTCTGCCTCTGGTGAATTTCCCTATCACATCCATTCCTGTACCTCTGCTCTGCTTCAGTCTGTCTGAGCTGAGGACACAAGAACAAACAATCACAATTCAAGAAGGCCAGGTCAGCAGCCTGCCCAATGAGCAGAAAGGGTCTCCTCCATGTCACAGGGAACAAGGCTTCCAGGAGCATAGAGAAGCTGAAATCGAACCATTAAATCATGGATTAAATAAACAGCTAAGAAACTCAAAATCTGAGTTCTGGAGCTATAGAATGAAGTACATCAGCAAAAGCTGCCAAGGGTCTTACTGCCTGGTGCACTGGAGGTGGGGTAACTAGAGAACTAGAGAACTGTTATCTCCCATCTGTGGGGGGCTCTGAGCCCCCTCTGACCCAGGCTCACTGAAAAACAAAGCATACATCTAATGCCCAGTGCCTGGCCACTCCAGCCTGGCCACTCCAGCCCTTTGCTAAGCAAGGGAACACCCCACACTAGGGCACAGCCACTGGGAGAGTGATGATGCTACACCCTGGGGCATCAATGACATTTGAAACATCAGGACTCCTGTCTTCCTCAGGGAAGAGAAGCCTGTTTGCACCTGTGGGAAAAAAGATGCAGGATTTTAGAGTTCACTGCTTGCAAGCTAATGGGACAGCACACGGACCCTCAGCAGCTGGGAATCGCTGAGCTGCCATCTCAGGGCAACAAGTTCTGTTTGCTCATTTATCCAGCCAGCAAGAAACAGGGCTCAGCTAAATGGACACACACACACAAACACACAGAGGAGTCAGAGCTGAAGCCACAACATAAGGGAAAAAAGAACAGCTGGGACCAGAGAGCTGCATGGGAAAAGGAGATGGAGTAACACTTGGAGCTACAGGTGCTACCTTGGAAGTGAGAGAGTGGAAAGAGGTGCTGCACAAGGTCCGACATGGTACCTACATAACAGAAGAACATTCAAACAGTGCATGGGGGGCACAAGACACACAATGGCCAGGTGACAGACCACTGCCTGGACAAAACATGACGTGACAACCTGCTGCAGGGTGGGCCCTATCCAATCCCTTCTCTAGCAGTCTAGAGAAAAAAGCAAGGACATTGCCCACACAGCCCACACTCAGCTACACACAGCCAGATTTCCCTCTGCAGCAAGGCTTCTGCCACAACTGTTCCCACCTCCAGCCCCATGGAGCCCCTGTGCCCCACTCTGAGGTCCTGATGTGTCTAGAGCTGCTTCCTGCAGCAATAGGTCAAGCTTAGCAAGTTTCTCTGTGGGAGGCCTTAGTTTGCTCCGCCACACATGCAGAGGTGTGCAGTCCCTCAGGCACACACCTTACCCACC
Organism: Pseudopodoces humilis; assembly: GCF_049639895.1. NCBI lineage: Eukaryota > Metazoa > Chordata > Aves > Passeriformes > Paridae > Pseudopodoces > Pseudopodoces humilis. The sequence goes on along the minus strand of NC_142209.1, from coordinate 20,974,858 downwards.
TTCCAGCCACAGAGGAACACACTCCCCCAGCACTGGCCCTCCTCAGTCACTCATACCTCTCCAGCATGGGAAACGCCTCCCCAACACACAGCTCTATATCCTGTTTCAGAAGAATTGAGCACAATACCTTTTCCACCAGTGCCTTGGCCACCTGGTTTGTTGTACAAATAGAGATCCTGGTCAGGGATGCTCCCATTGTGGTTGAAGTAGTGCTAAGAAGAACAAGGAAGAATACTGACAAAGATTAGAGAACTTGCCTTAACTGGAAAAAGGCTTTTGTATATGCAGAGCTCATCCCCAAACCTATGGAATCAAATCCAGACCTACTCAAACACTTGCCAACACAGCCTTCACCACTGCTGGGGTGAAGGAACCCTTATGTGGTTCTACATATCTGGCCTCACCCTCTGTCTTTACTATGGCCATGCTAAGTGGTGGGTAGCTGCTCCCAAATTTTTATTAACCCTGATGTTTCAGTCCTTAGATCTGAGGGAGCCATGCAAGGAGCCAAGTTCAGCTTTGAAAGGGTGTTTTCTCCCATGCTCCTGGGGGATGACTGTAGGCATGAGCTTTGTGGTTGCTGCTTTTTGCACAGCAACTACCTGTCATGAAAGCATGGCCTGTCTGGGCTAATCAGGATGTGCTCAGTCCTGTAAAACTCCCCCAGGCCTCAGGAGTTAGTGTCAGTTTCTCCCTAACCCTCCGAGGTAGAGCTGGCAATGCGCTGTCTGAGCTGCCCCAACAAATGCCCCCAGCAGCAGCTAGAAGCTGGGCAAACTGCTGTCCCAATCCCAGCCCTCCTCACCTTGAAGTGGTGCTCCACATTGCTGTCAGTGTACTTGGGGGTGTGCAGGAAGATGAGCAGGTTCTGGCGCAGGTAATAGGCCACGGCGTGCAGCCAGGGCAGGGCTGAGGGCGGCAGGGAGAACTGCAGGACCTCTGTGGGCGGCGTCCCAGGGGGCTGGATAAACTGCACACAGGAGGCTTTAAAACCCAGCTGGGACTAGCAGGCTGCCCTGGGGCTCTAATACTGATAAAAATGACACCAATTGGCTCTGCAAAGGGGGAAGTGTGGTGGGCAGGACCCTGAGACAGATCACAGAATATCCTGAAATAGATGGGACCCACAAGGATCAAGGTCCAACTCCTGGCCCTGCCCAGGACAGTCCCAAGATGCGGGCACACATCCATTCCAAAGTGTGGGAAGGAGGGCACAGGAAAGTCCTGCCATGTTACAAACCCAGCAGAGGGAATCTCCCAGCTACCCTGGCACCCACACAGTATGTAATACCTTGGGAAATGCTAGCCTGACCAAGCACTGCAGCAGGGAACAGGATGTAGCAAACTGCCCTGGTCTTCCTCGGGGCAGAAACAGGTAAAAATGTAGGAAAGTGCTCTGGGATGAAGAGAACAGATTAGTCAGTGAGGTACCTCCACATCTGCAGGGGTCAGCTTGCAGTTCCGCACCAGCATGACAGTGATGATATCCAGGGTGGCCTCGTCCAGGCGTCTGCGCAGCACTTTCACCAGCTCATCTGTGATCTCAGGCCCTGACAAGTGAGCAGAGGTACAAGCAGCTTTTTCACCCCATCCAGTAAGAATGACTACAGCCACCTCTCCCTCCCTGGTCAGGATGTACCATCCTCACACTCGCTTCCCACAGGGAATTTGACTTTCCCCATCATCAGTTTCTTCAGACATATTTTTCTATGGGTCTATGATCACAAAAGACTTCTGGTGCAGTAGGCAAAGACAAATGAACTCCTGCACAGGGTCTGCAGGAGGTTCCATTGTGGGCTATGGATCCTTTCCTTGTGTTTTCACCCACACAGAATAGAGAGCAGCTCTGGGCTAAGGGAGAGCTGTTTGCTCAGGAGAGAGATTCCTCTTTCTTCAAGCAAAGAGGGCAGGGAGCAGAGCTTTGTTTTTCTGCTTTACATCAGCACAGCTCTGCAGCCAGCTGCTGTAACATATACCTGCTGGGGCAACACCATGGACCATCAGCTGGATGTGCCTGTCTATCTGTCCCACAGGGCGGGCAGAGTCAACACTACGGCATGAGGCAGTGTCCAGAGAGGATCGAGAACCCTGGGAAAAAAAAACCAGCCATGTGGAAGTAGTTTCATATGAATTCTAGATCCATCATTGTCCCAGGCTGCCAGCAGGGTCAGGCAATCACCACCCACTGCTGACCCACTCCACACATCCACAGTGTTTTACCCCACAAAAAATCCAGGTTGCTGAACTACTGAGTTCCCTCCACTCCTGTGACCAAGAGCACCCATGTCCAGTCACAGAGAGCAGCAGACTCACCATTAGATCCTCAGTGTAAATGGGCTCCTGGCTGCGTGTCAGTGCCAGTGAGCGAGACGATGCACTAAGGCTGCTCTCTGCTTCCCACACCTTCCCACTGTGGGTGGTTTCAGTCAGCCTGAATACAAGAGAAAGACATGTCAGCCTCCATTCCCAAGGATTCCCACTGTCCATCTACAGAAGATCCACATCTTCCCTGCCCTCCCCTGTGCACTAGTCCCCTGTGGGTGACTAGTCCTTAGAATATGGAATTTGTGGAAAAGCTGTTCTCTGGCTGCCTCAAAAAAGCCATCATTTCTCCTCCCATTTAAAGGCTTAGCACAGGGACAGCAGGATGGGCCTGGCTTGATGTGACTGACCCATCAGAAATCAGATACTTGCTGCTTGGGTCACAACATGGTCCCTGAGGCTGGGCAGAGACTTTCTGTCCCAAGGAGCTCTCAGTCTGGTGTAACACATGTAGCAAGGCCAACAGGCCAACAAGTCACACTGGCTTCTCACCGGAGGTAGAAAACAGATTTAGTGGCACGTTCCTGGTAGACAAACATATTCTTCCTGTTCACCACAGAGAAGGCATTGAGCACCGAGCGAAGTGCCTGGATAGCTGTGGGCGATGTGAGACATTAGCAATCACATACCCTTCTCTGGAGCGCCAATCCAGCCAGCAGCTGGACTCCAGACACGCCAAAAGGGAAGGAACCTGGGCTGTACATACCTCTTGAGACCCCCATGTTGGGGCCCATCTTGAGGCGTGAATGCACATGGATGAGTGTGCTCCACACCACCTCACAAGCAAAGTGCCCTGGCATGAACTGCATGGTGGCAGCCAGGTAGTCCCGGGGCTGGTAGCTCTCCTCTACAGAGTAATCTGTAAAGAACATAGGATATAGCTGGGGCCACAGCAGGGAAGTTAACATCTTCTTAGGCATGTGTGTAGCTCTGCAGCTGAGGCATAGCCAAGGGAATATCCATACCATCCGTGGGCATCACACGCTGCCTGTATGAAGTATAGGGTGTTTCACTTTTCCAGATGTCCTCCTCACTTTCTGCCACCAGTAATGAGTTGCATATGTGGCTGTCATGCAGGTCCTGCAGTAGCAAGCGCTGCAAAGGATGAGGAAAGACTGGTTCTGTTGCTTGCACAGCCACAGAAGACAGCAAGAAGTGTTTAGGGCCAGACTGAGTCCCTTTTCCTATGACCCCCAAGCTGGGACTCCACCAGCTGAACTGGCTCCCCAGGCCCTCCTCTGAGCTGAGCCCAGACTAGCCAGCCTCCAGAGGTCCCTTCTCATCTAAGCCATCTAATCACTGGCAGCTCTGTTAGTACCCTCTTAAGATTTATTACCTGATTGACAACCCTGCAGATTTCACTGATCTTCTTCACCACCACCTGGTTGAGACTCTGGCACTCCCCTGGCTGCTCCTCTTCTGCCTCTGCTGATGCTGCCTTCTCCACACTCAGGCTGCTTTATGAAGAAAGGGAGGATGGGGTGTTAGCAGGGCACCTGGACAGTGCCCATCACTGGGTGCTGGGAGCAGGAACACAGTGGGAAAGGATGGCAGTTTCCCCCTTATAGAGCACCAGTCTACTCCTGCAACTTCCCACCCACACTGGGCAGGGAGGAGATCCTGTCCAGAGATGAGTGAGTGGCAACAAGGTCACAGTGCAGAGAGGCAGTGGTCAGACAGGGGACCCTCCTTACCGTGTGTGGTAATAGACCTCCACTCGGTCCTGATGGATTTTTATGATGAGCCAGAAATCTGGCATAAGGGGACACCTGGGTTCCTGGTCGCTCATTAACGCCTCTTCATACTCTGAGTCACTGCTTCCCCCATCATAACCTGCAATGTATCCTCACTTCAGTCCTAGGCCTGGCAAAACACCTCCTCCCTGGGCAGGGCAGCCACTCACAAACCCTGCCCTCAGGGCTCAGCCCAGCCCAGGCACACAGACCCTGCAGTGTGTCACTATCAGTGCCACCACACGCTGTCATCCCCTAGCCCTGCCAGACTCACCCAGGTGATCTGAGTCCATGCTGCCCTGGCTTGACACGAGGCTCTGCACTCGGCTGGGACGCTGCCTGCTGGAGCCTGCAGAGAGAAGAGAGGTTTGACCATGAAAGTACTTGCTAAGCCCCATCACAATTCCCCATCTGCTGGAGAAACATCATGCCACAGGACAATCGGGCTGTGCTGGCCACTGGAGGCAGTGCTGGGGAATGGGGCTCTCACAGCCATTACTGAAGTCACCAGGAACTGGAGGTCATTAGGGATATCAGTGCAGCAGCACAGCCCAGTATCTTGGGTACTGTCAAGCACTGAATTACCAGCACCATAGCAAGGAAGAGACCAAGGTCCAGGGTACCAATGGAGGTATTTAGGGATGGGAACAGGAGTAGCAGTTATATTATGTATGTTACAGCCAGAACTGAGCTCTCCCCTTAAAAGTTTCTGAGGTTAAGGTACATCCTGCCCACACTGCAGCTCCTACCTTCCCTGCCTGGTGTTACAGACTCAGACAGGCTTGCTGCAGATGGTGTCACCAATGGTGATTTCTCACTGTTTCCCTTCTCAGAGGATGATGATGGCAGTGACTGTATGGTTGTCTCTGGAACTGCCTCTTCCATGGAGTCCTGGCCTGGTGCTCTGCTTTGATCAAGTCTCAGCATATCTCCTGGAGCCTGCATAAAGCCAAGGTCACAAAAATGACCAGAAAAACAGGCACTGAAAAAAAATCCCATCATCCTTCTACATTCTGTTACCAGTGTCCCCCACCTTCTCACCAACAGATTGCTCAGTGCTTCTCACCTCATTCTGTGTGTGGCTGCCTCCAGCTGCAGGGTTTCCTGTGTCCGGTACAATGCGTGTCTCACTCTCTGGCCACTCCCAGAGACCCCTGCCTTCTTCTGGGAGGACACAGCTTGTGTGGTGTAACAGCTCAGAGCCTTCCGCCTCTGTTTCACTGCTCCCCTCCTGGCCTGCCTGGCCCAGGCTTGTCCTGGTGCCCCCTCCAGCTGGCTGCTGCAAGCAGGGTGTCCCTGAAGGGTCTGGAGCAGCCCTCCTGGAGTGCAGGCGGCTGATGGAGATGTAGTGGTAGTCGTTGCCTTCTGCATTCAGCATGTAGCCTGGCAGAGCCATTCTTCTGAACTCCTGCAACACACAGAAGAATAAGCATCCTGCTAGCAAAGCATGATGCTGCCTTAGGGCTTCCTCTTTACCTCCTTGAACTTCTCCAGAGAGTGCTCAGGCCCAAAGACAAACTGGAGCAGCACCACCTCGCTGTGGCAGCTGGGCCGGCCCTTGGAGTTATAGATGTGGGTGGCCACCCTGTGCAGGATGGAAGTGCTGATGACTTGCGAGTGACGCAGTGCTGACACAATCTCATCGTCCAGGAGCCAGCGAATCTGAGCAGAGCAAGGACACAGAGCAACATCCAGGTGACCTGCATTTGCAAACCTGCCCCAATTCACACCCAAGCCCCAATAGGATGAAGGCAGTCTCTCTCATCACCCACATCCCTCATCTCCTGAATGCACGCACCTAAGAAAAGGCCTTCAGAAAACAGTTCTGCCTAGCCAACCCCAACTGCAGCAAGAATTTTCTCACGGTAACCTCACACTTTTGGGAACCACAAGGCTAACAGCCTTTGTGACACCAGTAAAGCCAAACAGTCAGTTTGGCTGACAGGTTGCAGCTTGGAGCAGACTAGGAAGTCTGGAACAGCAGTTGTGTGCTCTAGCTGGAAGGAGGGAGGCAAATCTGGCTTACCTCATTCATAGTGGCTTCTATAGCCTGTCTGTGCACTCCAGGGAGGTTGGAAAGGGCAGGGTGCCTAGGAGAGAGAAGACAAAGAATCAACCAGCCCTTCTCATTCATGCAGCTACGACAGTGCAGCTCCCAGGCAGTAAAAGGAAGCGGTGAGGGGCTTGCTACACCTGCAGTGCCATACCTTTCATCTCCAGTGGACGGGAGCCGTTCCAGGTTGTGCATGATATCCTCATCCGAGCGGAAAGAGGATGGCTGCCCTGGAGAGCGTGTGAAGGACACGCTGCTCTCCGAGGTGCATCTGTCACAGGAGAGAGAGCAACCTGAGCGTTGGACCCAGAGAGGATAAACACAGAGCAGAAAAGGGATCTCTATAGAAGGTGAGCCTATCTAGGAAATATTTTACTTTTCTTAAGGCTGTGACAGGCTCTGCAAGAAGAATCGTAAATCTGTACATGGCGATGAGACAAGAATGACTGTCTGGCTAGGGCAGGCAGGGGGTGGGTGACTGGGCCTCTTTCCACCTACCTGTTGTGGAGGATGTCTGTGTTCACAACTTCTATCTCCAGGGGCAGTGTCAACACAAAGATGTCCAGGGTCACACAGAGGTCCCCCAAGTCAATGGTGTTCAAGCCCTGGCAGCTCTCCAGGCAGCCCAGAACTTCCCCTGAGGAGAGATCACAAACCAAGGGACTCAAGCAACAAACATCTCTGCTTAAACACATACCCAGCCTGGTGGCAAGTACAGAGACTGCAGGAGGTGGCTGTCACACACACACCTGGACAGGCTCAAGAAGGCCACCATCATCTTCCATGATCCTTTCAACCTTCCATGACCAATCCCACAACAAGTGGGAGACCTGGTGAAAAAGCCCTTGTCTGATGACCGCAAACCCTGGGGGTTTACAGGGAAGGCTGGTCCAGGGAGATTGCTGTTTAAGACACAGCATGTTTGTTCCGGGGGCTGCTCACCCAGCAGGAGCCTACTCACCAGTGCTCACCCAGTAGATGCACTACTGCCATTTAACCTCCCAGCAAGAATTGTTCTTACCTAGACAAGTTGGCAGGGACTGCACAGGCATGGAGCTGTGCTGGCTACGCAGCTTCACTGAGCAGGTCAGGTGCACAAAGAGCGGGGGCATCTCCTGCTCCAGGAACTCCTGCTCGTTGAGCGAGTCCCCTCCCAGCACGCTGAAGGAGTCGTCATCCTGGTTCACCGTGTTGGAGTCTGAGAGGGAATCTGTGTCTGGGAACTCGTGCTCCAGCTTCTCACGGTACTCCACCTCCAGCTCTGGGTCACTCTCTGTAGCAATGCAGCATCCAGACACGGCTCCTGTGGATACAGGTTCCCTGTCAGCAAAACAGGTCCACATCTCCAGAGACTTGACCAGACACACCTAGCTCTGAAGGGCATCACCACATGGATAGACATTTTCTTTTCCAAGACAGAGCAAGCAAACTTTACCTTCTTCAGCTGCCATTTCTGCCTCTGATCCCTCCATGTCCTCACTGCCTTTCCTGTCTGTCTGATCCCGAGATGCCTCTTCCTGAGATGGAGAAAGAAAGGGCATATGCTAAAACCCTTCCAGGCAATACATCAGGTTGTTGATGGGAGCTCCAGGGACTAAATCTACCCATGGGTCTGCCAGCCCCAAATCCAGATTTGACATCAAGAAGAGCTACTTCACAAGGATCAGGTACCTTCCAGGACATCCCCATGCCTACCTCTTTCTTGGCTGATGGTGGGCAGTAGAAGAAATAGTGAGGATTTGATGGCACTGGCTTGAAATGTAAACTTCCAATTTCCAGAAATTTTTCCTAAAAGAGAAATCCCAAGTATGAAGCAGACATCCTACTCTACACCCTCCTGTTGAAGCCAGGTCAAGCTTGCACATTCCTCACCTGAATAATTTTGTGCAAGTCTGGGTGTGCCTGGCAGGGCTGTCCAATTTCCAGCAGTGAGAGGGGAAATTCTGAACAGCAGCTGGTGCCCACACTGCTCTTTGGCTCCTCTGTGGGGCTGGCAATGTTATGGGAGTCCTGTTCACTGTCTTCCATTTCAGCACTGACAGGATTGTGGACAGGTCAGACAGGCAGATTGAGAAACAAGACAAGTTTTATGTGTTATCCATCCTGCCAGCATCCCACCTCCCAGCTCCCCAAACCTCATCTGTGTCAACACAATCTGAACACCCACAACTCCACAGCCCAGCAGCCACACATTTGCCCAGATAAGGGCTCCTGCTGTCTGAAGCCAGGCCTGAGCTAGTTTAACCATGCTGATCACATTGCCATGCCTGTACACCACACTACACACCCTGCCTGGGAAACAGAGACACAGACTACAGGGACAGGCCTGCAGCAACCTGAACTACCAGCAGCCAGTTCAGGGTACCTCACAGCAAGTATCACCATGCCAGCACCCCAGTGTCTGGGCAGCAAAACTCAGGCCCATGTTCACTCAGCAGCTCCATGACAGAATTAGTCCCTAAAACTCAGGAAAAGCCATCTGGGGAGTGGGATATTGACTGGTCAAAGGACTCCCCTGGTACTCAAATTAGTGATTCAGGTGGCAGATCTGGGTGCAATGTATCACAAGCTCTTTTTACTCTTCAGTAAAAGTTTATGCAACTTGCATTCATATAAGGTGTTTCATAATATTGTATAAACAAAAAAATGTTGCCAGTCTTTCTTGGGGAAAGTAGTATTTGAAGTCACCTGACTTTTTAAACACTGACCACTCTTCAAAATCAGTCTCAGCTCTATGAATTACAGTATAAAGGGACATAGCATTGGAGATTCCCAATAAATGCTAGTGAACTCAGATAAAGTAACTGTGCAGAGGACTTAAGTGCTTCTTTGACAGACACTAAGGCACAGAACTTCTTTCCCCCTTAAGTTTTCAGAGAAGATACAAACCTCATAAACACCCTGAGGAATAGGACAGAAGTTTAGCATATTTCAATTCTGCCTTGGTGTTTCTCTTGTGCATTTTTTCCACAGTTTTAATTAAAAAAAGTGACACTTTATTCATTAGAAAATGATAACAAATTAGTCATTTACACCAGAGTCAACAGCAAGCTCAAATGAGTCAAGCAGCAGGAGATGCATAATTTCTCCAGAAACAAGTCTTGCAGGCTTGCAGACAGACTGCCCTCCAGCTCAGGCCAGATGGGACAGTAATAAGCCAAGACTACAAGAGAAAGGAAGGATGGATGTCACCAGAGACTGCAAAAAATAGAGGGTCCTGGTGGACATCGTACAAGGTGGATATCTCACTGTAAGTATCTGCTCTTCTGTGTGGCTGTTAGACTCTGCCCTGCAGCATTCCTTCTAGCTGGCACTACAAGATGCTTGAAAAAAAATTTGTCCTGGTATGATGCTAAGAACAGAAGGCAAGACTGAGCTGGATCCCTACCTTGACTCAGAGACCAAGACACCTCGTTCCCTAGAGCTCTGCTCCTCTTCCTGCTCTATGCTGCCCACTTGGAAGCTGGCTGTCTTGGAATGTGTATGGAAATGTTGATGGCTCTCTCGGAACGAGCGGACATGGCTGCACACCGTCAGCAGGAAGTTGGTGATATCAATCTCCTGGAGCAGCTCCTCACAGTAGTCCATGGCAGTAAGCAGGTCCTGGGAGCTGATGCTGTGTGACTGCTGAAGGGTCTTGAACAGCCCTAGTGATAAATACAGTGCTTGAGCATCCCATGGCATCCCAAGGATGTGAGGCTGTGGGAGTCAGGCAGTGGCCACATGTGGATCTTCACCAAGTCCCAGCACAGAGCTGGAGTCAGTGCTGCTGCTGGGAGACAGGAGGCACCCAGGGCACCTAACGCTGCATGTTAGCCTGGGCTTGGGTGACACCAGAGCGCCCATGGCATCTGTCACCCTGAAGGTGACAGGAAGGCATCAAAGAAGGGATGCTCCTTCACAGCACTCCACAGGTTTGGGAACAGCCTCTTTAAGGCACATAGGGAATGCACAGAGGTATCTTTAAGTCCCTCCTGGTGGTACATCAGTCCCACAGCTCCTCCCTTTGCTTGGAGTGAGACCACAAGGAAAATGAGTCATTGCTTTCTTAGAAGAAGATCCAGCCCCAACCCTGCCACAGGTCCCATGTGCTGCTGCTCACCTTTCACATAGCACTGGTGGGAGTGCTCCTGCAGCAGCGTGCAGTAAGTCACCAACTCCTTGTGCTTGTGGTCTAGCCAAGCAGCAGCTGGAGGACGTTCCAGAGACTGGGACCTGGAAAAGAGGAACCACAGCCTTTAGTACCAACAAAACGCATTTTAGACTGTAAATGGCTCTGGTGCCAGTAAAGCAGAGCCTAGGGCATATGCAGGCAGTGGCTGCTGCCAGGCAGAGAGGCCAGGCCAAACCAAGCAACAGGGCTAGAGCCAGCCTCTTGTCAAGGAAACTCCTCTGTTTTTTGTCTAGGTACCAAGTATGGTTGGTATTACCTGAAAAAGATGTCCCGAGGAGAACGGTGTGCCCGTGGGCTGACGAGCTGCTCTCGTAGCAGCTCCAGAGAGCAGCTGTAGATGTAAATGGGGCAGCGAAATCGGCGGCACTCGCCCAGCTCGGACTGCGAGTTCTGGCGGCAGAAGGAGATGTGCACATCTCTCCGGGAGGGGCCACTCTGCTCCCCAGGCTCCTGGCTCACTTCTGCAAAAGAAACAATTCTATGGTAAAGGACCCTGATGGTTCCTTGTTCTTGGTCTGAGACATCACAGCTCTCATAGAAGCACCAGTTAGATACTGGCTTTTCTAGCTTCTCACCACTCATCCTCACCCAGCACCCAACCACTCAGCCCAGTGTTTTGGCCACCTTGATCCCCTTTACAGCCATGACTGCTCATCACCACCTCCTGCAGCAGCACAACCCTTCATCTTCACTGCAAGCATAGTTGATCTGCCCTAGGGGCTGTGAAATCAAATCCCGTATACCTCAAGGCCTGTCCCTAAGACAATCTGGTGCTGACAGTGCCAGTCTGGATCATGAAACCAGTCACTGACTTTCCAGTGCAGCCCACTACTGCCATTCCTAGTAGCTTCTATCTACCTGCAACCTCCTTGCCCACAAGGAACCAACCTTAGGCTAGGGGCACCCAACTCACATTACACTCCTTCATGCCCCCATGAACATCACTGTGCCTCTTGTCCCGACTCTGCTGACAGAAGCTGCCAGGCTGCAGCAGCCAGTTATTCCTTCTGCTTTAACCTGCTCAACAGTATGCTCAAGAATACCAATATTTTAACAAGGCGCTGCTGGTACCATGGGCTGGCGTTATGCTGAGGGTTGGTAATGGCACTGCAGCATCCCCCTCTTCAGCCCTGACTCGCTCTGCACAGACAGATCCCATGGTATCTTCCGCAGATCGACTCTCATCTTTTGGAGTTTTGTCCAACCCACAAGCCATCAGCTTCTGTACATCTGGAGGAAAAGAAAATAAAATCATTCTATGTCCAGTGAGAACAGCTTAACCCTTCAATCTACATTCCCAAGAGATCAGATTTCCTACTACCTCTTTGTGTGCAGAAGCAGCTTCCCCTGAGCCTAGCAGCCTCCACCAGTGGCTCTGTAAAAGCCAGACCAGTGCCAATGCCCAGAAGCAGGGACTCTCAGACCATCCCATCAGCAATCTCCTTAATCCATTCATTAACAACCCCACTGGGAAAATAGTCCAAATGGCTGCAGCTAGGAAACAACTCAACACCATTATCGCCCACCTGAAAACCCTATGTGGGCAGCATCACATCCAGAGAAGAAGAGCAGGACATTCAACACTTGGCACTATACTATTCTGGCCGTGTGGTGCAAAAAGACAGTGCACGAACTCTGCTGTTCAATTTTCCCTCCATCCTACAAGAGCTGATTCTAGTTTTTCTGTTTCCCTGAGGAAGTGCATAAGACTGCTGCCTCCTCTTGCCCCCCACAACAGACCCCCTCACCTGAGAAGGTGGATGGCAGGAAGGTCAGGAACACATGCTGTGGGTTGACCAGCTTGGCATAACATCGCCATTGAGGGGGAAAGGGCCCCATCGTGTCACTCAGTGTCACATCATCCTCAGGCAGCTCTGTGTTGCCAAGGCTCTGATGGAAGAGCAGAAGTTGGATAAACTCATGGCATATGGCACAGGTCCACCTTGAGGCAAGTAGCAACCACACAGAGCAAGCTCTTCCAGGCCTGCTAGTTGGCACAGTGCTGAAATCACCCTGGTCACCTCTGCATATTTTCAGAGCAGGCTGGCTCTAGAAGTCACCATTCTGGGAGCAGCCTGGCTCAGTCAGAAGTCAGAAGATGCTTAGTCAGCATTGCTGGGGCCGATTCTGATCTCTAGGCAGTGACTGCCCATGGTTTCAGAGCAATCTAAAGCACAGTTACCAGTGCTGCTGTAACAGGCTTGGCCCATAGCAAATGCAACTATTCACACACCTTCCAGATTCCTGCTTGACTTCAGCCACAGGATATAGCCTAAACTGTTGCCAAAGGTGGGCAAGAACAACTGCCTTTCAATCTTTCTCAGACCTTTTAACTCTCCTGCTCTTAAACAGCTGCTGCCTTGGTTTCTGAGGGGTCTCAGGAGAAGGACAGCAGCACAGCAGTACCTGCAGAGTACTTGTGGAGCCAGTCATATCCCTGGTGCCATTACTGCCAACAAGATGATAGGATGCAGAAGCATCCTGCTGCTCCAGGGTCCCAGAAGCTTTTAAGGTTTCTTCTGAAATGGAGCACAGATAAACCAATCTGAGAAACCCCAGCTGAGGATGAGGCTTGAAAGCAAGGCTCCTGAGAAACCTCACTGCTCCTGGTGTCACTACTGCCACACTCCTGGTCCTTACCTCTGATCACAGGGAGTGTGAAGGGGGGTTGATGGCCATCACGATCCCGCTGCAGAACCTGCTCCATGAAAGCCACATGATCAGCATCAGCCATGGGGATCTCCCGGTCACTGAGGTCATGCTGAAGGCAGCCATGGAAGAGGTTTAGTAGCATTTCATTGGGCACAAATGAAGAGTCCTTGGTCACCTCCTCATTCTCTGCTTCAAAACAGAACCATGGCACCTTCAGAGATAGCATATCCATAGCCACCACCTGTCCACAACCCCAGGAGACAGCCCTTGGCAAAGAAACACTTCCACATAGCCAGGAACTTCCCCAGCACTTCTGCAAGACTGACTTGGAGAGTACTGAGGAGGCTCTGGAGTTTTTGGCATCTTTAGTTACCCTGCCCTAATCCACCCTGCTATTCTAACAGTTGTGGAGATGCTGGGGATTTACACAAGAAACCACCACCACAAAGGTACTACCTAGGTTTAATGATTTCAAAAGCAGCTTTTACAAATTATCCCAGAAAAGGCAGCAGTATAGCTGGACAGCCTGCAGAGCTGGGAAGAACAGCACTGAGCTACTCAAAGAGGCATGGCAGTGCCCACATGCTGCTGCCCCGGGAGACAAGCACATGGAGCACGCTGCCCACAGGCATGGAGGGAGGACAAGGGGAGGCAGGTGGTGAAGAGGCACCTACCTTTTGTCAGCATTAGGAAGAACATTTCAACCTGCTGGCACCTGGGCAAGAGCTTCATGAGGTTGAACTGGAATGGGATCTCATGCACTCGAAAGCCAGGCCCCATGTCTGGATCTGCAACAGAGGTGAACAGGACCATCAGAAAACAAGAATTCCACAAACTGCTCTAGGAACTGTGACTTGAAGCAGAACAGAGGAGCTTTTCTTTAACATCCTTTACAACTTCTATAAAACAACTTGCCTAGGCATACCAGGCCTATCACTGAAGAGATGAGCTCATTTTGCATCTGCTCCTGAAGTCAGCTCCTCTCACACAATTACGGAATGATTGATGTTAGAAAGGTCACCTGGACCAACCCCAACCCTGCCACTCAAGCAAGGTCGCTTTATCACCTCTCCAGCCTTGGCAGAAAAGTCTCAATGCTTTTTTGGCCTTCCCAGCATGAAGCCATTTCTCTGTCAACTTAAGTGCAACAAAGTGACCCACAGCCATCAAAGCCTACAAAGTTGTGAAAATACTTGTTCTCCCTTCTATGGGTCCTGAGACATTCAAGACCTAGCTTCTTCTTTGCTCCATCAAGCTTGCTAGGACATTGATGGTGGACTCACCTTCAGCAGCTTTGGTATCTGAAGGAGGGCAGACCCACTCCTTGTTCTGGCACAACTGGCTGATGTATTCGAAGGTCAGCATGGTGGCGATGCACGCAAGGTCCCGGGGGTAGAGCTGCAGTAAGCAGTTAAGGCTCAGTTTATGAAGCAGAATTATTACCCACAAATGCAGAAGAAAAGGGTCTAAAAGCAAGGAGAGTAAACACCTATAATCCCGTGGCCTGAGTTGCCCTATTCTCACTCATTGCTCCCTCCTTCTCCACCAGCCCTTTAGCCTGTTTTCACCTTGCTCAGGAGGAGTGCTGGTAGCAAACCTGCAGTCCCTGCTCTGGTCCAGCTTGCTTCCCTCCAGTAGAATGACTCTTCACAAAATAGTTTCTATTTTCCCAGCTATCCCAAAGAAGCATTGCATCAGCTGCACTGCAATCAAGAAACTTTTAATGGCCAGTGGCCAGTTCCTCTTTTAGAAACCTCAGACTCTTCTGTGACTAGCATTCCCATCTATTCTGGCCCTCAATATTTACCTGCAGTTTTGTGGTGCACTTGCATTGAACCCTTTTCCCTCCACAAAAGAGTCCATGCCCCTTCCCTTTCAGGGACTCACCGCTTTAGGTATTTTCTGGTAGGGCAAGCCATGGAGGTGCTTCCAGTTCTCAGCAGTACTGTGGACATGGCCACTCTGTGGCTCTACCCAGCACTCAGTGACCAGGTTCAGTTCTGTGTCCACTTCAATGGCCTCTACCTCTGTATCATTGTCATCATCTGTGGAAAAGCTGGAAGGAAGTCAAAAGGAAAGTCCTGTGAGGTGGCACAGAGCCAGCAGCCCACTGCAGCTCTTCTCAGAGCTGTG
Organism: Pseudopodoces humilis; assembly: GCF_049639895.1. Lineage (NCBI taxonomy): Eukaryota > Metazoa > Chordata > Aves > Passeriformes > Paridae > Pseudopodoces > Pseudopodoces humilis. The sequence continues at coordinate 20,959,791 of NC_142209.1, read as the reverse complement.
AGAGGAGCCACAGGAACCCAAGATTTGCAAGCAAAGCCCCAGCGACCTGGTGGTCAGTCCATGACAACTGGCTATCTGTACTAGATGGAGGAGGTCTCCCTCCTATCCACACCGACTGCAAAGGCAAGTCTGGAGCTGTGACTCCACTGCCAACCCTCCCTGGGAGCTGAACACCAGCCTCACCTGTCCTTGGTGGAGGTAGAGTGGGGTGGGAAGAGGATGTATTGGACGACACAGGTGTGCTTCTCCCTGTCACTGCTGCTCTCACTTGAGCCATCAATCTGGAGGGGAGACACTGCATGAGCCCTACCCAGTACTCCCTTACACAGCCCCATCACCCAGCCCCACTAGCAGTGGTGGAAAGAGGAAGCCTGTCCCAAACCCAAGAACTCCTCCAGCACAGCACACCCCTGCCACAAAGCAGCTCTCTAAATGCAGATGAAGACAGAAAAATGCCCAACCCACAAACTGCTTTACTTTCTCCCTATACATGTCCACGGTGTGTGCTAGAAGCAGATGATAAATCCTATCACAGGAGAGTGAATCTGCCCCAGAACCAGCAATGAGGGACTGTGTCCACAAGAGGACAGCACTCAGGCTCACCTGTATGGGCAGCTCCAGCACCATGTTGATAATCCCATCCCCGCTGGATGCAAAGTGGAAACCCTCTGACAGACGAACCCTTGCAACAGAGAAAAAGTCAGACCTGCAGAACTTCTCCACCCCTACTTTAAGCTTTAAATGCAAGAATGACTGTACAGTTCACCCCAAAACATCATCCTTCTCAAGACAGGGAGCTGCACATGGAGAATGGAGAGATATGACACTGCCAGAACAGCCTGTGTGAAGATCAGCACACTCCAGGCACAATAACACATCTTGCCCTTTTGCATGTTTTCCAGGACATTTTCTCTCAGTTTCCCCAGCTACAGCTGCAGAACTGGGTAAAGTACTGACCCAAGCGGCCCTAGAAGCTGTGTACCGGACCAAAACCCTCTGCACAGCAGCTTTAGCTGTCACCTATAATAAGGCCTCATATATATAACAAGTAAGGTTGACCTTGCTTTCCCCATATCCCCAGGAGCAGCTTGGAGAGAGGACCCCTGTCAGGTGTGCAACTTACTCTGTGAGTGTGGAAAGGAGCTGGGCCACAGCAGTGATGGGCACAGCCGGTGCGAGCCCTGACTGGACACTCCAGATCCAGCGCTGGTGATAGAAGTAGCGGGACAGCGAAGCCAGGGTGGAAGAGGCAGTGCGATTGGCCACCATGGTGAGGGGACCAGACACGGGGGGATGCTCCAGGTTGAGAATGAAGGGGGCTCGATAGTCAGAAGGCAGCTTCTCATACCTAGGAGAGGGCAGAAGTGTGGCATGCTGACGTGGAAAAAATCCAGTTTTTTTCTGTTTAGGGTCAGAGCTGTCTGGATTCACAACCCACTTGCTGGGCCCAGGACAGAGTCTTCCAGCAGCAGAATGTGGCTGGCCCAGCACAGGATCCTGCTCAGACAGCAGTAACTAAATTTACTTTTACATCATATTTCATTAGGAGTGACAAATCTGCCTGTGCACCAAGAATCCCCGCTGCAACTCACAGCCACGCAACCCAAACCCATCCCAACAACACATTTCATTCACAGCACTCTCATTAAAACTGACAGCACCATCCACAGATCTTCCTCTTTCCCACTCCGCAGGGCAAGGGGGCTATGCTGACAGTCTGGGACTCATCACTACCTGATAAGCAGCTTCTCCAACGGTTTGTGCAGCACAACAAGGCAGGGTCTGTCTGAGAGGGCTGACTGGGCCCCAGCCACAGGTGGGGACTTGGAGGGAGAACTACTGCCCAACATTTTCCTCTTTGCTTTTGGAGTTGCCTCCTTGCTCTGGACCCTGTGGGGAAAGCGCAGCTGCAAGATTCGGTCCCGTAGTTCTTCCACTATCTGTCATGGTGAAAGCAAAAGGTAAACATGATCAACTTTGTCTGGAGACATAAACTACTCAAAATAAGTGTCTAGAACAAGAGCTTGACCAAAAAGAACAGAACACTCCTTGAATACAGAGAAGAGCAGGAGTTAAAGGTCATTTTACTTCTGAGGCACTAGCAAGACCAAGATCAAGATGACACAAGGCTCTTTGGTCCCTATTTTAAGTGTTTCTAAAAGCAAAAACTAGGTTAAAAAAAAAACCCAAATACTATTTCAAGGCTGAAGAAGTTGCCTTTCAAAACTCAGATTAAAAACAAATTAATTGCATGCCAGCTCCTCCACAGAAGCAGTCCAAGCACCCACCCTCATTCTTCCCTCCTCCTCTCCTCAGCCTACAGTAAATGTAAACTAGTCCAAATCAGCTGTGGGAACAGTCTGGCTCTGTCTTATGTATTCTCTCACTATCATGTTCACTTGTCAAACCTCTATGGCAAAAGGTTTCAGGAGCCTGGGTTATTTTTTAGGTTAATTTTCTTCAAGATACTTTCACAACGACTTCCTGACTACACTTTTTAGCTTTTAGTAGCTCTGAATATAGTTCTACCCACACCAGCATCTGATTCCCACAATAGCCCAGTGTTTTCTTTGAAATTTCTATGTTAGGTTTCTTTTCATGATCTTTGTTCAACTTTTTTCAATTTTTATTACCATTGTAGGCAAACAGAACAGCAGCTCTCCATCTTCCTCAATACTAATTATTTCAGTAACTTTTCCCACCATTACTATTGTCTTTTTCAAGGAAAGGAATGTCCCCAAACCCAAATGTTAAACCAGAGCTTTCCTGCACTGGGCTGCCACTTGGGTCCCCTTCATGGTTTAATATTGATATCACAGAATCACTAATGGTGTTTAAGTTCCCAAATCCCACTGTTTTGCAGTTATCCATACTGGCTTCCAGCCACCACTGTGCTGCTTAGCTGTCACCAAAGCAGAGAGGCTGAAATAGCTTTGTGCCACCTGCACATTTCCTCAGCTCAGTATGTTACCTTTCCACAAATGAATTCCCTACCCTTTGACTAGAAAAAAAGACTGGGAAAATCACAGACAGCTTCTGCTGTGAAGAAACAGCACTTTTTCAATTTCCTTGCTTTGTCTCTCAAGGCAGTTTCTGTTTTATGACACCCCATTCCAACAGTTCTACAGTTGTGCCCTACACAAAGTCTCACCAAAAAGCTTTCTGAAAGTTGACTGTACGAGGTGCTTTTCTTCCCTTCAGCATTGGAAATTTGAACTGCTCAGCACAAAACCCCTTTCCCTCAGACAAAGCAGGCTAAGTTTACTGCCATACTCCACACTGAGTAGTTAATCGGCTCTACAGCAGGCAAAAAAAATATTGTGGATGATAAAATTTATGACCTACATATAATTCCTGCTGCCATGATCTGGAGCTTGCCCACAGCTGCAGGGTATGTTGCCTGTCTTACAACTTCTTCATGAAAGAGATATTAATTTGCACCTACCAGAGGTAACTCCTTCAAAAAACCTGTCACTTGGCATTACCAAGCCCACATATTGACCCAGCAACCAGCACCTAAGTCCTGGATCCCCTAAGGTCACGAAAGGGTAGATCTGCCAGAGTGCCAGAACATTTAGTATTATCTGGGTTCATTATCTCCTTCCCATGTTTGTTACCTTCTCCTCAGACTAGTCTCTAACACTAAAGCAAAGCTAGGCAAACCAAAGTTTTCTTTCATGAAGATAAAAGACCTAGATTTAATGATAAACTTCTTGTTTATATTAAAAAGTTCACACAGTTTAACAGCAGGGCATCTTTCCCATGCTTACCTAGGAACACTTGTCTCAGCCACTATAACTGCAGAATCAGTCCATACAGTAACTCCATCCTCTGCATCTGACTAGGACAACTCATTTCTTTTGATACAAAAAGATTATTAAAAGTCTCTCTGACAGACTTTTATCCTGAAAACATTTCCTAGGTATTAATTTTTTTTCTCTGCCTGTACTGCTTATGTGGGGCATTGTTTGCATTTTAACTATTAAATTCCTCCCTGCCCAATAGATTCAATATACATGTACTGGAAGAGATAGCCCAGGGAACATGTAGTACATCTATCACAGAAGTCTTTACAGATGAGTCAGACAAGTACCTGCTGTTCTTTACAGATGGTATTGATTGTGCTTTGGTCAGAAGGATAGACTAGATAACCTTCGAGTCATTTCAAGCCCCTCAATTGAATTAAGCAGTGGGAAAAAAAAACATGTGACCAGCTATTCTATTGATCTTTGAGTCTTTGGGTTTAGATCTTTCATAGACTTAACAAAGAAAGTTTGTCCCAAATGACCCTTTCTGTTACAGTAGATTCAAACCCATCTAAGCCTTAACATAGTAGTTACTTATTAGAGGGTAGCTGCCAACAGCATTGCCTGTGATCTACCATTTCCACATGCAGAACTTCTTGCTCAGCTCCTACCCCACGAAGCCAGCCAGCTCTCACCTTGTTCCTGGCCTGTGCAGGTGTGCCAATGGGGAACCCTAGCCGGAGAACCATGCAGGGAGCCTTGGAGATGATTCGTACCACATAGAATGAGGAAGGGGTAAGATCCTCAGTCCTATGGAAGAGGAATTAGGACAAGGCTGAAATGACATGGATCTTGCTGCTCTGACATGCCAAACCAAGCAGAGGCCTGCTCCACAGAGCCCAACAACCCACACAATTTCACAGTAACACATATCAGTTCTAGCATGCAAGAAACCCTCCAGCTGGCCTCCCTGTCCCTCCAGGCTGCACCTGGAACACAATGGAACAGTTTAGGAACTGCAGGATTTCATACCCCCTTATCTAGCTCTCATCCTCTCCTGTAAACATCTGCTTTGGGCCCATAGCCGCACACTGATCTAACCAGACCCTTGGTTTGGCCACACACCCAATTCCCCTCACAGCACTGCTTCAGAGCCACTCACCCGTGGATCAGCTTGACGTAGGAGTAGCCCTCCACCAGCACGAAGCTGCTCCAGTCCCGCAGCAGGGAGGTGAGTGCTGAGTGGGAGATGCGGCACTGGATGGTGCTGTAGCGGCCATTGTTGCCCGGTGTGTGCAGGTGCTTGGGCACAGGCCTGCAGGATGGGCCAGAAAGTCATTTCAGAGCTGCAGTTTCTCTCCTTCCCCCAAAACCCACAGAGGCTTTGCGACATCCATCCTACTCTGACTGGTCTATCAGCCTTTTTTCCTCCACAGCAGCCAACAAACAAGCACCTCCCCTAACCAAGCACTGAGGAGGCCACACTCCTGGGTGCACTGGAATTTCCACAGTGCAGAGAGCATATCCCTTGTATCCTGTCTCCCTCCATGCAACACATGACTATTATTCACAATACTCTGCAACTAGGACCAGTCTCAGGAAATGTCTTTTAGGAAAGACATTTTCCAGCAGCAAACAAAAACATGTGGGTTAGCTCCCAAACAGATGGTCCCACACCCCCTGCCATCAGGAAATCAAAACTCAAGAGGGACTTGAGAAACAATTTATCCTTCCACCCAAAGATGACTTCCCAACCTACTGTCCTCCTCAGATTAAAAAACCTTTAGCATCCATCGGGACCCACTAGTAAGACCCTTCCCTTGGCCACAGGCAGCTGCAGAAGGGCTGCAAGTCCTCAGCCAGACTGAACTGGACACGCTGCTTTCCCAAGCTGGCCCACAGTGTGCACATGAGCTCAGCCCTGTCCATTACATACGTGTCATGCTCCAGAAGGATGACAATACGATGCATGTGCAGCCACCTCTGCCAGAAGTTGGCATCCATGGAAAGGATAGGCTTCCAGTAGGAGGCAAACTGGGAATGGCTTGAGTCAGACCCACTGTGCTGCAAAGATAATACCTGAGAAAATGATAGGACAATATTCAGCATGGAAGTTCTCCACCCAGAGAGAGCAAGACTTTCTCTAGCAGCTGAGCTGTTGTGGGCCAAGAAGGCCACAATCCTGGCTTTGGGTAATTTCCTCTGAACAGAGTAAGTGTGTTCACATTGAAACAGGCAGTACAGCATAAGCAAAAATAAATTAGGCTCCTGAAATGTCAAGATAATTAGGAATTTAACTACTTAGCATCAAGTAAATCAACCATGAAAAAGATGGCATATGTAATGGTGTGCCTTCTGATTGAGAGGGGGATATATGGCTTGTGTCAGCAAAATAATTAAACAGTGAGATTACTCATCTGAAAGTGCTCAGGTAAATAGGGTGCCAGAATGGGTGGCTTTGGGCAACCTAGAAGGTTTGTATGATGACATTGATTCCACTAACTATAGCAACTCTGCTGACATTGAAATACAGTGGTGGTTAGCCATAAAATGAGATGTTCCAGATATACTGTGGGATACATAGCCCTATACAGGGCAAATGTACTAGGCAAAGCTAAAGAAGAGCCTAAGCAATAAAATAAAAGGGATAGTTCTCTGAACTTAAAACTCCCCTAGCTTTAAGATCTGCTAGTCCTCTTCCATCTATGCCAAGGACATTGGTAGCAGGGAACAGGTAATATGCTGGTTCTTCTGCATAGAGAGTTTCAATGAGTTTGAATTTTGCAGTGGAAACTATTAGCTCATATTTTGCTTAGTTTCTGCCATGCAGATGAAAAGTATCTCTCTTGCACCTTCCACATGAGTGCTCAGAGCAATGAGCCTATTAAACAACTATTCAGCACATTTTGTATCTTCACCTGACAGTACTGAGCTATGTCTCCAGGGCACTGGTTGCACTGCCAGCAGCAACTCCATGCCTATGGGGCATCTACTGAAAAAGCACAGCAAAAGCAAGCATGTCATCCTTCCCATCAGTCTCATGCATCCAAGCACTACAGGAGAAGGTTTCACAGCACACTCAGGAGACTTGCTGTTGGGATTAGAGGTGTAGCTGCAAGAATTAAGACATGGGGTGATGTCTCAGAGGAAAAAATGTGTGGCATGGGATGTTCACTGCACCATACCTGACCTCTCTGAGCAGGATAAGATGAAGACAAGATGAGCAAGAGATGAAGCCCGAGTACAAGAACAGGTAGGGGAGACAACCTGTCTCTGTCCCATGTTAAACAGAGAGAGAGGGAACATACCGGAGTGGTGGAGCCTGGGGGGATGTAGAAGAGGGGCACCCCATTCTTGGTGCTCTCAGGAATGGTAAAGTGTTCTGGGACTGTGTCAAAAGACTGCAGATGTACCAACATCTGATCTGTTTGGTTGATGCTGGAAAAGAAGAGGCAGTTATCCACAAAAGCCCACGCTCTTCCCCCTTGCTGCCCGAGTCAGCGTAGGGCTTGCACACACAGCACTCCCTGTGTCCTGGGAGCCCTTCTACATCAACAGAACTTTATGGGGAATGCTACCATTCCATATCCAAGTGCAAAGTGTGTGTTAAAGGGGCTCCAGTGTAGAAGTCTCATACATACAGAGGATGATCAGACTTGGAAATGAAGTGCTAGAAGAGGAATCTCTGGAATAGCTGGGAGTAACAGTCACCCTGGCCAGAAAACAGTTGTGACCCACAAGCACTTCAACCCCAGAGACAAGTGTGATGTGTTTGCTGCTCCCAGTGGGACCATGCAGCACAGCTGCACAGGTGTGCTATAAGAACACAAGACCTCCAAGGGATGGCAGTCAGAGGTAAGGTTTGCATCCCAAGATCCAGATTCAGGAGCAGCAATACCATTACCCTGAAGCATTCTTACAAACTAGATCACAAACCAGTTTTAGTGTTTTCCTTTGCTAGACAGTAAACTTGTTATCAGTCATGCCACTTTCTCAGAGCATATTCCTTTTGAACTCTGGGTTGGGATGGCCACCTGCAAAACCCTCATCCTAGCATGCCAAGGAGGAATTACTTGGTAACACTGGAAACTGTTGGGCATGGTCCAGCTCACCTCTGCAAGGTGTTCCAGAAGCGGCGGATGACTGTGGTGCGGTACAGACTGGTGATAGGCTTCCTCATGGTGCAACTGATGTCATGCAAAATGTCATAGCTTCCCTCCATTGTCACTTCCACCCAAGTGCTGCGTTTTGATGGGTCCAGGGGCCAGGGTGTCACAGCTAAGTACTCAATCCTCATGTTATGCTTCCAAAGCAGCACTAGTTTCACCTCCAGCTGAGATCCACCTGCATTGGAGCAGAAGAGCAAGTTCAGGTGCTTGTTCCATACACATCTGAGTTTTATCTCTGACCAGGGATTCATGAGAACCATGAGATTGTTTGATTGCTGAGGGGAACAAAGTAATTTAACAACTGTTTGCTTTATCTGAAGTCTCTCTCCTCTCCAACTGAGGGAGGCTTTGCTTGCACTGAAGCGCTTAGTGAAGAGTTCTCAGTTATTTAAGCATACATGTACTACCTACACTACAGAAGGCAACTGAAACTCAGAGGAGGTGCTGCTGACATTTGCAATGGGCTCCCTTCTTCACAGCCTCATCTTTGTTTCCAAGAAAACTGTTGTTTTGCACAGGTGAGCAGGGCCATTCAACTATAAAGTTTTGTCATCCACACTGCAGTTAATCCATCCCATTGCAGAAACACAGGCATCTGATGGACCCAGATCATAAACAACCTGGAAGATGAAGCCTAATTCTTGAATTAATCTCTACTCATCCTGCACAGACTGTATTTCATGCAATCTAGAATTTCAATCTTCAAAGCTTCTCACCATGTTTACCTCCTCTTCCCAAAGTTAAGATGTTAAGAATGAATATTCACCTATTCTTCATACTGTACATTTTTACCTTTTCCTTTAAGTGAGCCTGTCTAACAAGATTAACAGAAACACCTGACAGCAGGCCTTGCTGAGCCAAAAGAGCAGAGAACTGTCCCACTCCTGCTGACTGTGCACGTGTATTTGTACTGAAACATCCCAGGGAAACATATGACTGCTGCCATTTCAACTGCTTGATCATCTGTTCTATGTCCAGCCTGCTCTACAGTTTGCCAGAGTTGCAGGGTTTGTGTGATAAGTGATTGGATGTGCTGGAAACGTTCTGAACAGATCATCAGCCTTGACACTCTGTTTCCTGCAGAGTTGCATTTGCTGCTGTCATAAGCACATCATGCCATCCCCTTCACAGGCTCCACTTTAAAGCCATCTTCTTGCTTTCATGGTCCCTGCTGGGAGGCTCCCTCAAAGAACTCTTCCCCATCAATGTTCAGAAGAAACTTTCCAAAGTACATGCCAAATTCATGATTAGTTGTTCTTTTGATTAGATTATTTTTATTGAGAAATTTCATTTCCATAACATTGACATGGAGTGTGCAGTACTAAGAAATCCTTACCCAGTTTCAGCTGTTACTGTGACAGAACATTCATTCCCCTTAACAGACCCAGACCCTCCTGCACCTTAAGAATTCACCTTTCTTGAACAAAGATAATCAAAAGTGTATACTGTATTTTACCTGTACTTAATCTGGGGGATTAGCAGTATTTTATTTAAGATCACTAATATTTTCTACAATGGATGGTTTCTGTTACTATAAATGCACTTTCCAGGACTGCACCATCTGTTGTTTCCTCTGAAGATTGTCTTGTTTATCAGAGGCTAAACAAGAATTTATAGATTCATCTCTTTATTTCATACTGTCACCTCACTCATTGCTTTAGGGCTCATCCACCGCTTTCTGCACAATATTTTGGTTCTCATAATAAAGCCTTTCTATTTCAGCAACAGCAAAACAAGATAAGTAAATTCCTACATTTTTACTTAGGTAATAAATGAAAATATTTCCATCTTCCACCTCTGTTTCCATTAGTCATCCTGGACTAATTGACTCCTATGATCCCACACAAGCAAAACTGAAAACACAGGCAAAATATTTACTTAGTTTGAAGTTACATCTAAATGAATATTTGGCTTTTTTTTACTACAAAGCAATCTCTTTCTGGTTCCTGAGTTAATAGCTAATAAAATTTTTTCTACTTTGATTTCCTTCACAAAGTCCAACTCTGTTTTTATCAGAAAGCTCACTTTGGCTATTCTCTAGTGACAGGAATCAGGAAGACATTCTCACTGCTCAGTTAGTGACTAGCCAGTTTTGGTGCTGGACTGATTCACAGAGTAAGATTATGTTTTGAAAACCGTCCTCCAGGCTGCCCTCAACACAAAATGGTCAGTAAGAATTTTATTTTTTTTTTGTTAGAGGGAGATCCCCCGACAATGTCCCAGAAAGTAAAAGAACTGGGCTCCATTACACACCATGACCCCATAGCTTCCTTGCCTTCCATACCTTCCAATCCTTTCCCCTTCACATGCACTCCTGCATTCCTAATGCAGAGCTAACCAAGCTGCCTCCTAAATACCTCAATATTTAAAAATCAAATAGTGAGAGTAACCAGAGCACTTATAAATATCACAATCAACCTCTCCAAGCAACTCTGAGCACAAAACTAGCCATTTATTCTATTTTGTCTATGGTAAAGCAAAGGAGAAAGGTGACAGTGTCAAAGTCCACAACTGCACTTTTTTCCTCTTGCTTCACAGCCAGCTGGCACCTTAACAGCCTTTAATTGGCAAATTTTAGCAATCCAGGTTAATTAACTGTTCTTTGTTATACACTTCTCTGTAGAATAGCTCAGAGAACTCTGATTAGTCAAACATGCTATTCCTTAGCAAAGGCAATGCTGAATGTCTAAATGTCTTGATCATTTCTCAACTCTACTTTAATCTGTTAGTTCAGCAAATTTTTCAGCAACTCCCCAGAGCATTTAGCCTTTCCCAAGTATTAAGTAACATTATCTGCTCCTAGTCTGAAGGATGCATAGAAATACACTCTATGTTTTTGATACCTCTGACACTTCATTTTTAAATTTATTCTAAAAAATACAGAGAAAGTATTTCTGCCTCAAGAAGCCCCTGAGCTGCAAAGAGCTAGAGAGGGCTCAAAGAAGAAAAAAGGAAAGGAGAATGGAGATTATTGTCATGTGTGTTTATCCTGCTCTTACTCCTCCCTGTGCACCTGCCCATAGTTATTCACCACAGAAGGTCACTCTGATCCAGCAGCTGCTGATCTCTGCTCTTGCAAAAATGGGAGACCAATCCATTCAGCATTCCAAGGAGTAAAAGCCAGCAGGTAAATACCTGGAGGAAAATGCAGGGAGCATGGTAACATGTGGTGATATTTCTAATACATTCCTCCAGAGTGCAGGAATTCACTGCTTTACAATATCCTGAGACAGAGGTTGTAGCTATACCTTTGTACAAAAGGATATAAGATGAACTTGTCTGACTGCTTTTTGAGTGATTCATACCTGGTGAATGCTCTTCCAGCATTTCCATCTAGGACTACAGAGTCACCAAAAGCACTTCAGCATTGCTGCTGGACTAAAGAAAAAGGCTTTTTATCCAGCACTGCTCAAACTGTGAGTGAACTTGTGCACAGAAGAATAGAAGACACTGAGGGTGGACAGGAACGGACTTGTCACATTGTTTCACAGACATTCCTAGACAAAGAGTGCAATGGATCTAATTTGCCTGGATTTAAGGGAAGTAATCTCACACCTCCCCTTCATTAGTGAAAACAATCTGCAGGCAATACTAGAACAGCTGTCTCACTGGGAAAACTTAGCAGATACTTACTTTTAATAGAAAATTCCTGAAACAAGAAATTAGGGAGATTTATGTTAGACCAATTTTAGGAATTATCCTACTATGATTGCTAGCAATCTTCCCTCCAAAAAAGGTGATTTAGTTCCATTCAGTTTATAAGATGCATCATGGCAAATGAACTGCAATTGCCAGACATCACAGAGGAACAGTGAGGTGAACTGAACAAGACAAACTTAAGAGTACTACCATGTGAAGGACAGCACATTTAGGGACTACTAAACAAACAAAACCCAATAAAACACCCCCAAGGACTCATCAGCTGAAAGAAAAGGTGTGTGAAAGACTCAGGGATTTCTGCAACACAATCATGGAGAAAGTTCACATGATTCTTGGTCTATCAGATTTGGTATTTTACTTCAGAACCAGAGAAACATTAACACTGCTGAACAAGGCATTGATAAAACCACACTTACAGCTCTCTTATCAACTGTTCTGAGAAATATGAGATTAAACTGAAAAGAAAGCAACTTAAGGGGAAAAAAAACAAAAGAGCTATTAACCTGAATAAACAAAAGAGAAAGCCTGCCCTTACAAAAGAAATGTGAAAATTGGCTTGCTTAATATTAACCTGCCAAAAGGTAAATTACAAGGAGAAAGATGATGTTAAATATGTTTGTGCAAGTCAGAGGAGGATAAACTTAATTAAAGATAATAGCCACACAGGTCTAACATGGTCTCAGGGAATTTAGAAAGGAAGCTAGAGAAAGAGCAATGAATCTCTGGGACAGTCTTCCAACAGAGCAGTGGCAGAAGGGATTTACATGTTTTTAGGCAGAGCACAGTAAATTCAGAGAAAATATCACATGGGATGTTTGGAATGGTTTTAGAGTTAGATCACAGACTCTGATATAAAACACATTCTAGTGTACTAATGAGCTTGCATTTGGATTTTTTCATCTCAAAGTACTACCACTGGTCACAGCTGGAGATGGAAATTTAGGTAGGATTTACTGGCACTCCTAAGGACAATCAAACCCCTCAAGGTCTCTAGTCAGCAGCTAGTTCTCACACTCCAGGTGCCACATCTAGTGAGTCAACAGGAGTAGTAAGCAGTAGTAAGAGAATGGGATCACTGGAAGGTTTCATGGTCTTCTAGAATTGATTATGGTCCCGACTGATCTGACATTTTCACCTAACAATATCTTTGTTTCGCCCAATTTCTTCCTATGAAAAACTGTAGTTTCGAGGCATTAATTCTGTTGTACCAAAGGGCTAAACTTCATGTTAGTATTTTGGAGTGCTAGAACTAGAAAAAGAAGAAAAAAAAGGAGAAATATAGATGAAATCCAGAAAAAAACCTCTGCAAATCCCAGTTCTGTCACTAGTTTCTCTAAAATTGTGGGGAATCATTTCCAAGATATAGAGCATCACTGGCTGTCCCTCCCTAGGCACAACCACAGAGGGTGAGCCTGGCAAGTGCATAACTGCACAATACTGGGCAGCCCTACATCAGGCAATTACTCATGAAAACAGATCTTGGAGAAAATGGCTCCTTCCTCCACAGTTCCACCACTGCTGAGATGGCAGACCCTGTGCCTTCCTCTAAGCAGCTGAGAACAGAGTCCTAGCTGAGTCTCCAACCCTCAAGGCAGCAGTCACCTTTTGTGATGTTGACTTCACGGATGCTGTAGCCCTCGCGCAGCCTGACCGAAACAATGCTCACAAGGTCAGCGTGCACCTCCTTCTCCGTGTGCTTCTTCCTCCGCATCGCCAGCGCAGGGTTGCTGCTTGCAGACACCAGGTGCTCATTGAACAGCCTGTGCTGGGACACTGCAAATGCCAAACATGGGTTTGTGAGGGAGCAGCTCCCCTGAGCCCCATCCTGTAGCAACAGGCCTCCCCGAGAGCTTCATGAAAGCTGCTGGGAACACCCGCTTGCCTGAGGAACAGTACATCCTTCAGGCACCACTTACACCCACTCCTGATTCTGCAATACAGCAAACAGGTTCATTAGTGTGGCCAAGAGGCCTGAGAAAGAGACAGGGTGGGGTGGCAGGCACTGCTTCCTCTCGGACAGCTCTTGTGATCAGGCTCACATTGGAATTCCACATTCAGCCTAGACAGGCAGAAACTGCACATCTGTTTCAACAGTCACACAGCAAGATTTGGGGCTTTTCAGATTTCTCTGGAAAACTCTGAGTTCCCAGGTGCTTTTTAAAAGGTATCAGGATGTGGAGCTTAAACCACTAACAGCTGATCTTTTTAAGATTCAACATTTCCAAGTCCCAAGCCAGCTCTCTTCAAATTTGCCAGTTTATGTGGCTTCTGCTGCCAAGTTACAGAAAGAGCAGATGGCACCAGCATATCACTGGGACATGAAAGGGTGTTTCCATGTCTTACTGAACTAAACTAATCTCTCCTGGAACACACTCTATCACTAACAGTCACAAAATAAAAGCAACCAGAGAGGCACTTGGGATAGTTCTCAGGGGTCTAGTTTTTCAATCCAAACTGCCGTCTGCAAGCCCTGTTAGAACAAGCTCTCCAGAACATCCTCACCTGCAAGCCAGCCAGTGTGCACGGAAGGGCAGGCAAGAGCTTCTGATCCCTCACCAAGGCCCAACACAGTGGGCCTAACTGCAGATTGCTGAGCCAGGGGAATGGTGGAAAATGGGACATTTGTTTTCCCTTGGTCCACCCAATTCCTGGAACCAGGAAGGGATTTACAGGTGAGACTGTGTGACCGATTGTGCCCACAGCCTACAGAAGGCATGACAAGGGAGAGTATCAGCATAACCAAGCCTGGGGAGCCTCCCCAAAGAGAGGGGCTCTAAGACATCCATCTACTGCAGCAAGAACATGCACATTCCTCACCACAGTAATATTCTGGATTCAGGGACTCCCCAGTACGCAGAAAGGAGTACAGTAGAAATGCCTTGTGATACACATTCAGATCCAGGCTCAGGGGATCCAGCTCAGGGCACGTAGAGAGGTAAGCACCAAAAGTGGCCATGGCAATGAATTTCATCAGTTCCACATTGGGAACGTGGCCAAAGCTGCAATCATAGGAGTAGACACCGCCCACCTATGGGATGGATAAAGGAGACACCTGAGAGAGAACAGCAGTGCTGAGAACAAAGCAGATGGACTCAAACAGACAGAGAAGGCCCCCACTTCTCCTCTGGAGGTAAATGCCACCACCACCAGTCCACTTGCCTTCCTCTGGTATGCACACTGCCAGGTTCCAGCAGACATACCTGCACAAAGGAGCAGGCCACAGTGCCACTGCGCAGCTGGTTGAGTAAAGTCTCACACACAGCCACGTCGGGGACACTGGTCACACCATCCGTAATTATTATAATACCTGTAAACAAGGCAACATCTTAGTGCATCTTCCATCTCAAACAGCTATCATTCTCCCAGTAAATCCACTAGACATAAAGTTTAGGCAGGGTAAAAGTAGAAGGAAAATCCTGAGGCTTGTTTAGAGCTTCCAAAGCATTACAGACCTGGAAAACATCCTGTTTAGGTACAGCACAGCACAGAGAAAGGGCACAGCTCTTCACACCCCAGGTTGCCTGGAGCAACAGTCACAGCTGCACTGCCTCACAAACTCCCCAACACTGATACACAGCACTTGGCACAGTGTGGTCCTCCCCATTCCCACCACTACAATTTAACCCAGAATGCAGAGTAAATGTCTCTGTTGAAATTCATCCTTAACAGAAAGTTCCATGCACACACCAGCCCTTATAAAATTAACCTCAGCCTATGGCAGAAGGAACACAACCCTTTGCAAACAACCAGGCAAACCTTAACCCTGAGGACGCAGCCAACCTGCGCTGGAGTTGGAGGGCAGCAGCTGCAGGGCCAGGATCCCTTGCCGGACCATGCTGACCAGACCAACGTCAGCAGTGACCACAGACACACTGGGCTTCCTCCCAGATGACTCCTGCATGTCACCAGGGCTCTCTTGGCTTAGGGGGGATAAATCCACCTGGAAAAGTTAAGAAAAAACCAACACAAGGTCCCATGGGGCACACTTCAGCTTAGCTCTAGTTCTCGCTCTTCCAAACACCTTCAGTCTAGCAGTCCCATGGTACTCTGGACCACGGCGGCAGAGTCCATTTGCAGCTTTAACTTCCAGATGATGTTAAAATCCTGGTCACTTGAGCCCCCTAGAACAGATGGGCAAGGCTGCTTGAAGGTAGAGGGACAGCATGCTCATAGCTTTATATTAAGCTGATTTCTCATAGAAGGGGAAATACGAGACACTTCACAGTCAGTAAAAATCCTCTGTGGAGCAAAGTATTTCCCAGTTAAACAGATGATGAATATCTCTTTCTCCCCCTGTAACTTAGTAGAAGCTGCAGCTATTCAGCATCTACTCAATCTACTATATTCAGCCCAGAAACACTGGAGAGGCAGAGGCAACTATGTCTCACTTGTGAAGCTCTGCAGCAGAGGGGGCAAGGAGCCTCAAAGACAAAGTCTAGTGCCTATGTATTTAACTCAAATGGCCCTCGTTATGCAGTGTTGATATAAACAAATGCAGGTAGGCTTCTGCATCTTCTATGAAAAATATCCTCTAGGCAAAGCCTGAAATTTGTATAATTACAACAGTGAGAAACCTACTGTATTCATAGTCCCTTAATCCCCACAAGGCTCTGGCAGTTCAACCCTGTAATGAAATACTGCTTCATTTTTACTGCTAATGCAGAGAATGGCTGAGACGCCCCCGCTCTACAAAGCTACAGATGATTTGAGCTAGGAAAGTAAAACTAGAACTAACTAAACTTTTGCTATGCAGAAATGGGAGCAGTCTGTGCCCATGAGCAAAAAATACTGACTGTCCATCACTTTAATTTGCCAGATGCCTTAAATTCAGACTTGTTAACAATGATACAGCTAGCACAACTTCAAAAGTGAAAAAAGTTTCAGTCTCTGCCCTTCCCCTGGGGCCTCCCACCTCCACCCCACAGCCTGTGGCAGGACTCACCAGTCCCTCTGGCCTGCAAAAGCGTCTCTCTCCTCTATTTGCATGGAAGAAGTTACAGGGTAGTTTACCGTGAGAGAAATATTGCATCAAGCAGGAATGCATACAAAGCACTGCAAAAACACCATCTGGACTCACCAGTCGAGGTATTTACTTCCAGCAATCTACTTTCTGTTTCAGGACTGGCAGTTTTAGCATTGAAACATATAAATTTCAGCTAGAATGTGAGATTCCAAGCACTTCAGATATGCAACTGCAATACATCACCAGTAGCCTCCCAGTCATCTGATTTTGGGACATTTTTTTTCCTCCCTTTTGCCAAAACTCTAATAACTAATGCTAACTAAAGACTAAATAACTTCAGCCAGACCAGCAATCACTTTGACTACAAGATCAAAAAGCAGCATAGCCAGCAGGTCAAGGGAGGTGATCTGTAAATGTCCCTTCCAACCCAGACCATACTAGGATTCTATCATTAATTTACCGATACAAATATCCATGGCTGTTAAGCAGCATCTGTTACAGATTTCAAGTACTTGAAAAAACTACCTGTTTATTCAGCTTTACGGCCAGTTTTCATAAGTAACAAGGAAGTATTTTCATTCAAGAAATGTAACAAGGGCTAAGGGCATATTCACAGCTATTTATAGATTAATTAAATGGACATAATCACCTCTCCCACCATCTTCTTTGGAGAGAAAGCACATCCTACCATTTCTCCCAAGATACAGTCAAGCGATCTTACTGCACATTAGCTTTGGGGGAGGTAACCATCCTCATCAGTCCTTCTAAACACTTAGTTGTTCTGCATCCTCAGCGTTCATGTCTCGTTACTGGATCCCACAACATCATCTCACCAACCCCTTAGTTGCTCCTTCTGCAGACCTATGCTACTTTTCCTCTTGCCACCCCACTTCAGAGGGGCCTCAGAGTGCAGCTCTACAGGAAGCCAAGAGAGCCTAACTACCTTTGACCTCCTTACCTGTGGTTTGGGTTCATACTGTTGCTGTAGCATCTCTGCCACTTTGTTTTCAAAGGCACAGAGCTGTGTGTAAACTTGGTGCAGAAAGGCCTCCCGCTTTGTCTCATCCAGCTGACAGCCCTGGAAGAGTACCTGGCCCAAGGACACACGTGTCAGTCATCAAGTTAAGATTTTATAGCACCAGCCCCCAAGGTGGTACACAGGAACACAGTTTTGCACAGTGAAGGTGAAACATGTCCCTGACAAAGCACAGATACAGCACAGGCCTCTTCTCTCTGTTCCTGCTCAAAAGCAACTGCCTGTGAGCAGCGGTACCTCATGGCATCTGCTGTCCATCCCACAGCAGCTTACGTGACACTTTGGGAAATCTCCTTGGGCAAGAAACTTCTACTTCATCTGACTTTCTCCAGGATAAGCAGTTATTAGGAGAAAGTGATGTGGGATCATTGCTAGAAACCATCAACTGTAGTCTGATGCTCCTAAGGAAGGCCTGTTTGTTCTAATCTACCTTACCTATAGACTGATCAAATTATTTTGCAAGGGAAACAGCAAGTTGAAATAAAGAAACGCTTAGAGTGGACATTACAAAAGAGGCTGAGTGATGTGACAGAGTAAGCCTGCCACCACAGAAACTCCCCAGGGTGACAGGGGACATGACACCAGTGTTTACAGATGTAACCCTGGTACAGGCAATCCCTGTCCACAACCAGACACAAAGAAGATACCACATGCAGGCAAAGACCTCAGCAGACTGGTGGGGTGCTGCATGTTATCCACATTCCCTCAGTCTCACATGGACTAGACCTCATAGTGACACAGGAGAAATAAATGATTACCACAGAGAGTCTTTCCTGCATGAGTGATACACACATACACCTTTTCTTCCATAAAAGGAATATAATTATCCAATTGTACCCAGAGATCACAGTTCACAGCCTCACATACAAAGTGGGAATTTAGAGAGGTCCCAAGAAGAAAAATGTAGCAACTTCAGAGCACTCAATACAGTGTAAATAGGGGAGATACTGAGGCACAGAAGGATGGTCTGCAGGACTGCTGGACAAGATGACATATAAAACATCAACAGCAAATGGAGAAATTCCTGCTACACTTACTCCAGTAGCACCTCAGAACAGACCAAAGTGGTGGCCACACTCCTCAGGTACAACACAAACCCTGGCAGAAGGCTTAGGCAGGGAGGGCTGGGGAAAGGAAGGGAGGGAACAAACATAGACTAACAGGCTCTTCCTGTTACCACACACACTTCCCCTGGTATTAGCAAAGGGATGAAATACATAAACACAATAGTAATGTGAAAATACTATAAGGTAGAAGAGATCAAGGATGAACTTCAAAAACAACATTGGCCCCATAAACCAGACTCGAATTTTTTAAACAGACTTGCCCTGACACAAGTGAAATCTCACTGATACACCTCAATACAGGGGGTGGCTGCTCCCTCCAGCAAGAAGCAGCATATTCAAACCAGTGCAAAAAGAACAAGGTTTGTAGGAAGAGGCAATTATCCTTGAATTAACCACTGCTACAGAGCTGGAATAGACAAACAAGCTTTTGGTCATACAAGCTCTTCTTGAATGCTTCCAGCTAATTAAAACAGGCAAAAAGAATTAATCAACAGAAATTAAAAACAAAAACAATCCCCAAACAACAAAAGAAGAAGAACGACAAGAAGCACACATTCAACATGAGGAAAATATTCCCTGTGGCCCAATTCTAAGATCATGCCCGAGGACAGCATTCTCCAGAGAAACCTCTGCTTCCTGCCCAGGAAAGAGAAGTTGCTCACATGCACTTCTGCATCATGCCAAGCTACCTGTTTTAGTGAGACAAGCCTGCAGCATCACAGATAGCAGAGCCCAGCTGCCACCTGTCCCCCTTCCCTTGGACTCACAGAACACCTGTGCAGCACAGCGAGCTGCTCACACTGTGCCCAGGAAGAGCCTGAACTTTACCTGGTGGGACTGCAGGCCAATGATGGAGGAATACACCTGGATGGTGACAAAGATTTCTGGCTGGTAGATAATGTCTGAACCAGGGATACGAAAGGGTCTTAACAATCCCACCAAGCATCGGGAAAGGGCATGAAACACTTCATCAAAAATTATCTCCCCCGTTGAGTCATCCTACAGAAACAGAGAAAGGGAACAGCTTTTTCATCTTCTAGGACTTTTAATCTCATTGTTGGTTGTTCCACTGCTCATGGCCAACAGCGAACATCCTTCTGCAATGGCAGCTAGATTAAAGTGACAACTCCTGTAAACAGAAGTCACACATTAAGTATCCAGTGGAGAAATAGAATTTGCCATTAAGTTCCCAGCCAGGGGCACAGCATGGCTCCCTCCTGGAAAAAGCAAGACTTCTGCAAAAGCTCAGATTGACACCGAGAGCAATAAACCTTTACTCAGCAAATAGAAATGGGTTTGTTTTAATGCAGAACACCCCAAGGAGAGGCAGTTTCTGCTCTTACCACAATCCCTGTGGAAGGGCTTAGATCAAGCTCAATCACAAATCGGTACTGACGGGCCAGGAAGGTGACCCGTGTAGAGGGGACAAGGAGGTAGGGCCTGGGCTGGACCGGGTCGTCTGGCTGCCACCCATTAGGCAGGATGCTGAGAACATCAAGCTCATTTTCTGATTTTACCTGCCAGAACAAGCAAGTGAGAGAACATGAGAGAACATCAAGAAACACCAAAGGAAGAATCAAAGAAAGGGATGGGGCTCAGACGCTCTGCAGGGTGCAGGTGCTGCTGAGTGGTGCAGCAGGGGTGACCCCATGCAGGCCTGGGCACCAACTCACCAGCTCGGGCTCGGGCACGGCCCGGATGACCTGGTGCAGGCGACTGAGGACCCAGGCGAGCCGCACGTTGCGGGAGATGCGATAGTCCTTCTTCATCAGGAGGAATACGTGCCCTGCCTCCTCCACCTGCGGCGGGAGCACAGCGGCCCAGGTCACTCCCGGAGCAGCCCCGGACAGTGCCCGCGCCGCCCCTCACCCCGGGCTGCTCCGGGCCCGCGCTGCCGGCCCCACTGCTCCCCATGGCGGCCGTGTCCCCCGCGCCCGCCTCTGGCCCCGGCTCGGCCCGGCCCGGCCCGGCTCGGCCCCGCTCGGCTCCCCCGGCCCCCCCCCCCCCGCCCCGGGCCCCCCCCCCCCCCGGGCCGCTCGGCCGCCGCCATGTCCGCGCAGCCCCGCCCCGGAAGTGCCGCTCTCCCGGGATAACGGGGCGGGGCCATCGCCGCCATCGCTGCTATCGCCGCCATGCAGGTGAGGGCCGGGGACAGCGGGGCCGGGCGGCTCCGTGGGGCCGAGCCCAGCCGGGGCGGGCGGCCGAGCGCGTCCTCGAGCAGCCGGTGCGGTGCTCTGCTCTGCTCTGCTCTGCTCTGCTGTGCCGCAGCCCCTGGCTGCTGCATGGCTGTGGGGTGAGCGTGAGTGCCCCGGTCCCGCTTGGATGAAATGTCATTAATGGGAGAAGAACCTAACTATTTTATTAAGTGCTGTGAACTTGTAGCATCCGTATTGTCCCAAGAGCATTAATGACAGGTTAATAGGCTGTAAAGATGTACCTCCTTTGGTTTGTTTGGAAGCGCAGCCGGCTGGCCTCATACAGATCTCCTGTTTGTCTTGCTGGAAAAGAAAGTGAAAATGAATTGTCCCGCTATTCCTCGTTTATAGGATTTGTTACATTGTCTCTCCTTGTTTTAGCCACTTACTCATACCAGTCTTTTTACTAGGGTATTTTTTGTTGGTGTTTTTTTTTTTTAGTTATGAATATTCTTCATCATCCTCGTTGCTTTTATTAGTACATAGTCCTACTCTATCCCTTCTCAGTTGGGAGGACAAGAGTGACATGTAATATTGGAGATGGAAAGGAGGCATTAATTTATGTGGTGACATAATGATGCTTAGTTTCTGTTGCTTGCCTAATAACTCCTGTGATCACTTTTACTTCCTTGACTGCCTTTCCATCATTGGGCAGATGTTTTCATGGGTTACCCTCAGATAATCATGAGATCTTGTTGTTGAGTTACAATGTTATCAGCTCTGATAATGTCATTGTGTACAGAAAGTCATGGATCTTTTCCCCCCTTTGTTTTGCCGGTCAGGATTATTTTTCCCCCCTTTGTTTCACCACCTGCACTGCTGTACCTTTACCCACTCTGAATTTGACCTTTACCTTTCAGTTGCTCAGTATCAGGAGGTCTTTCAGAACCCCTACCATAAGCCCTGTCTTTACTGCCTTGGGCCAATTTTAACATTATTAACAAGTTCCTCAAAGTATCCTCTTGGAGTGGCACAGCATTCCTTGGAATCACTGATCAGTCTTATTGTATGCTTATTGCACTGCTTGCATCTGCTTCCAGCTCCTGATGGCTTTGGGAAGAGCCATGGGAAGGAGGGTTGGAGTGCACTGCTGCCGTGAGAGTGCTCCTTGTGCAATGGGCTTTCATTCATCCTCTTGAGGGCCTCTTGGATAAGCACAGGCAGGGGGCCAGGGGAGTTGCCATGGGTGCATATGCCTGGCACCCCTGCAGTAAAACACTGGCTACCAGCCCAGCTTGTAACACAGACAGTAGTTAACCTCCTTGCACAAACACAGTGCACACAAACTGTTACGGGCACATTTCTTAATTGGACAGGAACTGACTAGTCCTGTCACAAGATGAAGGAGAGTGCTTTTATCTCTAGGTGGAACAGCAGCAGCAGTCTGTTCCATGAATCCACTCTGTGGACTGGGGATCAAATTTTAATAAGGTTGATTCAGCTGTTTATTCTGAGGTGGTTAAAGTGAAATTAAGTCCCGTCAGTGATTACCAACTTGTCAGAGTACAAATAAAATAGAATAATGTTGTGTTTTCATGAACATGGAAGGTGCCTGATAATGTCTCCATGAAGCTTACACTGGGCCAGTGTATTTGAATAGAGCAACAACAAACCCAATAGCGAGCATGCCAACAGCCTGAGTCACTCTATCTGCTTTCCCAATCGGTATTCCCTTTCTATTATTTGATAGTTTTGTCCCACCCTCTTCATGCTTATTATATTATTATTGTACAGTCCTCAGTTTACACGAGAAGTTCCCTAGGCCTGGGACTTTAATTATATTTTGTGTAATACTTTAGTATGAGTAAGAGTAGATAGCAGTTTAGAGGGTTTTTGCAAGAGTCAAGGATATGCCTTGATGTCTTTGGCAACACATCCCCAGTCCTGACACTTTGTCTGTCACCATCCTCCCTCACCCAGAAGAGGATGTCAGTGGGGAAGATTTCTTAAACCATGTAATCCCAGCAAAAGGCAGGAGGTGAGATGTGTGTGTGTGGGTACAGCCCCAGTCTGTGGGGCATAAGGCCAGTGGGAGCTGCCAGTTTCCTTGGCAGCTGAAAGTGGGCAGAAAGAAAGTAAAGAATGAGGTGAAGGGCACAAACGATCCTGGCAGTCATTTTGCAAAGACTAATTCGGATGAAGACATCACAGCACCCACAGCTGCTGTCAGAAAAGGCTGAGGGAATGCTCATCTTTGATCTGGGTTAGCTTAAGTGGCTTACAAAGGTGGTGTGAGCTAACTTTGATGACTTTGCCTGATGGGGTAAAAAGCAGATATAAGTGATGATGTCTTCATTACACTCATCTAGATCTTTAACAGGGCAGCTGGCCAAGTGTTTGTCTCAGACACAAATTTCTTGCCTGAGTAGTCTGACCCAAGGGAAAGGGGTCAGTGTGAAATAATAGGAATTTTATCTCCAATGCCTCTGCTTCCTCTGAAAAAGAGGTTGTCTGTAGGACTGGCTGGGTCATGGATGCATGGGTGTGGATTCACAACGTCTTTGTCCTCCTCCCTTGTCTGTCTTGTCTTTTTTTAGAGAGAGGAGAAGCAGCTGGAGCTGACCCTGGAGGCACTCATCAGTCAGGTGGCTGACCTGAAGAACTCCTTGGTCAGTTTTATCTACAAGCTGGAGAACGAGTATGACCGACTCACATGGTAAGGTGTCTCACTGTTGATCACTGCCAGAACTCTCAGACTTGGCTCAAAGGATTAATTAAAAAAACATTATGTTCTTGTCAATAGGTTTAAATTTTCTTTTTACATTTGTGCTGGAGGAACCACTACACATCTTCCACAAGAAAACCAGCTGAAATCCATTGGCTTCATGCTGTAGAGTAATAAGAGTCATGCAAACACCTTTTAATCCAGACATTTTATGGGAACTAGACTTGCATCTGCAGTGAGTAGAAGTTCTCAGATGAAAGACCTTAGAGATCCACACATACTATAAAGTGAGGAATGGTTCTTTCTGTGTTTCCTGACATTTTCTGGCTTTTTATGGCTCTGATATAAGCTGAGCTTTTGTGTTTTGCTGGTTCTGCTTTACTACATGGTTTGGGAGCCTTGCAAGATGGCATTCTCTTCCTGGAGAATATGGAGCATAAAGATGTTGGTAGCTGCAGCTTAATAAACTATATGGTATCTTAGTGTCTGCCCTTCACAAACAAGTTAACATTTATAGTTAATGTTGCAAAAAGCAGGAGAGCTGATGAATCCCGCACAGAAACCAAACTGAAGAGGACCTCCTTGAAAAGATTATCAGTTATTTAGCTTCATTGTTTCTTAGTCTGGATAGCCAGGCTATAAATATTTTCTCTCCTGGCTGTACTAGGATGAAATTTTTTCTTAGACCTTGCTCCAGAGTTTCACTGGGAGAGGTAATGACAAGGAAAGAAGTGCTTCTGTGTGTGTTACTGAAATCCCAAACAACTGTCACTTTCAGTGGTACTGCTTGTAATGTCCCTGAGATATTTGCTGCATTTGAGCCACTTCCAGTAAGGACTGGGGTTTGTCCACACCTGCATATTCAGCCCTAGGTTTTACTGCTTACTGTATGGAGTAGACTGATTTGAGGATTAACAGTGTTGTTTCCTCACTCCTCAGTCATTTGAGTGAAGAGAAAAAAGCCCTATGTGGCATCCCCTTTCATCTTCCATCTTTATTTGCTTTTCCAGGCCTTCAGTTCTGGACAGCTTTGCATTGCTCTCAGGACAGCTGAACACTTTGAATAAAGTGCTAAAGCATGAGAAGACCCCGCTACTGCGAAACCAGGTGATCATCCCCCTAGTGCTGTCTCCAGACCGCGATGAGGAGATCATGGTAAGACATGTCCCTTGAGTATCAGAGAGTGCTTGAGTGCCTGATATTCAGCTGGGCGTTCCTCAGTTCTGGGCGTCAAGGAAGAAAGGGCAACAAGTACTGCTGTCTGAGGGCTGCTTTGCTGTGGGGTTGTCACCTGCAAACACTTGCACTGGATACACTTTACAGAAGGTGTTCCTGTTAATAAATATGTTGCTGTTACTAAACAGGCACAGTGCAAATTCCTAAGCAAGTTGTTGAAACTTCCTAGTGGTCCCCAGATCGAGGTTTCCCCTGTAGCTTTGTTCAGCACCATGGCCTGTGCCCTGGTCTGGAGCTGCCTGAGTGCTGGGCTGGAGGAAGAGGCTCTGAGTGAGGCCTGTCCCACTGTTGCAGCGGCAGACAGAGGGGCGTGTCCCGGTGTTCAGCCATGAAGTGGTGCCCGACCATCTTCGAACTAAGCCCGACCCTGAAGTGGAGGAGCAGGAGAAGCAGCTGATCACAGATGCAGCTCGAATTAGCCCTGATGCAGCGCAGGTAGGTAAAGAAGAGTTTGATTCTTCTGCCTTTTATCCCTAGAGCACAAGTTGGCCTTTAACTGCTTCCTCTACCCTTCCATTTGACAGTTTTCTTTTTCTTCTGTGTCCTTTCCTGTCTGAGATTTCTCCAGCTGACCCTAGCTGAGGTTTGCTTTCCTCCACAGTTTCACAAGGGTATCCAGCTCTCTGGCTGTTCTCAGGAGGTGCCATCCAACCAGTCAGAGGAGAAGGCTATCACATTCCCACAGTGCCCTTCTGCATGCCTTAGCACTGGGCACTCTACGCTCAGCTACCAAAACACTTACATTTGGTTACACAGATCCTGGGAAGGGAAAGCTTGTTCATTTATCTTGCTGATTTGTGCAGAGTTGGAGGTATCCTGGCAGTTTCTGACAGTTTTCATTTTGCAGAAACAGATCCAAAGTCTGAACAAAATGTGCTCAAATTTGCTGGAGAAAATCAGTAAAGAGGAGCGTGAATCTGAAAGTGGAGGTATGTCCCTGAGGTGGGAGTGGAGTACAGGGTTTAAGCAGCAGACTTAAGAGAGAAAAGGCAAAATAGGTATATTGGAGAGCCTGAAGCATGGGAAATACAATTGAGCAGCATAAATGAAAACATTCTAGAAGATGTAAGATTGGCTGTGCTGGAGCCCCCTAATTTGAGAAGGAAGCCTGTGGGTGCAGTGTGTCTTCCTTGTGTGACCTATGCATGGTGGGAAGGTCACTCCAGCCCTTTGACATATCCCCCTTTGAGGAGGTGATAAGTATCTGCTAAGAAAACTTCCCAATCAACTTTAATTAATAAAAAAAAGCTGTGAAAATGCAGCAGCAGTGAATGAGAAACTCTTTAGCTATATTCTGAAGGAGTCTGCATGTTTGGCAGGCTCTTGTGTGATCCTGTCTAGGTAATGGGTGCTTCAGGCTCATGGCCAGCCTTTTCTGTTTGTGATGTTCACTGTTCCCAGGAGTGCCACACACTACTCATAAAGGCAGTGGCAGTGTTTTTACTGTCATCTTTGACACATGACCAGAGCACAGGTTCTATTTAGTAGCTGGGATTAACAGTATAATTGGGCACATATGTGGTAAAAAAAACATACAGACAACATGTTGCTTATGAGCCTCCAAAAGGGGGTGTTGCTCTTTTTTGTCTAAGTCACAGTGCTTGTTACCTGCCATGGGGTTCAACAAACAAGCCTTTAGTGGGAGCTTCTTATGGGCATGGAGGGGTTAGCTCACTCTATCCTCCTTCCATGAGCAGATTACGCCCTGCTCTCAGTGAAAAAGCTCTTGGATCACCAGTGTTCATTGATTTTGCAGCTTCTTTGACCTTGCTGAGACTCTTGTAGGACAGCCTGTAAGAAACTCATCTCTATTGTATGCACTAAAGTAGCTGAAAAGTAAATTCAGGACCAGCTATGCTACTTTTTAGACCTGATTGCCAAGTCTAAAAATAACTTCCAAAATAACTTATTTTTTACAGGTTTGCGACAGAACAAGCAGACCTTCAACCCTGCAGATACCAATGCACTGGTAGCAGCTGTGGCCTTTGGGAAAGGGCTGTCAAACCGGAGACCCCCAGGCTCTGGGGCATCTGTCCAGTCGGGCCAGGCAGGAGCTGGTGCTATCATTGCAGGTGCTTCAGGCATGCAGCAGGTCCCAATGACAGGTGCACCAGCTCAGCAGCAGCCAATGCTGGCGGGAGTGCAGATGGCACCAGCAGGACAGCCAGGTAAAGTTCCATATCTGAGATCACCTGAAATCCAGGGACCAAGAAAGACAAATGCAGATGTAGAGATTCTTCCTCAGTTACCTTTTGGATGTAACTAAGGATGAGGTTCCTTTCTGGCCTTAATAACATGAGTCAGGTTATAATAGAGGAGTAATACCTGTTTCAAATTGGCTCAGAGGGTGAGGTGGATCCCAGCCAACCAGCTTCAGCTTCTTAACTCCCACTGCAATACTGTTTTAATAATAGACTTAGTGAACATAGGAATCAGTATAGAGGGAGATCACAGTTTTCAGGGATCTGTACTGGGGGTTTTCCTGTGAAATTTAAGTTGTGTATCGGTAATAAAGTGGAAAAGTTTGATGATAATGAGTTATTTACGGTAAGGAAAAAAAAGTTTTCTGTAAAATGTTAGGATTTCCTGTACAAAGTGACTTTGTTTAATAGCAGTATATGACATTTGCATTGAATATAAAGTGAAATACATAGGCATAGAGATTTGACTGTACACATCCAGCACCTGGACCCTAATCTACTTACTTGTATTTGTGAAATACATCTATGATAGAAGAGTTCTGTAAAGACAATAATTTGGTATTCAGTTGAGGCAGAAATACAAACCAAATACTAGGAATTTCTAGAGAAGAAACAGAAGAACAGAGGATATCTTCAGGCCATTCTGTAAATCCATTGGGCACCCCCACACCTGCAATAGTATGGGCAGTTCTGATATCTTCCCTGCTAGAGGGCATAGCTTTGGGATAGGGAGAAGAAACTGGAAGCCTATAAAATCTCATTATATACAGCAGGCAAATAAGGAATGATAGTTCATTGTCTCCCATGATACAGAAGGATTGGTGAAAGTGCACCAATCAAAACGTGGGCTTGTAGGTTTGGAACAAAAGGGAGATGCTTTTCTGAATACTAAATAATTACACTGTAGAGCACATTGTCTTGTGTGTGATAGGCAGATAATGTTTATATGAGATGGAAAAATAAGTAAGTACACAGACTCCTGGATGAAAAATCAGTCAACATCTAGTCCTGAGGATACCAGCTCTGATTCCATGACACTGAGCAACAATATGTTAGAAGCAGAATAGGTATTCTGCAGGGATATCACTGCAGGCTTGCCCTGTTGTTATTCCTCCATAAAAGTCCTCTGTTGTCAGGAACGGGTTTGACCTGGGGGACCTGCAGGCTAACCCTGTACTGTCAGAATGTTTATGTTCATTGTGATTTAGGATATCCGATATCCTAATTGGTGTTTTCTTGCCTGTATATAATGACTGTTGTTTACCTGTGTACTTGAGCAACAACATTGATCCTAAGTTAAGTATGTATTTATGTAAGAGTTAGAAAGTCATTTCCACTAATTTGGTAACAAAGAAGATCTCCTGTGATTCCTGGCTGAATACTCAGAGACAGTGTATCCAGGGTGGGGAGACAGTCACTTCTGTAGGCCAAGCAGAGTGCGCTGGTAAGGAAAGCACTTGTCCAGCCTGGGTGATGGAGAAAGTACCTCTTGGTAAGAGCAGCCACAGTGGGTTTTGGCAAAGGTCAGTCTCACTGTTCTGCTTTTGATAGCTGAGGCTGAAGGAATACAAGAACCAAGTATGTCTTGGGAACAATTGTTTTCTAGGGATTTTAAGCCAGAGTTTGGTTTGATACCATTGGATACAGTAGCCATTAATTTCTGCAGTTCCTGTTTGAATTATAGTTTTGACTTCTACAACACTTCAGGCAGTATGTCCCACAGCTTTATCACATTTTGCTGAAAATCTTCTATGTTTAAATATTTTGCTTGATAATTTAATTGCATTTTTCTTTTTTTACCCATGTTGGGTAAAATGAGAAATGGTGAATAATCATTCCTCAATTACCTTATCCGTACTACTTTTCATGTTTTGGAAATATGTCATGTCTCCTTCCTTTGTCTGTTTTCAGGTGTTTTTCCCTTAGCTAAGTCCTATTCTCTTTAATATGACTTTGTGTGAAAATTATAACTTGGACCATCCTTATCACTCTTACATGCACTTTTTCTGGTTGTTCTCAAGACTGGGAACACCACAACCACTCACAGTGTCTCAGATGTAGGTGAACCATACAGTTCTGTTCCCTGTTGCTTTTGGGGTGATATCTAACAGTATTTGTCTCCTGATTGTTAGTGATATCTATCAGTTATCTGTCTACTCATTGCTGGCAATGACTATGGATATGTTTGAGAAAGTTTAATAATCTTTATTGTTTTAGCCTTTTGCTTATCCAATCTTTTCTTGTCCTGCTGTACTATAATTTTAACTTTCAGAAGTTATCCCTTTTTTTCCGCTTCAGATTGAAGACACTGCAGGAGTGTTTTTTTAATATCCCTTTGTGCTGCTCTTTAATCATGGGGTTTTTTTCAGATCATCTTAATTTTGTCTAGCACTCTACACTTACTGTAAGCTGCTAGTAAGATGTCTTTTAACACACTCCCATGTGAGATTGGTATCAGCAGAGTAGTAATGCCCAAGAGGTGGATGTGGTTACAGGAAATTAAGAAATCTGAGAGAGGCTTAGTAATTTAAATATACACCCTGACTATAAATAATAAATAATGCTGCAGGGAAGGGGATCCAGATTCTCTGAAATGGAAGTGGACACAGTCTGGGTTCTTCTCAGTGTGTTGCTGCCAGCGACTTCTATGAGACTAAGTCCGACACTCCTGTAGGAGCCTCCTGACAAAGAGAAAGGCTTGCTGAGGATGGAAAAATAGTAGAATTGGAGTGGATAGCAGGGGGACACAAGAATTGTCAAGGAGATTTATCAGCAGAGAAAGATGCCAATTTGTAGAAATGATTGATCATGTAGCTCAGAAGCTGGAAGAGGCTGTAGCAAATGAGCCTGGAGTGGAGCTGGAAAAGCCCACACAAGGTCATTGTGAGTCTTTCATGCTCCTGAGCAAATATCCTCTCATATTGCTGATTTTGCACTGCTTTTTCTTTTTTCTCTCTCCAGGAAAAATGCCGAGTGGCATAAAAACAAATATAAAATCTGCCTCAATGCATCCATATCAGAGATGAGCTGAGATGAACCAGACCCGTGGAACAGCAACATTTGTTACTGCTGCAGGCACCCCACCTGGATTCCTTCCAGGACTTCCAAGTCCCTTCACATATCCACACAATTTATCTGGGAACACAGGGTTTATAAGCCCTTCCCTGGATTTTATTTAGTGCTGGGTGGCCTGTGTGGAGCTGCTGCTGGCCATGTCTCCTGGACACAAGTACTCTATTCAGCCAGAGCAGAGGACTTTGCTTCCAGTATTGATGCCATCTTCTCCAGATCTGGCCTGGAGGAAAACTACCCTTTCCTGACACAGAACCTGAAGAGCTGCACAGAGCTCCTTGTTTCTGCTTGTTCACTTGGCATGTTCTTTCTTTACTCCATCTTGTTTAATAAAGACCTTGTTATGCTCACTGTGACACACTAGTGTCCATCTCTTGGGTCATAAGGACTGTCCCTCTTGATAAGGCTGCAAAGCAGCTCCAATCTAAACCACATGGAAAATGTTGGAGGCCAAGTGCTGGAGCTGCAGGTTTGTGTGTAAAGGAGTGTAGTAGAGCGAGTCAGCAGGGTGCAAACATCTAGTGCATTAAAAAACAATTATGGTTATACCCCAGAAAGCAAAATACTGGGAAGGACTATTTCAAGGCCCACAGCAAGAAGGCAGCACTTGAGGAACAGAAGCACAGAGCTTTTGTATTCTGATGCTGCAGCAAATCTCAGCTGCAGCATCTGATTTCACTTCCATGCTTCTCTGCTTCTGTTTTCTATAAAGTTTCTTAGCTGCTTCAGAACTAATATATCACTTTGGAAAGTTATTGTAGTGTGCCCAGGACTGTAACACTTCTGGATGGGCCAGGTTGTGAAGTCTGGCTCGTTTCTCTTAGGAACTGGGCCCTGTGAAGCCATCCCTGTTCTACTTTCTGCCCTTGAGCTGTAACATATAATCTGCCTAATGACAGATTCCTGTGAGACAAAAGGGTGGGGGCATATCCCCATGGATCCTCTCAGTACATACCACACTATCCTAAAGGACCAATGTCCTGCCTCTGGTTGCCCTTGCATGGACTTCCTTTTGACTTGTATTGAAAGCCAGCAGTGTTTTACTCAATAGCATTTGTCAGCAATCTTTGGGTGAGGAAATCTCCACTCAGCAGATACAGCTTGCAGCTGCTCCTGCACTGCTTGCCTCTGAGCTAATCAGATCCAACTTATTTGTGGAGGCTGTGAGCTGTTCTCCCAAAACAAAACCATCCACAAAGCTGTGAGTAGGGCAGCTATTGACCCATTTTATCCTGCTGGCCCTTGAAAAGCACTGAGCTGGGAAGTGGAAAGTTGAGCTGGAAGCACAAACAGCTTATACAATAGCAAAGCTGCTCCACTAGCGATGAGTCCAGTGACGTGTCTGCAGTGGCACCATCCCAGCCAGACTGGTGGAATTGCTTTTTGCTTCTAATGAATGTGGAGGTCCTGGTTCTCTGGGATGCCGCTGACTGCAGCAGAGAACTGGTGTGAAGGCAGTGGAGGCATGTTACTGGTTCCAGTGTGAGTGGTTCCTGCAAAAACAAGCCAGGGAGTCGGAGCCTGCAGGGATATTCCTGTGATGCGCTGAGAACCACGGGAATGGCTGTTCCCTGCTCTGACTCATGTCCTTGCTTTGGTTGGAAAGGAAGGCAGAATACTGTATGTGTCAGATCCTTGGCACTCGCCATTCATGGAGCCTCAGCTCTAGGACGCTGCTTCCTTCGCCCCCCAGAGTGGCTTCCTTACAAAGCTAAAATGCCTCAGTGCCGGAGCTCAGGGCCAGCAGCTGGCCGGAGTGATTCGGGGCAGCCTGGGACACAAGCAGGGCATGGCTGCCTGCTACCCACGCTAACCTGAGTAAAACGCCTCCAATGGGGCAGGCCAGACCTTTCACACACTTGGACGGGAGGAAGGGAAACACAGGCAGGGATTTTTTCCGTAGATTATAAAGCACGGAGGCTGGCCAGGCTCGCCAGCGTAACTTCCTGCATGACGCAGGCTGCCGCGAATTAGTTCTTGTGTAAATTAGAGCACTGTTGTTAGGAAAACAGTTGCTTTTAAACTGATGTATCCCTGCTACAGTGGCTGGTGAGTTGTTCTAGAAACTATTTTCCTTGTTGCACCTTAAATTGAAGCTGCATTTTTTTAATGCCCTTCAAGTCAGTGGATCTTCTCAGGAAGGAACTAAGGCACTGAGCTGTTAGTACCAAAGGAGTCAGATACTATGATCAAGCTTTCCTGATCCTTTTTTATGACAGACTGAACTGATGAAAGTCCCTTTTGCTTTAAGGCATATTTTCCATTTCTTGACTCACATCCAAATCTCCTTATGCATCTGTGTCCTTTGGGACACTGGACCAGAGTACACTATGCTAATTGTGGGAATGGGAATTTCAGATTTAGAGCGACTTCAACCTCTTATCCGGTAGCTGCCAGTGCTTGAAAGTTTAAACAGGCAACAGGAACAAGCTTTTTACCCATAAAGTCACTGTGGAATTCATGGTCCACTGCTTGTCACTGTGGTCTGCAAGTCCAACAGGGATTCACTATTCCCAGTGCACTGTGTCAGAATAGAAGTATTTTGTAAAAATAAAGTATTCTGCCCTGCTGGGTCAGGGCAAAGGCTCAGGCTGTGTCCTGCTGTGGCAGGGGCCAACCAGGTGATTGAGAAGCACATTCTTCCTCTGAACATGGGATGTGCTGCCATTCTGAACCCTCGTGGTTTTTTCGCTCTGCCTTATCCAATTGCTTTTGAACTCGTCTCTTCCAAACAGGATAATCTTGGCAGGGGGGAGGCTCAGCCCTGGCATGGCAGGTGCTGCTGGGCTGTCTGGGCTCCAGTTCAGGTGCAGGATAAAGTGATAGAGAAGGGCACTGGTTTGTTCTGGCCCCCCAAGCCTCCTCTCACCTACCTGCCAAGCTCTGGTGCAGACTATGGGATCCTTTGCTGCCCTGGGGATGCCAAGGGCTCCCAGGACAGCAGGGTGTACCTATAATGACTTCATTTTTTTTCCAGGTAACCAGCTTTACACTATTTAGCACTCCCTGCTGCAAATACATGCTCTGTACCAGCTCCACAGGGAGCAGCTCCTCTCCTGCCTCACGTTTGGCCAGGCCCACGAGCCTGTTCCTTGATCGCACACGCTCCTGTACCAGCTCTCTGGTACTTAAGAACATACAGTGCCAAAAAATATATCATGTTCGTCTGACAGGCTTATTGTCTGTAATCCTTGTTGATTGGTATTTATATTTCTCTGCTTTAAGTCTTTATCAATATCATCACATATTTTTTGGTCATTATTTTGCATGCGATGTCTGTCAAATAGACACACCTGTTTACAAGGCCATCCTGTTTACTTTTTTAATTTGTTGGCATAACATCAACTTGTTTGTCTGGAGCTTCTCCAGGTTTCCTTGTGTTACTGGATCTCAGCATTAATAGCTTGGATTTTTAAAAGTGGGTGTTATTTTTTTAGATGCAGGATACCCAGACTGTTGAGTTTTCAACATTTGCCTTATGCAACTGTTGTTTAACATCCTCCTGAGTTACTGTTAGAGTAGAAAGTGTTTCACTCTCATGACAGGAATCCTTCATCTGGCTTCCTCCCAAATGCAGGAAAGAGAGATATTTATTGCCTTTCCTTCCTGCCCAGCTACCCACAGGCCCACTGCTCCTGGTCTGTATCATGCATGCAGCCATGCTGGTGCCTGTAGCCTGTCCTGCTGCTGCCCTGGGCCACATCATCTCTGGGAGTCATGAAGCTCAGAGTGGTACCACCACTTCCCTGCATCTCTCTGCATCCAGTGATCAGCATGACAAACACCTGCTGCTTGTTTGTTCCCTTGTCCCGTCCCCAAGCAGTGGTGTGCACACAGATCTTTGTTTAAACGAGCAAAACATAACACTTTTGTTTGTTTTTTTAAGCTACAGATCTTTTAAGTGAGTGTTGTTAAACCTTTTTGGTGGAAGTGAAGTGTGAGGGAAGAAGTGGCTGAAAAGATAGGGGGACAGAGGAGTTAGGGGAACCTCTTCATTCTCCACACTGCATACCACAGGTAAGGCAGGGTTCAGGTGTGAACTGTGGGGTTGGTTTCCATCCTCCTGCTGGGATAGGATCTTTCTACCAGAAATATCTGGGACCAAAGAAGAAGTCTTGTGGTGGTTGGGTTGAGAAAGGTGGAGCACGTTTTTATGCTAAGAAGGAAAATAATGGGGTGAGCGCTGCCAAAGGGTGGTCAGCCAAGTTTTTCATCTGCACTGTTTCCAAAGCAGCTTAACCTGCAGCTCACAGATGAGAGACAAACACATGGAAAGAGCAGAAAAACATGCATCTTAACAGAGCTCTGAAAAGCTCAGAGACTGCTTAGAAGTCAAAGGCACCAATAAAGGGCAAGTGGTGGAAACAGCTCCCCAGTCTGAGTCTGTGCTTTCCCCCAGGCTCCCTGCATGAGCTTGGTGGCCCCAGGAAAGGCAGAGCCTGTCTATGTGACAGCTGCTGCCTACAAATGAATACATAGGTGTTTTCAAAAAATCCCATGGATCTCCTTCTTCCACCCAAATGCAATGAATCTTCAAATATCTTAGACATAAAATGTTACCACTTTGTACCTCACAAAGATGTTGTGGTGGTAAAAGCTCAAGCTCAGGAAATGGGATGTTTGGATGTATTTGTAATACATGCCATAAAAATAGTTCAAGCTGGTGTGATTCCACAGTTTATTTATTGTCCCTATGATACTGCAGCCCTCTGGCTGGATCCAGGAACACTGCCTTGGTGGAAACCTGAACTTAGAAATTAATGAAAACTTTCTGCAGTTTCCTTAGGGGTAACCCTGTACATGAAAGTAATGCAAAGCATGCTGTCTAGCTCTTCTGAAGGAGGAGCCTTTGTCCCTTTTTTTTTTTTTTTTTTTGGTGTGTTTTTTAAAGAAAGGAAATTACTGCATGTGTATTTCTGACTGAGATGCACATTTTCCAAAGTCAGGGGTTCAAGAGCTGTAGTTCCTGCAGCAGCTATCTTATCACTGCTGCTCAGATTCTGTCACTGATTTACCTGCTTGTTGTAAGGCTTCTCCCTTTGCTACCATCATGTCCAAGCAGTTTTTGCACTGAAGTAGCAGTGGGTGCTAAGTCCTGCCTGGTATGTCAGTTCCTTTCCTCTGAATAAAGACTGTGCCCACAGGTACTTTTGCATTAATTTTTTTATTTGCTGGTCATACACTGGGGTAAAGGCCATGCTTTGGGGCACTGCTGCCTATGGCTGTTATTTCAAAGTTGAAGCATTTCCCAGGGTGTTCCTCTTTTGTACGCAGACCTCTGCCCTCCATGCCCTTTGCCAGGTGGCTTTGGTGGGACGTGTCTGTCTTCTACTGCCATGTGCCAGTCTTGGGCTCTGCCCACCTTGGCATGCAGCACAGAGGTGTGCTGCTCCCATGGGAATTTGGCTTTGAAATGTGCAGCGGATGTTTTCGTGAAGTTTATTTTTGGTACTGATGCGGTACTGAAGTCGGGGTCCTGCTGTGATATGAGAGAGATGGCTCTTGTCTCCTGCTCTGCTGCAGCAGCGTGGAGGGACTTCAAAGCACTGCCCTAAGAGCTCACAGCAATAGCTAATATAGGAACGGTTTGCCCTAAGAAACATGTTTTGTGAAATTGGGGCTGCAGAACCAATTTTGGCTGTCTTGGGTTTGTATGTTTAGGTTCTCATGGGCATCACAGCAGCAGAAACAGTGTCAATCATCATCATCGTTGTTGTCGTCATCGTGGCACAGCCTCTTTTGCTCCAGTCAGCAGAACAATGCATCAGGTCGCGACTTGACTGCGCATGGGGCTGTGCGGGAGCTCCCACCTGTGCAGCCCCTGCCGCAGAGCGCGGGCTGGGCAGGGAGCCGGGCAGCCCCGGGACCGGAGGAGCACGGCAGCCCCGGGACCGGAGGAGCACGGCAGCCCCGGGACCGGAGGAGCACGGCAGCCCCGGGACCGGAGGAGCACGGCAGCCCCGGGACCGGAGGAGCACGGCAGCCCCGGGACCGGAGGAGCCCGGCAGCCCCGGGGCAGGGGCAGGAGGAGCCGGGCAGTCCCGGGCTGCGGAAGCCCCACTGCAGCTGCCGAGGAAGTAATGACTCACAGAATACTTCTGTGGGTGCATCCATCATTGTTAAATGTTCGTATTCACTCACACGGGGAGTAAAACCAATAGGAAAGTATAGGAGTGTTCCAACCCACATTTTGAGCGTGCAGCTCCCTCTCCCTTTGCTTTTTTTGTGTCCTGTGCTCTCTGGTGTGTCTTGCTAGAGCTCAGTTACAAGATGCTTTTCCCCTCACACACATTTAGGAAGGCCATCAACAACACCTTTTGGAGAGGTGAGTATATACCTGTCACTGGGAGAAGCAGTGCAGCCTCTCACCGCAGGAGATGCCCCACTGCTGCTCTCCCCTTCCCCTGTGCCCCTTGGACCTGCCAGGCAGGTGCAGGAGGCTGTGGCAGACCTGCCACAAGTTTTCTTATCCCTTCATTTCCTTTTTCTCCATACCCACCATGGGTCTCAGGGCATGTACTTGTGCTGCTGACTGTGCCAGTGGACAACCTCAGAAGCAGAGAAGATGCCAGGCAGGCCACAGAGGACAGTATCCCCTGCCAGCCTGCAACCCAGACAGGCAGGCAAAGCCCAGCTCTGGCTGGAGCTAAACACAGCCTCATTTCATGGTAAACAATTCCTCTTTGTGCAGCCTGTTCTCCCAGAACAATCCTTTGCTCTGACAATATCCTTTATATGGCTTAGTCCCTGTGGAGTGACCAGCAGCGTGCTCAGCCTGATGCCTGGCAGCTCACACCCCACTGCCTCACGGCCAAGGTGCAGCACCTGGGACCCCTGCCCTGGGCAGCGTCTGCTAAGGACTCTGTGGCCACTTCAGGTCAGGGCAAAGTCTTCTCAGGAAAGTCCCCAGCACAGCCTGGAGCATTTCGGAGGCTTTTTTCTTCTGCCTTTGCTCACTCCATAGAGCTGCATGGCCCCACTGTTCCACCAGCTGGGAGGACTGCCCTTGGACACAGTTGTGGAGCGGGACATATGGGTGTCAAGTCACCAGATCTGACTGCAATCCCAACTGCCTGAGTGAAGAAGTCACCCAGCTTTGCCAAGCTGCTCTCTCAGGCTCCAGGCAGTCTGGGACAGGTTGCCAGAGATGATCAACTCCTGTGGGCTTTAAATCACAACAATGAAATGAAGTTACTTCATATGGAAAGGGGAGACTCTGGGGATGATCAGGACCATGACTTTCTCATCGCCTGCATTTCTCTCTTCCAGGAGCATATGCCCATGAGAGAGCCTTGAAAGGTCCCTGAGAAGGGGCAGTTTTCAGGTCCCTACAAGAGATGGAGCTCCCAGAGCTCCTGTGCACTGCAGGTGGCCAGTCACTAATACTTGTACAGTAACCGAGGACTCCTGTTGAGCCACATGTGCTGAAACCTTCAGACCTCCTGACCCTTTCCAGCCTCCTGCCAGTCCACTGTGGGCCTTGAGGTGGTCCTGCTATGCCTGCTGCCATGCAGAGACACTGAAGAATGGGCTTCTCCAGGATTTTGGTATCCTTAGACACCTTGCTGTGGCTATGGCTCTGCTTCTTTCCCTCCCACCGCCACATGATTTGATGGATTTCAAACAAGCACCATTATTCCATAGGACTATCCTGTAGGCTACAGGAACAAATAAGAATGCTTTAATAGGTCCAGAGTGGGCTGAGATTTCTGGCACATCTGTGGAGGACCCCGGGGTGTCCTGTATTGCTGGGGTGACGTTGCTAGGCCATGGTGATGCTGACACTCATGCCAGCCCCGGAGAAGCTGCTATGCAGCTGACTAAGAATTCTTATCCCAGCAGGAAACAACAGTCATGTGTGCTGCCCACTCGGGCTGGCAGGCAAAGTCCAGCAATTAAGCACACTGGGGTGAAAGTCTGCTCTCAAAGCTCCAGTGCACCACCACAGTGCCAGCAAGCTTCCAGGTGATGCTTTCACCACCCCTTTCATCTCACAGAATGTCTTTTTGCAGGTGATGTTTTAATGTAAAACTACAGTGTCATGTTACAACTGGGGTTTCAGCAGGGTCATTTCATGCCTGTTGGCTACAGAAGTGTTGTGGGTTGTTTGCTGGTAGCTTGAGGGGCTTAAAAGGATCTTAAATTCCAGGAATGAAAACATTTCTTTTGGCTTAAGGGGAGAGTATCGCCCTGAAAACTCAGATTCTGAGCTTGCTGACATGGTTTTCTAAGGACTTTCCCAGGACAGTAACTGTAAACGTAGATATGTGTACATTCTTTCTGTTACACGTCTTGTGATGGGCATCTCTCATGGCCAGTGCAGTGAGAAAGTGTTATCCTGACCATCCAATCCCTGGCCGTAGTCAAAAGCCTATAAATCCTGGGAGGAAAAATAAACCACTTCTTCTTTTCACCACACCTCGACCTGTGTCTGTGTGATCTATTCATCTTCAGTGGCAACAGGAGAGGGCAACAGTGATGGGGTAATTTGCCTTTAATGCCACTACAATGTAATCAGCACAAATAACATACAAAATTTTGCACAAGGTGAGTCACTTAATCTTGACATTAGCCCTGGAAGGAGGCAACACATCAGCCTGAGCAGCACATGCCCAGGCATGGCCTGCCTGCCCACCTCCATTTATTGAAATTGCAGAGCAACATGATGGCATTTAATGGGCCTTCAGGTGCTGAGTAATGTCATCTCTCACCACTTTTAGTGGCCATGAAAGCTATTTTGATTCTCTCAGTATAGAGAGGTGTTGTAGGAGTATTTCTTGGATGTTTTGTGATTGTGAGCATAATCAACTTACCATTTTTCTCCCATGGAGTCACAGAGAAGGTGTACAGCAACAATTTGTGGTTGATAGTGCTTTAGAGTCCAACCTCAGGGAAAGGCAGAAGGGTAAAACAACATTAGAGAGGCAAATTACATTGTGTATTTATCTGGTCACATGCAAAATCTTTGGTTTTTCAGGATTAAATAGAAAAGGATGTGAGGATCTGTAAATCATCTCACTCTGCAAGTGTAGTAAGATGTGTAAATTTACTATGTGTATCAAATATATTACTGAAAAATTACAGGGCCAGTTGTTCATGTGTTTAATTTCATTGAATTAATTTGAAGTTTTTGTTTTCTTTCAGGTTTTTCAAATTGAAAGATGTTAATGTTTTTGCCAAATAAAACTCTCACCATTCAATTGATTGGTATTTAAAAAAATAAATTCGTAGTTATAAATTAATTGAATAAGAGCATATAAATTTACTATATAAACCAGGCATGATCAAAAAGATATTTTAATTCCACAGAAAACCAGGATTTTTAGAATTTCTAGATTCTCAGAAAACAGAGAAACTTGACACCTGAAAAGACTGAAACCTCCCTTTTCCCACCCAGCTGCACGGTGAGCCTAAGCCAGTCTTCAAGACTGGCACCAGAAAAGGTGCACCACTGCACTAGCATCTCTCATTACACGCATAAAAAATTATCATTACTAATCCCTGAGGTCATAACCTCTCAATGAACTTCATTCCTTTTCCATTGCTTAGTTCTTACAGACCTTCCCATCTGATAGTCTGGTAATTGTCTGCACTGAGGATGGCTTCAGTATTTGTGCCTTCAGCAGGTTGCATTAGCTCACGCCTCCTTTTTGCACTAGGGCAGAGCCATGAGGGGAAAGAGAGGTGTACTTGGCTCTGCAAGGAGCAAGGAGAAAATTGAAGACAAGCCCTGGTGGGGGGAACAGTGCAAAGGAGAAATACAGAGGCTCCCACCCACCTCCATCTGGTTGGACCCCTGTGCTAAGAAGGACCCTCACTAAAGCTCAAGTGAAAATGGTGTGTTGTTCTCCAGGATAAGAAACGG
Organism: Pseudopodoces humilis; assembly: GCF_049639895.1. Lineage (NCBI taxonomy): Eukaryota > Metazoa > Chordata > Aves > Passeriformes > Paridae > Pseudopodoces > Pseudopodoces humilis. Next base: position 20,919,916 of record NC_142209.1, on the reverse strand, counting down.
AGGAAGGAGCCTAAGCTTTCCCAAACTAGAACCTGGTGCAGTCCAGGCTGCTGGGACCAAGCACAGTTGTTTCCTGAATTGCAGGTGAAGAGTTAATGAATTGTAGGGCTTTGCTAGCTGCAGGAATGGCTAGTGAAGGCAGGACTCCCTCCTGCAGGCATGTGACAGGGTCACCTCTGGTCTGGTGGTCCAGACTGTAGTCAGGGTGACAGCAAACAACTTCTCTCTCCCAGATTTCAGGTCAGATGGGCAGGATTCAAGACGGAAGCAGAAGATTACCCATCTATAAAAAATTCTGTCCCAAGACACTTTGGGAAAATCAGGCTGTACACAGCAGGTCACATCACTTGTCTCCCCCACCCCTCTTATTTTTGAGGGATTTTCTTTGCTATGTGTTCTTGTGCTACCCTGCTTCCAAAGAGGCTGGAAGGCAGAAACCCAGACCCACAACATGTAGCAGATTAGTCAAGTCCTTGCTGGAAGCCTGTCCCCAGGGGTTAGGAGGGGACCCTGCATCACCCCCTTGGACAGCACAGCACCAAATCCATGTCCCTGCAGCCAGGGTGCTCCTGCAGAGCAGGGTCCTTGCTCCAGCTGGAGCTCCTGCCCAGGCTGCTGCAGCACTTCGAGTGTTGTGGGAAGGGTAAACACCAGGGAGCCCAGACACCTGCTGAGCATGAGAAGTAAACAAAGGCCAACATGCAGACAAAGGGAACCCATCAAAGCTTGTGAGCATGAAAAGAACAACAAATTGATGGAGCAAAAATAAAATGGTAAAATTTATTCGATATGTTGGAGAATTAAGGAGAGAAGCAGAAGATGCAGTAGAAAGGAAAAACTAATGAGCAAATACCACACAGAAATAATGGTGGAGGTGGCAGACACTACAGGGAAATGGAATCCAGGACCAAGAGAGGACAAATAAATTTCATTCAAAGCAGAAGAAAAGAGAGTGACCTGGAAATTAATTCCAATAGCAGGAAGAGGCTGGGCTGTGAAATTTGGGGCTCATTGTTAGAGCCTGACAAGCCTGCCAGCAAGGGTGGATCCAGAGGAGAGAAGGAATGTTTGGAGAAAGCTGTGAGATGCAGGATGCAAAGTGGAAAAGAATCCAGTACTAGGGAGTGTGAAGGAATCCACTGGACTCTAACTCCATTACAAACTACATAGCAAGGTTTCCACTGATTTGGACTACAAATCAACTAAAACTAGAGTAATGTTGCAAAATAAAAGGAGAACAAAAAAAAAAAAAAAGTAAAGAGTAATAAACAAGGCTGATGCCTATATTTAGCAAGGGAGAAAAAGTGACACAGAATGCTTTGGCTCTGCCAGTCTGGTGTTAGCAGTATCCAGTTAAAGAGTAACACAGCACACAGACTGAAATGGAGGATAAAATAAAGTTTATTATGTCTGCTAACTTGATAGTTAAAAAAAAAAAAAACAACTTTCTATAAAGCTATAAGCCCTGCATGGACTCAAGGGAAGCAGCTCTGAACTTTGGGACCAATTAGGAACTGTGGTATGATACAAGCACAGGAATTTCATGTGAGAAGGAGTGGTCAAGATGAAAGCAAAGACTGAGGGAAGGGAGCATATCAGGACACACAGGTTACTACTGAGGTACTTTGTGGATATTTTTATAAATTAATTTCCTTGAGGACTGGCACAGATATTAGGTGTCATCTGAGGAAATCAGAATGTTGTAGTGCATTAACAATGTAGGGGAAAGTAAAGGAATGCTGTACCACCACAAAAGGGCTAGAAAGTCACTAAAAGAGACACTGACCTGTCTCTGCAAATGCAGCAATGCCTGTATCCAGATGGGGAATTCTCACTAGGTACAACAGCACAAGTTTGCAGCTGCTCCTGGTCGCCCATCTTTAGGAGAGGAAATGTGAACAGTAGTACAGCAAAAAGAACTACCGTGGCATTAGGTACAGGGACAGGCAGACTAGTAAGAAAATGCTGAAAAAACTTGTTCAGTCTTCCCTGTAATGGCTGAGAGGGAGATGATTGCAGTCTACAAATACACTGTAGCTTGAACACCAAGGCAGGACCTGGGTGAGATAAATTACAATGCAAGCACAGGAAACAAATGTTTATTAACCAGCCGTGCATCAAATTAAGCTGGAAATAAGAAGATGGTTCCAAATAATTAGACTAGTAAGTTCTGAAAACGCCTTCGGACCAGACGAGCGCGAATCAAGTCTCGGCCACTTTTTAGGATGCAGATTGGCATGGCTGTGAAGGCGCCACAGGATGGAAACACGCTGGAAACTGCACGCGGTCAGAGTTGGTGTCTCTGGGTTCTGTCCGGTGTCCCCGAAAGCTCGCGGCGCCTGTCGCGGTGTCATGCGGGGGAAAAAAGCCTATGAGCTGCTGGTGTATGAATGTGTACGGGTCTCCCTCATACCGTCACCACCACCCTCGAGCCAGCGCTCCGCACCGCACGCTAACCCTACCCCAACCCGCATCCTTTCCCAGCCATTCCCCTCGCACCGCTCAGCCCCGCAGGCAGAGCCCGCCCGGCTCCCGCCGCAGCCCCGGTCCCTCAGGCCCCGGCGCGGCGGGCGTGGCCACGGAACGGGCGGGACGCGGCGGGCGCTCCGATTGGCCCCGGCTCTCTTGGGGGCGGAGCTCTGCACTTTCTGCCAATCGGCAGCGACGAAGGGGCGGGGCTTCCCGCTTTAATGGCGGGGGGGCTGTGGCGGCGGTAGAACGGGGTGCGGCTGGCGGTGAGTGCGGGTGGTCGTGGGGTGGAGAGTGTGGGGCTTGTTCTCGCTTGCCAGGAGTAGGCTGAGGATGTCTGGTCTGTTCCAGCGGTCCTTTGCGATGTGTGCGAGGGGGGGAGTTTGGGTGGACGTGTCCGAGGTTAGCCGTGGGTCGAGGCTGGTCGATGGGGTGTGCTGAGGGGGATTTGGAAGGTAGTTGCAGAGCAGGAGGGTGCTGGGGAGGCCTTAAAAGGGTTCAGCTGCTTTGGGGGCTTAAGCTTTGCTGCCAGGAATGGCGAGTTTTGCCCCGCGGAAGCCATGTGCCGGCTTGGCACCTGTTAACTAGCCTGCTGGAGGAGGCTTGTGCATTTATATGTCCATGTTCCCGTCACCTGGGATGTTCATGGTCATGGCAGGAGGTGTGTGGTGTCTCCTCACCGCGGGGCTGGAGGGGTGCGTGGGGGAGGCCGTGGCCTGATGGGTGGGGTGGGTGTTGTGATATCGTGACGTGCCCTTGGCGGGTGATCACGCTGGGTGCGGCTGTAGAGGCTGTCACCCCCCGGAAAGGGGAGTACCCGCAGTACAGTGTGGCAAGTCCACCAGTGTGCAAACCTGCCCCTGTCAGACGGAGGGACCCAAGCGGAGTCCGAGTTGAGTTGTTGAAGTTTTTTGTTTTTTTTTTTTTTTCCTCAAAAGCAGCAGGGTCCTGACTGTGTGCGGAGCTGCAGTGGTCCTTGGCTCACAGCCTGGTGCCCCTGCCCCAGCGCACCCCTGGTGCCAGGGAAGGGCGCAATTCCCTTCCCGCAGTCGGCTGCTCTCCTTCGGGTCAGAGCCGGCCTCTCTGTGCGAGGCTGGGATGCTTTCCCGGCCGGCTGAGGCAAAGGACTGTCCCTCCCCGCTGTGTGCCGTGGCACAAACACCGGCCTCCATCTCGGCAGGTCTCTGCCAGAGGCCGCGCTGCGTCCCGGCTGTGACGGGGCTGCCTCTCCACTGCTGGCCGGTGGCCCGAGCCCAGGGTACGCCTGCTTCCCGGCTCAGGGACCGGTGGCTGCGCAGCCTCAGGAACGAGATCGGCATCGCCCTGTTGGCGTTTTGGCGGGACTGTCCCAGTTCCACAGGCAGCGGAGTAGCCCCGCGGGCTCGCTGAAAGGTGGCTGAACCCCCACACATCGCGGCGGCGGCTCGGGGCCTTTCCGGGCCCGCTGCGGCCCTTCCCAGCCGCGCAGGCCCCGCTGGGCCGCGGCCCCGCTTCCGGGCCCGTCCGCGCCACGCCCGAACCGGGCCGCGAATCGCCTGGGCGGGGGGAACCCAGCGCTCTCTCCGGCGGCAGCGGGGCTGGGGCCTCTGCCAGAGGGACTCGCAGGGGTGGCAGCAAGGCTGAGCGGGGCGCTGGCCGGCTCCCGTCGTGGGCACCGGGCTGAAAGCTGCTGGTACGCTGAGCAGCCGAGGGCGGTGGTCTCCTGGGGCTTCTCTGTCGCGGGGTGCGAGCAGCCTCCGGCTGCTGGGGAGCTTTCTTTTACACAGCTCTCGGCATCAATGTAACCATTCACATGGCTCTTCCCTCCTCCTCCGGGCAGGGTGGCAGTACCAGGCCTCCCCGGCTGCTGCGACACAATGTCAGCTTTGAGTGCCGGCTCGTGTAGGTGTTTGGCCTCCCGCTGGCCCTCGCTCTGGAACGCGGTGGCAGGAGGAGGAGGTCGCTGTCACCCCCCTGGTGGCAGCAGTTGCCTGGCCTCGGGCTCGCCTGGCACTGGTGTGGTTGTGCACAGGAGTCTGTGCTTCCTGGACCACTGCAGGCTCGATAACCACTGCCAATACAGGGCTTGGTCTGTGGATTTCTTTACATGGGCCAGTTCCTCTGTTGTAACGAAGTGGAAGCTGGGATAGCTACTTATTTTTTTACGTTGTAACAGACTAAATGAGGCAGTATAAATAAGCATTGCAACAGGAGGCGAAGCTTTGGGGGCGGCTGTCTATGCCTTAGCGCCTGGGCTGCTGCCTGCGGAGAGACTGTCAGGTGCTTTCCCAATGACTGATCATATTGGTTCTGAGATCCTAAAGGCAGGGAGGGCGAAGGGGGATGAATAGTCCTTCCTATTCTCAGTTGGAAGCATGGGATAGCACTGGGTGCTTTACCTGCTACTGCATTTCCTCAGAGGATCTCTTCCTTTCCTGGAGACCAGGATTGCCTGTGCAGCAGTGCATCCATCCTGCTGTGCTGTCCCAAACTGGCCACCTTCTCTTCTACCAGAATGCAGCCAGGGCAGATTCCTAGCTAGATGGAGCTGACCTTCCTACCAGACCTGCTGGGCAGCTTCTTGAGGATAGTTTAGAGTCAAACAGTTGGCTGAGCCCTTGGGGCTTGACTGAGACTGCTGTGCCTTATCTCTTTCCTAGGAAGCCACACTCTAACTCATGTGTGTGAGCTGCTGCTAACAGCCTGTGCCTATGAGAATCAGCAAGATGCCAGCTGTTGCAGCATCTACTTGCTGCATCTTGCTGCAGAGATTAAGCTGTGCCACCCACACAGCCTGGGCCTCTGTGGTCCTGCCTTATGTTGTATTCTGATTTTTCCTTCCTGAAAGTCTGTTGGAGAGGGGGATTATTTGGTCATTCAGGGAAGAGGTATAATATGAGAGAAGGTACTGTTAAAACTGAGACTGGGGAGTAAAAGCTCACTCTGACCTAGAGGTGTCTTGTACCATATGTTAGAGGCAGAAAATAAGGGAGCTTATTGAAGTTGCATAGTATCTTTTCTCTCCTGGTGGAGAAAAGCTTTGCCTCCTGAGGAACCTCTGAAGCTGGTGTCAGAAGCAGGTGCTTGGCTGGGCACTGTCCCTGAATGTAACAGTTGAATGCTTTCTCCTTTCCTGCTGGGGGTTACAGCACAGCGAACACTCAATCTGAGATGCTTACAGGGCACACTGGGAGTGGTGCCTGTGATGGCTCAAGAGATGCTCTGTGTCTCTGTGCTTTTGTGTTGGAGTTCTGCTGGTGTGTGTCCTACCAGATGTCAGATGGTGGGAGTACTTGGGCTGGAAAGTCTGGTTCTTGCCAGTCAAACAGGTGAGGCAGCTTGGGCTCTTATAGGGAGGAGACGGTCCCCAGGAGCCAGGACTCTTCCCTGCAGGAGTTGTGGGACTGCTGTTGCTCAGAGATGACAAGTTGCAGCTGCCACAGCCTATTCCCCACCATCAGACTGTTGTTTGCATTCTGAGCCTTTAGTGGCTTGAAGATGGAGGAGGTGGTAACTGGGTCTGATGTTTCTTGATTTCCTTTAGTGTGTCATAGGGTTAATTCTTCCCGCTGGGATGGATCAGGGTGGTGAGCTGTCAGTGGCAGCAAGTTCTCCAGCTTTGTTGCATGGAGTGCTTTTACTCTGTGGATCAGATCAGCTAGCTTGCTCTCATCATTTAAGATTTGCTCTGTACACACACAGATTTTATAACTCGTGCTGCTTTTACTTAACCCTAAGAGGCTTTCCCTGTCTGTACAGCAGTAGAAGCAAGTGTGCTGACTTTGAGAGGTTAATCTACACTTATGTTGAGATAACCAGGTTTCATACTTCACTTTCTTTGTGCTTGGAAGACTGTGAACCTGGTTGAATGTGGTAGCCATCAAGCCCCAGGCTCATTGGGTTCTAGGTGCATATACTGTGCTAATGGAGCATGGCATCTTCATACTGTCAGAGAACATCCTGCTCTTAAGATTGTGTGACTCCACTGCTTTCTTGGTGTGGAGGGCACGGGACCCAAAGCTGATGTCATGGTAAGTTCCAGGCAGTGGCCCCTTGTTTCATTGAGAAGTGGCTCTGGGTTCACACCTGGGCTTCTTGAATAGTCCAAATAAAGCTGTTGGAGGGAATTTGTGAGTCTTTCCTTTCTGTATCTTGCTTTGTAGGTTTTAATGTCCATTTTATCTTGATGTGCCTGTCTAATTAATGCACAGGCCTGAATGGGGCAGAGCACACTACTCATTACTGTGTCATGATTATAGCTAGGGCTGTGAGAACAGATGTGAAGCCTTGTATTGAGGCATTTGCATAGTGATTAAAACCAGAGATGAATGCTGTGGTACAGCCTGTCCCACCTCCAGACAGGGGTACACTGTTTCTTTGCTAGGTGACTTTAAAAGGCTTGACCTGATTTTGGATATAGGTGTTAGAAGTTGGCCTTGCTCAATGTAGCCCTGCCTGCCCTCCTGTCACCTGCCTAGTTCTGTCCTTCCTGAGTGTGCTCTGTGCCTCTGGGGGGCTGCTGGGTGCCTTCACTTCAGAGAAAGGAAGCTCAGCCATCTTTACCTTCCCCCTTCACCTGGTGCTGTATGAGGGAGTGACACATATCAATATGGTTAGCTCAGAAAGGAAACACCTTATTTTCCACTTTTGTTCATATCTCACATGGTTTCTTTTCTTCCTTCACTTCATTACTCCTTTGTTCCTTGCTATGTCAGATTTTCTGTCTAATGTTGCCTTTTCTGTTATTTTTCTCTGACTGCTCTCATCTCTACTGATATCAGTTCTCTGAATATGCAGCCACCAGCTTTGAATGGGATAAGGAGTAAACTACTCTTAACAGCTTGGGGAGGTGCTGCTCCTGAAAAAAGTATGCTCTGCATATTAAACCTCTTACTGCAAGGTATGTTTTTGTGGGACCTTGAAGTCTGATTATCTGCCTTGATTTTTGTATGAGGTTACCAGTACCCTATTGCAATGAGTGTCCTCCTTTCCCTGAAAGCTTGTGAGGTGCCACACTGACTGTCTGTCGAAGCTTTCCTGCTAATCTGGGAGTCTCCTCTTGCTTTCCCTGCTTCCTGTGATTATGGGAAGGGAAGAGCTTAATCCATTTGTAGGGTGTTATCCAAAGGCCTCAGGGTTCTACAGCCACTGTGTGAGAGAGTGGTAGGGTATTAGCACACACCTGGTGAAGATGAGGAAACCGCTCATCTTCAGGCAGGACACTTCCTGCCACTTGGATCCAGTGTGCCAGGAGCAGCACCCAGCCAGCCTGATTCCCACACCAGTTGCAATGGCAGCTCTTGCAAGAGCTGTTATATATCACTGCTCTGAGAGTTTGCATCCCTTATGTGAACACAGGCCTCCTGTACTGACTTCAGAATGTGCTGATATAGAACATACAGTACCAGGTTGTTAGCCATGACCTTTGACACTCAGCATGAAGTAGGTGAGCCAGAGGAAGCGACCAGTGGATAACCTTCAAATAGGAAAATTTATCTGGTGGTGCTAGCATAAAGTTTCCTTGCAGTCTTTATAGTTATGTTGTGGACTGGGTTCTGGGACTGGTTGTTCTCAAACTGCAGTCAGAGTTTGCCCCGAATCCTCAGATCTGAGGTGCCAGGCTAGCAGAGCTGCTTTACTGCTCTGCCCTAATCTGTTGGTATGGCTTTCCATGCTTAAAACATAGATCCTCTGGTTGTCCTGCCAGTCTTGTCTCCCATGGCTGGTGAGCTGGTGTCAGGCATGTCTTTAGACTGATTTCTTTTGAGAAAGATCATGACTTTAGAAGCATGTGAATAATGCTTTCATAACTTGAGTCTTCAGTGAATGGCTGAAATTATTTGCAGGATTGCAAATGTACTTGAATACAGCTCTCCTGTTGAGTGGCCTCTGCTGTGTGTGTTTCAGCTGGTTAACAGGAGATGCTGTGTGTGAAGTAAGTGTGTTATGCCTCGTTACAAGCCCCTCTCCCTTTCACTGGGCACAGAGCAGCAGACTGAGAGATCCAAATTCACTTTTCTGTGCTTCACTGTACACTTCAGTTTCAAAGTGATTCCACTGTGGAACTGATAAAAAACAGGGGTTTGCGGCTTATGGTGGTTGGGCTCCTTCCCCCTCTTGTCTTACTCTGATTGCCTTGCTGCCTGTGTGTTGTTTGGGGCAGATAAAATTCCATGTTCCTCATCTTGCTGGATTCACTTGTGCATAAGCTGAGGAAAGTTTCTGGAACTGACTGTCAGCTCTTGGTGGTGATGTTTTGCGATGCCAGCCTTGTGTGTACAGTACACACCCCATCCGTGCCTGGCCTGGGGCTGCCAGAGCCTGGCTTGATCAGTTCCACTCTTCTGCAGGGAAATACAGTCCATGAGCATGTGGGGCTGTGTGCAGGCCTTGCTGGACCCCACAGTGACTTTCTGGAGCTCCAGGCAACTGGACAGATGCTATGGTGGGGAGGAAGATACCTCATCCTGAGAGGTGATGTAGCTCAAAGCTGCATTAGGCTGCAAGCCTTGATGTCAGCTTGTAGGTCAGGGATGTTAGTTTCACATCTGGCCAGCTGATTATCTCCTGACCTTTGAGGGCTGCTACTCCCCAGGAAACCCCACAGGGGCCAGGCCTGCTTTAGTGAGTTTGGCAAGGGCCCTGTGCCAGCTCTCCCTGGGGTGGCAGCTCTGTGGCCACCTACCAGATGTTTTTAGTGCTGCCTTTAATTAAAACTAGTGGGGAGATGAGGGTGTCTGTTTATGCACTTATTACAGGACTGATTTCTGACCTGAATGCTGAGGAGTAGGAGTATTCAATGTCTGGGGCAGAGTCTGTTGCTTGCAGATTGTTGTATGGAGAGATGTGCACCCTCCAAGGCTGTTAACAAAACTAACTGGGTTGAGCTCTGGTCTCTGTCAGTGTCATAGTTCTGACACTGCTGTGGTCTGACTGGGGCTGGCCTTGCTGTTGTTGTTGAAGTTGCACTGATTAGCTGTATAGCTTGCTGGAAATATGCAGTGTACACATTGCTTGGTGTAAGCAAGTATTTAATCCTTGATGTTGGGTACTGGAGCAAATTGTGGCCTGATACTCTAGTTTAAAAATAATGGGAACTTTTTGTCTGACATGGGGAAGTGACTCCCTGTTGCTGAGAGATAGGAGATATGTTGCAAGGTTTCTCTGTATCATGCAGGGTGTGTCTGGGCCCCTAGGGTTCCTGCTCATTTGGGATGCCTCGACCTATTTGCTTGATTTCTTTTCAGCTGTTCAAGGCTCAGCTTTGGGTTTCTCATCTCCTCCCAGCTCCTTGCCTAAGAAAGTCAGGATTTAGGAGGAGTCAGAGGAAAGTTAAGTGTCCTCCATGTGCAGAGAGGATGGATCCAACCACTGAGCCATGAGCACCTGCAGTGTGTGATGTGCAGTGGAGTGCAGTAAAGCAGATACCTGTCTGGATGCTGAACTCCTCTCAAAGTGCAGAGGGGTGTTGTGCATAGAGGAGATGACAGAGGAGAGTTCAGGTTCCTGGACAGTTGGTGCTCTGTGCTGGAAAATCCCTGTCTGCAGCAGAAAGGCTGGCATGGAAAAGTCATGGTTTTTAGGCAGGCAGTGCACTTCACATCCCCCTGCCTAGTGAATGTAATTCTTGGGTCTGCCCTGCAACTCCCACTTTGCTGCTCAGCTGTCAACACCCTGAGGCCAGTGGCTGCCCCTTGGGGGACAGAGAAGGGCAAGACATACTTTGGCCACTTTGATGCAGGATGATGTAGCATGCCAGCGTGGATGGATGTCAGGTCATGCAAAGACCTGAAGACCTCAGGAGTTTCCCTGGAGATGTGGTTGCTCTGTTAGCTTTATTTGGCAGGATGTTGTTCTGCCTAGAGAAACTGAGGAAAACTTATAGGTCCTTTCTGTAAGGGCCTTTAGCATAATTCTACTATGTATGTCCTGGTAGAAGTCTTGTTGCTTGCCCAGAGCCTGTGTTCAGGACAAGTCCAATGCCTCCCAACTTCCTGTGGCATGTGTGGCTGTAGGAGTGTTGGAGGTGCCTTACAAAACAGCAATAAGAGAGACTTGTTACTGTTCATGCTGGTGGGGACTTCTGTGCTAGTCCTGGTTTGAAATGGGCTTCTCCCATTACTTGGAATAGTTGTCATGGACCATGAATTGTTTTGAGCTGTGGTCCTAGTTGTCCAGTGGTACTGGAGGCTTTGGCCCAGCATCAGCAAAGTGATCTGTAGTCCTTGAGCTGAAGTGTTTTGCTGCAGTGTGAGATGTAGCTTTGAGCTCGAAGACATCTGATACTCTTCTCATCCTAGCCTGCCCAAAATAGGAAAGTACAGGGCAGGATTTTTGTCTCTGCCTTAGACCTGTAGTGAGGCTGACTCATTCACCTTGATAAGATAAATGCAGACCTTGAATAGTCAGGTACCTCTGCTGGGAACTGACTCTTGAGGGCTCCTCAATCTAGCAAATAAAGGTGTAGCTGGATGTAGTGGTTGAAAGCTGAAACTAGACAGACAAGTTTGGAGCTTGCTCTTAGCCATTAAAGCAACATAAAGCTCAGCAGCTTTCCAGACTTGTACTTGCTGTATTTCCCACAGCTGAGCCTTGAGTGTCTCTTAAGGATGCAATAGTTCCTGCTACACTTTTAGCTGGCCTTTGCTGCATGTGGAGAGTGGATTGTCTTGGCAGTGTTCTTAAATATTAAGGCAGAACTTTAAATATTGCCTGCATCACTGTGATACAAGTGAGTATTACTTGCTATTAAACCCTTTGAAACCTTGGGTTGGGAGGGTGAGCATCTGTTTTGCTGCTGAGGTGCCCCTGATGTGTGAGGGGATGAGACCTAAGTGGGCTTTACCCTATTGCTCCATTTGCCTCCAAGATGGCACTGGGGACCTATCTATGCTTTCTGAAACACAGCAAAACTTCTTGGGCTCTGTTCTTGGACTGCGTGGCTGTGCAGGCTGCTCTGGAGCCTTGCTTGGTGGAATGGGTGTTTTTGGAGGATTGATATGAAGGAGACCTCTTCCTGCCTGTTGCCCTTGCAGAGAGGTGGCACTCCCCAGTCTGGAGGAATGCAGAGGGTATGACTGGGCAGGCACAGAGCCAGCACCACTGCTGCACCAAACTGATTTGCAGGGAATGGTGAGCCAGAATGGTGTGTGCCAGGCCCCCCTGAAGATTACTGACAGCAAAGCCTGCCATGGAGGTGCCTGGTAGCTCTGCAGAGGAAGTGTCTGCTACCATCCTGACTACAACAAAGATGACATTGAGTTCTTCCTCTTGTTGTGAAGCTGAAAGAGCAGTGCTGGTGTTGGCTGGTGGGGGCTTGAGGTGACAGTGGCTGCTGAGTACTTGGGGACCTTACTGTGGGAAGAAGGGTACTCCGGCTTCAGCCTCCTGGCTGCTGGTCTGGAAGAGGCAGTGTGCTTTCTGATGGTGGCAGCAATATACCTCCTGGGGAGACTGGGCTGGGGACTCATTTCCCCAGGACATGTGTGGGCAGTGACTCCTGTGCACCTTCTTGGAGGGAAGGGGTAGGTGGAGTGTCTGGTAGCAGCTGTGGGGAATGCCTCCCTCACAGATGGATGAATCAGGTGAGGCTGGGCCTATGCTCTGCCTCCCTTCCTGCTGCTCTGGTGTCCTGTGGGCTGGGGAGAGCTTGGAGAGCACAGGGGGATGGGTGAGGGTGTTTCAAACATGCCTGCAGCACTAAGAGCCTGGGCCCTTCCTGCTTTTCTGGGGAGCATCTCCCCAGATCCCTTTCTGGTGTGTGTTCATACTGAGGCTGAGCAAGTGTGGGGAGTGCCAGTCCTGCTCCCTGCAGCCTTGTGTTGTATGGCTTTCTCTTGTCTGGAAGGGGAGTGGAAATGCCATTGCCAAGCGAGATGCACCTGGTCTCTGAGGTACTAGGTTATGTGCTAGTAGGTTCTTGTCCAGAGGGTTTTGTGCAAGGATGTGAAACCAGGAACTTTGACACCAGAAACCGATGCTTGTCTCTGAACCTAAGGATTTCCTTCCTTGTGTAATCTGCCTGCCACTGATGGTGTGCTGCTTCTGTGGTGGGAATCAGTTGTCAGGAGCCCAAAGCTGATCATAAAGGCACTGCACTGTGGAGAGTGTGGCCAGCCCTGCATCTCCACACCAGGGTCAGACGGAGCAGTGTGCTGAGTAGGTATGGCTGTCAATGCTGGTGGCTGTGTCATGGTGGTTGTGGATGATAATGCTGGAGCTTGTACAGCAGGAGCAAGATTAAGGGGCTATAGATACAGTGCTGAGGTTGGAAGCTTTCCTAGCTGGCTTGAAATGTTGAGGTCTTGCCTTGGAAGGACTGCTGGCACTTGATGATGTGGTTCCCAGCAGAGCTGGGGAAACAGGGCCAGGCTCTGTGAGAAGTAAGAAGGCCTGTGGCTCAGCTGGAAAGTGGATGCTGGTGCATGATCAGCTGAAAGCAGCACTAGCCAGCCCTGCTGATCTGCAGGGCTATGCTCTGTAGGCTGCTCTCCTGAAAAAATAGCTACTTGATCTCCCCTGCCTCTTTCCACAGAGATACTGCCACCACCATGGAGGGGATTGTGACTATGTATCAGGACTTCATGAAGAAGGCAGGTGAGTGTTTGGCTCTGCCCAGCTATCAGAGGTAGCACTACATGCTTTCCTGCCAGAGGCACTGGGGGGTGGTGGAGATCCAGGTGATGCATCCCTGAGGCATCCCTGGGTCTAACTGCATCCTGTCTTTGCCCCTACACAAATGCAGCTCTGGGGTTTTTGTGCTGCCTGTTATGAGGCTGTCCTGCCTCAGTGCCTGTACAAATCATTTTGGGGCACTTGTGCTCTCCTGGACAGAAGATTTCCAGACTGTCCTGCAGCATGGCTTCAGGCTATACTGTGCTGAGTCTGGCTGACTTCACCAGCCTCTGCTCCAGACTGCTTCCCTACTTGCACTTGTGTCCTAGAACAGGATTGACATGGCCTTGCTTCCATTGTGGCAGTAGCACTGCTGGCAGCAGGCTGGGGTGAGGATGCTAACTGCTCTGCACTGTGGCTCTTTCTGCAGACCCCCGCATTGCTGATTATCCATTGATGCAGTCCCCGTTCCTTGTGATGGGCATCCTTCTGGGATATGTCTACTTTGTCCTATCCTTGGGTCCCCGGCTAATGGCCAACAGGAAGCCTTTAAACCTGAAGAAGTTCATGGTGCTATACAACTTTTTTCTGGTGGGACTCTCCCTTTACATAGTCTATGAGGTGAGTTGTCAGTAGCTTGGTTGGGCATGTATAAAGCAGTGTGTGCAGGCTGTGTGGGTGATGTGGAGCCCTTTTTCTGGCTGTTCTCTGCCCTTCTGCGCAGAGCTTGATGTGCAGTGGGTGATGTGTTAGGTCTCACCCTGATGATGCTCTTGTTGCAGTTCCTGATGGCAGGGTGGCTTACTGGGTACACCTGGCGATGTGACCCTGTCGACTTCTCACAGGACCCCAAGGCCCTCAGGGTGAGTTCTCATCCCTCTCCTGATAAGTGGGGATGGCCTTTAGTGCTTCTGCTTGGACAGCAGGTTCATAGCTCCTGCCTTTCCTGAGGCAGAGGATGTGCAGTCTCTGGGCCTTTGTTTCATGCCAGGGTAACTGTATGGAGCCCTTCAATCAATGGGCATGTTCAGGCTGAGGTGGGTCTCTAATGTTAACCTGTTCTGTTACAGATGGTCAGTGTTGCTTGGCTCTTTGTTTTCTCCAAGTTCATCGAACTGACAGACACGGTGAGTTACTAAGAAGGCCCTGTCACCACTTGCTGGACAGGGAATTGAAGCCCAGTGTATTTGGGGTAGTTGCTTTTGCAGCCCTTCCAGTCTGACCTAGCAGTGCTTCTCTTCTGGCATTACTGCCAGGGAGGCCACTCTGGAATATTAATGCTGAGGCCATTCTTTACCTACTACAGCTCTGGAAGCTGTGGGGGTCACCTAATGGGTCACAATGAGTGGGAGGAAGGGAGGGAAACATCACTGATGATCTCATCACATGATGATGAGATCTGACACTGAATTAATGGCCCAGCCTGCTCTAGCTGCTCCTAGGGCTGCAGGTCCTTGATGCTGCTGGGTTTTCATTACAGGTGATCTTTGTCCTGCGGAAGAAGAATGAACAGGTCACATTCCTGCACCTTTTCCACCACTCTGTTCTGCCATGGAGCTGGTGGTGGGGAGCAAAGTTTGGTCCAGGTAAGATGGCAACTGCCTGGGTGCATGGATTGGGTAGAGTTACCCCAGCATGCTGAGAAGGGGGTTTTGGCCCTGCTGTGCTCTTAGCAGCTCTGTGTAGTGCTGATTGCTGTGGAGTATTGACTTACACTAAGGAAAATCTATCTTAACAGGGGGAATGGGCTCATTCCATGCCATGATCAATTCCATGGTGCATGTTGTCATGTATTTCTACTATGGGCTCTCAGCAGCCGGACCTGCCTTTCAGAAGTACCTGTGGTGGAAGAAGCACATCACAGCCATCCAGCTGGTGAGTCTGTGTGGTGGAGCAGAGCATGTGCCTGTTGTGAAGGGCAGGCCAACCCTTGTAGATTTGAAAGGTACAGCCAACAGCAGTAGTTGTCTCCTCTGTAGCATATTGCTCTGAGCTTTTAGCAGCTGTGCCTCACTGTGGGCCTCTGCTAGCTCTACCAGCCTGCTTGGGGTGTGGGTGCTGTTCAGCTCCTGGGCTGCAGCTATGTTGGGAGGGTGAGAGGCATATGCTGCTTTGAGCCTTGTGCCTGCCTCTTCCAGCTGCCGCTGACTGCCTCACCATAAGGACCTCTTCTTCAGTCTGGGAACGGAGTCTAGGTGTTGCCTTTAAAAATAGGGTCTCTAGTGGGTTCCCTGACCCTGCTTCCATTAATAACTTGTTTTTATTCTGCCTTGCTCTCAGGCACAATTTGTGATTGTCTCCGTCCACATCTCCCAGTATTACTTCATGCCCAACTGCCAGTACCAGTTCCCCATCTTCATTCACCTTATCTGGATTTATGGGACCATCTTCTTCATCCTCTTCTCCAACTTTTGGTACCAGTCCTACACCAAGGGCAAACGGTTGCCCAGGGTGGCTCAACAAGCAGCCCAGCACAACGGTAGCAGCATCCATGAAAATGGCACTGTCACCAATGGCAAGGTCAAAGCCAACTAGAGGGTAAAGTGCTCCCAGAGCCAATGAGAGCCCCGGGGCAGAGGCAGCTGGGACCTGTCCCTCTGCTCCTGGGTGCCACTAGCCAAGTCAAGTGCCTACAGACTGTTGTACCCCTGTGCCCAGTCCTGCTGTCCCCTGTCTGCATGCTCAGCCCCTCTGCTCTGAGCAGTTATGGGCCACTTCCCCTCCTGGGAGGGCTTGTGCTGTTTCTCAGTGTTGCTGAGCAGAGAGGCAGCTGCCTGCATCACAGCTGTGGGGCTGCAGTCCCATTCCAGTGTTTCCAAAGGAACTTTCCCCAAGTGCCTACATCTGGCTCTTCTGCCTAGGGGCCATTTCCTTCTGAGTAGGACCAAAAGAAGAGACTGCTTCCTGTCCTGGTGCCCTCTCCTCTTCCCTGTCTCACAAGAGCTTGTGTGGATGAGCAGATTTGTCCCTGGCTGCTTGTTACTGCCAGCTCATGTGTGAGTGCTCCTGCTCTACGATGCCTTGTGCCACTTTGTTCCCTGCCACAGTGCTGCATGTCCCTTCTGGACCCTTTGTGCCCAGTTTGGGAGTCCTGCCCTGGCATATCTGTGCGCAGGTGTCTGTGGAGAATGTAGGGGCAGTACTTATGGGACTTAAGGGCCCAGACCTGCCCAGTACAGTACACATGCCCTGTGCCTAGTACATAGCAGGGGCTGTGACAGCCTGAAAGGCTTCCCCCACACAATAAGCCCAGGTTGCCTTGCCGTTCTTGTACCTGGGCTGGGTGCTTAGTGTGTACTTAAGCCACACTTACCTGATCCTCTATGGCAGCTGGTGGCTTGCTCCAGGGTGGGGGAGACCAAGCTCAGCCTAGTCTTGGACCACTTCCATTCCTGTAAATTCAAGACTTGAGCAATAAGTGCCCCTAAAATCAGCTCCTGGGCTCTCCTGCTTGGGACCAGCCGTGCTCTGGCCTAGCCTGAGCACAGTAGAGGGCGGTTTTAGTGTGCTTGGCTGTGGTGCAAGAATGAACACCTCTTGCCTCTGTGGATCTGACTGGGCCTGTGTGAAGATGTGTTCTGCCCTTCAGCAGGGCAGTGCAGCAGCTCTCCTGGCCTGGTGCCTGTCACCTGCTCTGGCTGTAACCAAAACATGCTGATAGCCTCTAGGATGAGGTGAAGGAGCCAGGCCCTG
This sequence comes from Pseudopodoces humilis, assembly GCF_049639895.1. Lineage (NCBI taxonomy): Eukaryota > Metazoa > Chordata > Aves > Passeriformes > Paridae > Pseudopodoces > Pseudopodoces humilis. The sequence continues at coordinate 20,903,161 of NC_142209.1, read as the reverse complement.
TCAGATTGGGCTGCTCTTCTATCACAAATAAACAAACAGAAGGAGAAATGGCTCTGTCCTCTTGTTTTCTTGGTTTAATGTAAGCAAAAGCTGTTCCAGGTGCTGGGTCCTGCCCAGGGTGGCTGGAGGCAGGGCTGGGAGAAGCAGCTGGTGTAGCAGGTTTGTGCTGGGGGAAGAGGGTGATAGTTGTGTACTGATGAAGCAGATGGCAGATTGTTTCCAAGTGTTTTGGTAGAGCAGTGCTCAGGGCTGGAGCAAGGCTTCTGTTTATGTGTCAAGGCTTCTGTTGTGAAAGTGACTCCACCCTGTCAAAAAATGGCTGGGGTGGAGTGTGGGTGTGGGCTGGGCCCTGGGCCACCTGCCCAGGAAGAACTGCTGCTTTTCAGAAAGGATGGGGATTTGAGGTATGGCAGAGCAGGGACTAGAGACCTTGGAAACTTGAGTGCTTACTGCATTGGCCGAAGCAAAAAGTGCTGCCATACTGTGACTGCCCCTGCAGCATGAATCTGTGCAGAATGTAGCTCATTCTGTAGTTGGTTGGAGGGAGGTTGATGTTGCTGCCTTGCTTTTGCTGCAGAAGTGCATCTTGGCCTGGCTCTGTTATCTTTCCAACTGTCTCATTCTGGTGTCCCTTCAGTACTGTTGGGGTGCAGGGCTGTCTTCCCCATCATCCCATGACTGGGGCCCTCTTGAGCAGAGGCTAGCCTGGGTGCTGACTCAAGCCTGGGAAGAAGAGTGGGGAGCCGGCTGGGCAGCTTGTGGCTGGGAGGAATGTGTTAGAGCAGGAGCATCCAGATGCTGAGTTTCACTGTAGGTTTGGTTGTGGGGTGGGAGGTCTGTGGTGGATGTCCAGCCAAAGCCCTGGAGCAGAGCTTGATGTGAGAGAGCTCTGCTGATCTGACCTGGGCTGCTGTACACCTCAAGGCCATGCTCTGAAATGTAGGAAAGCATCTTCAAGTGACTGAACTGCTGTGACTAATAGACCTAAACTACTCCTGAACATCACCCTCTCCTATAGTGCTCAATGTCCTTGTGTGCAAGAAGTCATAAAGTGGGATCTGGCTGCTGCACTATGCAGTGCTCTCCCAGTTGCTGATGATTCTCTGGGAGTAAGGACTTGGATGAGAATTTGTTCTGGTCCATGCCAAAGTGGTGTGTAATGTTAGCTCAGTGCTCAGAAGTCATCACTTCAGGAGCTGTAGGTGATGGTCCAGCTGACATGGATCTTTTCCTTTTAAGCCTCCTTCTCCCCTCCAGCTGGCTCTTGGTAAAGACAGGATTGTCTTTGCTTTTTCCCAAAATAGTAACAATGCTTTAAACTACTTAGGCTTGCATTTTAAAATGGGCCGTTCCCTGCATGTGCTCTGTTCTCCCTTCCTCCAATTGTTCCTGTTAGCTGTGCTCTTCTAAGGGCTGGCCATGGCACTTGGTAATTAATATGCTGTCATGCTGTGAACTGAATTCACACCTTATAGGGCTGTGTTTACTGGGCCTGTTGGATCAGTGCCCACTTCCTTCCTCTGCTCTTCCTCACTCCAAGTCTGTAAGGGACCAGTATGGAGCCAAAGACCCTGCAATATCATTACCCTCTAGTAATGCTCAGAGGACTTTCAAGGGCTGTGTAATGTACATCAGCTGGGGGGTGGAGTATGTGGTAAGGAGGAAGAGCTTGTCAGAGAAAGCTGAGCTGCTCTTAGACTGGAGTGAAAAAATTACAGCAGCTTTCAGACATATAAAACCTTCCTTCCAGGTCAGGGAGCAGGGAAGGCCTAATCAGCCTAGAAGGCAAGTCTGTGCTAACTCCCAGCACCAAAGTACAGGGGTGTGGGGTAGGTCTTCTACAACAGCAGCACAGCTCTGGGGAAGCGCCCAGCCTTGCATCTGGGTTTGTGCCTGCTTCCCCATTGGAGGCAGCTGCAGCCTAGGATTTGTGTCTAAAGAGGGAGAGCTCCTTCCTTGGACCTCCTGTGGTCTTTCCCAGGTGGACAAATGGGGATGCACCAGCAGCACTGCTGAGAAGGTGCTGGGCTCAGCGGCTGTTTTTTGAGACTCTGCACCCCATATCAGCTTGGGTGGGGGGGGTTACTCTGCTGGGTGTGGTTACATTCTCACTGGCCTTGGCAGAGCACAAGTTTCCAAATTTTGAAGGTTCCAGCTGGTGTAAAGCTCAGGAGGCACAGCTGGTGCTGGGTACAGTGTGGTACCATGCTGAGGGGAAGGTGAGAATGGTTAATAATCCACCCTCAGCTAATCACTGAGGGCTGATGGGAGACAGGCTTTGCGGAGCTGCTTTGCACAGGCCAGGGTGCTTATCAGCTGTGCAGTGTCCCCAGCAGCCCCTGGCAATGCTGGTGCAGCTGAAGGACAGGCTTGATAGGTCTGTGCAGCCCCACTACCTCAGACACTGTGGCTCCACCATGCAGAGCAGCATGGCTGTTGCTCAGGTCAGGTAAGGGCTCAAATAGGTTGCCTGCAACTTGCTCCAGCACAATTCAGCTTGGAAAAAAAGGCATTGTTGCAGGTACAGGGGAGTCATGCTCTAACAAATGTCAGCTGAGTCCTGGTGCATGCAGCCTCAGCAGGGTACCAGGGCTTCCTGTCAGCAGGAGGGGAAGACAGTTCAGAGTTGTTGGAAGAATATGTGACTGAAGGCTGAGCACAGGGTTGGGGGTGCTTTGCATGGCAGGCAGGCTGGCTGTGGCAGTGTAAACTAACCTTTTGTTTTGGCTTTAGGCCAGTGCCAGCCCCTTTCTGGTCTTCAGGGTGATTACAGCTGCTGCTGTATGTTTCCCCCCCCTCCTTTTTCCAATTGCTATTCTAACTCCCAGCAGTATAAACAGGTAGTGATGGCTGCCTGTAGCTAACAAGACAAAGTGAGTGTTGCCTGCAGAGCCAGAGTAAGGCACCTGTGGTTGTGAGCCAAGACACAACAGAAACCGAGGCCACCATTTGCCCAGAGCCCCAGCCTCAGGGAGTAGTTTGGTCTGGGAACCATAGCATTTTCTTCCATCAGACTCCATTAAGAAAATGTCAAGTTAAGCAATTTATTAACATTTAAAATACTGTACAGTGTGTAAACCAAATATCCCACTCCCCACAACAACCCTCTGCTTTCAGCGGATGCTCTGGTGAATAATACTGCTTTTGGCACTGTTTGCCTTCTCTTTCTCCTTCTTCTTTATGGGGTCCATCTCAAAACAGCGCCAGAGTCGCAGTGTTTCATCAGCAGCTGCCGAGGCCACTGTTGTACCATCAGGGCTCATAGTCAGGTTCAAGATTCTGGCAGTATGACCTGAGGAGGAAGATAAGGGTGCAGTCAAGGCTGAGCTGATCAGCATCTATATATTTACTCCTGTATGCTCCCATGACCCCTGCCAGCTTGCATAGCTGCCCCCACACTGGCTGTGGCAGCATGATTTCAGACCCCAAGCAAACACTTGGAACAATGGTATTTCTTCCACAGCCCATGGGGCATACCTTACTCCCAGCCTCAGGCCCCTAGATACCATCCTGTATCAGTGATGCTGCAAGCTCAAAGCAAGGAGTGCAGCTTCCTTCAACCTCTAACAGCCCCCCCTTGCCCAGGCCATGTCCACCTACCTTGCAGCTCTGCAACCTTGGTCATTGTTGGATACTTCCATAGAACCAGCTGATTCTGTGCAAAGCCATGGCCCGAAATGAACTCCTTGTAGTTTGTTGACCACAGGATGGAACAGACCTGAGAAGAGGCAGGAACACAGGTAAGACAAACTGCTTGTGCTGATGCTTACCCACTCAGAGGTGAGCATTGCCCCCCCTCCTTTCCCATGCCTCTGGGCCTAAGGAGCCAGCAGCTCTGTGTGGGTGTGCTGCCAGAAGGTGTTGTTCATGTCTTACCTGGGAATGGGCATCAACAGTACTGAGGCAGGCACCAGAGCACACATTCCAGATGCGGATATGTCTGTCACTAGTGCCACCTCCAGTGGCTAGAACATTCATCTGCCATGGGCACCATGCCACAGCCTGAAAGAGAAGAGTTCATTTTAAGACATGCAAGAGGCAACCTGCACCCAGCCAGTGCTGCACATCTGCCTTGCACACAGCCATCTGCCCCTGGCAGCCCTGTGCTCACCTTGACAGCACCCTGGTGCTGAGTGAAGGTCTGTACAGGAGCAAAATCTCCACCCCCACCTTGGGTGCATGGCCAGACATTCACCAGATTGTCATTTCCACCACTGGCCAGGTAGCGGCCATCTAGAGACCATTTGAGTCCGCACACCTCCTGTGTGTGGCCAGAAAGGGTAGCCACATGATGCTCAGCCACTCGGACATCGTGGTGGTGGATGTGGCCAGTCCGTGCCCCGCTGCAGAGAGAAGAGAAGGCTTGCAGGGTCAGGCTGACACATTTTCACCCAAATCCATCTTTGTTGTTGCAAGATTGCTGTACCTGTCACTGGGTTTCAACCAGTGTTCCCAGCAACACTGGTCTGTTGGTGTAAGTGAAACACACAAGTTCTTTACAACTTCAGCGCCAAGCGCAATACAGAAGATATTCTCCTCACTCTCCCAACAGCTAAGACTGACTAAGAATCCTAAGCCAGGACAGAAGCTTCTCTCTGCCATCCCTAACCCACACCATGCTTGGACTGAAGGATAGGAATTTGCAACAGCTGGAAACTGCCCTTGACCCACTGCTTTACCTGGAGAGGATGTAGCTGTTCCAGCTGAGGGTTCCCACACGGGCACAATGGCTGGTCATGTTTCGGAGACGTTTCTGCTGCTGAATGTCCCATAGCTAGAGAGGCAAAGTAAAAAATTCTTCAGAGGAAACCCAGTCCTGTTGCTATGCCCTAGGAACCTCACTGCACAGACTCTGGTATTCAGCCTTCTCAGGATGGGAACAAAGAAAATTTCTAGCTCATGACTATAGCACAGAAGGTAATGCCACTTATCAGAAAACCCCCAAACCAAACCCTGCCTTGCATGCTGCACTTGGCTGCATGGGCAGTCCCACCCCACACCAGGGAAGACAAGTCAGGTGCATGGTGTCCTTTCTCTGCCAGCCAAGCTTTTTGTCCCCAGGCCCCACAATTCTGTCAATCCCTAGGAAACACCTCTAGTTTTACTCTTGCACTCACCTGGACCTCAGCACTACTTGTACCAACAGCAAGGTAGTTTCCTTCTTTAATCCATGACACAGAGGAAATGTAAACATCTGGATGCTCCATCTGCAGCAGCTGGATAATCTCCCCAGAAGCATGATTCCACAGATAAACAGAGTTGTCCAGAGCCACTGCCAGGAAGTTCTGGGAGCTCCAGTCTATGAGATTCAGATCTACAATTTGAAAAAGCAATGCAGGTTACACCATGCTTACCTAGGGAGCCCTGCCCTTCACCCATGCTGATGCAGCAGGTGTGTGTGTGCAGTCCTCTGGGTGTCACTATGCCCAGCTGGTGAGGTCAGGTACCCTGCTCCCAGTCATCTACACAGTGCCCTAAGCCACTGTTCCTGTAAGGCTACACAGGGACACTCCAGAAGTGGTCTGTGCTAGCCTGGGTGCACAAAATAATACAAGCTGCCCAGTTACACTGTCCTAGGGTCAGCACTCCGGTGCAGTGTTGTGGATGTCCAAGACTCAACCATGCAGCCCACTTACAGTAGTCATTGCGGATCTCTGGTGCATCCAAGATCCGGTCTGGCATTGATGGAATGTATCTGCTATTCTTCCTGCTGGATCCAGGCGTCATTCTTTGACTGTAGAGCACTTTCAGGTTATTCTGATAGCCTGTGTGCAGAGGAACAGGCTTGTTAACCTGAGTTAGGTTCCTCCCAGCTGAGTGCTGCTCACCCAACTAGGAATCCCCTGGAGTGAAAATAAAGTCCTACAAGATAGATTCACAAGTGTGAATGTGCAGTGTGCTAACATCACTGGCAGTTTGAATTGCTGGACAAGGGCGAGTTACAATTCCATCATTCATGGAAACAAATTTAACAAACACTTGGGGTTTTGTATCCTATTTAGTTACAGTTAAGCTAGAAAGTGCATAGCCGAGAGTTTGATGCTCTTGCAGACCTCAAGAAGGTTTGCAACCTGGAGTATGGGTGAGGAACCAGCAGTCATAGCAATTTTCCTAAATAAATTCTGTAACTAAATAACTGTAACTGTTATGCCCTCCCTCAACCTCAGGAACGCAAAGAGAGGAAACAACACCAGTGCGTATAGCTCTCAGAAACCAGCTGATTTCTCCTGTGACCACACACAGAGCCTCTGTGTTGCTGTTCCTCTGACCAGATCTCCCCTGCTGATTCAGCTCCCACAGACCCTGTATCGTACCTTCTGGAGCATTCTGTAGTTTTCCACTGAGACGGAGGATCTTTGCCTCTTCTACATCAAAACCATTCAGATTCACTGCCCAGGCTTTCTGTTGCTCCTATGGAGACAAATCACCCTCAGTCAAACGCATTTAAAACAACTCCCACACTGCAGTTAAAACAGACACCTAAGTCCCCTTCTTTTAGAATCAGGAGGTGTTCAACTGTGCTGCAAGGGTCAGCCACAGACAGGTAGATTGAAACAGTTTTCCCTAAGACTTTCACACACTGTCCTGCTCAGATTTTCATACAATGGCAAATTCAGTGTCGTTGCCAGTGGGAAAAGCCACAGCCACAAGTGATCAAATGCTTCATAAACAGATTTCAGAACAGTGTAAAACATTCCAGAAGCATTCCCTGTGTAGACATTGTCCTAGAATAGCTACCACCAGCAGTTTCACTTTGCATAGGCTCACAGCTTTGTGTTTTTGTTGCCTGCTATATTTTAAAGCCTCATTAGTCAAAAGCTAAATTTTGCTACCAGAAGCAGCATAGGCTAGAGTGTGTGGCAGTCTCCATAGCTCCAATCTCATCCTAAGCTCCCAAAGCCCAGAATTGCAAGTAGTGATGGCTGGGGCTTGTCAGTCCCACTTGATAGAACCTATAGTTTACTTCTTTGTAAAGGGTCAGGAAGGATGAAGTGTTCGGTAGCTGTTCTTGAAGTAACTGTAACTTAGAAACATGCTCACCTTCTTGGTAGGGGATTCCTCAGCAGGGTCATTCTCTTTGGTGAGGAGGAAATTTGCCATCTCCATCTGCATAGTGCTGCGGCTGGGAATGTAGCGATCCCCCCCAGCCTTTGTGGGAGTGCTTTGAATTTTGGATCCAGATTTGCCTGCATTCACATATGAAAACACTGTCTTACAGCTATTTAACAGCCTGTGTTAGAGCTTTCATGAGAGCAAACCCAGCACTCTTCCACATCACACCCACCAGACAAATTCTAGACAAGCAGGACTCAGATCTGATGCCACCCAGTCACAACTAACTTATATTTTTCCCCCTGCCACCAAACTCTGGTTAGGGACGATCAGGAAACAACTTGGGCCTAGTGCAACAATTCCAGCGTCCATAGATGAGGGGAGGATATAAAAACACTGTTACAGGATGTAAAGCTGTCAGCTGACAGTCCCACCCACACTTGTCCCAACATGCAGTTACGCCGGCAAGGCTCAGTTGGGGATCAGCAGTTCACCAGCCCCAGTGCTCAGAGCTCTGCCCGTCATGCTGGGAAGAAGGTGGGTGATTACCAGGAGCACAGCCCACCTCCTCCTGCCTGACCAGCAAGCCGGTGGAGCAGCGTGGCAGGGAGCCCAGAGCCTCGTGGCTACAGACAAGCAGCCTACGAGAAACTCCCGCACTCAACCTCTGCCGCTGATGGCCGGGACTCACCGGGTGTCTTGGACGGCGTCTTGCTGGAGCTATGGGAGCGATTGGCCGGCTTCATGGGCGACACGCCGACGGGGCTGGGCCCGGGGCCGCTCTCCTTGGCCTTGCGCTGCCATCGCGCAGGCGGAGCGTTCGGGATCGGCGTGTCCAGCTTCAGCAGCCCGTGCAGGTCCGCCTCGAACAGGAACTGCGCCATGGTCCTGCGGGCGGGCGGCGTCAGCCGGGCCCAGCGGCCGGGCTGCAGCCGGCTCCGACGGGCCCCGCCGGCCTCCTCACCACCGGACCTTCCAAGCCCTCCGGCCGCTCCTCCCCACCACCAAACACCCCCCGCTCTCCCCAACCGCTCCTCGAGGCACTTTCCGTCAGCCGACACGCCCGCCCTCCGCTCGTCGGGGCTCCCTTCCCTCAGCCAACATCCCTCCCAGCCGCTCTACGGGGCTGTCTCCGCTAAGGGACATCCACCCTTCCCCTCGCCCCCTTCGCCACAACCTTCCCGCTGGAGACTGCGCCTCAAAGCTGCCTCCCCGACCACCCCAGCCCTGCCTCACTCACCGCCGCCGCGCCGCCGCCGCTCGCCCGCCCCGCCTGCGCCGCAGCATTTTAAACGGCGCGCGGACGGGCCCCGGTTGGCCGCTTCAAACCCAACGGCCGCGAGCTGCCAGGCGACAGCCGCGCGACGCAACGCGATTGGCTGAGCCGTGGGGCGGGGCGGGGCGCTCAGCGCGTGCAGTTTGGGGGCGGGGCATGCAGGGCTGGGCGGAGCTATCCGGGAAGGGGCGGGGCTATCCGGCCCGAGGGGGCGGGGCTATGTGGCCCGAGGGGCCGGGGCGGCGAAGGAGGGACCAGGCGGGTGCTTGTGTGGGGACACGCGTTTATGGCGGGGTGGGGGCGGTCGTGGTTCCTCGCGGCTCCCAGCCACTCATGAGCAGGTAGGACTGGTTGGCGATGTCGGTGCTGGACAGTCGGCCTCCAGCGTGCTCCGGTGGCGGGCCCGCCTCGCGTCGCGGGCCGGGCAGCACCTCCAATAGACAGGGTACGACGGCCTCCTCCGGCGGCTGCTTGTCGAAGGGGCTGTCCTGGGGGGACACGCAGTGGACGTGGTAGGGGCTGCCCTTGGAGCTGCCCCCGGGGTGAGCTGAGCCGCCCTGATCCAGCCCCTCACCTGGCCGTGCTTGCTGCTCTCCTGGAGGAAGTTGCCCAGAGCACGGTGCAGGTCAGGAACAGGTGGCCAGAGTTTCTCCTTCACGTTGCTGGGTAGCGGGGAAGGGGCATCGAAGGTACCCTCAGACTTGGGGTGCCCTGATGCCCCGTGCAAGGTGCCCAGGCTTGGTGCTGGAGGCCCCCGCCCGCCCCCGGCACAGCCCTTTACCTGTAGAGGGAGGGGAAGGTGCACCGCAGCCCCAGGAGCACTGCTGAGAAGAGCAGCAGCACCACCGCAACGCTGGGGATGAGCCAGCCTGCATCGGAGGAGGAGCGCTGGAACTGTAGCCCTTCCCAGACTCACCACCTCTGAGCCCTTCGCAAACCTGTCACCCTCTGCCCGCTGCTCCCCACCCCGTTTCCAGCACTCTCCGTCTCCTGCGGTCAGCCGCCTGGCTGCTCCAGCCTCCAGCCCTGCCCTGTCCCTTACCCGCATCAGCCATGGCATCAACCACAACAGGTTTGGACCAGGCGCTCCAGCTGCCCTGGTACCAAGGCCCGCTGGGCTGCGCCCGCACCTGGGCGTGGTAGCGGGTGCCTGGTCGCAGGTCCAGGACTTCTTTCCTAGCTGCTCGTGGAACCTGCAGGACCTGCGGGGCACAGCCGAGCTGGAGGCCTGGCTGCTCTGGGGTGGCCAAGGCACCAAAGGGCGGGTCCCGGTTTGCCTGACCGCGGAGGTGGGCAGGGCTGCTCGGGGTATCCTGGCCAGGCCCTACCTTCCAGTCATGGCTGTTCTCCGTGGCATAGCGGACCTGGTAGTCCAGCTGCTCTGCCAGCAGCTCCAGGGGCGGCAGCCACTGCAGGCTCAGCCGGCCCTGCGACACCGTCGCCTGCACAAGCTGTGGGGCTTCTGTGAGCACTGTTGGTGTTGGGGACAGGCATGTGTCGCTCCTGTGAAACGGATCATGGGACACTGTGTCCCCTGTGAGCCAGGCAGGGGCTGTGGTGGCACTGGGACTCACCAGCCTGGTGCAGCCAGAAGGGTTCTTTGAAGTAGCTGAGTGTGGGCAGCATGTGGGTCCGTGTGACATTCACCAGGACGGAGATGGCACTGCCAGCCTTGGGCTGGAAGGTGCAGGCATGGGTGCTCTGTGCCCCCCTGCTCACCTCCCCGCACTGTTGCCATGCGTCTTCCCTATGGGAGGAGTGGGGAGCCAGTCAGTCCCACCAAAGCATTCCCACAGCCAGCATTCCTCCTCCTGCACTTGCCCAGGAAGGCTACTGCTGCTTGTAGCTGGAGGTGCAATGTGGCCAGGAGAGGTGGTGAGGAGATATGAGATTGGTGGTGATAGGCAGGACAGAGCAGAGCATCGGCAAGGGGCCCAGTGTGGGATACTGGGACCCAGCAGGACCAGTGGTCCCTGGGATGTGCCTGCCTGAGTGCCGTATGCCTGCCACACCCCTTACCTTGTGCCAGCCCCGCTTGGAGGTGGTCGGTAGAAGAGCTGGTGGGAGCTGTGGGGCTCTGCAGGGTCCCAGCTCCACTCGCAGTGCACGTGCCGCAGGTCAGGGGTACTGCAGCACAGCCCGATGTCTCCTGGGCAGGCGAGAGCCAGGGCAGGGAAGGGGCTGCTTCCCCTTGGCCCCCCAAAACTTGGGTATTGTACCTCACCTACAGCAGGACTCCCACCCGCTGCAGCCCCAGGCCTGGGTGCCTGCCAGCACCCCTGCAGAGGGGACGGCTGCTCACCGGAGGAGTGGGGCGTCTCTGCAGCCACTGCCTGCGACCAGGGCCCCCAGACGCCGTCCATGGAGGTACCGTCGGGCTTGCTGCGCACCTGGATGTGGTACCTCACCCCTGGCTGCAGGTCCCGGAGCACCACCCAGGTGTTGGCCTGGACCAGCCTCTGTAGGAGAGGGGCCAAGCTGAGGAGCAACTGCAGGCTCCAAACACCCCTGCCCATCCCTGACCCCTTTATATACCTGCCCCACTCCTGGGGAGGCTTCTCCAGCCCTGGGTGTGTGGGTGCTGACAGTGGACTGGATGGAGGGGTCTCCAGGGTGCTGCCCCCCGGGATTCAGTGTGGTGCTGCAGGGCACCCCTGGGGAGCTGGCAGGGCAGCACTGCACCTCGTAGAGGAAGAAGTTCAGGAAGTCAGCGAGGGGTGGCTGCCACGACACACAGATCTGCCCTGCAGCCCCAGCCCAGCGGGCCGTGATGTTCACTGGGGGAGCAATGAGACCTGCAGAGAACATGCCAGGGTGTTTGCCCTCCTGCAGCAGCCCCGGTCTGGGCAATGCCTGGTCCTGCTGGGGGACACATGGAAGTCCCCCCCAAAGCTGCCTGTGTGGCCAGCATGCAGGGCTCAGGGTGTTGCCAGCCCCTGTGGCAGGCAGAAGGTCAGGGGACCCAGATCTGGGGACTGTCCTGTTGTCACAGAGTATTGCCCAGTCAGAGGGACTCACCCACTGCATCCACGCTGAGCTCCCGCCAATACTTCGTGTGGTTTGTGGTGGCATCCAGGACACGGAGGTGGAGCTGGGTGAAGAGCCGCACGTCCTGGCTGGGGAAGACGCAGACATGTCGCTTCCCACCAGTCCCATGGTGCCACGTGGAGACCATGCACGCTGTGGGCGCATCCCTGAGGAATGGACAGCGGGGTCTTGCAGCACCTCACACCTCCTGTCTCAGGCCAAGCTTGAGGAGAGGGAATGTGGGGCACAGCACTGAGACCTCAGTGTCCCCAGCTCCTTTCCTGTGCCACCATCTATTGCAGGGCACCATCCCCTGTGGGACAGCCAAGGCCCCAGCCCTGCTGCAGGCTCAGTGCAGCCACAGTGGCTGCTGTGTAGCTTCTGTGGGCTCTCCATCTCTGCAGCTTGGAGCCACTGGGATGGCCCAGATTGCTGTGACACCCCGACTCTGCTGCTGTCTGTGCAGTAAGGAAGAGGCTGGGCTGTGTCCTACCATCCCCTACCTGCTGTACCAGTAGTAGAAGTGGCACATCCCAGTTGTTGTCTCCTCCTCATCCCAGAAGCAGGTGAGGTCCTCGAAGGAGCGGGAGAAACAGAGGATGTCCTCGGACAGGCCTGCTAGCAGCGCAGCGTCTGGGAGGAGTGTGGGCATGAAGGATCCCCTGGGCACAAACCCATCCCCATCTCACCTGCTTCCACCCGCTCCATGCCCATTGGCATGGGGGGCAGCCTGAGCAGGGCCACGGCACAGGTGCTCTCCACAGCTTGGCACATTGGGGAGGGACACGGCACCCACGCTGGCTGCTGGCTTGCACTGGGGTCCTGGCTGATGCAGGGCTCCCCCCGGCCCCACCATGCCCCCCTCCTCAGAACATGAGATCCTCAAGGACAAACAAACATCCCAAAATAGCCCTGTGGTTGGAGGGGAGCTCAGGGCACAGCGATCAGGGGGAAGCACCCCTGCCCTGCTCGTGCCGGAAGGTGCACGGAAGTGAGATAAGGAGGAGCAGCACCCCAGGGAAAGGGAAAGGGCCTGGGAGCTGGTGTGGGGGCATGAGGTCCTGAGCAGGGGGGATGCCCAAACCACTGCCCAGGGACTGCCCTGGGGGCATGTGGTTCTCTGTCCCCCTCAGTAAGCCATGCTCCCTGTCATTACACGGACAAACTGGAGCATCACACCATGCAGGATCTTCATCCGAAGCACTGGTAGCTCTGCTGACATATGGGTGTCTGCCCCTGTTGTCCTGGAAGAGGGGACTGCCCCAAGATGCAGATGTGTAATGCACAGGGGTGGTCTTGCTGCCCCCAGCATTGCTTCAGCAGTCCCTTCTCCCCCACTCCCTCTGCCCTGGGACCTCTTCCAGCCCTCTTCCTCCTCTTCCTCCTCTTCCTATTGGCATTTGCTGCCTTACCCAGGGGTTGCCCCCAACTTTGGGACCACACAAGTCCTCTGCCAATGTCTGCTGCATTTGCTGAGTGTATCCATTCTCTGCTACACACCCACTGCGCTGACAATTGAGCCCACCCTAGGCAAAGAATAAGTCACAGTTCTCAAAAGTTCTTGCCATTTTCTTGCTGTCCTGCTTGCCCTGTCCCATCTCTTGCCTTGAAGCCCCCAGCCCTGTTCCTCATTTCCCAGCCCTGTGTTGCTTTCTTCTCCATGCCCACTGTCCCATCACCACCACAGCCTCTCACCTGTTCTTCTCTTTTTGCCCCCATTACCCCACCCCAGGCCTCATCCTGGCTGCATGCCCTCACCCAGCTCCAAGCCCCAGGAGATGAAGTGGCCAGGTCCCAGCAGCTTGGTGGCACAGCGACCCACAGCATCAATGGGAGGCCACCCTGGTTCTGTGGGCTATCAGAGCATCTTTGCTGAGCACAGCCCATTTCTCAGGAAGGGCAGCTGCCCAGCTCTGCAGCCCACACCAGCCATGCTTGGGCAGAGCTGCCAAGCCAGCAGAGGGCTCAAGGCACAACGACTTTGCAGAGGCTGTGGGCAGAGAGAGGATGAGTCCTACCCTGACCCTCGTCCCACTGCCCCTATGGGAGTGACTCAAAATGTGCTCCTGAGTCTGTCCGGGCCAGAGACCCAGGGAGGGGGCAGGGCTGGAGAGACAAACAGGAGATCAACAGGGTTTTATTCAGTTAATGCTTTTTATGGTGTTACAGAAAGTTCTAAAGAGGCACTCATAGAATGCATGGAGAAGCCTGAAATGAGACAAAGTTGGGGAATGGCTCTGGCAGGTGCAGTGAGCAAGACTGGGGCCAGCTATCAGCTCAGATGAGGGTGTCCAGCAGGACAGTAAGATCACAGCAAGCCTGATTCAGGAACATGGGGTTAGCCTGGAAAGTGCCAGTGCATTGCCTGTGGTGCGGAGCTGTGCCATCAGATGTTGAGTCTTGCTCGAGCCCTTATCATGTCAAAACTCTGAGAACTTCTATTGCGTGAGGAGCCCCTCTGCTACCTGAACATGACTGGGAGCACCTGGCTGCCATCCCCAGGGGCAGCCAAGCACTGCTTGCAGAGAGCATGGATGTTCCTTTACTCCAAGCATCTCAGGGTCTCCCACAGGTGAGAAGGGCACTCCATTGCTCACCTAGAACACCCCCTGCACACCCTCCTGGAATGCCCCTTTCCCAATCCTGTAGATTTTGGCTGTTGTGAGGTACTCGCTGCCCACTGGCATTCTAGCTCCTCTCTGACCCATCCTTTAGGGGAGAAAATAGTCCCAAGGACCTACCTTGGGATGTCACTGGCTCAGGGGCTGACGGTGGGCTGCGGAGGCTGAGCAGGATGGCAGGGAGCAGTGAGAGCTGCCAGCCCTGGCACAGGCAGGCTGCCATCCTGCAACCCGTGTGCTGGAGCCACACGTGCCGCACTCGGCCCTTCCCAGTGTCCTGGGAGCTGCTGCGGCTCCTCTGGGCGATACCTTTATCTGGGAAGTGGTGGCTGTGCAGCTCAGGAAGCCTGGCTGGGGGCTCCCCCCTCCCCGTCACCAGCACTTCCCTGTGCCTGAAACCACAATGCCACAGCCCCTCTGCCGCCGGCTGCAGTGCCAAGAGAGACTGCTCCTATCAGATAGGTGGTATGTCCTGCCCTTGTGGCTACTGGCATGCTGGGAGGATGGGGTAGGAAGAAAAACAACCCCCAAGAAATTAGGGAGGCCCCTGTGTAGGGCAGGGCAGGCTGTTGGGGCTGTGCCACATGGGAGCATGGGATATGGCACAGGGGATGTGCCTCCATTGTGTCCTGTGGCATTCGGCCCCGGTGAACTCCAGGTCTGCTCTGCCAGCAGCACTGTCCCCATGGCTGTGCTGGGAGCAGAGCTGCAGGCACAGGGGGCAGAACCCACAGAGGTGCTAGTGGTGGTGGTGGTGCAGGAGCAGGGCCACCACAGTTAGGTCCCACACTCATGCTCAACCTCATGCCAGTCCACTGCTTGTGGTGGCTGGAGGGTCTCCTGCCCTGCCAGGGCACAGCACTGTTGCTGAGCCCAGGGGGCACCAGGCAGGACACAAGGAGCCTCTTGGAACTCTGTCCCCTGTGCACCAAGGCCAGGTTTGCTTCTTCAAGCCCAGCAGCTGAGGACAGCAACAGAGGCACTGAGCGGAGACAGGAGCACCCAGCCCCAACATGCCACTGACAAATTTTGTCAAAAAAAGCAGAAAGACCTAGGTGTGAGCAGGACTGGTGACACTGCCCTGGACACTGTTCCCAGCTGGGAGCAGAGGGTTTGCAGAGGCAGTGGCACATGTCAGGCTGTTCATGAGGGTCAGTCCCCATCACTGATTCACTGGGGACCTCAGGGATGGGGCAGAGAGGCTGCTCACTAACAGCTGCAGTTGACACCAAAGAGCACTGGAGAGGTCAGAATGGAAAATCAGAATGGTATTGACAGGGTTCAGAGACCTTCTGGGGATAAAAAACTTGTCCAGAAGGACAATGCAAATGCCCCTGTCTCCAGCAGGTTTACCAGGCTCTGCAGGAGCCACTCTTGTTTCTCGTGGGACTACAGAAGATGAATAGAAGAATAGAAGAATAGAATAATATAGAAGACATGCTGGACGGCATGTCCAGGGCTGAGCAAGCTGAAGCCAGCATAGGTGAAGCCCAACCATTCTCAGGGTAACAAACAGCAGCAGTGCAGGTGAGGGACCAAAGCCTGGGACAGGAGCTCCTCCAGGAGGGTCAGTGAAGAGCTCAGGTGACCCTTGAGGGATGGGCATGTCTGAACAAGCTGGTCAAACACAGCCATCACTTTGCCAGATGTGGGAAATTACCTGATGGCTTGGCACAGTGCTGGGAGGTGCCAGCTGGCCAGGAAGGGAAGGGTGTGGAGTTGCACAGCTCCACAGGACCCAGCTGGAGAAGCAGGGCCATCCCTTTAAAGAGCAGCCAGTTCAGGGGAAAGCTGCAGGAAAAATTTTCAAGCATACAAGGGGCAGCTGTGCACAGGAAGGACATAGTCTGTTCTCCATATCCCTTTGGGGACAAGACCAAGTCTTAAATTATGTGTGTGTGAAAAGATCCCAGTTGGATCCCAAGAGAACCCATCTCCATGGCAGGATGAGACCTGGGACTTCTCTGGGAATGCTGGACATTACTGGGTATTATCAGAGGACCCCAATGGGAACAGAATTCTGAGGAGTGCCCACCACAGCAGCAGATCACTGGGCCCCCAGATCCTGTTCCCCAGTGCTGTCAGTGGGGCAGAGCTGGGTCCCTCCAACACTCCTCTGGACACAGCTGTTGCATGATCTTTATTGTCTGTAAGGCAGAGCTGACACCTCTGAAGGGCCACTGCAGAGCTGGAGGCTGTGCGCAGTCAACACTGTCCCTTTGCACCTGCCAGGGTGGCCCCATCCCATGCCAGCAGTGCTGCTCACAACCCCTGGCACCACCTCAGGCCCAGAGCACGCTGAGAGTTGCAGGGTGGCCAGCTGCTGTGTTGCTGCTTCCTCCTCTTGCCCCAAAGCTTGAGCATTTGTGTCTGTGGGCTTAGGCAGTACCCTGGTTCCTGAGGGAGGCCCTCTCCTGCCTGCTCTGCTGCCAGCACCCTGTTGCCACTGTTGTCTTTGGGGGCCATCCCAGCATGCCCCCAGCAGTGTGGGGCTGTTAGTGGCTGGCACCATGACAGGGAAGGGATAGCACAGTCTTGCTGCAGGGAAGGCGCTCTTGGGAAGGGGCACTGCCATTTGGCTGCTTGGCCCTGGAGTGGGACGAGCAGCCCCTTGTCCCCACAGCACTGTTCCAGCAGGCTGGGGCCAGCGTTGCCCCTCTGAGCGGTGCCAGCGCAGCCTCACGCCTCCTCGGCAGTGGCATCGATCCCCGCGTAGGTGAAGTTCTCAAACAGGGCCATGTTCACGTAGGCCTGTGGGGGAATCCCAGTTAGGAGCCAGCTGTGAACATACCCACATCTACCTCCCTTCCCCACTAGCCTGCTCGTGGGCACTGTGCCCCATTGTCTCCTCACACCCTAAAAGTGACAGTGGGGTTAACCCTCACACATGGTTCTGCTGCTGGCCGTCCGGTCCTTGGGCCCTAGGGATGCTCCAGCATGTGGAAAAGCCCCGTGCCCTGCGGGCATCCCTCCTCCTGAGCCGCTAGCACTCACCTTCCTGGCCTCCAGCATGCGGATGAGCTGCATGGAGATCTGGGCGAAGGGAGGGCGCTCGTAGGGGCGGTCGCGCCAGCACTGCCTCATCAGCTCGTACCTGGGGGCGGAGAGTCGTGGGCGGCTCAGTGCGCGCAGGAGAGGGGACAGAAAAGCTCTTTGTGAGAGATGGGGGAAGCAGGCAGGAAACTAAAGCCCAGGAAAGGTGTTTGGGTGTGGGACCCCAGCCCATCCCTCAGCCACAATGCAGAGACAACCAGGCAGAAGCTATTGAAAGTTGGTGCGAGCCCTGTGGGTTGCCACCGTCAGCCAAGGCTCTGTCCACTTACACCTCGTCGTCGCAGTTGCGCGGCTTCTCCATGCGGTATCCCTGGGGCAGCTTCTCGTAGAGCTCAGCACACGTCATCCCGCAGTATGGTGTCCCCCCTACAGCCAGAAGCACACGGGCTGAGGAGGTGACAGTCCCTAGGGTGTTCCCCTGGGTCTGCAGGATAACCAGACCTACAGGGATCTGAGTGAAGGCAGGGGACAGAGCAGAGCCTTACCCAAGCTGACAATCTCCCAGAGCAGGACACCGAATGACCACCTGGAAAGGGAGGAGCCGAGGCTGTGACAGAGTGCGCAGCTGTGCCCCGCTGATGGGAACAGGGCAAAGCCCAGGGTGGAACGTGCAACCAGGGCTTGGGCTGAGACAGCAGCACCTCAGGGAGATGCACCAGCATCACCTCCCGCCCTTGCAGCAGCCAGAGCAATAGCATCGCCTCTCTGACTGCGCCAGACAGGGGTGGAGGCGGCCACAGCCATGCCCTGGCCTGGTGCCCCCTCCTGCAGCACTTACACATCGCTCTTGGTGGTGTACACGCTGTAGTTGAGGGACTCGATGGCCATCCAGCGAACTGGCAAACGGCCCTGGGGAAAGAGAGAGCAACCATCAGGGCTGTGGGACAGCCCCTGGGTGGAAGACAGCTGTGATCCAGTCAGTCCTGCCATGGTGGGTTGGTCACACTGATGGTGGGCATCCTACCCACCACACTGGTGCAGGCCCCATGGAGATGTTTCACTCCTGGCTCACCATTGTTTTCTTCACATAGACCTCCTCCCCTCTGGAGAGGCCAAAGTCAGCAATTTTGGAGGCCAGGTTTTCTCCCACCAGAATGTTTCTTGCTGCCAGGTCCCTGTGAATGAACTGAAAGGCAAGAGCAGTTAGCAGGAGCTACATGCTCCCTCCTGCTGGCCCCAGGGACCTCATGCCTTGATGGGGGAACCCCCAGGCCTCAGGGAAAGGGTGATCTGAGGGGCTTGCTGGGATGTACCTGCTTCTCACTCAGGTACTGCATCCCCTTGGCCACATCTGAAGCAAACTGGAGGAGCTGCTGGGATGTGAGGGTGGAGGCAGTGCCGTGCTCCTTGGCAAAGGCTGGGTCTGTCTCCAAGACTCGACTTTTGCGGAGGAAGTCGAGGAGGTTTCCATATGGAGCATACTCAATGGCGATGTACAGGTAGCCTGGGGGGCAGGAGGAGGTTGGGCTGCTGGGGCTCTCCCCGGCAAAAAGGAATAGACAGCTGGGCAGAGGTTGTGGGGCCGGGGTAGAATGGGACAGCCCTCACCCTTGTTCTCACAGGCACCCAGCAAGTTGATGATGTTGGGGTGATGGCCCAGTTTGCACAGCACCTCCAGCTCCCCGGCAAAGTCCCGATGGTCATTCTCTGAAGCAAACTCTGGAAGCAAAGGAGGGATGAACACCTCAGGCCTACAACAGGGGCCTGTCCTCTGCTTCTCTGCAAATGACTCGCTTCCCAGTGCAAGCATGGCCCAGGACACAGCTGCAGCGCTCAGCCCACCCTGCCTGCCTCCCCTTTCAGCACTCACCTTTCAGCATCTTGATGGCTGCATTCATTTTCAGGCCATCCTTTTTGATCATGGCCCTGATTACCTGCCCAAAGTTGCCCTCCCCAATCATGTCCTCAAACTTGATGTCCTCCCACTCCAGGATGGGGTAGCTGAGGGGCTCAGGCTGTGGCTTGGGCCGGCGTGTCAGGGTCAGGGTCCCTGAGTTGAACTGTAGGATGGTCTCTTCCCCCTGGCAGATGGAAGCGGGTGAGGTTAGGGGCACCAGGCACCTCTGCCCACGCGGCAGTCCCAGCAGGACAGGAGTCATGGGCAAGGGCGGGCTCCGCACCCTCTCCGTGTGGAAGTGAGGTCTGGCTGCATCCGGGCTGGAGGCTATGGAACGTGACCTGGATCGGGCTGGGATGTGGGGAGCAGGGGACACGGTCCTGGTGGGGCAGGCGGCACTCACCGAGCCAGACTGGTACGTAAAGGTGCGGCGCCGGTGGAAAAAATTCTTCTTGATGAGGAAAAGTGCCAGGAGAGCAAAGAGGATGGTGAAGCAAGTGACGGACACAGAGCCAACAATGGCCAAGAGCAGCTGCTGGTCTGTTCCCGCCTGCTCAGTGCTCTGGCTGCCCAGGCTGGGCGGCACACTCAGTGCTCCTGCCAAAAGGAGGGATGGAGGGTTGTGGTCGATGGTCAAGCCCCGCTTGGACTGTACTAGTGGCCAACAATGATGACAGCAGCCCTCTCCCAGC
The DNA here is from genome assembly GCF_049639895.1 of Pseudopodoces humilis. Classification (NCBI taxonomy): domain Eukaryota; kingdom Metazoa; phylum Chordata; class Aves; order Passeriformes; family Paridae; genus Pseudopodoces; species Pseudopodoces humilis. The sequence goes on along the minus strand of NC_142209.1, from coordinate 20,883,601 downwards.
ACCCAGACCCCCAATGAAGATACCATAACGACATCCTGAGCTCCTGGTGCCACAGTGGCACAGAGGAGAAAGTGTCACAGCCCAGCTCCTGGCACTGAACAACTGGTTTCTGGAACTCCAACCAGCTTTGGGTCAAGCCATGATCTCTTCTCATGCTGGCTCTGCTCTGCTCCCCTAGCCCCTTGATTCACATCCCCCACTGCCCAAGGCAGAGTCACTCTGTAGGTGCCATGATGTCATCATGCCACTGCTGCCCCTGTAGGACTAAGAGGAACAGGTATTCTTAGGACACAAAGAGTTTTGGTCTTGGGCTACTGCTTCGGAGCCATGTTCAGAGGTTACCACAGGCACCCCAACCACTCTTTTCTGACCCAGAATCTGAGCCCAAGCTGCAGCAGAGCTATGAGCCCCCTGCCTGCTGGGACACCCCTCTCACCGTCCCCAAGGGTCTTGGCTTTCACGGGCTGGCTCCATTCCCCTGGAACATGGGAGTTGGCACGGACACGAAACTGGTAGCTGGTGCTGGCGTTGAGGCCCCCAACGATCTTGGTGGTCTCAGCGCCGCTGTCGGTGTCAATCCATTGGGGTTCACTGGTGCCCCCCACCTGCTGCAGCTCCACAATGTACTTGGTGATGCCCCCGTTGGGGTACTCAGGCACCTGCCAGGAGAGCCTGACGGCAGTGTCGGACACGGGCTCTGCCGAGAGCAGCTGCGGGGAGGAGGGCCCTAGGACCAAGAGAGGAGAGTGTTAGTCCCAGAACAGGGCTCCTCGTGCTGCAGGGCTCAATGCTGCTGCTAGGATTGGACCCTGTGGATGGTAATGACAACCAGAGCCAGGTCAGCTTTGAGGGATCTTCAGGGACCCCTGGGCCCTGTTTGGAGGAGGTGGAGGTGCTCTCCATGTACCACAATGAAGCAGGACTCTATCCCCAAATGTTCCAGCCTGAGGTCTAGATGCCTGTGTATTGACTAGCTCTTGTGACATTTTATTTCTTCAGGCCTCCCTCACATACTGTGCTCCCACCACCTCCTTTGGGCCCTATCCAGCCTGCCCACATCCCTAACCCCAAATTCCCAAGTCATACAAAGCTCTTGCAAGCAGAGGAGAGTGGAGGAAACCTCTCATCCCTCAAGCCTGATGCCTCCCAGTCCTCTCAACACGTACTGTATGGTGTGAAGCCTCCCCAAAGGCCTTGCACATACCTTTCCCCTTGGTTGCCAGAAAGCTTGGTTAGGCAGGTGTTCTACCTCCCCATGGTCTTCCACCCACTTCAGGGGCTGCATGTATGTGTGTGCCCACAAGTGGGACTGTAGGGCTCCCTAGGCCCCAGTGACCACCCAGCAAAATTACCTGGCAGCAGGGTTAAAGCACACCAAAGGGAAATATTTTTTTCATGCAGAGTATAATTATATTGAGGAACTTATTGCTACAGGGTATTGTAAAGACTGCAAGTATAGACAGGTCCATCAGGGTTTGGGCAAGGGTACAGAGACCAGATCTATTTGTGACCTGAATGTCATGTTCAGCTTAGGATGTTTCTCAGCTCTTTGGTGGTGGAGGCTGCAGGATCTACTGAGGAAAGGAGGGTCCATTTTCCCCAAACAGCTGTTCATGTTCTATCAGAGATGGGATAAGGAGCTGCCAGATCTGGGGATGGTTGCTGTTACAACTATAACTGATTTATCATTGTAATTCCCTGTTATAGTTCCCTGCATTGCTCTGGACCCACCTTTGCTGTTGATCACGACCTTATAGGGGTCAGAGGGCGGCCCCAGGCTGGTGCAGTGGTACACCAGAACCTCCAGCCTGTACTCCTTGTTAAACTCCAAGTCCCCGATGCGGGCAGAGAGCACAGAGATGGACGTGATGTTTTTCTCAGAGACCAGCCGCCTTGCAGAGTCGAAGAGATGGACAATGAACCCATGTGCTGGCTCATGGTTGCTTGGCAACTTCCAGTTAACATGAAGTATGTTTTTCTCTTCTATGGACCAGCCTTCAATCACAGGCTTGACTGTGGGCTCTGCAAACAAAAAGGCAGCAAAACCTCACAGTGCATCAGCTGTGAGACTTTGCAGGCTCTGTGCTGTGCAGGGTCAGGGAGATGGAGGCTCACCAAGGCAATCAGTCACCATGATGGCTTCGGGACCCTTGCTGCCCTCCCCTCCAGCCCCTGGCCGGCTCAGCTGCACCTTGACGATGTAGGCGGTCACTGGCCGGAGGTTCATGAGGGTGATGTTCTCGCTGTTGTCGACTGTTGGCCAAGAGAACATGTCAAAACCATACCCATCATCTAGAGTCTGCCCTGCCAACAGCATCCTCCTCAGCATCACCATGGGGAGCCTGGTATTGAGACATCTGGCCACCTCAGACCTCACCCTCCCACACAGGTTCTATCTGTGTCCCCCAGCCCTGCAGACACATACCCACAATGGATGACCATGCTGAATTGTCATCCTTGGGCTTGTAGAAGAGCTTGATGGAGGTGATGGGTCCATCACCAGAGAAGCTGTCCACAGGTGACACCACAAGCTGGCGACTCTGCTTGGCCAAAAGCCGGGGGGCGCTCAAGGGCACTGGTGGCACTTGGGGGGAAGAAGGGAATGACACTGGTGGAACTGGGAGCAACAAGAAACAGAGTGTGGATACATCTGCCACGTCTTGGCTCCTTCCACCTTTGTCAGGAGAGTCTTCCATAATCACCCAAACCTGTCTGCTGGCACTGCAGCCCACGATGGGAGGCACCCAGTCTGGCACAGGCATGGTATTGCCACACCACGCTGGCTACCTCCCTCAGCAACCCTGGCTTGTCCAGCTCATGCCAGCACACTTCCCTCACCTCGGATATTGACCTTGACTTTCCGGCTGTCCTGACCCCCGGTTGTGGAGACCCGGCACTCCCAGAGCCCCGTGTCCGCCTTGGTCAGGTGCCGCACCTCAAACTCACAGGTGATCTGCTTCGGCTCGATGATGGTTTTGATGACCTGAGGCACAGAGGGTGCTGTGAGCCCCTGGCTCAGCCCCCCATCAGTCTGAAGCTGCCCAGCAGCCCCATGTACTCTTGAGGGAGCTGTCAACATGGAGAGGGTGGTGGGGCAAGGGCACGGGGCAGTACCTTGAGCACAGTGCCATCAGCCTTGCGCAGCTCCACGCTGTCCCTGGTGGGCAGTGGGTTGCCAATGGCCACGCAGCTGATGATGGGCTCTGAGCCCAGGTTGAACTCCAACTCTGAGGCCAGTTGGATGATCTGGGGGAACCGGTCTGGTACACAGAAATCAACATTAGGGCTGGCCCTGCTCCTCCCTAGGCACAAAAAAGCCTGGCACCTTTTCTTGGACCCAGATGGTGCCAAGGGAAAGGTGATGGATGCTGTGGTCCAGCCCCGATCCCCACCCCACATGCTGGGCTCAGAAACACTCTCAGCACAGATAATGCTGGGATGGCAGACCAGATGTTGCCCTTGCAATGTCCTGGTTTCCACAAACTTGGAGGCTACTTCTGCAGGCCAGGGTCCTGCTGAACCAGCTGGTGAGACCAATAGCCAATGGCCCCCCCAGTCACTAGTGAGGAAGGAGTCAGCGTCTTGATGGTTGGGATGGAAACATATGACAGACCTGTGCCAGTCTCACCTGACTTCTCACAGTGCTGCCCATGCCAGCCTGCAGGGCAGACACAGCCACTGAAGCGGTTACAGCTGCCTCCATTTTGGCAAGTGCACTGCAGGGCACAGTCAGGGCCATAGAATCCTGAGGGACAGGCTGTGGGAAGAGAAGAGCTCATTGCTACCCCTGGCCATGGCACAGGATCACAGAGAGAGCAAGCAGCTGATGCAGGCAGCAGTACTGCTCAGCCTGTGCCAACCCTCAGATGCGGAGAGGTTTGCAGAGGTGCTGCTGGAGAGCAGCCAGGCCCTGGAAGAATCCCAGGCTGGGTGGGAGAGCTGATGGACACCCATGTCCCTGTACCTTGGTCACAGCGGGAGCCACTCCAGCCTGAGGCACAAGAGCAGCCGTAGGGGTCAAGCAGGCAGAAGCTCAGTCCCCGGCAGCCCTGGGCTCTCTGGCACGTCTCTTGGCAGTTGCGGCCAAACTGGCCTTCCTGGCAGGCTGGAAAAAGAAGCATGGTCTGCCCTCACCCACCATTCATCCATGCATTTACTGCTTGTGCATGGCACAGAGCTGGCTCTGGGCCCCAAGCCTCATCAAGGAGACATGGGACCCATGTGGGTGCTCCAGCCCTGGCCCAAAAACAGAGGGCACTGAGGGTGGGGAAGTGCTGGAGATGAACATGGTGTTTCTAGACACAGTGCTCAGGTCTAGGGGTGAAAGAGAGCCCTCACATGTGCCCTGGGCACAGCACCCAGTGCAGGGCAGGTGGAACCCACCTCTCTCACAGCGGGTGCCCATGAACCCTGGAGGGCAGATGCATTCACCAACATGGTCATGGCAGATGCCACCGTTCAGACAGTCGGGACAGTCCTTCTCACAGGATGGTCCCCATTTCTTCGCAGGGCAGGCTGCAGAGAGAGCAGAGGGAGCCAGAGTGCCACCTGCTGCAGGGCAAGGGTACGCCTGTCCCCAGTCCCCAGGCAGCCAGGGCCCTGCTCACCTCTCACGATGAGGCGGTAGAAGGCACTCCACAAAGGGCTGTCCCCCATGAACGTGGCACTGTAGACGCCGTTTTCGCTGACACTGACATTGGGGAGCGTCAGGACGACGTGGTCATCCTGCACCTCACCGCGGTCTGTGGTCTGGTAGTAGGTGCCTGTGAGGGGACAGAGGGTTATCTGTGACCTCCCGTGCACCCAGGCCAGCGCCAGGCACCAGCTGGGAGCAGCTCCAGCCTTGTGTCTGCTCTTGGAACCACTTGCCATTTCTTTTCCACATAACATCTGTCTCCTTCCTCTTGAGGATTCTGGCAGAGAAGGTGGCCACCTCGGCAACATTCACAGACTGTGTGGCCTTCACCGGGAAGAGGTGGGCTGCAGAGGAGGAGGAGGCACAAGTTGCACAGCAGTCACCCCCAAGGGCACTCACACCCGAGGGCAGTGCTGACACCCTCAGACCAGTCACACCAGGATGCACCCTGGCACAGCCCAGCACCCACCACATGTTTCTTCTGGAATGTTATGACACATTTCCCTGTTTGCTCCATGTTGGACCCACGGCCCCCAAAGCTTCTGCAGGGACAGGGCTCCCTTTCAGCCCCTTCAGGCAGACACCAAGGAATGAGATTTGGCACCCTGCCCTCTGACCAGCCCACCACTTGCACAGGATGCTGCTGGCAGCAATCTGGGGAGGAGACATCTGGGACAAATGTGTGTGGTGCACCCCTCCTGCTGGTGAGGTGTGGAATGCTGCAGGCAGGGAAAGCAGGGCAGCTGAGGGGAATTAAGTGTGCAGGAGGATGCACTCCAGCCCCGAGGACCAGCAGCCCCGTCATGGCTGTTTTCCCTATTCCCCAGGTGCTGGGGCGTGCAGCAGTAATGAACTCCCAGAGTATTAATGTGAGTCAGTCAGACCCCAGCCGGAGCACACACAGGGCTATAAATACCTTAAGGCCTGGGAAACCAAGCCCTGGGCGTGCCAGGACAGACACAAAGGAGGACACAGGCGGCTGCTGGCTTTTGGAGCCTGGCAGTACTCCAGCTTGCACACACTAAAAGGAGCCACGCCGGGCTGGAGCTAAAACACATCCAGCCCTGTATCGTGCTCCTCTGAGGCCAAGGACCAGGAGGAAGCAGCACACGCCGCAGACGCCCAGGGAAGGGCACTGCAGGTCACACTTGGCAGTAGTTTCTCAGAATTGCCTCCCCACCTATCCGTCTAGTTGGGAACTTTCTCCCATGGACTTTGAAGCCTCCAGTGGAGTGGTGGACTCACAGATATGGCCCTCACTCTTTTTTCACTCCACCTCACTCCCTGGAATAAATGGCGACAGTTCCCTGGGGATCCCCAAACAAAACACTTTGCATTTGCACACACTGATTTACCACGGGCACGACTATTGCGCACACCGAGTCACTCCATCACTGCAGCCCTCCCTGGCTGCATCTCTCCCCTGTCTCTCTGTCACTCCATAGTTCAATCATTATTTCCCCAGGCAGCTCGGGGACAGCAGCCAGCACAGCTGCTTGTTCAGCTCTTTGCACCCACAGTTGGTGACCCAGCTCTATGCAAAGATCTCATGCCATGCCAGTGAGAACTCCCTCATGTGACAAGGACTGCTGTCTCCCTGAGAATCAGGCCTTCAATATTGTTTTTTACAAGTTCTAGCCACTTTCCCAGGAGAGTAACTATAAACATAGGTGTTTATACATTCCATTAAAGATATGCCTTTTGATGGATGTCTCTCATGGCCAGTGTGGTCGGGAAGGTGTTCACCTGACTATCCAATCCCTGGTCGTGGTCAGAAACTGATAAATGCTGACAGAACAAATAAACGAGAATTATTCTTTCACCACACCTCGAGCTGCGTTTGTGTGAACCATTTCATGACCAACAGTGACAGACCACTTCTATTCTTACTCTCCCTTCTTTTAGACAGTTATTTACCCATGCAAAGATCTCTCCTGCTACCCCCTGGGTGCAAAGTTTATCTCAAAGAAACTTTGAAAGGGAGTTTTCCCAGTTTTCTCCAGGAATCTGAGTAGATAGTATCAAATTTGGTCTTCCACTGCTGCCACCCCAGAGACCCTACCACTGCAAACTCAGCTACCTCTTTCTCAGGGACCAAACAACCACATGTCCTGCTCTTTATTACAGTTTCTGATAATTTGCCAGGTCCTGACTTGAGTTTTCAGGCCTGTAACTCCCTACCCAGAATTTTTTGGAAAGTCTGGGTTCCCAAGGGCCCAACACAACCTTGCTCACTGCACACCCAGCCTGGCAATGTCTTGCTGCTCTGTTCTGCTATTCATTGCCTGTCTCCTGCTATCAACAGTGGCATTTTAGACAGACCCCCCAGAAAATTTTCCCAGCTTTTCTGTTGTGCACACAGATACAAAAAATCTTAAAAATGTTGGTTTTCTGTAGTTGTTTTTCTGGGTGTCTTCCTGCTCTGGAAAGTGTAGCTGAAATTGCTTCTCAGGATCATTTTGGTTTGCTTTACTTTGTTTTTTTAGCAATGCTTCCAAAATTTATCAAACCTCCTAAGTTCTTCTCCATGCATGACCTTTTGGGAGCTGCCAGCTTTCCTCTAACAGCATTCCCCACCCACTGTTTCGTTGCCCTGGCCTGCTTTGGTGTGTTCTCAGGCTAAACAGGAGAGATGAGATGATACACCAAGTCCCTTCAGCGGGTTCTGTATCCAGCCCTCCTGCAAACATGCAAATTTTTTGCTTACTAATTCCTTTATTTGTCTTAACTTCTCCTCCAAACAGAGCAATAGCAGCTTCTTTAGAACTTGTGAAAGAGACACCTTTTTGGCACTTGTAACTCCCACAGGGGCTTGAACCCATGCACTGACTAGCTCCTCCAAAACACTATTTTGGCCTGGCTAAGTGGACCCAGGAGTGGGACTGACTGAGTACACCCCACTAAGGGAAACACTGTCCCAAGGATGGAGCCTTAGAGCCGTGACCTCCATCCACGATCTATAAACAAGTGTAGCATTCAGAGGCTGCAGGATCATGTCCAGGGAGGCTACAGTTACCAGTGACTGACATGGTCAGGAAACCATTTATTCAGCACAGGAACAAACTCAGCTTAGATTCAGAGACAGAGAGCCCCGAACAGAGGCAGGGTGATGGGTTTTGTGGGACAGAACCAGGGTGGAGTTTAAGGTCAGGGACTAATAGGGACATAGCAAGGGAGAAACTGCATGGGCTCAAACCAAATCAAACACCCGGGCTGCCACCCCACGAGGGGTCCGGGGTGGAGCAGCTCTTCCCGGGCTCACAGGGCTCATCCCCTGAGGCAGAGCAATGGAATTCACACTTCCCGGGCTTTAAAGACAACCTCTCACTTTAACAATGCTTATCTGAAACTAAATCTTTGCCTCCCTTGGCGGGGGGCACCTCACAACTGCCCCTTTTCTTCTATTAAAATTTGATTAGGAGCTTAGAATGTTTCTAAAATTTACACCATAGAAAACCCAACCCCCCCACAAAGAACCCGCCTTGCTTTGTGGGACACTAAAAACAAACAAGGACATCTGGGAGTGCAGCAATCCCTCTGTGCTCCTCACCCCATGCTGCTGATCATGTCTCCCACACTGTCTCCATTCGGCTCTGCTCCATTCCTCAGTGCCACCCTGCTTGCTCAGACCATCCGTCTCTGTTTCCGATTGGACCACTGCCATTTTTCAGCTTGAATCTCTTGACATGGACAAAAGCTGAGCGCTGCTCCCTGGGGGATGCTTGGGCCCTACCAGCAGCCTCTGTGCACCAGCTTGGAGACACTCGATCTCCTTGCTGAAGCTGTGTCTTAACACAGGCAGGGAAACTTGTATTCCCTCCTCTTATTCTCAGCAAAAGGTTAAATATTTTAGCTAGACTTTCTGAAAAACAGCCAGAAAGCACCCTGAGGCAAACATCATAGAAAATTTCAAGTTTTGCAAAGTCTCAAGCACAGGGAGGGGAGGTCAGAGGGACAGTGTGGAAGAGTGCTGCCCCAAGTGGTATCCCTGCTGCTGGTCAGCCCAGGGATGCCCTTTCAATTCTTATGGCCCAAAACAGGAGTGGGAGAGGAGCCCAGCACTGCTCTTGGCTACAGTGCAGTATGGCAGTGCCTCTCAGCAAGCCCCACTGCTGGAGTGGTGACGTGCTACCCTGGGATGGTGTTTGCCCAGCACCTGGGGAGGTTGCCAAAGATCTGCCCCAGCACTACCTCTTCCCCTTGAGCCTGTACTGGGGGCATGGGCTGGCACAGCTCCAAAGGGCTGCCCCCTGCTCTGGTTAATGATTTCTAGATCCTACAACCTCCTCCAAGGGCACTCAACTTCCTCTTGGACCTTGTCCTTCTCCCAGACACCATTACAAACCCAGATGGCTCCTCCATGCGGCTCGGCCATGCTCCTCCAGCTGTATATCCCTTCCACCTCCACCCCACCGGTGCTGGTGGACCCCAAACCTAGCTTATGGGTCACCACTGTCCACATACCACCCTGGCTGGTACTGGGATTGTGAAGCACAGGGCAGGCAGGTTCCCTGACTGCTCCTGCTGCCCCCAAAAGCCACTCACCATTGTGGCTGTTGTGCACGTAGACCACCTGGGCCTGCTCAGTCGGGGTGCGCCCCAGGCAGTAGAGGATCCCCACTGGGTCGCCCTTGGAGAAGCCCCTGGCCTGGACTTGGTTGCTGCGGTTGCGGTAGTTTTGGAAGCCCATTTTGGGATGGGTCATCACGATCTTGTTCTCCCGCTCGATCTGCAGGTAGCTCACGTCGCGCTCCCCCATGACACAGGAGAGGAAGAAGTCGGAGTGGGACAGGCTCTGCACGTTGGCAATCAGGGTGATGTCCAGGATGGCCCCTGGGGTGAGGGAGCACAAGGGTGTGTCACCGCTGGGCAAGAGCATGGCCACACCAGCCCTGTCTCAGGGCCAGATCCTGTCACCCAGATGTCTCCCCCTTTCCAGGACATTTTTGCCACCCCCATCCCAGAAGGCACAGCTAGGGCAAAGCAAGGTGGGTTGCAGATGCACTGAGATGACACAGTGGGCAGTTCGTTCTCCTTTTGGAGACACCAGCTGGATCAGCTCCCCAACATGAGCCACGTATGCATCAGAATGGGGGTCATGGGGTGCCTCTCCTCCCATGTCAGAGATAGGCAGCCAGGGGCCTCTAAAGGCTCCAAATGGCTGATCACAAAGGGATGTTTCCTCCCTCCCAACCCTGTTCCGATGGCGCCACTGAGTTTCCACAGCTGCCTCGTCCCACCAAGCCACCGTGAGGCAGGGGCTGCTCACTTGGGGCAGACAAAAAGGGGCAAGTTACCTGCCAGATGTGGGAAGAGAAGTAGAAGATAAACCTGGAGTCCCATATCCTTGGAGCTTGTTCCGAATCTGGCAGAGGTCAGAAAATCCCCAGCATTTCCTGGCTATGGGGGTCAGAGCTGGAGGCTGTGGCTGCCTAGGAGCTCCACGTGAGCGGCAGCTCAGGACCGCTGCTCCCTGCCCATGCCCCCCGTCTCTTCTCCATGTTGCTGCTTGACTTCCAGGGCAGCTGTCCTGTGGTGCATAGCCTGAGCACAGACAGAGAGATGCCCCCGTTTCTGCTGGCTCCGTGGCAAGCCAGCTGCTGGCGAGCAAGCCTTGCTGGCCAAGGGGCCACCGGGGTCCCCTGCCTGGTGGCAGCTCTTCCAGGGAAAGGCACCTGCCCACCCCTCCAGGGGCTAGGGCTGCACGCTCAGGGTTCCCTGAGCCATGCTGAGCCCCTAGCCCAGGCAGGAGGTGTCCCAACCCTGCTTTTTGTCCGAGGTTCAGAGTGCCTCATGCCCCAGCCCTCCCGGGCAGCGGCATCCCCATCCCCTCGGTGCAGCCCGGCGGCTGCTGGCTGTGGGAAGGGCTCTCTGGAGCAGGGAAAGGAAAGGGGCCAAGGGGCCGTGGCTGGCGGCGGCGGCGGAGCCAAATCCTGTTTCCCATGCGGCGTTTCCTGCTCTCCACCCATTGTTTGGAGACGGCCCTGACTCCAGGAGCCGTCGGGAGCAGCCCTGCACAGGCTGTCCCCCGGGGAGCGGCGTGCGGCGGGGCTGAGGCCGAGCACACCTCACGGCACCTCGGCCTCCCGCCGCCACGGGCCGGGGTGCGAGGCATGGCCCACCCGGGCCCCGCGCTCGTCCGGCACTGGCCCGTCGTGGAGACACTGCCCAGGATGAGAGGGGCTGAGTGGGAGCACAGGCAGGGTGTCAGCAAGCTGCCCAGCTCACATGGGAGGGTGGCCACTGCCCCAGGAGAAAACCCTCCGTGTTATGGTAAGCATGTCGCAGGGGAAGTGGAAGCGGGAGAAAGCCTGGCTTTCCCTGAGTACTTTCCCATGCACAGCGCTGGAATGGCCACAGCACGGCACGGCCTTGCTACAACCCAGCCCCAGTGTGAGGGTCTCACACCCGGCATTCCTGGGAGGCTGTGCCAGCCACCAGCAGGCTGCAGGCTCTTTGCCTGGCAAACGAAAAGCATTCCCCAGGAAACCACCATAAGCTTCACACACCAAACCTCACAGTGCTTCACAAATCAAACTGTTCCCATGTGAAAGCCAGGGCTGCCAGGGAGTGAGTCTCATGTTTTGATGTGTCCTGAGCCCATTCTGTATCCGGCCAAAAATCTAAAGCACACATGGAGAGGAAAGGGAAACCCATTCATCACTTCCGACTATTTACAGAGTGCTCTGGGGCTGTGTGGTGCCCATGGCACGCTGAGGGAGGGATGGCAGTGAGCAGGGGCTCCTACAGTGCAGCTGCCTGACCACCCCACTGCAGGAGGGCTGGAGAGGATCTGAAAAACATGGACACCAGGTGCAGCTGCCCTCATTTGCCTGGAAAATGAAGCTGGCTGTAGAGGCCAGTCAGGCTCAGAACTGTGTGCTTACACATGCAACTCATTCTGTGCTTCCCTGGCAGCTGTGTGGGAGCTCATCACACAGAGCCTGAGTTACAGTGCACTCTGAGAAATGCCCTCTTTCAGCAGGATCCGTTTGAGGATGGGATTATTTGTACAAAATTTCTGCAGAATGGGAGCCATATGGGGTCAGCCTCTGTACCAGGCCGTACCCAGGAGATCTCAGGTAACCATTGAGCAATCTGACCAAACACGATTTTTTTCGCATGTATTTTTTTCCAGGAGCACCTGGATAAGAGGTGTGCTGTCCAACTGTGTAGATTCCTTTGGTGGAGGTAGGGTAGGAGACCTTTCAGGGGAGTTTTGTGAGGATGCCCAGCCAGGACCTTACAGCTCCAGCTTATCTGTCTCCAGAGGAGGCACCAGAGAGAGGCACAGCTGAGCACAGCTGAAGCAGCTCTCCACACTTGGTCTCCTGCAACATGGAAAGCTCCAGTTGCCCAATCCACAGGACACTCCCAGCACCTGAATATCTGCTGATTTATGGACCTCAGCTTTTTTGCTGAATCACAACAGATTTAAAAAAAAACCCAAAGACTGACAAAAATACCACTTTTTATTATCATTTGCACATTGCAATGCACAGCTCCCATGCCAGAAACCATAACGCACAGACACATTTCCTGATAGGAAATACAACCACCCTGCAGATCCACCAATGGACTGGACTGCCTTAGCAACACTTTCTAACCCTGTTTCTCTAGATGCTTGTTTTGTTTTATGACAAGACTGGGCTAAGGACTACTCCCACCAGGCACAGGAGCATCCTGGAAGGGGGGTAGTTGAGCATCCCCAGCCCACCTGGGTAGCTGGGAAGCAGGAGCTGCCTGCTGCTTTGGCATCCAGCACATGCCCACAGGATGAAGGTCAGGCTGCTGGGAAGTCCTTTCCCTGAGGAAAGGGTGGGATGTGTGGCTGTGGAGGGGCCCTTTGGCCACTGGGGGAAGAGGGGCCATCCTGTCCCAATTGCCAACAGCTCCAAAGTGCTCTTGCTGGCAATGGGCTTCCTGTTGTTTGAGCAGGTGTGGGACCAGGGAATGGGGAGCAGGGAAGGGAGATTGGGGCTCCCTCTTACTGCAGAGGCAAAGCCAGAAGCAGCCAGCATTTTCCCTGCCTGGCCTGTGGCTCTGCCAGCTTTGCCCACTCACCTGCCCCATCACCGCTGGACACAGGAGCAGGTCTGTGTACCAGCAAACACCCATGAGATGCTGCTTTGACAGTCAGATTTCTCAGAGTTTCACTGACCCCACGGCAGGACTGGCAGGGAGAACTATAATGATAAGTGGCAGGTCTGCATGAGGGGTGCCGAAGGTGGTGGGGCACTCACATCCTCTGGGACCCTCATGGACAGGTGCTGCTCACTGAGCTGCTGCTGCTGCTGGGCCCAGAGACCTGCCAGCTTGCTGCATGCTTTAAACACCTTTCTGCTGGAATCCCAGCAAGACTTTTATTTTCCTGTACGACACTTTCCTGCTGCCTCAGCCCCAGATTCCCTGGGCGGGGCTAGCTGTGTGCCCCGTCCCAGGTGCGTGGACCAGCACCTGGATCATGCTCAGGCTGCTTTCCTCCAGCGCAGCATCTCAGGGCAGATGCCACAGGGTGCCCCCTCTCCCTCTGGAGGCCCCCATCCCCTCGCAGTGTCCCGCTGCATTTTCAGCAGGTTGTCCTGCCGGCGATCCCGGGCGGCCGCACGGCTGGGGAGGTGCTGGGGCGCGGCTGTTAATGTGTAACTGGCACCGCCACCTTTCACCGGCTCGGGAGCACCGGGGCCGGGCGGGAGCCAGGCTGGGTCCCGGGCGCTGCCGTCCGCGGGGCCGGCGTGTGGGGGACTCGGTGGCGGCCCTGAGCCGTGCGGCCGCGGCCACACCTCGCCCGGCACGGCCGGCTCTGCCGGCTTCCCGGCTTTCCCCGAGACCTGCTTTTCTGGCCGGAAGTTTCCTGGAGCCAAATGGCTCCTACCTGCCTGCTCTGCTGGTTTTGTAGCCTCCTCTGCGCCTGGTCAGTGGGGATGGGACAGCCCTGCAGCGTTGACCACCAGGTAGGGGGGCCGCGGGGGCTGCGGCGCGGGCAGTAGCTGGGGATGGGCAGGGCCCCCGCTCCTGGTCCTGCCACCACAGCTGGGGTGCCCACGGGGCAGCAGGGCCTGGCAGGCAGCTCCTGCTCTGCACAGCTCAAGAGAAGAGGAGCGATGAAAACCCTCGGGAGCCAGCGGAGTTAATTGGGAGATGTGCTCTGCCGGTGGCCGCCAGCCACAGGGGTGGTTCGCCCATGCCCAAAGCCTGGCTGTCCTGCTCCCAGCCTTGGGCTGAACATGTCATGTTTTCCAGCCTGTTTGCCAGAGTGTGGCCTGGCAAAGCATTGTCTGACCCATGGCATTTCTGACTGTGGGGGTCTCTTGGCTGCAGGTGTAACACAGCTGCCCATAAAGGGTGCATGGCAAGCAGCTATGAGACACGTCCCTGAGGAGGTCCCAACCCCTCACTCCCTTTCCCAGTGCACGGTGATGCAGTGACTGGAGCCAGGGTGATGGCAAGCATGGGGCCAGCATCCCTGAGCACCTGGCAAGGAGCAGGAAACACAACTAACCCACCGGGACAAGCACTGCAGCCAGCAGCTTGGCTGCATCAGGCAGGAGCTGAGAGAATGAAGGAAAGTGGCTGTCATAGGCCACTGACCTTTCCACTGAGCTCTCAGTTATTCCACCCAAAGGTTTGCACTGTTTTCCAAAGCCTCCCTGAGCCCAGCTGTGCTTGAGCTTGAAACAGGACCCATGTGGTGCCCCTATGGCTTGGTGCAATTATAACCCAATCCTCAGCACTCCAGGTTTTTAAAGGGCATATCTGTTCCTCTACCAAGCAGGAACAGGAACAGCAGAGTCTGATAGGAGATTTAGGTGGACAGGAGGATGAAAGGAGAGGTGAAAGAAATGGAAAGCTGAGCCAGCTGGAACGTAGCCAGACACAGAAACCCAGGACTATGGACCACAGTAAACTTAAAACACAGCATCTCTGTTTGCAAGGTCCAAACACAGCACTTAGCAGCTTGTGCCTGCCCAACCAAACTTAAATTGCTGACCTGCTCACTGGCAGCTTCAGATTGGACATTTGACCCCCCACACTAAAAGCCCAGGCAAGAGTAAGCATGCTGGGTACTGCTCCAAAAAACTGTCTGTGTTGGGGCACCCTTTTTTATTGGTAAAAAAAAAAAAAAATCCATCCGGGTTAACTGATCTTTCCATCCTGCTCTGCTGGTCTTCTGGGACAGTGAATAGTCCTTGGTCTGTTTTGTTTCCTATTCCTGACAGCCAGCCAGCCAGCAGTAAGCCACAGCTACTCACCGTGTATCCTCAGGAAGGTGGGATAGATGGAAGCATTGGTGAATTGTCCTGCCCAAGTCCCAGGGAGCTGCTCCTGGTGTGGGTGACTGGTACAGGTGCCTATAGCTCTGCAGACTGGTCAGCTTCCTGCCTGTCCTTGCAACAGACAAGACTCACCTGCATCCCTGCTTCAGCTGGGAGGATGCCCAGTGTCACACAAGAGCTCCCAGGGGGTGGAGGTTGGGATCCAGGGGAGGAAAGGGAAGGCCCTCTGCAAACTGACCCTGTATGACAGCTGCCCTGTACGAAAGGACAGGGGGGTGATGACCTGCTGCCTTCCCACCCATCCATTTGGGTTTTTCCTGCAGCCCTGCATGCTCTTCTTTTACTGTTTCAGTCAGCTGCTCTCAGTCCTGGGCTGTCCTGCTCATCTTTCTCCATTTATCCAGGCCCACTCCAATCTGGCAACTCATGTGTTTTTTAAATGTGTGTGTGTGTTTCTTATTTTAAGAAAAGAACTCTGCAAGGGTAATTAAGACATTTGAACCCCTGGGGAATCTTTCTCTAGAGACACTCCCCATCATGGATAGCCCATCTCAGACAGTAGCTCTTTTCCCAGGGATGGGCCGACTGCAGTGGGAAGAGCCTTCAGCATCCTCCAAGTTCCCTTCCAAGAAACATCACCAGTTTGGACCTCTCCTTCAACTCCTTGGTCATGCCCCATCACAGGACTCTCTTGAAGCATTTCCCTTCCCTGCACTCTCTCAACCTCTCCAGCAATGCCAAGCTCACGCTGAGCCCAGGAGTCTTCTCCAACCTTGGGGCACTGCTTCTGCTGGACCTGAGCAGCTGCGGCATCACCTGCATCCACATGGACACTTTCAAGGGCCTGGGTAACTTACACACACTGCTTCTAAGAAACAACAGCTTGCAAGAGTTTGATGTCCCTTTCCTTTTGCCACTGAAGGCTCTTTTCCACCTGGACCTGCAGCACAACGCGCTGGTCTCTGTGGACACTTGGAGCCTGCAGCTGATGGAGACAGTCCCACAGGTCCGTCTGGAAGGGAACCCCTGGGTGTGTGACTGCAGCGTGCACCCTCTGCAGCAGTGGCTGCAGCGCAGGCAAGGTGAGCGATGGGGATGGTTGGCAGGCGATGTGTCGGGCAGAACCTCGAGTGTAGGAGTCTTGCTTGATCCATTTGCTCTGACCCCTGGGCAAGATCTGAGATGGCTCTCTGTCCTACCCTGTTGAGGGACAGCAAACCAAAAGGTGATGTGTCTGGTCCTTGCTTGCAGTTATGCAGGACACCACAGATTTCTAAAAATGTCAGCAGGATAATTTGGCCGCTCTTCTGGGAAATGTGTTGCACATACACTTTGGCCTCTAAATCCATTATTATCTGTCTTTGTGGAGTGACCACATTTTCATTGTTGAGGGCTTGGCAGCTCCCTCTCTGGAGCTAGGTCAGACTCCGACCAACTGAGCTCAGCTCCGAGTAAGAGCATTGGGGTTTCTGTGGGTATCCATGAATTTGTCTGTATTCAGTTTAAAGGAGCTGCTATCACAGTCACACACAGCTCCTTGGTCAGGGGATTTTCTCTTTGGTTGTTCCCTACAATATGCTGAGGGTCAGCAAGTCTGTAAGGGAGAGCCAGGAGCACCTTGCAACATATTGCATCAACCCAGGAGAAAGCGGGGATCATCTTCTGTAAATTAGACAGGAGATGGATGCAGACCCCCATCCCACTTTAGCCCATTTGTCTCCCAGCTGTGCAGGTGACCTGCTTGTCTCCCCCGGGGCTGAGTGGCCAGGACATCGCAGCTCTGGATTCTCAGGACCTGGGCTGCCAGATTAAGCAGCGGTTTGCTCGTGGGCTCAGCACAGCACGGCAGATCACAGTGACTGAGAACAACAGTAAGTTGTGCAGATTCAGAGGGGTCCATAAGGTCTAGCATCTTCCTGTCCTCCGTTATACTGGATGGGGCTGTGGGTGGAGACTCCCTGCTCTGCCCCACAGTCCCTGAGGCACAGGCTGCTGGGCCACGCTGGTGCAGTGGCTTGGTGGGAGGGTGGCCAACACTTGGAGGTGTTTGCTGGCTTTGTGACAGGAAAGTTAACAGGTGCCACAAAGCCACATGGAGCACAGACTCCACAGTGGTGGGCAGCAGTACCAGCCAGCTGTCAGGCAGTTTTGCCCCCAGTGTTCACACCCCCTTGGTAGCTGGGTCTTGGTGAAGAGCATCTGTATTGCTCCTAATGAAAGTGATCTAGTGCCGGCTGCATGCTGCAGGCAGGCACGGGGCTGGAGAATGAGGAGCACTGGATGTGCCACAGGCTGACCATGTGCCTTTCCTGTGTCACAGCCACTGCACTGCCGGCCAGCAAGGGGGGAAGGAGCTGGCCGTACCTGGTGGGATTCCTAGCGACAGCCATTGGCCTCTCTATCCTGATCGCACTGGCTGCCAAGTGCAAGCTTGTCCACAAGAACTTCGCCAGCTACCGCCACCGGCCACTGCCTGAAATCAGCTCCATTGGTGGCAGCCCCATGGAGGATAGCAGCAGCTGGGACAGGGGCTCCTGTGGGAGCCATTCCATACCTGATGCTGCCGACCTGCAAGCTGAGGATGATGACGGCTTCATCGAGGATAACTACATCCAGCCCAGTGAGCAGCTGCCAACAAAAGGGGAGCAGGAGTTGCATTGCTCCATGTGAGCTTACAAGCTTACCACTCAGCCACCACTGCTGTGGCCTCTTGCTGTCTCCCTAGCTCCACCCCTTTCTCACCTGCCCTTGGCTTTGGGCCCCACATGTTTGGGGCAGGAGGAAAGGAGCAGAGAGGAGGGGAGAGAGGGATGGGCTAAGAATGGTGATGAAGGCTGAAGGCAGCCAGTCCCAGAGTGTCACAGCATGACACCAGTAGGCAGCACTGTCACAAGGACACCACACCAGCTGCTGCTTTCCCAGCCTTGCTCAGATGCTGAGGCTAAAGGAGGTGGTGCCTATCGTGCCCGGGAAGCTGGCTGCAGTGGGAAAACAAGTCTGCCCTGGTGCTGCCACGGGGTCTTGGGCGCTGGCCCCACTGCCCCATGGTGCCAGACCCAGCCCTGCTCTGTCCCTCAATGCGTTGTCACTCTGAGGTGTGATTAAAGCATGATTTAGCCCTGCCTCTGCCTGCAGTGGTTTGTTGGGACTCTCCCAGTGGCAGTGCTGGGAGGCGACCCTCAGCCCCACTGCTTTTTTTTGCATGTGCTTTCAAGGACTATAAATACATTCCTCTAACTGTGGTGAAGAGAGACCACATCTGTGGCACAATGAGTGCTCTTGTCCAAACAAATATTTCACCTGCTGTGGTGCAATCATCACAGGTTTCTGTGCATGTCTCTCCAGCCATGGCCCTTCTTTCTTTTCTCTTTCCTCTCCAGGAAGGCAAGCTAAAAGACACCTTTTCCCTGTCAGCTCTGCAGAGCTGAGCAAACTCATCAGTGCTGCCAGTTTCAGTGCCAGGCACATGCACTGGGGCGAGATGACCCTCCCCCCCAGCACCCATTACAGAGTTCCATGTGTCTCCTTAACTGTGGAGTTGTACAAATACGATAATTTTTACATTCTTGTTATCTTTGTGGTACAATGAACAGCACATGAGACATAGGCAACTGCAAGTTATTTCTGCTGGAGTCGTTGTGCCTTCATGGGTTACGCTGGAGTTAAAAGAAGGGAGCAGCAGTGGCATTCACCTTTAGTAAGTGATTCATAAGGCTGTTACCAACAGGTTGGGAAGATTTCCCAGGGCACAGCCCAGTCATTACTATCCCTGATAGCTCAGGAATCTCTCCATCACCCAGGGCATGAGGTATCAACACAGGACAGCATTTTGCAAAGTTCTGCCACACAGCTAATTCCTTCACCTCCTTCAAATCTCTATTTCACTGCTAACACCTTTCTATTTCTCCACTCATTAAAACATTTAGTGTCTAAAAAAAGTAAATAATACACCTGAGAATGTAAACCAAAGGGGAAAAATGGGTCAGGCATTGAATGGATGATACAGGCTAGAGAGCCACTTGAAGCCATGAGCAACGGCTCAAGTCAGGCTTCTTTCAGTGGTCAGCCAGATTTTGCTCTTAAATGCCATATTTCTAAAGTGTGCTTTACTTTTCCAGTTACTGTTTCATTGTTTGTCTTCTGGGCTCATCAGCTACCCATGAAAATACACTATATACTGTATATTTGGAAATTTCTAACATCATTTGGGTAAGAGATTTAAATCTGAGGGCTGGGAAAAAGCATGTCAGTTATCTTTTGGAAGGTATTTTCTGGGCTTTTCAACATGCTTTTCAACCACATGAATTCATGCTAGATGAAGTATTTTCTTTTTAGTCTCAGTGATGTCTCAAAAGAAGTTAAAAATACAGGTGCCCAGGCTTATTTTTCCAGGATCTTACTCACCAGTCCCTCAGCACTTAGTGGTTGGATGACTTGTCTACTTTTACCCTGCTGAAAGGCCCACTCGTTTATTTTTTAGCCAAGCAGACAAGGCAGGTTTTCTTGTGTGTGTGTGTGTGTGTGTGTGTGTGTGTGTGTGTGTGTGTGTGTCTGTGTGTGTGTGTGCGCATTTTCTGCCCCCTCTCAGGCAGCTGCAGTACAAGCAGGCAGGGACCTGGCAACTCATGTCTGAGGGGAAATACATCTGGCATGCAGAGCTGGGAATACAAGGGGTCAGAGCATGAAAAGGAGGATCCTTCTCCAGGGATGCACGCAGGAAGCTGTGGTGAGGGCCTGGCTGAGGCTGGCTGGGAGCAGGAGCAGGTATGCAGGCAGACTGGTTCCAGGCTGTGTCAGGCAGCAGCTGCTGCTGCACGGCTCAGCCCTGCCACAGGGTGAAACAGCTTCTCTGTAAACAAACTAGCCAGCACTGATATTTTCAGGAGGCTTTCTGTGCTCCATGTGAGAATCTTCCAGGGGCATGGCCAAATCTCAGATTCACAGAGCAGTGGTAAGGGGATCTGGATATGTCTGGGTTCTTAAGCAAAGAGATATTTACATGCATCTGGAGATAGGAATTGTGTATCAGGAAAGAAGTACATGCATTTTTGGGGCTATGGTGGCATTGCTACACTATCTGGTGATCCAAAACCACAGCCACACGAGGGACCCTGGGTTGTTGTGATTAGTGCCCTGGGCTGAGGCCAGCCCTGAAAAGCCATGACACCTCCTGCTCAGCAGAGAGGCCTGCGCTCAAGTATCAGCCTTCAACACAATCAACTTCTCTAACACTTTATTATGTATGTTCACACACAACACAGGAGCCAAGAAACAATCCAGCACCTGTGCTGCAGAGGGGAGTCAGTGACTGGGCAGCACAGGCTGTCCCTCTGGGCAGCTGGACACCCAACTACCATCTTCAAGCACAGTCTGTTCTCAACCATTGTCTCTTTGGGTTGCTGTCGCAGCCCACAGTCAATCACCCTTTTCTGGCACAATTCACAGGCACTTGGGGCACATTTTGAAGGGGCTATGGAGGGGACAGGGGACAGGATTCACATTGACATGCAGGCAGCATGGAGCTGTGAGCTGGGCACAGCCATGCCTCTTCACAGAAACGCCCAGATGTGCAAAACAGCTGGGGTGCAGGCAGCTGTGGCCTGTCAGCACGTGAGGGCTGGTGGAGCTGGCAGTCCTTGCTGGATCACTGGTGCTGGCAGAGGGGTGCAGCCTGGCATAACTGCACATGCACTGACACAGACGTGCAGAGCAGCAGCAATGGTGATGGTGCAAAACCATTCAGCTCTGGCCTGTCCCCTCCTGTGTAGGCACAGGGGTCCCTGCTGGACCTGGGGCCAAACAGCCCAGAGGGAAAGAACAGCTCAGCTTTGAAGAGATTTAGCACAGGAGGATCTGAGCTCACCACCACCTTCTGAGCTCTTGGGCAGATTAAGGGAGGAGATGCAGAGAGAAGAGGAAACAGCAGTTTAATAAAATCTACAGATGATGTGAAAGTGGCAGAGGAAAATGTAACAGAGATACAGAGAGAAAAGCCCGAATGATGTACCTGTACATCGGGGAAAACAATCCAAGGCTTCAGGCAAAGGAAAGTCAGCAGGAGCAGAGCAAGAGCAGGTGAATACAGATGTGTTCTCATGAGATCTCACTCATGCATTGGGGATGGTTGGTCTGGAGCTGTGAAGGGGTGAAGCCCTCACTGACCAGCTGATGGTGCACTCTGACAGTGCCTCCAAGTGTAACATGAACAGTGATTTGTGCTGTTAGCAAGGGAATCAGTTATCCTCTTCCAAATAAATTTGCCATCAGGCACCAAAAAACAATAGCTCAGTCTTGTTCCATTGCTGAGGAAACTTGGCAAATAATGAGTAAAACCAACACCCAGGGCAGAGCAACTCAGGTGAAGGAAAGATGGGAGCAGACAAGAAGATGAAGAATCACAGAACAGTCTGAGCTGGAAGGGGCCCAGAAGGATCATAGAGTCCAACTCTTAGGGGAATAGCCCACATGGGGTTCAAGCCCATGACCTTGGTGTTGTAGCACCATGCTCTGAACAACTGGCTAAGAGGAAGAAAGGATCATGCAGGAACATCTTTAGCAGGAGGTTGGGATCTATGTCTATGGAAAGGGCAGTGAAAAGGTTAGTGGGTCTATGAGGGAAATTAAAATTTTGATGGGTAAGTTAGGCTTAAGTCACAGGAAAAGTTCCTGGGGTGAATTGTTAGTCTGCCTCTGGGAGAGACACCTTGGTGATAAAACAAGATACCTTGCAGAGATAAAACACCAAATGAGCTCCAGGCAAGGCCCAAGTGACAATAGAAGAACTTTTCTGCCCTGCAGCAGCTGCAGCACTTCGGAGACCGAAACAGCATGGAAACAAACAGGGACTGGGATGAGCTGCAGGGCTACTGGCAGCAGAGGTGCCTCTGCCTGGGAAACTCCTGTGGGAGGGCACAGCACTCTCCCCTTGCACAGCTTTTGCAGAGGTCAGCCCCAGCCCCAGGATTTGGGCATCCCATCACCATCCCCCAGCAACTGCACCTTGCTGTTTGTGGCTCATGTAGCTGGAGCACATTGGCATGATAACAGAGCCCCAACACCCAGTCCAGCACAGATAACCCATCAGGGCCTTGACACCAAGACCCCTTGATCACCCCCTTGATAAACCACAGGTGATGGTGGGCTGCAGAAATGTAACACTGGAACAGATCCTGGCATTGCAAACACAAACAGCATTTCATGTGAGGTCCAGCCATGCTATGGCTCTGGCACACACAGTCCTATGCAAATTCCACACTCCCACAGACACCAGTGATTTCGTGGGAGCAGCCCCTGCAGCCATACCTCCCATCAGGCTCCCTTGTGCCTGCTGACATGCAAAATCTCTCCTGACATTCACCAGCTGCTAGAGGCTCTACTTCACTCAGAAGCTGGAGGCTCTGCACAGAGCACAGGTTGGTTTTATACCATCTGCAATTACAACCTCTCCTGCCAGGAGAGCATATGACACAGGAACTGCAGGAACTAAGAAGGTACTGGGGTCCCCGGGGTACAGGACAGGCTCACCTTCACTCTGTAACACGGGTCACAGCCAGCCAGGCAGGCAGCTGCCACAGGAGATAAAATGCCAGCCAGGTCAGAGCCCGTCCAGGCACCCCATGTCTGTGCTGTGCCACCAGCCTGGGGCAAAGCAAACGCCAGTCATTTCCAACAGAAACACTAGGCACACTGCAGCTCTCGCCCTTCCTTGGGAAAGGCCATCACTGGCAGGTTGTATCCGCTAAGGCTCACGCAGAAGTGTCCCGGGTCAGATCAGGTTGGCCATGCTGGAGGTGGGAGGAAGCCGCCTGTTTCCAGCCAGGCGGCCGGAGATGGTGAAGACGCGGATCTCGCCGGTCTCCAGGCTCCGAGGAGCCGCCCGGCGGCAGGAGGTGCACAGCAGGTATAGCAGCAGGCAGAGGAGGATGGCACTGCCAGCAGTCAGGAGGATGACCCCGCTGGTGAACATGCTGGCCAGCGGCCGTGCAGGGCTGGGCTGCATGGTGGTGGTGGAGAGGATGGTGAGCACCACCCCGCAGACCAGCAGCACCAGGGCGCTCAGCAGCAGCACCAGGCAGTCCGAGAAGCCTCCGCTCTTCAGGAGCTCGATCTGATCCCGGCTGCGGATGCAATTCATGTCCTGGATTGCAGAGCTCAGCAGCTGCTTCAGCAGCACCAGCAGGGCCAGGAGGCAGAGTGTGGTGCCCACGGCGAGCCGCCACTCACCAGACCGGCTGCTAGTGCTGTACAGCAGGATGATGCCCCCGATCCCGCAGGCCATGATCAGCACCACGGCCATCCCATAGCACAGGATGGACTTTTTTGGGTCCTGGAACCACCAAAGCTCCACATGCTCTTCCAAGATATTCCTCTGGATGTGGTCCGCATCCGCAGGGGTGCGGGGGCTGCTCAGCTCTGCCAGCTCTGGCATGGTGGGCAGCTGGGTGAAGAGGGCACAGATGGCTTTGTACCCTTACAGCAAATGGAAGGTCAATGCAGCAGCAGTGGTGAAGGCAGCTGCATTTCTCCAGCAGTGACGTCTTGGTCTCATTCTTTGGATCCTGATGTAGTTTCCTTTTGCAGTGGTGCCACCTGGAGAACTATGGTCCATGTGCTGGGGTTGAGCCCACCACCCAGGCAGGACTGTAAAACATGATGGAGCGTTCCCAGAGCAGCATCATAGGGGAACAGCCAGGGCTGTCTCCTTCCTTTCCTGTGTCTTTCATCTGAAAAAGTCAAGAAGAGAAGATACAAATAAACAGAGACCCTGCTCCCCTGTACCAAATAATCCTGTGCCAAACCCTGGGCCTTGGTTGCTCCAGGCTGGCCTGCAGACCTTACTGTGCTTCCCTCACAGAAGCCCTGTGTGCTGGAGAACAGCTCAGCTGCACGTCTTCCTGGGAGACCTCCATGTGCTGTGGGGGAACCCCAGCCTGCCCCAAGGGTGAGTGTCCTGCCTCCCCAGTGCCGTGTGCCCTGCTCAGAGGCTGCTGGCACATTGCTACCCAAAGGACTCTGCCTGCAGCTGGTGCTGGCAGCAGGGCAGGGACGGAGCAGAGGCAGGACCCTCCTGGGATAAAGCCCCATTCACAGCTCGGCTTCACATGCTCCCTCATCAGCATCAGCCTCTTGTCACCAACTGGCTCTGCTGCCCAGAATGAGAGGTGGGGGTCAGGACCAGTGCTTAACCCTTCCACTCCAGTGGCTGGAAGAGTGAGAGCTGTCATAGTTGTATGTTCTCAGCCCTGTCCCCATCCCTGCACTGCCAGCAGTTTCCCCTCTGAAGTTCCCTACAGAAATATGGAGCTACATCTCCAGTGATCTCAGCTCTCCCCTGGAAAGAGCCCTTGGCTATGGCCTGGCACCCTGAGATTTTGCTCTCCTTGCTGCTGGTCTTTGAAGTGCTTTGCCACTGGAGGGGAGCAGAGGAAGGGCAGTATTGGCTCTGAGGTGCTGTGCTTAGCTGGGCTCCCCTGGACACAGCACCTTGTCTCAGCTCTCCACTCATGGTTCCCAGGCTTGCGTCCCCGCTATCCTGGCCCCCCTTCAATACTTCTTTGGGTACAGTTTTAGACAAAGAGTGGAAACCAGCTGCATTTCTCTCACACAGTGTTCCTCCCTGGCATGTGAGTGCTCCAGCTGGTCCCACAGCACCACAGGGACCCTCTAGAATAGCTAGTACCCAAACCATGGAGAGGTGCTGGAGAGGACAGCATGAGAGCACGTCAGCAATGGCTGAGCCTGGGAGACACAGGGCAAACCCTGGAGACCCAAGAACAGCTTCTGTCACCTCCTAGACAGGATAAAGCACCCTTGACCACTACAGGCACACACATGGACTACTCTGAGTCCTGCAGCAGCCCTTGGCAGGGACAGGAACTGACTCAGGTCCCTTGTGTCAGAGCTGTGTCACTGCTCCTCGGTGAGGGGACAACCACCCTGACTTCTAGAGATGGTCTCAGGAGCCCATTAGCCCATGTCTAATGTGCTTTGTACCCTGTTCTGCTCAGCACTGGGGCTCAGGGCTCATTGCACACAGACAGGGATAATTTATGACCTCCACACATGGCAGCTCTGCACACACCAAGGATCTTTCCTCCCGTCGCTCTCCCTATCTGTTTCTACAGGCTGCATCCCTGTATGGCAATGCCTTTGCTGCCAGCAAACACCTCAAAAGCTCCTCCATCGAGGCCCAGCCAACAGGAGCGGGGGAGAGGGAGGACAATTGTGTAGGGAGTGCCCGAACCAGACACCGCCTGACAGTGTCAGGCCAAGCTCCTCCTGAGTCACTCCCCGGCTGTGATGGAGCATGAGGTCACTTTGGACGTGGCTCAGGGCCTGCAGCCAGCAGCAGCACGTGTCCAGGAAGTCTGTGAGCGGGTTTGCAGGCCTGGGAGCCACCCGCCCTGGGAGCCCACAGGGCTGCTCTGCACAGCTGCTGCAGCTTGGGGAACCCAGGCAGCCAGGGGCTGTGGCACAGAAACTGGGGTCCAGAGGGGGCACCCTGGCTGGGAGGCCTGTGGGAGACCTACAGCTCCTGGCTGGAGCCAGAACAATCAGAAAACACCAATTAGAGAGAGACAAGATCTGTGGATGGGCATGTTGGCTTGTGCCTGCTGGGATGCACTTTGATTTTGAGTGAGACAGCAGATAGCTTGCGCTGTTGGTGTGTGCCCAGGACAAAAGTCCCCAGGAAGGTGAGGATGTCATGGGGCACTATTAAAAGTAGAGAGAGGCAAGGAGACATTGAGTCTGGAGTTATCTTCTCCAGAAACCCATGCAAATCAGCTTGGTGCTAAACATTGCTCCCTCTTGCCTTTCCTTCTCCAAGCACACTGGTGCCTTATCTCCTACTTACCAGTGAATGGGCGAGTCTAGTAGATAGCAAGTTTGTAGATTAGATTGAGATTTCAGACTAAGAGAACATAAAGCTTGGAGAAGTGCAAAGTCTGTGTTCTTCTGCTGCTTGACCTGAGTTATATGAGTCAAACAGTAAGCAAAAAAACCACAACAGCATAAACCACAATGAGGGAAAATGTGATCAAAATCAAGGTACAGCACTGCATTCTCATGTTACTTCTTAAAATTTAACCATTTTAGTTTTTCATTTGCTCAGAAAAAGGACAAGGGAGCAAAATAAAACCATAGGAGCAT
Source organism: Pseudopodoces humilis (assembly GCF_049639895.1). Lineage (NCBI taxonomy): Eukaryota > Metazoa > Chordata > Aves > Passeriformes > Paridae > Pseudopodoces > Pseudopodoces humilis. The sequence continues at coordinate 20,857,537 of NC_142209.1, read as the reverse complement.
CTGGCTGAGGAACAAAATTAGTTATCACCTTTACAAGCATGTATTTCCCAGTTTTATACTAACCTCTATTTAGCAAATGATTTGGAGAGTTTCCCAGTGTTACATTAACCTCTATTAAACAAATTATTTGGAGAGGCAAAGGCTTCCACTGAAGTGTGTTTTCATGTTTCCTTATGTCTGTTTGAAAATGTTCTGGGAATATAATCTTTTGCTCTAAAGCCATCCACACTTGCTTATCTAGACCCTGAGGGTTTGTGCTGCTAATAACAGTATTTTTACTCCTAGATCACTGAATAATTAAGGTGGGGTGGGACCTTGTGAAGTCACCTGCTTAAAGCAGAGTTCACCTAAAAGTCAGACCGAGCAGGTCAGGGCCCCATTCATTTAGGTGCCAAGGATGCAGGATCTATAGCCCCTCAGGGATCATTCCAGAGTTAAATCACCGTCACCATGAAAACATTCCTCCTTAAATCTAGCTACAGTTTCTCATTCCTCAGGCTGGGTGCATTGCCTCCCACCCTCTTCAGAAAACTCTTTTTATATGTTAAACCAAGGCAGCCCTACCCTGGGCTGTCACCCACCACTCCTTGAAGAAGGGATGAACCTAGATCTCACAGCAATTTTGCTGGTCTGCTTTCTTTGCTTTGTGCAGCACACCACTTTGCCGAGATCAGACCGAGAGAAGGGAAGAAATATAGATGCCTGCTCTGCCATGAGGGAGGACAGCCATCCAAAGCTGTTGCCCCTTCTTTTGGTGCTCTTTGGGCTACCTGCTCTCACTGGTCTGGGACAGACCATAAGAAGCCAGTTGGCCCATCAGATTGGTGTATTTGATAGTGTGGATAGTGTGTAGTTAAGCTCTACATTTACTCACTACTGAAGCCAGCACCTTCTGTGCTCCCATCACTGTATGTAAGAGAAACAAGAGGAGAGGACCAGCACAGCCACACAATGCTTTAAGTCCAAAAAGCATATTTTAGGAAAAAAGTGACATGCTGTCCTTCACCACTGCTGGCTGGCAGCTGTGGAGGAAGAACAGGAAAGCACTGGGAATACAGGAAAACAAAAATATTCATGTTTTTCCTTTTTCATTGTGTTGGGATTTTTTCTTTCCATACTCTGACATTTAACTGGAAATTGAGGGTCATCATCAATGTGCTCCTGGCCGCTCCTGGCTGCAGGTGTGGGAGATGTACACTGGCTGAACGCCTTAGAATGATACATGCCTATATTTATTTACTTAAAAACTTTTTGTGCCTGACAGACTAATGTCTGACAGATCAGGCCATGGACTGTGTATTAATTAACTCTTCAATTTCAGAGCCACGTACAATTCAGCTCTTGAAATATTCCTCACTTCCCTCTTCTCCTCAAACCCAAGGTACCCCTTGAAACAGTGCTTACCCACAGAATTCAGGAGGGGAAGTCTGGGGATGAGACAGGCTCTTGCAGTACTTCCTTGTACTTCCAGCCTTGGAAGGGTTTTATGCAGCTTTTATGTGGACCTTGTGAGTATCATGGAGACTGGGAGAGTCCAACAAGATTTGCTATAAAATAACAATACACAGGATCATGTACGTGAGCAGTGTAGGTGACAGTAAACAGAGCTTTGCAATCTCAAATCTGAGCCATCTCAGCCCTCTGCTTTCCCAGTCTATCACAGCTTATTTGCTTCTTCACCTGGTCTGTCCATAGCCTGTTTGGGATGGGCTTACCACCACTCTGTGCCTCACAAAAGTCTTTAATCCAGAGTAGGCATAAACAATTTCCCATAATTTAATGTAATTTTTTTTCAATTTCCAGTGCTTTAGGAACCATTTCTTTACCAAAACAGTCAGCCCTGAATTGCTGTATGTCCCTTCCAATTGAAACAATACAGCCTATTCTGTCTATTGTATTCTGGTTTGTCTATTCTAGCTTGTCTATTCTATCCTACTGTATTGTCTATTATATTGTATTTCAATGGAAAAGGACCTAAAATGATTATCTAGTCCAACTGCCTGACCAATTCAGGGCTGACCAAATTCAAGGATGTTTTTTACAGCATTGCCCAGAAGCCTTTTCAATACTGACAGGCTTGGGGTATTAACCAATTCTCTAGGAAGTGTGTTCCAGTGTTTGACCACCTTTTCAGTAAAGAAATGCTTCCTAAGCATATTTGATTCTGTTCTAACTCCCTGTAGGCTCAAAGAGAATGAGGCTCATGTATCTTGTTTTATGACTGAATTACTGCCAATGCACAAAGGAGAAGCTCTGAGTGTCATGGTGTCAAGGCCTGCCTGTGTACCTGGGAGCATGAGGGAACATTCCTTCTCTGAGAACTGGGGATAGAGAAGCCTGCAAGGAATGGGAGTAATAGGGCTTTTATGTGGCATCTATCTGTCTTGCCCAAAATCCTAGCAAGATATCCACACTCCTTTGCCTGCCACACCAATTCCCAATACTTCTCTTTTCCTGGGCTGCTCAATTTCCATGCAAACTTGTGCAGTTTGATCTGCACCTCTCTCCCCTGACAGATGGATAATGCTTTCCCAGAAGCAAGCATCTGTCCCACCAGTGCTCCTGCCAGCAGGCTGCATTTGGGAAGCCCCAGGGAAGCCCTGGGTGATGGTGGACTGTCCCTGCCTTTCCCCAAGCCTAGGAGCTCTGGGCTTAAGGATGGTGGAGGGCTTGGTCAGTGCACAGCAGCCTTTCACACAGACCTAGACAGTTTTGGCATGCTCCATTGTAAAGTGTCATGTTCCCCTTCCTCCCTGTACGCTCAACAGGCATCCATTATCCTGACCCCGCAGAGCCTGTCCTGATGCGCCTCTGCCAAGTGTGGCCTGGCAGCTCCAAGGGAACAAGAAACTCCCAAGCCTTACGCGCTGAGAGGAAACAATGGCACCAGGAAGAAATGAATTGGAGGCAAGAAGCAGGGTCTCTTAAGAAGCAAGTCTGAAGCAGCCTCAAACCTGTGGCAGCAGCTACTGCTGTTCCTTCCCGCGCAGCTCACAGGGAGGAAGGGATCGCTCACCTGCGGCAGACGCTGCCCACACGCGATAACCCAGCACACTTCCCTGCTCCAGGCTGGCAGCAATGGTTTTTCCTGCTTTTCCTTCCACTGGATCCAGCTAATGAGAGATCCCACGGAGAGAATCTCTTCCCTTCCTCTTGCAAGTACCTGCCAAGACCCAGGTGAGGCTCCCCTTCCTGGTGCCGCGGCAGCACCGAGGTCCGGCTGCAGCCCTCACCTCCTGCCCGGGCAGGTGCATTCCCCAGCTGGGTGGCGTCTCAGCAAACCTGCTGCTGCTCTTGGAGACGCTCCAGAGCCGCGCCGGTGTGCAGGCACTACCCCTCCCTCCCTCCTCGGGCAGGATCTGGCCTCTGGCCGCACACCGATCCTGGAAGGTGGCTCATTTCCTCCCAGCTGGAGGTGAAGGGGTGCCAGAGCCAGGGAGCAGCTCCCAGGCAGCAAGGTGAGAAGAAGCCTGCAGCTAAGCTGGAAGTGCTAGGGGATATTTGACACATTCAGCAGGTATTTGGTATTAAATAAAGTAGCTCCTGCTCTACTGTATAGGTTAGGGCCATCCAGTCGTATCAGGGCTGCCTCTTTCTCTGGAAGAAGCTCAAGCAGGCACTCAAGTCAGGAAAGATGTCACTGTCACCTCTCCCCACCAAAAGGCAGCTGCAGAACCCCCTTCCTGGGAGAGAGCAGCACCAGCAGAGTTTACCATGCTGCAGAAGAGCTGATTTCCTCGTAATCCGGTGGTAAAAAAAATGGGTAACTATTTTGAGAGTAATCAGGGAAACAGAAAAGGATTTATTTAAGAGTTGAAGAATAAAAAAAGGGAGTAGCAGAAATGTTGAAGTCAGTAGGGGAATGGGATTCTCAGACTGATCTGGGTAGGTTTCATGATAGCAGAAGGGATCATTACCGATAGTCTGAGCAGCTGGAAAATCTCCAGGGAAATGCAGGAAGAAGAGAACAGGACTGAACAACAGCTCTTGCCTGGCTAATGGAAAGGGAGGCTCAGTTATTAAGTCACATGCTACTTTTTTATCAGGCTGTGAGAAGGGAAGCTTAGGATATGCTAATCAAATAGAAACCAAGTAGTGTGACAGGCTCAGGAATTTGAGAAAAATCTGATAGGTGTTTCGAGACTTTTGAAATATCATCAGTCCAGAGGATGTTGTCCTACACATAGGAAAAACAAATGGTACGTGATAGTTTTTCCTATACAAACACCATTGGACAATGAGCTTGACCCTATCCAGAAAATCCTGGTTTTTTTAAGTTGGCCCAGTTAGCAAAGAAGTCATCTAAGGGGAAACCTTGTGCAGATAGCCATATAGTCATTTTTGAAAGTGGGCTGTAGCTTTATAAGAGTATGAAATGCTTACCAGCTCCTTTAGGGAGGTTCCAAAAAGAGAAACAGAACAATGCAGGTCAAGAGAGGATGAAAGCAGAAAATGTTGTTGGACCCTGAGAGAATTCAGACCATTAGCACACAAAACCATAATCCTGTTACAACTTAATTCTAAAACATTTATAGAGTGTATGTGTGGTAGTTTGACCTTGCTCTGCTTTTCCCAGTATAGAAGGGGCTTGTACATCTATTTTGCTTCCAGCAGGTCTGCTGAAGTTTGGTTGTAACACTCTGCTGTGCCTGATGTTTAATGCTCCCCTATACAAGCAATGTTTCAGCTGCCACTAAGCCACTAAGATCAAGTTCAAAATCCTCTTCAGCCTATTCTGGCAGCTGAAGCTACCTAGGCTTCATCTGACAGGCTGTGTATTGCCTTTAAAATTTGCTAATAAGGGTGACATAGGGGCATATCTTTAAGCATATCAGTCACCATTTAGAAATAATTCACTATCTGTATAGGCATATTAGGAAAAGATTCTTCTTTTTCAGAAAAGTTGGCTGCATTTCTCTAAACCACAACTTTTAAAGCAGTATGTTGTATGATTCTAGCACTCAATTTGTCCTGACAGAGAGGGGAAAATTATACCACACCAGAGCCTAGCTAATTAAAATGGGTGTGTCCTGAAAATTTTAGAGGGAACTAGATTCTAAAATATTTACTAATTACATTAATTACATCCTCTTTCTGTACAGGAAGTATCAAGATGATTATATGGGGAGGAGAGGAGGAAGAAAGGGTGTTAAACTACCCCATTAACAGACCATTAGCTTCTTCCTTTTGCTCCTGTGAAACCTATGCTCCATAGAGGTTAAAGATGCAAAACGAAAAAAAAAATAGACTAAAGAAACTAAATTCCACATTCATGGACAATGCACTCAGCTGAAGTCTCCAAAATCATTTGAGCTCATGGAACCATCTATTTTGCCCTGGTATTGCCCTGGAAGTGAGTCTAGTATTCCTGATGGTAATGCAGTTTACATGTTACCCAGCCCTGGCCCACCTTCTTCTGTGTAATATTATTAGGAGTACATTAAACACATCACTTTTCCACAACTCAGGATAGGAAATGAAGCAGTAACATCCTGGCTGTTGTAATACCATATAGTTCCTTGCTCAACCAGTAGCTCAATCTTCTGATAGATGTGAAATACTCCTCAGTGTCCTCAGTGGGACAGCGTGTCATGCACTGACAACAAAAGATGAAAAATTTAGGGTTCCCCCCCATTACTGAAGAAATTACTCCCTGCCTTTTTCTGTATATGAATACTTTGCAGAGTGACTTATTAGGAGAATTTCACTGAAAAACTGAACTAAAGGGATTGTGGATGTTGAAAAAAAGACAAACAAAAATCAATTTCTTGAAGTTATAGGAGTTATGACATAAGGTTTGGACTTTATTCCAGATTTTGGGAGTTCGAAACTGCCTTTTTTGTCCTGCTGAAATTATTGTAGCATATAAGGCAACACATCTCTAGACAGGAGGCAGAGGCTTTACCAAGGGCTCTAGCTCTTGTGTGCTTGAGTCAAAGGTTGCCCTCACAAGGTAATTGATTGTTAATCTGTGACTGGATACCTGCTTGGAATAACAATTACATTGGTCTTAAGAGCAGCTGTCTTTTGTATGAACATAGGCCATTTAATACTGGAAAATAAAAAGCTGATGTTGAATTTTGCAGCACAATGACATCAAATTAGAATTCTAACAGAAAAGGCTTACAGTTTGACTATCTCTTCTGAATTAGGACACATTAGTTTTCAAGAGAAAGATGAGTACCTAGCATGAAGGCCCAAAGATTAGTCTTACACTAACACAATTTTTTTTGGCTCCTAAATCTCATGAAAAGGGCAGATTTCAGGAAAGTAGAAGTGTTCAGAGCACCAATTGTTTCATAAATGCTTCTAGTGGTAGAGTATAGGATCAGGTAAGCATACTCTATGCTGTTGCATTTCTGATCTTGCCAGGAGGATATAATAACTTAAGGCATCCTTGAACCACGTCAGTGTTGCTGTGTCTTGTGGCTTCTTTCCAGATTCCATTCAGGAAGATTTCTGACCAAAAGAGGTTGAATCTGGACAGTTCAGGGCTTGCCCCTTCTCCTGGATTTGGTCTCGCAGATATTGAATTTCTAGCTGTTGCATTTCTATGATATTTTCACTTTCCATCTCTGGATTCAACCTCAGGACAGCTGGGCTGGACAGAATTTCACTGGAGGGAGCTAGAAGATAAAATAGAGAGGACATAGTACAGTAACAAAGGTCCAGCTCATACAGTTCTTTGGCATGAACAAGGGAAAGCATCTTTCAGGGCTGAAGGAGTAGATCTAAATAGTAAGAATCTGCAGGATTTAGCAGCTTCAACAATTAACATTAAAATATAACAGGTCCCACCAGGCAGACAAGCTAGAATGAAACACAGACAGTAATAGAAGTGTTCACCAAGGACAAAAAGGGCTTCTGCCATGAGTACTAACAATATGGAAAATATACAGGAACTATTCACCTGTGTCTTGAATTGCCTTTTTGTTCTTGTTTAATCTCAGTTCTGACTGGAGGTCGTGTACCTGTATGTTGGCCACCCTCAGTTCTTGCCGCAAGTCATTAATTTCCTTAATCAGACTCACATTTTCCTGCAAAAACAACATGCTCTATAAGGAAAAGCACAGGTACTCACTGGCTGAGCAATATGTATCTTCATATCTTTGAGAAAGACACTGGACAGTATAGAATCAGTATCACAAGCAGAAGGTGCTGGACAATCAGGAAAGTAGACAACATTTCAGGTAAGACCACAGTAGATGTGACAGAAAATGACAGTATTCAAACCACGTTAGCTCAAAAAACTAATATTTGTTTTGCTTTTCTGACTGCAGCTGCACCCCAAGGTATCATTTTTCTTGCCAATCCAAAGGGAAGCTCAGGGCCTTCCTAAACCGATCCAATTAATTCAGAATTAATGTGAAGAATTCCCATCTCTCCCTCCCGTGTGTATTATTTTGCTTTTCATGTGTCATTATGTATTTGTTCACTTAAATGATCTTTATCTCCTTGAAATTATTCAAAGCTCTCAACAGTTCTGACAGACATCACTTTTCCACACTCCTTCCAAATTATTAGGAAATATATAAAGCATGTGGAGACTTGAGATACCTGCTGCTAACATGATATTATAAGGAAAAGTTAGTAATGTATTCATCTTTCATTCTTTTTTTTTTAAGTCAGTTTTTAGCCCATAAAAGTTCAATTCTCTAAGTTTTTAGTAGCCTAAACCATGAAGCATCTTGCTGAAGGAGCTGTGGAAGTGCCAGTAAATGTAATTTACCCATTGTTGCAACAGGTTCAAATACTTCAGCAAAACCAGTATGGGTTAATACTAGTGAAAGATGATAACACTGCTGATCATGATTTAGAAACAGGGGAACCATTAACTAAATATTTTTTTTCTGTATTCAAGAGAGTTAAGTGGAATTCTGTCTTTGCCTCTTACAAGGACAGTGAAATACCACATCAATAACTAGGGCAAATGTTAAATAGCTGTCATCATACTTGAACCAAGAATAGCAACTATTTCAGCTACCTGTGGTGGTTTTTTTAGAACTTTTGCAACACAGTGGCAATATTTAAAAAAAAGATAGATGGCAAAAAGGTGTGTTTAGGGTACCTCACAATACCAATCCCAAGCAGTAGTGGACCCACTAAAACAACGAGAGGCAAGAACAAAGATGAATGAAATTTTTCCATGAAAATGGTGCCCTCAAATCTTGTTTTTTTTACTTTTGTTTTAATGATAATTTTGGCTGGTAGAGATAATTATGTTGCCACAAAAGATTGTGTAAATCATACAACTCAGTTCCTTTGTGTATACTTATAGAAGTGCTGGCACCACCCAACTGCAGGCTGGTCAGTAGCAAAGTACAAAGCTCACTGCACCTCCCAGAATGTGGCTGCACTCAAGGAGTTCAACTTGGCAGCAATAGCTCAGGGCATGTGTGGCAAGATTATCAAGACTTCACACGGAGGCAACTACAGCAGCTGTGCTTTAGCTTCTCCTCAGCTGAAAAATCACTGAGGAGCAAGAGTGTAGGATTCATTAAGATCTGAACTTGTTGGGCAAGAAGAGTCCCTCTTGCAGTGGTTATGCTGGACTATAAATGCAGCAGGAGCTGGTGTGCTCAGGCAGCTCTGGAACTGCAAAATTTTGTTGAGTCTGACTTGTCTAGTTCAAGCCTTTAAATACAGATGAAATTTGACTTTATGCATTTATTCTAGAGTTTGATCCTGAAAGAGCACATGAAGACAGTAACTTCCAATAATCAGTCAAGGTAATTTTATTTTGACCAGCTTTCAGGGCTGGGTCATAGTATTTCCCTTTAGGTATACTTTAGTCATGAGCACCTTCATACATTCAGCCCAAGTGATTACCTGCTGCTGTCAAATGAAGATCTTGCTTTTGATCTATCAGAAAACAGAATACAGAGTATCTTGCATGAAGCAATCTGGGCTATGTAGAAATGTCTTGTTTGGTTTGCTTGGTGCTAAAAGGCTGTTGGTTGACACTGATAATATTTTCCTGAAGAGTCCTTCTCTTCAGAGAGATTAGCCTTTAATTCAATATTTGCATTCTGACAGAATGCTTGCACTGCAATGCAGTGTCACAGAATGAATTAAAATAAATGTTCATGGGAAAACTAATTGTCATGGGATGTTGTGGCAAAGAACCAATTGTTTCAGAAAAGAGACTGATCAAATGCATGGATGATGAGGCCATCAGGTACAGTGACACATCATATGGATGCAATCTACAGTGTAGGAAATCTCTACAGTGCTGACTGTCAGAAACAGGTAGGACATATAGAAAATTTCATCCTATATGGGCTTCAGTTTAAGCAGCAGTACTTCAAGGTTATTCAGTGTCTCTGTTTTTATGTATCCAGAGAAACCATTACAAATACAGAAGGGGGGAGGAAAAACTAATAGTTGAATAACAGGCAACTTGTCAACTGGTAAGAATAATTAAAATTATCTTGACAGTTCTAATCATCTGTTGCAGCAGTCACTAGTGGAGTGTACCTATGAATAATCTCTCAAAGAGGAGGGCATAGCTCTGAAAACGTAAGCCCAACTGAGGAATAATAGAAATACAGAGCTAGAAGACTGTCAAGATGTCATTTGCTTTTTCAAAGCAAATCCTCACAGAAGTTTGTCTAAACTAGTCTTAAAAGCCTCTGTGAAAGACTGGAAGGCCATGATAATTCCTGCTGGCTGTAAAATCTCATTAATCTACTGGACTTCAGAGTACTGCTTTTTCTTTGAAGAAACCAGGCTGGTTAGAATCTTTGATATCTTCATCTTCCAGATGTTTTATTAATTTGGTTTTAATCATCATTTCATGTTAGGCTTACTGATCCAAGACATCAAGTATTATCATTATGAACACCATCTGTCACCCTATTCCAGTAAGGAAATTCTTCAGGTTATTTTCTGAACCCATCTCCTTTTGTGCCAAAGGAAACATCTAACTCACAGAAAGAGTCAAAAAAAAAAATTAAAATAGTGGCAGGGAAGAAGATTGCTGCTGTCTAGCCCTGAAGAAGCAAATTATGAATAAATAGCAAACAACAGATGACTTAGGAGGGGACTAAGATTTAATGATCCTGAGGAAGCATAATAAGTAACAATGCAGAAAGGGCTACTGAGGGGAAAAGGAAATGCTGACTGAGCAGAAGGAGATCTTGTTAAAAAGAGACTAGAAAAGCTGTCCTCCTAGGATATCTGGTGTGGGGCTCTAGGTCCTCCCACTCCAGATGAAAACAAATTGGATCTTTGACCCCAGCAGTCACAAGTTGAGTTTGCTTTGTAAGAAACAAGGATTCTGAGCAAGAGATTTTAGTACAAATATACATATTCCCCACATATTTCTGAACTTCCTTGAAAATTTTGGATGTGAAAAGCAGAATGCTCTTCTGAATTCACACCAATAGGCATGGGACTATGTGGACAAAGAAATTTTTTTTTTTTTTATTTTCTTCCTCCAAAATTACTTCCTAAACATTACCTACATACCAGATACAGCTTGACACTCAAACAAAGGAAAATTGACTATGATGGCAATTATGAATACTGTTTGAAATAAAAAGTAAGTATATTAATGTCCTTAAAAACATCCATGCAACAGAAGTTCCCTATCTCCTTTTAGGGAGTGGGAGTTAAACAAAAGTATCCACAAAACAGAAGCCATTCAGAGATCTTGCTCTTTTTGTTCAGAAAAGTTAATGGAAGCACCTGAAAAATGTAGGAATTTCTGGCAAGAAAGCCAACCAAAACTATTTCAAAGTCTTAAGAAACCATAACAGTAAGGTTACTAAAGTCTCTTGTGCAGCCACTTCCTTTGTTCCCCCTCCATACCACAAGGAAAAGGCTTATTACCTGCATGATGCGCATGTAAGCAGTGTGGTGCATTTCCTTATCCTTTGTCATTCTCTTCCTTAAAACTGCCAAATTCCTCTCATTATACTCTTGCTGTTCCTTGTACTTCTGCTGCAAATCTGCATCTTCTGCTTGAGCCTCTGCCTGAGAAGGGACAGCATGCAACCTCAATAATTACACTACCAGACAAAGCCATGGGCAAGGAGAAGGCAAAGGTTCTGACTCACCAAGTCTGATTGATGCACATACTTGGTGTAGAGTTCACGGATACCATCTTTCATTTTTCTAGAATCGTTAATGAAGCTCACACAATTATGAAGATCTGCTTTAAATCGTTTGATGAGGGTTTCCATATTTTGCTTCTGCAAGAATGATATACTCACATTCTTATTTGGTTCATCAGAACATGTCACTGTGCAATTTTCTAGAAAGTCTAGTGGAACTGGTGAAAACTCTCATGTACTTTCTTCTACTTCACTTTAAAAAGAATTAATTAAAAACTCACTGGGAATGTGAGCACTATGTGTTGAACAGCAGTGATAAATTTAAAGAATAATAATAAACCTTTTATTACTTTTACACTGATATTATACTGACACCTAATGTATCAGTGCCAGCCTCCAAAGATGAAATCTGAAAAACAGTGGTTCATTATGCTATTGCCCACTGTCCTTTCCCAAACACAGAATCACAGAATATGCTGAGTTGGAAGAGACCCACCAGGATCATTGAGTCCAACTCAGCCCTGCACAGGACATCCCCAGGAGCCACATCATGTGCCTGAGAGCATTGTCTAAATGCTGTCCTACCTTCTTATTTAGAAACAACACACCAACAGTTGAAAAGGCAAGAACAAAACATATTGGACACATGCACAGACTGCTAATTTCACATCAAGATTGCCTTCTCATTCTCTCTTGGTCTCTGCCAGGCCTCTCTACCTGCTTCCTCACTCATGCACTGTCTGCTAAGCTCCTCCACCTTCACCTGCAGTCCCTTTTCCTCCCTCATAACTGACATGTTGTCAAACAAGGGGTCCTTGACTCCTCCATTAATGAGACCTTCCTTTATGTCATCCTACTAATGCTAAGTGGTATCCTGAATGCTGCTCCTGTTTAGGCCAAGTGTCCCCAGATTGCAGGCTTGGGCAGGAATAAGTTCAGCATTCACCTGCCTGTTCTGTTAAACTCAGGAGAATATGTGTTGATGCATAAATAACTCGATTTTTATTTTTTTTTTTAAATACGAATGCTGTAAGCTGGTTGCAGGCTTGGAAGTTTTGTGTCTTTGTCGCCACTGACCAGAGACTCTCTTGGTCCTTGGACACAGCAGCCTTGAAGTAACTGTTTGCTCAGACTAATGCTTCACCAGTGTTCTGTCCTCACCAATGTCATTCTGTGGGACCTGCATGGAGGGGGAACCCCATACCTTTTCCATCTCTCTGTGCGCCTCGTGAGCAGTCGCCTTCTGTTTCTGTTGCAGTCGTGTGATGTTCAACTTCAGCTCTATGCTCTCCTTGCGGAATTGTTCCAGCTCCTCCTCCATCTGAAAGGAAGCAGGAGGAGGAAATCAGGGCTAAAAGGAGATGTGAAAAAATAACATAACAGGAAAACCAGAGACTGGAAATACAGACTTGAGGGAATAGTTCCCCCTTCAGGTTGAACGATAACATGAGAAACATCAATTTTGTAACAACACTGCCCTCTGTCAGAATATGCAGAAACCACAAAAGTGAATGTGCAACTCTGTTACAAAGTCACATTAATTTAAATTATGTGATACCCCTTAAATTCCTTGAGCTGAACGGGAGCTCTTCTGTTCCGAATAAAAATGGATGAGGTGGAAATGGACAGTCAATACTGGAAAGAGTAAGAATAACAATAACTAGAACCTGATACTGAAAAGAAACAAATGGATTGAAAGCTGTGGGTACATATGCAGAACACACAGGAAAAAACATTAAGAGTACTACAGCAATTATTTATGGCACAAGACGGTGACCAAAAAAGACAACAGGAATTTCATCTTGCTAGTCTGAAGTGCATACAAATTGTTCGTTAGTTTGCATTTTATTTAAAAGACTGTCACCACAGTCCTAGTTTGGCTGAGCTAAGGATACATCTATGCAGAGATCATAGCAAGTTTCTATAATAAATAAGTACCCTCAATGAATTTGCTGCATGCTAAGTGTGAATATGTCCAAATTTCCCATGTATCAACTGATGAATATAATTTGTCCATGTCCCTAAGCCCTAATAGAGCTATATTTGCATAAATCGGTAACATTTCTGAGGAAAGAAATTTACTTTTTTCCATCAGATCAGTAAAAGCAGTGTCTTGCAAATACTATAGGGCACATAGAGGGCAACCACATAAGGAAAAGACTGATTTTTAAAGCAAAATCTAGAATTACATACAGGAACTTAAATAACTATGTTCATCACTGGTAGCGTGTGATAGAAAATGAAATAGCTGTTGTCTACAGATATTTTTATTAGCTGCATGGCTATTGAATTAGTGTATCCTTGAAAGAAGTCAAGGAAGAATCACGGTGGAATCTTTAATGAACTTGTTGGGTCATCTTTGTATTTAGACAACGGGCTTAGTAGCAGAGGCCACATGAGAGTGTTACTCACCTCACTGATCTGTTTCTTCATTGTCTCAATATCATTTTCACGTGACTCTATTAGCTTCTTAAACTCCTCTATTCTGTAACTCAGTACAAACTTAAAATTTTGCAGTTCCTGATTTTTAATTTTTAGATCATATATATGCTTCTCCTGGAAGAAATGGGTACAAGAGATCTGAATCAGATCCAGCACTCTCAAACAGATTCTCTAGGATAAGGCACAAATATGGAAGAGGCAAAACCAGCAGTCACAGATCTTGTGGAAGATTGAACTCCAGTTGCAAATCTACTGGAGATTTGCAACCTCTATCTGGTCAGATGGGAGGGGGCAAATAATGGTGAGCCATCTACAGATCCCAGAACAGGGGATGAGAAAGTCAACATCCTGAACTTGAGCTCCCCAAGAAAAGCCTAGAATACCAATTAAAAACCAGAATCCCAAATTGGAGATCACAAGTTCCTTAAGTTGATATCGGGTTTCCAGTCATGTGATATTATCACAATGAATACTATTAAAATAAATATCTCTATTTAATTAAGGGAGGTGATTTTAACCTCATCCAACTGTTCATTTTCTCACCTTCTCTAGGATAGTTTCAGTTCTGTCTTTAATATCTGTCTTTAGTGCCAAGATGTCCTTTTCCAGTGATTTAATGATGTCTTGCAGCTTCTGCTGTTCCAGTCTCATTTCCTCAATATCCCTGTTTCGGTCCTTGAGCTCTTTCTGTAGGCTGCTCAACTAGAGAGGCAAACTAGTAAGAACTTAAAAGTCTCCAAATGCTGTGCACAACTTGGTCCTCCTATTCTGTAGGATACCTTGCAGACAGTGTGGGATAAGGGATATCAAATTAAGATATGATGAAGGAGCAGCACATCTGTTAAACGCCTCTAACTCAAAAGGGGGTTTAGTATCCATTTTTGCTTTTTCTGTGTATTCTACTGCACTAGAAGGAAGGAAGCAAATTGCATCCAGCAGCAAGAAGGGTATGGGTATTATACCTAAGTATCAGCTGCAGATAGTACTCAATCCATGGAATATTCTTATAAGGTGAAGGCAATACCGCTCTAAAGATGGAAAACTGGAAGGGTGCACGGTTCATGGCCCTTGGGCACCCACAAAATCCCTGCCTCAATACTAAGATCTGCAAAGCCAAGAAAATTGGAAACAATGTATGACACTGGACAAATTGTAAGGACACATGAAGAAATCCCTGAAGTCTAAAAAACAAAGAAATCAAAGACAGTACCATGATAGTAGAGGGTATGAAAAGAACCTCTATGTCTCCAGATAGATACTGGAGAAAACAAAAAAAGAAAAAATGTCCCTCTAACATCCTTAAGGAAATGCAATACCTAGACAATAAAAGAGGCAAAATATTTTATGCCTCCTTAAAAATCCCAGTAAAGCAAATAAAGAAAGATTATGTGAGCAAAACACAGATTAGTGCATTGAATGAAGCAATAGAAGTATTTTACTAATAAAGCAAACTATTCAATGTTAGAAAAATTAAAACTTAACTTCTTTCCTGATGTAGGATGAACAATATTACTTATAGTTTGAAACTATGTCGATCAGAGAAAGTGTACTAATAAAAACATACCTCCTTTATCATCTATCTCTAATATCAGCAATACAGTCAGCAGAGAGCTTCTTCTTCTGCCCAAATACTCTAAACATTCAAACTAACCTAAGAACCCGCTACTGTTCTTATATGAAATGCCACATATTTACAGACTAGATTAATGGACTAAATTGACATGCCGTTAATCACATTCAATCCTCAAGTTATAGGTCTTCTTGTACAGGTCTGATACTAGCATAATATAAAAGATACCCTTTTATTCATGACTCCAATTTCTCCTTTCAGTTGCATGTTGGACTCCTTTTCTTCCAAGAGCTGTCTCTCATAGTTGTCTTTGAGTTCCAAGATTTCCTTGTCTCCCTCTTCATAAATTTGTTTCTCCATTTCTTCTTGTACTTCAATCTGCTTCCTCATCTTCTCCTTTGCCTGCAGTTAAGGAAAACAAACATTAGAGAAGGCAAGAGTAAGAGACCAATAAAGGAGAGAAATAAAAGGTTATTTGTAACTGTGCTTCTCCTGGGAGAATCTATGTTTAATGGAATATTCAATTGCAGCAGTATCAGCTAAGGTAACTTTTTAGTGGATTAAAGTAACTTTAGAAACTGATAGCATACACATTGAGGGTTTTCTGGGTTTTTTTGGGGGATGGTGGGTTTTTTGCTTCTTTGGGGGGGCAGGGGTTGATAATTCTTCAGACTTGAAAGCTTCATGTTAGGAATATGGCCTAAATACTAACATCAACAAACTTGTTCTGGCTGAAGAAATCACAAACCAGTATCACTTAGGATCTTTTAAAATTGCTGTTTCTGATGCATTAGGACCAATAAGCACCCAGGTTTGCCTCAGTCTCTGTATGCCTCTCTTCCTACGTTCTTTTCAAATTGGTATTGCAACATAGGGCTGCAAACAGTAATGGTGATTTCTGACTCTAAATATGTAAGTATCAGTTATCTGTCTGCCTTTTGTCAAACCAAGTCTTTGACCTCAATGTGCAGGAGTTTTTTAAGTATTCAGGATATTTATCTTTGTTCCCCAAATTATGCAGGTAAGAACCTCAAGGACTCAGGAATGTAATTCACCATTTTCAAAATGTTATCTCTTCACTAGAACAACATAATTGAATCTTTCTTTCTTCAATTACTGTAAATGTATCGTCTAAATCACATTAATAAACAGGAATTCTAGGATGTAGGAGAAATGTAGATGAAGCTGAGAAAGCCCAAGAATATTAATCCTAGCAACTTACTCAAGGTATGAAACCCCAAAAAGTTGATAACTCAGCTGGGTCTTCTTTATTACTATTCTACCTGTCAAAATATTTTCTCATGGTTACAGGCAGATTAGGATTTGCATGGAAGATGCCAGCCTCTCCTGTCCTAGGGAACAGTTTATCACAGTTGAAGATAAATTTGGTCAACAAATCAAACAGCAAATCAAGCTTCCTACCTCTTCTAGCAGAACAGACTTATCTTTAAGTTTTTTCTCATAATATTCTTTTAGCTCTGCCAAAGCCCTGGTTTTGCTCTCCTCCAAATTGTGCAATTGTTTCTCGTATTCCTCCTCCATCTTCTGGGATTTCACCTGAAGCTCCTGGTATTTCTCATTTTCCATTGAGAGTTTCTGACTACTGTCAGATTCTGTTAACAGGAAACATACAGAATGGAGAAAACTAATAGAAAAGATGAGTGAATCCAATCCTTCTGGAGCTATCACAACCTTATTATTTACTGTCTTTTTGGCAGCTGGTTGCAGTAAATTACAAGTAGAAGTATTTTGTCACTTTCTTCATCAGATATACAGGGGCTTTAGACTCTGTAGCCATGCAAAATTGACAACTAATTGACAACCCTAATTTAGCTATTTCCTTGGGTTGGCAACCATGGCAGAGCTGGATAAAAGCTCGACTGCTACAAAGTATGAGTAATGGAGAATGGACTCATTCATGGCAGGAGTCTTTGGTAAATACTAATTTGCAGTATTTTTATCTTGATTACAAATCTGAAGTCCAGGTATTTCCAGGCTGTGTGCACCTCCTTGCTGAATTGAATGACTGCACTGTTCTTGCACAGTGAGCTGTGCATAAAATGAAAGAAGAAATTACTAATTTTAAGAACCAAACCTCTAAGATACATGTATGGTGCAGTTTAGACAGCCATTTGGTCTGCACCAAATACCTACATGATATACATCCATTTTTCTTTATACCTCTACTCTAGTAATCCCTCCTCATCACTTCATTTGCTACCAGTAAAGCATTTCCCCCAGTTTCTAGTTACAAATACTTGTTATAGTCTAACCTAGCCGTTGCACCTCCCTGGCCTGTTTATCCATCAGCTCAGACAGTTGAACCTGGTGTTGTAGCTCCTGTTTTTCTTTCTCTTCCTGCAAAATCTGGGATAAAAAAAATAAGAACAATACATTTTAATTTGAAACTAGACAAAGAAATGTCTAAATTGTTTGTGCTCTTGCCTCTGGTGAAGAATACATACACAACAGATAAATGTTTGAAATCTCTCACCAAAATTGAGATGCCATATGTCACTAAAACAAGGTTTCCCACATTAGTTTTCCACATTAGTTTGTTTGACAAGTTAAGCTAAGGAAAGCTACGGAAAAGCAGCAAACAGGGTTCATATAATACAAGGTACTGATCCTAATCTAAAAAGAAAAGTTTGTGAGCTACAAAAGCCTCCACTCCTTTATGTATGTCTGCTTGAGGAGAATTTGCAGTTCCATAAATTGTTGTCCAGATATTAAAGTTCAAGCTGCTTTCTGTCTCACTTAAAGCAACTTTGAGGTCCTAAAATGCTGACATTTGCATAATATGACATAAACCTAAGCACGAATGAATTTCAAATGCCATTCACTTGGAATGTCAGCCTGCCACTACAAATTACTTAATCTTCTAAAAAAGCAAAGAACTGGAACAATAAAACAGCGAAAAAATTTCCCAGAGACGCTAGGAACTCTACCATAGTTACAATATTTTCACTTCTCACAACAACTGCATGGGTCTTGCATAAGCAGAAATATTCCATTTGTCTGATGGATTCAACTAGAAAGGTTAGCCCCAAGTCTAAAGTTTTCATTCTGTTTAATCTTAACGTGTACTGATACTTGGACAGGAAGTACAACTTGCCTACCTAGAGAACTTTTATTCACTTTCAAAGGCATTTGTTTGCAAGGCTATAATGAACAAGTCTAAAGAATTTTCAGTGTAGCTGAGATTATTATAACTTTATAGCCAAGCACTACTTATCAAATGACTTGAAGAACTGCAGAAAAAAACCCAGCAGAGATTAAACAGAGGTAGAGGAATCCACAAGAATTTAAATGGATTTCTTGTGCAAGGTTAGGTTCTACAAAAGACTGGAAAAATAGAAAGGTTAAAACTCAAGTAATTTAAACAAAAAAAACAAAAACACAATGAGACAAGCCAAAGAGTCTGAAAAAATACTTTATGAAAACATTAAAATGAATTATTAAACCTCCTCAAAAATGAATATAAAAAAGCTACTACATAACTATTGTAGGGCAAACAGACAAAAGAGGTATAAAAAGAGCACTTGAAAATTGCAAACCTGTAAAATACTGCAACTAATAAGTAACTTGGCAAGCTTTCATACTCAACTCCTTTATGTGGAGTCAAATTAAATACTGCTTGAAGGGACTATGCACAACTTGACAAAATAAGTGGTAACAAATCACCAGAGCAGGACAATATTCACCCAAAAGCTCAAAAAGAACATGAGGTTGACAGGATTGATTCATGTGATATATAATCGAGTTGTTTTACTGCCAGAGAAATTACTACTGGATCCCTTGCCTTCTACATCTAAAAGAAGTCCAGAAATATAATGAATTACAGGTCAGAAATCCAGTGTGTGCACCAGACAGATGGACAGAATAGCATTATCAGACACAGATAAATAAGACACTGGGAAGAATTATCATAGCCTTTGCTTTTCATGGTAGTCCTGCTTCATGACCACAAAGAAATCAATAAGCACACAAACAGAAGACATCCAGGGAATATATTTTACTTTTATTTTCAAAAAATATACAAGAAACCTCAGCAGATGTTCTTAAAAATCTAAGTAGACAGGACATAAAGAAGGCAACATAGGACAATAATTGTTAGATCCTGCAGCAGCTGAAACCTTATATGGAAAGGAGCTTTTAAGACACAGTGCCATTTCTATTACTGATCCTTGGTCTCAGGCACTATTTTTTGTGCTGGTTTTATGTGAAGATGCTTACAGGCTACCTAGGAGAGCTCTTGCATCCCCTTGTACCTATAAGATTCTTGACTCAAAGGTAGTTTCATGCTTTATAAATACTAAGAACATGTTAAACTGGAAAGGAATGATTTCAGATGCTGTATGGCATTTCTACATATGTAATGCAAGCTTGAATTCAACTCTTCAGTGAAAGATTTTTTAGTATTTGGTTCTGCAGCATGAATCATACCTGGTGTTTAGTTATAAGGGAGTCTATTTCCCGAGTGAAATTCTCTTCCAATGCTTTTATTTTTCCTTCACAGTACATGTCCTTGAGACGTAGCTCGTAATCACTTTCTGTCTGTAGATCTCTCACACAAATCTGCAGGTCTAGTATTGCCTGACTCTGTTAGGAACATGGATGAGAAAACAATCTTAAGAGAGAGAATATTTGCCATTAGCAACAGCTCGTTAAGGATGTTTTATTTACATGAATATATTTATGAACAGCCTTTACAGAGAATCTTCAGACAGACAACCAAGAAGTTCTAGAAGTGAAGTTCCTTTGCTGTCTTAAAAGATGGTTTATAGAAATGCATCTTCTGACTTCTCTACTCCATTAAAAGTGTTTTATTTCTCCCAAAGAGATTGGGGAAAGTATTAGAGAAAAATCTAAACCTTTCTCCACACCTTGCTGTTTGCACAATGCTGTTTGCATATTAAAAAGCCATTGCAGCAACTTGCTGTAACCTCTTTGACCAAAGCCATGCAAGCCATATAGGACTGGCTGGTAACAACCATTATGCAAATGTAAATCACAGAAATACCATGGTTTATGTTCACAAGTTTCTTCTCCTCCTACCTTCTCGTCTATATCTGATTTCATGATCAACACTTCCTCAGCATACTCAAGTTCCTGTTCTCCTTTCACTCCCCCACCTTCTTTATCATGCACTTTCCAGATAAATACACAGCCATCCTCTGAGGCAGTCAGTAGAAACTGGTCATCACTTGTTACTGTCATCTTAGAAGGAAGAGACAATAAAATAATAGATGAGACATGGAAGACTGGAGAAACAGTTTTTTATTTTACACCCCATTTTTCTCCCCACCCACATACTCTCTTCATTTCTACCCCAGAAAGTCAACAGTAGAAATTAATAACACAGTTCTACTACCAACATTTTGACTCTGTCTCTTACTCCTGTTCCACCCCAGCTGAAGCAACAAAGGGAAGGGAAAAAACATGTGTAGACACTTGATCTGCTTCTGGTCTCAAAGCCATAGGAAGATTTTTAAGAACCTGAAACAGAAAAGACCTTCTAGACAATTATAGCACAGACAGGCAGTTTATATGACAATTCTGAAGGTCTCTAGTGTTTTTCTTTTGCGAAGTTGCGTGAGCGACAGATGGCTAAATGTTTCCTTTTGAAACTACAACTAAGCTCACCAAGAACCATGTCCTAGTAAATGCTGTCACCTCCTCCAGACCTCCTGTGGCTGCCTGAGGAGCTGATACATCTTGCAACTGAGGTGAAAGTAGAGTTACAGTAACTGAAGTTCATATTCTAATGTTGGACTGTGCAGGGATATATCAAGGTGCTGCATTTGACAGTGTTAATTAAAACACAAAAATTATGGCTAGTCTTAACAACACAGAACATGTGGCTTCCTGGAGAATGGGGACCTAACAAAGCACACTGAGGGATCTGTCAGACGTGCTCTCTGAGCTCTTTCAGTATTTGGCAGCAATACTGGCTCAGCAGAGAAGTCTCAGCTGTCTGGAAATGGGCAAATGTGATGCCCCTCTGCAATTGAAAGTGGTGCAGTCATCATCCCTGGAGATATTTAAGAGATGTGTAGATGCGGTGCTTGAGGACATGATTTACTGTGGACTTGGCAGTGCTGGGTTAACAGTTACACCTGATCACCTAAAAGCTCTTTTCCAACCTAAATAATTCTATGACAAAATTACCTTCCTCTTTCCAGAAGGAGCTGTATCAAAGTTCTCCATCTAATGTGCCATGTTTTGTAATCTGGTGCAAGCCACTTTTTAGCCAGCAGCTTACTCCCTGACATATCTAGAGACAGGATTCCTATGAATGCTGCAATATTCATTCTCCATGTGCAGACTCAGCCTTAGTTTTAACATATTTTGCTATGAATTGAGAAGGAGAATCAGCCCTAAAGGAGCTTTGTGCAGCTGGCACCACAGGGAAAAGAAAAAAACTCTGTGCTACCTTTGTAACAGCACCTGCATGGGCCTGGTACTCAGTGAAATCCTTCTTCAGAGTTAATGGGTACTTCATAGCTCGAATTGTCCCCAGGGATGTACCAACAAATATCAAGCGCCCGGAACGAGAGACAGCGACAGTCGTATAAACAACACCATAAGCAGGTACTTCATGCTGGATCTAAAACATAAACCAACAGCACAAACCACCACACAAAACCCTCACTTTAAGTATTTGATTGTGCATTGCACAAGCAATTGTTAGATCTCTGCCTGCAGCATGTAAAGTTATAGTTAAAAGAACCTATATGCCTATAGAATTAAAGTATTTAGCATTAAGTTTTATACCTCAAAAAAAAATTATTTAAAAGTGAAGTTCTAAATATTTATAAATGTTAATAAATATTTAGATATAAAATTCCTGAATTTCTTGTAGTTACCATTATTAAAAATTCAAGCCAAACTGATGTGTGATCTAGAAGATGTAATGGTTATCACATACAATTTACTACTTTTCTGGAAAAAATTGCATGTAGATACAAGTGGTAGATGTTTGTATTTCAGCAGAACAATATTGCCTAGTTAGTTTGTTAGCTGGATGAGAAGATTTCTAGATAAATCCAAGTAAAATTATAAAAATATAAAACTACAACAAAATCTCAGGTTTCATTGTAAAGGACATAAGAACACAAAAGTGTCAATAATATCACAGCTTTCAAAACAAGACTGATTCCTATTTACCAAATGGATGCTAAGGAAAGCAAAGCACCAGTACTGTCCCCAGAGAATTTAGCAAAATCCTAATATTTGTTAGCTCACCGAAGACTCTGAAATTTCTTTGAGAGTTTGGTCAGATCCAACAGCAAAGATAATTTTGGCATCATAAGTCAGGGAAATGCTGCTGTAGATGCAGGTCTTGAGCACACACTCTGACACCTTTTTACCTGTCAACAAATTCCACTCATACACAGCACCATGTGTGTCACAGGAGACAAATTTAGTGTCATCTGCACTCCATTTAATTGCATGTACCTGGCAAAAGCAAAACACACCAAGGAGCTTGATGTGTAGATTACAGACATACAGCATGGAGTCATTGCACTGGTAAAGGCATGACAACTTCAGAATGATACTTCAAAGTCTTACTGAGAAACCTCTAGATGTTCCTCAACCAATTCTATTTTAGCATTAGAAAAAACCAAAACCAGTAAGAATTACTTTATGAACACACTTTCAGGAAAAAGTTCATCTCAATATGGAGTAATTTTAATTTTATAATCTATTACTGGGATATTTTATTTTGTTCAGCCAGCTGCCAGTTGTTCACCTCCAATTTAAGGACAGACTTTTCAGATGTATCTAGTGCATGAGAATTTTGCCTTCTAACCAATGAAAATGGAGTTTTCTATTTCTGTTTTCACTTTTTGGACCCATCTAAAGATCCAAAATTGCATTTTACCTCTTCAAAATGCATCTTATCAACTAGTTAATACATTAATAAGTTGTACTGTATAAGATTTGTTTACTAACCTTCCCAGTATGTCCTTTCAGATTAGTAATATTCTCAAAGGTGATGCTGGAATAAATTTGAATCACATTCCCATTAACTGCAGCAAAAAGATGGCCTCCGTTACTGAATGAGCACTACAAAAAGAACATAACCACCCATTACTGTAGATGGAATGGATAAAAACATCCATGTATTGAATTTCAATTGCATCCTTTAATATCAAATTGTTGCATGAAAAGAAAACTCCATGACATAATTAGCCACTTACAGTTTTCTTAATCAATGCTTTCCCCTTTCCCCTGTAAAATTCAGTTCTGGAGTATTTCTGAGCAAATTATCCATTCTGCTGCTTCCCATCAGCCTCTGGGCCTATTCTCCAATAGTTAGAATCAATTTCTCTAAGCTTTGATATATGACATCCTATATCCTACTAGGATGTATTGGAGAAGTTTTTATTTTCTGTCATGTTCTTTACCACTCTGCTCCCCATAACTCCCCAGTTTCATTTTTGCACCACTCCTTACCTCTCTACACTTTTTCACAGGAAACTCCTTGAAAACATTCATGTCCTCATACAGCAGACTTACAAATCGTAGTTTGTCAGAAAACCCAACCAAACAGAAAAGGCCAGTGGGATGAAGTGATACTGTGTGTGCTTCCTCCTGATATTCCTTACATAGCTCCAAATTGCTGAAAGAGAAAACTGTTGAGCAGTATGGAATAGGACAAACTCCCCATCGCACACTTGACGGGATATTATCTGGCCCAGCAAGGACACCTGCAGCTAAAAAACCTAACTCTGCCTTGTCCTTGAGGAAGTGTTTTGTTATTCAGTTAAGTAATGATCACAGAGATGTTAAAGGAAACAAAAGCAAATTTGACTTTCTGGTTCACAGAGAAGGTGTGGAAGGTGCAAGAGCAAATCCTTGTGTACTGTAATATAATGATTAAGGTAAATGAATTGCTGATCGCAATCCTACACAAACATCTCTTGAGATTTGTTTTTGCCTCCAGGGAACCTCAAGAGCTGGAGTAATTTTGCTTAAGAACTACGCCTAAGAAGCAGGATGTGGGATAACAGTATCTTAAGACAAAGCTGAATGAAAGAGTTTTTTCCAAAACACAAGAAGTTTGACACCAAAATAGCTTAATAGAAAAGACATTGTATTCTTTTGGCACCAGTTTTAAAGGCACTGCATACTCAAACTCCCCAAATATGTAAGTAATACCATTTACATCACACACCACACAAGAATTTTACCACAACAGCACTCTCATTCATATGAGATTGCTGCTGCTGTCTCCTAAACACAATATACAAAAAAGCAATAACAAATACAAACAGCTCATTACTTTGTCTTGTAATTCCAGATGCGAACAGATCTATCCAGGGAACACGTAGCAAGAATGGGTTTCCAAATACACATGTCCAGACCAGTGATTGAATTAGAATGCAATGGGAAATTCATATATGCAAAATGAGATGTCTTCTCCTGAGAAGGAATGAGAACATTAAGAAATCACAAATATTTCATTGCAGGCAGTAAGTCAGATAAAAATAATCTATCATGGGTCTTTGGATACAGTTGTAGAATAGATTTGAGGGAACCACTTAATTCTTTTGCTGCACTGGTCTGAACATAACAATGTTAAAAACCTGACAATGATGGTTTTAAATTTTTAATTAATAATCAAGAAAGTGGTGCAGGGCAGAGCAGTGAGAATAGAATGTAATTGTAGGTATATAAAAAAGGCAAGTTAGATAAATAAATAAAACTGGACCTGCAAGAATTCAGTTAATACCTTCTGGTCATGTAGATATTAAAAAAAAGTCAAGTTTTTATAAATAAAATCAAAGTCAAGCTTCTCTGAGGGCAGTATTTCTGTAGCCCCTAACTACAACCCCTCTTCCTGTAAAGATCTTTCTGTATGTCTGTAGACAGGTTAGGTACTATATTCCATGTAAGTCTATTTCATGATAATTCAGAGTAGGGAAGGTTTTTCATTATGTTTGTATTTCACAAAAAGTTTTCACTTCTAGCTAGGACTTCAACAACTGTCTCGGAGTCAAATGAGTTTCCCATGGCTGTTCCAGCTTTATCATTGCAATAAAGTTTTTGCATATTACAGTGGAACACGGACCACACAGTTACATGGAGGATATCCCAGTTAAAGCCTCAGTGAAGTGGTTCAGCAGTAACAGGCACCCCTAAATGGTCTTAAGAGTCCTCTATGATTCTTCTGATTAGCATCAGGTATTCACAGGGAGGGATGCTTGGAGCAAGGGGCTGCAGAAATACTGCCCTCAGAGAGGCACAACAAGCACTTTGTATCTTGAGCTTTAAGGGTTCATTTGAAGGATTTAATGAGAATGCATCATAGAAAACAACACTGATTAGCCTGTATCATTACAATACTGGACATGAAAGCTGTTGAATGGCACCGAACTGCACTTACCCTTATAAGTTTGGTGGAGAACATAGAAAACATGTAGAGCTGATTTTTATTTGTGCTAACGACCATCATTTCCTCAGAGGGGCTGAAGCATATACATGTGATGTCCTGTCTGCATGACTTTTTTGGCTCGGTGCTGAACAGGTCCTGAGGAAGCTGCACAAGAAAGGCATCCCATGGGTTGTGCCAGGTTTCCATGTTTTGGTAGTAGGCATGCACACACAAACTTTTGTTGTAATGCTTCTCTAACAAGCACGTACATAATATCAGCAGGACAATTTGGATATTCAATAGCACATAACTACTACAAGGCAGGAGAATAGAGTACAAGAGGACAACCCAATGGTATCTGTAACATTACAGCTGAAATAAAGTATCACGGGAGATTTCAGTAATCTGAAGTACTGCACTAAACAAGAATTAAAATGGTAGTAGAAAAATATCAAGCAAAAAACTAGCAAGTGTCAGAATGCGAATTGCTTAAAAATTTTGATTTCAGAAAAACAGTCTTTGTAATGTATTACTGAGGTAGTTAAGTCTTATTATAGGGTCTCATGCATAGGGAAGATCTGACCTTTTAGAATGAGAGTATGAAGTCTTGACCAGCTCATTAGAGTTAAATGTTCTTATCCAGAGATTTCAGTAGGTCAATGCAAACAGTTTGCTATAGAACAGTTAGAAGGATTATTTAAGAATGCACAGGTGTTAGGACAGCTCTAATAAATACCTGAGGGAAAAAAGCTTCTACTTGGAAAAAAGCAATCAGCCAAGTTTTCAATGAAGTAAACTACCTCTTAGTCCCAAAAGTCTCCACAAAGAAAAGTTTCTTAAAGGCTTTTTTGAAGTTTAGCAGCCTCAAAGCACATTTTATATTTGGGGAGCATACAAAACTATCTTGCAAAAGGTCATCAGGCATTGACTTTCAGTGTAACCTTTGGCAACTCCTTTTGACATCACCAGTTAGCTAATCCTTACAATGCAATTTAGCAGTATGCTAAAAATTATTATTAATAACTGAATCAGGAACACTCACAGTTCTCTGAACAGGGCTCTGCTGCATAATTGCTTATAAAAGCTTTTTTCCTCCTTACCCAGACTTCTTGACTCTCCTCATAGACTTCCTTTTCCTTAGTCTTCTCAAACAGAAGAACAACTCCTGGGCTGGGTGAACATGCAAAGCCTTTGGAATATGCTGCAACTGCAGATATTTGAGGCAAAGAATGCTGTTGTAAATCATTATCTTCAAAGGCCAGTCCACTAGAAACACCAGAAAAGCAATTAGGAAATGCAAAAAGACTTAAAAATAAAGAAGAACAAAACAAAAAATGCTAAGCAGCAATCGATATGATAAACCAGACAAGAAGGAAGTAACTAATCTGCAGGCAAAAGCATTGAACTATTACTAATAATAGTAAACAGATGTACCTCTCATATTCTTTTGTTGTTGTATCTCCTAGTTCCCTGGGTGGTTTTCTGTACTCCAAACATTTCTCCCAGTGCAGCTCTCCAGTTTCAAACAAGCTAAGTTTGCCTGTGTCAGTGCCACATATAACTTCCTCCTCAGACAGCCAGGCATGGCACAAGTAGTTTTCTGGCTCTCCCCTTTGTAAATTCATCTGCTTTAAATATCCTTCACTGTATTTGAAAAGTTTAAAAAAGCCATTTCCAGTGATACAAACCTGCGTATTGTCTTGAGGATTAAAGCTCACCTATGGAACAAAAAAGAGAGGAGGTATTTTTTTCAACTATGTTCACAAACAAGTAAATATTATACCTGTTCTGAAGAGTTCCTATACCAGATACAGGAAAACAAACAAAGACAGTTCATAGAAACATACAGGAATACCAAAGAGAGTAAGAATTAGCCACCATAACTACATACTGCAGTTTTCCCCCTTTCAAAAGCATGTCTATCAAAATTAAATCACAAAAGTAAGGCCAGAATACCTCTTTACTACTGATTAACAATTTTTTCCAGTAGCAAGCCTCCTGAAAAGTGGGACCATTTGTTCTCAAAAGTCCAGGAATAAGTTCTGTATTCCTGTATTTCATGCAAACAGTATGCAGATGAATTCACATAATTAGGTGTTTATTTGTGAAAATTATGGAATGGCCATCTCAATAGTCAGCATGAAGGATAGGAGGGGTAGTTTGAAGTAATTTTTTGTGCTTAATGGGACTTCAGACAGCCAGAGTCTTTACACTCCCCCCTCTCTTTAGGAACTGAGCTCATAGATTCAGTAGTCCAGCCAACCTCTTCTTGTAGCTGTACCTCACAAAAAATGGCAGCTGGAGTTCAACCAACACATGTACTGAAAGTATCCCTGCATGAAAGAATCTAAAAAGGGCACCCAAACCTGGATGCAAAAATCATTTGTGTGCCATCAAACCCGCTCCTAGCCACTCTTCTCCAATCTGAACTCAGAAGACTTCAGAAAGGAAAAGGTGCACTGAGAGCTTCCAAGCGTGTTACAACTACTGAGCACAGCCCACATATTTAGTGTGTGCTTTTGCAGGGAGACAAGGGACGCATTGCACACTCACTGGCCTGTTGTACTGGCCCCACAACATAGATCTCATGTGATACAACAGATACAGGCATGAAAATGTCCATTATGGGTCAGTGCAAAACCTTATTTAGCCTAGCGTCCTGCTGCCGAGCGAGGCCAACAGCAGATGTCAGGAAAGGTCAGAGAAACTGTATGAAATACACAGTGTGGAGCCCTCTCCTCCTCTTGCCGTGGATAAAAGCCATGTGGCCATGGGAAAATGCACTGTGCACATGTGCTGAAGGATGAACGCGCGTCCAACCTCGCACCTGCTACTTGTTGAACTAAAGTTTGATCGTTTCGTCCACTTTTTGAAAAGTGAAGTATGCTCTCGAAGAACCAGTCAGCTGCGAACGAGAGTGTTAATAACGAGCCGCAGAGAGTGCCGCAGCTCGGGTTTGCAAGTTTTGAAGCAGGCGGAGCTGGAGCTGTTACCTGGCAGGGACCGTCGCCCGCGGCCTGGACGCGGACGGTCGCCGCCAGCTGCTGCTTCTCCCAGAGCCAGCAGGTGAGGTGCCCCTCGGGGGGGGCCGTGGCGGCCGCCAGGAACCGGCTGTCGGGAGAGAAGGCGAGGGACACCGCCTGCCGCTCCGGCAGCTCCTCGGCGGCCAGCACCCTCCGCCGCTGCGCCCGCTCCGCCGTCAGCTCATAGACCGCCAGCACCGGCTGCTCCCCCGCCGCCTCCGACAGCGCCAGGAACCGCCGGTTGGGGCTGACGGCCAGCGCCTGCACGCCCCGGCTCTTCTCCGTGCCTGCGGGGAGCACAGCGGTCAGGGCGGGCCGGAGTGGGGACCGGGGTGAGGGTCGGGACCGGGGTCGGTGCCACCTGGGATGAAGTTGTGCCACTTGTGCTCGAGGTGCAGCCGCAGGCAGCCCGCTCCCGCGGCGTGCAGCACCACCTGCTCCTCTAGGAAGCAGACACCGCCGGCCACCCGCGGCCGGCAGCCGAACACGGCCACGGGCAGCAGGGCCGCCCCCGCCATGCTGCCGCTGCCGCTGTCGCCGTGGTGACCGCGGCCCCGGCGGCCCCGGAAGCGGCGGCGCACGCGGCCGGAAGCGGCGGCGGCGATGGCGATGGCGGTGGCGCGGCGTGGGTCCTTCTCGGACTCCAGCTCGGACTCGGAGGATTCCTCGCTCTCGGACTCGGAGGTGAGCCCGTGGCCGCGGTGGCGAGGCCGGTGAGGAAAGGCCGCCCGGTGCCGGCGGCGCGGACTGACCGAACTCTCCTCACAGCTCCAAGAGGCCTTCGCTAGGGGCGCGCTGAAGCCGGGGCTCAACGTGGTGCTGGAGGAGCGGCCGAAGCGGCGCAATGACACGGTGAGTGGCGAATGCGGGGGCCGGGGAAACCCCGGGCCAGACTCGCGGCCCCAGCGCTGGGTGCAGGGCCAGGAGGCACGGCGGAGCCGCGGGGGTCGGGGCCGGGAGGGCTGCGGTGCTCCGCGCTGCCGGCGGGGTTCGGCTGGGTCCCCGAGGGGCAGCCCGCGGTGTGACTCGGACACTGGCCGGGCCAGCCGTGCGGATCAGTCCGTGCTGAGCTGTGCTGAGCTGTGCTCCTTTCACAGGACGGCCTGAAGCAGTGCCTGGCCGAATTCAGGAAGCAGCTCCCATGGGTGGAAAGGCTGGACGTGACTCTGGGCCCGGTCGCGGACCCCGTTTCTCAGAGCGCTTCTACGTCTGATGCCGTTGACCCTGAGAATGATTTCCAGAGAGAGATGAGTTTGTAAGTGTCAAAAAGAGATTTCATGTAGTGTCCCAGTGTGTTGCTGCATTTTTGGAGTTATGTTTCACCACTGTGCTACAGACTGCTATGCTGGCGGTCACTGTGGTATTCTTGGGCCATGTTATTTTACGTTTGATGGCTGTGAATGTTTTCCAAAATAACTACAAATTAGTGATAGTATATTTAACTGCTGTGTCACTGAAAATAAATAATTTTCCTCTTCACAGCAGACTTCATTCTTTGCTGAGAAGTTTATTTTAAAAGCTCCCTGACAGCAGGACTAACGCTTTAACACAAGATACAGATTTTAGTTTGTGGCTTTGTTGTGGTGCTCTTACATTTCTCTTGTTTTGCTTTGCCTTTTATATTCTAATATAAAAAAAAACTATAAGTGGAAATAAGATAAATGTATATGTGCAAGATGTAAAGATTAATACTGTACTGGCACCTAAGCTGCTTTCAGTAGCACTGGATGTGCACAGAATGTTGATATAATTGATATAATTCCAGACCAATGCTGGCTAGATCCCTATATCAGCCTGATTGGGTGAGCAGTTTGTGTCAGCACTGTGAGGTGCCCGATGTGCAGTGACAGGGCTGGTGCCGTGCCAGCTGGTGTGTGGTGGCAGGGCTGGTGACAGCTGGTGCAGTGGCAGTGCTGGTGCAGTGGCAGTGCTGGTGCAGTGGCAGGGCTGGTGCAGTGCCAGCTGATGTGGTGGCAGGGCTGGTGACAGCTGGTGCTGTGCTCTCTCCCAGCTACCGGCAGGCACAGGCAGCTGTCCTGGAAGCCCTCCCTAGGCTGCGTAAGCTCCAGGTTCCTACGAGGAGGCCAGATGATTACTTTGCAGAGATGGCCAAATCAGACCAACAGATGCAGAAGGTATGTGCAATGAATGTCTTTCTTTCCTGTGCAATGAGTGTGTTTTAGCCTGTGGTAGGGATTAAATTTAAGGTGATGTGTGAGTACTGACCTTCATCTCTTTTCCGATTCCTGTGACAATGATTCGGTTAGAAACTGTGACAGAAGATTTCTTTTTGTTTAGGTATTTTGATGTAATATGGGGATTTTTATACCAGGTTGGATGATAAAGTAGAAAAGCATGACTTATGCTTTGTCCTGAATGTGTTTAATATTAAAAAGGGAGAATTTTTCTTAATATGTGTAACAGTGGATGTAAAGTTGCCTATGTTTTTGCTCTTTGTCATAAAACTGTGGTTTTAATGCAATCCTTCTTTTCCTATTTAGGTATCACCTTTTGTTTATTGTTAGTTTGTTCTGATTTTCTATGATTTTAAACCATATGTTATTGAATGACTCTGTTTTGGATAGAAAATTAGATTGGTGTAGGAAGACTTTCACACATTCCCTTCTTGACAGTAGTATTCATTCAAAATGGAACTCTATTTTTTTATTTATATTTGGAAAAAAGACTACCTTGTATAAATTAAACAAACATGAGCTGGAGTCTAGTTTGAAGGTTCATTTATCATTGAGTCACTTTTTTGCTTTCTGATGGAACCTTTCTAGATAAGATGAAGAATGATAATTAGCTCATACTAAACCTTAAGTCAATCCTGCACATTACTATTCTGTTCTTTTGCTGCTTCCATTTGAAACGGTTTTTATCTCCTATTGCAGTCACTAGACTGAATCATGAAGATCCATGTTGAAATCTTTGTGATTTTTCATAAGGCAGCATCCTTATAAAAATGTTTGTGAGCAAGGAGGGAACAGAAAACATGTTTTTTATAGGATTGTTGATTTTTCTTCAGTGCTTTACTTTTAAAAATGACAAGAAAGAAACTATTAAGTCTTCTTTATACACCCAGATAGATGGACAAGGTTCTCTCAGTTCCATTAGAGCCCATTGTAAGGCTTTGTCTTCTCTCTTGTGTGAATTTTGTCTTTTTGGGCAGATTTTGGCTATAGATAAGTTCAGGAATTTATGTAATAATTGTTCCTTGAGCTGAAAGGATGGTATGCCTTATAGGCATTATCTGATTGAGAGATGTTTTCTTTTTTACACTCACAGATAGTTCACAAATATTCACTTCAGGACTGTACAGAAATTATAAAATTATCTTTTTTTCTTTTGTGGTACTGATTTTGTTTTTTCTATTCCCTAATTAGATTCGACAGAAACTTAAGACTAAACAGGAAGCAATGGAAAGGTCTGAGAAAGCAAAACAACTCCGTGCAATGAGAAAATATGGCAAGAAGGTGAGGAGCTACAAAAGGGACATGTGCAAAAGGGTTTGGGACAAGAACTTAGAGCCTGAGAGAGGAGCTGGAAAAGTGAGACCATGGGAGTCTGACTAGAACACACAGAATGTCTAGTCTTCTGGCTAGCTGCTCTGAAGGAAAACCAAACAGATAGGATACCTTAAAAAAAAGTATGGGACACTGCAAGGAACAACGCTAACATTCTGCTTCTAAACTCAGGTGCAAGTTGAGATTCTGCAGAGGAGACAAAAGGAGAAGAAAAATATGTTGAATGCAGTCAAGAAATACCAGAAGGGTAAGTCAGCTTGTCTAAAAGAGCAATTGTGTAAGGGCAGTAGTGGTGTGTGAGCAGTGTAGGGCAGTGTGATACAATCACTGTGTCTGTAGTTCTGGGCCTTGAGGTTGGAAAGCTGCTGCTGTGCAGAATTGTGTGCCAGTGGCAGTGAAAAGCTTCCCAGGAAGATGTTCTTCAGTAAGGGTGACCTGTTGCTATTATGTGCTTAGACTGAAAATCTGTATTTTCTGAGGTGTAGCTGTGATGTCTTCATTCTTGCAGGTCTCTCTGACAAGTTGGACTTTCTAGATGAAGAGCAGGCATCGTCACAAGGGAATAAAAAAGGCAGTGCAAGTCAACGGACAAAGAAGGGGTGAGACCAGAAACGAAAGATAGTTAAACACAGGATGTCTGATTTTTTCAGTGTTTTTAGAGGATAGTTTTGAGAAACAAGAAAACTGTTCTGTTTAGTGTTAAAGTAAGTCCAAGGTGGCTTTCTGTCCCCAAAGAGAAGAATACTATGGCCAAAATTAAATAGAAACTGAAATGTGTTAATTTCTGCATCTTTGTTAAGAGAGGGAAGGTTTATGGTGGTTGATGGGAGATCATGAAGATACATATGTGTGTCTTGAGAGTTTTCTGAAACAAGAAATGTAGGCAGTGATGTTGGTTGGTTGTTTTTCAGGCCAAATGCCAAAAGACGATACAAAAATCAGAAGTTTGGTTTTGGTGGGAAGAAGAAGGGCTCAAAGTGGAACACAAAGGAGAGTTTTAATGACGTATCCAGCTTCCAGTCAAAAGTGGCTCACAACAAAGGTCCAGGAAGAGGAGGAAAAGGAGGGAAAGGAGGCAAAAAAGCCCTTAATGTAAGTAAAATGTTGCATGAAAGTGATCCTGGTTGGCTAGAAAGCCAGGCCATGTCTGGCAGGAAGAGACGAGTACATGATGGGTGCCTCCAGCATCTGGAAGTGATGCCTGTCTTTGGGAGCTAAGCATAATAGAGTTACTAACAGAGTTGGGGACAGCGGTTTGGTATCAGCAGGAAAATAAGAAGGGGAGTTAAAAAGTGCTGTTTGCTACCCATGTGCCAAAACCTCCTTCTCCAGATGTTCCGACAAATCCTCTCCTTGGTATCCTCCCCAAGCTATAGAGCTGGAACAAAGATGGAGAACATGAAAATAAAGATCTGAATCTGTCCTTTTTTTTGCAGAAGAGACCTGGAAAGAGAGCAAGGCAGAAAATGAAGAACCGAGCTCGCTGAGAGAACTGTGCTGCACAGTGAGATTCCTGTGTTTCTTTGTGTTGCAAGATGTGTTTCTGCTGTCATCAATCAGCTAACTTTGGAGGAAGCTGGATGCTTTGCAGCAGCAAGGAAAAAAAAGTCAGTGGAAACCAGTGCCTTATCACTAATTTTTTCTTACTGTGTGTTTTGTTGAAGGATTGTTTTCTACTTAAACCTTTGATGTGTGTGCACGCATTAAATGGTTTGCACAGAACTATGTGTAACTCATGTTTAGGTGTTCAATGGGGTGGCTGAAGCCAGCTTTTTCTACCACTGCTGTTAAGATGAAGTTGGTGACCTTGAGTTCTGGGTCATATTGCTGATATAAAAAAAAGAAGTCTGAAGCTTTTTGAGGTGTTAGAGTGTTTTTTTTTACTCTTTGTGTAGATGGATCAGAAACAGCAGTCAGACGAATACAGAGCCTTACAGATAGGTTTATTTGTGTCACTGTTGTCAGGCTGCAAATCTGGACAGATTATAGTTTTCTTTTTTCTGTTGTCTCTCACTAGAAATTTGCCAGACTTGGTGGATAACAAGCAAGGCCTAACACATTAGATGTCATTAACATTCTATCTATAGATTTCCTGCTGTAGTAGTTTTAGGCTTCTCTCCCCGTGGTGCAGGGTAGCCATGGATGGTAATCTCAGTTGTCTTGCGTGGGAAGTAGAATCTGATATCACTGTGGTCCAAAGGAACCTGGGAAACAAAAATCACAAACAGTCATGCGCTTTTATTACAATTAGTGGTAGTAGTCCCTCCTGGGGAGAGTGATGCACAGTGTTCTGCTGCTGAGAAATGTCCAAATGACAGGAGAGCAGGGTACCACTGTACTGTTCACTGCTTTGTCATGGTCAAACCTACTGAATAAGAAAAACTTAACAAATTAAAAAACATCATGAGTTCTGACTCTAAAAATTGAACTTGCTTCCCTACAAACAAGATCAGTTGCCTCCACCCTGCCAGACTAATCCTACCAGTTCCTTGATACCATAGACCCCAGCTGGGATGTCTGTCTCTACCCTTGTCATGAATAAATAGTTTACTTGATGTATAATATGAAAAGTCAGTGAAGACTGTCTTATTTTCTTATTTATTTTAGTTTTTTTTATAACAGGCCAAAATTTGCCTTTCCCAAAACACTAATCTGCAAAGTCAGTCATCATCACAGCTGGTTGTCAGATATGATTGATGTCTCAGCTTGTTAATCATATTTATTTTCCTCCTGTTTATTCACACTTCCCCAGAAGAATCCTCACTGGTGTATCTGCTTTGGGTATACTTACATGATTATTCATTTTATGGTTCTTGCAATTTGTTTGAAAGATGCTGTGCAGCAGCACATTTTTTTCCACAGTACTTCTGTATGTCACTTCACATTGCTTACTACACCATTTCTCATGGCTGAATGCTTTAATAAACAGCTCTGAGTACACCTGTGGCATTTGGCAGTGTGCAGTCACTGTCACTGTAGATGCTTTGCAGTCAGGTTTCTCAGGGGAAGTGTACTGCTCTGTTCACAAGTCTATGCCAGTGTGAAGAGTCCTCTTACATGTAAATTTTAAAAACTTGTTTTCTGTGAACAGCTCTGCTCGTTCCCTGTAAAATTCTTGTTTTCCTTGCTGTCACAAATCATTTTCCTGCATGAATATTTTTCAGTGTGGCGGGCTTAACGTCTCTGAATCCTGTGAAGAGCTGAGTCTTTAAGCATCTTACTCACCAAAGGTGTTGAATGCCAGCCAATTTCTTGGCTTTCAGTTTGTGGCTCTGAGTATTTCTTTCTTGGCACCTCTGCTGCACGGTGAAGAAGTTTCAAGAATTCATCTGTTGTTTTAAGAGACAGAAATACAAATGAAAGTGTGTTTAAAAATCATTCACCTGTGGCCATGTGTTAGAATGGGACATCTTAACACTGTCCAAGCTACAAGAAGGACACCAAGGATGGAGGCAGCCTCTGTTTCTGTGAATAATATTGTCAGGATGCATGGTGATGTTTCTACTCAAATATTTCCTGAGGAAGTTTCAAGATTTGCGTGATAATACTGTCCTGTTAATTCTGGTATCCCTGTCTACTGTACTGCAGCATCTTACTTTTCCTCCACCAAATCTAGTACAAACCAGTGTTCCATGGCAGCTTTTGACTTCCTCATTTGCCTGAGACCTGCAGCCTTTCCCTGGTTTGGTTTTCTACCCTCCCCAGTCCTTGAATAAAGCAGGCCAACCTTACCTGACCCATTAAGGTTTTTAGACAAAATCAGAATGTTAGAAATAAGGGAGCAGCTGATAAGGACTTTTGTTACCCGTGCTCTAAAGTAAGACTGGGCAGTCATTTCAGCAGTTTAAGCTGCATGGTGTTAGGTACAATCTGCAATTCCAGGCAACATGTACATATAGAACATGCTTCTAGGTATTTTTGTTTTGCCCTGAGCTTTAGATCCTCAACAAAATTTTACAGTATGAATATAAGGAATTTTATATATTTTATATTTTATATATTTTTTAATTAGAAACAAAAATAAGAGCATAATTGCATGGATGTAAACTTGTGCTGAAAATGGAAAGTAACGGGAAAGGTCCTTAAAGTGGAAAAAAACCTGCTTTACAAACAAAAGCCATAAATGAGTTTAACTTACTTACATGGTCACAGAGATGTTTCCACATACATCATATTTTAGACTGATTACAGTTATTAAATCTTACGTGTTAATAATTTTTTATGTAGTTATCACAAGTTTTTCAGAGACTTCTTACCATTTATTGGCAGATGTACATTCTCATGCCAAGACATTGGCTTCCTAGCGACCATGTGAACTGCCAAGAAATGAGACAGGTGAATGATTTTAATGTGAATTTGGCATCACAGCCAGGTATAGAATGTGTTACTGAACTGCATGTGCATAGATGAAAATTAGTTAGAAATACTGATTAATGGCAACTTCTAGGAAGGGAAGGTCATTCATTAAGTATGCTGAAGGCCCTTCAACAGGATGCTGCCTATGCTCAACATATCAGAGTCCCATCCCGCCCAAGGGGTGGCCTGCAGAGTGCCACATCTCAGGAAATTATTTTCTTTTATTGTTTTATTGCAAAACCTAGACCTGAAAGAATCTACTCACATCACCTGCCCGTGCTAGCACAGACTGTGAATTGGCAGATAGAAAGCAGATCAGGACCTGAAGGAACATGGTGTAGGGTTGGGGCCCTCTACCCCATCTTGGCTCTGTATTTACACAGAATTTTTAAGTTCCTTAATGGTTGCCTCACTTCTACGTTGTTACTAAAGGCAGCATCCGGGCAAGTGGGTCATGTCTCCGTTCTCTCTCTAAGTGTGCAGACCGGTTCCTCAGGCAAAAGGAAAGCCCACCAGTTGCCCGTTCCAGCTTTACCCCTCTCAGTGGCCACTGCTGCCTCGCTTGGGTGCAGCTGCTCGTCCCTGCCGCGCAGCCGAGCGCCGCGGGCCCCCCACTCCTCACGGCTTGTCTTGCCCCCGGGGCTTTACGCCAGTCCCCTGTGGCCGCGAGGCTTCACCGGGCTGGAGGGTGTTCACGGTGTACTGCGTGAAGAGCAGCTGCCAGCGGCGCTCCTTGTTGGCCCGCTCGCTGTGGAAGCGATTCTGCAGCGCGTCCGGCGGGCTCCTGTCACCGCTGCGAGCGGCCATGGCCGGCCCGGCTCCCCGCCTCCCGCGGCAACGCCCGCCCGGCGCCCCGCCTCGCGCCCCGCCCTTCCCGCCTCCGATTGGCCGCCCAGTTAAAGCCACCGGCGCTGATTGGCGGCGGCGCACGCGGCGCGTTTGGACGGCCGGCGGGGCGATGGTGGCGGCGGAGCTGCGCTGCACGGCGGCCGTGGAGCAGCCGCTGCCGGGGGGACTCGCCCCGCGCCGCCGCGTGATGCGGGCCGCGACCGTGCTGCTGGGCCGCAACGAGCTGCGGCAGCCCGTGCTGCGGGTGGCCGGCGGCAGCGGCACGGCGGCGGCGGTGCTGAACTTCGTGCTGGCCCGTGACACCGTGAGGCTCTTCACGCGGTTCGCGGGCGAGGGGCGGGCGGCGGTGCGGGTGGGGCCGGACGGCGCCCAGGTGCTGCTGTCCGACTGCCCCCCGGACGCGCTGCGTCGCTTCCTCCGCCTTCTGCGGCTCAAGGTGGCCGCGGGGTTGCGGGACGCGTCGCGCCGCCCCCGCCTGCTGGACCGGCCGCCGCCGTCTTTCTCTGTCATCAGCCCGGTGCAGGAGCGGGACCTGCTGTGCGGACCCGGCCGCCGCCGTGCGGGCGAAGAGCGAGGGGAGAGCCCGGCGGAGGTGAGTCCCGGGCCGAGGGGGCGGCCCCGGGTAGCGGCCCTGCCCTGACGGGGCGCCCCCGCCTGTCCCGCAGGTGCCCCGCGCCGAGAGGCGGCCCCCGGCGAGGCTCTCGGCGGAGCAGGAGGCGGTGCTGCGCGCCGTGCGGAGCGGAAAGAGCGTCTTCTTCACCGGCTCTGCAGGTGAGGAGCCCCGGCGACCCGCATCGGCTCCCCGGCGGAAGTCCCGGCCATTGACCTGTTGCTTCTACCTCGAAGGGACTGGGAAGTCATTCCTCCTGAAGAGGATCGTGGGCTCCCTCCCTCCGAACATCACCTACGCTACAGCCAGCACGGGAGTGGCGGCTTGTCACATCGGTGGCACGACTCTCCACGCCTTTGCAGGTGATGGCCTGCCCGACAGCGAGGGGCTGGGAGCTCTTACTCCCTTCCCAAAGAATCAGGAATATCCTAAAGCATTGCTTTTTGTCCTGTGACAGGGATCGGTTCTGGGAAGGCACCGCTAGAACAGTGCATTCAGCTGGCAGAGAGGCCAGGGGTGCGCCAGCATTGGCTGGCCTGCCAGCACTTAATTATTGATGAGATCTCAATGGTGGATGGCAAGTTCTTTGACAGGTTGGAGGCAGTGGCAAGGTGAGCAATTGTCAGGTCAAACTAGCAGAAATTAATTTCTCTAAACTTCCAGTCTGCTTCCTTTCTTTAGTTTTATGATTGGATACAAGGCAGCTGCTGGTATAGGCTTGTGAGGAAGCATGAAATCATAGCATCTGGGTTGATCTTTACCATGAGATAGGTTTTGGTCATGTCCACCCTTCACTCACAGCTATGGCTGTTTGGGTTGCTCTCTCCATCTCCTGAGCTAAGTGCTGTCTATAGAGCTGTGTCCAGGATGTACAGCTGTGCCCAAAAGGTCTCTTTTGGCAGAGAGAAGTAGTTGTAGTATAGCAGCCACTAAAGAACTGAGACTGATAATGACCTCTGGGGTAGGTAAGCAAAGCAAATATAATGTCTTGTACTAGCATTGCTTAATTATTTGAGCTCTTCTGAGGCAGCTGGGGATAAACATCTTTCACTGTAAGTTGTCTAGGTTTGAATATACTGACAGATTCAGAAGTAACTTCTGGGACCTGACTATGTCCAGATTCTGGAGGACATTCAAACCTTCTCTTCCATTCCTTTCAGGGCAGTCAGAAAACGGGATGAGCCTTTTGGAGGAATTCAGCTAATTATCTGTGGAGATTTCTTACAGTTACCCCCAGTCTGCAAGGCTAATGAAGAAACCAAGTTCTGCTTCCAGGTACAAAACTGTTCCTAAACTCATTCTCATACTTCAAGTCTGCCTCTTTCTTAACAAGAGAATGATTTATTTCCAGGCAAAAAGCTGGAGGAAATGCATCCACATAAACATGGAGCTGACTGAAGTGCGGAGACAGACTGACAAGACCTTTGTCTCGCTCCTCAGTGCAATCCGTTTAGGCAGGTGAGGAGAAACTCATCTCTCTTTGTAATCCCTGCTCCCCACTGATGGAGCAGAGGAAAGAGCAGTTTGTCACTTTTCTGTGCTCTGTCAGGAATGTGTAGCTGTAGGCAAAAGGTATGAATGCCTTAGTTAACACAGACAGTTTTCATATGTGCTGCTCTGGTAAGGAGGGACAATTCCTCTGCTCTCTGACTTTATGCAGGTATCCTTCTCTGTCCTCTCTGGAGGCCTGTAGCTTGCACAGACGCATCTAGCTGTGTGAAGGTCACTGCTGCTCAAACCTGTTCATGATCACTTTAAGGAATTCCCTTTTCTTGGCTACCAGGTGCACAGAGGAGGTTACCAGACAGCTGATGCAGACGGCCGCTCACAGGTCTGAGCGTGATGGGATCCTGGCTACGAGGCTCTGCACCCATAAAGATGATGTAGAAATAACCAATGAGAGACGCTTGCAAGAGCTACCAGGTGAACTTGGAGGAGGAAACGGCTGGCTTTGGGGCTGAGCTCTGCGTGGATGCAGTGGGGGTACTGGGGTGTCACGTGGAACTTGTGTTCTGTCATGCACAGCAACAACACCTGTCCAAGCTCTGTGTGTTGGAGATGAGGTGCCTGGGGAAAAAAATCACAGATTTTTGTTTAAAAATCCACAATGTCACTTTTTGGTTTGTAAGTGACAGCAAGCTCATTGCTTGCTCTGAGATAGGGTGGGTAACTTATTGCCTCCACTCCCCTGCTTCTTCTTTCTGTAGTATCTTAGGCCATGCTCTGTCCAGCCATTACTTGTATTAATGGTATTTATTTTTTTGCCTCCCTTGCTGACCCTTGGATTCTTCCTTAGTCTGCTTTGGAGATCTGGTGTTGGTAGTGAGTGAAATTGCTCAAAATGCTGTTTGCTTAGTTCTTATTTAGTGCTGACCTTTCCTTCCTGTGTCTTTTCATGCTCTGGAAGTTATATAGGGAAGAGAGGCAATAGTGAGCTCTCCATTGTTAGATGTGACAAGGTTTGTGTGAGGATGTCCTAGCAGCAGAGCAGAATGGATATTAAAAGTGGAATTGCTCTTAGAAATAAATGCTGAACCTCCTGAAATGTTGTGTACAATTTGTTCAACAGTTTTAAGTTCTGTCTTTCTTTCCTTAACAGGAGAAGTGCATGTGTTTGAGGCTTTGGACAGTGACCCAATGCTAGTGAAGTTAATTGATGCTCAGTGTCCTGTGGGTGGTAGAGTTGAGCTAAAGCTCGGAGCTCAGGTAACTGTGTGTACATACATGTGTGATAGATCAGATCAAATGGTGTAAGAAAAGTGTAGGAATATCAGAGAAATGTACAGAGTAGATTAATACATCGAATGTAAATTCAGTCTAGAATGGCTATGCCAGGCCAACAGAAGACTCTATCCCAATCTTTGTATTTTTTCTGCTTAGAATCTTATCCAGACAGAGGATGAGTTCAGGTCTATGTCTTAAGGACAGTGGTGATTGCTGTGACTTTGACAGACATGTCAAATCAAATTTAGAAGGCTTCTAGTAGAAGAGAGCACAAGCAGTCCTTGCCTGCAGTCTCGGCTCCAGGTACAGCAGCCCTCCCCACCTGTAAAGGTATGGCACAGCTTGCCATATTTGCTGAACTGAGCACCTAGCTCTCAGCTAGGGCTGTCAGAGTGGAAAAGATGTAAGATTATACTTAGTAGTAGCACCATTTGCTTTGGAAACTTGTTCCTTAGCTGTTCCCAGAATGTGTATATGCATAGGCTGGTGATGCCTTGTGAAGTGGAAACTGCTCTTTGGATCTGAGCTCACAGCTGTGGACAGAAATAGCTCAAGTAAAGTGTTCAGTGCTGTAAAATTATGTAGCTACAAATTGTAGGAAGGAAAGGCTGTGAAATGATTCCAATCAGATGGTACTGCAATAGGCAGGATAGGATGATTTGGCTAAATCAGCCTGATGTACTTATGCTTCCTGGCAAGAAGTTTAGCTGCAGGTAGCTGAACAGGCTGCAGAAGCAGTGCATTAAAGATTTTTCTTTTTCTCTGTAGGTGATGTTAGCAAAGAATCTGGATGTGTCTCAAGGGTTGGTGAACGGGGCACGAGGTGTTGTTGTAGGATTTGAAAGTGAACAGAAGAGTAAGTAAGCCTTTTCATCTTTTCTTAAAGGAAGTGGGAAAATAACAAATCAGTATTGGCGGCTGATAACTTCTTAATTTTGTTTACAGCTTGTTGATAATTTGAGGGAAAGTAGAGAGATCTCGGCGAGCTTGGGGCTCTCATGAGCTGTAATGTCATGCACTGCATCAGCTATAGCTGTCTGTAGGCCTCTTGTGTCCTGTATTCTGTATGTAAATGTGTCTGCTCATTTGAATTTCCTATTTGTTCTGTTGAAGCAAGTTTTGATGGATTTTTGTTTGTTTTTCCCAAAGAATAATGTTCTGCTACCAGCAAAATGTATTTTTCTTTGCTTCTCAACTGGTAAAATACCTGCCTTAGTTCTCCTGCTTAAGTAGGTGTCAAACATCATTTCAGGGCATGTTATTAACTGTCTGTGGATTTAGGTTTGGTTTAGGGGGAAAAAAGGTGTTCTTAAGCTGCTGACATCCTGGCTGTTGAGTGTCAGGAATACATCCCTGTTTCTTTCCTGCTCCCATTCCTACAGGGCTGCCTAAGGTGAGGTTTCTCTGTGGGGTCACACAGCTCATAAAAATGGAGAAATGGATCATTAAAGGACCATCAGGAGTTCATCTGAGTCGTCAGCAATTACCTTTAAAATTGGCATGGGCCATTTCCATTCACAAGAGTCAGGTGGGTGTTCTTGTACAGCTGTCTGTAGACTTTTACACCATTATAAACCTTATTTCCTGGGTGAGCTTGTATTGCTGGTGAAATAGGAGGGAAAGCTGAAAGGCCCTAGTTGGGGAGGAACCCCATAATATGTCTAGCTGCAGAGAGATAGCATCTCCTTTGCTTTTGGGACCGTCAGTACTGCCAGGGGTTCCTTAAGGACACTGCCATCTGCAGAGTTGGTGTTGGACTGTAAAGCAGCATTATTTACCACTATGGGCTGATGAGGGAAGTGTTTCCCTGAGAGCATTAGGGACCCTGAGCTTTGCAGTGTAACTGAGGAAGCTGCTGGAGCCACAGCTGTGCTCTTTGGGCTGGATTCAGCCTTTGGTGTGTGGTGGGGATTTTTGCAAGATAAGGGTCAATGAAACAGTGTAATATTTTCCAAGTTCCTTCCTTTCCAGAAGACTTCATACTTGATAAGTACTGGTCTTGGAGACGTGTGACCTGTGGGTTTGTTCCCATGCCACAGATTAAACTAGACCACTAGGCTGTAAATTCTGCTGCACCTGGGACAAC
Organism: Pseudopodoces humilis; assembly: GCF_049639895.1. Taxonomy (NCBI): domain Eukaryota; kingdom Metazoa; phylum Chordata; class Aves; order Passeriformes; family Paridae; genus Pseudopodoces; species Pseudopodoces humilis. The sequence goes on along the minus strand of NC_142209.1, from coordinate 20,814,909 downwards.
TCATGAGACAGGGCTGGCCAGGCCTTACCCAAACTCTTTCTCAGGTCCGCCTGAGCACTGCTTGAGAATGGTGCCTGCTCCAGTTAACTAGTAAGAGTGAAACCAGTAGATTTCTTTCCCTGCTGTGTTGATTAGATGGGATTTATGGAGTTTCATGCAACAAGAGCCTCACTGGAGTTAGTCAGTGGATCCTAGTGGAAAAATGCCTTTTCTTTCTACTAATTCCTTTTTTTTTTTTTTAAATCAAAACCTTTTATCAAAGATGGTACCTTGAACAGACTCACAGGACAGGTTACTGCTGATACATCACAATGTTCTTGTTTGTTTGCTCTGTAACAAAGTTCTCTGTGCCTTTGACAGGGCATGTCTTTAGACTGTGTGGAAATCTCCCTGTCTCGTGTCTTTGAAAGTGGGCAGGCTTACGTAGCCCTCTCCCGAGCCCGAAGCCTTGCGGGTCTCCGTGTTCTGGATTTTGACCCAAAAGTAGTGAGGGCTGATCCTGCTGTGCTGCAGTTCTACAGACAGCTGAGACGTCATCAGCTTCTAACCCAGGTAAAGAAAAACCTCACGCCAGCAAAGCCTGCCTTGTGTAGGATGAGAGATGTGGGCAGCAAGATGTTTCTTTTTCTTCCTAAGCAAGATCAACACTTGTAGTGACAGAAGAGATGAAACTGCAGAGAGGGCGTGTAGCAGGGCAGCTCTTGGTGACAAAATAGCCTCTGTAGTGTTGGGGTTGTGTAACACTACCTGGTCCTTTGGGTGAAAGGATGGGTTGGGATTCTTTGATTCTCCTTTTGCAGTAGAGAAGGAGAAGTGGGCACAACAGAAATTTCTGGTATTTTCTTTTTCCTCAAAGGATTCACTACACACCCATTCAGGTGCTGATGAGAAGGAAAACTGGAAATGCAACTGAGGATGCTCTTCTGGTTTCTGTGATGTATCAGCACAGACTGCTGAGGTGCGGCCATCTTGTTGTGTATATTTGATAATATAGATGAAAGGAGATTTTTTAGATGTTTGCTTCATTCAGCTGACTCTGGATATGTAGAACAATCCCAACCTTACATCTGTGGAATTTGGAAGGCTTCTGCAACCCCTTCTGAGCCCTCAGCCTTGAGTACTCCTGTGTCACAAATGCAACTCTAGCAACAGAATGACTGAACAAGGATGTGCCTGAAGGACATTTCTACAGTTTTATCCTGAGGGACCTTCCTACCATTCTCTTCTGCCTGCTAATTGTATTTTATTCTCTGCACATATAGACTGAAAACCTGTGTGCCTTTCTTCAAGTATACACTGTTGAGAGAGGGAAAATGTGCATCCTCTTTGCTTAGATGGATTGTTCACAGGAGCTGCTGACAAAAGGGAAAGAAGTGCTAAATATCTGGAATTCTTGATTTGCCTGCAAGAGAAGAGCTGTTCTTCCTGCCTGACACCAGGAGGCTTTGCATTAACTTCTTCCACAAGCAGAACTGTCAGAGTTGCACTTGCCTGTTGTGCTGATACATAGCATTTTTATTAGTCTGTTGCATACAATGAGGTGATTATTTTTAACCTTTTGAGATGAGCTGGCACTATTTAAAAATAGGAGGAAGCCTTACATCTTACACCCATAATTATGGAACTATAAGAACTGTAAAGATTCATTATCCCATGAGCAAGAAGGTGAGAGGAGATGGGTGCTGGTGGGACCCTCTCATGTTTAAACACACGAGGATCCCATTCAGATGGGAGCTTCTCCTGGAAAAAATGTCTGACTAATGAGGTGGAACTTAAGTGTGCAACAGAGTAATGGCTGAGGACATGTGAAGCAAGCTGTGTCTTCACTTTTTTCATCAAAAGCAGGGCCGAGCAGAACTAATGTACTGGCTTCTTAATAAAGGAGAAGCTTTGTTCTTTTGTATTTTAGCACTTTGCTTACAGCTAATGTAACTTGTATATTTTAAAGTGTTTTACAAATGGGAATAACATGAAATAACATCCAACTGCAACTTGTCTCTTGCGGGGGAATTCTCTAAAAAAGCCTTTGCACTGTAAACAAGTTGAAGGCCATTTCTTGGCAGCTGCTCTCTGTAAAGCCAGGAAAGGATGTTGACTAGCTACATTAGCATAACAGAAAACAGACTTTGATAGGATTAAAAAATTTATTTCTAAGCATTTTTTTTATTTTGCTTTGGGTTTCTTCGGGTTTTTTTTCTGGCCTTGAGAAGGTATTGCTTCTTGGGGGAAGCAATAGTATGAGACAGAAATGTGACTATTATTCAGAGAGGTTCTTAATATATCAGCACATTGTTTCTTCAAAGAAGTTTGGTGGGGAGTAGATGGGCAGTACCTGGAGGTGGAGCAGGAGCCTATGGAAGACAAGTTCCAAACGCTGTGCTTGGCCAGGGGTCTGGTTTCAGTTAGCACTCTTGAGGGTTTTTTTAAGATGGGATGCTGCGGTATAATGAGGGCTTTGTGTTGCATTGGACTTTAAAGGGTGGGATCTGAAATACCCAGAAAGTTAAAGTGAGTTTTACTGTTGGGGTAGACAGCTATGAAGGATGTGCCAGGCAAGTCCAGTCAGTGATAAATTGATATTGATAAATTGATTTATTGACTCATTATGTAAGAGTGATGAGATAATGCAGATTCAAATCCTTTAATGCCTCTTAAAAAGTTCCTGTACCCCTATAATTGCAAGATAATTTAGAGTGTAAGAGTGGTGATTATGTACAATGCAAATAAAGTTTTAATTGTGATCTTGTGATCACTTAACTGCAGCTTTCATGGACTTAGGGATTCAAATCTTTCCAGTTGTACTGGGGGCGGTGGGTTGGTGCCAATTTGAGGTAAAATGCTAACCAGAACTTAAAGATGAAAAGGTTAATCAATATTTCATTTAGTATTAAATCTGTGTGAAATATTGTGGATGCGTTCTCAGTGATGGAACTGTGGAAGCAGAATTGCTGTGGCTTTTGAAGGGCTGGCAGCTCTTCTGTGGCCAAAAGGTGTCCATCTTTGTAAATTCTGGATGTTCTCACTTGCAGCTAAAGCAGATATAGGTGCTGAGTTTGAAGGCTGCTATTAAAATCCTGAAAGAAGCAGTCAGGATAAATCTGAGCTGTTAGGCTCTGTCATGGCTCCCCTTTGGTTGGGATTACGATGAGGCCTTTTTAAAATGGAATAATGCTTCCCTAGACATGAGCTAAAAAATCTTGTAATACAATAAATATTCCTTTTTCCACATTCTCCATAACATATTAATTTTTCTTACAGAGGTACTATCTAGAGTTAGAACTTAGTAGAGCACCATGCGATTTAAAAGAGAAATAAAATCACGTTTTATTGTGGTGATTGTACTGGAAGAACAGAAATGCTCCCCCTCCTCTCTTCATTAGTCAGTCAAATGCAGAATAATCTGAAGACCAGGGGCCAGGACAGGCTCCATGAGAGCACTCAGCTGTGCTGCGATGGCTGGGACCCACCCCCGTAGAAAAAGAGGCTTTCATGACTGTACTCCCATAAATATGGAGTCACTTCACAAACTGAAGAGAAAACATTTAAGCATTTAAACATCTGCCTTAACTTTCAGCCATTATTAAGTGTATTAAACTAAGAGTTTGATTCATAACAAGTATTTCTGTTACCACAAAGCACAGCCATTCTCATTTCAAATACATTAAGCTATAAGAAACTGCTTTATACCAGCTAAAGCTCCATAATGCATTTATGTGTTATTGGAAGCATAATTCAGAAACAGACTGTTATTAAAACCTTACCAGCTTCCAGTTTAAATCTTTGTATAGTGATTTAACACCCTTTTTGTTCTTTATGTGACATTTTCATTATAATTAAACACAGATGTGTCCCCACAGTCTGTGCCCACAAGTCCTGTGAGCACAGGAAAGGCAGCAGTAGTCCTGTTGATCACAATGCTGTAATAAGATTTTGTCCAGGAATTAGACCTTCATATCCAGAATTGCTCTGAATAGATAAAAATATGCTACTCTTAAGTAATGGAAACACAGTACATTGTTGGTGGTGCTGTGAATGCTAATCATGTAATTTTTCTTGTAGATATTACAAGTTTCTCATTTTATATTAAGCCACTCCGTGACATGTAATTGTCTTCTGCTGTTAAATCTAAGCAGTTCTATTATTAGCATGAGAAAAAAACTGAACTACTAGAGATTGCATTTAGATGTGTAAAATTTCTATTTTGCTGTTTGCTATATGACTATTTTATGCTTGTTTCTATTACAAATCAGAAGATGTTGTATGGAATATTTTAGCTGAGCTAGTGACTAGTATATAATTTATGAAATCTGTTACAGAGGCAAAATAAGCTGATAGTAAATCTAAGGGTAGTTTTTTCACTTATTATTGAATGCTGCACTATTTGATTTTTTTCTTTTAAATTTGTTATGGTTTTTATAGAGGGGGCTGTCAGATGTGACAAACAATGTATGAGAGCCCTCCTGGGGTGGCAGCTGTGTAGGCACTATCAGCTTCCTCACTGGTACCACATGAGGGCAACTGGGTTCCAAGGTAACACATGTTTTTACTAAATTGTTTATTACAATATTTCTGCAATGAGAGCTATGATAAAGATGCCTCTGACAGAAATTTAAGATTTTGAATTAAGATTTTTTTTTCTTATTATATGGACTTTGTAGGGTTTTTTTTTCCTCTTTTATTTCTCAAAATATATGTTTTTCTGTCAACAGGTAGGTGAATGTGTACAGGAACCATACCTGCCATCTACTGCTTCTTAAGCCACTGGGCTATATATCAGTTTTCTATAGGACACATAATTGTTTTTGTTTTTTTTTTTTTCAAATTACTGTAAACACCCTGAGAATTACAGGGGGATTTGCACAGACTTTCAGTTGGAAGTTAGGAGTTGGTCCAGGTCTTTAGATTTTGGACTCTGATTTGTTTATTGAAAGATCCCTCTAATCAAATACCAGGTTAGAGAGAGTGTTACGTATTTGAAGACAGTGCTAGGCATTAAATGAAAAACATAACATTATTCCAGTAGCTAATAATTCACAAAAGCAAGGCATCACTTATCTTTTAATATTTCCAAGTGAAGGCTGGACAAACTTACTGAATGTAACAAATCAAATATGAAAAACATTGATGTGAATTAATGAGAATAACTTGGATTAAAAAACAACTTTTAAAGGTTGTGAGTTATCTGGGAAGAGAGCATGTGGTGGCCAGCCTGTTTTTAAGTTGTTCCATAAAAAAATTCCAGGTAGGTTACTTCATGTTTGTATCGGATTAATAGGACACCTTATAATACAATATTTGACCATAATAACATCAGGTACTTTTAACTGACACTTGGAAATACAAAGTGAATTTTAAAAACAAATCTTGAGCAGTGAGCTAGTTATTAATTGCCAGAATGTCAATGCCTAGTGCAGAGGGATATTACCAGATCTAATTTAATAATAAAGAAGGAAACTTTGTAATTGTTTGGGTTTTAGTGGCTTCCTCTCTAGATGAGAGAAATCTTGCAATAACCTTAACCCTTTTATTTGTGATAGTAGCGAGTTACAGCTATTTTAACACAAAATCCCCACTGAAAATAGAACACATAAGATGATTCAGTCAGGTCCAAATGACAAAGTTTCATAAAATCTTGTCCCTTTGTCTTCATTAGCCACAATTATTGCTGTCAGTTAAACTTTGGGACAAATAACATGTCTTCCTTTTGATTTAAAAATAAAGGATAAAAACGGCTCTGTAGAAACAATTTTAAGTTCATGTTTGAGATACAGTAATATTTTTGACAGATTGCTGTGAAGTCTTGTGCACTCCCGGATCTCAAAAAGTACAAGGTCAAAAATATCATTTTTGATGCCCTATATATTTTAATAGAAATATTGTCAAAAGAAATTATAATCAGGTTTTGACACTTGTCCTAAAAGTGCCAAGGCCTCCATAAAATATAATACCTCAGAAACTTCAAGCAAAAAATTGTAAGTGTAATATTCAATAACTCTGTAAGGTATTGATCATCTTGCAGTTCTCAGTTTTGGATCAGGACACACATGAGGAAGAGGTATCAGCCCCTTAACCTTTGCTATGGATTTCATGAGATGTTTAAAAAAAAAAAGAAAAAATAGAAAGGGGAAAATCCCCCAGCCAAACAGAAGAAGTCCAAGCCCCTTCCCAAAAACATATTCAGCACTGTACCAAGCTCTAACAGCTCCAAGCAGGGTGCTGGGAGTGGGGTATCAAGCTGAGATGATTGCTGTGTCAAAAACTGAAGAAGAAAAGGGGACGTAGCATCTGAAGAATTCTGTTTAGAGCCAGAGAAACGGAATCATTGGGAATATTTCCAGCTCAAGGCATGCAGGCAAATTACATTCAGAAAAGTTACCAATTATTATTCCAGATTCAATCACACCTATGGGTCTTTGGGATAGTTAAGAGATCCAGTATGGTCCAAAAGTGTCTGAAAGAGCAGGGGGAGGCACAGGATCATCCTTTAGCACCTTTGGTGTCACTGTGGAATGGCCAGAAGTATAAAACTAGAGGTGCTGATGGCGAGGAAGGAGGGATAGGAGCAGCCCCCAGGCAAAGGCTGTTCAGTAGCGTTTGCAGTGCTGTGCACCCAAGGGACATCAGCTCAAATTGAAAAGGAGCTGCTGGCCGTGTTCTCTGCTGCAGAAGAGTTTGTCAGTTCACCTTGAGGCAGATGGACAGTGTGCTCAGAAGCCATTAGGAAGCATTATGGTGAAGCTGGTGCTGGGGGCAGACAAATGACTACAGCCCTTGTCAGATGTAAGTCAGTCCAATGAGGGGATGGTAAGGGACTCTGAAAAGCAGTTGTGGCTAGGGGCAGATGCACATGCTGACAAATTTTTGGAATGAAAGAAAACCTAGCGATGTGCTTCAGTCTGTCTTTTTTGACTGAAGTATGTTTTGCTATGATGGACTGCTTGAAGAGAGGGAGGTGGGTGGAGAAGTAATTTCTAGGACACTTAGAGATGACAACAAATATGTGCTACATATAAGTACATAAAGTACATGGGATTATGACATGTCCACAGGCTGGTTATATACAAATAGATTTTATCCCAAACAAGTGTAAAAAAACCCGCAAAACTCCCTGTAAAACTTAGCAAAAAGGAAGATATTTTATTTCTAGAGCTATGTTAGTGAAGCATATTTTGTCTTTACATCTCAGTTCATAAAGACCTCATCTTGCTCTCACTGAAAATATTTGCTAGAAATCACAGGTGAATTCTCTGTTTAGCATGCTGACAGGGAGAATATGCTATATATCTCCTTTTATTTGTCATACTTTCTATCTCCCTTTTTTTCCCCTTCATCTAGAGTTTGGCTGGGGGTTCCTTATTTCAAAGGGAATTTACTTGTGCTAAACCCCTAAATGTGTATACTTGCTATAGTGAAATGAAAAGTAAATTTTTTTTTAGTATTTGTTTGACATACTGTCCAATATTTGAGGGGGAAAATGCTACCTAACACATATTTGAATAGAAAATGCTACCCAGGAAATAGACTAAAACCCAGCTCCTTCTTTGAAGGGAAGTGAAACTGGTCTGATGTTACTAAACACTCCAAAATAAACATCTCCAGTTCACTTTTTTATAAGTGTGGGATTGTTTTCTGCCTCTAAAACATGCAGTTTCATTAAAGAGAAGATAATTGACAATAAAAGCAGGAGAAGAGTGTGCATTCTGATCTTAAATGCTATGTAAGTGATATAACATCAGAAGAAAACTGCACTGCCTACTTAGCAGGCTGGAAGCTGCTCTTATTTTCTATCAAACAAGATTTTCAAAAATCACTTTACAGCTTATAAGTGGTAGCAGGCTTAATTGTTTCCTTATGCTCCAATCTGCAAATACACTAAATGATAACAATCAATTAGCTATCGGTGTGCCAGACTGTTTCTTAATGTGGAATGCCTGCTGTGTCTTAATTTTTGCCCTGAACAGGTATTTTTCACAGAGCTAATTCATAATATCTTATCTCAGTATAATACCAACTAAACATTTGGATACTTAGTCCTGTGACTGCCTCTTGGAGTTCTTGTGCCAAGGGGTTCCACCTCAACCTGTCAGGAAATGTGACATGTACCTGGACATTTGCAGATGCCAATGTGAGACAATTCATGTGGAATGCCTGAAGGAGGCAATAAATATTGCATGCAATGCAAATTCTGTTGACAGAGATATCCGAGGGAGGGTGAAATCCTTATCTGGCTGTTTGGAGGACTTTGTATGGAAATGAGCCACTGGTAGGGCTCTAGGAATTGCCATATTCCATCAGAACACTGAGTTTGATTTCTTGCCCTCAGCAATGCTGTTTTATAATCTGGTTATCCAGAGAATGAAGGACTACCCTTCTACAAATATGCCAATCTAAGTCACTCAGAAGGCAGCTATACTTGTTCAGGGATGAGGAGTAGACTCTGTTGATTGTTTTTCTTTTGAAAGCCCTGACCTTCTTCCCTGAAAGATGAGAGTACAGTATCCTCAAAACATGTACACATTGACATGGCAACAACAGGTCTAATTACTGCACTTCGAACAAATTCTGCAAATATTTTTGTGTCCAGTTTCTTTTAGCTGCAATTGGTAGAACTTTTTACCTCATCCATCTTATCTGGTATTTTCCCTGTACATCAGCTGAGAGCATAACATTTATTTTTCAAGTGCATAATTTAAAAAGTTTTTCTTAAGTTGCTTAATGTGACTGGTGTTTAGAAAGACATGCATTTTCTTGAGTTTGGCTGGTCTTCAGTTTCAGCTGCAGTCTGAGCTACTGGGCAAGATGGATCAGGCTGATAGGGACTGCAGCTGGGAGCCTGGATGCACAGAGTAAACTGTGTTGTCTTCATTCTGGTCAGACATAAGCAGTGTTTAGACATTTACTTCGGATATTTCAAGCTAAGCAAGTGTAGTCTCAGTGTACTTTATCAATTTGCTGATTAAGCCCTCTGAAAAGTGTGACTTACGACTAAATGACATTAAACATCCCCTGTAGGCCTCAGTGGGAGCTTTGCATAAGGGTTTGCATGCAGCTTTATGATCCACCGTGAACATGAACCATATGCAGACTTTAATGGCACCATTCTGCTCTCCTTTATCCTAGAGAAACCTGTTAATTCTAAGTAGCTTTACTTATGTTTATTTTTTAATTATTCCTCTTCCTTTAATTTCTTACAAGGAACATCCAGGACATGTAGGACCTATAGTCCATTCCATTTTATCCAAATTTATGTCAAAGCATGTGAGAAGCTACATACAGATTTGTGTATATATATTTAAGAGATTATCAGAATATAGTTTTTTCTTGCAGTTTTCACTAACAGCTGCTGGAAAACAGTTATAGCCAGAGAGAAAATATGGAGATATGTGAAACCTAGGGCACACTAAATGCAACGCTGATTAAATTCATAGCAAGATCATTTCCTGTTCAGCAAAGCTTGCTTAGCCAGCCAAGAAAAAACAAGAAGACAGATACCCAACCTGCCTTATTTTCAGTGCTCAAATCTTGTGCATTCATCCTCAAGGTTCAACAGTGTGTTTACACCAAAGCTTTAGTTGGATCTGTATTATTGAAAGCCTGTCCTGGAGAGAACCTCACAACACATTACCACAGAAATCACCCCTAGCAGTGGAAACCTAAATGCTGCTTAATTGCATAAATAAAGGCAAAACTCAAGGCATCTATAGGCTGAAGCAGGGCTGGCTTAAAATAACATATCTACAAATTGCTCAGCTCTGGTAACAACTGATAACAAGCATTAATGCATAACACAGCAAAGAAATTATAGACATTTATATCCATCTCCTCTCTACAAAGAGCCATAAATGTTGTTCTTTCAAAATGTGTTACTGCAATGTGTGAGACTTGACATTGGTGTGACGAGATAAATTATTTAATTGGGGTTTTAGCATACTAGCAGTGTACTTATCACAGTATTTAGCATTCAGTGACTAGGGAGCCATGAAAGATTATCTTTCCTGAAGAAGCAGAAAATGGCACATCCTTTCCACTTGCTGTCTTCTAAGCCTCTTCTGAATATCCTGTTTACCATTTGGAATCACCTTGACTTTTCCCTGTGTCCAGTTTTCAAGAGAAAGCTTATCTTGGAGTTGTCCCAGGTTAAATACATTGCCTCCATCGACTTCTCTAGCCAGATGAAAGCCTCTACTTACCTAAAGATGTTTGATTGTATTAACTTGTGCTTTTTCTGCCTGTGCAGTATGTTGCAGTTGCCTTCTCAATGCAGGCAATCAGGGTGGCCTTGGGAGTTTACTGCTTGAAAGATTTATGGTGTGGATCACACCGAAAAAAAAGCAAAAAAAGAGAAAATGTCAATGTCCAGTGGTTCTCACAGGTTCTGGGTGCATCCTACTTTCCATATGTGTATATTTCAACTTCTGTTATTAAGTGAGGTGGAGACACTTTTATCTTAAAAATAATGGATGAGCTACAAAGTAGTTTTCTCTCCCAGACTTATGTTTTACATCCAACAGAATCTGGCTGGTTTTTTACTGCTACATACTGGTGTGGTGCAGTTTACTCAGATTCTCTCTGCGTGTCCAGAAAAAATTGATCACAATCAAGAAACAGCAGCAGGGTACAGGTGAAGGCATTATCTACTGCTACATAGTCTTGAGGATGAGGAAGGGTAAAGGAAAAGTTAAAAAGACGGTCAGTATTGCATCTTTCCAGCCTGACAAACAGTCTGAAATACTTCTCTTCATTTTCACGTTTGTGGACGTCATTGATCCAATCCAGAGCCGGCAGTTTGACACAAGTGGGAATGGCCTCATTTACAAGCTCAAACACTTGTAACATGCTGCTGGTGTTTAATATACACATACTCAATTCCTCCTCTGTGGTTACCAAAACCACAAAGCTTTAGTCACATTCCCTTTTTGGTCGGAAAGGGGAAAGAGTGGAGTGTGACATAGTTTTAGTATTTAACTATACAATGAGTATCACTAGGATCATCTTGATAGAGCTGTAGCTGTAAGTGGGTGAGGCAATTACTAAATGAGGGCATAGAAACACCCTTGAATAAGGATCCTGCAATAAACTTCCATATTTATGGGTACTAGAGAGAATAAATTTTGTAGTAAAATATGATTTATTATATTTATGCAGATTTGGAAACTGCTGACAGCTGGGCAGAGAAGTCACAGAGATGTGTATGTGGGTATCAGCTTGTGCTTTATCTTCTGCAGGAATACAAGAATTCCTGCCCCAACCGTTTGCAGAGATGGGTTCTACCAGCTGGAGAACAGAATAACCTTCCTTTAGGTACACCCATCAAGCATCTGTCCAGCAGTCACCTTAAAAACCCAACTACTGCCACATTTACTGCTTTTTTCCCTCTCCATAGATACTTCTTACCCCCAGATTCTTAGAGTGCTGAGTGTTATGCCTTTCTGAGGAGTGGGACACAGATCAGATTATTTTGTTGGCTTCAACTTGTTTTCCCAAAATGTTTGACTCTTACCAAGTCATTGTCTTCCATACTTTCATCCCACTGGTAGCCTTTCTGTGCCTCTTTAAATTAAAGAGCCTGATCTTCTCATGTGATAATCTCCTTCCACTTGGCTGCAGCTGGCATTGTGAGCACTCAGCACTACTGTAAATTAGTCTCCAAGTGTGTAACTGGTAGCATTTGTTCTTTGTAAGCACTGGCTCACTTGTGCTGAGCTGCTGCTTTAGAAGCTTTGAACTTTCTTAAGTCGCAGACGCACAATTCATTTCCTACTGGAGTTCCTGATTGTATGGGAAAATCTTTATCTTGTCAGAGACAAAGGGAAAGGATGTAGTGGGTTTGTGTTTTAAACTCTGTTTGCATGATGTCATGCGCTGCTCACTAGTATCTGTACAGGTTTATTGAATTTTCGTAGGACTAGCTGGAATTATAATCTTCTTCATCCTATGTTTTCCAAACATCGTTTTCCTAACACATCCTGTTAGGCAGATCACCACTTCATATGACCTGCAACCTAAGGCTGACAAAGACACTTTCTAAATCACATTGGCTTAAATGTGTAACTGCTTATATGAACAAAAATCAAATGACTTTCTACAGTGGACAGACCTAACACATCAAAATTTTCTGCAGTTCTGTGGTCACAGTTTTTAACTCATTTAACCTCACCCTTTCTAGAGCTGAGCTTCCTGAGCCAGATATGCAAGATTCCCAGGAAAGCTCCCAGCTTGCTTTCTGAAATCTCTTCTTTGCTGTTTAAGACACTGAACTTTTGCCTCTACTCAGGCTGGTAGTCACGAGTAGTCACGAGTGCTGGCTGCAGCCGTGTGTGCTTGCTCCTAGAACGCAGCAATGCATTTCCAGCCTGCCTAATGTTCCCATCAGCAAAGGCTGCTCATGAGCTATGCCTGCTAAACCTATTTGTCTCACCTCTATTGCATTGTAATCCAGCTCCGTTGTTTCTGCAGGAGTCACTTGTTTTGGCATGCTCCATAACTGCAGTATTTCAACCACACAGCACAGAACTAAGGGGATTTCACATTCTTTCACTAAGGTGTTATTGAAACTGGATGGCCACAGCAAAATGGCTGTGGGGCAACTGTTTGTAGCTATGTGAAGGAGATGCTGGAACTCAAAATAGCTGCCATGATTGCCTTCTTAGCATACACCAACACAATTCATCCTGACAACAACTTTGTCCCATGGCCAAGGCAGGTTAAATGATGTTGCAAACACTGCTCAGAGAAAGAGATGGCACTGTAGTCCTCTAGCTGGGACTGCTAGCAAGGACAAACCCTGAGTAGAAGCTGGAGAAAGAAAAGCAACGTTTAATTACCAACTCATCCTTTGTATTTATCTATTTCACCTGGGAGCAGTGCCTTCTAATGGAACAAAGATATTTTCAGAACAGAATAAAGCCAGCATGGGCATGAATAGGAAAAAGGCAGGTTGACGTTCCAATACCACAGAAACATATTAGAGGGGGCAGAAATTGAATATTTTTTTCCTTAGTTCCCCCCCACATCCTTTATTTGCACTAGAAGAGCTTTCCACTATAGTATTATGTGGTCTGTGATTATCTGTTGAAAGAAAAAGCTACAGAACACTTAAGTCACAGCCTAAAATCAATCTCCAAGTACAGTGGTCATGCTACATCTTGTTCTCCATGACTGTTTGTGGTAGTAAATGAGAAAAAAACCTGGCACTTGCAGAGAATTTTAACATCGTTAATGTGTTATAAAAACAATTAATTAAGGCTCCTCAGGAAAAACATCCTTTTGCCTCCCACATTCTTCCCTTTTGCAGTCAAGTTTCCAGCTCTGCAGATATGGGAAACAGCTTGTCTGAAAGAACTTGGGAGAGATTCTCTGACATAGCAGATACAACTGGCAGAAAGGGCAAAAAAAGATATTTTTGATTTTTCCATTTACATTTTGGCTATTCAATCGATCAAGATAAGGGAAGTTAGGAACTACTCGGTTGTAGGACTGACTCTGCAATGATTTACTGTGGGTGGCTTTGTGGTTAAGAGCAGCGTTCATCACTGCAAATACAGCTCCAGATGTGCCAGCCCTGAGCAGTACCTGACCCTTTCTATCTGCAGAAGGAACTGAGCTTTGCTTAATCAGTACTAAACAACTTTATAGAGGACATTTTCCTCCTACGTGGTTGAAATGTTTTTCCAGAGAGACATGTAAAGGAGGGAGGTGGTGGCCCTGCCAGGTGCAGCAAAATTATTTTTACTAAACTTGGACAGTTTATGAACTCGAAGAGTTTCTCACAGTCTCTGTCAGTAAGTGGTCAGCTGATGGCAATACCAGCATAGTTTGATTACCTGAATTAGATTCCAATTGTCCCAATTGGCTTTATAGGTTCTACTTTAAAAATAAATTAAATGTGAAATGAGATACCAAGCGGAGTCCCAGCAGTAAGCTACAAGTGGGGATCAATTTGAACTATGTAATCTAACATGAAGGAAAGAATAAGCCAGTAGATACCGAGAGAGCCAGGGAAAGCAAGTAAAAAGAACCTGACTGGAGAAAGTGACACAAATGTGTTGTTTGTGCCAAATAATCAAATTAACTCTGACTGGAGCTGAGAGATGATAGTTTGCACAGCATTAAGGCCTAGAGATGCAGAGAGTAATTGTCTTTGGTTGTAGTAAATTAGTTATATGCCTAAAAGCCTTTGAAAACCCAGTCCTTAAAATGCTTAAATGTATACAGCTCTTACAAAATTTGAAACTTCCCACAGCTACTAAAGAAGTGAGCAGGTAGGACAAGACAAATTTGGCTTTACAAAACAGCTGCAGAGCAGAAGCTCTGGTTGTGAATGTCACTGCTGCCCGAGGATTTCCCAGGAAGGGGTGGGGTGGTTTATTTGCTGCCAAATATTTCCTGAGCAGGTTGATCTCCATGGCTGATGTAGCTGTAATCCAGGGGAGAGAGCTGCTCTCCACTCTGACAGCTTTTCCCTCAGGGCTTGCACTCAGGAGACCACGTTGAGCATTATTCTGGGTAAATATGGAAGGAGTAGGGTGTGCTGATAAAAGCTGTTTTGCAAATGAGCTGGGTTGTGAGGTGTTATTAGGAGTGTTTTTTTCTTGAGACATTACATGTGCAGTGCTGGCTTTCTACTACTGACACATTTCAGAATATCTTCACTTGTGTGGGCTATGATGTCTCTTGAGCAGGCCTGGAGTTTCATATGCATCTTCAGGATAATGAATGTATGTCGTATTTATTTCCCTTTTCGGATTTTTTTTCTTCATATTAGAAATCCTTTCACTTTGTTTTAAATCATTTAACTAATGTAGATCTTGAAATGTCATGAGGATTAGCTTAAATATTTTTGCTGTGCTTGCTTTGAAGATGTAGAATATTAAAGTGCTAAGATTAAAATATGGGCTGTGAAGAAAGTGCTGCTGATTGAAATTTTAGAGGCAGCATGTTAGATAACACTGAGTTTGTTATTTAAAGGTAAAATGAAAGCCATGGAGAACTGCAAAGTATGAATAGTAGAGAAAACTTCTTAATGACTGTAGAAAACAATATGGCTCTCTTTCATGGATGCTTAAAAGCCCTTAGGGTTTGATATAGATTAGAATACTTGAGGCATTGTGATGAGAATGGCAGTCAAAGCCCATCTTTTGGCCTGAGACTA
Source organism: Pseudopodoces humilis (assembly GCF_049639895.1). Classification (NCBI taxonomy): domain Eukaryota; kingdom Metazoa; phylum Chordata; class Aves; order Passeriformes; family Paridae; genus Pseudopodoces; species Pseudopodoces humilis. Next base: position 20,799,758 of record NC_142209.1, on the reverse strand, counting down.
TCTTGTGTTGTTGTATATGACAGATATAATTGATGCTTTATAGTTTTTTTGTTGTTTTAAATTTTGATCCATATGTGCAAAACCGATAGAATAAAGACACAAGAGCTTTACTCTGTGCACTACACCCCCCAGAGGATAAGGAAATGCAGATGAACAGGCTTTAGATGGAAGGGTTATAAATTTTCCTCTAAATCAAATACCATTTTGCAGAACAATATGGTACAGATATTAATGGGTTAAAGCATCCTGCTAAATATGCTGTTAAACCTCTAGGAGGGGAAAAAAAAAATCACAGTTTAATTCCAGTTTTCTTCAGGGGGTACAAGTATATGGATTGTGGTGTTGTATTCTATGCAGCAGTTATAAAACCCATGTGGCAAATTTTCTTTCATTAATAAAATATTTGAATGGAAACTTAATAATATATGTGCATACAGATTGATGTGTTTCTAGTTTTTCTCTTTGAACAGAGAACATATTAAAGTCTGCCTCAAAAACAGTATTAATGACTCTTTTGCAGAATATGCAATAAACATTTAAAGTGTTTCCTCTGTTAGTGTCTTCTGCAGCCACATTTCAGAAGGTTGAAAACTTCAAGTATGAAATGCTGCCTTCTGTTTTGAGCAGGGCTTTTGTTTGTTTTCTCCCCCAAGAAATGAGAGTATTTTTGACTAATTGGAAATGAGTTTTTGTGTTCCCCAAGCAGCTTGCAATATCAATTATTTGCATAGCCTTAGTCTTACTGTGTATCATCTGCTATTGTGTGTTCTCAGGAAGGCAGTAGGTCTTGGATGAGCTGGAATATCTCCAAACAGCCTAAGTGGTACCTTAGATCAGTTTGATTCTGTGATTTACAAAATCAGCATAAAGATGAAGGCAAATCTATTTTCTGTTTGTTTCAGCAAGCAGCTTTGTTTCACATAACATTATTTTACCACACTTCATCTGACGCAGAATAATCCTCGTAACACATTCTGAGTAGGATGCTGGAAGGATGTTCTAAAAGAAAGGGGAAAATATGTTCTCAAAGGGACCAGCACTTCTGAAGAGAATGAAAGGCCAATGAATAGTTGTTCAGTGTTTCTTCTGCATTTTCCTTCACTTTTCTCCAGAGATTTTGCAAATATCTTTTGACGGAATATAGCTGTCAGCACTGTAAAACATAGAATGCTTGTACCTTGCCAAATATGTGATGTCATAGTGCCAAAACTATCAATAATATGTATTTTCTATTTTAGAGGGCTCCCTAAATCATGAAATTGAGTGAAAATCTAAATTCTTGATTCCCTGCAGGCCTAGGCAGAATTTAAGCACTATTTTTGTTGATTAGTTAAATAAACTGATGTCTTATGTGAGAGACTGCTGGATTTGAGAACTTGTAACTGGGGTGAGAGGTTTGCAGCATGAAAACATCCAGAGATGGCAGCAGTGGGTGAAGAGCCTTGTATTGGCCAGGAAAGCCAGGTAGCAAAATCAGGACTATATACAGCATGTATTTATTGTGTACTTGGTAAGCTAGCCTTGGATCTTTCTGCTGTGCTGGATATTTTCCTACAGACAGGTGGCTCAGACTCCTCTTTGGTTCACTACAACATTTCAGTTTGAAGTTACGAGTCAATATTGATGATCTAACTTGGCATCTGGTGGGTAGGTGCACCCTTTATGAGACTTTGGCAAAGGAAAACTCTAGGAAGAGGTGGTCAGTGTTGGAAGTCCCTTTTATGTGCCGCCACAAAGCTTATTCAGATGCTGCAGCAGTGACAAGAGGGTGCCATCCTGGCAGATGGGCAGCAGTGAAACTGTTGAGGTTTTTTTACCCAGGGTCTTGCCTGACTTTTATCACCTTAGTAATAAATCTGCTTCCCAGACTTGTAATACACATTAAGTGACTTGTATACAGCATCCAGTGCTTTGCCAGCAGCAGCCAACAATTAAAGCTCCTATTGGAAGCAACTGGAGGAGAACACTGCTCAAGCTTCACTGGTGCATGTGGGTGACTTCTACACCCATCCTAGTTTAGCTTTCCAGGATAAAACAGGTAAACTTCAAACTTGCTTGACGTTTCAAAAACCCTCACGTACAGATGGATACCTTCACTGGTGTCCACTGGTAACCTGCCATGGCCAAGCTGAGCATGTGAGATGGAGATGCTCCCAAGGAAGAACACCCTAGAGCTGTTGTTATGCTCTCTTTGAAGGTTTGCAGAGGCCTCTTTTTCCCCAGCAGATGTTCTGCAGCTGGCTATTACACAGGAAGGAAGCAGCAATAACTCTTTCCGTTGTTTTCAATGAAACAGATTTTTACCAGAAGAGTTATAAGTATCTACCCTTGGCGGTGTGTGACCACAGAAAGTGATTGTATGAGATCTTCAAAGACATGGCTTATGAAGTTTTGTAGCAAGCTAAAGGCATTATTTTAGCTAAGGGCGGGGGGAGTCATTAAGTACAATGGAAGAACATTAATTTGTGCAGTAATCACTGTCCCCATCCACCTTCATTCTGGAGACTAATCAAAGTCTTAGCCACTCAAAATAACAAAAACCAAAAAAAGTAATTGATATAAAAGATGATAATGAAATTCAGTAGTAGAAGAAGAAAAAGTGTTAGGGTTGTGTCTGAGGCTTTGCTTTCGGGCAAGTCACTTGATTACTGAGAAGAATAAGAGCTATAATAGGTGAAGGCTGTAATCTTTCTAAAGAAATAAATTCTGTCAAAAGCTTCCCTATGAGGTTCTGAGTGTTAAGCTTGGGGAAAGAAAATCTGGAATTAACTCAATTAGTTATATAAGCATATGTGACTGTTCTTTTCCTACAGGGAGTATGCTATAAATGGAGTCAATCCAGAATGGCTCAAGGGCTTTTTGGTTTGTTTAGCTTTTATCAGCTTGTAAGGGTCACTTGTGAACTAATAGCTTCAGAGAACGACCACATGGAGGGTCTCTGGCAAATCTTGGAAAGACACAAACCTGAAAATTCTCATCAATGACAGTCTGTTTCTTAGCTGTTGCTTAGAAGGACAGGAATTTCCAACTGATTTGAAATTTCACTCATCAGGGTGTGTGAGGATCAGCTATGGGGCAAACAAAGAGACAGTATTTTTATCAAAAAACCTTCCCAGGGAGGATCACAAAAAGATAATTAATTCCAAAAGACAACAGTTCCAGTGAGAATTCACTTTTCTCATATGTATGTTATGAACTGCTGCCATAGCAGGACTGAGTGATATAAAGTCCAAATGACACAACAGATGAACTTAGGGGAATTTTGAAAAATGAAATGGAAAACATATGGAGGCAATATGAATGTCTCCCTAGTGTGAGGATCCAGACTAGATCATTACAAAGGGGTGGTACCTCCTTCCTGTGATCTTGCATCATGTTTGGCTAGTCAGTGACAGGAGTATTGCCGTGATTTCTATCCCCCAGCTCTGCAGAAAAGGCAGGCCTTCTCCAGAAACTGAAGGATCCAATTTGAATCATGACTCTGACAATCGAGAGGTTATTTATTTTAATCACATGCATTTTTCTGTGGTATATATCCTAATAACTGTGAATACTTCAGTGGAAAACACCAGTTATTTCTGACAGTTAACTGAAGTGGAAAATTCAGATAGACAAGCCCATTCTATTATTTCATTCCAACAAGAAATGGTAGATTGGCTCTTGGTCCATATTCAACATGCTACTGGTATTTGCTCTAGGATGCCCAATGTCTATTATTCCTTTATTACTCTTCCTCTTGAGAATGATTTCACAGTAAGACAAGACAGGCCTAGGTGATCCTGGCTGCCTCAGTATGTCCTGACAGGTTTTGCTTTATAATCTAACTGATGATGTGGTCTATACCATTGAATGCTAATATTTTTTAAAATTATTTTTATGTTTGGGTTTTTTAAAAAATAAAAAATAATTTGGTTGGGCTACAAGTAACATAGGAATATGAATGCAATATCTGATTCAATTTGTAATCTAGACTGGTGGAGCTATTTGAAAATGTAAAAATACAATAATGTCTGGCTAAATCAGGCTGAGTTCAGATATTCTGTGCTATAAGAATGGTGCACTTGAGACTACTGAAAAGGAGAGGAGAACAGCAAGGTTAGAGAGGGCAAGTTATAAAGCTCTGACTTGGAAAAGTAATTCAATCTTCTCACCTGCAGTCACTGTTAAGTACAAGCCATGAATTGCACTGTTGTAGTTCTGAATGGCATTTAAGAACTGCAGTGAGCTGCTGTACCCAACCAAATACCATGAAGGGGAATGGAGGTCAGTGTATGTGCTTGGGTGCCTTTTGAATTTGTCACTTGAAACTGTACATTCTCTGAATGCTGCTGCATGTGTGCTCCCAAGCAAAAGCATTCAGTGAAAATTGGAGGGCTCAATGCTAACACGTTTATTTTCCTATGTTATTTTATGTTTCGTTGCCCTCTGCTGAAATCTTGAGCAAAATGTACTAACTTTCCTCCCATGGCAGCGGTTTGCCTTTGAACCTCAGGAGGAAGGCCATGGCTGTAGAAATTTGAGCACTCTGTCTAATAGCACAGCATAACCCCATCACAAATAATCTGTCTTGGAGGTTGCTAGTGCCAGGCTCTAACATTGTTCTTGTGTTCTGTGATTGCTACAGTGCTGTTTGACTACAAATGCTGTTTATTATCCTTTTGGGAAGGTTTCTTCTCTCTTACTTTCCAAAACAAATCTAAGTGCTCACTATTTAAATTCTTACTTCATTAGGTAACTAAGCCATTAAAGTCTGTGAGACAAATACCATGAAATAATTTTGAGGGATAGTGTGAAGAAACTGAAATGTGTTCACAGCCACAGAAGAGAAGCTAATTATATGAGGACTTTATATACGTACACCCACAGACATACATGTGTGCACAAAACCAGACAAATATATGTACCCACGCTGGTGGCTAATTATGCTGTAGATAATTTAATAATCTCAACTCTTTTGGATCCTTCTTCTGGGTTGCAGTGTCAATATAGAAATATCTGATGTGAGATTTGCTAATCCAAGATGAAGAGAGAAACCCTTCTAGTTTGTCAGGACATGCACCTAGGAATATTTCTGTTATATGATTCTTATCAGTATTTCAAATAGCAAGATATTTTAAATTAAGATAAGGAAAGCTTTATAGCATTTTTTTCTCCCATGTTTCTCTTACAGCCTGCAGAACAGCACTGGTTGCAGTGGAAAATACCCTTGTTATTCTTTAAAATTAACAGTTCTATTTACAACTGATTATTGGTAGTACTCTGTGCAAGAAGGAAGCAAGGATCCTGTTACATGTGGGTATCATGGATAATCCCAAAGAATAATACTGTGTGAACACTAGAGTACACTTGAGGCTAAAGCAGAATAATCTCCTAATGGGGTATTTGCTGCTCAAGACAAGTGGCTCTCTTGATGATAATATAATTAAGAGCTTTTTTTAATAACCAAGCCTGACAACTTTACACTTAGTGTCTCTACTGGCCCTTACACAAAAGGTACTTTGATGTCTGTGTAAATAGCTGCCACCATTCCTTGAATTTCTGTATGGTGCTGTGCAGGTGTCCAGTTTGCAGCTCAGGCAGCGCTGCTTTTCAGACATGTCATGAACACTCAGTCACAAGTAACAGGCAACAGCACAGATTTGGCATAGAAGATGTTTAAATAACTTTTTCTTAGAAAATGATTCTGTTCCAGCAGAGCAAACTGTTAGATTTATTTGCATTTACCTCACTAAAAATGCATGTACTTACTGTGAAAGTACACATTGGGTGACATGACCACCTAGTGGGGCTTGTTTTTTCAATGTGTAAATAATTTGCTTTTGGAATAAGACGTTCCAGTAATGACATTGCAGCCTGAAGTGAGAACTGAAAGAGCCAATATAAACCTGGGCTCAAAGAGATGTGGTTTTTTTTTGGGTTTTTTTGTGATTTCATCATATGCAGTATGATCAGTCACTATAGTTAATGTCCTAAATTCCTAAACTGTTTAAGAGCAGATCCTGACTTCTGTGAATTGCTTTATAGCACATCTAGGAACTTCCTGAGCAGTTCTTCGAGTTTTCTTTCTCAGGACTAAATCATAATACTGTTTACTTGCATTTCAGCCACAATAAGGAAACTTTCTGACTAATCTTGGAATAGGTGAATTTAGACTGTTCCTGTAAATAGATTCATGTTTTGTTTGAGAATGTTTTCCAGTGTGTTTCACACATCACTGAAAATTCTTTTGTAGTTTTAGAAAGAAAATGCAAATGTGTGCCAAACACTTGAGCAAATGCCTCCTTGAATCACTAATTAAGTTAATACAGAAAATAAATTAAAATATTTAAAACTTTAAATTTTCATCTGTGTGTTAACAGTCTTGTCTCATGGTCTTCTCTCTCTCAGGTTTTTCCATGCAACTTGCAGAGTCCTGACCTAGTTTTGTTTTGCCTCATGAAAGTTTAGTCATTATTTTTGTCAACTGCATCAAGTTAAACAGAAATGCTGGCTTTTTGTAGATTGTTGCTTGCTCCCCAGCTGATTTATATTTCCTCTAAAAACCCATCTCCCCTTGCTGTATCAAAATGCCTTTTTCCTAGCATTTACCTTGGCACACAAATATGGGGCTATGTGGGTGATCTCTGACACTATTCTGGTTTGGGCATGGTCAGCATCCTTGCCACTGCTTTGAGCTGGCTTGGAGACAGGGAAGTAAGGATGAAGGAGAGCAGGAGGGGGCAGGTGGAGGGTTGGGGAGAATCCCACATATTTCTGCAGCTATTCTCTAGGAGAGACAGGATACCATGATAAAACTCCAAAAGCTTTGTTCAAAGTACAGCAGAGCTCCTGTTTGAAATATATTTGAATCTAAATTCTTCTGCCCCTCCACTGAACTTACTTTAGCAGTGTGTGTTTTGACTATGCAAAAGAAAAGCTTCAAGTGATGCAAATAATGGCCTTCTGAAACCTGGATAGAAATAAACTGGGCACACTCTAGAAATGTAAATGTCACTGAAATCTCAAGTGGGTTTAAGAAACTGCTTTGAAAATTCACAGATTTGCTCTCACTTAGCCAGGCCTTCTGTTGGGGAAGCTGTGTTAAAGGAAGAGATTTTCACTTTAGCAAAACAGTCTCCATTTCTGTTTGTAAAAACAGAATTAAACACCAATCTGTCAGCTCTTCACCCAGCCCTGATGCCGCTCTGTTGAGCTGTGCCAGTCAGTGCCCTGGTGCCTTCGCCCTTCTAGTGCAGAGCTGCTGTCACCTTGGAGGAATTCCTGATGCTTCGCTTTGTGGGATTTAAAAATAGTAACAAGGAGAAGGAAGGAAATGCTCTTAAAGTTGCAATAGGGTAATTTTCTGATTGTCATTTTTCTTTATCACCCCACCATCTATTAAATATTCCAAGACCTTTAGTCCCAGCTGAAACCTTACTAATGTTACAGCCCTTAGCACTCCACAGCAACAGCAGCAAACTGCATGGTTCACAGGAGGAGAGTGTGACAGCAAAGCCTGATGTCCTTGATGTTTCCAAAAGGGAACTCTACTGGTTGCTATTATATTAAACTAAGATTTTTACAGGGCCATAACAGTGTGCAGTTCTCTTTATTCTTATCAGGAAAAGATAGAGAAATGTTGAATTGCAAAGCAAATTGTCCAAAAATACAAAGGTTATGTCTGAGCTATGAGCTGAAAAAGCTGTCCCTCCTTCCTCCCACTTAACTTCTGACCCAGCTGCCTCTCAGGTGTTCATGACTTCACCTAACAGTCAGGTTTATTTCTTCCTTCTAATAAAAACTCTCAAAAGATGTTGATTTATACCAGGAAGGATGTAAATATAATCCTGGACAAAGTTCAGTGGATCTGGCCATTTCTCCCGTGGTATCTGCTTCAGGAATGATAATTCATTAAGGGAATTAAAGGAGAGGATTAGTCCAATATAATAAAATCTCCCTTTTCCAACTCCAAAGTTATGCAAGTCTACTTCAGGAGCCTTTAACTGCAAAAGATAATTTCAGATTAATAAAATAGAGGGACTCTATGTTTGTAGATTGGTGTTGCATTTAGTATCACACACAAAAAAAATTATGCAATCCATGTACTCTGACACTTAGTGCTAGCAGCCATCCTATTTGCATCTGAACCCCCTGAATTTAAATTAAACCAATCCTTAAAATACTTCATGGACCTTGTCCTGACAGCTTGCTTCCATGACTGTTATCCAAAAAATTACAAAATAGGTGTAAAGTAAATCTTAGCTACTAATGTGTGGGTTTTTCACTCAATGAAATCTGGTACTGCAGTTTCTGCAAATGCTGTTGTAAATTTTATTAAAATGGAAAGCCAGACACAGTAAATTTATCTCCAACTATAAAATATTTTCTTTATCAAGTACTGCAGCATTATAAAGAGACAAGTGAGCTATGGGAAGAATTATGTCATATCTTGATAAAGAAAATCCTAGAAGGTCTTGAAAACAATAAAAATGTTATAAAACTGTATTAAGGTGTGGATAATAAATTACAAGCTATTTTTAAATTTAATGCTTTCTGGTTGATTAAGAAATACTGTAGTTTTATTGAGATTAACAGTAATTCTAGTAATTTGTTGCTGGGGGAAAATGAAGAGTGTTACCCACCTGAGGATGATTAAAACTATTTTCTTTCCAAAATGTTTTCTATTTAAAATATGTCTCTCTATGCTTAATTTTTCTTGTCCTGGATGTTGACATGCAATACTACTTGTACTTCTGGTGCAAAAGAAATAGGTTTTTATGTGACCTGCTAACACTGCTCTCAATATATGAACAGACAGAAAAATGAGATGCTGATGATCATCTTCAAAATATAGGGGCAGGAAAGGTCTTTATTTGTCATGCATATAAATTTTAAAAATATGCATTATGAACACATTTCACTTGGATGTTCTCAAATTGGCTGGACCCAAGTTCTGATTCCTTTGCTCCTGAGATGTAGGCTATAATTATAGAGCAATCTTAACAAACTTCTCCTGGAGATATGGAACTTGCTTCCAGTGAAAACTTTGCAAAACCTGGTATTTTACACCAAAGGCCACTGTGTCGATAAAATCTCTTACTTGGCTTAGAGTGATCTATGGCAGGATTGCATTGCTTATAAAAAGGGTTTTTTAAAACAGTCAGATTACCAAATCTTAGTGTTTTGACACTATAGTGGATGTGTGAATCTTCAGCTTTCAGTTTGGGGAAGCTGTTAACAGAGGGCTTAATGACTTTTCGAAAATTCAAAAACAACTTTGAACAAAACATCAGAGTCACCAGAAGCCATAAAATATCAAAACTAATTAACTAGGTTGCCTAATTTCCTAATGGACACTCTTATGTAATTCACTGTAATATGACATCTTGACATTAAAAATTATTACTGTTTTATAGGAAATAAAGTGAGTCACAGGGAAAAGAATTAATGTGTCCTTTTATGCATTGGTGTCCAATATTGGGTGCCTAAGATTTTTATTTTTTTTTTGTTCAGAGCAGTCAGCATTATGTATAAATTAATATGATCAAAATGTAACTCCTATTACCTTCAATTGCAGCTGCAGGTACCCAGTGCATTGATAAATAAGCCCTTATGTTTTCAAATTGAGTCCAGAAAATGAGGAAAAATAATACCAGAGCATAGGTATTAAATCAGGGACCATTGCAGTGGACTTCTGTTAGAAACAAGTTCAAAATCCACCTCTTCACAGCTGCTTTCAATGATTTAAATCAACTTCTGCAGCTTTTCTTTAAAACCACATCTCATGCATTGTATCATATTTCCCAGTAAATGAAGCAGTGATCCTGTAGGAAACATCATATTCATGCAATGCTGATTCACACTCATCTTTTGCAAGTTTCATTTTTTGAACTAGAAAAGAGTGGACAAATGGAAAAAAAACCCAAAACCCCAAACCTCACTCCTCACTCCAACTAAAAAAAAAACCCAAATGAACCTAAAACCAAACAACAACCCACAACCTCAAAGCTTCCTCTGGGGAAAGAATGGTGTGATCATGTTAAGCAATTAAGCAATTCTGAGATCTGTATACTCAGGCTGAATTCCTGTATTTTTTTAGTCTTGTGTTCAGTGCTGCAATTTTGATTTCAAGGTTGCTGTTTGGTCCAACAACAAGTTCTTTAATTTATTAAACACCTTAAGATCCCCTTATAAATGCATCTTTTTATCTTCTAGTTCACTATTACATAGCAGTGTAGACAAGTGTCAAAGGCAAAACTTGTCAGCTGTAAATTTTGTTAATTAAAACAATTGGACAGGTTAGATTTTGTTAAAAATTTGTATGAGAACTGTATGAGAGATCTTCCAAAACATACAAAGGTGTTTTCCTTGAGTATATGTGTGAATAGTTGGAGATGGACTCTTCAAAGTATGGCAACGCTTTGCTACTGGCATCTTTTATGAGTGAAAATCACTTCAACAACAAAATATTTTCTTCACTTTATATCCAGTGGAGCAAAGTCTGTTGGCATTAGGGCACAGCAGGATGGCTGGTTAGAGCCTCTGAAGGCTCCAAGGAGAGTGTGGATTTACAGGGCAGAAGGGTAGCAGTTTATTCGGATTCAGAGGAGTAAAAGCTCATGATTCCAGATGTATAAGCAGCTTTTGCTGCTGCTCATGCTGTGGCTAGGTAAGACATTAAATTTGCCAAGAACAGAATTTCACAGAGAGAATCTTAATGGAAGGAGTAGAGCTGGATTTCAGTATAGTTCAACTATAACTCAGGAATCAAGTACAGAAAGAGGTTTAAAAACAGGAATTAAGTGTTTTTTGTGACTTTCTGATCATCTTCTGTAAAACTCCCCATATGACACCTTTGCTACGAAGAAAATGTCACTTACATTTGTGGTTGCACAAATCAAATTCTTTTCTGCATGTCTAAACATTGTGGCCATAACTGAACAAAATATATCCAAGACAGGAAAAAAAATCTGTGAAAACATTTTTTTTTATTCCTAAAATTATGGTAATCATGTTAAAGATAGATTTACAGCACGCTAAAATAATGCTAATTCATGTAATTTCCTGAAACAAGACCACCAGTTACACTTGAGTCTAGTTGATATCCCATTTTGTGATGGTGTGAGCAGGATCTTGCTGAACAAGGTGGCTTAAACCTGACACTGTTGGGGTTGAGACCCTCTAGATGTTACTTGAGAGTGGTGTAAAAAATCCACCCTTCCCTCCCCTGGCCTGCACCAAAATTAAGTCACTCCTGAATTAAACATATTTGTCTTTTCTGCTGCACTTCTAAAGTTTTCCTTTCAAGAGCAAAGAAACATTAGATAAACCCTTTGGATGGAAGAGAGAGAGGTTTGGTTGTTTTTGTTTTGGGTTTTTTTTTAAATACAAACCGTTTGGATAATGACAGAGCTTAGCCCACAAAAACAGGCTGGATCTTTGGAGGAAGGAGGCAGGGTATGTCTCTGCTTCTTCAGTTCAGGACAAGGTATTCCCCTAAGCTGAAAGTCTGCTTTTAAATTTTGTTCCAATTTAAGGCTTTCAATACCATGATTGAAGTTGTTTCCGGTTCCTTTTCCTAAGCTGCTTTTATGTGCACAGCTGTATTCTCCAGGATAAAATCTCATTAGAGGATAAACTGACATGGCCATAGACTGTGAAACAGTATCAGTATTTTTGTGATGTTCGTTACATCTCATAAAACTAGTGGGAGTGTAAAGCATTGATAACAGAGCAAAGAAATACCTATTGACCACCCATATCCTCTACTCAGCAGCTACCTGCAAATGACAGTGCATTTTCAAACACATCATTTAGCTTTTGAATGTCCTTCAGAATATTACTGGTAGGTTTTCTTCTCCTGGAGACTGCAGCAAGTTTTACATTTGTTTAAAGTACTATTTTTATACAGGCAAAACATCTGGTGGCATAAGCAGACACAGCACTCTTCAGAGTTGCTTAGTCTGTTTATTAATTAGAGGAAAGCTGTCTGGGACAGACACTGTTCTGCTCTAAGCATGTGGGAGTTTTGGTTTTTGTTTTGAGTTTTTTCCCCCTGCATTTAAAAAAATCGACTGTTTTTGTTAAACACATTTAATAGAAAAAATAAATTAAAAATAACAGATGACATACAATTTTTCATTTATATTTAAAAAGCCCAACAATTTGTAGTTTAGTATAAAATGATCACTGGTTAATGACCATCTTTGAAAACAGACACCTGAAGCTCTCAGATGAGCATGCATTGAAAATAAAATGTCAACAGTCTGAAAAGATTACTGATTTGGTGGGGTTTGCTTTTTTCTGCTTTCAGGAACTTCTACAGACCTTTGTGTTTTAATCTCTGAATATTCATGCAGTGTTAGGTGTGGACAAAACTTGGTTTTATTTGTTTATTTATTTATTTATTGAAAATAATGTTTAGTTGAAAGAAAGTTGTGAGGCCTTGATTTGAGTGTTTGTGTGTGTGTATTACAATGGGGCTGGGGGGAACAGCAGGACATGCAAGGTCTGCAAGGGCTGTGTGGCTGTGCTAAATTGTTACCATGACACTGAGTAATACTGAGGTGATGAGCTGAATTTCAAATAGCAGGAATGGTGCTGAGCAATACTTGTCTCCTGCCGCTGAGACATGCAGAAGTATTCCATGACTAAACCCTTTTTTTTTTTTTTCTTTTTTTTCTTTTTAATTTTTTTTTTAATGGATCTGGGTTGTCCTGCAGCTGAATCAGGTTCAGATGAATTATTCTGAGAAGGAAGCTGGGCAGGGCAATATATACTGGCTCTTTCAGTAATGTGCACATGGCAAGCTTGCTTTAAGCTGTAAGGATATTCTGAAAAGTAACAGTAGAATTTAGGTTGTAACAAACCCTACCTACTCTCCTTAGCTTCTGCACTCCAGAATGTAGCAGAGGTTCACCTCTAAAATGAAGTACTCAGGCTGGATTAAGCCTTTTTTCTTACCTGGAAAATCAGCATCATTAAGAGTTTTAAATTAAAAATTCCATGTAGCATTTGAATAACCTGGTAAGATTTCCTGTTCATAATAATAACCTGCTGGTTTTTTAATCATCTCATCCTCTACCTCTGCCATGACATTGGGCTGCTGGGTACCTTAAATTTCTTACTTATAGTGTTGAGTTACATGAGGTAAGAACTTGATACAGAAGGTTGGGAAGATGAGATCTCTGCATAACAGCAGAGTGGATCTGTTACTCTGCCACTGACTCAGGTTGCACCTGAAGGGAGAAAAATGTCACCTTGTGTCATCCTTGTCTGATAAAACTTTGTAGTGGCAACAAGTGTAAGAACAGGTTCTTCCTTTTTGGCACGTTTTCACTACATGAACCAGTGTCTGATTTCATTGATCAGTGAGATGATAGCTTTCAGGCTTTGTGTAAACCTGCACTTCTAAAATACAGATGTGGGACGACAAAATTAACTTACTGTTTAAGTCTGTGAGGTTTTGGCTTTGAAGTTCTTTCCATAGGTGAAAGTGCAGCTTTATCAGTGCCACAGTGCCCAGCCACCAAGCAAGCCAGCTGTTCATGGCACAGCCTGCCCAGCAGGACTACCCACACTGGCACTATAAACTCCTGCCTGGATGCTGGGATTTCATAGCTGTATTAATCTCTGCAAATTGAGGCTTGATCAGCCGTCTCCACGAAGGATTGATTTCTTATGACAGAAATAGTTTTTAAGAATTAGAATTGAAAAGGGCTGCTGCCCACACAGCCGTATTTTCCCCAAGGTTACGTCTCCGTAGGAATGTCATCAGAAGGGTTTGGACTAGATGGAAAACAGGCAAGGTCTTTCTCCTCAGAACTAAAGGTCTTTGTCCTCAGAACTAGAAGCAGTGACTGTGTGGCCTGTCACAATGACTCAGACTTGAAAGGCAGATTCACACTGCCTTTGACATCCCTACCAGGCAACAACAACCGTGTTAATTTTGGATGGAAAATTGCAATTTATGTGAGCTATGTTTGGCCTAAAGCTGATTTCAAGAGTATTGTAAATTCAGGTAAAGCACTTCATGAGACTCATGGAATGATGTCCTTACAATGGCTCCTTGCTTTTATAATTTGGTGGATGCCTTTCCTTGTGTAGTTTCTCTGAGATGAAATTAGCTCAGCCTGAGGCTGGGCTTCCTGTTGCTCTTTGTGGTGATCTCAGCTCAAGTCACACCTTCAGTTTTGTCCCAAGGGAAAAATAAAGTGAAATCTCACATCCCTTCTGAAAGAAAGTGAGAAGGATAGATGATGCTGATGTCTAGTAATGATGAAGTATTTTTAAGATAAATATTCATTTACAAGAAGTCTAAAAGTTAAAGTTCACTACATTTTGGCTGATGTGATGTTTAGAATAAAAGCATGTCAGGGATGCTTAAAACAAGACAACTACCCATGCCTCTGCCTTTCCTTAAGTAATATAATTCACTGGAAATCCCTCAATGCTTTGGACATGTTGAAATGGTTGACCTTTCCAGGATGGTTTCTCTCCAGTCTCATTCCTTTTATTCTTTACAGAGCTGGTACGGTGGAGGGTGGGAAGGGGGTGGAATATGAAAAACTCAAATGAAGACTTCTTTCATGCCCATCACACAGGTGAAAGGAACAGTTTCACTCCTAGGAAAACCAGATTCTTGACTGCTAGAGAGAAAAATAGCCAATTATTTTTTATTCAGGAAAGAATGAATTATTTGTTTACCTTATTCACTAAGAAACAGAGCTTTGTTACAAAACTCCTTATGAATAACTAGCACTTAAAGACACATAAACTGCTATCCAGAATGATCTAACACTGGTTGGTGGTAGCCTCTAATTAAAAAAAGCTTGTAAGTCCTTCCTTTAACACCTTCTTACACTGACTTGTCATTTAGATATTTGCTAATGTTAATCAACACAGTTAGAAACTTCACTAAATTCTTTTTCATTAGTCGTCCCAGCAATACTACAATTTTCAGCTCAAGAGCTTCGGCTTGTGTCTGTAACTGAGCAAGGAAGTCAATCTCCAGTAGTGAGAGGTGCTGAGGAGTTTGCAGGACCTGTGTAAGAGTACAGCACTTTGGATACTGATACAAAGGCCAAACACACATTGGCATCTTCTCTGGAAATGCACAGGAAGGCAGCCAAGGAGTGTGAGCAGGAGAAATCCCCCCAGGCCGTTTGCTCTGGGGAGGATTTGCCCCTGCATACAGATGAGGACATCAAGTTCCTTTAGTTTCAACCTACTTACTGTCTTGAGGGATTGCACCTGGATCCCAGAGGCTTGCCAGGCAGGGAACAGTATTGGTTGTTAAATGGGCAGCACAGCACTAACCCCTTCTGGCTCCCACCCACTGAGGGGCTCTGTGGTACATGGTTCCATAACTTGAACTGGAGGCTATTGCCTGCATGTGAACAGGTAACCTGACTTGCTGCAGAGGGGATGAAGACACACATTACAAGGAATTTATTAAGAGAGCTGGAGAGCTTTTGGTACTAAAGCAGCAGGAGTGAAGCAATGTGGCACAAAAAGAATACAGGGAAGGTGCCAAGTACAGAAAATGCAAAGGGTTCCAAGATGAAGTAATGAGAAGTACTGAGAAAGTGTAAGAAGGGGAGAAAGAAACTGCAGAAGTGACAAATATGAAGTAAAACCTCTATGATATATAGAGTATGTTATGTAAGGGAAAAATTTGAATTTGATGAGATTATGTAAAGCAAAGGATTTCTTCAACAGCTTAATTTATTCATCTGCACTTTACCCCACCTTCTTATCTTAAGAAAGTCCAAAGAAAGCTGCACAAGCAAAAAACTTCACAAACCAAGCCTAGATTTCCATTCTCTGTGATGGATGCCAGCTCTTTACGCAAAAAGGCGTGCACCACACAACGCAAACACCTCTGGTGGGATATTTGAGCTGATAATTATTATTTCTCATAGGGCAGCAATTTAGACAAAGTACAGTGCAAAGGGCTGAACATAAAACAACACCGCGCTCTAACAAGCAGTGTAAGGATTTTTCCAGCGCAAATAACAGAGAGAGTTTGGACTTTTCTGCCCAGCTGCCAGCAGCCGTCTCCTGCGAGCACTGAGCGGGCTGCAGGGGGTTAAGGATGAGCACGCAGCTCGCTGTGCAGGCATTGCAGAGCCCCTGCGAGGTGCAGGCTGCCGTGGGCAGGGATGGCAGGGGCAGGAGCTCAGGAAAACACGCTGGAGCCATGAATCAAAGGCGGTCATGTGACGGAGGGGAGGCGCTGGGCTGGCTCCCAGCCAGTGGCAGGAGCTGATGGGTGGAACGAACCGGGCAGAAAAAGACTAATATGACTAACGGAGCCTGGATGCGTGGTACCTCCGTTCGGATCTACGGGAATGTAGGCTCCAGCAGTTCTGCAGCTCCACCAGCCTCTTGCCCGACACTGGAACTGATGCTCACAAAGTAGAATCCTGCTGCTCCTTGGTAGGAAGGATAGAGAAAGAACATGGCCTGCATTCTGAAGGTAAATCTCTGTCTGTTGCTTGAATGCATTGTTAAGAGAGCCCCTCACTGCTCGGAGGCATGGATTTGGTATGGTCCTATTGCATCTTCGTTGTCTTTTTGAGTACTGGCTTTGTTTGGCAAATGAATATGGAGAGATTCTGCAACGCACAGCTGTGCTCTGCTTCCCTCTGCCATTCTTTCTCTTTTTCCCTGCATTGTCAGAACTGTGAGCTAGCGGGAAGAGAAGTGTGTACGAATAACGGGAGGGGGGAGAGCGGCTCTGGATTGTCTCAGCTGACTTTGTCTCCGCTGAATTCCTTCAGGAGCAATAGCATTTGGGCAACAGACTTCCAGTGCAAAGGACAAAACGGGCAACTTCTTTTCTTTTTCTAACCATGCAGCATTTACCGCTCTTAAAACGGCTGCAGATGTCCACAGCTGTCCCAGATGCTCCTTAAGCACACACTCCCCTGCTGCATCTGCTCCAGATCCACATGCCCCACACAATTACACTTAGCATTTAACCGCATTTTCTAATTAAGCAACCTATTTGACAGCGGGTTTTCCCCCTTGGCGCCAGCAGACACAAGCACAAACTTACCGTGTGCTCACGTGTTTTCTGCAGCCTGTTCCCCAGCGGGGTGGCGGTGCTGGAGCCCTCACGCCGTGCGGCCGGAGGGAGCCCCGGCGGTGCTGGAGCCCTCACGCCGTGCGGCCGGAGGGAGCCCCGGCGGTGCTGGAGTCGATGGCAGGGGAGGAGGCGGAAGTGCGGTCAGCCAGAACAGGCAGCGTTTGTTTCCTTGCAGCGCTGTCACTTGCGGGGAGCCGCTCTCCTGAGCTCGCTTTCAGACCCATTTGTTATCCGCCCTGCTTCAGATCCCTTCGTTACCTGCCCTTGCTGCTTCCTCTGCATACTTAGAGTATATCTGCGCTTTGTTTCTTTTGGCAAGTAAAAGTGATCTGAGAATTCTTTGTTATTTGCAGTCTGATCTTCTAGCATAGAGTTGTTTATCTCAAACTTTGGGATGGCCTGTGGTAGCAGTTGCTTTCAACAAATTAACGAAGTGGATAAATTGCAAAACTTTAAAACACCTTCTGGATAACGCACATTTAGGTGTTTCCATTAATCCAGTCCTTAGCACTACTTTTGGGCATTCACCTTTGAAAAAAACTTGTTACTTTGCTGCACTCTTTTCCTCATTCATTCATTCGTTCGTTCATTCATTCATTCTCAGCTAGTGGGTCTGTGGCACATGGATGTTTTTTGAGTTGTCTGTCTTGTAGGTTGTGGTAGCTTATGTTAATAAATATGGCAAAGTCTGCTGTGAGTGCAGAAACTTCCCTGAACTAGCAGGTTCTGTGTGGAGCTAGATGCTAACAAACTCCTTTAGTCAGACAGCAGTAATGCAACTGAGAGTTGTGATTTGAGATGAGAAGATGTGAGCTCTGTGAATGGAGCCTAGTTTCACAAACATAAGCATGTACACCCCTGTTTAAACACTCCCTAAATGACTTAGGTTGGATCTGCTAGTGATCTGGAAAACAGCATTTTTTTTTGTTTTGGTTTTTTTTTTTTAATTCTGTGGCAAGATCACATTTCTGTGGCAAGATCACATGCAAAATCTTTCTTTTGGCCATAAGAGTTAAGTAAGAATCCCTTTACAAGAAAACTCCAGTGTGTCTCTCACCCTTCTAATTGTTTCCTCTGCCATCTAATGACATAGCCTGCCACAAGCACCTTAGAGTTTGAATTACAATGCAGTTTGTCTGGCCAGGAACTCCATTTGGTTGCTATTCTGATGGTTAAATCAATAGATTAATTGGCATTCCTTGACAGACAGCCCTCTTCCAGCTTAATTCTTAATCTTGTTAATTCAGGCAGGTGCAAGGATAAAAAGTGAAACAGATATGAGATTAGCATTGCCATAAGGCAAGCTAGGTTTTCTCAGACAGACATCCCACAGGAGTAATTTAAACGTCTAGCTCAAGATACTTGTATATAAGTTTTTAATGTAATGTCTACAGCTTTTCCCCTAACAGGGAATTTCAAACTAATATGTATATTGACATGACACTAAGCTCATTCCTTCCTGAAAATACAAACCTGTTAGCTACACCCTTCTTTCCCTAGGGTTTGCCTTGAGCTTGTGTGGAAACAGGAAAAGCCCCAGAAATCTGTAGGTATAGATTTGAAGTAAGTTGTGGCACAGTGGATGGGAAGCCAGAACAACTATGTGTCCTTTCCACTTCACCCTGAGTGTCTCTCTGACCCTGCCATGTGGCTTGCCCTCCTCTCTTCCTAGATTTTTAACCCCCTTACAAAGCTGTTGAGACTTGTTGAATGTTGGAGTTCCATATGAGTGAGAGTTTAATATAAATGCGATTGGATAGAGGTGTCTGTAAAGTGCAAAGATCAGCGATGGCGGTTAATAATTAACTGGAGTTAGAGTGGTTAAGAGTGTATTAGAAGAGGTGTTATCACCTTCAGATGTGAACATCTCCTTGTACTGTGACTGCTGCATGAAATAATCTCTGTGTGCAGCCAGAGAGAGCGAAAGTGCTTTGGAAGGGGATTTTCACTAAGAGTGCCTGCTGTCTCTCTGGTGTTTGCTGTTCACTCTTCCTAGGTAAGAGTGATGGGGCTGTTACTGATCGTGGCTCCAGAAACTTTGTCTTCTGGCCAATAGTGGGGCATTCTCAGTAAAACCGGTGAAATAATTATTCTGAGGCATTCTTTCCTCTGTTAAAGAAAAGCAGGGAAAGATGCAAGTTCTAAAGTGTGTGATGTGTTTTTATTTTCTCTGTCATGGTTTTAAAAATCATGGCAAATAGCTGAGTGAAATGTAGGCATTTTTGGAAGCTAACAGTTGATCTTATGCTTGTTACTATGGCAGCTGCATGTCACCTTGCCAACCACTAGATTAGCAGTAATTACTAGTTATGTGTCACTCTTGTCCCTAATGATATTGAAGTCCCTAAGTTCCACTATCAGCCAGTGACTCTTGAAAATGAGGACAAATTTCACTCAATAAATTACTTCCTGCTCTACTTCCTGCATAATTGAAAAATAATACTTTAAAGTATGTGTCATTTTATGATAAACACAGCATGAATGACAACACTCTGTAAAACCATGATATCCCCCAGTGAAGACTGGACCATGATATTTTATAGCAAATAGGACAGGTAACTGAGTTTGCACATGCTGCTGTTTGCAGGAGATTGTTTTACCCTGTTCCCAAACTCTTCTTTTTGAATGGAAGTTTTGAAGAAGATGATGGGGATGGATTATGTTGTTATTCAAGTACAATTTTAACTGTTTAGGCTTAATGGGGTAGAGCTTAATAAACAAAATCCGTGTGTGATGGGCCTGTACGGTGAGGACTAAACATGAAGTCAAGGAAGACACTTCCTTCTGGTTTGTGTGCTGTGTATTTACTGTGCAGTGAACAACAGAGGTTTCGTGTGCCTGGGGGCTGGATGTGACCTTCTATCTACAGGGATCATAAACCTTCAGTGAAATTCTGTGGTCTAGATATTATTTGCATAATGAGAGGCAATGTTCTTATTACCACAGCTGATTGAGGGTCCTCTCAAAGTAAGCAGGTGGCCAACTGAAATTCATAGCCTCTTTAATATTTTTTAAATCTAATTTAAAGATTGAAAGAACTGTTTGAACTGATTGAAAGCATAACTTACAGGTTTCAAACAAATAAAACCCTTCAGCACAGGCTTGTAACTGTTCTGCAGGATGCTGTCAAAGTTAACAGTACCTGTGTGTTCATGTACAATTCTTTTACATGCTTCCTCTCCGTGGTTATCTCCACTGGCTTAATTAAATTCACAGGTTGCATTTTTTCCCTTAGTGCACATGGTGAACTTTTTTGGCAGGAATTTTCTCTGAGAGTTTTTTCCTGAGTGTTCAATGGCCTATGTCTGATTGGGGTCTTCAGACACTGCAGTAATACAGATAACATTACTATCTACAGGCATATGCTCCATCTGCACTTTTGAGACTAAAATAGCAAAGTTGATCTCATTACATTGAATTTTTACCCTGGTAAGTAGCTGGTCAGAGGGGAGAGGCAGAAGGTCTGAAAGGATCTGATCCCAGTGTTTGGATGCTTGTAATCTTGGATATTATTTGATTTTTTTTTTTAACCTCTATGTACATGACAATGAGTGTAGATATTTCCTCCAAGCATGTTCTCTGTTTCAGTCTGCTATGTTGTGCAGGGTAGGCTATGAGTCTTACCATTATTCCATTCTTTGCTAGATATTTTCAGGATGCAAGCATTTCCATTGAGTTGACCTCTATATCCTGCTTGAATCAGGTCCAGGATAATTCACATTCTGCCTTGACTGTTAAATTGACTGCAGCAATGTTTATGCATGGAATCCATCCGTTTTCCTGTGCTGAGAGTTGTACTTGGATCCTGTTTGATTTTCATGCTGTGCTCTTTCTTCTGACATGACAAGGGATGGAAAGATCCTTGGAAAAGGAACAAGGGTGACCTCCCCTCCATATGGGAGGGTGCTGCACTGAGGGGCCATTTCCCAGCATTTTCTGCAGGTTTGCTGTAATGTGAGCTCGCTCCTCAGCATGTCTTAACATGATCAACAGTTCTGTGGGCTGCAGCATTTCTCTTGTAACTGGAATCATTTCTAGGATTGTATGGTTGTGTCTCTAGGGAGGGAAGGTGTAAATATGCAAAGGTGCCCCTTATGAGGTGTGCATAAATGAGCTGGAAAGTATTTGGTGGATGCAACAAGGAGTTACAGAGAAGAATCAGGATTTCTGAGGTAATATCCAGGTTTTTTTGTGGATCACTCCATCCATATTTGTTATGGGTTAATGTTCACATCCTTTTTCACCCCCACCCAACAAAACTGGCAAAACTTAATTTTTAATTATTTCTAATGCTCCTTCTTCATTGGATATTTCTACTTTTAATGGATTTCTTACAATTACTCTGTTTCTAAATATTTTTTTTTTTGTGGTTCTACATTGTTTACCTTTAAATTGCTCCAAAGTAAATGAAGCTGAAATTAATGAACCTGCCAATGTTCAGGGCTAGGATTTGCCATATCATGGTCCAGTGGTGCTTAATTACCATGTAAGATTTTATGGAGTGCAGTACATGGAATTTCATAGTGTGTTTTTTGTTATGTTCACTTCTTGAAAATCTAAGGAAAATTAAATTCTGAGAAGGATAAAACCACTTTTCACTCTCACTTGCAATGACCTTAAACTAATTATACTTTATGGATAATATATTAGCCCCCTCCCAGAAAGAGACAGTTTCTAGTCAGTCTAGTTGTACAAGAGGACTTGCTGTGGCTGAATGAATTTGATTTTAATGCCCATGTAATTGAACCAAGAAAAGCTCCAGTTTTCAGTGCACTTCAGTTGGTTTAAAACTGGAGATTTGTGTCTGACTTGGAGGTGTGAAAACTAGAACCACAAGACCAGCATGAAATTCTGATGTGTCTTACACATTTAAGTAGTTATTTGATAAAGCAGTAATGGGGAAAGGTTTTTGTCTTGCAGTTCATCTTTAAACAATGGAGCATGTGTCACCCAGATGTTTTAGGCTTCCCCCTACCAGGGGCACACTATCTTTGTGTGCTGTTTGAGCAGCTTGGTGTAAGTAAAAGTGTCCCTGCCCAAACTGATTTGGCCAAATTGCCCAATCAGTTCTGTGATTCTGTGATTATCAGGGGTATGGAGTCACATATTAAAGGAAATGGTCTCAAAATTCAGCCATTTGTAGACTTGTGTGTGAGCTTTGATGGTTTATATCTTGTTCATTTTTTTCAATTTCCATTTTGAAGTCCTGAATGCCAGATGACTTGGCATGTCAGAGTATGACATAAAGCATCATAGAAAGCAGCAAATTGCTATACTTTGACATAACATATTGAAATTCCTTGAGATGTGCTATTACCTATTTCTAGTTACGTGGTAGCCAAGAGAAAAGCACATCTTTTCTTGCCAAACAATCATGATTAATTAAAGGGAGTGTGAAATGCAGCTAAAAGACCCCATATTTTAGGTTTTAATCACAACTATCACAATATAAGTGTGGCTAATTAAAAAAGGCAGAGCTTTAAGCATTTTGTTCCTTTGCCATGTTTCATTCCAGCAGTATCTTATGCATCTTCCAGAAGTGTAATACTGGACATGGTGATCTTTCCAGGATTTGTTCTCTCATCTTTTCCCAGGAAAGCAGTATCTATGCAGCAGATTGACTTTTTTTTTAAGAGGATTTTTTTTTCAATGTCTGTGGCTTAAAGAGAATAAAAGTTTTCTGTGTGTTTTCTAGGAAGGGAAAGGTCAAATGCTTACACATGAAATGGAAAGTGAATTTCTTTATCTTCCTGAGGCTAATGAATAAATATAATTTTTCGACCAATCTACTCCCCAGGGCAGCTTCTACCATAATATCAAGAGCTATTTTGTGCAAGAAAAATTATTGTTTCTAAATTTATTTTGAAATTTTAGTTTTACTTTCAGATATTAAACAGGTAATTTATTTTGTAGTTGTTATCCATGGCATTTTCCCAATACTTTCTTCTGCCTATCAGCTGTTCTCCATCTGTATTCGGATTCCTAGCACAGAGGGTTGGAAGTGTGCACATACATAACAATGAGAGCTGGAGATGTGTTTTATCTTATTAGTGATTGAGACTTCTCTGAGACCTCTGACCAGGAGCTAGGAGAAATTGATCTTTGTGGAAATCTGGAAACAAGGTGGGTAAAGGCAGCTCCATTTATTGGATATATTCTTAATAAATAAGGCAAAACTCTGACTTGGGCCTTTCATCTCTTAAAGCTGAGGGAGCAGTTGCCTTGCTGTTGTCAGCATCAAATACTCATATGGAATGAATCTGCTGTTGCTTTGGAGAGAAAGCTGCATCTGCTGCATTTTTTGTGGTGGTTCTTGTAAATAACCTGTGGACTGCTGAGAGAACGGCCACTGCTTTTCCCCCAGCTTCACTGGTTTCTGTGAATGGGAAGTATAAAAGGACAATGTGTGACTGTAATGTGTGTTGTGTTCCTGAATCTGTGGACAGAATAAATTATGGCTGGATGAGGTGAGAATTGCTTTGTGTGATCTCAGAAGATGTTAAATATTGAGCTGACTGTTCTCTGCACCCCTGCCCCTTCAGGAACATCCTCTGTTTATGTAAATATTGCCTTTACATGATTATCTGCTTTTAAATAGCAGTGTCCCAAGTTATATTGAGTAAGATATCCTTCTGCTGGTGCATTCATATGCCTTCTGGGAGCTGTAAAGGTATACTAATTTTTTTTTAAGTCAGTCAACTAGCTAAAATTGAGTACAAAGTTCATATAAACGTGATTTATATTGAAAATAATAGCAGTTATTTTCATTCTGATTATTTTAGCAGAAGCACCTGAAAAACATGACAATTTTTGGTTTATATATTTGAAAGTGGATAAAATACCATGATGGATATTCTTTTTTCATATTTACTATTGAGGAGGACAAAGGTGCGGCAGGAACTGAACTGGAGGGGTTTAGGAGATGAGATCTTGTAAGTGATGCTGTTCAGGATCAGTGATGGAAAGGCAGTCCTGTTAAGCAGTTCTTGTTTACTTGCATAGCATGTGTGACATTTAAAATTAACGTGGGAGCACTACACTTGCAAATAATTAAATGAAGCAGTAGCTTCTTACAAAATATATGTTTTCAGCAATTTGCATTAACAATAGGTAGAGGAATGCTGGCCTAGGCAGGTAGGACGGCAGGTGTGGAGCGGCTGGAAGTGATCAGAAAAAACATGTTTATTTCATGGGAACAGCAATTTGTACAGAAGATATGTGAATGAATTATTTATAGTTCCTGTCTCATCTAATGATGTGTTCCCTGCAGTGCTTGTTTGGTGTAGGATTTGGTATCTTATGTCTCTTTCTTTAATTCTTTTCCTTAAAATTATATATAATCTTAATACTAGGAAACGTTTTCCCGGGCTTTGGCAAAGAGAATGTCCCCCTGAGCATGTAACAACATAAGACTTTGTTCCATGAGGTTTGGTGATTTAATTCTAAATAGGAAAAGTCAGAAACCAAATACCAATTAATTATTTTTTTCTAAGTTTCACAACCCTTTTTAGCCATCAGCTTTTAGTTTCCTCCAAATCTATTGTTTAGCCAGATTTGAACATAATTATTTTCTTGGAATGATGGGCTGCCATTACATTTAAGAAATAACAATATGTATCTATTAAGCCTTTAATATACACAATGGTATTATTACTAACATGTTGAGGCCCATAGAGTGCTTCTTGGTGTACTTTCAATAATTATTATGACATTGTTTTACATTAGGTTATAAAATCATATGCTATGTAATTTATGTATGTACTCCTCAATATTACTATGATCTGGCCTTTCTCCGTAAGTGAAAATCACTTTATCTTTTAGATTAATTCAAAAAGACTAGAAGGCTTTTGTGTTTTGATGTGTTGTGTTCTGCTGTGGGATGCAGTTACACCAGAATAAGTTCCTACAAAATTTTGTTTGGCTTGATTTGTCAGGGGACCAAATATTTTAATTCCAGGTTATGGGTGTCCACAATGGGGCTTATGTGATTATTGAAATTCCTTATAGTTTTACTAAACCTTTCTATCTCAGTCCTCTGAGCCATGTGGATAAGTTATTTACAAGTTACTTCATGGCAGCTGATCTGTTATAGTTTTCCCGTGTTTACATTCAACTCTGACAAGCTAGTCAGGTTAAAATCAGCTGTTAACAGAAAAGAGCTTTCTATTAGTGTTTCTTACTTGGAAACAAAAAAAAAACCCAACATTTTAAAAAATGGAATGGAGAATGATACTGACTCATTCTGTGGGATCCTTGGGAGCTGTGGAATGTGTAATGTGGGGAAAAAACTAGAGGAAGACACATCTTTAGTAACCAGGGAATGGAAGTTTTGACAAAAGATTTTGTAACTTTTTTCCGTATGATTACAGAGAGAATTCAGACAGCTGTCTCTGTGTGTGTCTCTATTCCTTTTCTATTTTTCTTCCATGGGGTATAAAAATATTTTTAAAGAAAAATAAGTTCTACTCTACTAAATGCTCTTCTTGAGAATGGCAGCGGGGAGAGAAAAGAGTACACCAAACCAGAGAGAAGAAATGGCACCTTGTGAGGACACTTCTTGAACAGCATCCTTGCTTTATTGTGCATATTCTCTCAGCCAGCATTTTCTGTACCTGTTACAGGGACCTGGAAGTCTGTCTCTGCTGTTCACAACTCTTATTATGAAATGAAATTTATACTGTATTTTTACTTTGTGTTTGCTGCCACTTGCCCATTCATGTTTCATTAAACCAGTTAAGGTATCTTAGTGGTTTTGCCAGGTCACTTAAGGTGAAAACAGAGAACCGAGGACCTGGAAATGCCATCAGAGCTCCCCCCATTCTAAGCACGCATCCTCTTGGGAATCCTAAATATGGAGGCTCAGTTGCCTTGTCTGTAGCTGCTGCCTTAGCCACGAGAACAGAGTGGGATCGCAGAGCCAAGTGAGGAATCCAGGAGTCAGACGGCTGGCAGTGGGCTCTGTCCCAGGGATTGGGAATGGGCTCTGTCCCAGGGATTGGGAATGGGCTCTGTCCCAGGGATTGGGAATGGGCTCTGTCCCAGGGATTGGGAATGGGCTCTGTCCCAGGGATTGGGAATGGGCTCTGTCCCAGGGATCGGGAATGGGCTGTGTCCCAGGGATCGGGAATGGGCTCTGTCCCAGGGAGCAGCACATCTCACCCTCTCCTCAGCACAGCTCTGGTTCATGGAGTGGCACCCCTTCAAGCCACCTGCGGCTGCTCGCCTCCCCCTCTGCGATGCAGCATAGCTGTTACACAAACCAGAAATGCAACTGGACTACCAGGACTCTTCTTGCTTTCTTGAGTGTTATTTTTAAGATGTATTTGTTTCCTGAGTGTTGCAGGGTTGCATTTGACCCAGCTGAGAAGGTGGTGCAAGTATGAGAGAGTAGCTTAGAAGGGGTCAGGAAATCCTTATGAGGGTCCTACTACCAAAATACTCCTCCTGGAAGAGTAGGAGCTCATATTGTTAATAGAGATTGCTTGCCAATGTAAAGGCAATAAACCCAGACTGGATCTAGCTGCTGTTTAAATGGGAAGTTCTGTAGCAGAAATTCAGCTTTATTCTGTGTAGGCCCTGCTGCCCTGAGGAGGCAAGGCCCCTTGCACAGTTTGATAAATTGGTGCCTGCTGAGTGCTGGAATATGGCTTTAGTGTGCCTAGAATGGACAAAAGGGAGTGTTCCCTATTTCATATGACCCTGATGGATGTCACTGTTTGTCCTGGGCTTGTAGTACCTGTATAAACTTTCCCAGGTAAGCTGGTTCTGTCCAGCTTTGCTGTCTTTGGACAATGCCCCTGTGGCCCCCCTGTGTCCGTAGGTGCCTCCACCTCACCTGCAGCCCTGCACAAACTCCAGGTACCACAAAGTATTTGCATTCTTAACTTCCATGCTTGACTGAATGCAAGCCTTATTTATTTAGGAAGCAGTAGTATTTGTATAATGCTGTAGTTTTAGATAGTAGTTGTATTCAAGCAGCCTTGTATTCCTCATTCACAGTTAGTGACTGTGTCTGTTGAATCTATGCTTTTAGGCCCTTTATTTCTTCAGATACACCTCTTACTCAGCAAATGAGTATATATATCCTTAAAATGTTTGTTGTTCTTTTGTGCTTCCTATGTCTGCAGATCAAAGACTTTATTTCTATTGCTGTTTCCCCCAGCCAATTTTTTTTTAATTAAGAGAATGATTACCCAATATTTGTCAGTCAGAGAGCTTGGAGAGTTTGGAGAAGCTATTCAAAGTCCACTCTACTTCAGTATGTTTCATAATACGGCCAAAAAGACGAGACAAAATTTTCCCTTGTTCAATCCTACAAGAACAAGAGACAACAGTGACTGCACTGTAGGTGGTCTTTATTGAAAGAGGGATGCTTGTCTGACAAATAAAAAATACTAAAATTGTTTGTGATCTTGCATCATGCTGCATTCTGAAGACATTTTGTTTCCCTTGTTTTACTAATTGCCATGGGTATTATGGGTATTCCAAGGTTGACCACTCGTCTGAAAGACGATGTGGTAGTTCCTCTGCTGTCTCCCATGTGTGCTTTTTGAGACACAGGAGATGAAGCTCAGCTGGCATTTTGTTAAAGCTTTACTTGCATTGTATTCTTTGCCTCTTGGTGAGGCTTGTAAAATGAGTGTTTCTGAAAATTCAGCTTTCGGTATTTGCTAAAACTAATGTTACACTTGGTGGCACTTAGGAATTAACAAGATGATCGTCTCTGCTTTTTTCCCCACTGAAATCTTGCATGACAGCTTATTACCACTCCCCATTCACTGATTCCAGGGGGAAAAGCTGACTTTGGTGTACTTGTTCCGAATGCAAACTGCAAGAGCTGTTAGAACTCCTCTATTTTGTCTTTTACTTCAGATCCTCAGTTTCAAATCTGCCTGAGGCCATTGCAGTGAGGAGCAATTGTACAGTGAAAAGCACATCCCCCAGAAGGCAGATAGCATGCAGGTCACAGATACTGTGGAAATGGATTATAACTTGTTTTTACCTTTAAAATCTGCAGGAAAACACTATCAGTGACACTGAAAAGAAAATGGTATTTGACAGCGTTGCTTCTTTTTAGTTTTTTTTTTTTTCTTTCTGTCACATCTTTCTCTCAATGGGAAGTCCTAAGCCCCTCTTGGATAAGTCCAGAGAGTTGAATTTCCTTCTGGGCCTCAAGACAAGGTACCATGGCTTGTCCGGATTTTGCTAATGGCACCATTAAGCAAGCTTTGTGTTGGCAAAGTGTCTTGTGAAGCATTGCAAGGAGTGCTCTAAAGTGAGCTATGGAAAAATGTCATCCATTTATGGAAATAAACATTCTTGAAAGAAGGAGAATGGAAAAATCATCAGTATGTTAGATATAACTGTGGGAAGTCTACTTGGGGGGTGTCTGTGTGGAACTAAAATAAAATAAAAACCCGAACATTTAAAAATATTTACTGGAAGGAAACATTTCTTTTCTTGTGCTAAATGAAAAGGAGTTATGAAATTGTTCAGGCTCCAAGGTCTATGACTCTAACAGCCTGAGATGTGTGATTACTAGTCATGTATTTCTTCATTCAGCAAAATGTTCTGTAAACAGTTGTGCAGTTTATTAATTCTTAGTTTTATTGTTTATCAGTATTTCATTACCAGCTACAAAATGCTGTTTTCATAGGATTATAGAATGGTTTGGATTGCAAGGGACCTTTAAAGGTTATCTCATTGCTTGGACCAGAGATGTTACGGTAACATTGATCTAATGCTTCCCTTTAGTGGACATAGGATTGTTTTGGTTCAAAATAGTGATTAATCATTTTATATAAAGGAATTATGCTTTGTTTTTCAAGTCAACACTTGTGACCTTTCATCCAAACAAAATGGGAAAAATTGCTTTACTTACATAGCACTAGCATTGCTTTACTTCATCTTTCCTACCATCTGTAGCTGGGAAAAGTGAGATTATGGGATCTGTATTGAATCATGGGTATGGTATTCCACGCAACTGGAAAGACAAAAGCTACTTTGCATACTTCTCTAACTACTAGACAGGCAGAGTAGAGAGGAATATAATTGGTAACCAACTCACTGTCTAGATGATGTTCTTTAATATGCCCTGGAGTAAAAAGCATAAATTATTTTTGTGCTTTAACAGGCATGTTTCCTTTCAGGAATTTAAAAGTACTTATAAATTCAGCAAGAAAGGTATTAAAAACTTCAGAAAATGAATCAGGTTTTGCTGATCTTCTGTTAAAAGCTCCTTCCTAATATTCCATTTATATGATTGCAGACTATGATAATAACTTAATTAGTATGATACATGTACAGTATTGTTATGTATATTTAATATACTTGCATAATAATTTTGTTGGTTTTGTACTTCTATTAGGCATCTATTTTCCATGCAGTCCATGAGGAAAGGTAATGAAATATAATAAGGGCTGTATCCAAAGCAGTGGAATGAAGTAATTAAACCTAATTGAAGTAATTTCTTTGAACTATAATAGCAGATGCAAAGGATTAATTCAAAGCAGATTAAGGCCAATGCATGCTTTGAATTGCCAGCCTGCAAACAGATAAGTATTACTGTTATTTAAATGAAGTTATATGAAAGTATCTTCTGAAACCTGAGTCTGGGAATCAGGTCTAAAAATAGACAGTTGGGTAAGGTTTTGATAAGAAATTTCTGTTTCCTAATTTATTACACTCTGCCAGTCAGAAATGAAATCTTAGTAATGCTGTGTACATCTCATCAACCAACTGCACTAGAACTGGGAATTAGCCTGGGCTATCCCTGAAGTTATTCTCTGAATGGCAACTTAATCATCAGCTGTGACAAGCCCTTAGTTGGAAATTACAGGAAAAACTACTTTAATGACGTGGAAGTAAAATTACTTTGTATTTAGAAATGTTACCTATGAAGTTATAAATGTTCTTCTGTCTTTGTACTGTAATATTCCTATGGATTTTACAGTCAGTTTTACATTAGAAACTTAAATTAGGTTTATTTGTACTATAACAGGAAAACATATTGGCTAATATTGCATAGGGGACTGAATATGAAAATTTATATGAAAAATAGGTAAGATAAAGTTAGGTTTTACAGCACATGTTTTATTTTTTTGCAGAACTGATGCAAACAAGAGAACCTTAAACATAAATTTGAAGTTTTGGTTTCTTAGTCTATAGAACTTTAGAATTGGTAATTTCTTTCCGCCTGCACAATGATTCTAAATAAAAGAGGATGTCAGATATCTCAACTGACTAACTGTTCTGTCAAACTCCTAAGTGTGGCTAGATGTGAGTATATCCTTTTCTCCCCAGACTTACAATGTGGAAAAATAGAGAAGTGAGAGCTCTGAAAGACAACCATCCTTCTCTGAATTTGGCTGATGGGCTGAGTGTGGGGGTAGGAACTGAGGCAAAGCTGAAGCATATGGATCGGGAGATAGGTTTTTCCAGCACTGAAATGGGAAAATGAGATAAGCCATACACAGACTGGAAGATGTCAACCATTAGGAAGAAATAACAGAATTGTAGTCTGGGCTTTTTTATTTTTCTCTCTCTCCCCTGGTTTAATCTTATTGTTGCTACTGAAGCACTAAACAAGAGGGGCAACTGCAGTAAGATTTACTGCAGAACTGTGAGAGGGACTGTACTTC
This sequence comes from Pseudopodoces humilis, assembly GCF_049639895.1. Taxonomy (NCBI): domain Eukaryota; kingdom Metazoa; phylum Chordata; class Aves; order Passeriformes; family Paridae; genus Pseudopodoces; species Pseudopodoces humilis. The sequence goes on along the minus strand of NC_142209.1, from coordinate 20,769,047 downwards.
GAATGTTTTCTTGGTGTTAATTTGTAGCTTAGACTGTTGGTAATTCATGGCAGAAGTAGGGTGGTATGACATTGTAAGCATAATTCCATAGACAGCATCACCAGGCTTCCAGAACTCTTTTAATTGTGAGAGGAAAGAAAAATTGACTTCTGCTTTCTGTGTTGCAACAGTGAAGGGCTTGTAATACGAGCCCTGTGAGGAATGGCTGAGAGAGCTGGGGTTGTTTAGCCTGGAAAAAAAGAGGCTCAGAGGTGACCTTATCACTCTCTACAGGTACCTGAAAGGTGGTTGTAGCCAGGTGGGGGTTGGTCTCTTCTCCCAGGCAACAACTGACAGAGCAAGAGGACACAGTCTTAAGCTGTGCCAGGGGAAGTTTAGGTTAGATGTCAGGAAAAAATTCTTTACTGGTCATTGGGCACTGGAATAGTCTGCCCAGGATGGTGGTGGAGTCACTGTCCCCACATGTGTTTACAAAAAGACTGGATGTGGCATTCAGTGCCATGGTTTAGATGATGAGGAGGTGTTAGGTCATAGGTTGGACTTGAAGATCTCAAAGGTTTTTTCCAACCTGGTGTATTCTGTGATCAACTGCTATAGAGTCTGTTCGCTGCCCCCATTCCCTGGAACAAATAGCAGGCATGTCTGTGCGTATGGGAAGTTGGGATGTGTGCGCCTTCCTTTAATAGGAACTAAAATTAAAAGTGAAAAATCCCCGGAGTCTGAGGTCCTCCTTTGCAAAGGATAGTGAGAGGCAGATAACCACCTACTAATATACTAGTTGTTACAAAAGAAAAATCTTCTGAGTCTGAGGCAACTGGGTTTGCCCAGCCTGTAAAAGCAAAGACCTGGGGAGTAGCTTTTGGCAGAATGCTACCTCCTCTACAGGAGATGGAAGCAGGTTTTTCTCATAGGAGCATAGTGGGAAGTGTCACAAGCTGCAACAAAGAAAATTCCAACTGAATATAAGGAGAAAAATACACAGCAAAACTGGAATACTACTGGCACAGGGGCCTGGCAAATACAGCCTTAGAAATACTCTAAACTCAACACGATATGGCCCTGAGCAATCGGATGTGACTTTGAAATTAGGCTTGCTTTAGGCAGGAGGTTTGGCAAGATGATCTCCAGAGGTCTCCCAGTCTTAATTATTCCTCAGTTTTATGATTTCTTCAATGTTGCTTCTGCCATTCATAACGTTAATTGTAATGTACCATATGTAGTGGGTTTATTGAAGCATGTCTAATAGCTCTGTTAACAGAATCACCCTCACCTGTGGGCAGGCCAAGAATTTGTGGTTGTTTCATTAATCTTGCTGAGGTATAGTGTTACCTCCAGAAGGTAAAAACACTGGAAGTTTAATTTACATGTCAAGGGGTAAATTGAAGAAATGGAAACAGCGGCCTCTCAGTCATTAGTAGAGAAACCATTTACCAATTGGCTTAGGACACAAATAAATTGCTGTCTGGCTATCATGAGTGTGGCATCCTTGATCTTTTTTTAAGGTCTCTACAATGAAGTGCAAACTTCTGCAAGGAATTACAATTTGCATTACTCTTGAGAATGCTTGAAGGGTTGTATTTGGCAGAAAACTTTAATGTGACAGGGTTTTTTGTCCTAGAGCTTAAATTTAATTTGTTCATGCATAATGCACTCAGTTGAGAATTTTCTGAAGTGGTGGAGTGTAACTCTTCTCCCCAGGTTCAACGAGACAGGAAAATCTAGCTAAACTGATGAGCCTCTAGTAATTTGATGGTTTGCGAAAGAGTGTGTGAAAACTCAGTCTTTTCAGCTTTTCTTTCTGCAGTTCACTGTCTCATCCTTCCCTGTTTTTCCCAAAGGACCCTATTTAAAACCTATATTCAGGGTTATTAACTTTTTTACCAAGAAGGTTAAGCTTGATGTAATTATGCAAGAGAGGATAGTTGCAATGAGGTTTATAGCTCATTACTGGTATGAAAATTCTATAGAGGTTTTTTATTTGTATTAGGGATAAGTGAGGGAATGTTTGATACATATGCCTTTAATAGATACGAGTATGATAAGCAGGAGAGATTTATTCCAGCTGTCTGTTGTCTGTTGAAATCCACACCTTTCCTTGTTTCTCAAGGGCTGTAGTGCAGGCACAGGAAACTTTGAGTTCTGCTTAAGCCAAGCTGTGCATGACTCGACTGTGTTATTTGAATTTCACAACATTGTATTTACTGAAATGGTAGAATGTACAATGTTGCTCATGGATTATGATTCCTAGATACGCCTAAAGTCTTGTGGGTTTCAGAGGAGTTAGATAAATGCTTTGCTTTGTTCTCATCTTAACACTTTTCTTGAGGATTATAATGCAAATATATTGTCAACATATTTTTTCTTTTTTCTTTCTTTTTTTTTTTTTTTTTTTTTTTTCCTATTTGCCATCTGGTCACCATAGCTTAAAATCAACTGTCTGCAAAAGTGCTTAGTGGTAAAGTTGTAGAATCATTGTTGGAATGAAAGGTCCATGGCCTGGTGTCTGAAAAATGGATTCATTCTAACGTGATGGTCACAATTCTTTGCTTCAGTGCAGTCTTGGCTCTCCTGTAAGCAGCTCTCATTTGTCATCTGGAAAGGTTCAAATGACCATCCTCTGGCTAATATGCTGCCACGTTTTATATTTTTGAATTGAAAGCTAAACTTAGTCCAGGTTCTCAGACAAACTGTAAATGGTGGGAGTTGTACGCTTTGCATCCTCTGATTCTGGAAGTAAATATGTTTTTGCTTTGGCACAGAGACAGAAATTCAAACACACAAGTTCTAGAATTTATTACAAGCATCCCACAGCCACAGAATCTATTTTATTACAGTATTTTTGCAGACTCATTATCAGTGGCAAGTATGTACAATTTAAAGTAGATTTGTTTGTAAGACTGGCCTATAATGTGTGTTTGCATGCATGTCCACATTCTAGTGGACAAATAAGAAGGGCCAATGTCACTACAGACTTTGTCTCATATCCCCCCCCCCTTTCTGGATGTAGTTTCTGGCTTCTCGATACTTTTTAAAGTTCCTAAATTTTTCTTCTCAGAGATTCTCTAATACATATACAATATTCTTAATATTTTCTGAATTTAGACTGGAGACCGTAAGTGGATTACTACACTTGACTAGAATAAAGCTTCAATTTTAGCAGTTCAGGCCTTCATATTCAAGAACAACAAAATACTCCAGATTTTTCAACTGGAAGGTTGGTGTTCCACCTTAGAGAAGCTGTAAATAAATCCTTTGTGTCAGTTTGTCGGTGTAGTTGCTGTTCTGTGCTTAATGGATTGTAATTTTTTCTTCTGTGGCTAAAGGCAGAACTCCTTGTTAGGTTAGCTCCTCTGGAGCAATAGTCAGAGGTTTTTCTAGTCTTTCTCCTCACTCCAAAACCTTTCAAAGTCTTTTTCTAGTAAAGGATATAAACTAAAAGGACAAGTAAAACTGTTGCCTTTACTGATACTCTTAGATTGAACAATACTGTTGACTCCTGCAGCTCTCTCAGGGATTTTAAGGAATACTTACTAAAAAAAAAAAAAATCTGAAAAAATAATAAGGAGAGACTGGACATAAGTCAGAATAATGTTCTGTCTTAAATTCAGTCTATTATGTCTTGTTTGATTTTCATCTAAGCAAACAAGGGTTTGATTTGAGTTGCCAAGTGGTTGTATTATATAAAAGTCTAACCTGGCTGTCAGGGACAGTATCTCAAAAGGGTCTTTTTGAGTAATCTGCTCTTTTCTGAGCCATCTACTTTAAATTTAGAATCTAGGAAAATAAGAGACTGCAGATCATTTATTTACCTTTTTATTTTCTAATGGAACAAGGTATTTTTTCACTGCAAATGGTTTAACAACAACAGACATTTCTGATCAGCTGCAAGAATTTGAAGTTTTAGTCTCTTAGTTTGAATTCTTCTTGTTTAGGCTTTTGCATATTTCTAGGAAACTTGTGCAAGGTCAGCTCTGACTGTACTCAAATGGGAGTAATTAGCCTGCTTTCTGTGAGGCTTGACCTATACTGCCCAGAAGAAAGGATCTCACTTCTTTCTTAAGCTCTGCTTTTTAAAGGAGTATCATAACAGAGCAGTATAGTAAGTTAAAAAAAAAAAAAATTAAAAATTTGTGCTCTGATGATTTATTCACAATTCTTGCTTCATCAGGATTGTCTTTCCAGGACAGATACATGCTGGTTTCTTCAGATTCAATAATGAGACTACTGGTTGTCCTGACATAGGGAATTGGGTTTGCCTTAAGCATTTTAAGCATTTTTGTAGCCATTCAGGAATTTGAATGCACAATATGTTATTTTGTTGCTTTTGAAGCAATCTGTGTGCTCCAGGGGTGGAAAAAAATTTGAAGTAGGAAAAGAATAGGGAGGGAATGGTGCTGGGACAGAGAAATAAATACAGCAAGTATTTTGAGCAGTACTGAGTCACCCTACAGAAGTGTTGACAACAGGCTTGCATGCTTCTGTAAGTTATAACACATTTCCATGGAATAAAAGATGCAGCACAGAGCTCCTTAAAAATAATATTATGGCTTTGCATATTTTGTTTGCTACCAATAACCAGATTTCTGGGTAAATAGGCACAACTTCATTAACAACAGCAAGGGTTCACTGGAGTAAGAATGAACGGAATTAAATTCTGCAGAGCTTCTGCTCTTATTGAAGCTTCAAGGTAACAGCTAATGCTCTGCACAGCATTTAGAAGAAAAAAAGCACAGCTTAATTGAAATCAGATGCAGTGACAAAGTTGTGTCCCAAGGTCAAGGTGGGTGGTGGTCATTTGCCAGGAAATATAGCATTGGTTGCACTTGCATCTTTTATTTGGGGGCATGACTAATGTTCGAATAGCGAGGAATCAAATTATTGCATGCAAATCATAATTTAACAAAACCAAAAAAAAAAAGGTGTTTAATACCACCTTACTTCATGGAAATTTGGGGTTTTTCTCTGGTTAACATTTTAAGCTGTTTGAAAGTGCTGGGATCTTGACCCTTTAACTGTGATATCAAAGGTACTGCACCAGCTTGCTTTTTCAAACTGAGTCCAAAGCACTGCTCACTTCTAAGGTATAAATACACTGTAGAAACAGAAGGTAAGCTTTGAAAATCTGCAAGTGAGACTAGCAAGTCTTAAGGTAGTTGCAAGAGTTCAAAGACAAGTAAGAATCAGCTCCCTGTTTTAAAGGATCCTTCCAGGACCAGAGAGATCAGGGATTTTACTCTGGAAGTCTCCCAGAGCATGGTGTTCATGTGGTGTTTCTCCACCCTGCTGTTCAGTTCTGCTGGGTATCCAGAGGAATGTCTTCTGTCTGAAGTCAGGATAGCCTATAAATTGTTAATACATTCATCCTAAGCTATGAAGTAGTTACTACAGAGAAGACTGGTGCTATTTCAACTGCTGTGAAAATGTGTTTGTTTTGAGCGCTGCATAACTTGGAATAAATGTTTCATTAACTGTGTTATGAATGATGTATTTAACAACTGGAGCAGGTCAGTAATGTTCAGAATTAAATTTAGTGGGTTTTTATTAAAGGTTGCCTGTTTCAGTGGTGGATAGTTTAGTAAGCATGTGGTGCTATAAACAAATGCTTCATATGGTCTGTTATGAGTGCTTTATTAAGTAGTTTGTCAATAGCTGCATTTACCAAATGAACTTAATTTATTGTATTTATTTTTTCCTAAGGGTTTCACAGTTCATTATAAATGATTTACTGAACATATGTAAAGCAATTTAGTAAGCTATGTTCTGCCTCTTAAAATGAATGCATTGCTAGTAGGGCTTGGTATTGCTAACACTTTTGTTTGAAGAGTGCTTATAAGTTACTAAAACATCATCAGAAAACACTGTTTGTAGTGGTGGTTGTTGTCTTTGTTTTTTGGTATTATTTGTTTCTTTCATTTGTTTGTTTGCTTTCTCCCCTTCCTTAGAAGTCATTGTAGATGATGTTTAAAACATTTAGTCAGTCTGTAGTGTGGTGCTTTCTGTAGTTCATACTTACTGGTAAAAGCAGTTGTGGGGACTCACCTGTATACATTAGTATTGTTTTTTTAGGCAGCAACAACAAATTCAGCATTGCATGTGGAAGACACCAAAACTTACTTCATAGGAACCATCATCTAGGAAAACAATGCATGTGTCACTCTGACATTTGAAAGCTATCCTCCCTTATATTCCAGCCAGAGATGTGTGCCTGATATATTTGAAGACTGATATTTGAAGATGGATTGTTACCATTCTCTGAGAATCATTTCCTTTCTTTTTTTTTTTATGGCGTGCCTGTCAGCAAAGAAAACAGTTTTTCTGTTTAGTTTTTCTGGTTTAGAGGCCAGAGCAGACTTCAGTTAGAGAGAGAGAAAATAGGGCATATTCTCAAATTCACACTTATCTTCATGGTTGTGGCTAATATTACTTCTAGCTGGGCTATGAATAGCCAAAAGAGCTAGTTTGTCTGGCAGAGTAATGTTGGTGAAGGAAACAAGAACCTGGAGCAGAAACAGAAACTCAAGGACAAGGTGGGGTTGGGAGCTGCACGGTCTCTGCTTTGGGGCAAGGTCTTCGTCCCATTCTAGCATGTTTCCTTCTCCATCAGTGCCATGAATTAACATGTTTAATTGACATGAATTAACAGATTTAATTATTACATTTCTTGGCTGACCCTGAAACTATTTTGAGCCTCATCCAGTTGGTCTCATCACCCTGCCAGTGTGCCCTTATCTTGTTGAAGCTAAAGGAGTCTAGAGCTCCGTGAATTTGTATGTGGGGTTGGCATTTGAGACAGCTTTTAAGCATACTGTGGATGCAAAAAGTATTTTTGTTGACATCATAAAACCCACTAAAGGCCTTGTCTGAGGGAAGGTTATGGTACTACGGAGCTGAGTATTGATATTTATAAGCAGCCTACAAAGTAGAAAAAACCCCACACTTCAGTTTGATTGCTGTTCTGTGAAATGGTGTATATCACACATGAATAATTCATAATTTAAAAGCTTAGCTGAAAGTACCTACAGAATGTGCAGCTGTGTGTGGATTGTGCCCCTGGTTGTTTAGTTGTTGTTTTGGTTTTATTCTGTTTTGTTGGTTTTTTTTAAACAATATATGATGAAAATTAATTTGGAGTTGTAGCATGGAAGCAGAAACAAATGTCAAAATATTTTTTCAAGAACTATATCCGGAGAAAGCATACAAAATTGTAAATGTAATACCACATGCATGACAGAAGAAATAAGAGTAAACATGAAAAATGCTTTCTCTATAACTATGCCCTGGAAGCAGAGGCAGCAAATAGTGAGAGTGTTGGAAGTGTCACGTAGTGCCCTTATCATTGCTGAGAAAGAGCACGGAAATGCAGGAGGTTGTTCACTCCTTCAGATAAAAATGCAGATGCTTGTACTGGCAGGATATGTTTGAATGCAAAGCATAGATGAGCAGGATTAATCCGTTTCTGCACACCATCCATGTTCAAAAAGTGGTCAACAGCCCATACATTCAACAAGCTGCTTGATGAGGTATTAGAGATTTTTGCCTCTGTTTTGTGGTTTCTTAAAAAGCTCCAAACCAAACAACTGTGTGTTTGTAGAACATCTTTCTATAGCTTTAGCTGTCCTTTCAGTTTTTCTTCTTTTTTGCACTTCCCAAAAGTAGTTGCTGCACAGTGTTGCTAGTATAAATGTTCTGCACCCTTTATTAAACTAATGACTCTAGTTTGTTGTCCTGAAATCTACACATAGAAAAGTTCTTTAAGTAAAGGAACATTGTAAAAGACTGGATTCCTTTCAAGTTAATGAGTTCACAGAATCACAGAATAAGCTGAGTTGCAAGGGACCCACAAGGATCATTGACTTCTGGCCCTGCACAGGACCATGCCCCAAATTGGCACGTGCCCAAGGGCATTGTCCAAACGCTTCTTGAGCTCTGTCAGTTTGGTGCTGTGACCACTGCCCTGGAGAGCTGTTCCAGCCACCCTTTGGGTGAAGAACCTTTTCCTAATATCTGACTTGAACCTCCCCTGACGCAACTCAGGTCATTCCCTTGGGTCATCTCACTGGCCACAGTGGAGAAAAGATCAGGTAGCTCAAGCATGGAGGAGAAATATTCTCTCCTGTTCAGACCTTTGAATTCTAGTTTGACTGTACTGTGATGTTATCTTATGGGCATTGTGAACACACAGGAAATTATTAGACCTGTTGTTGTTTGTATTGGTCATCATTTGAATTAATCCAGGATATCCTGTTCAGTTCTCTGTACACTAAAACAAAATGTCCAGCCTGACAGAAAGTCTGATACTGGGTCTGGTTGTACGTGTGCAAGTCTGGTTTGTTCTGTCCTGACTCCCTTCCCCTCCGGCTGGAATGTAAAGGCTGTTTAGGTGATTTTGATGAATTCAGTCTTTAGGACTCATTATATTTTAGTGTGTCAATTAATGACTGAATAGCTCAGTAATCTGGCTTTTTAAGGTCCAGAATTAATTTTGTCTCCTCTCCTCCCAGCTATTTTCTACTGCTGTTAGCAAAATCTACTTTCTTTCTGATTCGGCAGATGGATATACAAAACCCTGAAATAACTCTCTTTGGACAATGGTGACAAATGCTGCACAACGTTGGCCATGACATGAAAGGACTTGAGCCCAGAGCCCATAAAAGGCAATGGGAAGAAGCTCGTTGACTAGATTGGATCTCAACTCAATCCTCTTGCCAGCAGAAGAGAAAGCTCGATGGGATAAGAACTCTTACATGTCTAATATTGCATGAGAAAATATTTGTGCCTGATACATTAGGAGATTTGTCATCTTCTCAGCAGTGTCAACGGAACTGTGTGCAATTCTTCTCAAGACATTGACATTATTTGGGTTAGACTTCACCTTGTGCCTTCTATTTATGCTTTTCTTCTATGAATATTCTATTAACCCATCTCAGAAGCTTCAGATCCTTGTTCTATGCTCCTGCCTTGCTTTCTCCCCTTTTTAAGACAGTGTGGTATTGACAGATGTTACAATAAGACTCTTACTTGCTACAGATTTATCTGTCCTGCAGCTGTTCTCAATCTCCGTTTGATTTTTCAGCCACCCTGCACATTTCCTTGGATCTGGGTTGTCGGCTGCTCTCCATTATTTCTACCACAAACAGAATCCTTTTATACAATATGGGAATTAAGGCTGGTGATGAACTGGAGAAAAGGCTCTTTGATTTGTGATGGCAGAGACCACACAGAAGTGTGGTGATGTGTGTGAAAGGTGCACACAGCACAGTGGTACAGTCTGCATTGTCCCGGTCTCTCCAGTCTCTGGTAGATGTTTGTCTGTGCCACAGGAGCTTCCCATGTGCCAGAGAAATGTTCCAGAAGATGGCTGGGAGTGATGTCAATCTTTTTGCTTTATATAAGACACATCTCATAGCAACTGCAGTTTCTGGGTTTTGTTCTTTGGCTTTCTTTTTGTCTCCAGTAATCTGTTGGGTGTTTTTGTCAGACAGTCTTGATGCCAGAGCATGGATGGAATTGTGGGGAGAGCAGGGGGAACAGGTTTGGGGGTTTTTTTGCCTTCTTTCTGAACCTCCTTCTGCCAGTCATATATCTACTGCTGTTAGAAGAACTGAAATCCAGGCCCGGAATCTTAGAAATTTGGAATGTTAACTGAAAATACTGATCAGTTGCAGAGACTGCTGTATGAATATGAAGGGTTTTTTTGTGGTTTGTTGCTGTCCTTCCCCAGGGAGCCTGGTGAGAGGTGTCAGGAGGTGTCTGAGGTAATGGGTATCCAAGCCCAGCGTGCGCTGTTAATCAGGCAGCTGAAGAGGAGCCACCACATTCAGATTGCTGCCTGATGTTTTTATCTGCACAGATTTTCAAGCTGTGAAGCCAGGGCCCTGCCAGGACTGATAAGGCTAGGCATATGAAGTATTGGAGATGGCATCATGTTGGCCCAAAGGGTAACAGTACACAAGCCTGTCACACTTGGGGTTTAAAAAAAACTTGCAGGATTGCTGGGACTCAGTCTCATGTCTGAAAAGCAGTTTAAGCATTTAGGCAGACAATGAGAAATATCCTTGGTGCCTGATTTCCATTTCTCTGATATTAGTGAGAATTTAGGTCATAGGAGCCTGTGTGTTATTTGTAAGGCTCCCAAGGCCTCAGAGTTGCTTTTCTTGTATCTTACCTGAAGTGGTGTTTATTTTTGAAAGAGATAGTTTAAACAGGTACTTGTAGATATAACTGAGCATTTTACAGCTGCTGTGTGGGGTGCTCTGAGCAGTGACATGTGGAGATCTGAGCCCTCCTGTTCCCATTTCTGTGCAGGTGCTTTAGGGCTACCAGAAGCCATCGATGCCTTTCATGTCCTAAGTAGCTCTAGCCCTGTGCTCATGGAGTTTGATGCTCCTGTCATCATGAAGACTTTGGAATATCATTGTGATAATAAGGTGGGAAATTACACAAATCACATATAAGCCTGGCTGTGAAAAGTGAGACCAAAGGCCTACTTGGCAGAAATGAAAGACCAAAGCAAACACAAGACAGTTTTTCCCCTGCTCTCTTCCAGCTCTCAGCAAGCCAGGAGGACAGATCTCCTGAGTCAGCCATGGTTTCTGTTTATTCCGTAACCCTCAATGCACTTGGTGAACTTGCACAGGCTGCTCATGAGCCCACAGAGTTTTATTATGTCCTGTGTCAAGGACAGCCACGTGCACAGGAAACACCTCTAAATTCACTTGGTGTACCCTATTCCTGTTCTTGAAATGGACACTAAAAAACTATCCTCCTTCATACCACTCCAAATACTTTTTCCCCAGCTACTTGGGGAAGGAAGATACTCAGCATAATTTCTCTGTGTAATCTAGAGAAGTCTACCATTACCTGAAGAGAAGCTTCTCTTTCAGTAAAAGACAGTTGTCTGCAAACTTTGAGTGTAGAAAATAGTACTGTAGCATTCCATCTGATTAACATGATACTCACCTGGATAACATCTCTAGATATTATGTAGCTCCTGTTGTATTTAAAGAGATTGATGCACTTTGAAACCCCAAATGTGGCCCTTGGTGACAGGAAGTTTGTTGCTACCTAAGTAGCCTGACCATAAGGCTGGGAGATGGGAAGTCCTGCATTTTAATCCTTATTCAGGTTGTTTTCTTAAATGTGAGACAATCTGCTTGTATTTCCTTTTCTCAATTAACCCCCCCTTTCCACCAAATTGTTTAGAGAGTATTCTTTTATAATGACAATTAACCAGCCAGCATTTTGTAAACACAGAAGAGCATTCTTTAAGTAATTTTGATACTGCTGATTCTTTGTTTTATTTTTAAATGTTAATATTTTTGATAATACTGATGTTAAACTATCTTCATGTGTTTCTGCATTTAAAAGACCTTGTACTAAATAGTAGAGCACTCTAAACACCATCATACTACATTTAAATATTACAGAACTTTTTAAAAGTTATTACTCTGTTGAAAACTTGCAAATAGTGTCTGTAACCTTCAAGCTGTCTTTTCAAGTCACATTTTGGTTGGGAAGATGAAATTGTGGCATCTAATGGATATAAATGCTTCAATGCTGGACATATTAAATAAAAGAGATAAACATCAATAACTGTTGCTTGTGATCAGTGGTTTATAGCCTTTCATTGTCTAGAAAATACATTTTCTTAAAACTTAAAATCTGATTTTCTGATCTTTTCCTAGGTATTCTAAAAGCTTAAGCTTTCCAGACAGCAACTCAGACATTATTGGGCATATAAGGAAAATCAAACTCTGCTGTGAAACCAGTTTTTATTACTATACCCACTGGTAGTAGATCACATCCCTGGGAGAAGAGTTTTGTTGATGAAAAATACAGTCCAGAAACAAGAATGATAGGAGTATCTTTGAAATAATGAAGAAGGGTTATAGTTTACAGATCCATCTATATATATTTTGAAACTCCCTTGTCCACAAAAAATATTCTCCATTCCAGTTCAACAACCCTATATAGCTGTGCATTTATTTTAATGCCATGAAAAGTCTTGATTTATTAAAATAAAACTCTGGACCAAGGAGAGGCATCCTCCATTCCAGCCTCTGTGGATGGGGTGTGTCAAGTGTCTTGACCTTTTATTGTTCTTAAAATTTTATCATCTTCTGCCCTTACTCGAGGACAGTGCTGAGCTGAAAAAAACCCTACACAAAACCTGAAAAAAACTCTCTCAAAACACTGCTACCAGCATAAAACCCCCCAAGACCCAACCCCCAAACAGGTGTCTGAGAAATTTTGAGAGAATAGTGGAAGATGGGTGTAAAGTAATTGCTTTTTTACATCCGGTTTGTGAGTCAGTTGAAAATCTTTTTCACAGGAGTCCACACAGAATGGCATGGTTTAAAATAGTATGGAACACATCAAAGTCTTCCTGTCCCTTAAATGCCTACGTTTTTCATTGCAAGGTGTGACCTAGATTCCTCACTTCTTGCCTTCAGCAGAGCTTTTTCTCTGTGCCACATAAAATGAGGGTTTAAGAGAAGCTGCCCTGCAACCTGTCCTTGCAATGCAGGTCCCTTTTGGAGGAATTTTGGAGGAATTCTGGCAGTGTCTCAGGCTTCCCAGTGAGGAATGGCCAGGAGGATTCTGCTGTGTACTGTAGAGAAACACAAGCAGCACAATAGACTGTTGTTTTGCTTCCACGTGGTAAGCAGAAGAAACTCCCTGCTGATGAGAGGAAAGCTAATGACTTTACCAACAATTCGATGGGTGAAGGGCTGGCTGCTGGCATCTTTGCAATGGCTGTAATGTCTCTGCTGACTTTGGCCAGCAGGTTTGCTGCAGGGCCCGGGCGGCTTGGCTCCTGGAACAAACAGGGGTCTGCACGAGCCTGAACTTGAGAACTTTGGGGTAAAATGTCAGCTTCAAGGGGGAACATGGGGTAGGAGACTGGGGAAGGCTGTACCTTCGCAGTCCCTCAGCAATGGGGAGGGCAGAGAGCACCATGTGCTCAGGAGAAAAGGAGACTGCGCCCTCAGAAACCTCGAGAGACAAAACCCCGCGGGCCTGCGCCCTGGACTCTGCCTTTATTCAGATAAAGGTGCAGAACTCCTCTGTGTCCTGTTTGGACATCAACATCTGGCTTTTGTGGATTTTCCTAACTCTGCCAACTCAGGAGCCTTTGTACGTGTTGTTTCTTGGAGCTCTGAGCTTTTCTTTGTTGCTTTTGCAGGGAGTGGGCTTCCAGGCATTGTTTATCCAGCAGAAAAACTGAGCTAGCTGTGGGTGGGTGCCCTCCCCCCCACCCCCAGGCACACATAACCAATTAACTTGTAGGTTTAATTGGGGGTTGAGGGAATAGTGGGCATGGCATTATTTCCATATTGTTAAAGGGCTGTAGGGACCAGTTAGGAGACTTCTCAGTAACTGGGATTTTCAATGACCTGGTCCTGTTCACATTTCCCAGACAGGGATTCAGAGCACTACCAAAATTGTAGTAGCTGGTGTTGTGTCAAAAGTCCTCCACAGCAGCTCTGATTTCTGAAGGTATGATCAGTGTGGGATATGCAATAGCCATGTGGATTTCTAGGTCAGCTGGAGCTTTGTGTTCAGAGAAGTTGAGCAGAGCCCGCTCGGGCCACTTTCACAGAGTAGTCTTGGTGTGGAACAGAATTGGGAGGTTTTACGTTCCAGCTGTAGCAGGAAGGAAAATTAAATAATTCATATTACCTTAATTTACTGTATTGTGTCTTCACTTCTAAGTCTCACATTGCTTTCAGCCATTTGTAAGGCCAAGGAGATCTGTCTGTAACAGCAGCTATTTTCTGTCCCAGTAGAAGGTTCCTAACTAAGCAAAATACTGGATCTAATTCTATTAATCTTGAAATAATGTCAGAGGTGATCTTGGTGAAGCCTGTGGTTACTACAATAAATATTTACTTGCAGCTCCAAGATGGCAGTGCCTATTTATTTATTTATTTACCCTGCAAAGTCTCCCTTTTGTTGTGTCTTGACAAATTCTCAGAGGCATTTGTTGCATGTAGGATTTGGAAGGAGGTTATTTTCCAGATAACTTGTATTTCCACATGGCAGCTTTAATATGACCTTTGTCCTAACCAGGTCTTAAGCTTTTCCCATAATTCTTAACAGTTGAATGTTTCATTCATTGAAGCTCTCAGACTTCCATTCCATTTCACTGACCTAGATTTTGGTGCTTGGGACTGATTGCTGGGATGATCTAGGCTGCTGTCTACTAAAGCCTTAAATACTCTCCTTGGTATAAACAGAACATTATTTCTCAGCTTCTTGTGTAGAGTGTAGTCAGGAGAAACAAATTCAGATGCTTTTTTAACTTCAATTTTCATTCCTGGGGAAGTGACCCAGCTTGGATTTTGCTTAGAAAAGAAACCAAAGTGTAAACTGGATTTGCTGAGGCAGCAGACCAAGGAGAGATGAGACAGCTCTGTGCCTTGTGCTGTGGGACACCAAGGGCAGGGGAATTGTTACTCAGGCAGCTGGTGACAGTGACACTGCTGGGCTTTAAAAATCTTCGAGGAAAAAGTGGTGGGTGCTGCTCATAATGTGCTGTCTGTCAGTCTCTGACATCCCAGAGGAATGTTACTGTGACTTTGGAGGCAGTCCAGGAGTGCTGTGTGTTGACATTTGTTTTGCCTTTTCCATTTATTTTCTTTACTTTTTTTTTTTTAATCCCGCCTTAATTTTCTTTTTTCCTTGGTGTGGGATTTTTTTTTTTCCATAACCATGAAGGCATTCTAGAGGTATATTAAAATACTGCTGTGGCTCTCAGGTGACTAAATACTTCTGCAAATAAAATCTGAAAGTTCGAAGGACATAATTTACAATTTGGTAAATGGATTGGAAAAAAGCAAGATGATAAACTTGCTAATAAAAAATGAAGCTTCACTGTTTTTGACAGAAATAATTTACATATGCTATTATCTGCCTCTTGGTGTTCACACAGGGAGCACTAAATGTAAATATTACCAAGGTCTGGAAGAGAACATGTAATAAAGAAGGATGGATGTGTGTATGAGGGAAAGGGAGGTAAATACTTGGTCTGATCCCAGCCCACTTCTGGCTTTCTTACAACACTGAGGATATGGGCAGAGAGGAAAGACTATTGATGGGTAACAACGGTACACATGTTCCATTAGGATTCAGTCCTTTGTGGGATGAGAGGAATGTCTTAGTGTCTTGGCTTATGACCAGGAGGTATCTGAAGATTTAATGAAATTTCATGTTATTAAAGTAGGAATCTGGAAAGGCAGTGAGTGGGTCTGGTATATGGAGGCACTCATAAAATTGATAACACCTTTTATTATAAGTAGCTCTTAACACAGCTCTTGGTGTTTGTGCGTAGTATTTTCTCTCTGGGAATCCCTTTGGTGACAAATATGCCCATATCACAACATATTGTGGGGAAGTTGTGCGTTATTTTTTATTAGATCCAGTCTGTGTGCACTGGTGGCTGTAGCTGATCATTATTCCACATATTCATTCTGATGTAGAAGAGCCCATATTGAGTTGAAGTTGTCTTTCTTCTAATTTTCATGGTTAGCCTTTTGCATGAACGGGTGCCTGCAGTAATTTTGAGGTCTGGTTTCATTGCCTTTTTATAAAAGTGAATGACAAGGATGACAGAACTTGTATTTTCTGATAGCCTTTCTTAACCCTTTGCCAGTGCTCTGCAGCATGACACCCCATTTAATTCTGTTGAGGATAATTAATGCAGAGTTAGAAATAATGATGCTTTGTATTTGTTTTTATGAGCAGTTTTGCCTTTTTAAAAGCTTTGTCCTGTAGAAGCCTCTTGAAGTATAAGGCAGAAATAAATGTGGTTGCATTCAGTAGGACAAGGTAGCATTCTAGTTTGTGTGTCTTTAGATTTTTATTTAAAATACAAGGAATGATTATCACTTCTCTTTCACTTGTAATGTGGAACAGGTAAGAATTCTAATAAGTGTAGCTTCTCAATCACATCAAGGGGTTTTTTAGTAGTTTGTCAACATAAATGCAGATCTAATTACATGAAGATTCACTTTTTGATACCTGTGAAGAGACAAACATTAGACAAGAAGCATTTATATTTATTATAATGTGCTTGAAGCATACTAATCCAACTTCAGGCTCCTTTATTAAGTGTCAGCAAAGGAAAAGCAGTTATCAGCTTTGGAGTCTCTTCAATCAGACCTGAAGTTTTGTGGTGCAATTTAGAGCCTGTTGTTAGTGGTATTTAATGCAATGGTGTGGCAGTAAGTATACTTTTGAATGACATCTGTTGCTAAAGATTCGCTAATTTTAGACTTAAATGTTTGCTGGGTCCTAATTCAGCTGCATTTTCAATTGTTCCTCCATTCATATGATAATCAGGCTGCACAAGAGTTGCTAATTATTACCACTGTTGTTTAAAGAGTACAGTGAGAAAAAGCTTGTCTGTGACCAGATGCTTTTAGAGATGTAAGCATTAAGATGATAAAGCTCACATAATTCACAGCCCTGCATCATGTGCAGGGAAATGATTAGAAAGTAGCTAAGCCTGTCTTGTCAGCCTTCTAGCTAAAAGGAGAAAAAGTCTGTGTTTGTAAGCAACATGGTAACATTTTAACTGAGAGATGAATGTCAGCATTTCCATAAATCTCCAATTTAGAAAATTAAAATGCTTTGGGGGACCGTAAAGGGCTGAAGCTGACATCTAGTTTCAGTTCTATGCTGCTACAGAAGACAGGCTGTCAAGGACGTTCAGTTTAATTGCTAGGAGAAGGCAAACACAGAATTAAAAGAATGAGTAGCTCTAGTGATGAGGATTTCATGTTCTATGTGGATTCAACTTGTAAACTCCTTTCCTCTCCTGGGCTTCTTTTATCTTCCTTCATTTCAGGTCCTTCCATCTGCCTCCTCCCTTGTTTGTTTTTGCCACACTTCCTCAGTAGCTCTGAGTCTGCTTTACTTTTGGTGTTGATAGCAGCTCTAACAGGCAACATGTGCATTTTCCCTGGTAAATTTGGCTTTGCTCTGGCCGCTCGCATTTGGGGCTTTTAATGAGCACCTGCCAGTTTGCATTCTGTGGCATTAGTCAGTACATTACCTTCGAGCAAGTGTCTGAGATGCCTTTCAGTCTTCATCTTCCTCTGTGACAAAAGATGCTTTGCTACCGACATTCCAGTGTAAATAGATAATTATTTTCTGGAAATTTCCAATTGCTGACTGTCTGATTTGAAGATAGACAATGAAAAGCGAGTTGAGTCCCCTGCTTGCTCACCTCTCAATTCAAATTCCATTTTTTTCAGTTTTTCTCCTATCAGCTTCAAAGTGTCAGCTGATATTTTCTTCTTATTTTTATTAGGGTCTGGTATGTGCCAGTGCCGCAGCCTGGAGGGAAGTATCACTCCTGCAGAGCTGAGTAGGGAAACACTGGAAGAAACTATTTAGGAGACAAGATAAGGAATAGGTTATTTTACACTGATTTGGCTTTGACTTTGCCTGCTCATGTGTCCGTGAGAATAGAAATCCATTGAGAACAGGTTGGAAAAAAAAAATTGCCTGTCAGGAACAGGCAAAGTTATAGGGTGATAAGAGGGCATGTAATTACGTTGTTGCACTTTTGGAAGTCCATCATGTTTCAGCATTGCACTCAGTGTCTGGCAGTTCTCACACAAGAGGGCGCTCCGGGAATTTTAAAAGAAATATTAGGATGTTAGGACTCTTTACATGCATGGGTAGTTGAATGTGCCGTTTTCAAAGCTCTCGTACTTTAACTGAGGTTCAGTCTCCGAGCCTTAGAAAGCAGTGTCTCCCTTCTATGTTTACCTCCAAAGTAATTAATAGAAATAACTGTTCTGATTATGACTTTTAGCCACTAAATCCACTCAGTGAGAAGGAATGATTGGCAATCAATCTGAACAGCATAACCATGCAGATTTTGTTAACAGCTGTGTAAATAGTGGGTGTTTATTCTTGTGTAATATGTAGTATTTGAGTAACGTCAGTCAGAAACACAACCTAGTTTTAATTTTATGACAAAGCTAATCCTTGTATTGGGGAAGCACTATTACATTTCTAGTATATGGAAGGAAACACCTGCTTTTAGGCTAATATAGAAAAAAAAAATTAAGAAACCAGAATCTACACAGAAAATCACAGCAAGAAGGTGGTGCTGTGGGATTTTTGTTTGTTATTGTGGGGGGTGGGTTTGTTGAGTTTTTTTCGTTGTTATTTTTTGGTTTGCACATTAAAGAAGTGTGTTCAGCCAAGATCACTGTCTTGGGTACAGTCAGAACAGGGTAGGACATCTGGCCTGTAGCTTGGAAGGCAATAATCAAGTGTAATAACACTTGTGAAAGGTGGAAATTCCATTTCTTACTGAGCTTGTCTCAGCTGTTGTCACTGATGCCATTTGGATGCTCACTGGCCTGGTTAGAGCTTGGACTGGATGGTATGAAGCTGAAAGACAGTGTAGGTCAATTAGCAGCACCCATTTCTTACCAGTTTCCATGCTGAGAAATGTTAAGTGTTGGTGAGAGAACACTGACTTTCTGGGAAGAGAAATGTGTTAAATCTGGTTGTGATTTTTTTGGAGCTCACGGGAGCAGACTCTTCCACTTCTCCAGAAATGCACCTGCTTTCCCATGAGTTTGTTACCTCCTACTTACACTTTTAAAGGAGAAAACTTGTGTAGCAGAGCACAAGCCATAGTTTAGCCCCAGTGTTAATGCATTAGTTTTGCAATGCAATCTTCTAGATCTTTTTGTGAATATTGAGACAGCCAATATTTTTCTCCTAATATCTGGGCATGCAGATTAGTGAGTGCTCTGTCTTTCAGGACAGGAAACCAGAGGGAATCGGTCTCACCCTCGCTTGCCTTCCTAGTGAACTATTCTTTGTTTTGCAAAGTTAACATGTAAACAACCATAAATAATCCCACTACTAGTGCTACAGCTGTACAGTCCTGGTAAGTTTGAAGATATTTTTCAGTGTCTGTTAACGTGGGTGATTGCTTTTAGGAGGGTATTTAACATTCAACCTCTATTTATCCCCGGTAATGAGTTCTGTGGCCTAGCAAACTAATGTCTTAAAAGAGTATTTGCCATTAATTCACTTGGTTTGCTTCTTATCTTCTGTCTTTCAGATTCAGTGACTGACCTTGTTCTTCACCTGTTGATAGGCTTACAGGCCTGGACAGGACCTCTGTAATCACCCCTGTGATCTTGCCCTAAGGCAGGATCAGCTGTATTTGGTCCTTTGGGATGGTGATTTTCTAACTAGGTCCTAACACCTTCAATAAGCCAGACCTTACAGGCTAAACCGCTGTATTTCATTACAGTCTGAAAATGTTGTCCTTATCGGTCTTGCTGAAACTTAATCCCTTTACTACTTGTACTTTTATGTATTTGAAGCATATCACATTGTCATCTCTCCTTCGAATTAATGGAAGCATTTACCCTAGCCTTTTCCATTATTTTTTTAGCATCTCTGGTCTGATCTTCTTCATTGCTTATCATTCTTTGGATTCCCCATTTCATTTCCATTTTTTTGATGTGTGATGCTCAGGAGTGAGAATGATATTTTGACTGATATTTTACAGTCTCTCTGTAGAACAAAAGTATTTGCAGATGCTTCTATGCAGAGATCCTATGTGACGTTGACTCATTTTGTTTTTTCAAGTCAGATAGAGGCATTTTAAGTTGCAGATTGCTCATTGGGTCTTGAATAGAAGTATATTTCAGTTTTGCTATTTTCATGTTCTTAATCAAACTTCCAGTCTGATGAGTCCAGTCTTAATATTCATTTATAAGCAGGCTAACTCCAGATTTTTCAATCGGTTACACGAGCTACTCTCATAGAAATTCAATTCTTCTGTTTCCTCTAAAATGAGGATATTAGAACTGACTTTGTATCATTTGCTGCCAGTTTAATATTATCTCAATACTTTCAGTAGTTGCCACTCCTTCACAATGTAAATCAATCACTTTATTTATCTTCAATCTTTAATCCACCACAAACAGGAACTGTAAAATCCAGGATTTTGTTTTGGTTTTTCTCTCAGCGATTGTAGTTAACCTGGAAACTAGCAATCATAGTTTGAATTACTCTATTCTACATATATTACACTTCTCAAAGTTTCCCTTTTATCTTTATTGGGAAGAATTGAGTTCACAGTTGAAATTTCTCAAGTACCTAACCATCTTCTTCCCTTAACCTGAGTAAGTAGATGTTATGCTCACAGGTTGCTGTTTTACTCTTAGACTAGTTTTTTCCCCTTTTCAGTGGAGTTTTGAGTATAGCAATAAGCACAAAGCATAGATTTTTAAATTTTTTTTTGAGGAGGAGGAATAGATTAAAGGTTTTCCAGCTTCTTGATCTGTCAGATTGAGGTGAGTCTTGTTAAAAAACAGCTTGCCTTTTCCTATTTGTTTTACATTATGTGCTTTTCACCATGAATTGTACCAGTTCTTTTTTGATTCACATTTCCTAAATCTCTGTTTTATATTTTCTGATCTGAGGCCCAGGCAAGCACAACACATGAGAAACAATCAAAATGTTAATGTAATTTTCAATTACTTTAAGCCCAGCCCTAGTGCTCTCTTCCTAGAGAATGACCTTCATTTTTGTCCCTGCAGGGAAGAAATCTTCCTTAGGCAAGTATAGGCCATAATATGCTACTGTTTTTTAAGTAGAATTCCCCATTGATTTCTTCAGGGAGTTCCACTTAAAATGCGACATCACGGCAGAGCTCAGTCTAGTTACATATATCAAATGGAAGGATGCAGTTCACATACATTTTTGAATCCTGTGTCTAAGATGCAGTGGCCACTAGAGGGAATGAGAGATCTCAGACGTTTACATTTCAAAAGAAACATTTTTTTCTCTGGTCGGTTTTAGATTAATCTCTGAGAAATAGCTGCTAATCTATATTAGCTCAGTTATTTTTTTATTGTAAGAAAATTAATCGTGTGCATAAATGTTTGTGATTCTTATCTCCACTGTGTGTTTTCTAGCTCTTCAACAAAAATTGGATTGGTCCCAGAAAAAGATTTGCAAATCATCAGTACAAAAATTAAAAATAATAGGGATTGTGGTTAAAGGGATGTGTTTCTTTTGCCTCTCTCAGAGAGCTCTAGAGCTACTGGCAAAATACTGGATTAGTGTTGCAAACTGTTGGGGCCTTCAGTTTCAATACTGTCAGACTGTTTATGCCAGCTACTAATGACTATAGAAGAGTAGGCATTTAATGTTACTGAAAAATCTAAATTGCATTCCAGACAGGTTGACACTGATGCTTCAAATTGTGGGTTTGTGAGATGATAATTCCTAATCTCAATAGAAAAGAGGTGTCAGATTCCGTTTTACTAAGGGACTGATTGTATTTTGCATTTTAACTCTAGAATGCTACAGAAACAATCCACTCTTTTTGGCTCTAGAAGTATTTTCCCTTCACTTTTTTTTTTCTGTCTGTAACTAAACATAGTGTACGTATAAGCAAATTTGTTCCTTTAAGTTTCTGGTTACCAATTCTCTGCAAACATGATTTGATCTTAAACAATCTCAATATTTTCTCTGTTTTAGCTGTCCTTAATCCTGAGTATGCATCAGGAATTGAGCGTGAGGATGTCTGAAAGAGATTGTGCACCAAGAAATGGGGACTTCTTTTGGGGGGGATAAAAAAAATGACTTTCTGGATTACCATAATATTCTCTCAAGTCTCTGTGGTTCTTTTTTTGAAGAAACTGGTGGGAAAAACTAGGAATGTTAGAGTAATGTAGTGTTTTACTTGTATTTCCACATAAGGTAACAGAAGCACATGTTTGAGTAGAAATGACAAGGTAGTGCAAAGTTTGTCCTGCACATATCCAGAATGCTATTATGCTAAGTGGTTTAGGATCCTCAAAAAAATAAATGAAAAAAATCTGACGTTATGTTCTACAACATTTGTTGAGGTTCATACGAATTCTAGTCCCGTGTGCTTCAAAGGATAGACATCCTGAGCATGTAGTACAGCTAACACAACAAGCCAAATTGTTTAAATACCCCTTTTGAAGGGGCAGGAGGAGTGATATTGGTGAGAAAATCCTAATAATGAGAGCTTTTGGGGTGTTTTGATAGCAGCTAGTGTAATCATGAAAGGTGGTGAGCATGCTGTTATAGCCTTTTCAAGATGAATAATGTTACACTTAAAAAGAGGCTTAGGATGAATTTACTGATAAAGCAAGCTTTTTTAAGGTCTTCCATATATAGAATACTTATTGGCACTCGACCAAATTATCTAAAAGAAATATGTGCCTGCCCTAAAATAAATAACTTTAGGCTGTCTTATGGCTTTCAAAATACATACTAATTTAAGAAGAATAGATCTCGGTATCTTTTGTCCTGAAATAACTCGCCTAACCTCAGTATTTGTACAGTGTATATTTGGATCACTTGCGAATATTAACATGATCCAAATTGTTACCCTGTGCAAACATTTACTATTACTCCAGATAGGCAGTGTGAGGTATAGTCTGTAGTCTGATGGAACTTAAAATGCCAATTAAAAATGATGACTTATTTAATGCCAACAGGCCATACCCTGCAGTGCTTACTCAAGCAAAATTCTAATTGACTCCAGTGGGAGGTTTGCTGAAGTGAGAACAGTGGAGAGGGGAAGAGGCATAAGCAAAGGCACGACCTCAAATATTACTCCAAGCATCACAAGGGGCAGAATTTTATATTTCCTGGCATCAGTGAGGAGCCTGTCTTGCTTACAGACAGAGATTGGAAGAACAGGGGTTTCTCTGCGTGTCTGGAGCTCCCTGCAATTGTAGCTCACTTTAGGGAATGTTTCGGTGAAGCCTGGCTGCTCATTGAAAATTGCAGGTTTAATGACAAAGAAATAACTCATGAGTTTGTATGTGTTTTCACAAATGGACATGGGATGATGAATTAGGGGATAAAAGGGGAGATGACATTAAAAAGTACCCACAAAAGTAAAACTTTACAAGGATCTGTTTATTTTTTTAAATTATCTAGAAACAAGATTCCTCAAGAAAAAGAAGTTGCAAACAAACAAAAAATGTAATTTCCATCTCTCTTGGGCTTTATTTATTCTCTTCTGGTTCTCCATGCCATGCTCCCAGCAGCCAGAAGAGCCTCTGCATTTCAGTTCGAGTTAGTAAGGTATAAGAAATGTCATCCAAGTGATGTTCTGTTTGCTGTCCTCTGACCATTGTTTGACAAGTACTTTGATGTGCTTTTTGAACTGCAGTAAACTATCTGTTGAAGATTTTGGTTGCTGCTACTTGAGATGTTTTCACTAGACAGACAAGTTGGAAGGTTTTTCTCTGGCTTTGTCACTGGAGTTATTCCTAAATGCTTTTGACAGTACCAAAAACCCTAGAGAGCAGACCTGATTGATTACTATTGACTGACAGATTAGTTGGTTTGTTTGGGTTTTTGCAGGTAGTAAGTTACTCTCTGTTCAGTGTGCACCTATAAATTATAGTGGTTTAGTTACCTTTATTTTTAATAATGCTTTAATTTAGTATGCTTCTTGCACAACTTCACTGCTGCTGCATTTTAGTCAGCAGATCAACTTTATTGCAGACTGGAACACATTAAGAGATGTGTGGTAAGATGTTAAAAATAGCAAGACATACTTTTGCAAGTTCTGAAGCCAATGACAGGACCATTTAATAGACTTGACTTTTCATATCTACTTATTTTTAAATTATAAAAGCTTAAATGTGGACATTTGTAATGGATTATATACCTCTCTAGTAGTCTTTGTACTTCTCCACTTTGTTCTCAGAAAACAGAAATGGCTTAAGGGAGAAATGAAAGTTGAGTTTATATGGTCCTCTTGAAGACCTTTGCCATTTATTGCCAGAAATACTGGGTTTTTCTACTATACTATATCGCTGTGAGCAAATGATGTCTTGCTCAAATTTACCATCTTTGTGACTTTATTTTTAAATTTTTAAAGTTCTTGAATGTTGCTAATTGTCCTGTGAGATAAGCAGATGATCTATTTAGGGAATAAAAACCTGCTATTTAAGTGCAGCTGCTGTTCCATCAGTGGAGATGTCAGCTGTTGCTGGTGGTAGAGGATTTAACCAGTGGGCGTGGGCATGTCAAAGAGACAGGAAAGGCTCCTGTTCAGCGCAGCTTCATTTTTTTATCCTTTTCTGATCTCCATACAAAAGGAAGAATGGCAGCTCTGCATTGGAATGCTGAGTGTTAAGTTTAGAGAAGGAGCAAATATAAATAACATCTCTGTTTTTATAGATGACATCTTCATCTCTGTGGTATCTTTCTAGCACAGAGGATTGAAGCTATCTGAAACTCATTTACCTTTGATAAATGTTGGGGGTTTTCCTCCTCTTTGTGATCTTGTTTCATAAATGACAGATATTTAAGAGAAGTGTTCAGTTGATTTAGAGCTCTTTACTCAATGCCGTCTAAAATTATGCTTAAATCACTGGAAATTTTTGTAATAGATTTTGACATCAGCAGTGCTGTATTTTGCAAGAATTGTATTCTAGTAAGACTTTGCGCTAGATCACTTCTAAAAATGAGAAATGTGCAGTTTCCCTAAATTTTTTTTTGGTAGTGGTGTGCCACCCCATTGCCATGCTCCATTGTGACTGCCACAGTTGTCTCAGTGCCACAGATCACGGTGACAGTACTAAATAAACTGGGCAGTAAGGCTGTACAGACTGTGTTTAAAATACAGTTCTCATAGTGATGTACGCCTGCTCCCAGACAGTTGCTTTAAATGGTGCCTCATATTATGCAGGTCTGCAACATTTACCTGGCTACATTTAGACTTTAGTATTTAATATGCTTAAAAGCTACTAATTTTTAAAAGTATGTCTAATCCTGGGATTATAGTCACCTAATTGTTAATTAGTAATTTATTTTTCTGTTGAGAGGCTTTTTAATAAAGGTAGTAGTTTGGTCTTGTTTTTCTTTTTCACTTGTGATAGGAAATTTTCATGGACTATTGAGAATATTCTCCAACTCATGAGATATACTGCTTGTGTTCTTTCATGGAGTTTCTTTCCTAAGAAGAGGTTGGTTTTGAATTTCACAGTGTAATGAAATTGGCACCATCAATATACTGCACAAGAACACAGTGCCTTGCTGACCACAGAAAACAAAATATCCCACCCAACGTGGAAATTTAAGTTCACTTCAACATGTGAACAGACTTTCACCAACAGTTAGTAGTACTTATTCAGTGTTTCTTTATCAAATGCCTTCTACTAAATAACTGCATGTCTTCTAAAAAAAAAAAGGGGAATGCCAAGGCATTAATTGCATACAGGCATTGGATTTAACGTGATGGTGGTGTTTTTGTTCTGTCATAAGAGTGTGTCTTTTAACATGAAGTTGTTAGGAGAGTTGACAGCTGCTTAGGTGGCTCATAATAAGGGAATATTTCATGTAGCAGCTCTGGTTTTGTAGATCAATTTTTCTATTGAATTTTTGCATTCTGTATCTGAAAATTTAATTTATTGTATCAAAAACTGATTTAAATAGATTTGCAATTCAGGGCTGACTTTGATCTGTCTCTAACTAAAAAACTGAACAGCTTTATCTTTTTATTATTTTATTTTGCAGAAGTGTAATAGCTTCAAGTGCTTAAAAACCACAGTGACTTAAATAATTCTCTTTCTCCTTATCTTTTCTGTTGGTTTCTGTAATTTAACAGTGCAGGTGAAATGATGAAAACTGTGCAGACTTGTAAAAATTTTATAATGGTTGACTTCATTGTAAATTAAGATTTTTTTTTTTGTAAATGAGATTTTTTTTGGCTTCCACTGTAGCCTTTAGTCTCAGCTGATTTCCACTTGTGGGTTTTTTGTGGAGGTCATGTTCTGAATGCACATTTAAATATGTAATCATGTACATGGGTGTCTGCAGGGCAGTCCCTCTGCTGACATTAGAGGCCTCTAGTGATCCTAAAATCAAGGCCATTCAGAGCTGTATTCCAGGTCAGGAGCAGATGTTTCTGGGGGCTAAAATCTACCCACTTAAAGCGTGATGATTGACCAATATTTTCTAAACATTTTTTTTCCCTTAGGATTTGCTTCTTAGTAAATATCTTGTGTGTGGCCCTTATAAAAGACATGCTTGTTAACAAAAATGGCTTTAAATGAGTTTGTTCTCCTGAAAGGCAGCCTGTTTCCAAGACCTATGCCAACTGAAACGTGCCCTACTAATTATGACTGTAGGGACACCAAGCAAATAAAAGACTGAACTGTGCTTGTGGCAGTCATTCATCACACAAGAGGATGCACATGGAATTCATTCTCATTATTACTTTCACAGCCTGGGCACTGGTGACTGTTCTCTTCTGCTCTGGTTGTGCACTCTTGTTGTTTGAGCTGTCCTATTGAGCGTCCTTTTATGTTTCTTAGAGATTGTAAATGTTTGTTTTCTAGATTTGTTCGCTTTAAAGAATAATATTTGCTTTGTAGTAACTGTGCTTTCTAATCCATATTAAACAGTGCAGCTATACGTGTAGACTAGTTTCCAAGGAAACGTCATCCCCTCTCCTGCCCCTGAACCCCTCCTGGAACTTTAGAAAGTGAAGTGTCTTACTTTAATCACACCCTGGTTTTGCCATCCTAATCCTGAACTCATATTTCCAACAAAATTACAGCTTTTTAAATGTTTGCAGCGCTGTTGTGAAGTTTATCATGCACCAAATTATTTCAGATACTTAAATGGTATTGGAACAAATTACTGCCTTCATTGTGACAGACAACAGATGAGTACATTACACTACTTAGTCTCAGCTTCTTTAACTAAAATACCGTGATTGTTTTCCATCCAGTAGTTCTGTAATTACTCTTTCTTTATGTTCAGTGTAAGAAGTAAGATGGCACTTTTTTAATCTCTTCAAATGGCACAATCAATATACGTCTTGTGCATTGTTGGAAGATGATCCATTACTTCATTTATGTACCCATGTGAGTAGAATGGTGGTTTAGTTGGGTAAAATTTGGCAAAGATACTTTCTTATTGTTTTGATTCTATTGTAAGATTTCATGGGGTAAATTTCAAGGAGTTTAATGTATTTACTACAGTGCTGATAGGAGCTAAGATGGTAATTTGAGGAGTGTCAAATTACATCCATACTTTGATCACTAGATACCTGCTTTGGCTTACAGGTTAAGGAAAAGAGAAACTGATGACTCAGTTAAAGATAGTATTGACCAAGGTTTGAGTTTGTTGGTGTGGAATTCTCTCTCCAAGGTTTACAAAGACCAGAACCTGCTGCTGCAGTTTCACCTCTCCCAGAAGGGTGTCAGTCCAATGTTGTTCAACTTGCTTCCCATTTCCAGGCTTTCCAAGTGTGTTGTTTTTCTGCATGTGCTGGGTGGATTTTCTGGTGATCAGATGAAGTGAGGGAGGTGGTCTGCTCTGTGTTCATTGCTATGTTGACCAAATTCAGATTAATTTCATATCAACTGCAAATAAATCAGAAAGTTTTGTCTACTGTACTAGCATCTAAGAGAGCCAGTAAAGACATGGAGTCTAAATAGCTTCTGTATTTCATTGGTTTAAAAAAGGCATAAAGTTAGTGCACTGATAAAAGAGGATGCTTAAGAGAACTGTGTTCTGAATTGGGAACTGTGAAATAAAGAATTAGGAAAAGAAGTTTTTTCAGATGTTTTCATATTTCTAACAAGGTGTTTGGAGTTACAGCATGTGCTGTGGCAAACTGTCTGAATTTTATAAATGAGGGATCAGATACTTTGCGCAGACAAGTATTTAATGACATACTGCTGGTATTTTTTATTTTTTCAGTGCTTTGCTTTTGAAGGAGCTCTCAGTGAAGTTACATATCACACACAGGCACAGAGGCTGCCTGAAGCAGTTGAGTGAATCTGTGACCGACTGCTTGTGCCCCTTGGTGCACGGGCTGTGTTCCTGCTGGAGCCAGCTTCTGGGAATGTTAGTGTGGGAGCATCTGGGAAGAAGGGGATGCTGCTCTCCTGGGATGCTGAAATGATCTCATGCCATCAAAATAAAAGTGTTTTCAGAGAAGTATTGCTGAGGAGTGAAACTGGTACTTAATGTAAACATGTCCTAGACAGACCACAGATTATGTCTGAGAAATGCAGCATCTTTGCTCACAGAAGTTTTCTGAAGTCTAGTAAAGTCAAACACACTTCTCCAAGGACTCTTTGCCGTTGCTTTGAATTACTCCTAAGAAAATTACTTAAAGGACTTGAAGAACTGAGATGGTAAGGAATGTAGTGCAGAAATAATTGATCCTTTTGGTTTATTAGGTTGTGTCCCTGTTGTGGAAGCTTCGTCAATAACAATAACACTGTAGAGATGTCTGTCTGCAGTTAGTCTGTAGCTAGATCAAACATTTCATGAGGTTCTAGCTACGTGATTTCTCCTTGAAGAAGGTGATGTATTATTTAATTTGTAACTAAGTCCTGGGACATCTTGAAAAACAGCGTTGTTATTTATCTTTGCTATTCCAGGCAAAAGTCCACTGGTTATGTACAGTACTAGCTTGAGTTTGTGAAAATCTGGCTTGCATACAGTTGATAATGATTTTGGACTATTTTCAGAGCAGAATTAAACAATTAACTTCTTAATTTGATTTGAAAGCGTAGTGTGTTTGACGGAAACCTTTGAGTATGGTGTTTGCTGACTTTGTGCTTGTAGTTCTTACAGAGTGATTTGATTTGTATTTTATATTTCTTTAAAAATGCATTTCCTTTTAGATACCAGCCTAGCACAATAAAAATATTTTCTCAGTACCAACACCACCACTTTTTTCTCTAGGGATAATAAAGATCTGTTTGCCTGGGATCAGGCTGAGGTGTGTAACTCACAATTACCAGGCAGACTTTGGGTTGCTCGTTACAACTGTTTGGATGCTGGGGAATCAAACTGATTCTGTGCTGGCTTTTTAAATGTTTCAGCCCCCCTGTACAAAAATCTGTTGCTGCAATTGGTATGCTGGCTTTTCTGCATCAGTCATGTTGTGCAAAGTAGTTTCTGATGGTTTCCTTTAGCAACCTTCATATGGTAAATTAAACCATGAGTTCTAGGTATCTGATTGTACTGACCTTCACTTCAAGGAGGTTTTTTATTTAAGCTTCCAGCCTTCCATCAGACAAAAACATGATCGCCAATAAAAATAAAATAAACACCTAGTCTTGCACCCTCTGCTTACTCAAACTGAAGTGTTCATAAACGTATAGCTCTTAGTTGGGCAAATACAGGCAGCCTGCCGAATTCATTTACATTTTAAAATTTACTGCAGTGAGGGTCATTCCAATTCAAAAGAGAGTATTTGGTAAATGAGTTGGCAGGCAGAATGACTTTGTAGTGTTTAAAGGAGCTCTGCCAAGAATTGGCTGAAAAATGCTTGTTGTCTGGTTGCACCCATTGAAATGAGATGGGAGAAAAGACATTTGGATTTAGTAGAATAAATTATATGAGACTCCCTTAGTCAGTGAAGGAGCTGCCATATTCTAGCATGTAATTCCTTGTGATCTCTGCCTTGAAAATGCTGATGAAGAGAGAAGAAATTTGATGACCAATAGCAATCAACGAGAAAGTGTCTAATGAGTGATGTAGCCATAAATGACAGCTGCTTTTACAGTTACTCTGTGGAACATCCAAAACCCTTGTCCTGAAATGCCAGTTTAGTGTAGGCCATATAGCATATTCAAAATATGCTGTGTATAGGTCAGGATGATATGAAGGAAAATCACCCCGGAAATCATGAGATCCAAATCTAGTGAGAGAGCTGAGAATTTATTTCTCTTGCTGTCAATCACACAATCATGGGATGCCAGAATTTGTACCAAAGTGTTTGTGTCTTCATCTTGTCTTCTGGCAAGTGGGCTCCAGTGAGCAGCACATTCTCAGTATAGCTGGTTTTTCACTAGAGCAGTTGAGGAAAGAGGCCTCTGGCCCAATATTTGCATGACACATGTAACAATAACACAGAGAAACCTTTGAACTGTGAGCAGTTCAGCTCTTATTTGTAGGAAATAGAGATTGGAGGTAATTACTTGCATTTGTTTCAGATTAGCTGTTTCCTGCCCTTCTTAAGAGATAATCTTTCCCTGTTTTTTCTTTTGTACAGCCATCTATTTTACTTATTCTTCCACTTTCTGAAAGGAAAAGAACAGTAGGAAGGAAAGAAAAAGCTTTGCTTTTTGAATGGACACCCGCATAATATGGCTAAGGAGTGCACTCTCTTCTTATAACTCATGGCCTACATCCAGATTAATCAAAGGGACCCTGGGGGTAGAAATTCAAGGTTCTTCTGGACTACAGAAGATGGTGTGATCTACAGGTGAAAAACCTCCCCAGAAATTTCCCTGCCACAGACCTCTTGCACTTACAGTAAAGGAGATTTAGTTCTAATCTGGCACTGTGTGATTTGTTTTGTTCGTAATGAGAATTTAGTCTCATATTTTGCTCTGGTTCAGAGACATTTCTGTGGTCATACTGGCAAAATACGTAGCATAGCATTAAATTTTTAGTGAGGAGGATTGTTTTTTTATTAGTTAAAACAAGGTAGAATATCTTTGTGAAAAGAATTGATAAAAACCACGTTTTCTTAGCTGTTGCAAGTTAATACCTGGCAGTAAATACTAAATCCATGTGTGGTGACAGGCAGATTAAGCACTAGGGATTGCAGTGAAGATTAGACCACACGTTTTGTGCAGATGTCAGTACTATTTTACGTCACTGTGCTGAGTTTAGCTGCCTTATGTTTTGCATATAAACAGGGGCTATTATATCGTCCTTTTTTTCCTTTTTTTTTTCTTATTTTCCCTTTTATTTGGTGTCCTATTTTCTCATTTAAGTTTCCTCACAGTGGTGCTCATCTTCACGGAGATGAAGTGTTAACTGGTGCAGCACAAACATGAAAGGCAGTGTAAGGCTGTGTGCCCACTGCATGAGTTAGGCAGGTGGCCTTCTGGTTAAATGTGAGAGTGGAGGAGAAAGAACTGGAGGATTTGAGAGAGAGTTGAAGTCAGGCTATTTAGTGGCAGAATAAAAATAGGGACACAGAGGTGGAAAAACTAAATGAGACATGGCTTTGGGAAAGTTGTGTCATACAGATGTGATACTTTTCAGGGCTGCCACCTTTCACCTGGGTTGCTCACAGTTTGCTAGATAATGTGTTTATGTGTTAATACCAGATGCACTTTATGAGTATGCTTATGAATCCATGTAAAGCAAGTAAAAGTCGTAAAAGAAATATTTCTGGCTTTGAAGCCTTAAAATCAATGTGGGGAGAAGCGAGTGGTATGCATAAACACAGCAAAGTGAGAGAATGGATTCACTTTCATCAACTAAAAGTAAGAGTGCAGCCAATCCTAAGCAGAACTATCCACATGTAACTGATCACCACCACTCACTGGTGTTGCAGGATCTGCTGAACAGGAACAAATGGTGCTAATAAGTCCAGTAATATTATCAACAGACTTACTGTGTCATAAATGTCATTAGTGACTCTTGCTAGCTTTAACTGCACTCAAGGGATGGAACAGTGCCCTGGGGAGACAGTGGCCTTGCATCACTGTATTTAAAGAGATATTGTCTCCTCTCAAAATAACTATTTTGCTTCATTTTTGTCAGGTGTTCTTTAATTTATATGTAGCGAAGGTGTGCAATTAAAGGTTCCTTGGCCTGTTTCTTTCCTCCAGTGAACCCTGAAAGAAACTAGCTTTTATTATGTAGAACTCTGCATTAATATGATGATTATATTATATTTCATACATCAGTGTTTCTGCTAATTGCCTGCCAGGAATGAATCCCTCTTCTGCACTCTGCCTGTTCTTCTTATGTATTTTGACTTTGGTGAAATCAGGGTTCCTTGGGAGCATCAAAACCAGGTCGTAGCTGACATCTGAATATGAAGTAGGTCAGGTCAGTGTAATCTCCAGGAAGCTGATGCAGAGAATTCCCTTGCCTCTCTCGGCAGTGATTTGCTTTCAGACCTGTGATCATTCAGGTTTTTCCTCTGGCTTAGCCTGGCTGCAGCTCTGGGAGTGTTTTATCTCTGTGCTGCAGAGGTGTGGTTTGGCTTTTGGAACTGTCTGGACTTCTGCTCATTAGCTCCTGGCCATTGCAAAGGCTTTGTGTAACACTGGTGCTTTGGCTTTTTCTGTTCTGTAGTTACAGTAGGCTAAGTATTTCACTCCTAAACTGAAGTACATAACTTGCAGCCTAATGAATTTATTTGGGTGGGACACAGTTGCATTTTCTATAGAGGTCAGACTGGATCAGAGGTCAGAAATGACATGTGCCTTGCTATGCAGAAGGGATTTAATGTTCTGCAAGTCTGACTCCCAGCCTTTGGGTAGCTGAAATTAAGATTATTCTCCCTCAAGTGGCCCCTTATGCTCAATCCTTACCATGAGTTCAAGGACAAAGTTAATGTTTAGCCCGTGTTTTCTCCCAATTGAGATGTCTTCAAAGAATTATTCTTTTCTCCCTGACTGCAAAGAGCAACTCTTTCAGCAACTTAACCAAAAATATCTGCCAACCAAGGGAATAATTAGCAACCAAAGAGTTTGAAAAAGCTATTTAACCTTTTCAAATAGAAGTCCATGTCTTGCTTATTCCACATTGAAGCTGGACTTTCTTTTTTTTTTTTCCTTTCTAGCACTGCAGAAACAGTTTTGAATGGATAAAAACCAAATTGCTTCAAAGGGAGGTGGATCCTCCAACACTGCAGTAATGCTGAAGGGAAAGGAAACACAATCATTGCAAGTTCTGCTATATTAAAGCTCTCAGACCTAGTCATCTCTTGCAGTTGTGCCACTTGCAGCTGGAGGACTTCTGTCAATCTACTCTGCTTAAGCTTATGCTTTTGCCTAAACTAGTTGGTTTGGGTTTGTTTGGCAAGTGTGGCGAGGGGATTCTTTTTCTTTACCTGGCCTTCCCAGACTCAACATTTCCTGCATAAAAAATTGTATTTTAATATTATAAAAGGATTTTGAAAAAAGACTCTAGATTTCTCCACTTGTGGGATGCAGTATCTATTTAATCTACTACTTAAAAAGTGACACTTTACACTAGATAACTCTAGTGCTCTGAGCACATTCTTGGGACACAGCCAGGCTTCCTGGTTTCCCCACAACATTTACAAATGCACAGAGGAGATCTTTGCATGATTAATTCTGGTTTTATCCAAGGCAGTGAAGTCCATTTTCATGTAAATCTTTTGTATTAGTGTTCTTTAATAATTAGTCAGAGATGTGAACAGAACTGTGCTGATGAGTAATAAACTGTCGCTGCTTAAGGAAAAGACACGTGAGGCAGCAGGGACTGAAAGGGGACCTCAGGCATGTGCAGCATCCTCTGTGTAGCTCAAGGGAGAGGGAGCAGAGGATGGAGCTGTGCCTGTGGGGCCCTGCTACAGAGCCAGGCGTGGTGGCACAGCCCCAGTGGTGACACACTGACTGGGGAGGCCCCTCCTGCTGAACCCTGGCTGGAGATGGACGGCTGCTGTGCTGTTCTGTGAATGCAGCCATACTGTCCTCCTGGGACACCCGCTCTTGGGAGCCTCTCCAAATCAAACCCTTCTGATTCATCCGAAGAGGCAAAGCTGAAAAAAACGTGCCAGACATTTTGTCTTAATTACACTTTAAAAAATTGTCTGCACATTTATATAATAAACACAGATATGTAGATAATAAAGGAAAGGTGGAAGAAATGGTGCTTTAGTGGCAGAAAGCCTATCTGATTTTGAAGGTGTTAATCTTTCACAGTTTACTTTTTGTTGGGAACTGCTAGTGACCTCAATTTTAAATTTTTTTTTTCCTTAAGTAAGTCTGAATCTTTCCTTAGAGTAAAAAAAATTCTTGACAGAATAGGATTTTAGAAAATTTTGCCATTTTCTTTTGTGATCATCTGATTAAGTCTCAAGAGCATATTATGTCCTCTTCAGCATTCTCAGTTATGACTTGGCTTGTTATGAATAAATTTACATGGGTTTTTTTTTGTGAAATATATCACAGCCTTCTGCAATTTGTTTATGAATAAGTTAGCATCTGCTAAACAGATTTGCTCTCCAATTTGCTCTGAATGACTGACTGTTTCCAAATGTGACTGAAGTTAGGCCTAATAATCAGCTGAAGTTAAGGCTGATGTAACCATGGAATCATAGAATCATTAAGGTTGGAAAAGACCTTCAAGGTCCTTGAGTCCAGCCTTTAGCTGATTACCACCATGTCAACGAGATCAGGGCACTCAGTGTCACATCCAGTTGTTTCTTGAACACCTCCATGCCTTTAAACAAAGAAATGTAATATATATGTATTTTCCTCCTAATTTTTGACTTCTGGTTTGGCTGCTTTTGAGTGTTGGGGTAATATTACAATGTCTGACCATTTAGCCAGCAATCTGGAGGGCTTTTTCTACATTGTGCTAATGTCTTTCCTTGTGCTTAGACTGGGCACCATTGTGTGAGCTACATTTTTTTTTTTTTTTTTTTTAAGCAGCTCTCTGGTGATTTATTATCTTTTCACTAGAGTGGTTTCCTGTCCTTGAACCAAACTTTTCACATGCAAACGCTACTTTAAGACATTTCTTTTCAGTCAGGTGTGTATTTTTCCTCTGGTGATAGTGACCTTCACACACAAGGTACTGACTGTCCCTTTTATAGGAATGATCCTTCAAGCACCATCTCACTGGCCTCATGTTTTGTGATTTTCTTTTCATTCACGTACTGCTTCAAGGTGGGATGATTGGTAATAAGCTTCATGCTACCTCTGATGGCTGTGTCAAGTTAAAAGAGACATATTCAGGCTGCATCTTTATTTTGCATCAGCCTCATCTCTCATAAGAACACTGCTTGTTTTAGCATTGCCAGGAACAGCCATCCACTTGTTTTAACTGAAGGCACTGATTGTATTGTCTCTACTTTCTGAAATGTCACTCTGTGAGTTTATTCTTTGGTGCTTTGTATGTAATTATAATCTGTGTACTTCCTTCAGTTTTATGACCATTTAATTCAGTTGGTCTCACAGTAGCTTTACATTATTTTCTTGTGTAATTCTGAGGGAATTTGCATGATGTATTACATTTAATTGTTTGAACTTTGTGCATGAGTGTCTCTATACTTAGTGTTGTCTTTGCTCTGCAAACAAGGCACTGCATGAATGTTACTCATGCAAAATGTTGTCTCCCAAGCCATTGATCCCTGTTGCTGCCTGCCTCAATACAGTGTGTTACTTGCTTGTCTGGATGCTGTGATATAATTTTGCTCTGTACCATAGTTAGTGCAAGTGACCCCTTATACTAACCCTTAGACTAACCTTATACTGTCCTGGATATTGCTCTTCCTGATTTCCACACTTCTTTGTATGAAATTCATCCATATTTTGTACTTTAGTATTTGCTTTTTCCTTGTTTCCTTACCTTCTGAGGTACTGCATGAGTGGACTCCAGGCCTGTACCACACATTATCTCTCTTTGGATGTGGTATTGCTCACTAGTTTTGCATGTATCTCTACAACTTTATTATAGAATTCCTGAGTATTATTACTTGTTTCTTATATTTGTATTTCCCCTTATTAATCTATTGCATGTTAGTTGATCTTTATAAGATTTCATAATAGCATGACTTGGCCATTTCACACAGCTTGGCAACTGACCAATCTGCTTTTTCTCCAAATGCATTATTACGCTTTTTTGGTATATGACAAAAATTGTGGATTGAAAATGCTTCTAGAATTTGATATAGGTGCTCCTGGTTTGTGTTGAAAAATCCAAGTGCTGCTTGTTGCCTGTGGCAGCCATTGCCCATTACAGGTGGTAATGTGATTGCTTTTATTTGAGTTCTCTCTGTCAAACTTCACTGCAATTTTTCAGTGTGATCAGAAGGGTTTCCAGTTTCTAACTAAATTCCTTCCATGTCCATCTGCTCAGGTGCAGGTCTCTGGTCCATTGTCATGATCCCTGTTGGTTCTTTGTGTGCGTGTGTGTGCCGGAGGGAGATTCATCTTTTTTAGCTTCTGATATTGGGTATCTGAAGGAGCTAATTCCTTTCTGTCACCAAGTTCACTGCAGGAGAATAAATGGGGATGGAGCTAGGGGTCTAACCTGAACCTTTTGCCTGTTTCTGTATTTCCCCATCTCCTCAAGCACTTTTAAAATGAAGAGCTGTCTAGATGTTGTCTCATATATGAATATGCCATAAAATCGTATCATTATGATCATAAAACAACAACCTTGAGGAACTATTGTCTTTCCTGTTGGGTTTGCCTTTTTTTTTTCTTTTCTTTTTCTTTTTTTTTTTCTCTTTTTCTTTTTAGTTTATTTGCCTGAAAATGGGTTGGACAGAGACTGGTTACATCATTAATGAACACTTGTATAATCCTTGGCAACTTTTAAGTGAACAACTTGATTGAACTGCAGAATTGGTGGTAGTGATGGCTGTCTTTGTTCATGCTCATTTTCATTATTGCAGCTGCGTGTGGTTTCCCTCCTCACCTGTACTTTAACACTTTCTTCTCAGCACATAACAGTCTCAACAGCTTGGGTTTAAAAAAAGAATATAAATGCCTTGCTTGGTTAGACCAATTGTCCATGTAGCCCATAGCTCTGTTCCAGTAGCAGCAGCAATCCCCAGCACCCACCATCACTGACTTTGGGATCTTGGAGATACATTCCCTCCCCTTTATCATATGTTAATGGACAGATTTTGCAAGAATTTCTTCTTTGCTGTGGTGATATAGTGGTTGAAGCTTATCACTATTGAACTGCTTTTAGCCTGAGCACCTTCTCTTCAATGATCTGCTTTCTTTTGCATTTGATAAAATTTGCAGTGCTCACATGTTTATGATCACCGAGTATTTTAAAAGTCAAATCTTCTTCTGCTCTTACTGGTTATCTATAATGCCAGTATCCCACTTGAAAATACTGATCCTAATTCCACAGAAGTGCTGGAACAGGGTGTGTATGTGCTAATTTCCAGAAAGGGCCAATGCTTCCTAAGGGATTCACCTGAGTGAAAAGCTGTTTGGGTGTCTCCTTACTGCCAGCCTTACTTGGTTGCGTGATCCCCGTTGTGCCCCAGTGAGAGGGCTGAGTCTGGATAGATCCTCCTCTGCTTGTGGTCATGGGCAAAAATGGGAACAGAAGAGTTATTCTTTTTACTGAAAGTTTACTTTGTAACCTTTGGCTTGTTTTGAAATGTAGAAGTTAGTAATTTCTAAAAATTATTTCCTGTCTTAATTAAGCTCTCACCTTAGAGCTCACCTCGGAGATGTTTATTTTTTCTGTTAAAAAAGAAATGGTTGAATTACGCTGTGATTTTCATCTTGGCAGTATCCTCAAAGAATCTTAATAGATCAGAGATGAGCTTTTTTCCCCCCTTCTGGAAATAGATCAAATTTGTTTTAATCAAGTAAATTCAATTTTGTTGTTCCTCTTTTTGATCTTAAGAGAGCAGTTTCCATTAACTCAAAGTTTGTCTAAACTCTGTGGTTCCCTAGGGCACATACATGACCTTTTGTGTTAGAATTACACTTGTGACTAACACTAGGAGTCTTACTGGCTTGAACCTGTTTGTGAAAAAGTATCTTCTGAATTCTGTGAGTGATCTGGGTATCATGGTTTTTCTTCTAGATGGATATCCCTCATTTTAAACAATATCCTCAGTAGTGTGTTGGATATAAACAGAAATTGTCTTCTCTCCCACTGAAGAGACTTCCTTTTCCCTAAGCTTCTTAAGTAAATATCTGTGTTTTGTAAGGATATCTTAGTTAAAAGGCCTTACTGATGTAGCTTCAAAATTTGCACACAGGTGGAAGCATATAAATGTCATTTGTAATTCTGCATTTGTCCCACTACATGTACATGAAGAACTGTATTTTAAACATATTATTGTCCAATGCTCTGCATTGTAAAGTGGAGCTTTCTAGTAATCTCATTATGTAAAGGCTTTATCCATCTAAACTGAGGTGGTGGTAAAAACCTTACAACCTTAAGAAGCTAATTAAGGACAAGAACATCTTGGTCTTGAAATAAAGAGCAAAGAGCACAGTGCTTGTTCCAGGGAGCTTAACAGCAAATTTTATATACTGAATTCCACTAAAAATTGGATGTACACTGTAAATTTAGTCACAATATGAATTTCTTAGAAAAATCCTCTTCAGAGGTGTACAAACATTTCAAAGAGGAAGAACTCAATATATTTACTCTGGGGTTTTGTTTTCTTTGGTTGGTTTTTGGGGGTTTATTTCATTTTGTTTTGCTTGATAGAGAAAAAGAATATTTTATGCCTACTAAAGAATATTCCCTGGACTTAATCACTTAGTCCTGTGCAAGCATTTAATATTGAAGACATTCTTTTCAGGTTTGGTCTGTAGCTTGCTTATGTTGCCAGATGAGTTGCACATTCTCACAACCCAAAGCATGCTGGCTTTGGTTT
The DNA here is from genome assembly GCF_049639895.1 of Pseudopodoces humilis. NCBI lineage: Eukaryota > Metazoa > Chordata > Aves > Passeriformes > Paridae > Pseudopodoces > Pseudopodoces humilis. The sequence continues at coordinate 20,730,658 of NC_142209.1, read as the reverse complement.
GTACAAATGCTATGTGTGCAACCTTGAAAACTGCAGGCTTGGGTGTTCCTTTGTTAAAATTTCTGTGAATAAAGGTAACCTCTGAAATTCTGACAGAAAGCAGAAGAGCCAAAGGGCTAAGCATGGCCAAAAATGATCTTATTATGATTGAAAGCTGCAAATATCTGGCTCATCTTAATTATGATGTGGGGCAAGGGGTGGGTTGGGGTAGTTGAAGGGTGGTGCTTTTTGGTGTTTGACATCAAAGCAGTTAAAAGCTGTGGGGAAACTTAGAAAATTAATTTTGGCAACAGCTTTTTGGGAGCATTTGAAATTAACAAAATTTTAGCAGCTGTGTGAAGAAAAAAATCATCAAAACTGAAATAGCAGGGACCCAAATTAGTTTGCAGTGATGTGCACACAACAAAGAAATGTGCTTTGGAAATGTTACGTAGGAAGTAGATAGCTTTGGGACACCTAAGCTTTCATTCTTGAGAGGGAAGAGTCAAAGATGATCCCCCATCTGTTGGCCCAAGGATTACAACTGCAGTGATTATTTGCAGAAATATTCTGCAGTAGCAACCAAGACTTACTGATTATTTCTCACACATGTACTGCGGATTCAGAGAGCAAGATGAGCAAATCCTTGTTTTTCTTCTCAGCAGAAATGTCAGAGAACAAACATTGGCTACCTTTACCAGAATTTCTGCTAGCTAAAATAAAAAGCTTTAAGGGAATTGGAAAGCTCAATAAACTAACTAAAAGGAAATGTTAGTGGGTTTGTTTGTTTTAAATAAGGCTTGTTTTGTAGTTATTATATATGCATGTGCACCAGTATAATTTTTTTTGAAAATTGCACATAACAAAGTTGGAAATTGTGCTCAAACAACATTATTCTGGTTGTACATTTTATTGCCCTTCCATTTTCCTCTACTGTTGCTCATGCTGCAAAAAAAAAGATTATACTAATTAGTTGATGATACGCAACAAAGGTATTCATGGTGTGGAAGTTAAAGGTCATCCTAGAACTGATTTTTAGATCATCATCTTTATTATTTCAAGCAGTTTGTCTACAGTAATGGACAATAACACATTAGGAAATTATGCTTAATTTTTCTTCAAAGTTTAAAAAAAGTATGTAGTGCTTTTTCATCAATTAGCAGCAGGAGAGCAAATTACAGTTATATTAAACTGTGCATGCTATATAAATCACAAATCTTGTTAGCAAAGAATTAACATCATAACTGGTAATTTAAAAATTGCCTTTAGCTCTGAATAAGGATTGGCTGTGTATATATTTTAATGGTATTGAAGAAGTAAAAATAGATCTCTCTAGAGGAGAGCTTTTCTGGTGGTAGTGAAATTAACTATCTGCTCTTTTATGAAGTAGCAGTGTCTGTCTTAGCTGTGTAATGGTAACGTGCTATAGAAAGGACTGGCTATCTTTTCCTTGATTCATGGCACTGATTCTAGATTAAAAAAAAAAAAGCAACCAAAGCCAAACTGTTTTTTTTTTTAAATAATGGCAAGACTGGATTGTATCACCAAAGGACACAGACATCTAGTTTTCTCACTTTTGTTGGCTATCCAGATACAGATGCATGAAAACTTCATGACTTCTCAGATGTGGATTAATAATAAGGAAGTCAAGGAGATCTTTTTTTTTCCCTCCAGCATATCAAATATGTTTGGTATGTTTCTGAGACAACAGACAAATTGCTGAGTTGCACGCTCCAAGACTTTCCTCCTGCTGGCAAATGAAGTAGAACAAGACATAGAAGAAAAATACACCTTTTTTATTGGTTTGCTGTATCTCATTAATTATCTTGTAGATTCTTTCAGTGTACTGACAACCTCAAAATGGAGCCTATGCAAACAGTAAAATGTGGTTTGCAGTGTATGTTAGTTTCTGGGGGTTTTGGTTTTGTTTTTTTTAAAATTTGGGTTTTTTTCCTGGGAGGTCAGGAGAAAAGCATTATGTATATCATTAATAGAAATTAAAAACAACCCACTTACAGTGATGACTTTCCCTTCAAATATTCCCTTAGTTAGGGAATATTCCCTTAGGTTAGTCTTATTTTAGTCTTATTTTCTTTCTGGCTTCATCCTTATCTGCTCCTCACAATAGATGGAAAATACTATATGAAGAACACCTTTATCATTAAAAATGGTTTATTTTAGTGTGAGTCTTGGCATGTTGTATCCTTTTTATCCAGGTCAGTTCATGCTCTCATATACTTTGAGGTCTTCAAAAGCATTTTAAGACTGTCCTCCCTCACTGCTACTGATAGCTTTGGTCTGAGAGAAATACATTATGCAAGTATTTTGCTGCTCTTTTGTAATAATGCTGATAATTACTTAAAGACTCTTCCCAATTTGTTGCAGTTAGGCTTGATCAAAGACTGATATAAACAGACATTATGGCTGGGCACTTGTGTTTATTAATCTATTATGGCTTAGAGGACTCAATTAGAAGAGAAGAACACATAATGATTTTATGCAATGCAGAAGAATAAACCAAATAATTTCCACAACCTCTTTAATTTTTAAGATACTTTCCATTTGGTTAACAGATGTGTTCTGTGTTCTTCAAGCTATTTCCCATTCTGTTTATACATTTTTAATGTTTCTGTAACCCACAATGTGTAGGCATTAGATGCAAAATTCAAATTCATGTTCTGGATGGCTTTAAAGGAAGAACCGCTATTTTTGATGTCTCTCTTTCTTTGTTGTTTTCACTCTACCTGTTTGTTTTGTCATTTGGAAGGTGTTTAATGCAGCCTTTGGAGGGATGAGAGATAGCTGTGAAGAAAGATTAACCTTACAGTGACTTGGACCTGTTTTCTTTGTCAGTGATAAGGAGTTTCCTAACACAGACTATCCCTGCTAGAATTTGGGAGGTTTAGTGGGGGACAATGAAAGGGAAAAAGAAAAAATCTCCCTGATACTGTATCGATCCCAGACAGCCATAATGTGTTGCACAGGGTGTATGGTATTCCAGAGCAGAAACTATATTCTTAATATATCCTTTGAGGAAACAGTTCTTTAAAATACCTTGTTATGTTATGCCTTGCATTTTCCTGTATACATGGCTGTGATGTATTGAGTCAGCTCTTGATATGAACGTGTGGGACCCAGTACAGCTTTCCTGAAGCAGCATACAAGAAAAAGCTGGTAACATTGGAAAAAGACATTGATTCTTAAACTTCTAAAGTAAGTGGATTTTGAGTCCTAAATTAGGTTGGAACAGGATTAGCCTAATATAATTTTTACATATTCTGTAAAAAATGTTTAAAAAATCCTAACCCTGTTTTCAATTGGGAAAGTTGTATTTAAACTTAGCTTTTTCTGTTGTTAGGTATTGTTGTGATAGTTCATGTCCTCTGATGCCTTAGCGCTCCTCCTGGCCTGCAGTAGGATTTCAGTGTTCTGGCCCCAGGTTCCCTGGGCATGCAGACTCTTGGGCTGAGTACCAAGGTGGGATGTGTAGGAAACAGTTGTAACATCTGCAAAATAACATGGAGGGGTTTATTATTTGTTTTTTTGGGAGGCAGAGGAGGGGGACAATTAGTATGAAACTGTTCTAGCCTGTGCTATACCTGTTTTGTATGAATTTGTTCTCTTTGCTGTCTGTTGCATCAGACACAAAGGCATGTCTGCTTCAAAATTTCAGATCCCCACCAACTAAGCATCAGACACAAAGGCATGTCTGCTTCAAAATTTCAGATCCCCACCAACTAAGAATCCCATAAGCACCATGATCCTAGAATATATTGAACTGTGATTATCACACTGTTTAATAGTATACACTTCAGACCAAAATACAAAAATTTTCTAACTGCCAGAGACATAAAGGGAACTTCAGTATTAAAGTATTTTTCTGGGTTGGGGTACTTTTCTTTGGTAGACAGCAAGTAATATATCTTCTCTTTTTGTTGTTATTTTACTTTTAAATGTCAGAGCAAATGTTGATAAAGGATCCCCATTCAAACCACAGATAGTTTTTTCTCAATTTTTTTCCCCCCCTGAAATTCTCAGCTCTAGGTTACTTCTAAAATATCACCAGCATTGCATTCTCACCAAGTGCCTCATCTTCTGGTCTGCCTCCTGTTGTATTTTGTTTTCAGTTGATAACAGGACCCAGAAGTGAGCACAGGACGTTGCCCTACATCCCTCCTCCTGCTGCCAGGGCTTGCAGGGGTCTGTGGTGTCGCAGCCCAGTGAGGGCAGCGCTGGAGTCTGGGAGTGACCGGGCTGCTGTGGGTCTCTCCTGAGCAGCTGGAGCTTGGCATTGCACTCAGGCACTCCTCAGTCACGTTGCTCTCAGAAGTGGTCAGATCACGTTCATTTTCTTTTCCAAGCTTCCCAAAGTTTCCCTTTCAGCGTGTGACTGTTCCTAGAACATCTAATGATGTGGAGCATGATTGATGAGCCCTCACTAGAGCCATATCCCTGTGATGTAGATGATGAGAGTAGATTTCTATATTGCTTTCTAACTTCATCTATGAACTCATCCCACAGAGCTACACTATCTGGGGTATGTTCTTTTTTACCTAATTTTTTCTCTCTTTATTTCCTTCTTGAGCAGAGGTGTCTTGGTGTGGTTGTGGCATTTTTTTCAGGGTTTTTTTTTGATTGTTTGTTTATTTTAATTTAGTCAGACTACCTAAAGGGGAAAACAAATTGAAGATGGCTGAATAAGTTGAATAAAGTGGATTGAGAAGTGCTAGAAAATATGGAGGAAGTGAATGTCTTCTGCTTCTTTGTGAGTCATCTACTCTTCCAAGACACTTGTGGCTATGTGTGTTTCTTCACACATATGATTGCTTTTGAACTACTTCATAACTAAATTTACTGACAGCAACACCCACAGGTTGGCCTTGTAGATCATCAATGTTATGACACTGTTGTTTTGTAATACCACAATAAGAAACTGAGGCAGGGAAGTTTAAATTATACTGGTGAGGGCACAGTGGCATTGGCAAATTTTGGTTACTGGTCTGCAGTTTGGGCTCATTGTTCTTTCTGAAGAACACTTGCATGGGAGTTACCCAGTGAACCTGTTTTAAAAAACCTTGTTTAATTCTACTGAAGGTTAATAAAGCCTTTTCTATTTGCTGAGTTAAAAAAAAAATTAATAAAAGGAAAGGAAAAAAGAGGAAAAGAAGGCATAACAGATGATTTTATTGGTACGCATATATTATACTTGCTTTGACACTTATGTTTTCCATACTGATAGATGAATTATTTCTGTGCCAGTAAATCAATTGCACCAGAAGTAGTAGCACCAGGGTCTTTGTGATCTAAAACAACAGAGGTTTTGAAATATTTTGAAATATAATTTAACATGCTTCTCTCCTGGAAGACTTCAGTGGAGTTTTTTTGCTCCTAAAAAACATAACAGTTTTGCAACCTGATGTTTAATGTAAACATTCATTCAAATTTCAAGGACCTGCCAACCTTACTTCTGAAGAGTAAAGTAAGAAATTCACTGATTTTTCTTTCCACGTATTTAGTGTTCACTTCTTTTCTAACCCCACTTTCTTCTGCCTAATTCTGAATATTGTAATCCAGACTTCAACATTCAGTCAAATTATTGTAACTTGTAATGTTTTCTGCCAGCAGATAGCAGTCATTTGTTATTCTTATCAGAGTTGTTTTCTTAGGTAATGCATATTTTAAAATATTTTCTTGAAATCAATTATAAAACAAAAAGGGAAATTGTGTAGAAAGAATGTTCTAAGTTCTTAGAAATAATTAGGTAATTCAGTGATTAATTTCATGATTGGCAGTCAGGCAAAACTATTAGTATGTGTTATGACAGAGTTTGTAGGAAAGGTATTTAAAGAGATTTTGAATAATCTGTTCCAGTACTTTTGTTGAAAAATTTTGCCTTCGCACCACAATTTGAATAGCAAAACATTTACTTGGTTTCGCTGGCCCCCTGTGGATTCCCAGATGATTATTCCATCTTCCCTAACTGTGAAGCAGTATGAAATGCTATTATTATAACAATCTACTGTTACAAAATAGCAGTGACTAATATGTAAACTCAAGTGTACAGTGAATTTATAGAATACACCAGTCTTAAATATTTTCAATATGGTCTTTAGGGAATCTGTCCTTTGAGACAACAGTGGAATTAAACTGTATATAAAAATACCTAAAGCTCTGAGGTTCCCCTTCATCTGTCCTGAACCAGGTGCTGAATTTGGAGCAGATCTTATCAGACTGATGCAATGTTTCTGCTTTGGGAAGGTCTGTACTGGATGATGGGATTCCCTTGCTTCAATTCCTTCAATACAGGTGTCCAATGCCATTTCACATGTTCTGGGACAGAAAAAACATGTGTAGGCATCACACAGCCTTCTTGGAAAGTCAGCCAGAGACCAAGGCTTGTAAAATGGTGGTTTGACATGTGCGTTCAGGTATCTGATGTTCATCTGTTTTGTCCAGAGTATTAGAACGAAGATTGTTAATGGGAAGTAGCTGACCAGAAAATCAAAGCTGATCAGTTAGCTTTGGTACAGTTGTAACAACAGGCAGTGCTGATCTGAGAAGATGAAAACCAGATTTTGATGCCTTCTCTAAAAGGGGGAAAGGGTAAAAAGAAAAAGAAAGGCCTTTAATCATTATTTTTAAGAAGAGGCATTTTCCTCACTGAAGTGGTTTTTTATTCATCTTTACTTAAGGTTTCCTGTGTCAAAACATAGCTGTGGGAAGGAAAATGCATGGAAATCGGTAGGAGTTCTGCTGATTTCAAGGAAGAAAGCTTTCATTACTAGATATTAACTATCCACCCAAAAGAAGTCTGTCCCTTGCTCTAAGTCATGTGCCCTCACAAGGTATCTTTCATTGCCTCTGCTCCCATAAAACTGGAGGCTTTCAGATGAGACATTTACAAGTATATCTTTCTCTATATAGAACTGACATCTCTGTGACACCTTTCTTTCAGGTAGTGTTTGTTCTGGCACCTTTTTGCTCTGCTTTCTCCCACAGTGTGCTGGTTTGGGGCTCTGGGAGGCTAGTTTCTCTGTTCCTGAGATGGCTGGATTTCAATATGCTGTGAGGATATAGACACTAAAGCAGTCGGGGTAAAGATAAATAAATCATAAATTAAATGTATATTATTCATGTTGTTCTCTTGCTCAATGAGGCAAAATTCTACTAGTGAGAATCACTAGCAGTGTTGAAGATTATGAGAATATCTGAGTATCTGTCTTGCACATTTAAGTATAGGTTTTAAATTACTTTCCACACTAGCTAAATGTTACCAATCAGGGAAGTGACATAAAAGAATGATTCTTAAGATAATGCTCTTTACAGTTTCCCTATGCATTTTGTATCACAGAAATTTCTTCAAAGTAAGTACTGCAGCTTTCAAAAACTGTCATTCAGAAACTGTAAACTGCTTACAGACACATTCTATTCTGAATTAGCCTTCTGCAAAATCTTTCGTCTCCTTAAAAGCCAAGGCAGTGCAGCTTTTTGCTTTTTTTGTTGTTCCAAGTGTGGCCTCACTGGTAGCCATAAGGCAATTTCTGAAGGGAGCTGACACCAAAAGCAATGAGCTGCCTTGTGTTGTTCCTGTTATTTACAAACTTTAATTCAAGGTGTTGCAGTAAGAAAGTGATACCATCAGCTCAGACAGAATTTTTCTTATTCCCTCCTTAGAAGCGTCATTGACCTGTGGGGAAACTGTGGGATGCCCAATCAAATGCAATACAACACACTCAAAGGCCACAGTCGTAAAACATATTATTAAATGTCAATGAATACATTTGGGCATTGGGATGCAGAAAAGGTACCTTGTTTTCCAGACTCAGATTGGAGAGAACAGAAAGCAGCACACAGATCTATGGCAGAGACATAGATCAATGAAGGACGCTTTTAAAAAATGTATATATCTGGAAATCCTTTAAAATGTGTTTTGGAGGACTGGAAGAGATGGTAATTAATTTTGCATTGACTGCTTGTAAAATATACACAATTATGCAAGTGTCTTCAGCCCCCAGGTGATTAAGATTGAGGAACTGGAACAGGTCTGAATACAGGGCCATTATCCTGTCAGCAGTGGCATGAACAGAGCCTTTGCAGGGTGTCCACATCAACACTGAGCTTGTGGGAGGAAATTACCACCTACAGAACTGGAGCACAGTTCCATTTTTACTGAGACCTCCCAGGGGATTATATTTTACCTCCTAAGGGATGAGTCTGGGATTATGCATACGAGATAGTTTTATTAATTGAACAATAGCAAAAACAGTCTTCCATTCTTACTTTGAGTAAGGTTTCAGTAAAAGGGATTATTTTGTATATTACTTGATGCCCAAAGCATGCTAAGTGCAATGGTAAAAATAACTAGCAGTCAAAGATTTTATAATGATGATAGATCTTGACACAGTAGGTAAGAATAGCTCCAGCACAAAAGAGGATAATAGAGAATAAGGTTTTCAAACTACTCATTGGTGCATGACTTTTTTGGGGGGGATGGAAGGATAAATGGTTCATATATTAGGCGGTGAACTAAGCCTTGGGATTTTAATGAGGTCCAGACTTTCTCAGACAGATGAAGAGGAAAAGTTCTGCTTTTTGTGTTATTTTTGGATCACTATCAATGGTGAAGCATCCTAGTTAAAGGCAAGACTAACTCCTAACAATGCTGCTCCTTTATTAGTAAAAAAGTTTGTAGTTTCACTGTAGTGAATGGCAACCAAATTTTGCTGGTCAAGGTCTTAAGTGCTATTTTTTCCATTCTAACTCAACTTCTTTCTTACATTCATGAATGTCATGCCAAATTCTTTCTTCAACTCTAATTTCTTCTTGATTTTTTTCCAAGGAGCACACTTGAATAGGAACAGATGGCACCTGATACTGTCAAACATGAGGGCTTTTCTATAAGTGATTTATAGCTGTGGCTCCTTCTGTATTTTGAGCATGTAGCTTTGCAATTTAGATATTATATAGATTAAGCGCTTTGCCTCAGGATCTGCTGCATGACCACTCTGCTCTAACCACTGTGCAAGTTTGTGCAAGGATACAGTTGCTCTTTAGAAGTTAAAAAGTTTTTTGCTATACAAAGCTTGTTTCAGCAGAATGGAACATCATACGTCATATAACATATAGGTGAATATGTCTTGCTTTATGATGTTTCCATATCTTTTGTAATCTTTTCATAGTTTGATTTTACCTTCACTGTCTAAAGTCATGCAGCTCGGTAACAGTTGTGCCTGCACTAAATGGCTGAGTTAAAAGGCAGTATTAATGCTTGGGCGACTCACAGGGGTATATGCACATGTTCTTCTATTTGGATTGCATTAAATGAGTTTTCAGAACCATATGGCAACGTACCTTAACTGTTCTTTCTGAAAGAGTCTAACTGTTGCAGCCTTCTGTTCTAATTAGTTACATCTTCTGAGCTTTACCAATTCGCTGGAAAAACTCCATGCTTAATATTGCTTAAATTTTACCCAAATGCTTTTTGTTCTTGGGGGTGTATTTTAATACTGTGCATGTGAAATGCAGATAGCTTCTTAGTTACTTGCTTTACTTTTAATATCTCCCCAGACAATACATCACTGTTTAGAAACAGTTACCATTGTTTATTACAGTGAGAAGTATTTTTCCTGAATAGTGGGGATTTGATGAGTTCTAGAAGTCATACAAATATTCCTTCTTCGAAACAAGGAGATTGCAGAGCTGCACTGAAATATATTATCTATGTTCATTCCACCCTCTTGGGGACAGGGAAGAATCATATAACATGTGGGTTTCAAATGGTTTTGTGCTAGCCTGTCATTTCCAGGTGTTGGAATATTCTTCTGGAGTATGTTCTTTATAAAGGACTTAATGTTACATAAAGGATTTGTCATTTATTTAACTGCTTTTTAAAACAGTCAAATAATTCTTGCTACATGAGTAAGTTATAATAGGGTTTTGCAAACACAGCAGCATGTTCTCAACCACTGAGCTGAACTGCTCTATGCACTTTTCATTAGCAACTGGGATAATATTGGTGAGGTTTGTACTATTCAGTGTGTTAAAGGTGGAACTGTGTCTGCACTGTGTGTAAATTTGAACTTGCATCTTTAATAGGAGTATCAAATGTATTGGTTTTGTTATCCAAAACAGTTCAGAAAATGGAAGAAGCACTAAAAGTTGGTTAGCATGAACATATGAAGACAGGTAACTCTTTTTTTAGAAATTTGTAGGCTCTTTGTGTGTAGAAAAGGGAAAATACCTTTTCATCACTAAAAAGAAAACTCCATTTGCTTGTTCCCAAAGGCGCTGTGCAAGTAAGAATAATATAAGATGTAATATCAAATCAATCACATTTACATTTCAAAAGCATCCTTCGTAAAAGTGCCCTAGAGGGCTGAATTCTGCTAATAAAAACACAAATAAAATAAAATATTTAACAAGCTATATCAAGCACAGGTAGGTTGTGCATGTTTTGTAAGTCTGACCTTAAAAACTAACAGGAAATCAGAATTTTTAAAAAAAAAGTTTAAAAAATGCAATGTCTAAAGGTAGGGACCAAAAAATACAAAAAGAGCATGGAATCTATAGTATCTGCTCATGATCAGAGGAAAGCCACTGAGGCTGAACAGAGATATTGGTCTGAACAAGAGAGAGAAAATGGTCATATGGGTGTGAAACTCCACAACACTGCATTGAAGAGTTCATGTGTTGCCCAAAAAAAAAATTAAAAATATAGACTCTTCTTAATTGATTGCTCGATATAAAAATAAAGTTGTAGGATCAGACACTCAGAATTAAAATATTTTTCTCAAATTTACTTTACACATTGTCACAACTGGGCTGTATTTTCAGTCAGGCTTTCAAAGGGATTGAATAAAGAGTGGAGATTTATGTTTAAAATGGCTTGCAAGGACAGGAGGCCTTGGATGGCCTTTGATCTAAGGACACTGTAAGCTGGCCTTTTATCATAATCATTTTCATGCTTTTCTTTAGCATCAAAATGGTTCCTTTCAAAGGGTTTAAAACATGACAGACCCACACACTTGTGTATAATGTTACTGTCTCTCCTTAACTTCTTCAGAGCCTTTTGGGTTGCTCTTCAGGTGACTTTATTTAAAGATTTTTTTTTTCATTTTATGTTGGAATGCAGTATTTTTTGCCCTGTATTTTTGCTAATAGATATTGTTCTGAATTGGACTAAAACTGTTGCTGCCAATGGGGAAGCAGAAGTTGCCCTTCATCTGGGAATACTGTTGTGAAAAGAAGTGCTCTTTTACAGAACAGATGGTAGAGTGATAGCAGCTTCCACTTCAAACAGAGCAGGCACAGGGTGCATGTGGGCAGAAGGTTTTGTTGCAAATGACTTTATGAAGCCTTGAATGTACAGGTGAGAGAAAGTAGATGGGGAACTGGAGCAGTAAGAGAGGGCTGTATATTTAAAGCATTGGATATTGTCACAGAATCTCCGGCGTTTGAGTTCAGAGTGAAGGCCAAAAAGTCCTTCTGAACTGTCAGCTAGAAAGAAGTTTGGTACTCTGTGACTAAAGAAAATATCTCCTTTTACTTTAATTTCTGTTACATTCAAGGCAAATCTTGTGTGTTTGGGGTTTTTTTTTTCCGGGGGGAGGTTGTTTTGTTTGATTGATTGGGAGGCTTATTTTTTTGTTTGTTTTTGTTTTTTTGTTTGGGGTTTTTTTTTCCATTTTTTTATTATCAGACAGAATTGCATGTGATACTTGGTTCTATCATAAATTTCTCATCCTAATCAGAATAAACTGCAGCCCTCCTGAGCTGGGTGATGAATTCTGTCAAAAAGGATTATCAGAAATATGAATTCTGTTAATTTGCTGTTGTGTCTAAATTGTTGCCATAAACAAAACCCTTACATTTTCTCCATGGAAGCATTTGGTTCCTGATAACAGGAAATGTATTTATCTAAAAGTCTTTGTGATGACTTCTGACTTGTGTTGGTCCATGATAAGGCTTGGACTTGGTGGCTGTATGGTGCCACTGCTAATAGAGTCTGAGCACTTTAATTGTGACCTTGCAGACATTCAAACACCCTTACATTGACTCATTTGTCCCGCAGACATATCGCTACCTGACCCTCCTAATCAATCTCTCTGTTCTGGGAGCAATGAGAACAGACACCAGCAGACTGTCTAAGTGAGTTTCTTAACGAGTAAAAAGTCATTCCATCAGTAATGCAATTCACACAATGTGCTTGCCTCAGGATGGGACTATTGTGTGGTTGAACGTTTCCCTCCCTCCTTCCACACAACATCTCTTGCTTTTCTGGCTGTTTCCTCATAGCCTTTACAAAAGAGCATCTCCTTGCCATACTTCTGACGTTTTCCTTGGTGTTTTATAGTTACTTTTCCTTTGTAGAAGGACATTCTCAAATCAGTGCTGTGAGAGATCCTGAGCTCCAGGAGGCCTGGGTACCTGGCTAGTCTGTGTGTATTGGTATGGACCAGAAGTGCAGTGGGTGTCGACAACTTTTGAGTATACCCTCAAAGTAAAGATTTTCATGAAATTTGCAAGGAAATCTGACTATTGAAAGTGGTGAATAGACAGGCAGGTTAGAGACATCTGTGAGTTCTTTTCTTAGAACAGCAAGCTAAAAATGAAAAATGAGAGGGACGATGCTGGAAAAATACTGGAATGCTGCTCACTACTTCTAGTGGCCTTTCAGCTGAATCTCGTGTTAGTGCAGACTCAGTCAGTTCCTATTTGTTTCATGCAAGTGTTAAGTGCCTTCTGTACTAGTCAAGGCTTTAGTGGCAGACCTGTTTGCAACTGGTGGTTTCATCACAAGTTTTCTTTGTGTTTAGGCCGGCAGATCAGGTGTGAATGTAATGGCACACAGGTTACAACAGCCCCAGGCAGCGCTACAGGCTTGGGGAGGAGTGACTGGAAAGGTCCCTGGTGTGAAAGGACCTGGGGATGTTGATTGTCAGGCAGCTGGACATTAGCACTGGTTGTTCAGGTGGCCAAAAAGGCCAATGGCATCCTGACCTGTGTCAGCAACAGTGTGCCCAGCAGGAGCAGGGCAAGGATTGTTCCCCTGTACTCAGCACTGCTGAGGCCAGACCTTGAATCCTGTGTCCAGTTTTGGGTCCCTCACTGCAAGGGACATTGAGGGGCTGGAGCAGGTCCAGAGAAGAGATGAAGCTGGTGAAGGGCTTAGGGAGTGAGTCCTGTGAGCAGTGGCTATGGGGGCTGGATGTTTTTAAAAGTCATGGTTGTTTCACTTAGGGATATGATTTAATGGTGGACTTGATGGAGCCAGATAAGTGGTTGGACCTGATGATCTTAAAGGTCTTCTCCAACTGAGACATTGATGTGATTCTGTAAGCCAATTGGCAAATAATGGTTGCCCTTCTCTCCAGGCATCCCTTCCTTCTCCCTACTGCATGCATGTATTTCCTTCTCTGTTTTTTGATGATCTCCTAAATTCCTGTGCCAGCTTCTTTATTCCTCAAGCTAACTTTCAGCCCAGTTTGCTTTTTACCCTTTCCTTTATTTGCATGTACGTGCACAAATTCACAATAGACCTGACCAGCAAATCTGTGTCCCCTCCTTCTGCAGACGATGTCTCATTTGTATCATGACTTTGCCCCCAGGAGTTCTCACCCTGTGCATGTGTGTCCCTGCTGTCAGCTCAAACACAGATCATTAGCAGCAGGGGACTTTCTTACCCTGGAGTGCTCTTTCGGTGTCCTGCAGTGTTCTAAACAACTTCAACCTGTAGTTTGTCTGTCCATGTTTGGGTCTGCGGAATATGAAATGTTAAGGCCCATTAAGTTTTTGCAGCAATTGGATTTTTTTGCTGGAAGTGGTCTTGGGTATTTGAAGTAATATTAGGATGGGTATAAACTGAGCGGCATTTTGAAGTTTTCTTTCACTTGAACTCTCATCTCAATTGAATTGCAGTGAAATTGTAACAAAACATTTCATCTAATTGTTAAATAGTTCAGAGGCAGAGCTCAGTTTTAAATGAAATTTGCAGGATATGACAGCTCATAAAACAATCTTAGTAGGAGTGAGGCATAGATTTCCCTGGCAATCTTCCTGTGGTTTGTAAAAATTCAGTGACTGGTTTTGAAACAATTAGAACCAATTGATCAGAAGTTACTGTCCACAAAAGACAGGGTTTTGTCTGGAAGTAATAAGAAAATTAAAAAAGTGTCAAAGGATGGTGTTTCCTTCGATTTATCTTGCTTTATGGGAATATTATAGCCTTTCCCACTTCCCCTACAATTTCTGTCTTGTAGTATGTCTTTTCAAACCAATGAAGTTTTGGAACAGCTTTTAAACTGCAGTGAGGAAAAGGGGTTTTGTAAGGTTGGAAGGGATGCCCAACTGAGTCAACTCATTTCAGGGTGACATCTTCAGAGTCAGCCTGCTGTGCTCACTTCATGTTTGTAGACTAAAGACTTCTATTCCAGAAAAATACACGCTATCAATTAGCAAAGCATTTCAGTCATGAGAGTTTCTACAAGGAAGGTGAATTGGTCTTTGACTTCTGAGATAAATGAGTTTGTTGCTTGCTGGATGCTGTTTCTACTGGCAAACTCAAGACTTTTTGAGGGAGAGCTGTTTTGAAGTATGGTCTGAAATATGTACACATATTAATAGTGTTTTACCCATAGGTTGCTTTCTTTTTGCTGGAACTATTTTGTTCCTGTGCATTAATTAGACATTTGCATCAAAATACTTTTTAACTCTGGTGAAAACAGGATCAAGTGGATGGTGAAAAAACAATATATGTAGATTTGACCCAAGCCTTGTCCTTGTTTTACACTTCTTTTCTGTATACCATAGGCTTTTCTTGAGGGCTGGATTCAGGAGAAAAATCACTGGCACTATGTGCATCTTTAACAAACATGGAAGAAATAGAAATGGAGAATCTGTATGTTTTAAGGGTATGGAGATATATCTTTACTGTTTCAATAAGGGATGCATTTGAGGTAATTTACTCTTATCTCAAGTAATGTGAAGTATGTGAAAGAGAAATGAAAGGATATTAATTTCAGAACTTATCTTTTATCTGCTAACAATATCCAAGGGTTTCTCTGAACAGTTGAAGTGTTAAGCAGTTCAGGAGCTTGCCTTACTCTGTCTTTGCTAAGTAAATACAATTTAAGTATTTATGAAGGGAATATTATCCTGCATGATGTATTTGTACCCTCCTCTTTTTTGTTTATTTACCGGTCAGTAGTGTTATTATAAAGCCAGAAATTCTTGGCCTTGAAAAATATAAACTATGCTTTAAATTTTTGTCATCTTGCTGATAAAAAAACTTGGGGGTATTTCCTAATAAATTTACAACAGGATGCTGTTTGAATTAAGTAATTTCAGTCTCTGGGCCAAATTAGGTTTCAGTGAAGTGGGTACAGTGTTGGCAGAAGTGTGCAGGTCCATGATGGTTATGGCACATGCAGTTATTCTGAATATGGTATAGATGGGCTCCAGGCAGAAATTTAGGAACAGTTTCTCACTCCAGATCAGCATTCAGATTCTAAACAGTCACTGCTTTGGCCCGAATTCAAGCCACAGAATTTGAGAAACTGAGGACCCTGGATCCCTTATGTATCTTTCATTTGGGATTGTTTGAATTCTGCTAATTGTTGTAGTGCAGAGGCCACTTGCCAGTCTTGGTTTGGAGAATGACAGAACTAACAACAGAGTTGTGGGCATGTTTGTCTTGCATTTGAACATAGATCAGTCTCCAATTTCTATGGTGTGCAAGCATACTTTAGGAAACTTATTATTTGCCCTTGAGTGCTCCAATTTTTGAGATGCTGGAACAAAAGAAAGCTCAGTCATATAGACTTAGTTTAAAAGCAGCATGTGTCTACAAATACCTGATTCTAGCTGCTCTGGGAAGGGTGCATGAGGTGCTTTTTGTGATTAAATCCAGCATAAACAGTGGAGAATGCTGAAGCAGGGTTTATGGTAGCTATAACTGGGCTGCAGGAGAGAGTGTGGGAATTGGAATACATTACTAATGTGGTAGCTTTTGCTATGAGGGCAGATCATTCCCAAAGGCAGATTATGATAGTGCATTTTTAAGGCATCTAAATGGTTTAGAAATTTCTAATCCCAGCCTGTTTGCCACAGTTTAGTGCTGTGTCAGGTTCAGCAGCACTCAAAGACAGCTAATAAGGGCTTTTATGCATAGTGGTGAACAGTTATTGAAATGTTAGTGGGACTTGTGTGTCAAGGGTGTGCAGTCTAGTCCCATTTCTATTTAAATCACAAGATAGGAAGCTAAGCGATGTGGAGAGGGGTCTGGTTTGCAGGAACAGAGATGCCTTCCTTACCAGCAGAGCAGATGAATCATCTCTGCTGTGGGACTTAGTATGGTAATGTAATTAATACCATTTAGTCCAGAGAAATTTGTGCAGATGCATCTGTTTAACAAAGAAAAAGCCTGCCCCACCATCAGTACATTTCTGAGCAATTTCTTTATTTTCTTTTTCATTCATCATCCGTTTGATGAATCTGAGAATCTGGTACTGGTCTAAGAGCACAGACTTTGTGCATAGCAAGTTGGTATCTGTTTCACACAGCTGCAGTTTTTAGTATGTCTGCAGGACTGAAATACAGCAAATAATTCTGCATGGCTGCATGCCTTTACATTTCATATTGTACTGCATATTGTATGCATTATATCCCTTTGACTTCTTAGCTTTCAGTAGTAAATTGATCAGGGTGCCAGTATGCCTTTCCCACAGTGCATGTCACACCATTTGCTTTGTCTTTAGTTTTCAGAAGCTTAAGCAGAGATCGTTGCAGACTAAAAAGTCTGCACTGCTGTTTATATAGAGTACTGATTTGATTTTTAAGACTAAAAATCAGAAGCTATGAGAGAGTTCTGTGACAAAAAACAAACGTGAAAATTTCTGCAGAGGCAGTAAGAGAGGCTGTGGTCTGAAAGTAACTAATAGAAGGTTGCCTCTTGCACCTTGGCAATGATGATCTTTAAAGGAATGCTGAACCACTTTACAGAGATCCTTGCTACAGGTTATGAGAAGGACATGACACTTCATCCTCTTTGTGATTCGCCACATTTTAATTTACCCAAGGCACTTTGCAACTTTGTTCACTTCCAGTGGAAACATATACAGAAAACACTAAGCACAGGAACTAATTCCCCACTCAGGAACAGACAGCCCCAGCAAGCACTATTCATCCCTGACATCCCACCTTCTTTCCAAATAGAAGATGCTTCAACTGTACTTTCTCTAACCTAAGTGCTGTGGCATTAAAGGAAACTAATGCTTAAGCTTGTCTTTCAGACAGCTGATGACAGCAAAAAAGGCCAAGTTTATTTAATGTGTCTCTTGACAAATAATAAATCAGTTTGAGCTCTCACCCAGAACTCCTGTAAAGCTCCTTTTGCTGGTGCCTTTGGAAGCAGAATTCTCCATCCATAAGCGTGGTGGAGAAAATTTATGACTGCAACACCTCCCTTTTAATTTGAAAACCACCTGAACAACAATCTGAAGGGGCAGTGAGACAATATTCCTTCTTGGAGTGAGTGAGTGAGACTCCTCCTTCTTGTAGCCAGTGGCAGTGAGATCACCCAGTTGTGTCTTCTATTCCTATAAAAAAAATCATCCTATTGAAGTATCAGTATTGGCCAAACATCTCCCTTCAGACCAGCCCCCTGTCCCAGCAGTGCTTTCTGCGTCTTGCCTCAGGTTCTGGCACCTGAAATAAATGAGTGATTGAAGTGACAAATAGCTGAGGTCCCCCGGCTTTCACTCAGGGCTATTTCCAGTGGGTGCTTGCTAGTCCCTAGGATACATGGCATCCTGGTAGCACAGGGAGCACTTTAAAGGATTAGAAGACCAGCTGGATGAAGCTCATCAATAACACTATTTCCACCTTAGCCCCAGTGAAGCACACAAAAGCTCTCCTTTTCCCTCTGAAATGTCTCACAGCAAGCCTGCACGATGCGCACACCCAGCCGTGTCCCTGGAGAGGGGCTGAGACACGGGCAGGTGACACTGACTGTGCATCAGGAGAGGATTTACTGTAGTGAGCATGCTGGGACAGCCTGCAAGGAGTGCAGGGAAGGCAGGGCTTGTGTGTCACCTTTCCTCTGCACTAACTGGAGGGAACATAATGGCTTGTGGACAATGCTGGGAGAAAGTAATGGACTTTAAAAGCAGCGTCCTTGCTCTTAAACTAGAAGGTTTGGTTCTAGGGCATGTTGTAGTGGCTGAGAAGCAGAGCTTATGGCTGTATAAATATGGCTATATAAATGTGTAAATTAGTGCCTGCTCATAGACCAAAGGAACTGATTTAAACCTGGTTCCTTCTGCATGGCAGTATCTAACAGTAAACTAACTCCACAGCATGCTGAAATCTGGTAACCTTAAACAAACGCTAAGCATATACCTTTTGAGAGAATAGGCAGAAAGAAAAGGAGGCCTTGACAGGAGAAAAATAAGTAAAAAGCAAAAATAAGACACAAGAGAATAAAAGTAGAAAGCATGAAACAAAGGCAAAACCAAATCCACTAATAAGAGAATTGTCAGACAGGAAAAAGAAATAGAGAACAAACAGAGAGCAAGACAGAAGTAATGAGACAGGGGGGAAATCGGATTCAAAATGAAATCTGGTAATAAAAGAACTGTCAGACATAAAACGAGCCAATATATGACAAAGGAAGAAAGAGCCAAGGAGACGGAGCAAGGCAATCTTTGAAGAATTAAGCTAACCAGATGTGGCCTCCAAAGGTAATTTGTGGAAAAGTTGATGTTACTCCTGATTTCTAATGAAAGCAGACTCTAAGAAGCACGTTTCTTTTGTGCTCTAAGGAAAAAGGTGTTTGGCTTTTTTAGAAAATAAGAAACTATGCAAGAGAAATCGGAGTTTTGCATTACTTTCACAAAACTGTTTTGTAGGTAAGGCTGTGCTGAAAAACAATATGAAACAAATAAACTGTAATGGATCTTGTGGTTTGTGTGTTGAATCTGGTGTGCTTAGTCATCCACCCTAATGTGGGTTCCTTGACCTAGCTGCATTGCCTTAGTTTTCCTCATTTCAAAATACAGACTGTAATATAAACACATCACTAAAACTGGAATGGAACAGAATTCAAAATGTTCATAAAGGTTTTGGTTGTGGGAGAATTTTCTACCTTGCCAGATAGAATCTAAGGTTTTCTTTGAGGACAAAGATGAAAAGAAATCGGTGGAGGACATGAACCTTTTTACTCAGGCAGAATAAACTCATTGACTTCAAGGGACCTAGAATTGAAAGAAAGACCACTGATTTAATAGGCTAGCTCAAGAAACCCAGAAGTCCACTTAAAATGCTTGTTATGTTGGAATTCTTAAAACTTCTTGTGTCTAGAGGAGTACATACAATAAAAAATTAAACACACATATGGGCAGTGCATGTCCCAGGTACATGCTGCTGGCTTCACAACCACTCCCTGCCTACCACCAGCAGTGGCTGCCTGTGGGAGCAACAGCTTCATGTCCTCTGGAAGCTCATTGTGTCCTTCACTTACTGAATTTCGGGTCAGATCCTAAAATGGGTTCAGCTGAGATGTTAGGAGCATGTTAATTCTTCAGTCTTGCAATGCTCCCTTTTCCCTTTCCTTCCTCTTAAGACATCTGAGGATAGTTCCAGAAAGATACTTACGTCTTGTCGTTGCTGTCTTTAACTTGTACAAAATACAAAGCTTTTTCTTCCCATTTTGGGCAAACAGTGAGTTCTAGTCTGTGCTGATTTATCAGGTGGTACTTACCAGGAGTTTAGCCAAACAGTCCCTTGCTTGATGTGTAATATTCCACTTGAAAACTGCTTATTTTGTCTCGTTTCTTTTTCTCAGTTAGATGGCTAAAACTTCTCAAGTAGAAATAAAAATTAGTAATTAATAAAGAATATACGTATTTCCTCACGTACCAGAATATAGATATTTGCAGAAAGTGTTGCTATTTGTCAGATATTTGGATAGAAATACCAGAAATAGCAACTGAATCACTAATACAGGTAAACTAAGCAGAAACTCATGGACTGAATGTGAGGTCAGGACTGCTGCAGAAATAAGTCAAGCCATGCCTTCCTGTGAACTTCGGTGACCCTTGGAGGAAGCTCTTTAGACTTCCAGTGATGTTAAAAATAATAATTCATCCTATCTACTTTTAGTTTTGAGGATAACATAGAAGAAGGTACCAGCTCTGTGGACACAACTTTTGGGTTTTTGCTTGGTTTGTTTTATTTTTTTTCCCCTTCTTTTCCATATAACTTTTTTTTTAGAAGAAACTAATGCACTTTCTGTGTCTGTGGAAATGGAACACTTACACTGGGATATACTTGAAGCAGTATTTCTAGCCACATGTATGTAGCTATGTGATAGTTAGTGGGAAGGTGACATTTGGAGAACTCTTCTGAGAGCACTCAGGGTGACAGTAGGGAATGAATAATAGAAGTGGTGCTTGCTGAGTTTCCTCTTGTGAGATTTGCCATGTCCTAGGTTATCATGTTTGATGCACTCAGAGTAGTAGGTTACCTCAAGGTACCTTACAATTGGCCAAATTGTAGGATAATCTGCTTGGGGTTTGGGGGAAAGGGGTGGGAGTAGTGGTGGCGAGGTGTTCATATTTAGTCAATTGAAGAGAAAAAATTAGAAATGTAGATTGGAATATGATTCTTACAGGTAAATGTTTGGGTTTGGAGATATTTCCTTAGTCCTGCTTGCAGCTTACCAGGTGGTCCTTGTCTGCAGTATAGCCTTCAAGTGAAAGATTGTTTCACAGAACTCTTGGAAAAGCTTGAATATGGGAAATTTGGTTTCCACACAGAAGTTCTGGATTTCAGACAATTTCTCAGATGAAATTCATATCGTATTTGGAAATTAAGTTAATAATTTATACAACTGCATTGGAATTAAGGGTTTCATGAAACTTAGAGTTTCATGTGCTTATAAGGAAACTGCATGCAGAATGATGCCTTAAGGATTAAAATCTTGATGGTAACAATAAATAATGCAGAAAATTCAAATATTGAATGCAGAAGAGACTTCAATCAGGCAGAGCATTGCTGACATTTTTTTTCACACTACTCTGTTCATATTTTTTCTACTGTTGTTCCTGAAACCAGTGGCCTCCTCGTGAGAATTTTATCATGAGCCGTATGTACACTTTGGTGTAGTTTAAAAATGAATACTCAACTTGAAGGCAAATTGAAAATGCAGGAGGGTGGAACCCAACAGGGTCGGGTCCCAAGTGAATCTCTGCGTTTCACTGAATAATTTCTACCCTGAGTTATCATGCAAATGATAATAAAATAGTGAAAATCCTGTGGGATTTGAAATCAATAGCCAAGAGTAGAGCTACACATCTGTTGCATTTATTTTTAATTGTTTTAAAGAGGGAACTCTTTTATTAGATTTTTTTAGTCAGTGAAAGAAAGTTGTATAAAAGCATTAAGAGGAATGTGCAAAGACGAGTTCAAAAGCTGAAACATCAAGCAGTGACAGAGTTGCTGAGCTGTGAAACCTTTAACTCTGTATTCTTTTGAGTTTCCTTTAAAATGGAACCACCCTAACCTCCATCTACCTGTCAGCCATTATTGTTAGCAACAAGAACTGGGCTCCAAGTCTGGAGTGTCTGTGTAGAAACATGAAACAGGATTATTTTGTGTTCCTGATGAGTTACCTGGGAAAAGCTTGGGCTTGCATGATGGGTGATGCTCATACACAGAGACTTTGGTAGTACAGTTTCTGACTTTTTAAAAAGTGTGTTTCTTCATAACCTCTTTAATCTGTACCTGTAAGGGTAAAACTGTTGGATAGGATTTAGAAAACACTATAAAAAAGTGGATCATTGCATCAGGGGATGGCAGCCATGGGAATGTAGAAGCCGGACATCCCTTCCCTGGTGTCCCAGCCTTGTCAGTGCCCTCCTCGGGGCATGTAAAGTCTTTTTTCTTCCACCATGTGGGCAAGCCTCAGGGGAAGCCTTGTGCTTCTGTGCAGGACTTCAAGAGGCAAGCTGCAAGTGTAGCAGAGCATTTTGTTTGTGATGGGAAATGCTTGAACAGGTGGTCAGTTAACAGGCTAGAGATGTCTGCAACTGCCATGGAAGATTCTGTCTGGAGAGGGCTATGGCTACAGAAGGACTAATGGCTTTAATTTGGTGAAGGGATTTCCCTTCTCTCTGCAAAATGACAATGGCAGAAAAGCCAAGGGACAAATTCTAGACACCTCACAGCAAAATATTATTTCACTCTATTTATTTTATAGAATTAAAAACCAGAGTATTCTTTTTCAGTGATAGAAGCTGAGGAGACTGGGTACTGTTAGAGTTTTGAAACATGTATTTTTTGCACAAAAATGCTAAAGTAACAAGAAAAAATGAGAAGCAGTGTTATGAGAAAAGTGACTGAAGTAAAACTCCAGGAAAGCAGAAAGGAAATTAAATGCCAGGTTTCTTTGAAAGATGGACTTTTCCCGCTCCTGGGAATAGAATTTTTAAGGATTCTTAAATTATAGACTGACAATTCCTTATACAAAGAAGACAGTTTTAAAATTTTATTCATAAAATTGGAAGTTATATTTGCATGGGAAATGGCTAGAAAGCTCTTCATCTTAATTTGAATCAGAGGATTCTTTGCAGGAGTTAGTCATAGCAGAATCTCTTTTGAACAGGTCAATGTGGAAGCAAATTCCCAGGCTGTCTTACTGGGAAAGATATGTAGCTGGCATTTTATCAGCTACAATCAAAAGCAGCAAGGGGTAAAAAGATACTGTGGCAGTTTAGTTGAAGCTCTATATTTGAGTTGAAGCACTGTTTGTTTTTCAAGAATCAAAATATGGTCTAGATTTGGAACAAGGATGCTATTCCATCCAGTGCAGGTGGGCTTACTGAATGACAGCACTCAAAGAGCAGAACAGCCTTTTAAACAAATAATTGTGATGATGATGAGACCACTTTGAGAGCCTTAGAGCTGTTGTAAACCAATGGAAATTGTGCCACAGAGTTCAAGCAATACAGTCTGCTGTGAAATTGCTGTACACAGAGCATGGGCCGATCAATGGAGCTGCGGCATTTCTTCCCAAGGGGAAGAACTCTCCAAAGGCAGGCCACTGAGAATGGAATAAAATTCCAGTGACATGAAAGGTGTGAGAGCTGGAATCAAAGCAGGCTTTTCAGACAGAGCGCAGACACAATGGCAGAGGTAGAAAGTTTGCACCTGGTTTTTTTCCAAGAATGCAGACAGTGGAAATGCTTTTAGGGTTCTGTGTGCAGAGGGAGCATGTGGGAAACCTGAAGGGGATAAACCTTCAAGACAAGCACTGGCAGGCAGACTCCAGTGCCTCCAAGTTCTGTGCTATTCAGAAAACCTTTAAGATTCACAGGAGCAAGGTTACTAAAGCATTTGAGTTATAAGAACCAAGTTATTTTTTATTTGCCTCCCAAGCAACAAACCCAGACTAGCTATGTAAGTTAGTCCAGTGTTCCATCACTGCAGTAAGTGCCCAAGTCAGGGAGATGTGAGAATCCAGGTGTGCTGATTCTTGTGTCAGTAGCCAGGTAGTGATTTCACCTGTTGACAGAAGAGTCACTGGAAATGGAAATTTGTCTCGATATAACTTTGTTTTATGTTGAATATTATGGATGAAAAAGAAAGAGCTTCTTATTAGAGAAATAGGAATAAACTCTTTTTTAAGCAGAAGGCTTATTTATTCAATTTGCAGAAGGCTGTCTGAGATCCAGTGTGGTGCATGTTTTGAAGGCCCATTATTGTCAGTGTTTCCAGTTACATATTAAAGGACACTCCTGTATATCCTTACAGTCCATGGTGCACCTGCAGATTGAGGGTCTACTCTGTGCTTGTCCATCCTGTGGTCAGTGTATTTGATAAAAACATTGAGGGAGAACTGCAGTTGAGTAGCTTGGATCATAGAAATGCTATTTGATATTTCCCCCCTCAATCTATCTAATCCTTAAACGTGTTAAATGTGTTTGGTTTATGTGTAGATTTAGATGCCTCACCCCACAGATCAGCTCTAAATTTAATTCAAGTCCAGCTATTCTAGTTAGGCTCCAAGTTGCAAGACACAAGGACACTGCATGACCCAGCTACTATAGTATAATGTGAAGATAGTGCAAGGTGATTACTTGACCACACCCTCAGTGCTACAGAATTCCAAGCATCTCAGTTCAGTCAATTGTAGCTCAGTATTATTTATGCCTGTTTTTCCCCCCCTTTTGCTTTCCCGTATTTTCACTTGGTTATCACTGTCGAAGTCTGACATTAACCTACATGTGCACTCAGAATCACTGGGGCAGAAATATTCAACATGCTGATTGTAAAACACATTCCAGCATCACAGCAGAGACATGGATGCCAGGATAATCGAAATTTCAGAGGTGCAAGTACAGAATTCCTTCTCTATTTAAAAAAAAAAAAAAGAGAAAATCTTTTAGTGATTTTTGTTGGAAATTATTGACTGCTATGTAGGCTGAAAGCTTGATTCAGTGTTCTTTGCTGAGTAAATTACAGCAAGTTATCTCACCATCTGTGATACTCATGTGGATTCTTCAGAGGAATGGCACAGTTGTTATCAATCAAATTGCTTTATCAAGCAGACCTCTGCACCGTGCACTATCAGAAGAGTGTGTTCACAGGACAAAATAGAGAAAAATTATATAATGTATTACTCTACCCTATTTCTTTTTAAGATGCTTGGCTGCTTGATTTACTGCTGTCCAGGAAGGCAGGTTTGCTGAATTCATGTGTGTAAAACACTTGAGATGCACATTCTGCACAATACCCTCTGAAAATGCTTTCACTCTGCAATGCCCTCCAGCAGTTGTACAAATCAGAAATGTAAGTCTGTAGGTTGTAATCCTTTAAGACAGCTTTCTCAATCTTATGGGCTGAGGTATAATCAGACAGCATTTCTGGAACATGCCAAACCAATCAGGAGCAGACGTTTTTTCTATTCATTAAATAGGCTTTTTCAAGATGCTGTCATTAAAATCTTATACCAAAATGTTAATTGAACATTATCAGATTCTTGCACGCCTGCATCTCTTTTCCTTTCTTAAAATTAAGCTTCGTAATAGAAATGTTTCTCAAGCCAGCTAGCCAGTGCCTGGGAATACAGAACAGTTGTCTCTAGTGAATTTTCTCTGTTTTTCTTTCATTAATTAAATATTCGACATTGTAGCATCCTCATTTCTCACTTGTTTGAACTGGATCAGCTTTCATTCTCAGAACATTTTGTTGCACCAATTCATTCTAATCATACTGCTGCCTTGAGCGTGTATTTAATCGCATCCCTGGGAATAGAACCTGTGTAGTTCTATCTACATGTGTTGTATGTCCCCAAATTTCAGAACTTTGTTGTTGTGGTTGTTTTGTTTTGTGGGTTTTGTTTTGGTTTTTTTCACCTCCAGCCCATCCCTGGCTTTTTGTATAAGCTTCCCATGCACCTGAACCTCATGGAGTGTATCTTGCTGTTCATCTCTAGTGAGATGCCAGCAGAGCAAGATTGTCTGACAAAGTACATTTTTGTCTACTTACCAGTTTGTAACTTTTACCATTGATATAAAAATAACACAGTCCAATTAAAATCTTTGATTTACTGTAGTATATGCATCTTTCAGCCTCTCATTTAGTTCATGGGGTTGAAAAACCTCCATTTTTTCGTAGTATTGAACTGAATTCTTGTAAGCGATGAAAAACAGAAATGGTTCAATTGGCATAAATACATCACATTAGCTGGAGTGTGTGACAGAAAATCATGCTCTGTGGGTTCAATGTGCTTGTGGAACTATTGTCATATGTGATTTAACAAATATTTGGATTTTCCAGCTTGGTTGCATTACAGCATCTTCTGAAGCGAGTTTGAGGTAAATGTGTTTAATGGTACTCGGGGTTCTTCTTACTTGAGCTGGTCATGTCTGATGAGCTGCTGAAAGAGTTTTAGAATTTCTTTACAGCACCAGTGGTATTTGAGTAAGCAAGTTTTTCTCCATGTGTGGTGATCTCATGTGCCCTTTATCCTCTTTATACTCTCCTGCTCCCCTGCTCTCTTTCTGTACTCTGGATGTGCAAGATGGCAAACGATCTGTCAAGTCTGGAGCTATGTGCGTGTGCTGGCCAACCAGCAAAATGTCAAGTTGAATGTTGAATAGCTGAGTTGAGCCCATCTGACCTCAAGTGTGGGTGCTGCTGGTTTTTTCTCTTGGGAATTTAATTAAATCTGAGATAAAAGACCAGCCTAGCACTCTTTATCATTTTGTCAAAATTTGCAAGTGCATATTAACTGTGGGCAGAAAGAAGGGATAACAGACAGATGAGCTGCATTCAAATTATAAAAGAAAACCATTCTGCCCACAACCAATAAAAAAAGCCCCCCCATTACCCCAAACCCCCAATATTAGTATGTTTTCAGTAGTGAGTTCTTATATTAAAGATGTTTACTGCTGTAGTTCTTACTTTTCATCTAAGAGTGAGTTATTTAATGCTTATATGCTTCCAACAAATGGAATTAAAATTGTGTAGCATGCACTCAGTTTTGGCAACAGTTCAAGAAAAATTCTTTTTGCCTTGGAAGGATTAAATTCTCTCTTAGTTGCTTTAAAATGTTCTGCTGGCCATGCTGCTTAATATAGTTACAACTGTGAATCCCTCCATGGTCCTGGGTTTGTTAAAGAATTTACTAAAGCCAGCAGTATCCAGAATTAGAGTATTTCAGGCTACTTCTTTTAAAATAAGTCCCTAAGGGGCTTTGCAGTTACATTGTACTTAAGTGCTACAAAAAAAATCGTTTGACACTGAGTTGGATCCTGTCTTACTGTTCCTATGAAATGAAGACTATCAAGAAATGCCTGGGAAGAGCAGGTGGAGCTACGATAGAGGTAGGATTTTCTTTGTTATCCTCAAGTTTGAAGGCAAATAAGAAAAATCCATTCTTTAAAAGCTGTTCAGTCTGTCCTTACTTATCATGTATTTTAAAACTGCTGTGCAAGCCCACAAGGAAATAACTGGAAGAACAGTCACAACTGAAGTTTTTACAGCCATGCTTATGTGCCCATTTATCTGTCTGTCCAGTCCTCTGCTCCAAATAACGTCTGCATTTCCTCATCATCTCAGAACTACTTACATTCCTCTAAGCTTTGTGAGGAAAAAACCATTTTCTCACAAAACTTCCAGTGGGAGTCAAGGATCCAAAGCAAGCTCCCAGGCTGAGGAAAGGCAGGCAAAGCTGAGCTGTAATACACACTCTGCATACTCTGCCAGGCAGCAGCTGCCAGTTAATCAATGCAAAAATAATTTGTTAATAACTGCAGTGTATGTGGTCTCTGGCTTGGGGAGAGTGTCTTAGAGGACATATTTTCATTATTTCCATTATTCATGGATCATCTTGTAGTGCTAAATGATATACAAGCAGTGGGAAGATGGAAAACTCGTCTCTGTTTGATCATGAACTGTAGAAACCTCCAGGGACTAATGAGTGTATTGCTGCTTCGTGCTCTCACCGCGGCCCAATGACAAACAGAACGTCCACAGCCAGATGCAGATGAGAAATCATCCATCTGTACTCTCACTATCTTTGATCTGACATTACAATTAGGTAATTGCAAAGGGTGAGCAGTGTATGTGGGCACTCACGTGCACATTCATACAAGGGTATCTCAGCTCTGGTACTTTTCTCTTTAATTTACAATCCACAGGAAACTGTGAGGGTGTCTTACTTCCATTAGTAATGTTATCATTGCTGTTATATTCTGGACAAATGCACTGTTTGTAGTGATATGAAATCTTTCCCCTGAGACTCTCCTGTTTAAATATCCTCCTTTTGTTTGAAATAAAAGACACTTTAAGTTTCATTTTTCCTTTATTTCTGCCTCCTTCAGATGTAAAAGAATAAGATATATTAATTCTGCTCGTAGGAATTCATTCCACTCTCATGATCATAACTGCATTGTAAACTGTATGTGTTGGGGGGTATCCTCCTTTGTTCTCTTTGTCACTGTGTACCAAATGGTTCTACTCCCAGAGAATGGAATGTTATGCCTACAATATTTTTATCACGCTATCTATAAAAGACAAGTCATGAAAACAATGCACCAGGAAGATACAAGATCAGAATAAGGGCCAGTTGTTTTACAGCAGCAGTGTGCTGCTATCCTACGCCTTTTAGGTCTGTTTTCCAGCTCTCCTACCACTTATGCTTCTGTTGAAAATGACCTAGGGAACAAACCCGTATGGTCAGCTCTGGATGATCAAAGCAGGAGAAATATCAAAGAAAAAGCAATGAGGACATGAGTTTAAAAGAGAAGGATGGAAAGAGGGAGGTACGGATAATGAGTTTCTTAACCTCATCTGCAAGCCCCAGTTTCAAATTTCTTTATACTGAGGAGTAGAAGTGGGCTATCAGCAATATGTGACTTTTACTGGAACAGTCTCTAGTGAGCTCAGATATCTCTCAGGAAAAATTTTCTACTTCTTTTGACAGATTTAGGATGAGATTTCTGTGGTGGCTGCTTGCCGCACCTGCAGGTTCCTACACACAGGCAGGCTCCTGGAGTCCCTGTGCGCTGCCAGCGGAGCCTGGACAGAGACTGATCTTGCCCCTCTGCAGGTCGTGCTCTTCAACAGTTTCACAAACGAATGACTTGGCACAGGACTGGAAGGCATGCTGGGGAACTTTGCAGATGATACAAAACTGGGAGGAGCTGCTGAGTCCCCTGAAGGCAGGGAGGCCTTGCAGAGAGACCATAGCAAATCACAGGGCCGGGCAATCACTGACCATGAGGTTCAACAAGGAAAGGTGCTGGATTCTGCACCTGGATGGGGCAGCCCTGGATGTATGGACAGACTGGGGAATGAGAAGCTGGAGAGCAGAGCCATGGAAAAGGACCTGAGACTCCTGGTCAATGGCAAGTTGAAGACGAAACAGCAGTGCCCCGGCAGCCAGGAGAGAGATCGCTGTCCCGGGGTCATCAGGCACACCATGGCCTGCCGGGCAAGGAAGGGGATTGTCCTGCTCTGCTCTGGGGCAGCCTCACCTCGAGTGCTGGGGGCAGTTTGGGTGCTATAGTGTAAGAAAGACATTAAACTGTTAGAGTGTCCTGAGGAGGGCATGAGGATGTTGAAGGGCCTTGAGGGGAAGCCGTGTGAGGAGAGGCTGAGGGTCCTGGGTCTGTTCAGCCTGGAGGAGACTGAGGGCAGAGCTCACTGCAGTCACAGCTTCCTCGGGAGGGGAAGGGGAGCGGCAGGCACCGATCTCTGCTCTGTGGTGACAGCGACAGGACCCGAGGGAATGGCCTGAAGTTGTGCCAGGGGAAGTTTAGGTTGGATATCAGGAAAAGGTTCCTCATCCAGAGGGTGTTTGGGCAGTGGAACAGCCCCCCAGGTCAGTGGTCACAGCACCAGCCTGACAGCTCAAGAAGTGTTTGGACAACAGTTGTGGGCACATGGTGTGACTTTTGGAGGTCTTGTGCAGGACTGGGAGTTTGACTTAATGATCTTTCTGGGTCCCTTCCACCTTGACATACTCTGATTCTGTGATTTCTTCTCAAAAAGAAACCGTGCAACAAATAAAAGGCATTTTCAGACGCTTTTGTCTCTTTATGTTGCTTGCTCTCCATTCATCTCTTGGTGCCTCATGCTTAATAGCCTTGCTAATAAAAAAAGAAAATCAATTTCACTTCACTAGATTTCCCAGAGAGATAGCAGAAAGTGTTATTGGTGAAATTTATTCTTGAAACTTTGTTATAAAAGAACTCCAGGCCTTACTGAGTGCCACACCAAATACTTCTTACAGGGGATCAAGGGCCATGCTGTGAGGTCCTTCTTCCCGTGACCCTCTGGTGCAAACATTCCATTTGAATTCAGCACATTTAGCATCTGCTAAATAGTTCATCAGAAGCACACAGTATTTCCCTGAGAAAAAGTGTTCTTTCTTGGTGCTGTAAAATGTCATAAAATTATAGGTAAGGCAGTGGTGTTTATCGTGTTGTGTTACTCAATGTGCATTATGTAGGAGTTTAACTAGGGCTTCAAGGAATGGGAAGAAGGTTTTTTTCCTTTGTTCCAGCCTTTCCTTGTTTAGTCACAATGTTATAAATGTACATCCAGTCAGTTTGATCTTTCCTGAAGCCTTGGGAAGCATGGTTTTAGGTTTCTCGGTTCAGTGATCTGCTTTTGTTCTGCACGGTGTCGGTGTTAAAAGCTTAGATGTTATAAAACAACATGTACAGCAGAACAGCAATTCCCATCCACCCCTGCTTACACGGTGTTCTGGGAGTCTGTGCATGGCAAACTATGCTGTCCTCTCTTCAGTTTTTGAAACAAAACATTTTGATCGTCTCTCAGTTTATTCTAAAGGGGTTTTACAGGTAAGAGCTCCATCCATCAACATGGAAAACGTTTTACAATTTATTGGACAGTTCAGTGTGACATAGTTTATCAGAAAATGCAGGGACTAATTTCTGTTGAAAATTTACATGTGAATACAAGATTCTAATCTAGATTACTTCCCATTCATTGTTTGGTGAATGCTATTCTGCCATAAAGACCATATAATTAAATTTTTAAACCTAGGACTCGGGAATCAGATATATGTTTAGAAGAGATTTAATCCAAAATCTGTAGAAATTGATTTGTCATGATGGAAGGGTGAGGAAAAATAGCAAAATCATGCTTAAGTTTTGTATTCATCTTCCTTACTGTATGTATTTACTGCTAGCTACTGCTTAGGGTTAAATATTTGCCCAAGGCAGTATAGTTTTCCAGCAGAATAGGTGACAAATTAAATGGCTTGTAAGATATGTTCTTTAAACGAGGGTCCATTATTTGACTGGCACAGTCCTTCTCACCTTGAACTTTCGGAATTCAGAAATTTTTACTTATATCCCCTTCTAGCTTGTGGTCATGTTAAGCAATAATACAGGCTATATATAACAACAGCAAGCTACTTCAATCTTTTTTTCCTCTCTCCCTTCTTGCAGCCCTCCAGGGTGTTGGAGTTTCCATAAGATGATGTATTCCTAGTTAGAATTTAAGTCTAGTGACTGGAAGTTCAAGGTTCGCATCTGCTCAGAATAATATTCCTGGACTATTGCCTATTAATTATTCTCTTACAAAAGCTTTGCAAGCAAGTATCACGGGTCAGGATGATTTAAACTTCCTTGAAATTAATCTAATTAATAGATAATTTTACCATTGTACTTTCAAAAAGATGATAAAGTTCAACAATAATGGACTCTACTATGGATTTTTTTATCTATTAATATCATTATAGATCAAATTTGGTGATCAAATTAAATCATAGATGGGTATTAAAAACCTTTGATGAAATAGTAATTTTTTAAAATCTCATTCCAGTACTGTTGTAATGTGCTGCTTAGGAGGAATGAATTAAATGAATCAAACTGAACTTATTCATTATTAGACAACAGCATAATAAAAAAAGGAAAAAAACAAATCAAATTTTGCTTTCTTAGTGGTGTTACTACCTTACCTGGTTTGATTCTTAGAGTAATTGACAAATTTTGAACTGCTTTGCATTTTGAATTTGTGGGCTATTATTGTATAATTTCTTTCCCTCTGATGCCATTTTTAATGGGCTTGTAGTTCAGCTTATTGAGCAAATAATTTACCCCTATATAATAAAATAACAACATTTTCCCCTAGTCAGCAGTGTTGCCTGCTGTGGTCTGCTTTTGCTGCAGGTAGCAAAGGGGATCTTTTAAGGTCTTTATTTTTTTCATGGTGCAGACTGGATTCTCTAACTTAGCTTGTGTACCATGACTGGGTTTGGGGTTTTTTTGCCTCACAGTTGGTTTGTCAAAACCTCTTTGATGCTCCTTCCTCCTCAGTCTCTGTGCAGTAAAATATATCCATTATTTTTCTATGTAATTAGTATCACATATCTGTATTTATCCTGTGTTCAGGGAAGACAGAGGAAACTCAGAGTACTTCAACCAGTGCAGAGCTTTGCTGTAAGTTTTGGTACTCTTTGGATCACCAAAGGGAAACACTTTGGGTGTACGAGAGAAGCTGTGTTACTTCTCCATTTCTGTGAGCGTCCAATAACAACAAGACGAGACAGATGTGAAAGATGAGCAGCAAATATCTTGCTGTACTTACTGTTATTTATCACCCCCAGTTTTATGATATCACAAAATCTCTTTTTCCTTTCACTTTAAAGGGTTATGTTAGCTGCTGTCTCTTTGAGGTGACAGTAGGAGGCTTTTAGGAGATGACAGCTTTAGTATAGAAAGGCAGGAGGGTGAAATAAAATGTTTGTAACCCTAGTAGCTTACTTCATCCTCTAATGCTTTGTACCCTTCTTCTCTTCACTGGACAACATATGACAGGGGTGGTACAATCTTGGTCAAAATTTGAGAGGCTAAATAATTTGGTGTCAAAATTTCTCTTACCTCTGTTTAAAACCATAGTGAATGTAAAGTGACCTGGCTGTGGCAAGATTTCTGTCATGGTACAGCTTGGGCACAGTGTGTTTCCTTGAGACACTTCCAAAGTTTTTGAGTTAAGGCTGACCATTGCAAACTGTTTTTAAAGTAGTATCTAAAGGCTTGAAATAGATTGAGATGCTGTTTTCAAGACCCATTTCTGTAACTTCCCTGTCAGAAAGTGGAGAGTGCTTTCCAAAAATCTGACCCTTAGCCCAACAGCTCCTATTATTCTAGCTGCTGCAGCCTTTTCTGTCCTGCCTGGCATGACAGAGATAATTTCTGAAAGTTGTTTTGTAAAAATAACTTCTGGAGGTCATTTGCCTCCTACAGCTGATACCAGAGTTAAAGTAACAGAAAAGTCTATGGATGTTCTGCAATGTAAAAAAAAAAAAAAAAAAAAAAAAAAAAATTACAAAAGTCAATTAGACAAGCCCTAGAAAAACAGGATCAAGCAACCATGGTGCTTGACATACTGACAGCTCATTAACCGGAAGCAAATGACTTAGGATTTGTTATGGGCATGCTGATCACTCACAAAATTATCAGGAATCTAAATAAAA
This sequence comes from Pseudopodoces humilis, assembly GCF_049639895.1. NCBI lineage: Eukaryota > Metazoa > Chordata > Aves > Passeriformes > Paridae > Pseudopodoces > Pseudopodoces humilis. Next base: position 20,697,666 of record NC_142209.1, on the reverse strand, counting down.
TTGAACCATGAAATACCTTTAGCTGGGGAAGTTTTGTAGCTGAACACACAGAGTGAGATCCCTTTTGAAAGGTTGAGTTCACTACCTGTGGTCAAAGAGGATGACCTGAAAGCAGAAGAACAGAGGTTGAGAAGCTGATGTATCTGGAGAATGGGGGACCTATTTTCTGGAAGATTGAAGAGTTATGTTTAGTTACCTTGGTAAATCCAGTTGAGAGAAGATATATCAAAGTCTGGTTCTGAGAATGGATAGGACCAATTAGATACATTACATGCAGTCTATTGGTTAGAAAACTCCTAATCTAGAGATGGTTCATTTAAATTAGGACTTTCTAGGCAAATGCTTCCAAAAGGGCAGTGCCCCCAGCAGCCCCCCAAAGCTCCTTCTTTCACCAGTGTTACAAATTCCAACTGTGCTTCCTTCATAGAGGGCACCTTGCACGGCCCAAGCAGAACAGTACTTTCCTTAATACAACTCCAGTCAGAACATCTGGATCTCAGTACCAAAGTCTAAAAACTGTTACCAGGGCTGAGATACAGCAGCACATGACCATTACAGCAGACACAGGGGCAGTGTTGTAACAGAGAAACAAAACCCAAACAAAGACAGGAAAAAGGGGCATACACTCACTGCTCTGCAGGGGACTATGTTTCCGGAAAGAGAAAGGCTATATAGGAGGGTATAGATGGAGGAGAGGAGAGATGAAAGATCATATTCTCAGGGAATTTAGCATGGAATTAGTCAACTAGGTAAAGAACTATGTATAAATGTTGAACACTTAAGTACAAGATTCTTAAAAACAGTTATGAAAGGAGAAACTGATATGGAGGTTTGACTTAAATGGGAAGTTGGGGCATAGCTGCAAAAAGAAGGGATTAAAGAATTAAATATTGCAGTTCCTTAAGGAAAGTAAAAGAGGAAAAATTGACTATTTTTCTGTATTGTGGGATAGTAAGAAGCTGCTGAAGTAGAGTCACTATCTGGCAAAATAGGTGTGACATTTTGGAGGATTGGAGTACCTAAACATAGTCAGAGGATATAAAATTAGTTGTGGTACTCAGTGAAGTAGTAGCTTTCAGACAAAAGGAAATGGAGGAAGACAGGCTAAAATTGGACCAGTGACATTTGTGGTGAATGCTGAGTAACTAAGAATGAGAAATTGAAAATATCAGGATTTAATGTCTTGAAACATTAACATCTCAAATGGGATCTTGTAGGCATTAAGTTGTGAGAGTCCCAACAGACTTGAGGTTTCAACAAATTAAATCTATTTTCCAGCCCTCTGGTATAAGTTATGTGTGCAGAAGCAAGGAAATTGCAGATAAATATTCTGATTACTCACATATTCTGTTTTTTATTTAATGAAAAAAAGTACAAAAAGATCTAACGAAAAAGGAAGGGCATCATTAATTTCGGCATCTAAAATCAAATGATAAATGATCAGCTGATTAGTGATGTGCACTTTGTTCTTTTAACTTCTTCAGTAATGTGTGAATGTCACATTGTATAACACTTAAAATGAATAAACCTGGAAATTAAATACATTAGGATGCATCTTTGTGTTCCTCCCCTGACTGGTGGACAACTTGTCTCATTAATCTGTACAATGGTGTTAGTTTAAACAAACAGCATTATTTGTTGAGATTTATGGCTAGAAGATTTAGGGGTTCACTAAGAAAATCTTGAGCTGTTTTATTTTCAGAGCACTGGGATATATTTTATGACTTTTAGTATCTGGAACATGTAATAAACTCTCATAACTTGTAATGACTGTACAAACTACTACAGACCCAGGTATTCTGACAGAGAATGAGGGCACAATGAAAGATGGCCATCAACATGTGGCCACAGGGCAGTGGGGTGTTATATCCTGTTCAAATTCCATCTTGTGTTGGTAATGGCTGTCTAACCAGCACTGGGATAAAGGCAGAGATAAAAACTGATAAAAGTGAAGACCTTAGAGAGGAAAAATGGAAAACACTGAAAACAGATGAAATAGTAAATGTAAGTAACATTTCTGCATTCATTATACATGCTTTTCAATATTGTAGAGTTGAAGTGTCTAGGATTTATTTTTAGAAGTAATTGAGTATGATTCTGCTTCTAAATGAACTTTAGGAAAACTCATCTTTGCCTAGTACTTCCAAAGGGTCGTGGGGCATATTATTTAATCTCACCAGTGTCTCAGGCAGTTTCCCTGCTGGAAAGGAAAAAAAAACCCTTCAGTAACCTCTGAGACACTGTGATGAGTTCATTAAGGCTTTGGTGGCCTTATTGTACTGCTTTAGACCAGATTGGTGTTTAAGATAATTGAAGATACATGGCCTCAGGGCTGTTAGTGTGTGGGAGAGTTTAATATCCTACAGCAGAAGGGTTGTGGGCAGAACCTGCTTCCTGCACCAGCTGCAGAAATGAAGATGAGAAGTTTTTGTTCATATCCAGGTCAAGGCATGCACAGTTGGCACCTTAGGGAGTTCCCCTGTGGCTGAAAGCTACAGAGCTGCTACAGAGATGCAGTGCTGGGTCCCACAGATGTCAGCAAGAACATTCACAAGCTGGGTTTGGTGACACCAGACTTGGCTCAGGTGGGAGTTGAGGGATCTCGAGTTTGCAAATTGAGTAACTCGTACACAAAGGCCCTGGGAAAGAATCTTAAAAAAATTGTATTTATCTTACTGTTCCTGTTCAAATTCAATTGTGCTTCTGGCTTTCTCTTGCTCTCCTTTGAATCAATTAGAGGTATCTTTATATGAAGGAGGGACAGAATTCCACAGTTGGCTTTGTTTGGTGCAAGCAGCTGGATATGCTGTCATAGAACAAAGTACCTGGACAACAAAATTATGTCTTTATTACACAAAAATTAAACTCAATTTGAATGTTTTGAGGGTTTGTGCTACTTTTGTTTGTTTCTTGCATGCAGTAGAATGTGGATGCAGGGAACCAGGGGTTTGAAATAATTTCTGACACATGACACAACCTCTCTGTGTTTGATGGACTGAAGGATGGAAAGCTCTGCTAGGTGCCCAATTGTGTTGCATTTCTTCTGTCAAAATGTTCTAGACCAGCTCTGATAAAGTGGCTAGGAGTGGTTTCTTTTAAGTTTAAGAAAGCCACAAATAGGATATACTTGCATTTCCACATGCAGCACATTTAGTTTCTAATATAGAATCATGTACAAATGTGTTTTTATCTAAGCCTTATTAGACAGAGATTGATAATCTTCTGTATGAATTTTTCATGGGTTTTTTCTTGTGCATATGCTGGTTCAGTGATGCATTTTCATATGAAATACATAAAGCTTTTTTAAGCAAAAATAAAAGCACAGGAAATCCAAATCAGTTCAATTACACTTGCAGATTAAAATAAAGCTGTAATATATATATCTATTGTATTGAAATGCTAACTCTATGAATTTTTGATCTGCTTTAAAAATGTAAAACTTGGATTTGATTAGATTAGCTGTGGAGTAATCTACACTGAATAAATCTGTCTTCCTTTCATGTGATTTGTCAGTGTTTGTAGTGGGTTTGTACACACAGCTTTCACCATTATTTTCCAGGCAATAAAAGCAGCCATGCAGAAAAGCCACCCATAAATGTCAGAAAACAGAGATATTTTGTTGCATTCCAAGGGCTTTGAAGGTCAAGTTCAATTCAGTTAGCTCACCCAGCGTGAGAGGAGGGTGATACGATGATGGAATGTGTGTTTGGGTAGGATATATATGTTACTGTCCCTGTACTATTCTATCAGGGTAACAGATCAGTGAGAGATTAAACTTTACTGCTTGGAAGAATTTCTTTTGGAAAACTATCAATTTTTATGATTTTCTCCAGCTCCTATTGAGATGCTGTGCAGAAGTAATGAATCCAAAGAATTTACAGCTTTTATCACAATGGAGGTTGACTCCTGATTGTGGTTTTTGGGTGCTGTTCCACTGCAGGTATCCCATTCAACTGTGTGTATTCACAAAATAAGTCTCAGATCATGTATTTTATTGTAAACATGAAATTGTATTTTGCCTCCTTCTAATGAAAAGATGTTGTATATAAATGGTTTCCTAATTCCTAGAAGTGAGAGATCAGCACAAAAGGCAAAGGTTTCCCGCTCCAAGGAATCTGTTCTGCCAAGTTCCACTGCAGCTCAGTGCTTTGTGGTTACATTCCCCTGCCATGGTTTTTTTCTTTTTATAAAGAGAAGACATGATCAATAAAGCTCATAATTAAATTGAAGGCACTACCTTGATCAGTGTTTTTATTGAGTTTCAGTGCCCTGATTTAAAGAGCTCCCCAGTCAACGGAGGGATATGTGATCAACTGCTTGAGCAGTATGTGAGCACTCGTGTTTTGTAACTGCAATGCTGCATATTCTTTGCTATCTGGAGAGTCTCCTCTCTGGTGGTTTCTGATAACCTCTTGCTCGTGTTATCCAAGCACAAATAATGAATAGACTCCTACCTGTAGAAGGAATACAATTGTATTAAATGGGCAAGAAATTTTGTTTAACTTCCTGCTGCATTGCAACATCTTCCCATGATTGTATGAGCAGAAGTGAGTAAAGCAGGGTCAGATCACACTTCTCTTTCAGAAAAGAAATCTCTCTGCCAAAAATGTACAGGTCATTTGCCCCTCTGTGTTGGTACCGACACTGCATTGCTCAGTGCAGACCCTCCTAAAAAAAAGATGTAAAATGCAGTCCTGCCTCCTATTTTTTATTGGGATCATGAAATAGTTGGATGTGCTGCTAGGAACATGCAGTGTTTAACACAGTTGATCTGCATCCTAGATGAAAAGCTGTGTTCTGTAGTGCTGTGATAATAATGTGATTGCTGATGTTTCCAATAAAAGTGCCTGGCTGAGTTCTGCTTGCCTTCATCCAAACACACCCCTTTAATCCCCTCCCTCTTCCATGTGTGTCCTGTGGCATATTGCTCTTGTGCTGGATCATGCACTCCTTGGAATAGACCCTATCGTGACCATCCCAGCAAATCCCACATCCTCCATGTGCCTCCATTTGCCCAAAGACTGTGTGCCCTGAAGGTCTGTAAGTTTTGTAAGCCACAGGAATAAAGTCTTTTCTCAGAGAGGACTCTGCCATGCAGGTGTCCTGATTTTGGGGTTATTTTTTTGTTTCCCCAACCCCTTTTTCTAACCATCCAAAAAAGGAAACAGCATACAGAACAGAGCAAGAACTAAGCTGGGAAGGTGTTTTTTCCCCTCACTGAAAGCAGCATGCTCCCAGCTGTATGGCAGAAAATTTCAAATTCCCATTACAAAACAGCTGATCTCAGCCCAGACTTCTCTGTAATTAGGTCGTGCTTTTTATTGGCTACAAATGGTTACTGCTATTGGAATGTTACTCAGCGTGCCAGAGGCAGACAATTCTTGGAGACATTGAATAATACATTTTGCTTTTCTGATGACGTATGTGTCAGTTACCTATGGATGAAGTAGGCTGGAACAGGTTTATCCAAAGTAAACAGGGAGATTGCCATGTCTGATGGAAAACAGATGAACTGCCACAAGAATTTAGAGCCCAAGGTTCCCTTGTTTTGTGTGAAAGGCCATCCATAGAGGCTGCTCTTGCCTCCTGCCAATCCAGGACAACATTCCTCAGCTGTGCTGGAGAGTCTTTTGGTCAAATGTAAAAGAAAAAAAAAAGAAAAAGGAAAAAAAGAGAAGAGACTAGAGAAGATCCCCTGCAGCCTGGTTGAAGTGCATCATCTCTGCTTAAGAGCAGCTTCTTTCTAATTCACAGTTACCCTCCCGTTTTTGTTTTGGTTTTTTGTTTTGTTTGGTTGGTTGGTTGGTTTTTTTTTTGTGTTTGTTTGGTTTTTTTTTTTAAGTAGACCAGTGTGTAAAAACTTCTTTTTTCTTCTGTCTGAACTTGGGCCTTTGCCTGATGGCAGAGCTATCACTTGAATATTTTTATATTTCAGAGTAAAGCTAGTCTTTCATTCAGCCAGACCTTAAAGAACCCATATGGCTAATCAGGGTTTGCATCCCTGCCTCTGGAACAAGGCATTCACCTGCTCTGTGTTAGGGTGCCCTGGCTGGCTGAAGGTGCAAGAATAAAATCCATAATGATCCCCTGCTTCTGTTTTTCTTTTCATGCTTATGAACAGCAGCTGCATTGCACAGACTGGCAGAGAGAACATCCAGAGGAACTTTCCAGAAATGCTGTCCTCCCAAAGAATAGTGTGGGATGAAGCTGGTGTGAAGGGCCAGAGCAAGAGTCCTGCCAAGTAACAGGCTGGGCAACATCTCCTTTGCCTTCCAGTGTTAAAGGGCTTCTAGAAGCAACCAAAGGCATGGTGTTACTTCTTTGTAAATTTCAAGTCCAGCATGGCAATCAGGGATCTTTACACAAGAAAATTCAGTGGAGAAAGTCTGGGGTAGTCCAGATGGTGGTAGGCAATTGCAATTCATTTGTGTGAATTTCTGGTTATGCAGTTTTTGCTCTGTAGCATAAACTTTCCCCCACAGGCAGAAGTGAGCTGCAGGCAAGTAAAGGTTTCCAGCAAAAGCATTTTCTTCACAGATGTGCAGCCTGGGAGTGTGGGGTTGTTACAACATTTTATTTACTTTCATTTCTTCTGCCTCTGGGCTGCTGTCAAGTGTTTAATTTTATTTGTCTGATTATTTTCTTTCTTCTCTACTAGTTAGTACTTCCAGAGGTTACATCCCAGTGTAGTATTTACTAAACATATAGGTATGTGATTAACATCCATTCCTCCTGCTGCATACCAATCACACTAATGATTTTACTGCTGCGAGCAAAAATTGAATTTATCTCACTTTCACTTCAGAAGCATTACCTTTTCTGTGAGTTTTTGAAACAAGAAATTGAGTATTTTTGGTATTTCAGGTAAAATAGCAAAGAAATTCAAAAGACTTTTAATACTTTTAATACTGCATCTTTTTTCAAATGTAAAGATCTGCTGATCAGAAGTCTGCTGGTATTTTTTTGTCTTCTAAGAATCTTGATGTATTTGTGATGTTTTTTGTTGTTTTTGTTTTTCTACTGGTTATGCATTTTTCAGTCTGTTTCTGGTTGAATGAATCAACTTTTTGAAAGGGATTTTAATGAAAATTTTAGCAGCTATAGAGTGCTTTTCAGAATGTTTGTGAAAATCCCTCAGTTACAGACTCAGTCTTAGGATGCTGCCGATCATGAATCTTTATATATTTCTATAGAGGAGAAAGAGAGGTCATCTAAGTGAGGTATATGTGGCAGGATAAGAGTTAATACTCACATATGGGTGATTTTTTTTTTTTTCTTTGAACTTTTCTCAGCAGGTGAAAAATAGCTACAATCAGGTACTACTTCAATAAGTAGTAACAACCAACTGCCAGGTTGAAAGATCACAAATTCTTATACCAGCAGTTCTATTATAGGGAAGCGTATGTCAGCCTGTGTGTGTCGGAAAGCTTGCCAAGGTATTGATAAGAAGAGCTGGGCAATAATCCAGCTCCAGAAAAAAAAAATAAAAATTAAAAATCACCATTTGAGAGCTGTGCTGCAGTGGCTTTTCTTTTTTTCTCCTTTTTAATATTACTTTATCATGCAGAGACTACATTAGTGTTTATATAATATGCATCTACAGCTACTGATGGAGCTCACCCTAGTTGTGAAGGACATCAGTGAATCAGTAACTGGAGTTTTAGATTAAATATTCTTAGCAGATCTTATAGAATGAAAAATCAACAACCTTATTTAAAGTGTGCTTTGCTGCCATGGGGATTTTATGGGGATAGATCTTTTAAATTACTGGACAGCTTTCAGCTGCACTATAAAATCAAGTAGCAGACTAGCCAAAGGCATGCCCTGCTCAGAAGTTTAGGTTGTTTTGGTGGTACTGTGACCTTGTGGTGTGTGACACTGGGGCTGTGCTAATGATATTTGTGCCTGGTGGACTGGGGCTGTTTGCACAGGGAAGCCTGGGCCAGGAGTAGGCTGCTGAAGGAGGTACAGGTTCAGCTTTGAGTAAGCATGAAATGAATAGTGGGAACTATAGGATATGGGGAGCTCAAAGTGCTGGAAAGTCTGAAGGGATAAGAATATCTCCAGACAAATAAATGCTCCTTCTTATCAGGCTTCAGTTTAGGGCAAGAGGGAATAGTGACAGAAAATAATTCCTGAAATCTGGCAATGCTTTGCAATTTGGAGGGCTCAGAATCACTGGGGCTTTTCAAATGTAGTCGCTTCTTATGCATGATAGCATATGGAAGGCCGTCAAAATACTTCAGCAGTTACTCCTTGAAACTTGGAAGTTCTTCACCCTACATAATTTCATATTATTACCTAAATAAATGTGCTCTTTCTGATGGGAATGCTATATGTAATAAAGCTGTGCAGTTACCTGAGACTAATAAAAGGAGTTTACATATAGGAGGATTATCTCTTATATAAGGTTTTTAATACAGACTGCTGCTGTTACATCAATTATTTAGACTGTGCTGATTAATGTTTTGTTCATCGCTCAGGTCTTACCCCACCCAGTAAGCCTGAACCACTCTGCACAGTTGTGGCTTTAATGAAAGATTGAATATCTATGAGCCTGAATATCTATGAATTGCAATGAGCCTGGACACACCACCTGTGAATTGTGAACCATCGTGAAAACTGAATTATGTAACAAGTTTTTAATAAATGACAACAACACAAGAAGTACAATGAGCTGTGTTTTGAGAGCCCTTGAGCTGCCTTAGCCATAGAAAAGGCCAGAACACCTGCAGAGAAGGCATGCAAGAAGTAATGTGTCTTATATTCATGTTTGCTTAAACACCACAGTTCTCAAACACAGTCCTGATTCAGGGTACCTTCTTATGAGAAACTCTTTTCAGGATAAAACTCACATGTTTCTTTCATTGTAACTACCTATTTTTAGGTATGCTGCATTTCTTACGTTTCCTTCTTCATCACTGAACTTCATTTTTGCTCTTATTTCTCAGCTTCCTGGCTGCTTACATTCCAGTTTAGCAAATGTCTGTTTCCAGAACAGAAATAATAAAAAAAGATGTTGCTTTAATCCTAATTTTACTGGTTTTTGAACCCAAACCAGATCTTACAGGTGATATAACCCCTGCCAGCTTTGTTCTTCTCTTCTGAGAGAGAAACACTGACAGCAATCTCCTGTGGAGTCTTTGAACATATTCAGGTTAACTTTCACATCTGGAAGAGAAGAAAGTAAATCTTCAGCTACTGATTTTATGCAAATGATATTTGACATGTGACTATTTCTAGAAGGATCTTTGCTATATAGTCCTACTCTCTTTGCAAACTTCTAGGACCCCTGCTTGATTGTCTGTCTCTTCAGCAGCCCTGTTAGAGGGATTTTCAGGACAAAAGAAATAGCTGGAAGGCATGTCTTTTTCCAATACTGGTGAAATCAGTAAGGTATACTGAACTAGAGTGCTGAAAGAATTTCATTTAATGCTCTGTTGTAATAGAAAGTAGCTTTTAAATGGGATGCCTTAGACTATAAAAGAGAAAATTAAATAAAATTATTTTTTACATATAGTGGTCTACAAAATGAAACAAATTCAGTAAGTGTAGCCATTATTGTTTTCAATTGGTATTATGCTTGAGTAAAAACTGAAACCCTACATCAGTCCTGTAATGAAAGTAGTATGATGTGAGGGGATATTAAAAATGTGTTGAGTTACTCACTGTGCCTGTAAAGGTAGGTATTGTGAGAATAATACAATATTGCTGCATATTGTGTCAGCTGAGAGACACAAAGCCCTCACATTAGTCTTTACCTTTCATTTGTCCTTCCAAGCTCGGTGCTGCCATGTATCTATAAAATAAAAGACAGAATGAGTACTGAAGAAAATCAATTTATGAAAAAAAGGCTTATTTGCAATTACTGTTTGGGGCATGGTTCCTAGGGTTCTTTGCTGGAATCTTTCATAATATTATGTTCAACTTTGTCTTTTAATAAATTCAGGCATGCACTTGTGATAGAAACAATAAGCCTGAAAAACAAAATAGTTCTAGAATGAAAGTTTAGGAGTTGAGTAAAATATCTTCTTCTGTTGAGTTCTTTGTGATCTTAGGGAAGTTGATTTCAACCTCAGTTTATGCACCTGTGAAATGGCTTTTTACTGTGAAACTCACTAGGAAGGGGATTTATTCCTGCTTGTGAAGTGGTTTGATAGTCTCTGCCATATAATACATGCCAAGTGGCAGGGTGCTGTGCTTTGGCTAGAGAGTAGAATAAAGATACTTAGTACAGATCTCAGTAAAATTTACAACTTAAGAAATTATCTTCCCATGCTGAAAATATTTCCTTCCTCCCTCCCTCCTAGACAACTGTATACAACACAAAAAATGTTTGTGTCTTATTATTCTGTCAGGCATTATTGAACTATAAAAAAAAGGATCTTGTCATCTCACACTTCTTAACAGATTATGAAAGAAAAATGACTAAAACTTGTTCAGACTGTCAAGTTTCTGCCAAACTGAAAATAATGAATCACCCTGGCACTGGTAATTAGCCAAAACTAGATGATATGAAGCATATAAATCGTGCTAGGGACCGTGTTGCCATACACATATATTTATACCCCTGAAAGTTGTTATTGTTTTATTCCCATGAAGTTTTTAATTAAATTCTATCCAGCAGAGTAGTATGACACTCCTGTTTTTATTTCAGTTCTTACTTTAACAACCTAGATATAAATTGAATGTGATTCATGCCTACTAGTTATTGATTTTGATATACATGCTAGACAGAATGAGCTTGGTGTCTGAGAAATGACCGACACCAAAAGTGGGATGATGCTGTTGTGGGGATTGAGTAAAAAGAATTAGAAGAAACTGTTTAGTCCTAGTGAGTGCTTTTGGCCCAATGGGGTCTCTAGTATTGCAGTTCATGTACTCTGATCTCAGGTTTTTCATCTTCTACCCCTTTTTGTTTTCTTTTCCAAACTGGGAATGAACCCATAGGTAGATTTAGTCTCATTAACAAAAGGTAAACTCCTTCACTCTTCTGCTATAGGATCCTGTATTCCTATATGTATGTATGAGAAGGGAAATTTTGTTCTTGCCACTGCCATCTAGGCTGATCAGGTACTATAGTGACTGAAATAAAATGTAACAAAAACTAATATACCATGCAAGTCATCCAGCTAAGAAACACTTTAACATATGTCTTACTGTGTACTCCTCACTGCGTATGTGAAAAATGGGAAACATTTAAAAGATGTTTATAACTGAATATACATTTCTTATGCAAATGTTATCAATATCAAAATGTCTACATTAGATTAGCTAAAAAAAAAAAAAAGGATTGATTGAGATTTATGCACGGGGTATGTCCATATTAGAGAAACATTTCTTTTGTTAAGAGACAATTTGCATTCCTGAGAACTGAAAATTAAGAAGGAATAAGATTTGTTTCTCTGCAGACTTACGAATTAGTGTTGGTTTAGCTCTCCCAAATGGTGGGCTGTGTGAGTATTTAAAATGTTGACGCAGACAAATTTTGAGACAAATTACAATTTGGTATTCATCCCTGTTTATAGCTTCAGACTTTTCTGTCATATCCTAATGACATGTAGAACTTTTGGATTATCAAATGCTAAATTTTAAGTTTTATCAGAGGACCAATAATGAAATCCATTTATCTACAGTAAAGGAGATTTTACAAGAACCAGTCAATGACAAATAGCATCTGGGTTTGATTGTTTTGTTTGTTTTTTTAATGAGCAGGTAAAGAACATAGGGACTTGAGGGAATCTAATTACTTTTAGAAGGGCCCTGTAGAATACTCATGGCCACCGAGCAGACATTTTACTTGGTGCTTTAAGAGGGCTAAAATTATGAAAAGTATGTGTTTTGGTGTTTTTCAGTATTTTTACAGTGAAATTTATGGAGCCACTGAAATTCCAGTTTGCAGTATTCTCTCCTGCAGAGAATGCCTATTGGATCTCATGCCTTCAACAAATATTGCAGGGGAGCTGAATACTTAATACAAAAGTCCTTTGTACAAGTTGATAAATAAACATTGTGTTTGCATATAGCTAGATTTTTTTTTTTTTCCAAAGCAATTTCAATAGATGCCTTAATTCTGTTCTGTTGTAAAAATTCCTTTCTCTCATTTGAATGATCTTGTTAGTGCAGATTCTTACTGGCTAACAAACACACAGAGAAAAATCTTTGCTGTTTTCCTTTTCAAACAATATTTTCTTACATAAAAAAACGAAAGGCCACAATTCTTCTTTCATCTGGTAGTACAGTGCATTTTACAAAAAGAAATACAAAATCGAGTGGCTTCCTAGTGAAGGCCAGGAAATTTAGCTACACAATCTGAATTCTTCTCAGGGCAAGGGCTGTTTAGAACAACTCCTTGTGAGAAACACATAAAGCTGATTGCACTGTTTTCAAGTTCAGAACAGATCTGCACCAAAAAAGGAAGTAAAAGGTGATACTCAATACACCAGGAAGACAGAGTATGTGGAAATCAGGTAGTTGCATCATACAAGCAGTCTTGCTTCCTGCTGTGGATGTTTTGATTGAAACATGCTCATGTAGTGGAATGAGACTCTAGATTCCCCTTTAAATATTTGTAATATTTTAATTCTGGTTTGCAATAAATAATACGCCTAATCCATGCTCCCTCTCATTGCCTTATGATTATCACTTGCACTGCACATCTTGGCTGCTCTTAGCACTTACAAGGCTCTGATATATAGCTAAATGTTTCTGACTCCATCTGCTACAAAGAGAAGTGACACAGAAGTGCTCCCCAGCCATTTTATTGCAATTTAATGTAAATCTGTTATAATGCAGATGATGAAAAGTGCGGTGGCTTCCATGAATTCTGAAAGCTGCGATTGGGTTGTGGCTGCTGCGCTGCCCTCTGAAGATTTGCTGGGTTTAATTTTACATTGCACAGCCATTAGCTGACTGAGGTTCCTCACTGAATCATGCTGCCAAAATACTTCTTCATCCTCCTCTTCCTTTTCTCCTCACAGTGACCTCGTTCACCCAAGTTTTCCAACCCAGTCTCTCATTGCTTTTATCTTATAAATTGAAACCTCCCAGTACGTCAGAACACAGAGCCATGCAATTGACCCCTGCAATGGATTATTTTGTTAACTCTTGTTTGTGAGAATATCATAACATCCCTTCCAATTTGCTCATTGTGATTCTCAGTGTTGTGCAAGGAACAGATTTGTCTTACCTGGTTGCAATAGGAGCTTGCCTTTACCATGGCATCATGTGTGATCTTACTGCCATCGTGTAAAATAAGTGGTGTGAAATGTGTTCTCTGCTGCTTAGTTGGTGGAATTTGTAGATGGGAATTGGGGTGGTCAGATTCTGTCATCCAGCATTAACTTATGTATAGGCCCTTAGGCAAATGATTTTTTTCCCACTCTTTTTTTTGTAAATATTACTGTTTAGAATGATAGAATTGCCTTCAGTAGAGTAATTAAACGGTGGCAAATCAGGTAAACCTAGAATGTAATTAAAGTACAGTAAAAACTCCTGTAAATGATAATTGTGTCATTCCCTCAGG